>NC_052061.1:34557935-36049227 GCF_903992535.2 Arvicola amphibius | reverse complement strand
GAGTGACTTTATACAGGTCATCAAAAGTTTGTGTTATATAGATAGATACACACCTATTAGACATACACATATCTATATCTGTACACATGCATTTTCTTTTTTCAGTGCAGTGATGAGGATCAAACTTAGGGCTTTGTAGATGTACATTCTCTACTACTGAGCTAAATTCTCATCCCTCTTTCCCACATTTTGAAGTAGAGTGAGATTCTGTTTCTAGATATGTACCAGACTGTTGCTAAAATAGAGGAGAAGATTTGTCTTTGTATTTCACAGTCAGTTCTCTGTTTCTGAGATGGTGACTCATATAAGCCCAGGCTGGCCTTGAACATGCCTTGTAGCCAAGAATGACTTTGACCAGGAGTGTCACCTACCATCAACTACCTCCTACTGTTATCACCCCTGTGCTGGTTACAGGTTTGTGCCACTATGCCTGGCTTTCAGTACTGTTTTAAGACTTTAAAAGAGAAAATGTGTTAGGCTGCAGAGTTAGCTCAGTCATTGCTGTCCTGTAAATAGTAACCAAGTAAAGAAGTAAATACAACCACGAGGTGTTAGATCCCTAGCCCAAGTAACATAACTGGGCATGGTGGTGCCAGCTTGTATTCTGAGTACTAGAGATGTGGAGATGGGTTGATCTCTGGAGCTCACTGCCCAGCTATTCTAGTCTACTTGGTGGGTCTTGGCTTATGAGAGACTCTGTCTCAATAAAAAACTATTGGAGGATGGTACTGGAAGAACAGTGCCCAATGTTGTCCTCTGGCTATTACACATGCAGACATGTGAACATGCAGCCATATACATATACCTGTACACATGAATATGCAGCGTGTTATATATTACAGGATCAGTATAGATAATTTTTATTTTCAAACTTTCTTTTGCATTTTAATACTTACAAAATCAGCATACATCTTACAGTTGATAGCGGTAATAGTTTGATAGTGTAGTTAATTGGCAGTGATTTTTCTCTCTTAATGTCTGTTCTGACACTTATCTGGTTAGCTACAGTCCTTCTGACACTGGACTCACCAGGGTTAATGATGACTTGAGAAATTAAGAGCTTGTCCCTGTTTGGTGGGCAGTGCAGGAGTCACAATATGTGAAATCCCTTCATTTTATACTTTAAAAGGCCCTTTTCACAATTAGTAAAAGGTCAGCATGTATTTTGGCTCAGAGTATCTCTATTTTTTTCTGTGAAAGGAATAAAAATTATATTTTATAAAAAAGGAGGAAGAGGAGAGCTGGGAAGATGGCTCAGTGAATGCTACCAGCTGATTCCCAGGACCCTTATGGTAGAAGGAGAAAACTGACTCCTGCAAGTTGTCCTCTGACCTCCACATGTGTGCCATGTGTATGCCTGCACCCCTACTCCATTCACAGTCACAAACTAAATAAATGTAATAAAAATTAAAAGAAAAAAACCCAAGAGGGCATGGTTGGTCAAGCAAGAATGCCCTTATTTGAGGACATGTATAGGCTCAAGATACATTCTATACATGCATGAAATTGTATAAGAATAAATGAAAAACACACACACACACACACACACACACACACACAAAAGTACACACAAACAAGAATGTTTTTATTTCAGAATGGAGCAGCTCTTCTGGGATCCCTACTTTGCCTGCATTTCTTTTTTTTTTAACATATTTATTTATTTATTATGTATACAATATTCTGTCTGTGTGTGTGCCTGCAGGCCAGAAGAGGGCACCAGACCCCATTACAGATGGTTGTGAGCCACCATGTGGTTGCTGGGAATTGAACTCAGGACCTTTGGAAGAGCAGGCAGTGTTCTTAACCACTGAGCCATCTCTCCAGCCCCTGCCTGCATTTCTGAATAAATATAGATTGGAAGTTCCCATGAACTGCTCAAGTCCAGTAGTTCTCCAGAAGACTCAGTGAAGTGGGGAAAGTACTGTGGGCAGGATTATAGTTTGGATATAAAGGATGCAAATCAGAACTGCAACTGAAGAGAAGCAGGGCAAGGTTGGAGGGTCCCTATTCTGGGCTTCTGTGCCTTTTGTTTACAGACTTCAACCCATTCCCTCTACCCACAATGAAATGTTTTACCAACTAGGAAACTTTCCAGTACAAAGTATCTGGGCTTTGTAAAAAAAAACGGTTGATTGACTAACTCAGTGTCCACATGTCTGATCTAATCTGCAACCCCTGTCTGGATCAGGCTGGCCTAGAGTCCCAACCCTTTAGTCACATGGTTGGTTGTTCTGGTGACAGGATCCCATCCTGAGTAATTTTCTTTCTTAGCATAAACTCAGGGATTACCTAAGAGGCCTGTAAATAACAAAGACCCTCCTTGGAATCTGCCTTCTATGAACCAGGGACAAGGCCAGCCTTGATCTTTAGTACACAATTGTGGTACTTTAAAAATTAATGTATCTTTCAAGAGGTGTACAATAGATGTAATAAAATACAGTCATTTAAGACAACCTTTTAGGGTCCATGGAGTGAATTGACATACGAAGTGCTTTGAGTTATTTTCTATGTAAATTATTTTAGAAAATTATCAGCAAATAATTAGCAAAAACCATATAGTTTTTCTTAAAAAAATTGGTTTTGTAATGAAATAGACATAAATTTAAATGTATTGTCATTGTGTTCTAGTTGTGACCCTTTGAACTTCATTTTTCTTATTTCTGATATAGGCATAGCTTTGTAATACTCTGTGTGATACCAGAGATACCTTCAGGTAGGATTATCCTTTTTATTGCAATTGGAATTATTTTCTGTATTGTCAATTGTTCTGTGCAGATTTTATCGTCAAAAGTGATTGGGGAGCGAATTGTAATCTGAATTCAGTGTAGGGAACAAAGTGATGTGTTAATTCTTATGTGGGATTTTCCTAGTGTGTGCTTTTGCTTCCCATTATTAACTAGAACTCTGCATTTGTTTGGTGTTTTAGAAACAGGTTCTCACTGTGTAGTTCAGGCTTGCTTGGAACCCATGATCCTCTCGTCTCTGGATTGTAGGGATTTTTGGGATGGTAGATGGCATTGCAGTTTGTAACAACCTGTCTGGGTAGAACTCATTTTGGGTTGGGGAGGGGGCGGTTGCTGGGGATTGATCTCAGGGCCTTACTCCTACTAGGCAAGTGCTCTGCCACTGAGCCACATTTTTAACCCCTAACTAGAACTCTTAGGAAATATAAACTGTACTCAAGTCTTAACTGGAACACTGTTTAGAATGGCTAAATACAGAACACTATTGGCAAAGGGATATAATCTGCTATCATGGCATTGCTGCCTGCCTGGCTAGCTGGTGTGGGGAGAACGTAGAATTCATGCACGTTCAGGTTTACAGGGATCAGTTGTTTCACCATCAGAGCAGTAAGAGAAGGGGTTCAAATGCTGACTCTAATGTTTTGTGACAACTCACCACATCTATTTTGCAGCATGTAATTTCTCTTTAATTTGTGAAAGATTTAACAAATAGCTGGTAACCAGCCTGCAAAACTTTTGAAACTTTGGAACAAAAAATTGATGTATTACCTCCTTTCCTTCCCCCATATTCTCTACTCTTTAAAGCAAAGGAACCCAATGAGAAAATGGAATTAGTCTTTCACCTTACTCGTTCTGTACTTCCTGAGAAATTACTTATTATCAATTTATGTCACAATAATGAGAGCAGATTGTGGAGCTTCTCATGATTTTTTTTTTCATGCAACCCAGGAAAGTGCTTTTGTTGGTGGGAATGGTATATAAAGAGGGTTTCCCAAATCTGCAAAGCTTTCATTTGGGCTGATAATTTGATCATGCAAGATACATCAGAATTGGATGTTTCTATTTTGGTCCCTTTCTAGAGGAAAATAAGAAAATTGAGCAAGTGAAAGAGTTAGCTTTAAAGTATAGTTACAGGAGTCAGCAAGATGGCTCAGTGGTAAAGGCACTTGCCCCACAAGCCTAACAACGTGCTTCTGATTCCTGGATCCAGTGGTGGAAGGAGAGACCCAGAGTCTTGAAACTGCCCTCTTACCTACACATGTACCCCTCCAAAAAATAAATGTATTAATTATTAATATGAGATAATCTTGTGGAATTTTGATATTGAAATACAATGAACTCTAAATCCTGGAGGGAGTAGAGTCAAGGGGGAATTTGCATTATATATGGAAGATGTCTCTGTAGCATGAATAATAAAAACCCAGAGACAGTTATTGGGGTTCACCCTGAAAATCAGAAAAGCAAAGCAGCCAGCCACTGGCTCCTACTTCTACCTCAGACCGAAAATTGGCGATATCCTGTCTCCACAAATCCTCAGATTGATACTGAGCTGAGACCTGTCTCCTCCCATTTTATATTTCTCTCTAATGCTGGGATTAAAGGCTTGCACCAATACCGTCCATCCTCTGTGGCAAATTAGTGTGGCTGCTGGGATTAAAGGTGTGTTGTGCCACCACTGCCTGCCCTGGCCTGTATGGCTGACTAGTGTGGCCGTTTTGCATTCTGATCTTGAGGCAAGCTTTGTTTATTAAAATACAAATGAAATATCACTACATGTCTTAGCTTAGATATTTCAATTTAAGTAGTAAGAGAATGATAGTGGTTAAATATCCTGTTGGTTTGTACAGGTGCCTCTTATGCCTGTGACAGGAATGCTCTCATTATTGAGCATCTTGTTGTATTAAGATTCTTTTTCATATTTGGACCAGATCTACCAATGTGAATTCTACCTGTGCTTGGTCTCATTCAGAGGGGCCACTTGTTCTAGCAAGTCTGATCCTTTGACAGGATGTTATAAGTTCTCCTTGACCTTTAAATTACATGTATTCATTGTATGTACTGTATGTGCTCACATTTTCTTACACCATAGTACTCATGTGTAGATAAGAGGACAACTTCAGGATTAATTCTGTCCTTCCATCTTGGGTCCTGGCAAGTGCCTTTAGCTGTTGGACCATGTTGCTGACCCTATAAATTGTTCTGAAAATTTGTCTTTATCTTACTGCTCTCTGGAATTAGTTGTCTAGTCAATCTAACCAAATCAGGGAGCTCCAGGCTCAGTGAGAGTTGGTGTCTCAAGACAAAGAAAAGGAGAAAAAGACAAAGAAACAAAACAAAACTAAGGTGCATTGAAGATAAGGGGGTGTAGGAAGGGGAGCAGCACCACTGTTGACCTGTCTAGTTCACACGCACACACTTTTTTGTTGTTTTTTTGCTTTTAGTTTTTGAGACAGTTTCTCTGTACAGCCCTAGAACTCAGAGATCTACTGCCTCTGGAGTGCTGGGATTAAAGGCATGTGCTACCATGCCCAGCTAAAATCCTTCTTTTAAAGAAAAATTCTGGGTTAGGTTGGGAAAATACCTACTGTTGTCACAGACCTTGGTGAGCTTTTATTTTCTTTGATTAAGGATTAATGGATACTTTTACTCTGAGAAGTTTCTTTTCTATTAAATTCAGTCAGCACGGTGGCCCACACTTAAAATCCCCGCAGTTGGGAGATGGAGACAGCAGGACTACTGTAAGCTTGAAGGGGAATCTGGGTTACGTAGCGAGTACCAGGCCAGCTAGTGCTACATGACAGGGCCTTGTCTCAGAAAAACTACACTATCTAAATAAATAATAATGTAAAAGTTCAGTCCTTCTGTGTCTTTATGGGCTCTATTCCCCGCCCCCTTTCTTAATAGTAGTAATAGTTTTATCTGAGTTTATCTTACAGTTTCTGGCACGAGAGGATCATACCTGAGCCGGACATGGATGGCAGCACATGTTTAGAATTCCAGTGCTTTGGAGGCTGAGGCCGAACTGTCAGGAGTTGTAGGCTAGCATGGGTTGTGACAGCCAACACAACAAAAAACTAAGCTGAGCAGGAGGAAGGCAAGGCCAGGTGGTGGGTTATTTTTGGTGTGCTTTGTACAGCAGTTTAGACTTTTTGTTTCTTATTTTGATGCATGTGTTTATTTGTAGCTTTTGTAGTGATTACTGTTTTCATTATAGTTTTTACTTAAATCTTGTTGCCTCAGCGTTTTATAGTTATTCAAATATAAAAGACTGACCTTCATATCTTTTGTCCATACAGAGAAGTATATTATATTTCTTTTTTTGTTGTTGTTGGTTTTAGGGCGTGGCTGAGGAGGAGGAGGAGGAGGAGGAGGAGGAGGAGGAGGAGGAGGAGGAGGAGGAGGAGGAGGAGGAGAGAAGAGAAGAAGAAGAAAGAAGGAAAGAAGAGAAGTCAGATCATTTACAGTCACGAGGGGTAGATGTTATTCTTCTGTCTTCTGTTGTCTTCTCCTCCTCCTCCTCCTCCTTTTCCTCCTCCTCTTCCTCTTCCTCCTCCTCCTTCTTCTTCTTATTTTGATTCAAGGTCTTTATAGCCCTGGCTATCTTGGAACTCATTATGTAGACCAGGCTATCTTGACTCAGTTCTGCCTGCCTCTGCCTCCTGAGAACTGGGACTAAAGGTGTGCACCAGTCTACCTGGCCAACTTAGTTAGGCTTTCTGTTGCTGTAAAGAGACACCATGACCATATTAACTCTATAAAGGAAAGCATTTAATTAGAGCTGACTTACAGTTGAGAGATTAGCTCACTGTCATCATGGTAGGGAGGATGGTGGCATATGGGTAGCCATGATTCTTGAGAGGCAGCTGAGAGTTCTACATCTGGATCAGTAGGCAGCAGAAAGAGTAGGTGATCCACTGGGCCTACCTTGAGCTTCTCAAACCTCAAACACCACCCCTAGTGTCATACTTCCTCCCACAAAACCATACCTCCTAATAGTGCCTCTTCCTGTGAACCTATGGGTCCATTTTCATTCAAACCATCATACTGGCTTTATTTTTCTAATCAGTATGATTACTAAATGCTCTTTAAGACCTTTTGAAGGTACATAGACTTTTATGTAGTGCTTGTTTAGTGGTTTTTTTCAAGTAGAAGAGCTACTCTATTTTTAATCTAATTAAAATGTAATGCCAGTCTTAATTTTTTAAAATTGTTTTATTAAGCTATATATCTTTCTTTACTCCCCCCCTTCCTTCCCTCTTCCCTTCTACCTTCTTCCATGATCTCCATGCTCCCAGTTTACTCAGGAGAGCTTGTCTTTTTCTACTTCCCATGTAGGTTAGATCCATGTATATCTCTCTTAGGGTCCTCTTGGTTGTCTAGGTTCTTTGGAATTGTGAATTGTAGACTGGTTTTCCTTTGCTTTATGTCTAAAAGCCACTTAGGAGTGAGTATATATTATATTTGTCTTTCTAGGTCTGGGTTACCTCACTCAATATGATGTTTTATAGATCCGTCCATTTGCCCACAAATTTCAAGATGTCATTATTTTTTTCTGCCATGTAGTGCTCCATTGTGTAAATGTATCACATTTTCCTTACCCATTCTTTGATTGAGGGACAAACGTCTAGGTTGTTTGTAGGTTCTGGCTATGAAAAACAATGCTGTTATAAACATAGTTGAGCACATGTCCTTGTGGTTTGATTTGGCATCCTTTGGGTATATACTCAAAAGTGGTATTACTGGGTCTTGAGGAAGGTTGTTTCCTAATTTTCTGAGAAATTGCCACACTGATATCCAAAGGGGTTGTACCAGCTTGCATTCCTACCAGCAATGTAGTAGTGTTCCCTTTACCCCACAACCTCTCCAGCATAAGTTGTCATCAGTGTTTTTGAGCTATTCTTACAGGTGTAAGATGGAATCTCAGTTGTTTTGATTTGCATTTTTTCTGATGACTAAGGATGTTGAACATTTCCTTAAGTGTCTTTCAGCCGTTTTAGATTCCTCTGTTGAGAGTTCTTTGTTTAGGTCTGTACTCTATTTTTTTATTGGCTTATTTGTTCTTTTTCTGTTTTGTTGTTGTTTTTTTGTTTTTGGGTTTTTTTGTATATTTTGGAGATCAGCCCTCTGTCTGATGTGGGGTTGGTGAAGATTTTTCCCATTCTGTAGGGTGCCGTTTTGTCTTGTTGACTGTGTCCTTTGCTTTACAGAAGCTTCTCAGTTTCACGAGGTCGCATTTATTAATTGTTTCTCTCAGTGTCAGTGCTACTGGGTTTAAATTTAGGAAGTGCCAATGCGTTCAAGTGTACTTCTCATTTTCTCTGCTATGAGATTCAGTGTGGTTGGTTTTATGTTGAAGTCTTTGATACATTTGGACTTGAGTTTTGTGCATGGTGATAGATATGGATCTATTTTCATTCTTCTACATGTTGATATCCTGTTATGCCAGCAACTTTTGTTGAATATGCTTTCTTTTTTCTATTTTATATTTTTTTGCCTCTTTGTCAAAAATCAGGTGTTAGGTGTGTGGATCTATATCCGGATCTTCACTTTGGTTCCATTGGTCCTCCTGTCTGTTCTTATGCCAGTACCAGGCTATTTTCAGCACTGTAGCTCTGTAGTGGAGTTTGAAGTCAGAGATTGTGATGCCTCCAGAAGTTCCTTCATTGTACAGGTCTTTGCTTTCCCACATGAAGTTGAGTATTGTTCTTTTGAGGTCTGTGAAGAATTTTGCTGGGCATTGCATTGAATCTGTAGATTGCTTTTAGTAAGATTGCCATTTTTACTATATTAATTCTACCTACCCAAGAGCATCGGAGATCTTTCCATTTTCTAGTGTCTTCTTCAATTTCTTTCTTCAAAGATTATAAGTTCTTTTCATGCAGGTCTTCCACTTGTTTGGTTAGAGTTACTCCAAGGTATTTTATGTTATCTGTGGCTATTGTGAAGGGTGATGTTTCTCTGATTTCTTTCTCAGCCCATTTATCATCTGTGTACAGGAGGGCTACTGATTTTTTTTTTTTAGTTAATCTTGTATCCTGCTATATTACTGAAAGTGTTTGAGTTGTAGAAGTTCCTTGGTAGAATTTTTGGGGTCACTTATGTAAACTGTCATATCATCAGCAAATAGTAAAGAGTTTGACTTCTTCTTTTTCAATTTGTATCCTCTTGATCTCTTTTTGTTGTCTTATTGCTCTAGCTAGAACCTCAAGCACTATATTGAATAGATATGGAGAGTGTACACCCTTATCTTATTCCTGGTTACAGTGGGATTGCTTTTGAGTTTCTCTTCATTTAGTTTGATGCTGGCTGATGGCTTGTTGTATATTGCCTTTATTATGTTTAGGTATGTTCCTTGTATTCCTGCTCTCTCCAAGACCTTTATCATGAAGGGATGTTGTATTTTGTCAAAAGCTTTTTCAGCATTTAATGATCATGTGTTTTTTTTTTCTTTCAGTTTGTGTATATGGTGGATTACATTGACAGATTTTTGTATATTGAACCATCCCTGCATCTCTGGGTTGAAGCCTACTTGGTCATAATGGATAATTTTTTTGATGTGTTCTTAGATTTTGTTTGCCAGATTTTTATTGAGTATTTTTGCATCAGTGTTTATGAGTAAGATTGGTCTGTAATTCTATTTCTTAGTAATGTCTTTGTGTGGTTTGGGTAATTGTAGTCTTGTAAAAAGAGTTTGGTAATGTTCCTTCTGTTTCTATTGTGTGGAACAATTTGAGGAGTATTGGTATTAGTTCTTTGAAAATCTTGTAGAATTCTGTGCTGAAACCATCTGGTCCTGTGCTTTTTTTTTTTTTTTTTTTTTTTTGGTTGGGAGACTTTTTATGACTGTTTCTATTTCTTTAGCAGTTATAAATCTATTTAATTTGCTTATCTGGTCTTGATTTAATTTTGGTAAGTGATATTTATCCAGAAAATTGGCCATTTCCTTTAAGTTTTTCAATTTCGTGGAATACAGTTTTCCAAATATGACCTAATGATTCTCTGAATTTTCTCCGTGTCTTGTTATCCCTCCTTTTCATTTCTGATTTTGTTAATTTGGATATTCTCTGCTTCCTTTTGGTTAGTTTGGATAAAAGTTTATCTATTGTTGATTTTCTCAAAGAACCTACTCTTTGTCTCATTGATTTTTTTTTTTTTTGTATTGTTTCTTTTTTTCTATTTTGGTGATTTCAGCTCTCAATTTGATTATTTCCTGCCATCTAATCCACGTGGGTAAATTTTCTTCTTTTTGTTCTAGAGTTTTCAGGTGTTCTGTTAACTCACTAGTGTGGGATTTTTCCAGCTTCTTTATTTAGGCATTTAGTTTTTTGAATCAGGGTCTCATAACTCAGCTGACTTCCAACTCTTAATCCTCCGGCCTCATTATAGTGCTAGGATTTTGTGGCATGTACTAGCAGACTTGCTTCTGAGGTTCTTTAAAGAGGTTTGTGAGGTTGAAACCACTCTATAAGATAGTGTCTATTTTCCTTTTCACTTGCAGTCCCTTGTGAGGATACAGTGTTGTTTTCCAGAACCTACATGGCTGCTATTCCCATGTACTGACTATAGAAGGAGATACTAAATTTTAGTTGTTTTCTGTTAAACCATTTGATAAGAATTTTTTTTAAAAAATGACCAAGCATGGTGACATATGTCTGTAATTCCAGCACTTGGGAGGCAAAGGCTGAAGGATCAGAAGTTTAAAGTCATTCTCAGCTACATTCTGGGTTCTAGGCCAGCCTGGCCTACGTTATACCCTTTCTCAAAAAAGGAAAAAAAAAAGCCTGAAAAGAAAGATTCACAAAAATACAAAGCAATGGTTGTTACTCTTTTGACAAAACTTTATTTTTGAAAACATATTTTAAATAATGTATGTTATTATATATAATGAGTATAATAATTGTTTTATGACAAAGCTTTGGAAATTCTTAATTTTAATTCCTAATTCAATACTATCAGTAAATTAAGTGTATGTAAACAGCTTTTTTTTTTTGTTCTTACAATGTAAAAAGGAGTCCTAAGACTCATTATATTGAAAACCACTTGTTTAGATTAGTTGTAGGATATTAAAACAGATCTTGGGCTAGGTAGATGGCCCAGTGGGCAAGAGTGCTTGCTCTACAAGGTTGAAGATCTGAGCTCAAATTCCCTCCACCCACTTGAAAAGCTGGGTATGTAGCTACTTCTTGTAGCCCCAGCATTGGAAGATGGAAGCAGGTGGGTGCAAAGAGCTTGCTGACCAGCCAGCCTAGCCCAGACGCTAGAGAGACTGTCTCAGGGGAATAGACGGAGATCAATAGAAGATACTTGACATCCACCACTGTCGTCTGTGCACTTACACACTCGTGCATGTACACACACACTCAGTCTTGCTTGATCTTGGAGTAAAAATAATGACGAAATTGAGCTGAGGAAAATAAGCACATCTTTATTACTTATCATGTGTTATGTTTTGAATTGTGTAAGCAGGAGATTGGAACCCACTGAACGGCCTCTCCAGATTGTTTATGATTACTTATCCAGGCTGGGATTTGAAGATCCTGTGCGCATACAGGAGGAGGCTACGAACCCTGACCTCAGCTGCATGATTCGATTTTATGGTGGTAAGGCTTTATCAGTAGCTTTGTGACTCTATTAACTACTTTAAATTGATTGTATCTTTACCTTCTGTTTGCTAGAAGTATTTTATATCAAAAGTTATTTTTAAGTCAGTCAAAGTACAACAAAACGTCAGGGTGTAAAGGAAGATTTTTAAAAATTAGCAAAAACAAGTTGGGTGGTGGTGGTGCACGCTTTTAGTCCCAGCACTCAGGAGGCAGAGTCAGGTGGATCTCTGAGTTTGAGACTAGCCTGGTCTATAGAGCAAGTTCCAGGACAGTCAAGGTTGTTACACAGAGAAACCCAATCTCGAAAAAAACAAAACAAAAAACAAAAAATAGCAAAATATTTGTAAAAATAACTTCCCTTTAAATGTTTATTTATTGCAACTATTTTATACTATTACTAGATTATGCCTTATTTACATTTTTAAAGATTTATTTTGTGTGTTCACGTACATGCCTGTGGTACCCTAAGAGATCAGGAAAGGTGTTGGATAGACGATTTTGTTTTTTATAAACTGAAGTGTGTATATTCCCTTCAGCTAATTGAAAAAGGAAGAAACAAAAAGTGTTTTCAGAGTAGGAAAACAATACATAGATATTCTTGAGAGATATGAGAGCGAGTGAGTGAGATACTAAGTGTCAGAAGAGAGAAATGCAAATAAAATCCTTTGGTGGTTTGTGGAGGAGAATAGTTGATAGTTTGAAGTCAAATCTGAGAAAAATTAGCGTCAGTTTGAGGAATTGAACATTCTATTGATATAAAACTCTTTAAAAACCCAAACTGATGCTGGGCAGTGGTGGCGCACGTCTTTAATCCCAGCACTTGGGAAGCAGAGGCAGGTGGATCTTTGTGAGTTTGAGGCCAGCCTGGTCTGCAGAGTGAGTTCCAGGATAGCCAAAGAGGTTACATAGAGAAACCATGTCTTGAAAAAAAAATACACACACACACACATACACACACACACACACACACTCAAACTGTTAAGAGCATGTGCTACTTTCACAGAAAACCTGACCTTGGTTTGCCGCACACATGTACAATGGGGTCACAGTCAACCCTGGGTAACTCCATCTCCAAGGAATCTGTTACCCTCTTCTGGCCTCTGCCAGCATGGTACTCAAGTGCTTATGCCCAGATACATATAGTGAAATTAATAAAGCAAATACTAAAAATCATGAGTTGAAATGATAGCATGCCCCTTAATTGACTATGATTGAAATGGGTTCTTTTTGCAGTGAGTGTTTTTATTCCAGAATGAAAGTCGAGCTTTAAAATGCCTTGGAATTTCTTTCTTTTTTTAATTTTTTTAAAATTTATTCTTTGTGTCTTTCACATTGTCCCTCCTGATCCCATCCATCTCTCATCCCACCCCAGCAAAAAATTTAAAATTTAGGGGGAAAAAAAAGAAAAAAAGGAAGAAGGGGGAAAAAAGTCTCCTCATGGAAGCTGCAGTGTTTCATAGTGAGTCATGCAGTAAAGCCCTTTATCCATATATTTTTACATGCAGGCATTTATCGAAAAGAATCATTGGTCTTGTTCGAGGCCCCAGGTCTCTGTTGCACTATCAACGCTGGGCCCTCACTGGGGCTCTTCCTGTATATCCTGTTACTGTCTGTGTCTTGGAGCTCCTGCAACTCTGGGTCCATAGGACTGACGCCCTCCCACCCCTGTGCTCCAGCAGATGACAGATGTGGTGGTGTTGGGGTGGTGAACACATAACTCCGGGTCTGTGACTGGGCAGTTGCAAAGTTGGTCAGCCTGCCAGCTCCCCCGTCTTCGCCACAGTTCACCTCTTTCAGCTGTGAGCAGAGAGCAGGGCAGTTCTCCAGCTTTCACGTCCTCAAGGTGGGTTCTCCCACACCTACACCTTCAGGGCCAGCTCTACTGTGCTGCCCAGGCAAAGTGTAGGGGCACTTTCTGAAGTGCCACAGCGGATGAGGGACAGGGCCAGCTCTTACACCTGCCTCAGGCATTGATGGGAAGCAGATTTCTACCCTGCCCATGCTGCCTCAAGATAGATGAGTAATGGGGACAGCTCTCCCATGCTCACAACTTCAGGGCTGGTTCACCCACACTTTGGCCCTTAGGGTCAGGTCTATTGTCTTGCCTATGCGAGATTCAGGGCCTGCTTTTCTGAGTGCTGCAGTAAGAGAGGGGTTGGGTCAGGTCCTCCACCTGCTACACGAGGTGAGGAGTGAAGAGAGGAGGAGATTTTTTTCTTACCCATGCCACCACATGGCAGATGAGAGAGATGTGACCTGCTCCTCCACTCTTATGTCCTCAGGGTCAGTACATCCATGCCTTGTAACCAGGGTCAGCTCTACTGTGCAGCCTGGGAGAGATGTGGGATCCTCTCTCCTGAGTATTTTAGCCAGTGAGGGGCAGGACCAGTTCTCCCTAGAGTTACAGTCAGGGGCAGGACCAACTCTGAATAGCCCTATCCTCTCTACCTTTGGTGGGATCAGGAGCCACAGACATCAACAGAGACCTTTGATGCATCACTATCTGAACCCAGACATGGGTGGCAATGAAGCCACTCACCTCAGCCCACTCCTCATCTCTTTTGCCTCCTCGGATATGCCTCTGCCACAGGATATGAACTATTTTGTCTCTCTCTCCCATATCAGGCCCCAGGCCTGCATGTGGGTCTCCTTGTCCCTCTTAGAATGTCATGGCCCTGGGTGGGACTATGCTTCCTCATCCCAAAGAGAACATAACAGTACCCAGCTGCCTGACATCTGGTGCTGGTCAGGCTCCTGGTTGGTGCGGAGGTATTGCTGGAGACTTATCCGGTGACTTTCACCAGCCCCCAGAATTTCTTTTACATACAAGGATGTAGCACAGTTGTTGTTGACTCTGATGCCACAAATTTTCTGCCACCACCACTTGATAAATTATAGTATGGCCATATGAAGCATTCTGTAAGAGAATAGTTGCAGTATAAACTATAAGAGTGAGTTTGTGTTTTATACTGTTGGATGGTGGTTCTGTCAGGTGCTAGATGGGAAACCTTAAAAATGAACTCTACTAGTTTAGATAAGTTAGTATAATTTGAGTGAGAAAATTATGCTCATTGAAGGGAATTTTAAAAGTAATTATTTTATAAAATAGACAGTATGCATCTGGTGCCCAAATCTAAAGGTAACAAGCAAATAGGTGGGGGGGAAGGTAGGTAGAGGTAGATAGGTAAGTGAATTACCTATTGGCTATGTAACAAATTACCTTAAAACATAGTAATGTCAAATGTATATTTTGTAATTTCTCTGGGTTGGAAATAAAGGAGCAGCTTTAGCTGGATGGCTCAGGTTTGAGTCTCATAAAATGGTCATCTGAGGCTTGATTCACTTTTTAAACTTATTTTTATTTTATATGTGTGTATATACATGCACTATCTGCTTGCTTGGTGCCCTAGGAGTCTATTAGAGGAGTAGAATCCCTTGAACTTGAGTTGCAGATGATTGTGAGTTATCTGAACTGCTAGATGAGTCATCTCTCCAACCAGATTCACTTGAATTTTTTTTTTGTATTACATTTGTGGATATGTGAATGTCTGTGCATGTGTATACGCACGCACACATGCAAGTATGCAAGATGTTCATGGGGAGGTCAAAAGGCAACTTCTCAGTTCTTGCCTTCTACCATGTAGGTCTTAGGAATTGAACTCAGGTTGTCAGACTTGGAAGCAGACAGATTTACCCACAGAACTGTCTTCCCAGCCTTGAGGATCCATTCACTTTTTACTGTGGTTTAAAGGCTGTTGTTGGTTAGAGCCTTCGTTCCTTACTGATTATTGGTAGTACACCTTGGTTCCTCGTTATATTGACTTTCCATGGATTGCTTAATTGTACCTACAGTGTAGCAGCCAAGGATGAAACGTGACTTCCACCTACACAATGTATACGCATATGCAGGCCTCAGTATCTTTTTTGACAACTTAACTTCACTTTTGCCATTTTTTGTTTACTGATGCTGGAGAGATGGCTCATTTGTTAAGAATGCATACTTCTCTTCTAGAGAACACAGTTAAGTTCCCAATACCCATGCCAGGTAAATCAGAACCACCTGTAACTCCAGCTGCAGGGTATCAGACACCCTCCTCTGACCTCTGGGCTCCTATACTCACTTGCGCACGCACGCGCGCGCGCACACGCGCGCACACACACACACACACACATTCACATAATTAAAAAGAAAGAAATGGGCCTGGAGAGGCTCAGTGATTAAGAACACTGGCTGCTCTTTGAAAGGACCCAGGTTCAATTCCCAGCACTCACATGGCAGCTTATAACTCTCTGTAACTCCAGCTCCAGAGGATTTGATACTCTCATGCAGACCAATACACATACAAATATAAATCATTAAGAAAGGAAATGAAGTCTTAAAAAAAAAAAAAAGCAGAACAACCAAAAACTGAGTCATTAATCACAGCCTGCATTACAGAAGGGGAAAGGATTTAGTTTCCACCTTTGAAGGAAAAGGTGTCAGAGAATGTGGAACATATCTTAAGACTATCAATAAGAGAAAATTTCCTTCTTTTCCAGTTCTTGAATCCAGAAACATTCATAGTAACCGAAAGAAAGGAAGTGTTTGAAGTATTATCTGTGAGCAAAGTGCTAAGTAATCAGCTTTAACTATTTCATGTGTAAAGTTGTTGGATGAGTCAGCTTACATAGAATACAGTCATTGAGGTCATGAGGGCCTAAGTTCAAACCAGCTCTCCTCCCTGTGTTCCCTAGCTACAAGAGATAGTCAGTACAAAGGCTGTGGAAAAGAGTTAGGGATGTAGCTCAGCGGTAGAGTGCTTGTCTAACCTGTGTAAAACCCTGGGTTTTTATCCTAATACTGTGGGGATAGAAGGTGGCTGTCTTGCAAATAAATACATTTTTCATCACTGAATTTGAGTGTCTGACGTGATCAGCTATGAGGACTTGAAGTACATTAATTTATCCCTTTATGTGAGAAGAAATGGAATCTCATGGGTGTGATTTGTTAGAGAGTTGTAGTTGTAGATGAACAGCTCAGGATGCCTCTTTCTATAATGCAGCTGCCTACATTGTTTAAGAGACTTTCATGTAAAGAACATAAATGCAAATGAGAAGCTATAACCAAGAACCTGAGTGGTTACTGTTCTTGTTGTGATAAGATACCTGTCAGATTCATTGACTCCTCAAGGGAGGCCTTACCCTCTCTGAGGAGCGGGTAGGGGTCAGGATGGGGGGTAGGAGAAGAGGAAAGAGGGGAACTGGGATTGGTATGTAAAATGAAAAAAAATTTTTAAATTAAAAAAAACTGTCAGAGGAAATCAGGATGACAGTGATTCTGCCACTTTGAACATTTTACATAAGGAAGGAGAAGCTTGTTTTGGCTCCCAGTTTGAGAGGAGGTCATGGCAACAGGAGTGGGAGGTGACTGCTTACATTGCACCACAGTCAGGAAGCAGAGAGAGGATGCTGGTGCTCAGCTCTCTGTGACCCTAGTCCATGGGCTGGGGCTCCCTACTTTCAGGGCGAGTCTTACCTCTTCCACTAGCCCTTGTAGGAACCCCTTCATAGACACAGAGGTGTGTTTCTGTGGTGATTCCAGTCAGGCTGACATTTAACTATCACAGATCACATAGTATGTTTCCATTCAAAGTTCAAAAATGAGCTGGGCAAGGTGGCACATACCTGAACTTTCAACACTTGGTGGTAGAAGCAGGAAGATCAGGAGTTGAAAGGCATTCTTGGCTACATTTCAAGTTCAAGAACAGCCTGTGTACATGTGATCCTATCTCAGAAAACAACAAAAAAACAAGCACAATAACAACAACAAGATTTCGGAAACACCCAAAAGTTGAAACACATAGATCTCAGCCATATTGTGTGGAGGTGCGCGGTAGTAGTTTGTATATCTTAAGTCGTGAGTAACAGAATTGTAGATTGCATATGATGGGTCCTAGCCTGTTTCAATTAGCTGTGCCTCTGTGGCTGTATTTTCTTCATGATAGGACATGGAATTCATGAGTGCCGCTTCTGTGTCTTGTTCTGTTCCTCACTGCTACTTTCCTCTTCTGAGGGCTTGGATGACAATAATTAGAACAGTATTGAAGTCAGATGTCAGAAGTGGCAGGTTCACCATCATCCTGACTTTCTGAATAACAGTATTGATCTTTGGCTACCTAGAATGCCTACTTGAGCAAAGTTAGATGTTATGTTTGCGCCATTATATCCTGTTTGTTACAGTAGTTTAACCTGTATTTATATAGGATGTATGTATTACAAATGACAAACCTATAAAGAGAACCAGGAGATGACTGTCAGGAAAAGGAGAGAGGCTGACTTCTAGAGTGTGGGAGGAAGATATTAGTCATAGGAGTAGAATTTTTGAGTCATTACAGGTCTGCCTTTTGAATTTCGACCAACTGTTCCTAAATTACACAGATATGTGTTACCAATAAGCATGTTATTCAGTAGAGTACTCATTTTTCTACATCTCTTTCAATATCAAATAACATTGTTAAAAGTTAATCTTTTATCCAAATTGTAAAAACATTCTGCTTCAGGTTAATTTGCATATCTGAAACTTGTTTGTTAAAATACAGGCGCGCTGGGGCTGGAGAGCTGGCTCAGTAGCGAAGAGTGGACACTGCTCTTAGAGAGGACCTGAGATCCAGCACCCACTTGCTGGTACCTCATAGCTGCCTCTCACTCCAGTTCTAGGGAGAGCTGATGCCTCTAGCCTCTTGAGCCATGTTTTTTCATGTTCGTGCACATTCATACACCCATACAATTTAAAAAGTAATAGACTCAGAAATGTAGAAGTAACTGCACTAATATATTACTTTTGTAGTCTCTATTTTTTTACTCTTATTTTATGTACATATTGTATATTTGTAATTATTGTTTTTATATTTTACCTTTCAGAAAATTGTGTTTAATTACACAGATAAAATACAAATATGTCGGGGGCTCAGTGGTTAAGAGCACTGGCTGTTCTTCCAAAGGTCCTGAGTTCAATTACTGGCAACCACATGGTGACTCACAACTATCTGTAATGAGATCTGGTAACTTCATCTGGCCTACAGGCAGATACTACATATAATAAATAAATCTTTAAAAAAATACAAATATGTCATTATTCGTATTTAATTTTTTACACTTACTTCCCAAGCTCACTAACTGCTTTATCAATAGTCCCTTTTGTCGTTTAGTGTGAGCACCCAGTTGGGAATGTCTAGCAGGTAGTAGAAGCTTAGGAAGTGTAGATCTGAGAGGACCAGACTCCCCGAGGAGTAGGAATTAGAATGGAGGCAGAGAAACTGACTTACAGTAGAAGTGGCCATCCAATAAGTTCAGTGTTAACAATTTATTTGAGTAATGTAATTTTGAGTCTTTGGAGTAACTGACCTATTTCTTCATATTACATATACAGAAATGCTTGAGTAGTTGGGCAAAGTGGTGCCTGAGGGCACATGGATAATCAGGTGGTAATCCCTGGAGAGCTCTGTTTACTGTTTGTGCCACCTCTTATTTCTGCTGCTTCCCTCAGTTATTTATTTTTATTTTGATTGATTGTGTGTATTTGTGTGTGTGTGCGCGCACATGCGTGTGCAGGCACATGTTTTCCATAGCACAGATCTGGAGGTCGGAGGACAAGTTGTGGGCATTAGTTCTGACCTTCTATTGTGGGTTTTGGGGGAGGGGATAATTTAGGCACCTTTGTCAGCTGAGACATCTCTCTCCGCCCCCTGATACAGGGTTTCTTTGTAGCTTTGGAGCCTATCCTGGAACTTGCTCTGTAGACCAGGCTGGCCTCATACTCACAGAGATCCCACTGTCCCTGCCTCCCCAGTGCTGGGATTAAAGGCATTCACCATCACCATCTGGCCTCAGCTGAGCCATTTTATCAGATTTTAACCCCCATTATTTCTGTATTTGATACTTGTCTCTGTCAATGTCTTTACAAAGAGCTCTTTTGTCTCAGTGTTCTGTTTTGCTTACTGTATCTCAGGCATATGATGATGATGGAAAGGTGGGTCCTTGAACAAGGAGAAGCTGGTGCATGATCTTCCGCCTCCATCATGGGAGCAGTTGATTGAAGTACCATCCAGAAGCTTTTCCTTGCAAGGGCCAGAGAGGTGGAATATTATATACAGAATTAGAGAACTCTTTTATGTGTTTCTTTATTCTAAAATAGATTGATATCAATGGCTATCTTTTATTCCATATATCTTTTGTACTCCCATTATGCTTCGTACTTTATATTATTTTACTTTTTTTTTTTTTTACAAGAATACCCTGGAAGGTAGCTTAATAAAATCTAAGACAATACAGGATGATAGAATCTAAACTTTGTGAGGAAAGTAAGCTCAGTGGGCCAGGTAATGAAATTGAAGGGAGTGGCATCACTTGCATTCAGGCTCCAGTGAGTCTGAACCCAAAGTCCATGGTATAGACTCCTTGCTGTGTGAAAGGTGGCTGTTTGGAGAAGGGTTAGCAGTGACATCTGAGGTGAAGACTCAGGGTGTAGGCCAAAATTCACAAGTATTTCCACGGTATAAGTGCAGTGGTAGGTGTTATTTTAGGACTAAGATCTTATTTTGTAAAATCCATATTGCTTCATTCCTTGTGTCTATAAATAGGGCTACTGAATGTTGGCTCATGCATTTTCCTTCTCTTCCAGTATTATGTTTCTTTAATGGTACATTCTGAAGTACTGTTTTCTTTTCAGAAAAACCATGCCAGATGGATCATCTGGATCGAATCCTACTGTCTGGCATCTATAATGTACGCAAAGGAAAAACCCAGCTGCACAAATGGGCTGAACGCCTAGTTGTTCTCTGCGGTACCTGCCTTATTGTTTCCTCAGTGAAGGATTGTCAAACTGGAAAGATGCACATTTTGCCTCTAGTTGGAGGAAAGGTAAGATTTAAAATTTTAAATATTAACTTGGTCATTTAGAAATGTTAAGGGTAGGTTGTTAAGGTCCAGTTGGTAAAGAAAGAACTGGAAGACTTCAACTTGATTCCCAGAACCCTTGTTTAAAAAACAAATGAGCAAACAACAACAAAACAAACAAACCTGACAGGCAGGTTCCTGAGGCTTGTTGCCTTTCCAGTCTAGCCCATTTGTACATTTCCAGGTAAATCAGAGACCCCCGTTTTAACAGACAAGGTGGACTGCTCTCAAGGAGTGACCCCCCCCCCCCCAGGTTGTTCTCTGGCCTCTACATGCATACATGTGCATGCATACATGAATACACACACACACACACACACACACACACACTCAAAGCTAGGGCTATAGCTCAGTGATACAATGCTTGCCTAGCACTTGTCAGTCTCTGGGTTTAGTCCCCAGCATTTGGGGAAATAAAGGAAAGGAAAGAAAAGAAAGTACCCTGCCTGATTTTCATAGAGGCCAATAGGAACATCATGAAAGATTATATCAGAGACTCTTGGGAGGCTCCAGGACTCTCCATACCCCAAATGTTATAGAACTGTCTGCTTCCATATCTAGGAACTAGATGCTATTGCTGATAATACCAAGATGTTGTTACCAGGATGTTACACAGAAGTTGCCTTTGGGAACTAGAATTAGCTGCCAACATCTTTTACCAAGATAGATTCCTTCAAGTTTCTTCTTTTTGAAACATAGAGTTGGGTGGTCAAGAGTCTCAATTCAGCAGCCAGGGAAATGTGCCATATCTGTCCTCAAAAAGTTCATTTGCTAGAGTAACAGGTGACCATAGATAGATTAATATTTATAGGAAGCTAGATATTATTTTGTTTTTCTGTTTTGAAGCTTGACCAGCATAACCAGTATAAACTGAAGAGGATTCACTGAGAAAATGACCTTGGGCAGTCATACTTTGAAATATGCAATTGGTCTAGATATATGACGATATAGATATAATACTGTATTTAAAAAGTAGATAACCTGTGCTGGAGGTATGGCTCAGGGGACAGAAATGCTTGCTGCCAAGTCCCAGAAAACACCAGGAAATTTTATGTTAATGATGATATCCACAAATTCAATAAACAAAACAAAACAAAAAACTCCTTTCAGATTGAGGTAGAAATAAATGGATACACTGACCTTGAAAATAAATGTACTTAAGATTTTGTAAAACAGAATAGGACTACAAAAAATCTGAAATAAGAATCCTGTGGAAGATTCAGTAAAAACCTTTGGAAGGGAAATATGATTATTGAAAATTAAAAATAATGGACTGGAGACATGGCCCAGTGGTTAAATACATTGGTTGCTCTTAAAGAGGACCCAGGTTCAATTCCAAACACCCACATGGCAGTTCACAACCATCTGTAACTCCATTTCTAGTGAGTTCATGCTCCCTTCTGGTCTATGTGGGCCTAGCACGTGTGTAGACATACACAGACACAATACACATTAGTAAAAATGAAAACTAAAATGCAAAAAAAGTTTAGTCATTCATAGTCAAATACTGAAAGTCTCGTGAATTACTCATAAGAAATAGAAATTAAAGTCAACATTTATATATAATCATGTTAATTTAGTATTATATAAATTGATTTTATAGTTTTACATATGTACAACTTTGTAAATTATTAACTATTAATGGTGAGATATTCCTTTTATCATCTTGTAGTGGGGTTTATTGCTACAAAGCTTTTCCCATCAGTCTATTTATTTTTTTGCTTGAGACAGAGTCTCACTATATATTCCTGGCAGACTTAGAACTCCCAGCATTCTGCCTTCTTCTTCCCAGTGCTGGTATTAGAGGTGTTTGCCACCAAACCTGACAAAGTCTTTTCTTTTTTCTTCTTCTTTATTTTAAGGGTGAGTTATACAAATATAATTTAATATATCTAAAATTTACTTAATTTAAATTATTTTTCCCTTTCATTTTTATTTTATGTGAATGAGTGTTTTGTCTGTATATGTGTATATACACCACATATGTACTTGGTGCCCTTCGAGGCCAGAGAAGGAATCAGGTCCCATGAGACTAGAGTTACAGATGGCTGTGAGCCACCCAACATTGCAACAGCAGAAAGAGCTCTTAATCACCGAGTCATCTCTCCAGTTCCCCACAGTAAAACATTTAAGATTGTTCTAGAATATTTTATTTTTGTTTCAATGAAATTCTTTGTTTTGACAACTTCTATAGTTGCACTGATTTCTTACCATTGAACAATAATTATGTTGTAAATACCACAATTGAATGTTACCAAATTTTTAATTTTAGTGAGTCTTTACAGCCTGCTTCTTTTTTGCTTAAAGTATTTTGTGTTTCTGCCACTTGGTTCTATATTTAGTAAGCACTAGAATGTATTGATTTGCAAGTATAACTTGTAAGTTTGTAGCTGGTCTGCCAAGATTCAGAAGCAATGTCATCCAAAATGAGATGCCAGAGATAGAAGTGGTTTCGTGGTGATAGGAAATCTGTGTAAGTTGAGTTGTTGCAGTTTAGGGTAGCCCAGCCTGACCTGGAATGCTCTGTTCTTCTGCATCTGACTCCTGGGTACTGGAATTACAGCTGTATACCCCACTTCCAGCCTTTGTTGTAGTTTGATTTACCTTGCCATAATGGCGGTTGATCTTGATTGTCATTTCATGTTATTGGTGGTTATTTGTATATATTTTTTGGAGAAATGTCTGCTCTGATTTTTTTGTCATTTAAAAAAGTATGTCTTGTTTCTGCTTTTTGACCATTATTTCTGATTAGTAGTTATGATTTTCTCCTCCTCTTCTTCAGATAGAAGAAGTGAAGCGCCGCCAACACTCCCTTGCTTTCAGCTCAGCTGGAGCCCAAGCTCAGACCTACCATGTCAGCTTTGAGACTTTGGCTGAATACCAGAGATGGCAACGGCAGGCATCTAAGGTTGGAAGCTCTTTGATAGGAGATGAGGATATAGCCGCAAGTGACCATCCTTAACATCGTACCTTTCTTAGTGTACAATGAATACAATAATGGGATTTCATAGGGTCTTTACTTATGTTCTTATAGTAGAAAATGGTGTCAAAATCTTTTCAGGTACATTTCCCTCTGAACTGTCTCTGTGAGGTGATCCTTAGACAGAATTAAAACAGAATAAAATTTGACCTTTAAAGGGATTGATACATGAGGTTGACATTGCTTCCCACTTGTCACAGTAGTCTCTGGTTGACATAGCTGCTCCCTAGCTTGTAGCCTGGTGCTTCTCAGTCTGCACGCTTTTAGAACAGCCTTGATGAACCACTTAAAAGGTGAACCTATCTGTGGGGCATGACCTGTTATAAATCTCTCTTTTGCTATGCTGAGGATGATTGACATTTCAGCATAGCTCTGCTTAGCCATTAAGACACAGCCATTAAAATATACTGCAACTCCACATGTGTGCGCTTTGGATTCTTTGCAGCAGTTTTCAGAAGGGATGCCACAGTGATATAGCATGTCTCATGTGATTTTCATCAGGTGTTTTAAAACACATTATATTCGTTATTGTAGTATTACAGATTTTAAAGACTTCAGTTTTGCTGTTTTTTGTTGCTGTGTTGTATCAGCTATAAAATCTGTTCTATGCAAAACTGGTTTCAGTTGTGAGTAACTTCCATTCTTTTGCCCCTTTAAAGAGAAGATGCTGTTCCTTGGCATCTTGGCATACTCAGCAGTATGCTGTGTGTATAGCTGTTTTATTTTATGCTGTCAGTAGAAGAAGAAACTTTGTGAGTAAGCAGCAAAGACGTGTGGCTACAAAAGTCATTTCATCCCACTCTGTCCCTTATTAAGGCTTGTCTATTTTTTTTCTTTTTTTCATGGTTTATTTTTTTATATTTAAAAATTTCCATCTCCTCCCCTCCTCCTCTCCCTTCCCTCCCCTCCTCCTCCCCCTTCCCTCCCCTCCCCTCCACCCAAACCTCCCCTCCCTCCCTCTCAAGGCCAAGGAGCCATCAGGGTTCCCTACTTTATGCTAAGACCAAGGTCCTCCCAACTCCCCCCAGGTCCAGGAAGGTGATCGACCAAGCTGAGAAGGCTCCCACAGAGCCCGTCCATGCAGAAGAATCAGAGCCCAGCGCCTTTGTCCTTTGCTTCTCAGTCAGCCCCCACTGTTGGCCACATTCAGAGAGACGGGTTTGGTTGCATGATCCATCAGTCCCATTCCAACTGGAGTTGGTGATCTCCCATTAGTTCTGTCCCACCGTCTCCATGAGTCTTGTCTATTTTGAACCATCTTAACATTGCTTATGGTATAAAATGTTAAAATTTTAATCCCTTATAGAGACATGGACTTCCTCCCTCCCTCGCTCCTTCGCTCCTTCCCTCCTTCCTTCCCTCCCTCCCTCCCTTCCTCCTTCCCCTCCCTCTCTTCCTCCCTCCTTTCCTCCCACTCTTCCTCCCTTCCTTTCTTTTTTCCTTCCTTCCTTCTTTCTTTCCTATAAAAGACAGGATCTCGCTTTTATCATATTGATTGGCCTGAAACTTAGTTTTACCTCATGTTGGCCAAACTTTTAGTGGTCCTCCTGCCTAGCTTCCCAAGTGCTAGAATTATAAGCTTGTACCTACTATGCCTGACTTTGTTGTATCCTAGGGTTTTTGTTTTCGATTTTTTATTGTCTTTAAATAGGCTGGCCTTAAATCTCCCTGTATAGCCAAGGCTAGCTTTGATTTACTGATCACCCTGCTTCCACCTCTTCAGCGCTAGAATTGTAGGCATATATCTTTGTTTGGTTTTTTAAATCAGCTTATGGTTTTAGGGAAAAATAAAATTTAACCAATTTTTATAAATGAATAACAGAATAACTCCCCCTTCCTAGTTTATAATCAGCACCTTTTGTGTAAATGGCCATTATGGCCTCTCTGGGTGAAAGCACCCAATAGTTCAGGAGGCTTTTCTTCTTGCCCTTCTTCAGGTGGTGTCCCAGCGGATCAGCACTGTGGACCTTTCATGCTACAGCCTTGAGGAGGTTCCTGAACATCTCTTCTACAGTCAAGATATCACCTACCTCAACCTGCGACACAACTTCATGCAATTAGAAAGACCAGGGGGCCTCGACACACTCTACAAGTATGTAGAAAATAGGTTTCCAGACTAGTGTATTGAAAATCAATTATAATCAGTATCATAGTGGTTCACACTTTTAAGTTGACAGGTTTACTAGAAGAATTCATTCCTGATTTCTGTAACAAAGTAACCAGAGGCTGGGTAATGTTTAAAGAGAAGAGGTTTAAATGTAAGATCAGACAGTCCCTTTGCTACAGCATATTATGGCAAATGGTGGGAGCTCACATGAGAGGGATAAGTGGGATAGCAAGATGGAACCAGGGATGTTAGGTGGTCAGTGCTTGCTTTTTTTTTTTTTCCAGTTGATTCTCTTGGGAACTAACTCAACTGAATCCTTTTCCAGAGCAGAATGTTCAGTGGCTTAATTACTTCTTTCTCCTCTTTTCTATTTATTTGTTTGTTTGTTTGTTTGTTTATGTGATGTTGGGGATTAAATCCAGGACCCTGTCTGTATATGCTAGACAAATGTTTTGAGCCACACCCTCGCCCTCCCCTTTTACAGGTCTGCCACTTCTTAGTTCTGACACACGGGGACCAAGCCTTTAGCACATGACAAGCCTTTGAGAGATGAACCGTGCCCAAATCGGCACTTTCCATCATATTATAGTTTGCAAATTCCCACTCCTTTTTGAGGAAGCAAAATTTTTATTTATACAAATCTCCCTTGTTATTCTCCCTGTAAAACAGAGGGTTAATGGAATGTTATGTTTCAAAGACTACAGTGAGTTGCCATTGATTTTTATGATATTTTTTTTGGTGGTTTGTTTTTGTTTTGTTCTGAGGCAGCATTTTAATATGTAATTCTGTCTGGCCCAGAACTCACTATATAGACCAAGCTGACCTTGAATTCACAGAGATACATCTGCCAGGCTTGGGATAATCTTTATATTGTTGGTAAAGGATGCTCATTGATGATAAAGTATGATCTGCAGCTATGGTAGATTGAGAAACTCGGTATGTGAACAGTTTTTTAATTAAAAGTTTCTAACATAAATGACTTCAAGTAGACAGGCCTGATTTCAAGAATTCTGGAGCAGGTTTAATCTTTTCTTTGTACCTGCTCTTACCAACTCTTGAGTCTTGTCAGCTTTGAAACTTTCTCTTCTGATAATGGGATTGTTTCATCCCCACACAACTTCACGACTATGATCTGTGTGTTTTTCCGTCTTCTTTGTTAGAATATATTCCACCTTGCTACTCTCACCACATCTCACCTCATATTTCTACCTACACCAGATAGCATGAGAGACCAGCCCACTATATTAAGTGAGACCCTGACTACACAAGACAAAAAATGTAAAGTAGTTTAAACATAGTCCATGAATAATGACAACGTGTGATTGTGGGCTTCTGCTGGGGAAGAGAAAAAACTGAAAATCAAAGTAAAATGTCTCACGTTACATCTTGAATAAAAAAGAATGCACACTAAAGTGACATGTTTTACACACTTATGTTGATAACATATTTCTTATACTCCTAGTATAATCTTCAGAAAACATTGGTATTCAAAATCTAATCTTTTACAGATACAAGATAATATTTAGTAATGGTACAGGTATTTGAGTCATATTTGTGTTTTAAATTAAGATAAGTTCTAATATTAAGGAAACCAGTCTTTAGCATTTCTTTCTGAATTTCCCTGAAGTTAGAATTGATCCAGTTAGAGAGTTTGAGCAGAGATTCAAAAGTCAAAGGAGTAATAAGTAATCAAAGTCAGGTCCCCTGGAAGTTAGACATTGAAATTTGGAAGAGAAGAGCTATAGAATTAGATCCTATGGGCTCCATTCTCAAAGAAGAATGATGCCTTTGGATTCTTATTTTATATTTGTATGATCTAAAACGTAATGTTCCACACACCCGTTTTATAGCCACACTATCTCGAGGCAAGACAATATAGAAACCTTTACTCTGTGAGCAAAAGGAACCAACACAGAATTCTTGTAAATCAAATCACTTTACCACACAAGGCTGTCACACGTGTTTTCAAGTTCATCTGGTCCATTTTTTTTTTCAAGTGGCATTTGAGCCAATATAATTTCAGTATAAAAAGAATTGCTTATAATGTGCTATGTATTTGTTAGGTATTATGGTATCTGAATAGATTAACTTTTGTATATTATATGTAGACATTTAGTAAAATGAAATTAAGTGTATCAGATGTGACTTAGTAAAAAGAATTGTAGCAGCATGAACGCCCATGTAGATTTTTTGCCTCATTAGGGGAACTCTCTTGACTCAGTTTCATTAACAACATGGACTATGTTTTAACTACTTTACTATCCTCTGTGTCCACACATGAGGTAGTATGAAAATGAAAACATGTTTTTAAAGCAAATTATATGGTGCACATTTTATTAGATAATTTATTTTATTGGCTAATTTAGTTGGATGTGATGGCACGTGCCTGCAATCCTACCCTTTTGCAAATGGTAGCAAGATTGTGAGTTTGAGGCCAGCCTATGCTACATTGTGAGTTATAGGCCAGTCTGGGCTATAGAGAAGGACCCTATCTCCAACAACAATAACAAAATAATCAGTAAACAAAACAGATCGTCGAAGTCCATTGATGGTCTCTGTAAAGACATATAATGGGTATCTTAATTATTCAAACCATCACAGTAGGTTTGTGGAAATATGGTCTATATTTGTGCTTTTGTTCTTTAGATTTTCTCAACTGAAGGGCCTGAACTTATCCCATAATAAGCTTGGACTGTTCCCTGTGTTGCTGTGTGAGATTTCTACCCTGACTGAGCTCAACCTTTCTTGTAATGGATTTCATGACTTGCCAAGTCAGATTGGCAATCTGCTAAAGTAAGTGTTGGCTTTTTCTAGATGCTCCTTTTGTTTGCAGGGGACCATCTCTTGTCTTAGGATGCAGGCAGTTCTTGGAACTTTTGCAATGAGAAAAGTCACATTCTTACTAGGACTCTATTTAACAATGGCTCTTGATGCCAGAGGTGACCATACTGCCAAGTGGTAACCCATTCCCTCCATTTCAGCAGCATTGACCCTGGCTCTTCAGTGTCTGAAGGCCCATCCTTAGAAGTTATGTCTGAGCCTCTGTTAACTCTCCATGGGCCAAGATTGGGGAGTTTGTCACGTTTGGATTGTTAATAATTAATGGCTTGGCTTAATAATAAATTACAGCCCCTATTGTTGGCTCTGTATGTTTGAGCTGTTCCATAGAGCAGGCTGGTTTGTCTCCACAGCCTGCAGACCCTTTGCCTTGATGGCAACGTTCTCACCACTCTGCCCGATGAATTGGGAAACCTGCAGCAGCTTACTTCTCTTGGAATTTCCTTCAACGATTTTAGTCAAATTCCTGAGGTTTTGGAGAAACTCACCAAGTTAGATAAAGTGGTTATGGCTGGAAACCGCTTGGAAGTCCTGAACTTAGGAGTGCTGACCAGGATGAGCCATGTTAAGCATGTGGATCTAAGGTGAGCCTGTCTGCATGAGATTTCTTAAGCTCTGCTGTGATGGACCTTGATGTCTTCTCCTCATAAAGACTTCTTTAAAACATTAGGAACTTAGAACGGTGTAAAGATAGATGTTTTCAGATACATAGTAAAACTTCATTATTTACCTAGTATTAGAGAGATTAATGATCTGGTGAGTTTTCAGTGACAAAGACTTAAATGGCCAAGGATTGTCAGACGTACTCTTCAGCAGCATTGTATGAGAATTTCCTTTTCTTTGAACCATTATCCAGACTGGATTTCAGTAGATGCCTTTCGTTTATTGGCTGTAGAAGTCAGAACGCAATATTCCATTGTTTTAATGAGCATTTGTTTATGAGTGATGAACATCTTTTTTGTGTGGAGACTAGTAGTTTCTAGTTTTCTATAAATTTTGCCATTTTTCTGTTAGTCACTTTTTTCTTGATAACATTGTATTGTAATTGAAATATTCACAGCTTCACTACCAAGACTTTCTTATGTATTATGTTTTATAGTGATAATCTTTCTCTAAAGGAAGGTGGTAAAAGATAAATACTGTGTTCTGTTATGTCAGGAAGCAGATAGCGAGCCCTGTAAAGACATAGACAGGAACCTAGTAGCATATAGGAGAAGGAGAACAGGCTGATGTGTGTGAAGTCATGTAGGGGTAGAGACAAGAACCTGAAATATTTAGTGAAGTTTGCATTTAAACCATTTCGTGTATGTTCAGATTATTTTCTTCTCTTTAATGCCATGTGAGTCTCAAAAGGGAGCTGTTGCTGTCGCTTAGCCTCTCACTCACTCCATAGCATGCTCATCTCTTTGTCCTCCCCATTCCCACCTGACCTTACTAGGTACTGGGATGTAAGTGTTTATCTAGTTGGGGATATTGCCCTGTTTTTCTGTCTCTGTCTAATTTGTGTATGTATCTACCGGTTCTAACTTAAATGGATCTTGGGTTCTTTCTCTGTAGATAAACTGTGGTTGTTTTCTGTAGGACCTTGAAAAGTGAAGCAAGTAGTGAAATTCTCAAGTTCAGGAAAGAGAGGAAAGGGTCATCCCTCTTCCTATGTTTTTGTCCACATAATAGAAATTATTTTTCTGTTTCTGAATATTAAGGATGAACCACTTGAAAACCGTGATTATTGACAGTTTGGAGGGAAACAAACACATCACTCACATGGACTTGCGCGACAATCAGTTGACTGATTTGGATCTTAGCTCCTTATGTAGCTTGGAGCAGCTGCATTGTGAGCGGAACCAGCTGAGGGAGCTGACACTCAGTGGCTTTTCCCTTCGAACCCTCTACGCCAGTTGGAACAGTGAGTTCTCTACCCAACCTCCTGTTTTTGCTTTCAACTGTAGTCTGAGCCTTCTAAGAAGAATGGCATCTGTGGTCCTTCTCAGCTACTCTGCAGAATGGAGTGGTGTGACCCCTTGAGCTTTCTCTTTTAATTAAGCCAATACCCCTAAAGCAATGGGTACGGACTTCAAGATATAGACTTTCAAGTCTATATCTAGACTTGAAAAGGGTACTAAGACTCATTGTGCGAGCACAGTAAGAGGCATTTTGCAGAATCATAGGGGTCGGGTAGGTGGATAAGCATGTTCAAACCAGAGCATCTGTTATGAAGTAGGCGTTGTTATCCTTACAGCCCAGGTTCTAAATCTGTCCTATCCTCTTTTTTGCATATTCTATAAAGAATGGTTTTTATGTTTTTAAAAATTTGGGTTAAAAATTAGAATAATAATATTTGTTACATGAAATTCAAGTTTTTCTATTCATAAATCAAGTTTTATGGGCATATACTCATAGGTTTAACTTTAGTTATGTGTCGCTGTTTTCATGTTACTATGCCATAGTTATAGGAGTGACATACTGTTATGATCCACAAACACTAAAATATTTATTTTAGCCTACTAAGAAAAAGTTTCCCAATCCCTGTTGGGGAATCACCTGCTGCTTTGGTTGTAGTGTGAGAAGACCCCTGTTCCAGCAGTGAGTAAGCACAAATGCCAGAAACAGACATGTTGGTGCTTTCCATGGTGTGCCAATTGACATAGTAACAGTCAGTTCACAAGGTTTAGTGGTCTCAATGACAGAAATCTGTTATATAACCTGCTTACCTTGGTAGCCTGACTGAAGTGAATGCAAGTTCTTTTATTCCAATCTTAATTACTAATACTAGCTCTCATGTCATACAGTAAACATTAACTGTAAATATATCTATATGTCTATATGCATATTTATGGTTTGTAGAATGAGTATCAGTTAGAGAATCTACAGTGGAGTGCACGAGGTTTCCGAAGCTGGCAGAGAGTTGTTATTGATAATAAGCGAGAGGAGTGCTAGGAGAGAGCTGCTGTAGTTTAGGCTTGAGAGTAGAACCGCAGAGTTCAGCTGCGCGGTGCAAGGTTGAACAGAACCACGGTCTGAGAGTAGGGAATGGATTAAGAACAGAAAACAGTATGTCAGGCAGGCTCAGGTCCAAATAGGCCAATAGGTAGACTGAACATGTAGTTGTAATCTACATCAAAAACAATGGATTGAGCTATGCTGAGGCTCAGGGAACACACACACACACCTAGGTAGGTTGGTGTGGTATGTAATGTTTGTCACTTTATGGGGTTCAGGTAAGGGAGTTACACCTCTGGTCCTCAGGAATAGGTGATTTATCTGTCTGTGCTGGCTGTGTGTGTGTGTGTGTGTGTGTGTGTGCGCGCGCGCGTGCGCCTGTCCTCTGGGTCATCCAGGAGCTGTACTCATCCTTCTCCCTCGAAATGGAGTCAAAAGCTGCTTGTGCTCAGCCTGAAAAACCACTGTTCATACAATATGGAGTGACTTAGAGCAGAGATTAGCTTGATCTCAGCAAATAGACATGATCTCTGGGAATTTTTTCATTGTAAAAGACTTTGTGTTTGTAGAGACTACTGTTTTGTCTGTTTACAACAGACTCATTTTGTTGAGTCCATTCTTATGGAGAGTTCTTCACCAGTTGGGCTTTTATATGTATTTTTATTTTGGCTTTTGGTGTTTTAAGACAGTTTCACTATACCACCCAAGATTTAACCTCTCAAGTAGTGGTATTGTAGGTATGCTCCACCACACATTAAGTAGTGGTATTGTAGGTATGCTTCACCACACTTTACAGTTTTCTATGTTTAAGGAAGGAAGGAAAGGGAAAATGTTCAATTTCACTAAGTGACGGAAATGAGTGTCCTCAGCCACAGCCAGGAAGAGGTTGACTAGGAGGAAGAGGTTGACCTTGGAGGAAGGTGACCATGTTAAAGAAGTGGCAGAGCTGTGTGAACAGTTCCCTGCTGGCATTTATCTCAGGGCTACTTACACACAACAGTTGTCACAGTATTGTGTTGTTGTGCAAGTATATGACTATTAATAGGAAAATGGATAAATCAGTAGCGATGTATTCACACAGTAGATTTTGTACAGTAGTGGAGATGAACGGACTAAAGCTTTGTGAACTGGTGCAAAGGAGTTTTGGAAACAGCTTTTGACTAAGAAAGCAAAACTGTACAATCACAGTCTACTGTGTAACTTATACCAAAACTTAAACATAGAAAACAGCATTTTCTAGGTTCAAACTGTAACACAAATGATAAATATTCAGGGTAGTGTTTACCTCCTGGTGTCAAAGGAAAATATAAGACAGATGTGTGTTTAGAGGTAGCTGATGATGGTGGAAAACTGCTCGTTTTTTTGTTGTTTTTGTTTTGTTTTCTGTATCTGAATACGTTATTAGGATAAAAGTTTAGGGTCTTCAGTTCTGTTGTCTTTTATCATGTTATAGAGGCTTCACTCCTACCTTAGATTAATTTCTTCAGTCAGAAGTTGCTATTGTTGAGCAGGGTAAATGAGCTTAACCTAACCAAACCTGATGACCTGGGTTCTATATCTTGGACCCACAGGATGGAAAGGAAGAACCAACTCCCACAAGTTGTCCTCTGACCACATGATACTCTTATGCAGATACAAACATACGTGCATGCAGAGATAAATAAGTGTATAATAAGAAAAAAGCCTGTTGTGTAAAAACTGGGTGTTGTAGCCCACGCTTGTAATCCCAGTACTTGGGAAGATGAAGCAGGAAGGTCAAGAGTTCCAGTCTAGCCTGAGTTATAAAATCAAATACTATTTCAGCCTATCTTTCCCCTTAGGAAAACCCAAAACAACAATAATAACAACCAAATGTATTGAGTGTTGACTGGCACTGTGTATTAATGCTAATCTGTACAGTCATCTATACCCGAGGTTTCTCTTGGCTTATGTTCACTATCTGTGCTTAGATTAGTTCACATGTGTATGGATAAGATATTCATAGTCACCCTAAATTGGAGAAGCTTTAAATGCCCAGCAGCCCTACACTGGGTAGTCATGGTGTATTTGCCACCAGCCAGCTGGCAGGGACCTTCCTTTATACCATATAGAAACCATGACTCTTCCAGGGCTTCTCTTTAGCTTTTCTGCTCTGCCACAGCAGTGAGTGAGGCTTAGTGGCTCCCTCTAGTGTTCCAACTCCCACATAGGCCTTTGGTAGTAGCCCTACAAGTGAAGCATTGCTTAGGAAGTCAGGATTCCTCAGTCTGTAGAAGCAGCTGACATTGTAGCTTCTAGGCAGGCCTAAATATCAGGAGTCCTCATGAATGATAAAAAACCCAGAGACAGATACAGGGATTAAAGCTGAAAATAAGAGAAGCAGAGCAGTAAGCCACTAGAGAGACCTTTTACCTCTATGAATGCTCAGACCAAAGGGGTGATCCTCAGACTGCCTAGACTGCACTGTGTCTCCATCACACCTCGGACTCCATACTCCATTCAGGTCCTGTCTCTTCCCCTTTATATTTCTCTCTCTACCCAGCCATATTGCTCCTTTTCCCACTTCCATAGTGCTGGGATTAAAGGTGTGTAACACCCAAACTCTGGGATTAAATGTGTGAGCCACCACCACTACCAGGATCTGTTTCTTGATCAATCTGGTATAGCCCAGGGTAGCCTTGAACTCATAGAGATCTGTCTACCTCTGTCTCCCGAGTCCTGGATTAAAGATGTGTGCCAACACTCCCTGACCTATAGTGACTTAGCTTTGCACTCTGATCCTCAGGCAAGCTTTATTTATTAAAATACAAATAAAATACCACTACAGATTACAGCTCCCAGACTGGGGTGTCTGAAGACTTGAAAGCTCTCTGGTATTCTTCTAGCAACCAGAACCTGCAGTTGCTTTCTTCTGTCTCTTTATGGCCTCTGTCCTCATTCCAGTTCAGAGCTCTACCTCTTTTGCCTGCTCTGTATTTCCAATGCCAGTCTTGCCCCTGGTCTGTTCCTGGCCTGACTGCTCCCTCAGGACTATTCAGCTGCCTCTTATTGGTCAGTGTCACAGCAAATAGCTACTGCTACCCTTTTGTTACTGCTGCTGCTGGCTGCCAGGCTGGGACTCTCCTTAGCTTCTTCAGCTCTCAGGAAGCCATTGCTTTGCCACCTTTGCAGCTTAGCATGCTGCACAGTTGTGTCATGCTGCCTCAGCCACCACTGCTGCTCCACTGTCTGTCTCTTCTACTGCTTTCCATGTAACCAGATTAGCCTCCTGTGGTAAAGGAGGCAAGGAAAGATAACTTGAGAAAAGTCTTTTTTAGGGCTAAATGTTGTGGCTCCAAGTTGACTCATCAATTGTGCAGACAGCTTGCTTATAGCCAGAGACAGGTGTTTACACCAGTCACAGCAAGCCTGTCATGCAAAGGAAGGTTTGTGTTTACACCAGCCTCAGTGATCCTTCTGCTAGGCCCCTACTGTTAACTGTTCATTTCTGGCCTGGGTAGGAGTGGTTGCAGAGTCATCTAGGATTCATCAAGGCTTGTGATAGTAGAAGGTCCCATGTAAACTGAAATAGCCCTGGGAGCTGCAGCTGATAACAATACAGTTGTCTTGTACTTTTCTCAAGACTTCTGTGGTGTGTTCATAAAGGTTGGTGCTGGCCTAAGCTCGTTTGGCTCACTGATGATCATTTTGCTCAACATTGTCAGGGGCAGCATCTGTCAGCTGAGACATGAAATTGCCTTCTCACCCAGCACCTCCCCGGTTTACAGGAAGATGAATATAAGAGGAATGCTTACAGTAACAACTTAACTGACATCATTAACACTAGTAGTGTTTACAACACTTCAACAAAGTTTAACACCCGTTCAGTGCCCTAGGGAGGAATGGGCCCCTCTGGTCTGTCTGTTTCATATTTGCAAAAATAACATTAAAAAGGTATAACCACGTGCAACAGTATGAACAAATGCCATAAGCATATGTGAGTAATGAAGTCAGAGCAAAGCGTGTACAAGAGGGAGAGAGATCAGGAGTTCAAGGCCAGTCTCAGGTACATAGTGAGTTTAAGGCTAGCCTGGGCTACAAGAAATCTTACCTCAAAATGAAACAAAACATAGCAAAGTATATTTATGCCTGGGATTACAAGTGTGCACCACCATGCTCGGTTTATGCAGTGTGGGACTTAGAACCCAGGGCCTCCTGCATGCCAGGTAAGCACTTGACCAACTGAGTTGCATCCGTGGCCATCATGCACCCTTGTACCCAGTGCTTAGGAAGGTAAGGCAAGAAGATAGAGTTCATGGCACCTGGGTTACCCAGCACGCTCCTGTGGGGTGAGTTGTGAAGGAAAGTTCTGGTTTTATACATGGCAAGCGTTGTCTGTGGTGTTTGGAGCCAGGATAAAAAATGGCACCTTCGGATGTGTGGTGGCTAGAAGAGGAGATGAAGGTGTGCTCTGGGAGTTGTTAATGCTGTGTTTGATGGTTTTAGTGCTGGTTCTACTAGTGTGTTCCAGTTTACTGATCTATACACTTAAGATTGTTTCTGAATCTGCATTGTACTTCAATGAAAGGTGAGATTATTTTCATCTTTAAATCCAAATATTGGGCTGGAGAGATTGCTCAGTGAGTAAAAGCTTGAAGTGTTCTTGCAGAGGACCTGAGTTAGGTTCTAGCAAGAGGCATCTCACAGTTGCCTATTAACTCTGGTTCCAGGGGGACCCAGCACCTCTGCCATCTGAGGGCCCCTGCATTGTGTACTCAAACCAATACACATACACATAATTAAAAATAAATGTTTTTTTTTTTAATCTAGGTATTTTTCAAGTTACACACTAAGTGGAACTGTTAGCATTAGTGACTTTCTAATGCAGTGTAAATGCACAGAACCCTGAAGTGAATAGTTATATGTATTTTCAAAAACATATTGGATTGGGGTCAAATGGTAGTCACAGTTTGTTGCCAGTCATCTCCACAAAACCACTTTTGCTTTGTTTACCAGTGTTCTTCTTTCTTCTTCTTCTTCTTCTTCTTCTTCTTCTTCTTCTTCTTCTTCTTCTTCCTCTTCCTCTTCCTCTTCCTCTTCCTCTTCCTCTTCCTCTTCCTCTTCCTCTTCCTCTTCCTCTTCCTCTTCTTCTTCTTCTTCTTCTTCTTCTTCTTCTTCTTTTCTTTAATGATGTGTATGTATGTGTAGGAATGTGCAGGTACCCATGGAAACCAGCAGCATCATATCCCTGGAAGCTGGAGTTAACAGGCTGTTGAGAATACCACTATAGTATTGAAACCTGAACTTGGGTTCTCAGGAAGAGCAGTAGGTGGTCTTAACCACTGAACCCTCTCTCAAACCCTTTTCAGTAGTCCTTGCTATCTTCTTCTTCAGAGAACATTGTTAACATGGTGTCTGTTTTCCCATAGGGCTGACAGCAGTGAATGTCTACCCAGTGCCCAGCCTGCTCACTTCTTTGGAACTCTCCCGGTGAGTGTGTTCATAAGGGTGGTACTTGTCTTGATTGGGGTGGGGGTGGGAGGACTAATGTGTAGTTAAAGGAAGGAGCCTCTGGGAGAGGAAGGAGATTTAGATCTCTTCTGTCTGAATAAACAAAGTGTTGCTTAATCTCCTAGCCCTCCATTATGTGTAACCACTGTTTTCACCTTTTTGTCTAAATTTCTCAAGAATTATTTGTATTGTGAGCTCCATTTCTTTACTTCCCATTTCCTGATTCTGACAGCAGCTCACTGTAGGCCTTCTCTAATTTGCTTTTTCTTTATTAACACTTAGTCTCTTTACATTTTTTAAGACATCTTTGATTTTTTTTTTTTTTTTTTTTTTGTTTTTCGAGACAGGGTTTCTCTGTGGCTTTGGAGCCTGTCCTGGAACTAGCTCTGTAGACCAGGCTGGTCTCGAACTCACAGAGATCCGCCTGCCTCTGCCTCCTGAGTGCTGGGATTAAAGGCGTGCGCCACGATCGCCCGGCCTTAAGACATCTTTGAAAGTGGCCAATATAGTCTCTTCAATGCCATGTTAGTCATTACTTCTGTGTCTTTGATGTTCTCCTTTCCTTCTGGCAGCCTTTTAAGTCAGTCACCCCTCAAGTTCTGAATTGGCACACTGCCCTGGCACGGATGCAGTCTCATTGATTACAGTGATTTTAGTCACGCAAAGGGTTGGCATGACTCTTGTTCCAGGACAGGCTCCAAAGCCACAGAGAAACTCTGTCTCGAAAAACCAAAAAAAAAAAAAAAAAAAAAAAAAAAAAAAAAAAAAAAAAAACCCAAAACAACAACAACAACAACAACAAAAAAAACAAAATAAACTGACACTCTTTTCTCTGGCTAGGCCCGTGTGTCCAATTCTTTATTAGTTAATCTTGCTGTACACGTTCTCAGGTGCCTGAAACCTGTGCAAAATTAAACTCACCTGCTCCTGTACCAGTCTTCTTTCCTGTGTTGATTCACACCAGCACAGGTATATCCCTGGTCATCCAGGCGAGAAGCCTGAAAGTAGCTTTTATTCTTTATTCTGTTCTCCTTCCTATACATAGTCCTTCTCCAAGTCATTGCCATCTTTGCCTCCTTAGTACTTTTGGAATTCCTCCCATCCTTCAGCTCTATGACTACTCTCATTTCTTCCTGGAATCCTGATTGTTTTTCCATCAGTAGAATCATCTGAACTGGGCTCCATTTACCAGTAATCTAAAGTAATCACATCATGTGTACACTGCTTATAAACCTTTGGGGTAGCCCCCATGTATGTAGGATCAAGAAAGAACCTTCCAGACATGGTTTAGAGCTGCTCCAGCCTAAATTCCCTCTGTCTTTGGAGCATCACTCCAGGCTGTAGCATTACCAAATGGCTTGTCATTCCCATCATACATCACATTCCTTCTTGCTCTGACTTAGGTTGTCATCCTTGCTTGGAGTATCTTCAGCATGTAAGGTTGCAGTATAACGTTCTTCAGAATCTAACCCAGTTGTCATGTTTCTTAGCAAAGTTGCCTTGGCCTATTTCAGGCAGTGTTCTCCTCACTAAGCTGTCAGCGATGTCTGTGTCTTTTTACATAGCTCTCACTGCACTCTGCCACATAACTGACAGACACCGTGTGACCTAGAAAAGGTAGATTACATCTGACGGTAGAAGTCTTTTGATCTGGATCTGTATTAAATACTTCAAATTCATGTTTCCAGTGGTTTGAAACTTTGTCTTGCTACAAATTGCCTGTTACTGCTACTTTCTCACTGCTTTTCCTTCTGTTTTTCTTAGAATTTGCTTCTTTTCTGTCTATCATTACCCATGGAATTCCTGATCATCTTTTATGCCACTTCCTCCAAATCTCTCCTCATTCTGCCTCACTACATCCTGCTGCTTCTGTTCAAAGCCTTCTCTGAACATGTGATATAACACAGTTGATATATATTGCTGTGCTTGTTTGAGTGCTTGTCTCTCTCTACCCTTCTGCTTTCACAGTGTTTTCTGAGTGCCAGCTTTATTTTTGGCAATATCCCAAAGAATTCCTTGGAAATAGTGTCCCTGCCGTAAGGTGTCATGTCTCTTAGCAAAGTTGCCTTGGCCTATTCATTGGAATCTAGTGAAATGAATTCAATTTGTCTGTTACTTACATTTCCATAAATTGACAAAATACTTGAAATAAGCAATTTGGAAGAAGAAAAGCTTATTTGGGGCTTGCAGTTTCAGATCCATGGCCACCTACCCATGTCACCTTGAGCCCATGGTGGCAGCTCATAGTGGCTTACCTCATGGCAACTGAGAGCCGAGAAGGAAAGGCCAGCTCTCCTTTGAGCTCTTCCCTCCTTCCTTCCTTGTTCCCTCCTTTTGTTTTCTTTCTTCTGTTTGTTTTTAAGACAGTCTCCATATTTAACCCAGGTTGGCCTTGAACTTATGCTCCTCATGCTTGCCTCAGCCTCCCAAGTACTGGGATTACAGTATGAAAGACCAAGTTCCACCAGTTAGTTTTTTTAAGAATTTTTTTAAATTTTTTATTTTGTGTGTGTGAATGTTTTCCTAGCATGTATGTCTGTATATCATATGTGTGCCTGGTGTCCTTGTAAGACTGAAGAGGATATCAGATTCCCTGGGACTGGAGTTACAGATGGTTGTGAGGCATCATGTGGGTGGTGGGACTTGAACCCTGGTCCTCTGAAAGAGCAACTAGTGCTCTTAAACAATCTCTCCAGTCCCACCTACCAATTTATAATAGCACTATAGTCTACTAGAACAAACTGCAATAACATGTCTTTGGGGGAAATATTTAGTATTCAAGCCACAATAACTTTTCACCTTACATGATAATTTCTATTCTTTGCAGAAACCTGCTAGAGTGTGTCCCTGACTGGGCCTGTGAAGCAAAAAAGCTAGAAATACTAGATATGAGCTACAATCTTCTCACCGAGATTCCTGTGAGGTATGTGTGTGCAAATGCATTTATGGCATGTGTTTAAGTATTTCTCTAAATTTGGGTTGCCTTTCATTTTTTGGTGATTATTGAGGACCTACTGAATAGGAGGTGGCAACATAATGGACTTTAAGGGTTATCGTGATGACTAATGCATGTCTTAGCCTAAAGAAACAGTAAAATTTGACCTGTGTTGAAAGCTTCCAGCATGGCTGGTGGTATAATCGTATGAATATGACTGTTTCATAGGGTGACTTATACACACACATAATTCCTATCCCGTGTTGAAAGTTTCTGGCATGGCTGGTGGTATGACTGTATGAATATGGCTGTTTCATAGGGTGTCTTATTATGAGCTGGAAATTTTCTGAGAACTCCAGTTTTATGATCTTACCTAATCCTATAAACTTTTTATGTAGGTGCTGTCAGCCTTACCTTAGGAATGAGGAAACTAAGAATGGTTAGGTCACCTGTCTGAGGTCCCAGGGCCATTGGGAGCTAGCATTTGAATGGAGATTTCTTACTTTGGAGGCTTGGTCTTAATCATGACACAAATTGTTTTAGAAATTCAGAAGAACTGAAATAATTAGAGTATGCTTTGTGGTAAGATGGTATTTGAATTGACCTGTACCAGATGGTGAGAGTTATCTAAGGTGAGGGAGGAGAGAGTGGTGCTTAAGGGGTAGGACGAGCCACTGTATTATATATTCCACAGTACTCCAGTGTAAAGTGGATGATTGTGGAGTCTTCACAATTCAGCTAGAGCCTTGTAGCACAGTAGGTAGCACCAGGCCTCTGGAGCATGGTCCTCACATCTGGATGATAGCATTTCAGGGATCTTTCACAGGTCATTATATCTTTGGCAAGTCACCAACTCTGCTTGGATTTCATGGCTAAATAGTCTAGTCTTTTATTTTAAACACTTAGTCATTTTTATTGTAATAAAAATTTCATTATGTAATATATTAATAAACATACTGAGTTTATTAGTATTGATAAATGCTGTCTAGACTTTATTTCTGTCTAGACTTAAGTCAGAATGTTTTTATTCTAGAACTGCTGAGTCAGTGGTTCTCAACTCAGCCTTCCCAGTGCTGTGACCCTTTAGTACATTTCTCATGTTGTGGTGACCTAAACCATAAAATCATTTTCATTGCTACTTCATAACTGTAATTTTGCTACTGGTATGAATTATAATGTAAATACCTGTGTTTTCTAGTGGTCTTAGGCGACCCCTGTGAAAGGATCATTTGGGGGTCACAACCCACAGGTTGAAAACCACTAGTTTAGACTCTGGACCACTTGTCCTCAAGATCTCACCCAGGACTTCTGGGTGGGGGTGGGGTGATTTTTGTGACTGCTTTCTTGGCTCAGTCATTTGTCAGTAGTTGTACATTCTAAAAAAAGGTTTCTGTTAGTTGACTGATTTTAATTAACTGGCCTATAGCAGACTTAAAAAGGATTTAAGTAAGCTTTTGTTATTTTCTGTTGTTGCTCCTTAGAATTCTGAGTAGTCTGAGTCTCCGGAAGCTGATGGTAGGACACAACCACGTCCACGTCCTTCCAGCACTGGTGGAGCACATTCCACTCGAGGTGCTGGATGTCCAGCACAACACTCTCTCCAGGCTGCCAGACACTCTCTTCTCCAAAGCCTTAAAGTGAGTTCCTCAGAGGAGCACAGGCGTTGCCTCCATAAACTGCACCGGCCTATCCTTGGAGTGATTTCTGGGTTTACAGTTTACCTGATAGTCCAGCTGGAAGCAGAGACTTAGTTGCTTAGTTGCAATTTTTTTGTGATATAAAATCAGTTTCATAGTAAACTATCAAATACTTAATTACTTCTGTGGTGAACGGTTCCCGCAGGAGGGCACTCAGGCTTTCCCTGTGTTCAGGGGAATTGTATTCAGGCAGAGCCTTTGGTAAGTTCTAGCTTTTGCATTGAGAAAAAAAAGGACATACTACTAAAGCCAGTTTTATGCTAGCTCTGTCAAGTGAACTTTGAGTTATATTCTCTTGATTTCCAGAACATTTGTTACCTGCTTTGAAAACCATGCATTTAAAGTTAATGTCCTTCTACAAGGTATCATTTGCTATCTTGTTGTAAATTAGTATGTAAATGGTATGTCTTCCTGTCTTAAAACTTATAGTTAGGTTTATCTAAATGTCATCTTTAAAGAAAAAGTAGATTTTTTTTTGTGGTGCTAGGATTAAGTTCGGAGTATTGCTTGTGTTAAGTAAATGCTCTACAATTTAGTGATCTCCTAGCCCAATAAAGTAAGATTTTAATGATAGTCTTTTACATTATGAAGAAGGGAGTTTAGAGATGGGGAAACAGGTGATGAGCAGCAGCAACTATGTTGAGTTGACATAGGGTCACAGGAGATGTTCCCACAGGTCTTTTGCTTTCTAGTGTATACATCTCTAAATGCATAATACTCTTAGCTGGATAATCCTCAAATAAAATAAAAAACAACAGCAGAAAAAAATAAATGAAACTGAGGGAGATTTTCTTTTGGGCATGTTTCTGTGAAATGTTGAAGTTGGTAATTAATAAGTTGTGCATAATACAGAATGTAGTTTTAAGTGCCTGAAGATAATTAAGAGACCATTTACTGCCAGGTGGTGGTGACCCACGCCTTTAATCCCAGCACCTGGGAAGCAGAGGCAGGCAGATCTCTGAGTTCGAGGCCAGCCTGGTCTACAGAGTGAGTTCTAGGACAGCCAGTGTTGCACAGAGAAACCCTGTCTCAAAAAAGCAAATCAAACAAACAAATAAGAAAGAAACCATCTCCTTAATGTAGTACTGTCAGAGCTGAACACACAGTCTTCCACAGGCTTAAAAGCTCGTTAGGGATGCTGATCACGTAGCATGTATATTTAAGAACACATATGTTCAAATGGGGGGAGAGTTCAGTTGGTAAAGTGCTTGCCTTATAGGCAGAAGGATCTGAGTTCAGTTACCCAGAACTCACGTTAAATTGTGGGACATGTCAGTGTGTGCTTTTTATTCTGGCACAGATGTGGTAGAGACAAGTGGATCACTGGGGCTTGCTGGCCAGCCAATCTAGCCTACTTGGTAATCCTTGGCCAGTGAGAGATCCCATCTCCGAGTAGGTACACAGCATTTTTAAAGTTACATCTATTTTGTGTGTATATGTATGCAGGTGTGTTTATGCATGCAGTATAGTATACATGTGAAGGTCAGAAGGCAACTTTGTGGAGTCAGTTCTCTCCTTTTACCTAGTGGATTCTGGGGTTTAAACTCAGGTTGTCAGGCTTGGTAGAAAGAACCTTTACGATTTAAGTAAGCCATGTCACCATTCCATGGGTGGCGTTCTTGAAGATGATACTCAAGATTGTTTTGCCTAGGCACACGCACGCACACACATACATACATACACACACACACACACACACACACACACTCACACACACACACACACACACACAGAGGAAGACACAAGTTTAACGATGCTTTCTTTCACTGAGGATAGTTTACCTATACAAACATTGTATTTGGAAGATTATTAAAATTATACCATGGTTTACTCGTTAGATTGACAAAGATTAACTGAATTATACTGTAGATAAAAATATGGATTGTATTCTTCTTGTATGAGTGCAATTTGTACTTGATCTTAGCCAAAACACCAAGAAATGGCACAATTGCTGTTTGATCTAACTTTTTTGGATCTCAACTGGGCAGTATATCTTTAGCCATTATAAAAATACCTGTATCCTTTGATCCTATAAATTCTGTTTCTAGAGCTGTGCACTGTGGAAATAATTGGATAAGAATCCAAGATTTTCATTACAGTGGTTATAATATGTGTACAGAATTGTTCTCTATGTAGATAATCTATGTAGATATCAGAGTATTATGGGATTAGCTAAATAAATAGTGTCACAAAGAGACAAAATTTTTTGAATGTTATAGTTCAGACATATATTAAAGGTGGTATTCAATTGTGTCCTTGCAATGGAAATAGGTGATTTTGCATGCAGCCATTATAGAATGGTAGAAAAATAACCATGCCTATGTTTCTTCTTGTCACCAAGCTTTGAGTTGCATATATTAAGAGAAAACTATCTGTAGAAAAGTTTTCTTGACTTTGGGAATAGGCCTGATGGTTTCTACTTAAGAAGGTAACAGACTCAAAGGGAATAATGTTCTTTGTGTGTTCTGTCAGTCTCAGATACTTGAATGCATCTGCAAATAGTCTGGAGTCTCTGCCTTCTGCGTGTGCTGGAGAGGAGAGTCTGAGTGTGCTGCAGCTACTGTACCTGACCAACAACCTCCTGACAGACCAGTGCATACCTGTCTTGGTCGGGCACCCACACCTGCGAATCCTGCACCTCGCAAACAACCAGCTGCAGACCTTTCCTGCAAGGTGAATGAATGCAGTGTAATCATTTGACAGGAAAATATCAATTCTGCATTCCATTATAGCTATCTGACCATAACACTTCTGATTTGCTGGTGCTGAGACTTCACTAGCTCAGCAGGAAAATCTTGTCTTAATAATTTGGTGCTGGTGAAATATGACTAGCCAAAGAAATTATGGTTAAAATGTGTAACTCCAGTTCCAGGGAATCCAACACCCTTACACAGACACACATAACCTCACAACTGTCTGTAACTCCAGTTCCGGGAAATCTGACACCCTTACACAGACACACATGCAGGCAAAACACCAGTGCAATAAAATATCAATAAATCATTTAAAAATAATATTTTCTTCTTTGTTAAGTTTTTTAGGTTGGCATACAAAATGATGAGTTTCATTATGGCACCTTCATAAACATGTGTCATTATACTTTATCATTCATTCTCTTTACCCATTATCCTCCAAAAATAATATGATATATAAATATGTAGCCCTGGATATTCTGGAACTCAATATCTAGACCAGGCTGGCCTGAGCTAACACAGCTTCGCTTGCCTCTACCTCCAAAATTCTGGGATTAAAGGCGTGGGGTACAATGCCTGACTTTAATGGTGTTTTATTCTTTAATATAGTGTATCTTGAACACATTCATACATACCCCAACTCCTTCCTTGGTTAATCTCTCTAGTCTCCCATCTTTCTTTTTAATTCCTATAGAATCCAGTTTGTAATGACCATCTAGTTTCAGGGAGTGAGGCCTGCCCTCATTTCACCTAGCATAGATCACATCATAAAAGCAACTGACTTTCTCCTAGCAGCTATCAAATGCCAGTAGCTCCTCAGCTAGTATGAGGGTTTCCTGCCCACCTTCCCCTTGTGAAACTGGGGTTTTGTTAGTTTGAGCTTGTGCAGGTCTTGTGTATACTGTCATATTTGCTATGATATTGTATGTTTTGTCTGGAAAACACCGTTTCCTTGATGTTTTCATTACCTCTGGCTCCTACAATCCAAGCCTTTGGGATAGGCAGGTGATAATGTATGTCCACAAGTCCTTACTCTTTCTACCATGTAGGTACCAGGCATCAAATTCAGGTAGTCAGGCTTGGCAACAAGTACCTTTATCCCCCGACCCATCAGCCCTGGTTTTAAAACCTCAGGACAGTTGTATATTTACTAAACAGCTGATTTAGGATTAGGGGTATTGTGTTGATGGTCACAAGTCAGAAGAACCTAGCCTGGGAGTAGTAGAAAAGAATGAGGTTGGCCTTGGGAACACATTTGAAATACAATTTAAAACTAAGAAGGCAATTGTATAACTTTTAGTTTTAAAAGACATGTGTCACTATGGAGTCCAAGTGGGCACAAGCTCATAATACAGTGTTAGCCTACCATTTATAGGCATTTGTCATCACATCTGACTCTGTAAATCTTGTCACAGAGTATTCATTATGTGATTATGTATAGTAGTTGGATTAAAAGATTTTGGAGGAATTGGTGAGATGGTCCAGGTGGTAAAGTGCTTGTTGTACAAACTTGACCTAAGTTCAGGTTCCAAGAACCCACATAAAAAACTAGCTGTGGTAGCACATACCTGCAATCCCTGCCCTGAGAAGTAGAGACAGGAGGACCTCTGGAGCTTGCGGGCCAGCCAGTCTAGCAAATCAGTGAGCTTCAGGTTAGTGGAAACCCTGTCTCAAAATAAACAACCCTCAAACCAAAAGATACCCAGTGTCGACGCCTAGCTTCTATTTGTGCACACACACAAGTGTATATTCACTAGCACATGCACATAAAGTTGTGTACACACATACACAAATATTCTGTTTGTCTTTATTTTCCAGTTTCCTTGAGTGTACGTTTACTATCAGTACAAAAGAAAATAATTTTCTAAGCTTACTTATTAAAAATATGAGTTTTCTTTTGTGTGTATGTAGCTGTGTGTCTTGTAGGGAAGTGTACTTGAAAAGTATGAATTTTCCAGCAGTAGAAACTGATCTGTTAGAAAGGTAAAATGGAAAATTCACTTCAAGTCCTCATTTGAGGGACTGGAAGAGATGCTCAGTAGTTGGGAGCAGAGGACTGGGGTTTGGTTTCTAGCATGTGCATGGCAGCTCACAACTGCAGCCACCTACAACTCCAGCTCCAGGAGACCTGATGCCCTCTTCTGGCCTCCATGACACCTGGCACCTGTGTAACGCACATGCAGGCAAATACAAATATTGTTTAAGAAAAAAAAAATCTAAAATCCATTTTGAGAAATCTGGTAGGAAGTGAAGTGAAATTAAAATAGTAAATCTTTCAGATTGCTAGTATTATTGGTGATCTGTATCCCAAATTTTCTTCACATTTATTGTTTCCAAAGAAATTAGAGGGATTTGTTAATGTCAGACTTAAGATATTTTGCTTAGCATGTAAACGGCTTTGCTCAGTATCATAGTGGTGTAAAACACTGAATGCTAGGAGGTCATGGTGACAAATAGCAGGCTTGGTCATGATGGTGAACCATGTGGCTCCTTCTCTCAGGGTCTTCTGCAGTGAATCAAGTGTCTTTACTCTGTGGCTGTTATACAGTAGTCACCACATGGCAGCTGCTCTTTCCTGATGCAGAATGGTGTTTTGATGTTTCTTTTTTTCAGCAAACTAAATAAATTGGAGCAATTGGAAGAACTGAACCTAAGTGGGAACAAGCTTAAAGCCATTCCCACAACCATAGCGAACTGCAAAAGACTGCACACCCTTGTTGCACATGCCAACAACATTAGTATTTTCCCAGAGATTCTGCAGCTGCCTCAGATCCAGGTATGTGCATGAGCTAGCCTGACATCCTCACTGCAGAATGGCAAGGGTGGGAGTGAGGTGTCTTTCTTGTAAGAAAGATTTAAGGAGTGTGAATGAGACTACTTCCTCTCTCAAGACTTTCTCTTGAGTTAATTTCTCTTCTCCACCAGTAAGCTCCATTGAGAGACTGAACTTTATAATTGTGTTGCCTTATGCTACAATTGGGTATAGTACTCAACTTTCTTAGACTCTCTGTCAAATGGCCAAGCCAAAGCCCTAATTTTGTACTAGGTTCCTTCCCACACTCTCTTCCCTGTACACCTGAAGGCTTCCATGGGGAGCATTCTATATTACTGCAGAGAAAATCCACCAGCTTTAACCACTGGTGTGCCCTAGAGGTCTTTGGCTGAAGAGTATTGACAAAACTACAACTCAAACAATATGAGCAGACATCTTTTATAGCTTTTGATAGCTTTGCAAAGCTAATATGTGCTGCCCATGAATATGGTTAAATCTCCCCTTTTGTTTATACATAAGGAATGAGTGTTGTTCTCTTTTCATATACTCAGTTTAAAATCTGACTATACTTAATTTGCTTTTGGAAAGAAATTAAGTTCCCATTTGAGGCTATAGGTGAGAAGATTGAGTGTTTAGAAGAGATTGTAATATAATGTGTTCTCCTTTGATTTCTGTATTCCTTCTCAGTTTGTAGACCTGAGTTGCAATGACTTGACAGAAATACTAATTCCAGAGGCTCTGCCTGCTACATTGCAAGACCTTGATCTGACAGGAAATACAAATCTGGTTTTGGAACACAAGACTTTGGACATGTTTAGGTAGGAAAAAAAATCTGGAATCAAATCCCTGTGTTTCAGCCATCGGTGGGTTATCTTTGGACTATGGAAATCTCAGTTAATTAAAGGAATAGATGGATTAGGCCAGAACACTCCTAGGTTGTTCTCTTTGATTCATTTCTACTGAGCTACATACTAAATTATTTTACATGCTGGGCATACATGTCTGGTGGCACAAGTCACATTGTAACATCTAAGCAATAATACCTCTATATTGTTTTAAGATCTCTTTATATTGCTCAAAATAAGTAGACACTTGGTAGAAGCCTAGAGATCTTTGTGATGCATAAGTTGAAACTATATTCAGCATCTGTTTTCCCTACCACTTTTTATTCTCCTACATCAAAGCCACAGATTCATTATCCCACTTTCATTCAGTCTCTGGAAATGCATCTTAGTCTGTCAAAAGTTTATTTTCTAAAAATACTATTGTTTTGATAGTTCTTATAAAATACAAAAGAGAATTAGGTTTAATTTTCCCTTATTCACCTCCCGCAGCCATATCACAACCCTGAAAATTGACCAGAAGCCTTTGCCAACCACAGATTCTACAGTTACATCAACCTTCTGGAGCCATGGACTGGCTGAGATGGCAGGGCAGAGAAATAAGTGAGTATATTGGCCCTGGAGACCAGCAAGAGAAAAGGCAGCCTGTGACACCTTAGGCCTGCTCTGTTTTCACAGCTAGACCGTGTCCTGTCTGTCTTCCTAACATAAGTCTCAGAACTCCAACATGAGATAAGATCCTTCTAAAACTATGATAAAGAAAGAAAAAAATGGACATGCAGTATACAAAGCACTAAACATCTCTAAGGTTTTCTGATGGAATTTTCTTTCCTATGAGTGAAATTTATTGCAAGGCCCAGCCATATAAATGGACTGAATTCCGATTGCCCCTATCAGAGATGGCCCTTTGCTCCTGTACACAGACTTTCCTCAGAGTGGCCCAGCCAAAGCCCACCTCCTATACTAAGTTTTATTCCTGTACCTTCTGCCCATACACCCAGGGTTCTGTGGTGAGCATTCTTCCTTAGGACTAGGAGCATAAACCAGCTTCATTGGCAGGTATGCTCTGCTTCTCTTTGACTGAAGGGCATTGACAAAAATAGTTTTTTGTTTTGTTTTGTTTTTCAAGACAGGGTTTCTCTGTAGCTTTGGGAACCTGTCCTGGAACTCACTCTGTAGACCAAGCTGGCCTCAAACTCAGGCATCCGCCTGTCTCTGCCTCCTGAGTACTGGGATTAAAGGCATGCGCCATCACACCTAGCTATAAAATGTGTTCTTAATCACCATTACCAGCCCGTGACTATGACCGAATCCCCTTTCCTTACGATGCTGCCTGTCAGCTGCTGCCTGTCTTGTCTAGTGACCTCCCAATAACATTCACTGAAGAGGCGACTATATTTCTCATCTTCTTCAGACTGTGTGTGTCTGCTTTGGCTATGGATAACTTTGCAGAGGGGGTAGGAGCTGTGTATGGCATGTTTGATGGGGACCGGAATGAGGAACTCCCTCGTCTGCTGCAGTGTACGATGGCAGATGTGCTTTTGGAAGAAGTACAGCACTCAACAAATGACACAGTTTTCATGGCCAATACCTTCTTGGTATCTCACAGGTAAGCAGGTGGGTTGACTAATCCCTAACTCCACTTTCCTTATAGAAAGTAAATCTCAGAAGTTGATGGTCATTGCTTATAGATGCAAGATCAAAGAGAGATGTTGTATCTTCCTGTGCCACATTCTCTTGGTATCAGCAGAGTGTGGTAAAAAATCTATGGAGTCATCTGCCCACTTTTGTTATGGATCTGGGAAGGCCAGCACATGTATGCTAAAGGTTATGTTTCTGAATGTATGTGAACATTTAGGGGAAGAAGGCTGTGTACTTTCCTAAGATTTTCCAGACTTAGCTGATGACCTACAGGAGACCAACAGACACTTGTTAGGTTTATGTGTTAGAAAACTTATTATTGGGATTTATTTAACTCTTCTCTCTCATTAACGCCTGAACCTCACTTCCCAACTCCTGAAAATCTGCCCTGCACTTCAGGTGGAGAGCCTAAAAGATGCAGAGTGCTGAGGTTGTAAGCTTGGCTGGTCCAGACCAGAGGAGCCTGGCGCTGGGGCTGCTTGTGTCTTGTGTCAAGAAGCAGGCTGTTGGTACAGGAGTCAGCTTTTCTGTAGGATTGAGCTAGAGACTTGACAGGAAAAGTTTATAAAAGGGAGCTCTAAGTTTGAACCTGCCAAGTACTGAGTACTGAACCACATAGTTTTCATCTTTATCTTCCAAAACAAACTAAATTGGTAGGGATTTTATCAGTTTTATTTCTTAGAGAAAGAATTTGCTGAGACTCTACAGTCAACAGATAAGAAAAGGAAATTTGAAACTAGATTCTTCTGGTGATGTCTGCTCTGTATTATTAGTATTGCCTCCAGGTTGCAGTCTCATGAATGCCATGTATGTGGAGGAAATGCAAGGCGAGTCATGGTCTCTCTCCTTCTCAAAGTGTTTTTCCAGAGCCGGGCGGTGGTGGCGCACGCCTTTAATCCCAGCACTCGGGAGGCAGAGGCAGGCGGATCTCTGTGAGTTCGAGACCAGCCTGGTCTACAAGAGCTAGTTCCAGGACAGGCTCCAAAGCCACAGAGAAACCCTGTCTCAAAAAACCAAGAAAAAAAAAAGTGTTTTTCCAGGACCCGCTTTCTCAGCATTCTTACTAGACACTTGTTGGACATGGACAGCCTCTCGCCCCACAGCATAAGCTCTAGGGTGGGGCCAGGCCCAGCATTCTGCTCTAGCGTGATCAGGCCCTCCACGTGCATCTGATGTGCTGAAGTCTAAAAGCTCCTGAATGGGGAGTCTTGGATCAGACACAGAAACAGTGGAGATGACCCCGTCTGTGCCGTATACAACCCCCTTTAAAGTCTTAGTCGGCTGAGAGTGCTATGTTCTTTACCGTCACCACCACCTCCATCGCCACCAGCACCAGCACCCATAGCAAGTCTGCCTGGGTGGGTGAGGGTTAGGGGTTTGCTGTGGCTGTAAATGACTACTTTTTTTCTCTGAAACTAGCTGCCATGTGTTTTTTTTCTTCTCTTTCTACACAGGAAATTAGGAATGGCTGGCCAGAAGCTGGGTTCCTCTGCTCTCCTGTGCTACATTCGACCTGACACTGCTGACCCAACAAGTAGTTTTAGCTTGACTGTAGCCAACGTTGGCACATGCCAAGCGGTCCTGTGCCGAGGTGGGAAGCCAGTATCACTTTCTAAAATCTTCAGCCTGGAGCATGACCCAGAGGAGGCACAGAGGGTGAAGGATCAGAAAGCCATCATAACAGAGGTACATCTTGCTCTCAGCCAGTCACGTCTCCTCCCCAGATGACTTATAAATTGTGTTCATCCTCTGATAAAGTTTCAGTTCGTGTGGCTTTAGTAACAGAATTAAAAGAAACTCTGTAGGCTAGTGTGGTGCCTTGACTCCTGGGGAGGGAGGGAGAGGTAGGTGAATCTGTGAGTTCAGGGCCAAACTGGTCTACATAGGGAGTTCTGGACAGCAAGGATGACACAGTGAGACCCTGTCTCAGAATAAAATAAAACAAAGTCCACTGAGCAGGTAGTGACTAGCGCAAAGCCAAAGTGAAAGTTGTAGTTAGTGATTGAGCGAGTGGCCGGCCGGCAGGTAATGTGAAGGTTGCGGTTACCTTAGTGAGGCCCTAGGGCATCAGGCTTTGTTGTTCTCAGCAGGAAGACCTGCTGAGATGCAGTCTCAGTACTGTACCTGTACTCACTGCACACAGTTCACTGTGCTCCTGTTGTTTCTGTATGAGGAAGTGTCAAGCAGCTATTTTGTAGTTTTTCTTCTCTTAGAAATTAGCATAACTTTTGCTTCTGAAATTAGTAGTTATATTTGAACATTGTTTACTGCAAAGAGAATGCATGTCTTGTGCCCATTTTAAATGGGGTTGGTATTTTGTTTATGGCTGAGTGTTAAGAGATTTTTCTTTCTTTTTTTTTTAGTTTAGTTTTTCAAGACATGGTTTCTCTCTGTACCCCTGGTTGTTTTAGAACTCACTTTGTAGACCAGGCTGGCCTTGAACTTATAGAGAGCCACCGGCTTCTTTGTCAAGAAATTTCTTTGTATATTTTAGAAAGAAGTCTTTTATTAGATATGTGCTCAGTAAATATTTTTCAGTCTGTGGCTTATCTTTCCTAATGGTGCCTTTAGCAAACGGTTCTCAACCTGTGGGTTGAGACCCCTTTGGGTCAAACAACCCTTTCTCAGGGGTCACCAGAGACCACCAGAAAACACAGATATCTACATTATGATTCATAACAGTAGCAAAATTACAGTTATGAAGAGTAGCAATGAGAATAATTTTATGATGGGAGGTTCCCACAACATGAGGAGCTATGTTAAAGCTTTAACAAGGTTGAGAACCACTGCTTTAGAAGAAAAGGGTTTTTAGTTTTTTCCCATTTATTTATTATTATGTGTTTATGCATGATAGGAACTGGGAGGGGGCACACAGCCACAGCCCGCATGTGAAGGGCGGAGAACTACTTTCTGGAGTCAGTTCTTTCCTTTCCCCTTTATGTGGGTTCCAGGGATCTAACTCATGGCTTCAGGCTTGCACAGCAGATGAGTGTCTTTACCTGCTGAGCCATCTATCACACCTGAGTAGTTTTAATGACTGAAATTCTGCCTGGTTTTTGATTCATAGTGTTAAATCAAGAATTGTATTGACAAACCCAGGGTTATTCATGCTTTTGTCTGTTTTATCTTCTAGAAACTTTGTTGCCTTGTCTGTTAAATTTGAATCTGTGGTTTATTTTGAATTAATTTTGAGAAAGCATAAGCTTTTGAGTCTTTTTTGTTTGCTTTGTAATTAATTTTTTTCTGAATCTTTTAAAAATATTTTTAATTTTTTGAGAATTTCATACATGAGTATTATATATTATTTCGAACCCCTTTTCTCCCCCTCTAACTCTTTCTGTATTCCCTCCACTCCCTCTCAAATTCATACCCTCTTCTTCAGTTATTCTATACACACACAAACACACACACACATGCATACTGATAGGTCCATTTGATGTTGCTCATGTATGCATGTGTTTGTTTAGGGCTGACCACTTGGTCTTAAATAACCTATCTGGGAGCCATACCTGAAGAAGACTCAGCTCCTCCTCTCAGCAGCCATCAGTTGCTTGTAGAGCTTCATCTAGTGGTAGGGCCTCATGAGATTTACCCCGTCCACATTGGTGTGCCACTTGGTGATGTCATTGTGCAGGTCTTGTTTAGTGAGCCATGTTTTTCAGAGTTCATGAATTTGTTGTTCTTGTCATATAAAGAAGATATTATCTCCCAGCAGATGTAGTAGGCTTCTGGCTCTTATAATCTTTCTGCCCCTATTATTTATATTTATATATATATATATATATATATATATATATGTATATATATACATATATATGTGTGTATATATATATATATATAGTGTGTGTGTGTGTGTGTGTGTGTGTGTGTGTGATTGTGTGTAAACTTAGAGAGATCTCCTGCCTCTGCCTCCCGAGTCCTGGATTAAAGGCATATACCACCATTGCCTGGCACAGAATAATCTTTTTATAGACAATGTTTAGAATTGTTTTAGGCTCTAGAAATTGTAAAATACTTTGTTTATTTTAATCACAGACATGTTATTTTCCAAGTACTGTATATTTATAATTTTAACCCTCATGAAGGAAGTACTTTTATTTCTATTTTATATGAAGAAAATAAAGTTTAGCATTTGTGACAAATTCTTCTAAGTGTAAACCCATAGTCTTTGCTTCGCTCAGAAAATGACTGCAGCCATGAAATCAACATGTTAGTGATGTTAGAGATTGTGTTTGTTTTTCGTGAAAAGGTATCAATATGAAAAAAGTGTCCAGTATATGACCATTCCATCTGCAACCAGGGCAATTCCTTTTTCTCTTGTTTTAGACTCACCCAGGTACTTGTTGAATCCATTCATTCTGGTCACAGTCTCAACAGAGAGGTTGAGATTCAGACTCCTCTTTTTAGGCTCAATTGGTACTTGTTTAATGCTTCAGCATCTGTTTGAGGAGGGTTAGGAGGTCTGACCTTATTGGAGTAAGTGTGGCCTTGCTGGAGATAATGTCTCATTGGGGGTGGGCTTTGAGGTTTCAAAAGCCCATGCCAGGCCCCATTTTCTCCCTAAACATTGTGACTTAGAAGAAGACCAAGTTGCGTATCACTAATGCTTTCTTTCTAGCATTTGTGTTTTCTTAGAATTTCTGTTTTTCTCACTTCTAGGACAACAAGGTGAATGGGGTAACCTGCTGTACCCGGATGCTGGGATGTACATACCTCTACCCATGGATCCTCCCCAAGCCCCACATATCTTCCACTCCACTTACCATTCAAGATGAATTGCTGATTTTGGGGAACAAAGCACTATGGGAACACTTGTCATATTTAGAAGCTGTCAATGCAGTGCGACATGTACAAGACCCGTTAGCTGCTGCTAAGAAGCTGTGCACATTAGCACAGAGCTATGGTTGTCAGGACAACGTGGGGGCAATGGTGGTTTACTTGAACATTGGTGAGGAAGGCTGCACCTGTGAAATGAATGGACTCACTCTTCCAGGTACTGTGGGATTTGCTTCAACTGCCACCATTAAGGATGCCCCCAAGCCAACCACTCCCTCCTCTAGTAGTGGGATTGCCTCAGAGTTCAGCAGCGAGATGTCCACCTCAGAGGTGAGCAGTGAAGTGGGCTCCACTGCTTCTGATGAGCACAACACGGTGGGCCTGGAGGCTAGCTTGCTTCCAAGGCCAGAGAGGCGCTGCAGTCTGCACCCAGTACCCACTTCAGGAGTTTTCCAGCGCCAGCCTTCTTGTGCTACCTTTTCCAGCAATCAGTCCGACAATGGACTGGACAGTGATGATGAGCAGCCTGTGGAAGGGGTCATAAGCAACGGCAGCAGGGTAGAGGTGGAGGTGGACATCCACTGCTGCCGAGGACGAGACCTTGAGAGCTCCCCTGCTCTCCCAAAGAACTCTACCCTGTGTCCAGAGGAACATGCTAGAGGCTTGGTTTTGGGGATCCGAAGACAGAACAGTGTGAATAGTGGTATACTTTTGCCAATGAACAAAGACAAGATGGAGTTACAGAAGTCTCCCTCCACATCCTGTCTGTATGGAAAGAAACTCTCCAATGGCTCCATTGTGCCCCTAGAAGACAGCCTTAACCTCATTGAGGTGGCTACAGAAGCACCCAAAAGGAAAACTGGCTATTTTGCTGCCCCTACTCAGCTGGAACCAGAGGATCAGTTTGTTGTACCTCGTGACCTGGAAGAAGAAGTGAAGGAGCAGATGAAGCAGCACCAGGAGAGCAGGCCTGAGCCAGAGCCCAGTGAAGAGGACCGGACTGAGCCTCTGGAAGAGTTTGATACAGCGCTGTGATTCTGCCCCAAGGGCACAGCATGAGGGAGGGCTATGTGGTATATTGGGGAAGGGACCTTGAGGAGATGCTTTGCCTCAGTGTTTCAAACCATAGATGTGTGGAGTAGAATTTGGAGCCAAAAAGTTGAGCACTGTCAGGGTCTGGTTCTGGATGAGCCTGCACCGCCATCAGTGTTAAGCTTCACACTGAACCGTCATTGGATTCCCGGCATTGCTGGGAGACAGCAGATGTTATTCTGTGTCAGTCCTGCCACCTGCCATTAACCTTTCCTCTCCTAGGATCATTTGAGAATTTGCCTGCCTGGGCAGGAAAAGGACTGTTTCTGTGGAGAAAGTAACTGAAGGTTGATTCCCTTTACTAATTGCTGCTGATGGGTCTCTGTAACAGAGAAGTCACCTTATGTCTCATACTAACTAGGGGGTGTGATGTGACTAGTCACATGGCTTTTCATTCTCTACGAGAATATAGCCTATCAAAATGATGTCTATTGGAGATACAGAACCAATCAAGCAGGTAATTTATGTGTATAATGTTATGTAATGAGAGCACTTTTCATTGACTGTGAATCTTTTTTTTTGAATCTGCACTCGAGCCAATCTTCTTAGCGGCAGCCCAGCTCCCTTGTCCGTAGGTGAGATAATTGAGGGCGGAGCCTCCTTTGAGGGTACTTGGAAGGGTTGTGGAAATTGATCTATTGAATGTCAGACTATGAAAACTGAGGAACTTGGGGTGGGAGGATTTTATTCTGTAGAGGAAGTTGGGGAAGGAGTGAGAACTAAGACTCCCTTCCCCAAATCAAAGAGACTCAGCCCTGAATAAGCTGATCCCTACTTGGAACTAGGATCACAAGGCAGCTACTTGTGGATTGGCTTCCTTTCCTAGATGTGAGAGTTGGCAGGTAGTCTTGACAGGTAGACTGACGGCCAACCAGGAACATGAGGGTAGACAGAGTTCACAGGTCAGACTTGTTCCTCTCTCAAGAGCAGGATGTTTTTCTAGAATGGTGGTAGTGACTTGAACACTCACCCTGGAGTATTTGACACTGTGTGACCCTTTTGAATACTGCTGATTCCACTGACATGGTTCAGAGTACTCAACACCAGGGTAAGAAAGACTGTTCAACTCAGAAATTGCTAAGCATACAGAAAACCTGTCATTTTTTCATATTCCACATAACCATAGCAAATTACAGCCTCTTGTATATTTCTTTTGCTTTTTCTGTTAGGTTTACATAGGAACTAATTCCTTTTTATTGATACAAATTTTGGGATTGCTTGATTTTACTCATTGGAAAATGTGCTGTGAAGTTTTAGAGTATTACATAACTAAAAAATAGATTGGAACAATCTTTAATTTGCTTTATCAGAAACAAATTGTTAAATATAAGATTGAAAGTATGTATTTTTCCTTTATGTTTGGAGAGGAAGTTTTTGTTCAAAGCAATACTAAAGAACAGATGATCTTTCACAGATACTCTTGTCTCCAGAGGCCCTGTGCCCTGTGCTCATGTGTACGTCAGAGGGTTACACTAGGTGGGGAGATGCTGTATCACTCTAGTGGCTACCTAATGTTTAGCCCTCAAAAATTTGAACTGAGCCCCCAAGTCATCAGGAACACTTAACTTCCTCTGTCAAACTACTGTCAGTTACTGGAAAATGTTAGAACTCAGGTCTTTGATTGGGGGGAGGGGGAGACACAGTAGCTTGTGCAGAGTCTAGGTGTGTTAGTGAGAAGAGAAACTGTTGCCACCTTATTTTTATATGGGAGAATGAGAATAAAGGCGAAACCCATGGTGCGGATGACGTAAGGTAGCCTCCTCCGCAGATCTTTTGAGCTGTGGAACAGCAGTGATGTCGAGAGATCAGTTATTTGAAAAAATAGCACTTCGGTAGCATAGTCTTAGAAAAAGTGTCTTTATATGTGCGTTGTTTCCTTGTCTTCTGTTTGCTTATCACCCCATTCACTAATGTCACCTCAAAACCCAGGCCTGAAATGACCTTGACATTCTTGCTTTTGGGTTAGCAGAACTCTGCAGTTCCACTGTCCTTTGTGGTGGAGTTTTCAGGATTCCTTAGGTTGTGTTGAGAAATCTCAGTATAGGCCAAACCCAAACCAATGGTTGTGTTTTTGTAATTGCCTTTCTTTCACGTCCCGTCATTACTCTGTATTAAAAACAGGGTTCAAAGGCCATAGCCCAATCCCTAAAACATAATACACACCTCCTGTGGCTGTGAGGTGATTGGCTGATGTTGTTACCTGGATAGGCTGTCAGGTGAGTATGACCCCTTCTCCTTACCCAGAGTGTGTGTTCTCCAGGTGTCCAGAGTACCAGTTACCTCTTACAGGGAGCCCACCCTCTGTATGATTCTTGAGTCTCTGCCTGCATCTCCCATTTAATTCATGTAAGAGACTTTGTGGAGCCAGGTGTGGTGGGACAGTGGTATGCAATTGCAAATCCTCACTTGGGAGGTGAAAGCAAAGAGGATCAGGAATTCAGGGTTATCCTTGGCTACAGAGAGAGTTCAGATCCTGTCTGGTATGCATGAGTCTCTTCCTCAAAACAAAACAGGGTTTCTGAAGGAAGAACACTGGGCTGTGGGTGCAGTTCAGGAGGCTCCCTTCAAGGGAGAATGTCTGTGCCCTCCAGTCAAGGTATTGATTTTAACCCAGTGGACAACAGCTGAAAATCCCAATGCTGACCTGAAATAAAGTTGTGGTGCCGTTCTGGAGTCCAGTCATTGAGCAGACTACTCCTGACACAAGCAAGGCTTGATTACACTACTGTGGAGCGCACACGTGCAATAATCAGTGAACTGGTTTCCATGGTGTGCAGAAGAGCCGCCTAAGCAGCTGGTAATCTCTGGGTGCTATTACAGTCTGTGTGTGACGAGTGCTGTTTTCAAGGCAGTCAGATCGGGCCGATCCTCTGAATAACCAACAGTGCTCCTCTTTCTGTGTAGCCCTTCAACAAAAGCAGGTACTTGGAAACCACAGGCTCACCGTCTCCACCTAGTCAATAATTATTAATGAAGAGACCTCCATAAGGGAGCACTGGCTGTTACTGGTAAGTGTACCGATTACTAAAGACCCCGTCTCCAAGCCATCTGGTGATGTCCGCAGCATCACTGTACCGCTGTCTGTGTCACTTTTGACTTCAGACCCCCAGGCAGGTCAGCCTTTCTCTCCGGGTAGTGACTCTGCCCTGTGCGTGGGCGAGCACTCTCTAGACTGAGAGAAGCAGCTTCACACGTCTGCTCTGTACTGTCATCCGGTGATCGGCCAGTCAGCGTTAGCTCCTTGTATCTAAATCTCATGCACCTCTCCCAAATGCTGTAGGGTTTCCTCTCACTGTTGCCAGTGGATGTCATCCAAACAGTGGGCTCATATCTTTGGTTTTTGTGCAATCATTGTTGTATTGTAGTCCTAAGACTCATTATAGTGTATTTTTGATATTTTTGAAATGTGTTAAATTTTTTAATTCAATAATATGAGCCAGAGCATGTTGCAGCAAATCTATTGTTTGTAAAAAAATAATAACAATAAATAAAATAAAATAGAGTATCTTTTTCATGCCTTTGCTTTATAAATATTTTATGAAGAACTATAATTTTATGCAGAGTTAGGTTATTTACTAAAAGTATGTTTAGGACTTTTCTAGTTTTTTTTAGGGGGAAAAGAAGAACAAAATGCAAAACCTATTTTATGACACTATAAGCTGTGAGTTAAGACAATGAATAAAATGTTTTATTATTGAGTACTTCATACAGGGATACAAGGAAATATAATCATGTCTGCCCCATTTTCTCCCTCCAGCACACCCCCTCTCATCCATTTTGTTTTATAACTTCCTGCTAAGTCCAGTTAGACTGTCCATAAGAGCATGGGGTTGGGGCCATCCAGTGGAGTGTGGAAAACCTACCCTTTATGAAATTCTCCCCCTTATGAAAATATGTTTTTCTACTAGTCAGCCTGTGTCACTATAACAGGCAGTTAAGGAAGAGAAAGATGTTTGTTTAGTCCACAGTTTTGAGGTTACTTGAAAGTTAGTTCTAACAGGCTTGTTTTCAGAGATGCATGAAACAGTTGCAAAGGAAGGGGACACCACCTAGCCAGACAGACCTAATCAACCCTAGTAATCAGTGAGGGGTGTGTTAAACCAGACTGACCTTATTTTCTAGCTCAGTTTTGAAGGCTCAGGTCAACTCTGGACTGCTCACATCATGGTAGATAGTGACCAGGAGCTGCCCAGGAATCCCAGGAGAACCATCTGCTGCAAGCACATTCCCAGAGACCTGGGAGCCTCCCAATAGGATCCACCTCCCTAAAATAGCAGCCATCCTGTATACCACGACTTTAGTCACAGTGGACCCCTGGAGAACACACAGACCACACCCAATCCATTGCACCTTTTTGCTGGAATAGCAACACAGACTCATTCACTGGAGGTTCTTCTTGGCTAAGTTTAAAGAAATGCCACCTAGGCATAGTGGCACATGTCTGTGACTCCAGCACTTGGGAGGTAGAGGCAGGGGGCTCCGGAGTTCAAAGCCAGCCATGGCTACATAATGAGTTTGGGGCCAGTCTGAGCTATGTGAGACACTCCCCAAAATCACTACAGACAGCATAGTTCTGAAATGAGTTATTAGCTGAGGAAACTGGCTTAGGAGTTGCTACAGTTCCTTAAGTCATAGCTGATGGTGACACAGGAGCCAGGAGCCAACTGGCCCTGATGAGCGTCTCTTCCATAATGTGGGCACTAGGACTTTAGACTTGGTGAGCGTTGACTTAAAGGTGATTGCCATCCAGTTTAATTCTCTAAATTGACTCTACCTCTGCCCTCACTAGGTGTCATCTAGTCTGGATTTCGATCAAGCAAGATCAGCTACCCCTCAGTCCAAGTAAAGGCCAAGTTAGAGTCATCTTGCAGGCTTCTTCATCTGGTTTATCCGCAGCACACTGAGCTCTTGCGGTGTGCACACTGAGCTCTTGTGGTGTGCACACTGAGCTCTTGCGGTGTGCTGGCCAAGCACTGAACCGCCACTTCTTGATTCCCTCGGTCACATGAGACACATGACATAGGCTGGGATGGCAAAAATGATACTTCCAAGTTTGTTCTCCACTTTGTGTGGTATATTCCCTGGTGTCCACACGAACTTGTCTACTTCTAATATCCTCTAGTGTGAGAGGGTCCAAGTTTTATAAAAAAATTTTATAAAATTTTTTATATAAAATATAAAATTTTATTTTTAACTATATGTATGTGGGTATGTGCACGTGTGAGTGTGCAGTCCAGAAGAGGACATCAGGTCCCTGGAGCTTAAGTTATAGGAGTCTGTGAGGCACATGATTGAGTTCTGGGAAAAGCAGCAAATTCTCTTACCTGTGAAGCATCTCTCTAGCCCGTGTCCAAGTCTTAATCTCTGCTGCTTACAGGTTCTGTGACTAGGAAGGTTAACCCGTGTTTGGCAGTTTCTGTCATCAGCGCTGAATGTCACCAGAGTGACGGGTGGTGCCTTTACCACCGCACAGTGATGTCATGCAGTGAGTCACTGGTAAGGAATGTCAGCCCTTGCCCTTCCTGGACCATGTCTCCTCATCTGTAACATTCAGATAACAAGTCTTAGCATGCCTCGCCAATAGTGAACCCATCAAGTTTGACAGGGTTTCCAGCGTTGAACCCTGGACTTAGGCAGTGTGATTAGTCACTGATGGGCTCAAATCAGAAGAGGAGCTAATGCTGAGGAGCTAGCTGGGCACAGGGCTGGGGTCATAGGTCAAAGTCTCCTTTATCCAGTGAAAGACCCAAGGTGGTAAATACCTGGCAAATAATGAGAATGGTGTGTTGGGGTGCTAGTATCTCATTGAGGGGTTCATATTTGAATTTGGCTACTGTTAAGGCTCCCTTGCCACTTATCAAGTGTGGGACACGAGTCAATACTCAGGCCAAGGGTGCCATAGTGAAGCAGACATGTCAATCAAACAGATTTCCTGGTGGCTATTTTTCCCTGAGGTTTGCTTCATCTCTTAAAAGTTTCCTTCATTTTTGTTTAATATTTCAGTGTTTGCCTGCCCGTGTGTATATGCATGACCTGTGTGCCTGCTGCCTTCAGACAGCAGGATGGAGTGTTGAATCACTGGAACTGGAGTTACAGATGGTTGTGAGCCACCATGTGGGTGCTGAGAACTGAACCTGGGTCCTCTGGAAGAGTAGTAAAGCACTCTTAACTGCCCAGCCATCTCTCCAGCCCCTGTTTTCCCGTTTCTGCATGAGGTTTACTTTTGAACCTTTATCTTGGACAAGCCCCACAAGAATTATGTATGTGTGTGGCTGTGAAAATGCCATGGTGTGCCCGAAATCATAGGACCACCCTGAGGGAGCTCATTCTCTCTCCACCATGTGGTCCCCAAGGATCAGGTTCAGGTCATCGGGCCTGGAAGCAGATGCCTTCACCCACTAAGCCATCTCTTCAGCCAATGAAGACTTGTGTTTAAAAAACAAAAAACAAAACAACCAAAAGTTAATTCCAATGGAATACCCTCCCTCAGACACTCATGAGACACAGACATGCATACACACATACATAGACACGGACACAACCACAGACTCATGTGCACACACACATCTCACAGATACACACACACACACGCACACATACTTGGAACAGCTAGTGGAAAATATTTTTACTGGGTCTGTGAAGCTGGAATCCTAAAGAGGACCATGCTAAAAGCATCTCCCTTCTTGTGTAAGTAGCCCAACCCCTCTTCCATTTCTGGAGAACTGTCATGAATGGTACCCTCTAACAACAGAGCAGCTCCCTCTGGGAAGGAGAGAGAAACAGTTACTCATTGGAACCCGACCCCACAGCTGCCAACTGCAACAGTTGCCCTTTAAAAAAATGATTCTTTTTTATTTTATGCATGAGTGTTTGCCTGCGTGTATGTACGTGCATCATGTTCGTGCTGTGCCCCTGGAGTTCAGAAGAGGAACTGTGAACTGTTGTGCCCCGAGACACGGGGGTGCTGGGAAGGGAACTAGGCCATTTAACAGCTTTTAACAGCTGAGCCATCTCTCCAGCCCTGAAAATTGCCATTCACAGCAGAGGGAGGATTTCTACTATAGCTCTCTGCACTTGCAGAATGTGTCCTCAGTCCTCAGAATTTCTTTGGCTAGTCTCCTACTTAATACTATGGCCTCACCACAGCAAGAGTCCTACCACAAGGGCATACCCAGCCTTGCCAGATGGCTTTTTTCAACAAATATGATCTCCCCTCCCCCAACAGACTTTTACAACTTAACTCTGCTCAGGTGCCTCAGGGAGCTTGGGAAATCATGGTTGTCTACTCAAGTGCTTGTAGGAGAGGAACAAAGGAGAGTTCCAGATCTCCTTAGAGCGTCTCAGACCACACATATTCTGGGACATCAATGTAATTTCTGTGCTGTTCCTGGCTGTCTTTGAAGCGCTTCTGTTCTCGGTAGCCCCGTAGGGCCAGCACCACGCTGGCAGTGTACAGAATCACCAGAAGACAAGCGAAGGTGGCTGCTGCTCCATCCGTGCCCGCCAGCTGGCAATTCATCCAGGTGAGACCCTTACGGGCATAGAGCCTCTCTCTGTTTTTGCAAGTGTCTGTGGAATTGATGCTCAGGGCAGCGTACAGGTAAAAGCCAACGCCCACACAGTAACCTACTGCAGCCAAGAGGCTAAAGGTGGCCTCCAACAGCAGCCACCTCCTAGAGAGCTTCCTTAGACTCTTGGCTCCCTTCAGTAAAACGCCCATAGTGAGGACGCCCACTCCTAGGGAAACAGCCACGCCGCCATAGATCAGGGGCGACCGCAGGATCGTGTACCGCTGGTCCAGCTGCCGAACCTGCTCCAGTTCTGTACCCTCAAAAGGGGAGTAGTAGTTATTCCCGAAGCCACTGCCGCTGGCAAAGCTGGCGCTGAATCCGGCCAGGACAAAGTAGGAAGCCACGATGCATATGAGAACCATGCCATTCAAAATCACCTCCACTATCTGCACCACACCTGGGGGAAGAGAGAGTCCGGTTTAAGGCTGCATCACTCACCAGGGCGACTAGGGATCCCCTGGCTCCGAAGGGATGACCGGCCGCACGGTTCAGCAACCTGATCAACATTCTTGGTTTTGTCTTAAAAAAAAAAAGTCATTTAAAATTCTAATGCTTGTGGTAGGATCCAGACATTGTGCATTTTAGGCAAGTGCTCTGCCATGCCGTAAAACAACAGCCCCCCAAAAATCATTGCCGGTTAGGTGGGCGGAGTGATGGCTCAGGGGTAAGAGCACCTGTAGCTCTTGCACAAGACCTGGGTTGGGTTCCCAGCACCCACACAGTAGCTCACAATCTCTGTAATTCTGCTTCCAAGGGATCCAGGTCCTCTTCTGACCTCAGAGGGTGTCAGGTATGCAAGCATTGCACATGCGAAACCCTCATATACATAAAATATATTCTTATAAAAAATCAAATATCAACCTGAAAATCTTGGGGACTTAAAAAAATTTGAAAAAAAATTTTTTTTTGGACATAAGGTCTTGCTTTGTAGCCCAGGCTGGCCTTGAACTCTCTATCTACCTGTCTCAGCCTCCCAAGTATTAGGGTTACAGGTGTACAGTACAGCAATTGTACCCTTAAAAAGAAGTAAAGTTACTTGGTAGTTCAAGGAGGAGAACCTTGAGCAGGAGGCCAGCCTGGGCTACACAATGAGAGCCAGCCTCGAAGTTTAAAAAAGGAAGAAAAAGTCCTCCCCCCTCCATCCAGGTCTAGGAAAGTGAGCATCCAAACAGGCTAGGCCTCCCCAAAGCCAGTATATGTAGTAGGATCAAAATCCAGTGCCATTGTCCTTGGTTACTGCTCTTCGGACAGGAGAGGGAGGGGAAGTAAAGGTGGGGAGGGGGAGGTAAGTGGGAGGCGGGGAGGAAGCAGAAATTTAAAAAAATAAATTAAATAAAAACTTAAAAAAATTTAAAAATTATTAAAAAAAAAAAGGAAGAAAAACACAATAACATGATTGCAAGTCTCCTAGTGGTGGCTTTATTTGTAACAGCCGAGTGCTGGGATGACTTTGCCTTGAGCAGTGAATGGCTCATGTACCCCCATTTCCCACCCTCACCCCATCTATCTCAGGGAGTGAGAGGCAGCAACCTGGGTGAATTCCAAAGTATTTATGAGTGGGGGAGGGGGAGTTCTGCTCTCAAAAGGTTACATGATTCCGTCTGTGGAGCGGTCTCAGTGGGACAGAATGCGGCACTTGTGGCACACGGCAGTGACGGGGACGGGCTAAGTGGGGTACGAGGAAGAGAATGGGTGCGGCTGTGAAGGCACAGCACTAGCGGGGGGCTGCTGGGATGGAATGTTTCTGGGCGTCCTTGTGGTGAGCACGCTAATGATGAAGCGGCACAGGGATGAGTCTATGTGTGTGTGTGGGGGAATCGGGAGGCAGCGGCGGTGGGGGGGGGGCTGGTGAGAGCTACCCAGCTCTGAAGATCACCACTTTCTTGGGCCCCCGCTATCCTCATTCAAGACACACAAGTGCGGGAAAACTACCGAAGGGGACGAAAGGCCGCCCTGTGCAGCCCTGTGACTTCTTGTGAAATTTCAAATGAAAAGTCTGAAAAAACCATTACTGTCATGAAGTATAAACTGAAATGTCTCGTTCATGTTCTCCACGCCCCCCAGTACAGTCTTGCTGTGTAGCCCAGATGGTCTCAAACTCTCACCCGGCCTCCACGACTCCCAGCATTTTCTTAACTTCCTAACAATCTTTGCTTCCGTGTCCTGTTCTCTGTGTGTGTGTGCATGTGTACATGATTATTGTGGTGGGAGGTTATGCATGTACACGTGTCGAGTGTCATTCCTCAGGGGTTCTTTTCTTTGAGACATGGCTGCTGCTGAGCCGGAACTTCACCAGAAAGGCTTGAGTAACTACCTACCAGTGAGTTCCAGGGGTCCACCATCTCTGCCTCCCGTCTCATCAGCTCAGGGCTGACAGGAGCCCCCCCCACCAAGAATGGCTTTTGACACATGGTCTGGGGATCTGAACTGAGGTCCTTATGATTGTTAGACAGGCTCTTTACCCACGGAGCCATCTCCTCAGCCCACTTTCCAGGCTTTCTTTACACAGATAAAAATATCCAAGTCTGGCTGCACCTTCCTTCTCCCTCCCTCCCAACACAGCGGTAGCATACACACTATCCAGCATCTTGCTTGCTGCTTTCATCTACTGTCTGCCAGCGCTATCTCTAGATCAGTTGGCCCAGGGGCCACGGCATTTGTTATGTGACTTCTGGCTCAGTTGTATGGATGGACCAGCTGGCTCAACCAGGTTTCTACAGACAAATACTTGGGCTGTTCGCATGTAGGGAACTTCTTAGCCATCTGGAAGATCTGCAGATTCCTCAAAGCACTGAGAGTCAACATGTGGGCCAAGACTGACAGCCTCTTGTCTGCTGGTTGTCCCTGTCACTGACCCTTGCAGACGCTGCAGGCTGGATTTCTGGAGGTTTGATTAGCATCCTCCTGGGGTGCAGAGGCGAGAACCTCAAATTCGAATACCAGATTCCATTGTCTGCTCTTTACTGATATAATCTTGCCTCGCCCCCACTCACTGAAGTCCTTTCAAGTTGTAGGCATTTTGTTTGGTGAATGAAGACAAGACTTCCAGCCTCACCCACCTCCCTCCCTCCCAGGCCTTTGGGAGGGGTCAAGTGGAAGGGAGAACAGCCACACACACACACACACACACACACACACACACACACACACCCGTTGCAGCTTCTGCACTGGAAGATTCCACTGAGGATTAAAAGCATCTGACCAAGGAACAAAGCTGGCTTTTTCTCAAGGGTGTTCGCTAAACGACACATTTTAGCAACTCTTTATAAAGCGTTTATGTTTAAGTTACGAATAATCAGAGATGGTGTATACGGGAGACTATGGATATGTGATATGCAAATACCATGCCATTTTTAATACAGGAGACCAGAGCATGCTCAGATTTGAATACTGAAGGGGGCTCTGGGACCAATCTCCACGGACACTGACACATGACTGAAATTCCTTGAGAATCATAAATGAGTGGTAAGGCATCTCTGTAATATTCTAAAATGGGAGAAGACAAGGAGAGAATTCTGGAAAAGTGCTGTTTCCCAGAGATTAGGACAGCTATGCATTGCACTAACGGGCACCATGTTTAGCACGGAGGCAGTTAAGGGGCAGCAGCCTTACAATCCTCAGGCGCAGCCAGCTGAGCTTATCTTCTGCAGGCCCACGTGAATTCCTGAAAAGCCAGGGGACACACACAGCAGCGTGGGGATCTGAGAGTTGAGAAACTGTATTGCTCTTATTTAAAATTCAACATAAGATTCAAACTGCCCACTCTTCAGCCAGGCTCTGTAACCAGCCCAGATGGGGGAGCAGCTGTCTCCCACACGCCACGTCTTTCCCCACCCTGATTTCCCTTCTGTCAGCATGTAGAAACAGAAACACTGTACTGCTACAAGAGATGGGAAACATGACCCCCTTTCCTTCTGGTACACAAAGCACACATCTCTTGGCTGAAGTGGTAGAGATCTAGTCTTCCATGTCTTCTAGGTGCCGTGATGACAGGATCTATTGCAGGAATACGACTGCAGGGATTATTCCCGACACCAACTAGCCCAACCTGATAGCTAAACTACCTACCAGTCACAAGTATCTTTAAGCACACTGATGATGCAGAAAGATACATTAGAGAAAAAGGAAAAAAAGTCAGGCGTTGCAATTTATCTCCCAATTGGGATGGTTTGGGTCTGCAGAGAGATGGCAGAGGTCTGTGGAAGCAGAGACTCTGAAGTTCCCAGATCTTTGCTGTAAACAGCAACTTTCTGAGCAAGGATAACTTTGTGGTTGACCATGTAACACTCCGCTCAATTCTCTATCTACTTCTGCCTTTGCACTGTCCCTGTTCTGAGGGGGGAAAAATCCAAGGCGAGCAAGTTGGTTTGATCTTTTTATTTTGTGAAAATAAAACAATATGTGCAGTCAAGGTATCTACAGAACAAAAAATAAAATTAAAATCTCCCCTTTTCTTTGAGCAGAATCTCTCGGTGTTCAAGGGACTTCTAACCATAGGTGGCAGAGGTGTGCGCAATTCTGTCCCGAAGCCAAAAGTGTTCGAAATCAATCAATGGCATTTAATAATGTAATGCAATGGACATAAAGAAAACCACTGCCTCCAAATTAATTTTTTCCTTTGAAATGCTTGGATTCCCATCAAGCAGAGAACGTATTTGCTTGCAACAGAATACTCTGTAATGGCCCCACGCTGGAATCCACAGAGTCCAGTCCATGAAGTTATCCGGCCAAAAGTAACACTCTTCTGTAGGGGAAAAGACTTTACATTCTTTTCTTCTGGGGAGGTCCTGACCAGTTGCGGGGCTAAGTTCTTCATACAATGGCACATTTACAAGAGGGTACAAATGCTTATTGAGAGCTCGGGGCCACGGTAAGGGGCCTGTAGAATGGTTTTTTTGCAGCTCAGTGAATTTAATCTGATTCTCTTTTCCTTATGCCATGCCCTCACCCTGAAGTTTTTCTGGGAGTGTCCCCCAGAATCCACAGAGTTGAGGAAGTGCAGGGACTACATACTCAGTGTGGAGATGCCCGGGGAAGAGAACCAAGTTTAGAACAGACAATTCAGGTGGAGATGTCTCCTGTCGATGAACTTTTCATGAGCTCTAAGGAGAAGCTTCCAATGCAATTGTCCCTGCCCTGATGTGAGGTGCCCTTCCCTTTTCTGCTGTGGGCCCTGGCCTTTACCAGCTCCTTTTTTGTTGTTGTTGTTGTTGTTGTTGTTTTTCTTTTTTAGAGACAGTGTTTCTCTGTAGTTTTGAGTCTGTCCTGGAAGTAGCTCTTGTAGACCAGGCTGGCCTCGAACTCACAGAGATCCGCTGCCTTTGCTTCCCGAGTGCTGGGATTAAAGGTGCGTACCACCACTGCTTGTTGTTGTTGTTGTTGTTGTGTTTTTTTCCCCAAATCCTTCTTTATCTGGCTTGGAGACAGGGTCTTGCTATTTATCCCAGGCTAGCCTTGAACTCATGAGTCTGCAGCCTCAGCCTTACAAGTGACAGGATTATAAGATTACAGATCTGTACCACCATGCCTGGCTCTAGTGTTCTGGGTTTTGATATATTTTTGGTTAGGTCCACATCCACAGAAGATTCCAGAAACCAGAGAAACACTTCTCCAGGCAACCAGGAGCTCAACCCAGCATACCTACACTGGCTTGGTATTCTGGAGCATTAGTGAGGTCCACATGAAAGAAGAATTCTTGTGAAAGATCATGGTTGAAAGTGCCTTCTAGCATGTATACTCGGCAGAACATTCTAGAAGTCTAAAACTCAAGCATTTCTGCGGGCTTCTCCTTCAGCTTCTTGACTTTTCGGTAACCCCTAAAGGCCAGGACAGCTCCCACGGCAAAGACCACAATGCCCATGGCGGCAAAGACTCCTGCTCCTATGTCTCCCCCATGCATACCGCAGCTGAAGCCACTGTAACCTTTGCTCTGGTACAGGGCCTCCCTCTCCTTACACACATCTGAGCTGTAGGCAGCAGAGAGGTGCTGGAAGAAGAAGTACGAGGCCGGGATGTACGCCCCAGCGATGAGCACATCCATCAAGCCCTCGATCACCAGCCACGGCGGACAGTGCCACGGGACCCGCAGGATACCCCCGAGGATGAGGAGACAGGAGAAGGTCATGAGGGCTCCACTGTAGGCCATTGCTGCAGTAACCGTGGGCAGCTTGAGCTGATAGAATTGAACATCCAGCTGCTGGGCTTTCTCCCCGTCAGCACCACTGAAGCCACTATAAGCCCCTCCGTACTGGTAGTAGTAAATCCCGCCCAGGCTGGTGATGCCTGTGTAGCCCCCTGTGGAGTTGTAAGAGACAGAGCTGCAGGCCAAGATCAACAAGTTGAGCAGAACCTCCAGCATCTGGCAGCAGGCTGTAAGGAGAGGGCGTTACTGTTTCGAGATGCTGTCTTTGCACCAGGAGGCTCTCACTACCCTTCCTGCCGGTTCCTTCTGCCCACAGTGGGCAGCGAGTGTCGGCTGCACAGCTAGTGTGAGGTGGTAGCACGAATGCTTTTGTGAAATTCTTTTGACTGAAAAGCATAACACTCAAAAAAGCCACATAGGGCTAAGTGGTGGTGGTGCACACATTTAATCCCAGTAGTCAGGGGGCAGAGTCAGGTGGATCTCTGAGTTCAAGGCCAACCTGGTTTAAAGGGTGACTTTCAGGACAGCCAGAGCCACACACAGAAAAACCCTGCTTTGAAAAACAAAACCAAAAAGCCAAGCAGGGATGGCTGTCAGTAAAGAGCTTGCCTTCTAAGCATGAGAACTAGATCCCAGCACCCATGTAAAATACTAGGCATGGTGGCACCTGACTATAACTCCAGTACTGGGAGGCAGAGGCAGGAAGGTCAGGAGTTCTTGGCCAGCCTTAACTCCATAGTAAATTTGAGACTAGCCTGGACTATATGAGCTCTACCCCCTCTATACATACACATGTCCCCCCATCTCAGGAAATCTGTTTTAATTCTAAATATATTTTTATATCTCTGTAAACATAATCTACTTTAGATTTATCTTTAATTTTTATTATTTACACATGTCAGTATATGTACATGTGCTCAAAAGCCAGAAGATGTCAGATATCCTGGCGCTTAGTTACAGACATTTGTGAGCTGCCGGATGTGGTGCGCAGCCAAAGACGGGTCCTTATCATAGAGCAGCAAGCGCTGTTACCCCTGAGCCATCTCCCCAGCCCTACCTCAGGACTTTAAAAGATGTAGAGATCACTATAATGGTTTCAATTAATTTGAAGCAGTTTCACCATGGAGAACAGGTTAGCCTGGAACTCTGGATCCTTCTGCTTTAGTTTCTCGGGTGCCATCATTCCTGGCGTCATCATGAATTTAAACAATTCAATGGCACGAAGGGACATCTAGATTTCTCCAGTGCATTGCTATGTGACAAACATTATTTTGTGGTACTAGGGATGGGAGCCCAGGGACTCACATGTACTTCACCTCCTGCCAGAGAGAATTTCCTAATGGAACACCCGAAGGGCTGGAGCCTCATGGAGTTCCTGCCTCCTCTGTTAGGCTCAGTAGATCCACAAAAGGATGAGCAGGGCTGTGCAGACCAAGTGGCATCCTTGAAACAGAGGCCCGAGGCTCACAGGCCTTCACGGGCTTTCCCCTGATACTGGAGCCCAAGATCAGCAGTTCAACGTCTGGCTCAGGCCAAGTCTCCAGACCCCCTTGCAAGTCAGCCCCCTTTGAACCAGCTGCACTTTGGAATCCTGACATAACCTCAGTACAGGCCAGTTCTCTATTAGGGCATCAATTATTCAAAAGGAGAGATTCAAAATTACAAATTAGAAAAAGATCGCACATGAGTTTCTTCCATGAGCCCTTTCAGAGCACTTGAGGAATGATGTCGGAATTGTCCTCTGGCCTCCATGCACTTGCAGACATGCATGGACACACACACAGAGAAGGGGGGAAATGACTATACTAATTGTAAGAAAACTGAAAATTTTGTTTTATTTTATTTTATTTATTGAGAAAGCACTTTCCTAAAACTTGTGGTCCTCCCACCTCAGCCTCCCAAGTGCTAGAATTTCAAGTGTGTCCCATGAAGCCCAGCTTGTCTGTTTTGTTTTGAGATAGTCTATGTCACCTTGGTTGATCTAAATCATGGACTCAACTGATCCCCTCGCCCCAGCCTCCTAGATGGCTGGGGCTGCTGCTGCGTGCCTCCGTCCTGGGTGAAAGGTCAGACTTTCAAAGGTGCTTTGCATCGATGGTGGTCAAAGCTTCTAGAAAGTACAAACTGCTGCAATTTAAGAGCTAAGCTTCTGCCCAGCGGTGGTGTTGCAGCCCTGAATCCCCTGCACTCGGGAGGCAGACACGGTGGATCTTTGTGAGTTTGAGGCCAGCCTGGTCTACAAACTGAGTTCCAGGACAGCTGGACAGTCAGTTATATAGAGAAACCCTATCTCGAAAAACTAAAAGTTAAAAAGAAGGAGAAGGAGGAGGAGGAGGAGGAAGAGGAGGAGGAGGAGGAGGAGGAGGAGGAGGAGGAGGAAGAAGAAGAAGAAGAAGAAGAAGAAGAAGAAGAAGAAGAAGAAGAAGAAGAAGAAGAAGAAGAAGAAGAAGAAGAAGAAGAAAACGACTAAGCTTCTAAGGCCAGGGGAGAGCAAGAAAGTGGGGAGAACTGTTCCATATGCAAATGAGCTGAGACTTACATCTTCTAATCATGGAACTAGCCCTACACACCTGTCCCTCCAAACAGTCAATGAACAGAATCTACACCCACAGAGGACTGGGGTGGGGTCAAGGGAAGCCTCATGTGCAAGCCACATGCACACCTGCTTTCAATCTGATCTTTACTTCCAGCCCCTAAAGATGTCTCTATCTGTGAGTTCTTTCTTACAAAAGTGAAGCCAGCTCTCAGTACTTTCTGTCGGTCTGAGTGTTCCACTGAACTTCCTAGGGGTGAATCACAGAGCAGACTTCAGAGTGTCCCCAGAGGGCCACAGGGTGCCTTGTGTACTGGGAGGAGTGCAATGACATGATTTCACTGCCAAAGAAAAAGCCACAAAGGATCCACTCCACTGTGGACTTAGATGCCTTCAGGTGACCTGCATCGAGGCTTGTCTTCCTGCTCCAGCCAGTCCTAATGCAGAAGGCTGTCTCGGCACTTAGTGCTCGCCTGTGCACCAGTGTTCTTCACCAGCGCCCATCTGTTGCTTTCTGAGGGCAGAACCATCTTCAAGCTTTCCAACAGACCAGGACTTCCATACCCAACCGCCAGACTCAAAGTCAAAGAGCCAGAAGCAATCAAATCTAAATCTAGGTGTGTTTTGGTCAGAAAGCCCAGGCCCTGCCCATGCTCTTGGTAAATCAATCACAGAAAGAAAGAAAAGAGAGGAAGGAGGGATGGAAAGAAAGAAAGAAAGAAAGAAAGAAAGAAAGAAAGAAAGAAAGAAAGAAAGAAAGAAAGAAAGAAAGAAGCCTTGTTAGCCAGCCTCAGACTTGCTCCTGTTATTTACAGCACAAGAGAAGAACATTCCGCAAGGAAACGCTTTGAGGCCTTAGGCTGGGGTTTCTGGTTTCAATTCCAGTGCCTTCCCTAATGACTGTGTGAGCTGGGTAACTTGCTGCGCCTCTCTGAGCCTGCGTTGCTGAGAGGACTGTAGACATGACTGGCAGCAGCATATGGAAACCTTTCCCATCAAAGTTCTTCATGATCCTGTAATCACTACTCCTTCGCCGTCACCTACAGCACACCTTCAGCTGTGGACTCCACCATCTCCCCCCTGTAGGCTGGGATGCTTCCTCACTTAGTCACGGGCAGCCTCAGCCGACTAACCAACCACGAGTCCCCTGCACCATCGGGTTCACCCTGACAAACCAGATTTTCCTCCTTGCTGGCAAGACCAGGACCTGGGAGGCCAGGCTGGTAGGTGGTGACTACAGTGTTAAAGGCTCCGGAAGCCCATTCTGTTTTGTCTGACACAGGGCTTCCTACAATTCGGGCTGGTCTCTGAACTCCTGGTCCTCCTGTACCACTGGCCACATGCCACCGTGCCACAATTTTTGCTTTATTTGTGTGTCTATATAGCACATGTGTTTAGGTTGGAGGACAACTTGGGGAAGTTGACTCTCTCCTTTCACCGAGTAGGTCCTAAGGCTTTAACTTGGGTCGGCAGGCTTGGCAGCAAGCACCTTTACCCCTGAGCCGTCACCCTGGCCCCATCTTTTGTTTATAATGAAAGAAAATATGAATGATGCACTCGGTGTGTGGAAGGATCACGTAGTTTTATGACACTTTTTTTTGTTTTTCTCTATGCACGAATATGACTTTTTGTTATTTGAGATAGGGTCTTGCTATGTCACCCAAGCTGTTCCAGAACTCACAGCCATCCTGCCTAAACTGGGATTACAGACATGCAAGTCACCATGCTAGGCTGTAAATTTGGTCTTAATGTAAACTCTATCCATGCTATGCATCTCAGTCAATGAGGAGTGGAAGCCAGGGCCTGACTGCTTGGCATCAGGTCTCTAAGGAGACCATCCGTTCTTGTTTGGCTTCAGGCGCAAGTTGGGTATTTGCTGGCATGACGTTCCCTCTATGGAGCTTGCTGTGCCAGAGGGGCCGCTGTCCACCACAAGCAGCTCACAGGACACCGAACATGCCAAGTTTTCCCAGGGGGCTGAGAGGTGGAAGCATGTCTGACCCAAGCTCAGAGCCAAGCGCCCTGGATAAGCTTGCGGAGCCTCATTGCCTGTTCAGACCTTCCTGTCTTTTCTTTTCTTAAGCAAGAACCCCACGCATACATGGGAATGAGAATACTAGGGACCCGGGGGGGGGGGGGGGGACGACAATTTCAATGAGCTTTGAATTCACCAACTCATACCCCTTCAACCCCTACCTTGCCTCTCCCCAAGCCATTTGCGATATAAATGGTCAGATGGGGCTCCCCAAGGCTCACCTCTCCCTGAGCACAAGTATCTGCACTGGTGGCATTCCAGGAGACCCTCGGCTTCAGACTTGTAATATTCCTCTTCCTGTCGTTCGGGCCGCGAGTGCAGGGACACATATCTCTCCGAAGCAAGTTCACTGCAACCAAGGAGCACACAGACATTAGGGACGGGATGGCAGCTCAATTTGTTTAGTATTAAGGCTTCATTTATAGTTTTAAAAAAAATACATTCATCAGTATGCAGCCTAGGCTTGCCTTAAACATGTGATCCTCCTGCCTCAGCCTCTGAAGTGCTAGGTCACAGGTATGGGCTATCATGAACTCTCAACTCAGTAAGGAACTTGGCCTTGAGCCCCTGATTCTCTTGCCCCCACCTTCCAAGTGCTGGGATTGTAGTTATATACCACCACACCCAGCCAGGCTACTTTGGAGAGCTGTCATTTCTTCCTTGGCCAACCTGGCACCTTATGTCTCTTTTTGTCCTTTCTTTTGTCTAATATATGCTGGGCTCTGCCTGAGATTCAACAGGAGGCTGCATTCTACTTGTTGGATTTGGGGCGTTTTCTAGGACATAGATGTCATCTTATCTTTCTTTGGTTTGAAATCCTTAATCCATTCAACACATAGGAGGCTGTGCACACTCACAGCCTAGGTGCACTGAGGACACAGGAGGCTCTTGCACTGTGCACACTCACACCCTAGGCACCCTAAGCCAGCAGCAGTGAGCAATCCTCCACCCCTAACGAGGACCCAGGCCTCTGGTCATTGAGGAAGTTGTTTTTCTGCTTGAAACACCTTCTCTTTCTCTTCCATCTTCCTTCCACGGAACTCAGCTCTAGGCCACCTTCTTGGGATCCTGTCTATGCTTAGACAGGAGTCCAGATTTATTCTTTCCAAAGCCCAGCTTTTTCTGTAAGAACTGATTTCACATTGGGCTGCGGTCAGCTGCTTCACTGCCATCTTCCCGCATCGGACTCTGAACCCTGACAGTAAATTACTGCATCCCAGCCCCTGTATCCCCTCCTTCCAATAAATGCTTACAAGGACAGAGAGAAGCTGCCCTTTGGCCTCAACCCTTTAAATAAGCAACAAGCAAATGCATTTCTTTTGTTCACTTTGGGGTGAGGTGGGGTAACCAGGGCTCTGGTTTATAAGGAAGCTTACAAATGAACTTCTTTTTTCTACTCCTGTGGATGCAGTTCAGTCAGGGAAACAATAGCTGGTGTCAAAGATTGAAAGAGCAGACCGAATCTGGGCGTAGCTTTTGTACTGAATGCTAGTTGGTATTAGATAGTGTAACATAAACTCATGATAGCAGGCTTTCCCAAGGCTAACAGCAGAGGCCGGGTATCCCAACAGGACCTAGCAGCAGCTAAAAGGGTTGTCTCCAGGGAAAAGAACGCCCACAGTTCTGACTACGGCCCAGACCTGCTTGCAAGAGAGACGGGAGCTGAAATGATAATGACAAGACCATGCCTTTGATAGGGATGCTTAGACACGCTGAGACTGCCAGGACATAGATGTCATCCCATCTTCTTTGGTTTGAAATCCTTAAACCTTTCACCAATGCACTGCGCGCGCGCACACACACACCACACGATGAAACATCCAGTCCCACCCAAGGGCCGTTTTCTTTGGTTTGGTCATCAGGGGCAACATCTCTTTTATTCCATCCCACTCACTCTGCAGAGCCCAGCTCCTTGTCTGCACATAGGATAACATCAGTGGAACTGGATGGCGCGCTGACTCTCTAGGAGGGGGTGTGGTGACCAGGCCACCTGTGATCCTCCTTCCTGTCCCCATTCACAAACCTTCCAGAACACAGGTGTTTAGGGGACTTCAGAGTCCTACGGGTGAAGTTCGTTCATTCAGGAGGGTGGGGTTTAAGCAAACATAAGATTTGAAAGAAGCGGCTTGGAAAGACCTCACTGATGAAGGGGTTACAAACCCACTCGAGAACTTCAGGTGGTCTTGATTTCTAGTTTTAAAAGCGCAGCTTCTGCCATATGGCCTTGGCAGGAGGGGCAAGTCCAGCTATTAACTCTTCTTGAGGTAACTTTGTTTACCTCCCCCCTCCCGGCCCCGCCGAGCCCCGACACCTGAAAACTGGACTTTGAAACGTATGGAGGGCTAACTTGAGAAATGGGTGTAAGCGTAAGTCATGGGGCCACTTGAGTGTAGCTTCCAGCGAGCCCCACCCACCTAGCCTTCTAAACCGTTCCGGTTTCGGTCCTGAAACTTTCTTCCCCTGGTTCCAGGACCTTCCATTTTTCTTTTGGTAATCAAGTTCAAACAAAGGCTTGGGGACTTCGTGGAGTCACCCCCAAGCGCCGGCTAGGATAGGTAGCCTACGAGGCACGATCCGGGTCCCCAGCAGGTACACCCCTCACCTGTCCAACCCGCGGCGCCCGAGGCCCTGCTTCCGCGGCGGCTCCGGGCCCCCCCAGGGCGCGGGCCTGGGGGTCGAGGCTGTGTCCCAGCTGGGCACCCAGGGCTCGGGCCGCGCACGGCTTTGGCGGGGCCTGTCCCAGGTTCTTTGTTCAGCTGCACGATGGCCCGCGTCCCTGTGTCCGTCCTGGCGCGTGTCTCGGTCCGTCCTCCTTTCCCTGCCCGTTCGACGGTCCCCGTTTCCTCTCACGTCACCGTTCCTTTCCCTGTGTCTGTCCCCGGCTCTGTCCCGCGGCCGCTCGACGTGGCGGTCTCGGTCCGGGTGTGGGCGCCGGTCTGGGTCTCGCTCCCTCGGACGGGCCCGGGGCTCGCGAGTCCCCAAAGGATCTTCCATGGCCCGGTTCCTGTCCCCGCCCGGAAACGACCCGAGGGCAACAACCAACCACAAGTTTCCCAGGCAGGTGTTCAGGGCTTAAGGACTGGGCGGCGGCAACTCACCTGAGCGCACGCGCACTCGCCCTCGGGCATCCCGAGAGGGCGCAACTGCCCCTGGCCGCCAGGGGGCAATCGTGGTGACCAGCAGAGGAGGTGGGGATTGAGGTGGGGGAAGAGAGTCTTGTCGAAATAGTTGTCAGTCCCAGGTGTTAGGGGATTAACAAAGGTAAGTGACCCAGAGAGCAGGTGGTGTGGCCAAATCAGCTCAGCCTTCAAATGCTTTCTGTTTTTTAGGAGAGACGTCAGGAAGCCAGACCAATCATCTAGGTATTTACTTTCGTGGTACTGGGCTTTAATCCCAGGGCCTTGCATGTCTAGGTAAGTGTGCTACTGGGCAATACCCCCAGTTCCAAAGATCATTAAACCCACTAAGACAGTTTCGTGCTACTGGGCATGTGTTTGAGCCTTCTGATAGAGGACTTAACAGTGGGAGGAGTTGGTAACATTGCTACTCTAAAGTTGGGTGGAGTGACCCCACTTCCATCTGCCAGTAGTCCCCAGTGAAGCCAGCAGTGGTTATTTCCTGTTGACCAACGTACAAAACGTCTTGGGTTTGTACCCCCGAGTGTACCCATGAACTCAACCATTCATCCTTCTTCTTAGCCAGCCAGCCAGCCAGCCAGCCAGCCAGCCAGCCAGCCAGCCATACCCACTCACTCTTCCAACCTCTCATCCACTGTTCCCCTCCCTTCTTAGAGAAGCTGTATTACCAGTACATCATATATGTGTGTGTGTGTATTAAAAGAAAGAGCAAAAAAGGAAAAGAAAAAACTTCTATTCATAATTGTCAGTCTTTAATTTTGCCAAGCAAAGACATTTGAAAACCCAGGAACCTGGCTTCTGTTTGTGCTTTCAGCAAGTGTGCTGGAGCACCCAACTCAGCAGGTGCCGGAGAAGCTGCAGGGAAGTCCCCTTGGACAGAGAACTCCAGCGTGTGCTGGGCAAGAAGGTGGAAAGGCAATGTTCTGTGTGGAACGAGGAATTGGTGACTCCGGGAGTTATTCTTAAATTGTGCTTTTCAAGTCATTGGAGTTTGAGGGAATGCCTGCTTGGAGACCCACTCTGACTGTTGATCTGACCCCTGTTTCCAAATGTGAGTCTGGTGACATCCCCTGTGCCTCCAGACTTCACCATGGTGCCTGGGGCTGAGCACATGCTCCAGCTGGACTGAGAGATGTCCCTCTGGTGGGCTCTGAAGAAGGGTCATAGCAGCAGGCAGTGTCTTTCCTGAGCTTTAATATAGGACTGTCTTGGCATTTCATTCCTCATAGCTGGACGTACAGCCCTGTGGCTCCCACCCATGGAGAATGGGTGCTGGGGGCAGCTGGAAGTCTTTGTGATCCCCTAAAGAGTTGTCACTGTTGGCTCATCCATGCCGTTTCAACTCTGCTTTGAGAATGTTAGAAACTGGCTTCCTGGCCATTTCTGTAGAGGCTTTGCTGTCCAGTTCTATGTCAGCTTCTGCCAATGTCACCACCAAGGCTACAGGATGCAGAGTTAGAGCCTTACAAACTCCAGAGGACTGCCCTTTCTCACCCCTGCATCCATCCGTGGCTCCATCACCATCATGCAGAACGTTAATCTCTGAAATACCTTTCCAGCTCCAACTCAGTAGTCTAAAACGCGAGCCAGGTATCACTGGGGGGGGGGGGGAAGCACATCTTCAGTTCCAGCCTGTGATCTCCATAAATTACGCATTGGAAGGCTGAAGCAGGAGGATTGCCAGTGTGAGACCACTCTTGTCTATACAGTGAGCTCCAGGCTAGCCAGGGCTACTTAGCAAAATACTGTCTCAAAAAAGGGGGTTGTGAGCTGGGCGGTGGTGGCGCACGCCTTTAATCCCAGCACTCGGGAGGCAGAGGCAGGCGGATCTCTGAGTTCGAGGCCAGCCTGGTCTACAAGAGCTAGCTCCAGGACAGGCTCTAAAGCTGCAGAGAAGCCCTGTCTCGAAAAACCCCAAAAAAGGGGGGGGGTTGTGTCTCGCTGGTAGCAGGCGTGTCTCAGGCCCCAGGTTCAACCCTCAATACCACCAGAAAATTACAAAGGAAATCATTGACACTGGACAGAGGAGATGCGCACTTACTGCTCAGCTGTGAGGACTTGAGTTCGGATCCCCCAGAATGTACGTAAGGCTGGCTGAGGCAGCGCACATCTGTATCCAGGAACTCCTACAATGAGGCAGGAGGTGGACAGAGGGGATTCCTCCCAGACGCTAGCCTGGGCTATGCAGTGGTGAACAAGAAACCCTGTCTAAACAAGGTGGAAAATGAATACACAAACCCAAAATTGTTCTTTGACCTTTACAAGTATGCATACACAAACACACACACACAGAGACAGAGAGAGAGAGGGAGACACAGAGAGAGAGCGAGTGAGTGAGCAAGAGATTGTTTTAAAAGACAAGAGAGAGAATATTTTAAAAGACCCCCCAAAAGTTTAAAATCCAAAGTATTACCCAAATTGGACACCTTGGTTCAAATGCCCCAAAGCTGTGAGCTCAGTCACAATCTTCTGAAACACAATGAAGGGACAGGCACAGGCAGACATCTTCTCTGTAAAAGTGAGAAGTGGGAGGGAGGAGAAGGAGAACATGAGCCAACAGAGCCCAAAGCCAGCAGAACTTCCTTCCGGTAGCTCTACCCAAGTCTGGCTGTCCCAGACCTGCCTTTCTGACCACTGTCTCCTCTATAGGCTGTTTTCATCTTCTTTCCAGGGCTCAGCTCACTAAGTCAATTATATATATATGCCTATTATTTGGCTTTACTTTGCATAGTAAGTTCCATGAAGGTGGGGACTGTGTTCCCTGCTAAGTCCCCAGTATCTAGAACATGGCACCTGTTCAATGAATGGATGAGTAGCCCTGCTGGATGTACAGGAGGGAGCTGCATGGGTGCCACTGCCAGGAAACCAGCTCTGGTCCCCTCCCAGATGAACGTGGCCTCACTTTTAAACACCCCTAGAGCTTTGCTTCAGACACTCTGGATTTTCCTTGCTTTCTTTCTCTCATTCATCATTAAAATCCCCACCCCCTGTCCTCCAAGCCCACTAAGGACAGGACAGGACACCTATGGATGCTCTCCCAGTGCACTAAGTCAGGATTTGCTGAGTGTCCATGCAGATGGCTCGCTGTCCTTTGTGCCTCTCTTAGTAGAGCTTTGCTGAGCAGGTAGGGCCTGAGGTTTCTCTGTGTGAGGCTGGGAAGTTTTCAGAATTAGAGGAAAGTACTGTGTGCATGCACACACATGCGCGTGTGTGTTGCATGAATGTATGTGTTTAATTGCTGTGTACACATATGAATGTGTACATGTGCCTGTGTGCGAAGACCAGAAGTTAACAGCTGGGTGTCTTTGTTGATCACGGCTCCACTATATTTTTTGAGATAGGGTCTCTCAGTGAACCTGGAGCCATAGAAATGGTTAGTCTGCTTGATCAATGAACTTCAGGGATCCAATTGGGTTGCTAGATAAGTGAACTTCAGGGATCTACCTGTCTCCATTGCCATCCCTTCTGTCCAGCATTGGGGTTTTGAGTGCAAGCCACCTTAGTTGGCTTTTTTCAAAGCTTTTTGGGAATCTGAATTCAGGTCTTTGTGCTTGTAAGGCAGGCATTTTACTGGCTGAGCCATCTCCCTGTCCCCTGGGAAATCTGTTATTTTTTATTTTTTGGAGACAGGGTCTCATGTTGCCCAGTATGACCTCAAAGTTCTTGTAACTGGAAGTTTCTTATACCACCTGGTCCCACAGCCACTTTTAAAATAACCACTCAGAGGCTTAATATTAATTATAAAAGTTTGGCTGATGGCTCATGCTTATTATTAATTAGCTCTTGCAAGTTAATTTAACCCATTTTTATTAGTTTATATTTACCAAGAGGCTCATGGCTTGTTATCTCACATCTTACTTATCGGGCGACTTCTGGCGCCTCCCTCATCTTCCCCTTCTTTCTCCCTGTATTCAGCTTGGCTTTTCTGTATAGCTCTACTCTGCTCTTCCATAGATGAAAGCAGTTTCTTTATTAACCAATGGTAATAAAACATATTCACAGCATACAGAGGGGCATCCCACACCAAGCTGTTATGTAGGCAAGGATAAGCTTGAATTTCTGATCCTCCCTCCTCCTAGTGCTGGGATTACAGGCATGCACCGTGCCTAGCTCATACAGTGTTGGAAATCAAATTTAGGGCTCTGTTCACTCTAGACAAGCACCCCACCAAGTGATCTATATCTCAGTCCTAGTTTTAAAAATGATTTATTCATTTTTATCTTATGAACATTGGTATTTTGCCTGTATGTGTGTCTTGTGAGAGTGTCTGATCCCCTGGAGGTAGAGTTACAGGCAGTTGTGAGCTGCCTTGTGGGTGCCAGGTCCACTGAAAGACTAGCCAGTGCTCTTAATCTCTCCAGTCCCAAGTCCCATTTTTTTAAAATTTTGCTTATTTAATTATTTTTCATACAGGGTCTTATTCTGCGGCCCAGGCTGGCCTGGCATCCTCTTGCTTCCTGAGTGATGGGAATCTACCATACCCGTCATGGAAAGCCTTCTCAAACCCAGTTATCTCCTCACATTTCAATAACCCTCTGTGGACAATGCCAATTTGCTAACAACAACAAAGGCCATGGCAGTCTTTCCTCTAATACCCTTTATATTATAAAAAGAAAAAAGTGTTTCATTTTCTTAGAGACATGCACCGAAGCATTGTCTGTCTTAATTTGTACAGGTGTGTTGGGAGCTGTGACCCCCCCAGTTCCTGAATTTCTTGTAAACAGCCTGTTTTCCCCTGATCTGAGTGCCTACAGCTGCTCTGAGCACGAGACCCTCAGGAGTTCCTGATGGCAGGGGAATGGTTTCTGGTGCATTTGGCTGGGGCGTGGCTATCTCTATATAAGCTGCCTCTGGACACAATAAGGGGACATTCTTGGGGCATTCTGGCATCAAGGATGACCTGTGTCTCTGTCTCTCTCTGTGAGTCTTTATGTGTTTCAATCTCCAGCCCCTTGCCCGGTTCTCGCACTGTAGGTGGTGCAAAGAGCGCAGATGGGCGTTGTGTACCGCACAGGTGTACCGCACAGGTGTACCCATGATGGCTATAACTTCTAGCAAATTTGTGACTATTGAGTCAGCCTTTTCTGAACAAAGCAGTTACTCATTAAAATCCTGAATAGGCACCAATGATGCGGTGTACATATTTTAATTTTACAAGTTCTACAAAATGGAATACATCCATCTGCCAGACTTTATTCCTTTGAGAACCCTTTGGGTTATTTCCTGCAGGTAGTGGTGTTTGGTTGTATAAAGAGCAAGTAGGACATTAATTTCCTTGGCTTGTTGCCAAGTGATGGACATTTTTTTTTAAACCTTTGCTATTGACATGATTTCTTTTAATGAAATCCTGAGGTCTGCTGCACTTTCCTATCAAGAGTTGATCAATTCCTTCATTACCTTGTGCTAGAGGGCCTGGCAGACCCATATGGGACTGGATATGTGTTGTATATCATTCAGACTGATTCATATTCCTGACTATTTTTGTAACTGAATAAATAGTAAAGTCAATTCTGTATCATCTGGTATAAATTCAGCAGTTTCAATATGTAAAACAACTCATTCTACATATTGCAAATCAGTAACTATTTTGAGAGGTTCCGTAAAAACCATTGATAGCATGAGAAAAGCATATATTTTGACTTTTAGACAGAATTATAAGGCCTTTGATCTACTGTACGTAAATCTTCTTATTAATAACCTGCCTTTCCTGATTTATTTGCATCAGTTTAGAATATAGGGTGTCCAGGTGTTTTTGTTTACTGTATAATGCGAGGAAGGATTCAGCTAGTTCTTTTTATAAGTCAAATTCTTTTGCTTTTGGGATATTTGTTGTTAATCTCTCCCAAAAATTTACTGCAAGCTCTTTGCTAAGGTTCATTTTCTGCCCAAAATTTGTCAATTTCATCATTAGTAAAAGGTACTACAATTTCTGCTGGGTCTATTCTTCTTAATTGATAAAACTTTTTTAGAAACAAATCAGAAAACTTTTCCACATATGTCTTTAATTTCTTACTCTGTTTGTGTGATAAAAGTATACATTCCAAGATAATATCTTCCCTCTGCATTAAAATCCCTGTAGGGGAATGCTTGGAGGGTAATATAGTTAAGCTTTGAATCCACGTGAACTACATGTGCATTCTGTAATTTCTCTTTCTCCAAAGCGAGTTCTCCCTCAACTTCAGCTGATAATTTCCTGGGACTATCTTCTAAGGTTTTTAACAAATTACTCAATTCATCATGTTTTATGATAATAGTGTGCTGTAAATGGGAAAATTCTCTTAGCAATTTTTGAAATTCATTAAGAGTCTGCAATTGGTTTCTCCTAATTTGTACCCTTTGAGGTCTAAGTTTTTATAGACCTATTTTATAGCCTAAATAATTAATAGAATCTCCTCTTTGTATTTTTTCCGGAGCTATTTGTAATCCTCAATAAGGCAAAAATTTCTTTATTTCTTCAAGCATTCTTTCTATCCTTGAATCGGCTAGTAACATGTCATCCATGTAATGGTAAACTACAGAATAAGGAAATTGCTTATGCATCATTTCCAACAGCTGACATACAAAATATTAGCACAAGGTGGGGCTATTTAACATTTCCTGTGGGAGAATTGATATATCATGCTGAGAATTATTATAAGTAGGCACTGTGAGGGTAAATATTTATCTGTCTTTTTCTTGTAAAGATATAGTGAAGAAACAATCTTTTAAATCACTAACTATAAGAGGCCATCCTTTAGGCAATAGAAGAGGCAGAAGAATGTCAGACTGTAGAGAGCCCATTGACTGAATCACCTTATTAACAGCTTAGATCTGTTACCATTTTCCATTTTCCAGATTTCTTTTTAACAACAAATACAGGAGAATTCCAAGAGCTGGTAGATTCTTCCATATGCTGAGAACAGTAGGAGCCTCCCTAGATTTCAAGCCAGGTACCTAGTTTGACAGCAGCCCAAGAAGGGGGTTTATGGAAAGCTCACCAGAAGAGAAGAGAGGAAGCCCTAACTAGTGGGGTGTGACTCTGGTCATATGTAGCTCTGGTCTATGTCAGTGGCTGTAAAACCACAGGCAAATGGCTTTCTTATGAATTTATACCCTAAAAGTTGAGTACCAGGTGTAGCAGAATTCTAATTGTTCTTCATAATATAAACCTGGAGTCAGATATAGGGGTTACTGCTGAAAGATCAGAGAAGCAGAGCAGTCAACCACTAGAGAGTTCTTACCTCTACCAATGCTCAGACCAAAGGGATGATCCTATCTCTACAAACCCTCAGACTGCTGCTGTCTCTACAAAACCCCAGACTCTATCCATCTCTATGACCTTTAGACTGCACCCAAGCTCCTGTCTCCTCCTGCCTTCTATTCCTCTCTCCACTCAGTCCTATCACTCCTGTCTCCACCTCCCTAGTGCTGGGATTAAAGGCCTGTGATCCCTAATGCTTGGATCACCTGTATGTGAGCTCTGTTTCTCTTTTAGACAGATTCAATCTCATGTAGCCCAGAATGGCCTTGAACTCACAGAGATCCATCTGTCCCTGTCTCCCAAGTGCTGAGATTAAAGATGTGTGCCACCACTGCCTGGCCTCTATCACTAACTAGTGGCTTAGCTCGGCACTCTGATCTTCAGGCAAGCTTTTGTTTTTTGTTAGATTATAAACAAAATATCACTACAGGTACCAAGTCACATGGCAAAGCATAGATAAGAAATATGGGTTAATTTAAGTGTAAGAGTTAGGTATTAACAAGCCTGAGCTACTGGCTGATAATTTATAATTACTATAAACCTTGGTGTTTATTTGGGGGCTGCGGGTGGGACAGAAACTTCCATCTACATTGGCTTCATGTATTGTGGGGATTGGCTCCAAATGGAAATGGAGACCTCTTGATTAAATATGAATTGTAGGATGGTGGCAGGAAGGCATTAAATCAAGCATGGATTCCCTCTTAAATTTTTAATGTACCTATTCTTTGAAAATTTCATAAATGTGTAAACCTATTATGATCATTTCTACCACCCCCATGTCTCCTCTCTATTTCTTCCTGGACTTCCCCAGTACTGGCTCCCACCGGCTTCTGCTTCATGCCTCCCTCCCTCTCTTCTGCCTCTCCCACTTCCCTCTTCTCTATTCTTCTCCTCCTTTTCCTCCTCTTCTTTGTTCATTTCATGCTGCCCCGTGTGAACAGACATGGGGGTCAGACACTGGAGCAGGGGCAACCTACCAGTGGTCACACCCTCAAAGAAAAATGACTCTTCCTCCCTTAGCAGCTATTAGCAGCCAACAGGCCCTCAGCTAGGGGCAGGGCCTCGCCAGCCTCTCCCGGTCCATGCTCGAGTTTTGAGAGTCTTGCTCTTGCTCAGGTAACTGTAGCAGCAGAGAATATTTCACTTTCCCCCATGCCTCTTCTGCGATGTTCCCTGAGCCTTTGGAGGTGGAGTTGATATAGACATGGGTCCCCTTTAAGCATGAAGCTCTGTGTGACTGCACTGGGCTTCTATCCACAATATAGGATCAAAGTATGAGGCAGCAGAATGTGCTGGATGGCTTCTGAGGTTTGTCATCAAAGGTGACACATCTCCGGAGATGCTTTACCTTTGAACATAGCTACAAAATTATGCGGGATCCCTGGCAACGTGAAAAAGCCATGTGCAGGTGTTCCAATCATTAGCTCCAGCTGAGCTCAACCAACAGTCAGCGTCAGTTGTCAGACATCAGGAATGAGCCCTGGGTAATTCCAAACCCATTGAGTCACCTTGGACTTGGCGTCTTTCCACTCAGGCCCTACACCCTGTGGTGCAGTGTCTGAATTCCTGATCCAGGGGTCGGGGAGCTAGCTTCCTGGTCAAAAGCACTTATGAAGATCCAACTTCTAATTCTCAGCAGCCATGTAAAAAGCTGGGTGTAGTCACGAAGGCCTGTAACCCTGGTGTTGTATGGTACAGAGCAGAGACAGGAGAATCCCTGAGGCTTATTGGCTGTCTACTGAGCTCTGGGTTCAGTGATAGACCCTGTTTCGAGTGAATAAGGCAGAGATGATAGAGCAGATCACCTGACATCCTCCTCTGAACTCTGCATGTGTGCACATGAGTATGTGCAAACATCATACCTACACTGCGCGTGCACAGACACACACACACATACACACACACACACACACACACACACACACACTTCTGACCCATAGACATGTCTTCATGTCTGTTTTATGCTTTAGGGTCTTGGGGTATTTTGTTATCCCTCAGAAGGTAACCTGAATATTGTTCATGACTCCAGCTCAGATCAACCTCTCTTTATCCAAATTACTGTGATTTTAGTTCAAAGTATGCTTGCATCTGTTGTTTTCACAATTTGAAAGTAATATGTGTCTTCTTCCAAGACTCTAAAGGATTCTATTTTTTGTAGGTATGCATGGCACACAGTAGGTGCTCCGTGATGACCAACTGGGTAAATAATATATATTTAAATATTTTATTTTATTGTTTATGTGTATGGGTATTTTGTCTGTGTGTATGTCTGTTTACCGTGTGCAAGCCTAGTGCCCTCAGAGGCAGAAGAGGGGAGTTAGTTACAGATGCCTGTGAGTCACCATGTGGGTACTGGGCATCAAGCCCTGATCCTCTGAAAGAGCGGCCAGTGCTCTGAACTGATGAGCCATCTCTCCAGCCCGAAATATTTTTCATAGATTAATTTCATGTAATAAAGAAGATGACAGAGATCTTCTGTTTTCTACTGCATCTGGGAACAATACTAGTTGCATCAAAAGCAACCCAGGGCAGCTGAGAAGGCTCAGTGGGGAAAGGTGTCTGCAGCCAAGCGTGATGAGACCAGGTTCGATCCTCCAGACCCACAGTGGGAGGAGACACTTGTCTTCTGACCTTCATTCACATACATGCTGTGGTTTTCACCAGCCCTTGCCCGTGCACCAAGCACACAAAAACAAGCAGCTAAAAATGTAATGTTAACAACAGCAGTAGCAACAACAAAAACACTTTAAAAAGTAAAATAAACAATCTCAGGATGTGGAAATATTCATGAACTGTTAGCCACACAATCAAGGAAGAAGCAGTTGGGGGTGAGGGTCCAATATATGTCTAAGGGGTCTCTTTAGTTTTCATTTATAGTTCTATCGGTAGAGGAGAAGATATGACCAATGCCCTGGCACCTCCTTTGCCTTAATTAAAAGCAGAACCCCGGGGCCGGAGAGGTGGTTTCCCAGAGCATCTGTGTTTGACCTCCTGCACCCATGTGCAGCCCCACAGCCATCCGTGACTCCAGTCTTAGAGGATCTGGTGCCTCTGTGGACACACCAGCCACTCCCGTGCTCCTATGGAGCCCAGACATACATGCAGGTAAAACACACATACATGCAAGAATAATTAAACAGCATCTCCGGTCATTCCACTGTCCTCCAGGAATTCCTGGTCAGGTGCTGGCAGAGGGTGGAAGGCTCAGCACAGGTGGGGATTCTCTCCTTGAAGCTTTGGCAGTTTCTTCAGCTGCTAGAATCTTTGTCCCCCACCCCCAGGTGATTTTTTTTTTTTTTTTGGTTTTTTGAGACAGGGTTTCTCTGTGGCTTTGGAGCCTGTCCTGGAACTAGCTCTTGTAGACCAGGCTGGTCTCGAACTCACAGAGATCCGCCTGCCTCTGCCTCCCGAGTGCTGGGATTAAAGGCGTGCGCCACCACCGCCCGGCTCCAGGTGATTTTTTTTTATGAGAGAAAAAGGAAAAGAAAATTGAATTTGTTTACAGTTTTGTTTAACTCAATAATCAGTCCAGTCAAGGCTACACCATGAGGCCATGTTTTGGTTTGTTTTTAAAGACTAGGCAGTCTGTTCTGCTATGTAGCCCAGGCTGGCCATGAGCTCACAGAGATCACCTGCCTCGGCAGAGATTAAAGGCGTGTGCTATGATGGCTTGGGGTTAATTGTTTTTTTTTTTTCCTTAGGACCTTTTGTGACATGTGCCTAGAATAACAAATAGACAGCTGGTAGGTTTGGAGATCTTCGAGTCCAAACGCTTCCTTTCAGAGCAAGAGAAGAAGTCAAGGGAAAGGAGACTGGCAATTTGATGGTCAGGGGCCAGGTCCTAAGAAGCCTCTCAGGGCTAGGCATTCATGATGGCACCAAACAGCACCATAGCCTCCACTGTTGCTTAGGGGAAACGAGCACTTTTACTCAATCTGTGGATGTTGTTCGTTGTTTCCCGACTCCAATTTCTAGTGTAAAACATCTTCCTGTGTAGTGGTACACACTCGCCACTTATCAACAAACATCTGCATATGGGCTTCGAGTCAGGTTTGCGGCTAGAGGCTATGTAGAGCCAACCACCAGAGATGGCTTTAAAATTTTTTAAATTTATTAATTCTTATTGCTGTTATTATGTGTGTCATGTATGAGGATACACACGGAACACAGTGCTTGTGCGGAGGTCAGAGAACTGCTTTCGGGTGTCGGTTCTCTCTTTCCACAGCGGGTTCTGGGGACTGAACTCAGGTCATCGGGCTTGTCCAGCAAGTGCCTATACCCACTGAGCACTCTCACTGCCCCAGAGATGACTTTTAAGGAGGGAAGTGCCTTATCTTGTTATAGAAAAAAATTCCAGAATATTCTGGAGGGATAGCAAGCCCTAACCCATACTCTGGCATTGGGGAAGATGTGGGCTTGGGAGCTGCTGAGTAAGAATGGCGGACATGGACTTTGGGGCTGCTGAGGAAGGTTGGGGAATGTGGACTTGGGAGCTGTTGAGTAAGGAGTGGGTGAGTGAGCAGCTGTACGGACTGTTGAGGAACAACCTGACACTGAGTCAAACACCATTCACAGGGCTCAGCTTGAACCAGGCCAGGGACATTAAAGGGAAAAGTTTGCAATTCCACATCCATGCCACTAGATGTCGCGCAGGTCTAAGCAAGGTAAAGACCCTTTGCCGCTTCCTTCCCTCCTCAGAGCCCATAGTAAAGATACTCAAGAGTTCAGGGTCAGATGCTATTAGGAAAGATAAGCAACTTTCTTTGCTAAGTAGGATAATAAATATTTAGGATGAGGGAAATTAGGGTCTGTGAGATGTCTCCACAGGTAAAGGCTTTTGCTGCCAAGCCTGAGGATACGAGTTCAATCCTTGGAACCCCATAATGTGAAAGGCGAGAACCAACTCTCACAATCTGGAATCTGACCTCTGCACATGTGCTGTGACACACTTGAGTGCACACATACACACTCACATACAAAGTGACTGGTCAATATCCCTTGTAAGTATTTGTGTTCTGAGCTTTTTTTAAAAAACATTTATTTATTCATTATGTATACAATATTCTGTCTGTGTGTATGCCTGCAGGCCAGAAGAGGGCACCAGACCCCATTACAGATGGTTGTGAGCCACCATGTGGTTGCTGGTTGCTGGAAATTGAACTTAGGACCTCTGGAAGAGCAGGCAATGCTCTTAACCTCTGAGCCAGGTCTCCAGCCCAAGATTTATTTATTTAGTATACGGCATTGTACTTGCACGTGTCCCTGCAGGCCAGAAGAGGGCACCAGATCTCATTACAGATGGTTGTGAGCCATCATGTGGTTGCTGGGAATTGAACTCAGAACCTCTGAAAGAAGAATCAGTGCTCTTAACCTCTGAGCCATCTCTCCAGCCCTTGTGTTCTGAGCTTTTGCAGGGCTTCCCAGACTTCCCAGTGTCCCCTGAGTGTCAGTATCTTCATCATAGCGGCCAGTGATGAAGCCTAGGAAGAAAACTGGCAAGACTCCAATAAAGCCTTTGGGTTCAGGAACGATACAGCCTTGACAGTTCCTCCATGTGTTCTTCACAGCAAATACCCAGGCGACTGCTGGGTGACTCAGAGGGATCCAGTCCCTGTCAGGAAATGGTGTCTGAATTAACTGACGGGGCCAGTGCGGGTTCTCTCCGCCGCTGTCAACCCTCTACCCAGCGCCCCGTCCCCGCTCCGTCGGGAGCCCTCCCTGGACCAGGAACGATTCCCCGCTTAGGTTCCACAGGGTCCCGGGAGTGATGATTAAGCAAAACTGAGAGGCTTGGTAAGTCCAGGAGGTTTTGTTTCCTTGGAGGCGCAGGTCTCCTCTAGCAGACTATAGTCAATACCCTGACACCCCACACCCGCAGTAGAGAAAAACTGCTCTGGGCTAGGGAGATGGTTCGGAGGGTAAAGTCAAGCCTGATGACCCGAGTTTAATTCCTGGGACCCCCACATGGTGGAAGTAGAGAATCGACTCGTGAGAGTTGTGGGCTGACTTCCACATGCGCATGCGCATACAATAAATAAATAAACATGTAATAAGCAATAAAAACTGCTCAAAGTCGACTTGGATGAAAAACAATCTAATAACATCGGTCCCTGCGGTAGAATCTCCGCAGGATTGCCTGTTGTGTGTTCAGCCCACGTGAACACTTCATACAGACGTATTGAGCCACAAGATGCATTTGTCTTTGATTTACCTTAATTTTAAAATTAGACGTATTTGTTGTGCACGTATGTATATGTATGTACATGTGTGCCATGGCATGCCTGTGGAGTTCAGAGGTCAACTTGAAGGCCTCCTTACTCTCTTTCTGCCATGTGGGTCCCGGGGTCAAATTCAGACCTTCAGTCTTGTCAGCGAGGGCTTTTCCCTCTGAGTAATCTCTCCAACCCCTGTTTGCCTTAAAATTAATATTAAGGGCTGTGGAAATGGCTCAGCTGGTAAAATGCTTGCCTGGCAAGCAGGAAGACCCAAATTCTATCCCCCACAACCCGTGGAAAAAGCCTGGGGTGGTGGCACAGGCCTGGAGAACTGGCGCTGGAGAGGAAGAGACAAGAGGATCCCTGGGTCTTTCTGGCCAGCAAAATTGGTGAGTTCCAGCGTCAGTAAGGGAACCCATTGAAACAGGCAGAGAGAGACTGAGGAAGACACCCAGCATTGCTTCTGGTCTGGCATTCATATGCACGCGTGCATTTGAGTATACACACACAAATCAATATTTTATCATTATTTTAGATTACCAATAGACCTACAGTAAAAATTTCTGAAAATGGAAAAAAACTAGAGAAGAAATTAAAATCATTAAGGCCACTCATCATCTTATTTTAAATAATAGTAAACATTTTCTCAGTAACTTTGATTTCTAATCTATACACTTGCTGTTATGAAAGGGCTTTCAGCTGATGCAGGGTGAAAAGTCAAAAGTAATGGTTTCTAATTCCCCAAAAAGAGCCCTTGGGGTGGTTTTCATGTGTTCTCACATGCAGTTCTTTCAGTGCCCAGCGGCCACCTGCTCTACTTACATCAGCCTCAGAGAGGGCAGTCTTATCTCAGGCTATGGTGAACTTTGCAAAACCAAATTAATTTTTAAAAGTAAATCTATGCTTGGCAGTTCCCCCAGCTGACTAAGAAGGCAACAGAGCACCAAACAAACATGCAGATGCAGTGGCTTTCGAAACTCCCATGCCCACGGCAGAGTCACCATGACACAGGCATGAGGATGGACCAGCTAGTGAGTCAGCTCTAGGGACCCCGCTTCTCGGGTCTGTACAGAAACTCTGTAGACGTCGGTCCTAGCAAAGGCTTGTCTCAGTCAGCTGAACCAGAGCCTTAATACAGGCAATATTTAAAAAAAAAAATTATTTGGCGCACAATCCAGTGGCTCAAGAGTCTAGCAAGCAGGGTGCCAGCTCTGGTGAGCCCTTCCTACCCAGCAACACCACATGGTGGAGAAGCAGAAAGGGAAATGACACCCATGGAAGGGGTGTGGCAGCCTCATGTCCTCCTGTGAGGACTCTCTGAGTGTGGTGACTTTACAGCCTCCCACTAGGCCCACCTCCCCGTCTTCTAGAACCTACCCCCTCAACACCTCCACACAGGAGGCCAGTTTTCTAGATGTGAGTCATTGGTGGACACGTTAAAAATGACACCAAACCAGCAAGGTCCTTTCCTGAGATTTTAAAGTCCCCCCCCTCTCTCTGTCTCTGTCTCTCTCTCTGTCTCTGTCTCTCTCTCTGTCTCTCTCTCCCTCTCTCTCTCTTTTCTCTCTTCTCTCTCTCTTGTCTATCTATATATCATCTACCTTTCTACCATCTATCTATCATCTATCTATCTATCTATCTATCTATCTATCTATCTATCATCTATCAATCTATCTGTTTATCTTTGTGTGCATGTGCATTTCGTAGCACAGCTGTGGAGGTCAAAGGACAGCTTGTAGTTGTCAGTTCTTTCTTTCCTTCACGTGATTCTCAAGGATTAAACAGACTGTCAGAGTTGGTGGTCAGTGTCTTTGCCTGCTGGGCCATCTTGTCTGAGATTTTTTTTTTAAAGACAAGAATCTTAAAATATTTTTAAAGCCAAGAATTTAGAGCTTGTGCCTTAATTCTTTGTCTCAGAAGTGGTACTTTAAGACTGGATTAGGTGAGTTGCTCTGATGATTTTTTTGCAGATCTCCCCTGTTATGTGGATGAGGAAACAGAGCCAGTTTGCTCAAAGTCAACAGAGCCTGGAACTGGAGGAGTTCTCTGTGGTTTCTCCCCGTTCCATCAAACTAACACTGCTGTTTGCTCCCAAGTAAGAGCTGAATTGCATCTTCTCAAATTCACACCCTGGGTCTCAGTTCCCTGTGCCTCAGAATAAAACTTTATTTGGAAATAGATCAGAACTAGTCGAGATGAGATCCTACTGAAGTACAGAGGTCACTGATCTAACCTACCTCTTTAGGACTGAAGTTCTTACGAAAAGGAGGAACTTTGAACCCAAACATGTACACAGAGAGAACTCCATGGTAAGATAAAGGCAGAGGTCAAAATGATATGGGTCCTTACCAAGGAACACCAAAGATACCAACAGCAGGAGTTAGGAGGCACAGAACAGGTCCTTCTTGTCCTCAGAAGGAGCCAAGGCTATCACTTTGTCTTTGGTCATCTCACCGGGGATGGGAAAAGATGAATTTCTATTGTTAAACTGTCTAGTTTTGGGTGCTCTGTTATGTTACTCCTAGGAAAAGAAAACGACTTAACCTCAGGAGAGAGCAGGGGGAGGTCATGGTGGTCCTACTGGGGCTGTTCTCGTCTCTTCATTCTTGGTTGATAATTTCATCTGAGTGGGCCGAACGAGGAAATCATTGGCTTCCCAGCTGGAGGGGCATGTAATTTATAACAGCCCAGGAATGTGAGAAAAAACAGTAGTGATCTTAGCCATAAACATGAAGAGGCCCTTGTCAGTTGCCCTGAGGGCCAGAGTGGAAAACAGATCAACAGAATTTGACAGGAAAGTCAGGAAATGAGACAGATAATCATAGTGAGCCTTAAGGAACTCATGTGCAGCTGGTGGTCTTGGAAGCCGTGTACCAAAGCAGCTAGTTATTAGTCCCTGGCTAAATATGAAATTTTGGTACATTCAGAAGAGTCATAGGAATGGAGACAAAGAAAGAAGTAAGGATTTTTTTGACAAAAGAGTGGTTGAATCAGTCTCACATCTTATGAGCAACATTAATCTATACAATCAAATGTCAAGTAAGGCAAACACCTAGACACATGTGGTCAAGCTGGTGAAGGTGAAAAATAATGAGAAAAATCTTAGAAGTCCCAGAGGAATATCAAGGGAAAGGAACAATGAAACCAACAGCAGACTTCTCGTTTGGAACAATGGAAGTCATGAGAAACTGGGGTGCCATATTGGAGATACTAAATGGAAAAAAAAGTCAAATGGGAGCATGAATTCTATACCTAGCAAAACTAGTCTTCAAAGATGAAAGTAAAGACCTTAGAGAAAAAGGCTTAGTCTCTGTCTCTGTGTCTCTGTCCTTCTCTGTCTGTCTCTCTTTCTCTCCTCATTTGTTTTGGAAGGGTCTCATTACATAGCCCATGGCTTTGAACTCATGATACTTCTGCCCTAGTAGTTACAGGAAGGTACGAACATACCTAGTGATTAAGAAAGTTTTGCTAGAAATTTTGCCTTACAAGAAAAAATTGCTAGTTGGGTGTAGTAGTATGTGCTTGTAGTCCCACCTACCAGGGAACGCAGCCATTCAAAGCCATCCTGGGAAATATAATGAGACCATGTCACATAAAAACAAATGGTTTTGCTTTCTCTATACTTTCTGTCTGCTTTCTCTGTCTTCACTTCCCCAGACCAGACCACCTTCGAGAGCACTTATTGATAAATAGAGGAGCCACAGTATCATGCGTTGAATACGGACTATCCTCAATATGGCCACTGTGGTGATTTGAAAGAAAATGGCCCCCAAAGTGAATGGCTCTATTAAAAGGTGTAGCTTTGTTGGAGTAGGTGTGGCCTTGTTGGAGGAAGTATGTCACTGTGGGGTGGCTTTTGAGGTCTCCTAGGCTCAAGCTAAGCCCTGTGACACAGTTCACTTCCTATTGCCTGTGGATCAAGACATAGAACACTCAGCTTCTTCTCCAGCACCACGTCTGCCTGCATGCCACCATTGCCATGATGATAGTGGTCTGAACCTCTGAACTGTAAGCTAGCTTCAATGAAATGTTTTCCTTTATAAGAGTTGCTGTGGCCATGGTGTCTCTTCATAGCAATAGAAACCCTAAGACAGTCACATATGGGATACTGGATCTCAAGTTGGTAGTGATACTTTGAGAGGTTCTGGGAATGTCAAGAGGTTGGAGGAAGTGGGTGTGTAAAGTTTCCTAATTCTCTCCTCCTCTTTATTTCCCCCATCATGAGGTAAGGAACGTTTGCCACAACATTCTTGCTTATATAACATTCTGCTCAAGTGCAAGGGGACCAGAGAACCATGGACTGAATCCTTTAAAACTGTAAGCAAAAGAAGCTCTTTCTCTAAGTTCTTCTCTCAGATACCCTGGTCACAACTACTCCAAATATTCATCACACGATAAGGGCCTGGGTCCCTGAATCACTGCTTGGAGGAAAGTCTCCCAGGGCAGTCCTGACTGTGTGACTTAGAAACATCCATTAATTCCATTAATTCACTGACACTGAAGACTGTTACATTAGCTAATGCTAATACACTTAAAAAATAAGGTTATGTTAGGCCAAGTAACTTGACATTTTAACATCTATCCACTCTTTGAGAATTTCACGTATGCAATGTATTTTGAGCATATCCACTTACCTGCCCCATTAAAACTTCTCCCAGTCCTTCAATACTCCTCAAATGTCATATCCTCTTGTTTATTTTTTTTAATTTATAACCTACTGAGTCTAGTTAGTATTACCTATTTGTGCATGAATACAGGGACATCCACGGGCACAGAGGGAGCCTTGGACAGGCCAATCGCCCTGAAGAAAACCGACCCTCCTTTCTCCAGTGGCGTCAATGGCCAATTGCTCTTGACTAGGGGTGGGGCCTCATGAGCCTGTTCTCCATTTACGCTGGAGTGCAGACTGTCTCGCTCTTGTGTAGGTATGGTGCGGTCACAACTGAGTGAGCTCTTGAGTACCATGTGCCCTGAAGACATTTTCTAGCAATCCTCCTCCAGCCCTGGCTCCTACAGCCTTCCTGCCTCTTCTTCTGCAACGTTCCTAAAGTTCCTCTTGAGCCATCAGTAATGAAGAAGGCAGTCGTAAGAACTAGACTAGAGAAGGCTGGCTGGAGAAAGAGTTCAGGTCTCATCAGAGGCCCCCAAGGTTTGGGGAATTTTCTTTTTTCTTTTTCTAAAAATACAGGACATATGATGAAAGTACATCAAACAACCTAAAGTGAATTTTGCATGGTTTGGAATTTGGGCTGCTTATTCCTTTTTTAGTATATCATTTAGGTTTGTATTCTTTTGTGTGTGACTGATATGATTTGAGGTTATTTAACCATTCTGGATGGATCCTCTGGTGAAAGGTCTTTCTTCACTGAAAGTGAGCACAGTGGTAGAACTGACCGCATAGGGTAGTTGTAAAAATTATGTGATTTAACATACTTAAAACATTTTAAGCTTGAGGTTGTTAGAATCAAATGCCATTTCCTCTTATGTCAACTTCATATCTTGAGTCTCCTGTGTTTTATACAGGAGGCCAAAGAAAAATGATATATTTTTAAAAATTAAATTGGCCTAATGCAATTAACGTTTATTTCTCAGAGACACAAAGTTGAAAGCAGGTGTGCTAAAGATAAGGCAAACACACAATGAGGACAATAGGAGGCGGAAGTACTATAGCCATGCTGGAAAGTTCTCTCTCTGTGTGTGCACGTTCATATGTGTGCTCGTACATGTGAATGTGTGGTTCTGAAGGCCAGAGGACCACATGTCATTGCTGGGCCATCTACTGCTGTTGTTGTTATGGATATAGTCTCTCTTTCCTGGAAGTGGCCAATGGGCTGGCCAGTGAATCCCAGATATTTGCCTGTTTTTGCCCCCACCCAGTGCTGGTTTATTGTCCCCGTTTCCCACACTGCCACGTCCAGTACTTTTTTGTCTTTGTCTTTTTAAATCTGTGCTCTGAGGTTGACCTCAGGTTCTCATGCTTGCAATTCAAGTATTTTATTGACTGAGCTTATCCCTCCAGTCCTGTGCTAGAAATTTCGTCTACATCAGATTCGAATCCTTTTTCTAGGTTAAGAGTTGCCATTCAATGCCAACGAGGCAAAATATGTGAGCTTATCTAAAATACCAATCTTAATCAGGCTGTATATTTTGGTTGGCTTATTTGACACTTGTTTATTTATTATGTATACAATATTCTGTCTGCGTGTCTGCCTGCAGGCCAGAAGAGGGCAGCAGACCTCATTACAGATGGTTGTGAGCCACCATGTGGTTGCTGGGAATTGAACTCAGGACCTTTGGAAGATGAGGCAATGCTCTTAACCTCTGAGCCATCTCTCCAGCCTGGTTTTGTGAGTTTTTGACAAAAAAACTGTTCTTCTCTATGTCTCTACTCGTACTGTGACGATTCCCATCTTCTTTTTTTTCTTTCTTTTTTTTTTTTTTTTCTTTTTTTGGTTTTTCGAGACAGGGTTTCCCTGTAGTTTCTAGAGCCTGTCCTGGAGCTAGCTCTTGTAGACCAGGCTGGCCTCGAACTCAGAGATCTGCCTGCCTCTGCCTCCCGAGTGCTGGGATTAAAGGCGTGCGCCACCACCGCCCGGCCGATTCCCATCTTCTTATGCATATTTGCGACTGATGGATCTTATTGCTACATTCACTCTCTGTCTTCATTCAGATTTTCACTCTCTCGGCATGCTCTTTGGCAAAACCACAAGTTATGATCAAATATTTACAAGACCCCCTAAGCTTCACAGTTAATAATTTTCATGTCGAGACTCACTAACATGCGAGTGGCAGTTGAGGCCATAAAGCAACAATATTCAGTAACTTTTAAAAAAATAAAATGAGTCACATATAAAATTTCTCAAGAATGCACTGGTTCGTGTATGTGCACGTGTTCCTATAACGGTTACTTAAGCGCCTTTTCAAGGAAAGAAGATGGGGTGCCCCCAGGAGAACTGCTATAACTATCCCTTGGAGTTACTGATGTCTGCTCTGACATCAGGCAGTTCCGTCATCATCTCTGTGTCCTCTGCACAGGGAACTGTGTCTCAGAGAGTCCCCCAATTCTTTCCCTTCTCACTCCCTAGGGCTTAGGTCTTGCCTCAGCCACCCGATGCTCATTTGCAGGGGGCAAGGTAGGGAGGGTGAGGGGAGTGGATTCACTGCTATGAGACATGCAATCGAGCGCAATAATGAAGTCACGGAGCTGGACATTTCTCAATATTTACTCTGGCAGAGGCAGGGAGGCAGAGCCAATCTTTTGTTGGGAACTGAACACTCTTTTGGAAATCTAGGGGAATGCATGAAGCCAGCAGCAGGTCCGGAGGGCAGGAGGTCTGCTGGGCTGCATATCCAGCCTTTTCCTGTGTTTGTCCACTTGGCAAATTGAGATTCCTCCTTCGTGTTTCAGCTTAGAGGTGGATGAAGCCTCCTCTGGTTCCCACCCCCACCCCCAGGCACACCTGGACCTCTGTACTAGGTGACCTTTGATCCGGCCTCGGCCTCTCACCTGTCCATGGGGAGCACCTGCCTTGTTGATCCCTTCCCAACATCAACCAGAGTGGCGTTCAGGGAGATGCCCAGTTGATGTCAACACAATAGAGCCAACTGGAGAAGGGAGGATCTGCCTTCCATTTTAGTTTACTTGAAACAGGGTATGTCTCTGTAGCCTTGGCTGGCCTAGAACTTTCTTTGTAGAGCATGTTGACCTCAAATAAACAAAGATCATCTGATTCTACCTCTTGAGTGCTGGGATTAAAGGAAAGTGTGCTGCCACACCTGGCTTACTTTATTTTCTTAATCCTCTATCTTTTGTGGGGTTTTTTTTGGAGATAGTCATGTTATGCATGCAGCTCTATGCTGACCTCAAATATATTCATTTAGCCTCAGTTTCCTCAGAGCTGAGATTTGCTTTCCTTAAAAAAATTAGTGTATATTAATTTTTCAGAAAATAGGTTTCCATTATGAAATTTTCATGAACATTTACAACAAGAATGTATATTTACAGTACTGTGTATTAAACCCAGAGCCTTGAGTACCCTAAGCAAGTTCTCTACCGTTGAGCCATATCCCCAGCCCTATATAATGTCCCTCGATAACATTCTTAACCCATTACAATCTCTGGTGTTGTGGTCCCATTTGCTCGTTCCTCTTCCCAAACAGCTCCTCTTCTGCTTTCATGCCTTGTTCATTTATTTAATCTGGATTCTGCATTTGAGTGGGAAACACATGATACTTGTCTTTCCTAAACCAGCTCATTCTACTTAACACAATGTTCAGTCTGCTTTCCTGAACATGGCGCCATCCCATGCTTTCCAGCTGACTAGAATTCCACAGTAGATGTGCATCGTATCAGCTTTATCCCTTGAGCTGCTCACGGTCATGTAGGTTGCATAGTTTGGCTACTGTGAACACAACAAACACAGATGTGCATGTATATCTGCCATATGCCAACCAATTCCTCCCAGTGGTACAGCTAGGAGCTAGGTCACAGGGTGATTCTATTTTTAAAATCTACACTAATTTCCATGTGACTATATTAACTTCCATTTCCACCCAACATATGAAGGTTCCTTCCCCTGTGTATTTATAATCTCTCCCTCCTTCCTTTCCTCCCTCCCTCCCTCCCTCCCTCCCTCCCTCTCCCTCTCCCTCTCCCTCTCCCTCTCCCTCTCCCTCTCCCTCTCCCTCTCCCTCTCTCTCTCTCTCTCTCTCTCTATCTCTCTCTCTGCCTCAAACATGCTAGACAAGCACCTTTACTCTGCAGTCCCATTTATGGCTTTCTTCATGATGCCATCATGAATGGCGTGAGATGAAAATCTCGCGTAGTTTAGATGGGCGTTTCCCTGACTCTCCTCTTGTCTTGACTCTTGTTGGACAGCCAGACAACTGGGCTAGCCTAATTATGTAAAGCCCGGTGGATCCCCAGTCAGTTCTAAGAGTTAATGATCCTGGCTGCTTTATTGATTTAAGTAACAGTTAAACATGGGGACCTCATGATTTCGTGCCTGTGAGGCAGAATAGCCCACTGTTTGCTGACAACAAAGATATTCAGGGAGACCGAATTTTGACTCGGTTGCTTAGTAGCTGTGTGGCCTTTGGCAAATTCCTTAACCTTCCTATGCTTGGGTTTCTGCATTTGTCAAATGTGCTTATAATGGAACTTACACACGGTGGGAGTTAGTGAAGTAGCCAAATGCCCAGACACAGAGATGCTTATTCAGTATTGGTTGATGACTAGAGTTAATATTTCTAAATTTTTAGTTTGTGATTAAAAGACAATGCTCTTTTTCCACCTCTTCTTCCAGTTGCTTTGTGATATTTTCTGGTTACTATACAGAAAGGCATTACTTTATTTGTAATAAATTCCCATTCTTATAAAGTATTCAATACAGTTAATACAAGCTCTTTGAACAGTGCCCAACCCAGGTACTCAACAAAGATTTACTATGTTACATAATATTATCAGTTACTTTTCATCCAACCATATATTTGAGCATCTGCTATGTGCTGGACACCAAGGCTACATTGTGAAACAGTGGGGGTAAATAAATATTCTCCTTTCGTGTAATTAATATTCTAATGGGGGTAAATAAATAAGTTGACTATATAAAATGTGTACCGTATTTTACTAATTTTACCACAGCCATCTCCCCAGGTGTTAGTCTCTCAGAAGCCAGGTGCGGTGGCTCACACTTGTAACCCTAGTATTCAGGAGGCTGAGGCAGAAGGATTGCAGGTTCAAGGCTAGCCCAGGCTTGCGACAAGATCCTGTCTCAATTAAACAAACTTCTCAGGGCTGGGGATGTGCATCACTTCGTTGGTAAAATGCTTATCTAGCACATACTATGCCCTGGGTTTGATCCCCCAGCACTGCATAAGACTGGTTCTGGTAGCACCCAGGATGTGGAGGCAGGAGAATCAGACGTTTAAAGTCATCTGGCTACATAGTGTGTTCCAAGCCAGGTCAGCCAGGACCTTGTCTAAAAAAAAAAAAAATTCCTCATAATTAACATTCCACACTGACCAGCATATTTTCTTTTGTACAAAACCAAAGCAACAACAACAACCAAGTTAATGAATGTGTCAGTAGCTTCTTAGTCTTGATGCTAGGCATAGTCTTGGTTAGATATAGTCTCATTCTCCTACCCTCATGCTGGAAGGCATCTGTAGGTGATAAACAGATACTAGGAACTCACTTAGTCTGGCTTGGAGACTTTCCTCTGGGAGAAACTAATATCCTCATTTTATTTTTCGGATAGCAAGACCCTAGGACCTTCTCTGACTTTGTTTGATTCACAGTCCTGTGGGAGGGAATTTGATATCCCAGACTTGGGTAATTCTCTGCATCTATGATCCTCTCCTGTCTGCAGGTCTCTGCAGTGAGTCTGGATAAAGATTGCTAGCTTGCATAACTTCTGGCATTTTTTTACTAGACAGGGTAGGGAATGAGTGACCCCGAGGCTTCATTGGGGGAGGGTAGCAGCAAAACCTTGAAATGTCCTAGGCTTCTTGGCCAAGGGCAGTGCTTCAGGACCTGGGGCTTTCTGCGGTGAGAAGTCAGGGTCAGTGCCTGCTTGTCTAAGTGACACTAAGTGACAGGGCTGGGGATGCTCAAGTTTGCTGTGGTACCACCAGATGCTCTTCCGTGGAGAAGAGTCATGCCTTTAGTTCAGAGTCCTCCCTGGGCAGGAGATTGGGGGGATATAGTCGTGAGTACAAAGCTAAAGACAAGACTCCTGGGGCCAGGGATCCCCAAAACTTCTGCAGGAGAGAGCTGAGTTTTGGATTTCCTGAAGCACTTTTTATTCTCACGCATGGGCTTCCGTCTGCATGCATGCCTGGGCTTCCGTCTGCGTGCATGCCTGGGCACTGAGTGCATGAGGTGCCTGTGGAGGTCAGAAGAGGACACGAGATACACTGGGAAGCTGTGAGCTGCCATGCGGGTGCTGGGAACTGAACCAAGGTCCTCTGGAAGAGCAGTCTGAGCTCTTGGCCACTGAGCCGTCTCTCCAGGCTCTCATGCAATTAGTGTTTAATGGCATCATCTCCTTTAAGAGCTTAGAACACTAGCTAGGAGGAGACTATTGCACATATGGTGTACTTAGTTCTATATCTCTGTCTCTTATTTATAGATTTTAATTCTTTACAAATGGATCTGGGCTCTGCTTTGGATGCCAACATACATGATTTTTTTTCCAGGAAGCACAAAGAATAAAATATAAGGGCTGACCTCAAAAGGACTTTTGAGGAAGCCACCAAAACCCTTAGCTTTGGGAAAAAAAAGGTGTTTTTTTGTTTTGTTTTTAGAGCATAAATAATCCAGTCTGGAGCATAATGGCCTCTCCTGCTCTATCTTCATTTGAAAGTAAATTCTCTACACCCAACCAATTACCTCTAACCCCATGTTCGTGCATGCCTGAGGGGTGTGGAAGAGAGGGAGAGAGAAAGAGAGAGAGAGAGAGAGAGAGAGAGAGAGAGAGAGAGAGAGAGAGAGAGAATGAATTACATGTGGGTTGCAGGGATTGGATTCAGGTCATGAGTTATCTGGGATCCTCTATTTAAGACGGGGTGGAAAGAGTCCCAGAGATGCAACATAGCTTCCACCTGATAACTTTCTAGGGTTGTACTAGTAGTCCCTGCTACTCAGGGATGCTGTGGTCTAATGAACTAGTCCCTGCTACTCAGGGATGCTGTGGTCTAATGAACTAGTCCCTGCTACTCAAGGATGCTGTGGTCTAATGAGCTAGTCCCCGCTACTCAAGGATGCTGTGGTCTAATGAACTAGTCCCCGCTACTTAAGGATGCTGTGGTCTAATGAACTAATCCCCGCTACTCAAGGATGCTATGGTCTAATGAACTAGTCCCCGCTACTCAAGGATGCTGTGGTCTAATGAGCTAGTCCCTGCTGCTCAAGGATGCTGTGGTCTAATGAACTAGTCCCTGCTGCTCAAGGATGCTGTGGTCTAATGTGCTAGTCCCCACTACTCAAGGATGCTGTGGTCTGTGCTAGTAGTATGAGGTGAGAGGCTAGCTTTCACCACTTCAGGTTGTGGTCTGTGGCTTCCAGCAGGAAACAGATGGTACAGGTAGCCTAGGGTATTTGAAGATGGTTTATGAAAGAGACACCCACATGTGAATGTGTTCTAGCAGGATTTGTCTGTGCTCACTTGTGCTTCTGAGTGGTGATCAGGAATTATTACAAGGACCTCATTTGGGGGTTCTCAGCTATCACAGCCATTTTGGTCCAGCGTCAACAACAGGCTCAGATGGACCAGCCATCCAAGATGACTTCTTTACCCGTTCAGCACCCCAGCAATTCTGTGTTTGCTTTTATAATTTTTCATCCTATTGGATCTTTTTTCCCTTTTATCAAAAATAGCTTTTTTTCTCACATAATATATTCTGATATGGTTTCCCCTCCCTCTGCTCCTCTCAGTTACTCCCCACCTCCTCTACCATCCAGATCAACTACGATTCTGTCTTAATTAGAAAACAAACAGATTCCTACAAAAATCATAATAAAATACATATAAGAGAAAACAAAATATAATACATTGGAATAGGACAAAATAAACAAACAGAGAGAAAAGAACACAAGAAAAACCACAAGAGGCCTATACAGCCTAGGGACCTACTCACTCACACACTTAAGAATCTACAAAAACACTGAAAAGGAAGCCAGACTATATATGCAAAGGACCTGTAGGATAAAAGGAGAGAAAATATAAGCAAAATGAAATAAATAATATGGAATGAAATAGAAAAAAACCAGCCATGACCTGACACTGTGAGGCAAGGGGCCTCCGGTGATAGCACAAGTTCACATTCTGTGGCCGTCTAGTGCTGGCCTTGCAGCTTACCCTCAAGAGTAGTTTCGTTTCCCCTGCGACACTCCCTTGGAGAAAATTAATGTTTTTCTCTGAGGCAGGATTTCTCTGTGTAGCTTTGCAATCTGTCTGGCACTCGCTCTGTAGACCAGGCTGGCCTAGAACTCACGGAGATCCCCCTGCCTCTGCCTCCTGAGTGCTGGGATTGAAGGTGTGCACCACCACCACCCAGCTACTTTTTTATTTTCTAGTGGTTATCGATTGGAGATAGCGTCTAGGTTAACAGATTCTCCTTTCAGCTCTAGGACCCATCTGGTACCCATTTGTGCAAGCCTTGAACATGCTGCCTCGGTCTCTGTAGTTTCACGTGTGCATCAACCCTGTTGATTTAGATGGTGTCCACCATCCTCTCTGGATCTTATACCCTTTCTGCCTTCCCTTCTGCAGGGTTCCCTGAACCCTGAGCGGAGGGGTTTGATGGAGCTCTGCCATTTAGGGCTGAGTTTTACAAGGTTCCTCACTCTCTGCATATTGTCTGACTGGGGGGTCTCTGTATTTGTTCCCGTCTGATGCAGGAGGAAACTGGCGGTGGTTGGACAAGGCATCGATTTGCTTCCCTGCCCAGAGTGCACACTGGGTTTCTCACATGGAGGCTCAGGGTCTCAAGAGGAGGGATGACAAATACTCCCGTGACTTTCATTTGTCAACCCAGTCATGGTGGATTTATTTCCTGATGAAAGCTAAGCATGGGGACTGGATTGTGGATGCAGCCACCATTAAAGGAACACTGGGTTCAACCCGGAGACAAATGGCTGAGGCAAGAGGCATGGCTGCCACAGTTATGCAAAACACAAAGCAAACAGGGTGGTGTTATTTGCTGAACTCCGCGAGCGAGGCACCCAGGAGGCACCTCAGTCAACAAACAGACCAAGATTTCTCTCGTTTTTTTTTTTTTTTAACCTTTAGAACTCTGAAGTAGAGAGAATAGCCACAAACTTTAAAGGCCGAGTGGTCCTTCAAAAACACGCCATTCCTTCAAACCACGAACAAAACGACAGATAAATTGCTGGCCACCTCTCCCATCATTACTTTCCCTCCTTTTAATGAGTTATTATTTATTGGTGAGCATGTTCTGACTGTGGCTTATCCAAGGTACCATGCAAGACATGAGGAATTGAGATTATACTCCACCCACCAAGGAAGTTAAAAGACATATGCTCGTATGCAGCCGATATCCAAGTGATCATGGTAATGATTCCTGGTGGAAAGACACAGCTAGCGAGCAGATGAAGAAGGCCAGTGGGTGCTTCCCATGTGGGCTGCAGACTTAGTTGGTTATTTTCTTCCTTTAAAAATTGTTTTTGTATGTGTTTTGTTTGTATCTACATCTGTGAGCTTCATGTGGGCAGTGATCAAGAAGGCCAGAAGAGGGCATCAGATCCCCGTCCCCCTCCCGGCGCTAGAGTTGTGAGCTACCACGTGAGTGCTGTGAACTGAATCCTGGTCCTTAGGAAAATCTGCTTGTGTTCTTCACCACCGAGAGCACTCTCCAGCTCATTGTCTTCTTTAGGATCTCCCTGGTTATCTCTTGCTCTGGAGTCTACTGTTCTGCCTTCCGCGGGGAGAAGAGAGGTTGCGTCTCAGCTCACTTAGCCCCCTGTGGAGGAGCAGATTTCAGTTTGGGTGGTAAGAGCTTAAGCCAGGTTCTGAGGCTTGAACGACACCTCATGCTGATGGGCTCTGGGGTTCAGCCTTGACTGAGGGGAAGGCAGACTGGTGTGAACTGACCAGTTCTGTCCACCTACCAGTGCTTTGTTCGGAACCGCTGTCCAGTCTGCACTGGCAGAGGAAGGAGAGGTGTGGGCACAGGGTTAGGAGATGAAGGCCTGAGGTCATAGGTGACGACTGAAAACAGGTTAGCAGGAAGTTTGTCGTCTTAGGAAAGTGCCTTATAGAATCATCCCAAAATGAGACAACTGAATACCAACCTGAGAGAGTAAGGATACTTAGAACAACAGACTCATTTTGAAATGTTAGTTATGGCCAAAAATGATCGATAATGGTTATCTCTAGGTGGTAAATTATGAACGGATTTTAAAGGTTTATTATTTTATGTGTATGAGTGTTTTGCTTGCATGCATGTAAGTGTACCATGTGCCCTTGGAAGGCGTCAGAATCCCTGGAACTGAAGTTACCATTGGTTGTGAGCCAACCACAGAGGTGCTGAAAACCAAATCCCAGTCCTTGGCAAGAGCATCAAACGCTCTTAACTGCGGAACTATCATCTCTCCAGCCCCCTGGTGGCGGAATTCTTTAAAAAATGTTTTTGCAAGTCAGGTATGGTGGTGTAAAGCCAGCACTTGGGAGGTACAGGCAGAATAGTGAACAGTTCAAGGTCACCATAGGTGCCATAGTGAGTTTGAGGCTAACCTGGCATGCACGAGACTGTCTCAAAAACAAAACAACACCGCCCCAAAGGTAAACAACACCACCCAAAACCCAAGCCAAACAATTAACCCATTTCTTGTGGCAAAAGTGATAACTTAGTTGCTTGGTTTTTATTTTAATATCAATTTTTATTTACTTATTAATTCATTTATTTATCTAGTTTTGAGAAGCCCCAGACTGTAAGCCCTCCTCCCCCCCCCCACATCAATGGAAGGTTTTCACTGTGTCTCTTGACTCACAGCTAAGCTTTTCCAGTGTCAAAGAAACTCCCTAAACAGCTCTGGGTCCTCTCACCCCCCACCTCCCCAGCCCCACCCCAGTCTGCTCTCTATGGAGGGAGAATGGGAAAACATTAGCTCCCAACGGCAGGCAGTACCAGAACTTGTTTGCGTTGCCTGCTTCCCTCTGACCTCAGTCCTGATGTTGGCTCTGGAGCCCAGACGAAGGTGTGTTTATGGCATTGACCCGATGGTGCAGCTGCCCCGGCCCCCTTCGCAGGCCCCTGTGTCCTGCAGCTTCTGCGTCAGTGTTCATATTTGCAGGGCCATTGGCCAAGCCCTGAGCTGCCTGCTGCTCTTTGATCTGTAAACCTGAAGCCACGCCAGCCTGGCCCCAAGGCAGCTGCTCTGGAGCTTTGCAGCCACATCCTGAGCCAAGGTCTCACCTAAGAACAAAAGAGAGTCATTTTCTCCAGAATCAGGCGAGGGATGCGCCCAGATGCTTCATCAAACACGGGGGGCCGAGAAACGGGAACAACAGCCACCCTCGATGAAACAGTTGGGATAAAAGTGTCTGCTTTAATAGTGTCTGTCATTCCCGTCGATCAGTTTGATAGAGTTTTTTTAGGAAACAATTTCCAAAGGGTTTGAAAGTCCTGGGTGGTATGGTAATTAGCCTTTCCAAAAATAAACTGTCACCATACCTAAAGAACTGTAAAATCAGGGTGTGGTGGCTCACACCTGCCATCCCAGTGCCGGGGAGGCAGAGACAAGGCATGGTGGGTTGGAGGACAGCTCGGGGTACTTGGGATGTTCAAAAACAAAAACAGAACTGTTTAAAAACTAAGACTCTGCTATAGAATATTCTAGAACAGAGCATATCATAAAAGATTCAGGAATATACAGATATTTAGTACAAGTTAAAGCAACTTTTAAAATTAGTTAGGAGAGCTGGGTGTGGTGGTACATGCCTTTAATCCCAGCACTTGGAGGTAGGGACAAGCAGACCAGGGCAGGCTGGTCTACAAGGGGAGTTCCAGGCCAACCAGGGCTGCATAGAGAGGCTCTGTTTTAAAAAAAAAAGTAAGGAGAGAGACTCCCATTTCTGTCAATACTGAGAAGGATACCCTGGAAAACCTCCAGTTTCTGAAAACATCTAGAAATATTGGATAAAATACATATCTGAGTTCCTAAGGAGAAAAGGGAACACCATGAGGGCCAAACAAGAAGGCACTGAGACCCTCTGCAAAGGTGAACTAGCCCCACTGCCCTCAGAAGAACTGCCCATGGAGCGGGGTGGGACAAGCTGACAGTCTTTGTGCACAGGAGGGGAGCTGGACCAGGGCCTCGGACCATCCTTGAGGTCTCTTCTCCCTGCCGGCAGTCTCTGGGAGAGCCAGCAGTCTCTGGGAGAGCTGGCAGTCTCTGGACTGCGGTCCCGCTTCCAGAAAACCATCCCACAAACAACAGGAAGGATAAGATTTACCAATCTCTGTTGTACAGGATGTTCTGTTTGCTTTATTTGCAGTAGAAAATCTGAAAGTTTCCCCATGCCCAGCAAGAATGGGACAAACAAGTACTGTGTAGCCATCGGAAGAGAGGTTTCTGGGTGTTGTGGTACATTTCTGTGATCCCGGCGTTCCAGAAGCTGAGGAGGGGGGACTGGGAGTTCAAGATCAGCTTGGGCTACATAGACCCTGTCTCAAAATAAATAAATAAATAAATAAATAAATAAATAAATAAATAAATAAATAAATAATAAACTTGATCTCTTTGTATGATAATAGGAAAATGTTTATATAACATATTAAAATTAAAAACAGCTAGGCCATAGAATAGCTTTGTTCAATAGAATAAAATGTACAACACAAAGCAACTTCAAATTTTAGTAGGAATAATTTTAAAGTTGGAGGGCATTAAAAAAGAGTGATGAAATTAATTAAAAAATCTCTTTAGACTTATTTATTTGATTTTTGTCTATGGGTATTTCGCCTGTATATATGAATGTGCCCCCTCCCCCCTGTGTGTGTCTGATTCCCATGGATGTCAGAAGAGGGTGTTGGATCTCTGGAACTGGGATATGCATGGTGTGACTTGTCTGTATAGCAAGTGTATGAAACACTTGCTAGCTGGAAGGCGCCACACATGCAATGCCACACATGCAACACCACACATGCAATGCCACATATGCAACACTACACGTGCAACACCACACATGCAGCACTGCCGCGCATTGCGGGCCCCATCTGCGCTCTATACGCTAGAACCCAGTTCGCGAGCTTCGGGTAAGGGGCTGGAGGTTGAGGAAACACACGCAGAGACAGACAGACACACAGACCTTCAGTCACTGGTACCAAAAGCCCCTCTTTAATAGCACCATGGAGCTTAAATACCCTGCAGTCAATGGCCAACAGGTGAAAATCCCATCCTCTGATCCTCTAGGCAAAGCACAGCTTTTAGTCACTCCAATTAGAAGGGAAGAGCAGCTGAAGGCCAGGACTTAATTGGTCTCAACACAGCACCACACATGCAACACCACACATGCAGCACCACACATGCAGCACCACACGTGCAATGCCACACATGCAGCACCACACGTGCAACACCACACGTATAACGCCACACATGCAGCACCACACGTGCAACACCACACGTATAACGCCACACATGCAGCAACACACATGCAGTACCACACGTGCAACGCCACACCTTTTAGGACTGTGAATCTGAGCTGTGAGAAGCGGGCAGACCCTTGTAGATACAAAGGCAGCTGGTGGTTCCCAGCAGTAAAGAGGAAGGAGAGTGTAGCTGTCCCACGTCATGGGCTCCCTCTCGGGAGCTAAAGTGTCCTGGAATTAGACGCTGGTGACAGCTGCACAAGACTGTGAGTGTACCGAAGAGAAGTCACTGAATCTTACACTTTAAAAACAAGCAAAAGCCCCTCTTTAATAGCACCATGGTGGCGCACACCTTTGATCCCAGCGCTCAGGAGGTAGAGACAGAAAGATCTCTGTGAGTTCGAGGCCAGCCTGGTATACATCGCCAGTTCCAGGACAGCTAGGGCTACATAATGAGACCATCTCCAAACAAAAACCAAACAGCAATAAATTGTGTGATTTTATTTCTTCTCCCCAGTGTTGAAGTTCCTGACGTTTTAGGTGGCTGCTGAGGACCCAGTATCAGGGCCTCATGCTTGTCAGTGACCAATGTCCTCAGCTGGGCCATATCCCAACTCTTCTTCCTCCTTTGGAGGCAGAGCAGCCCTGGCTTAGGGTTTCTGGAATTAAACTTAAGTTCTTTCTAAATGGAAGGAATTAGACGCCCGCCTTTGCCTGATGCCTCTGTTTCTCCCCTGGAAAGCTGTGGTGGTATCTGCCTGCCTCACGGCATGGGGAAGAGGATGGCTGGACCAGATCTGGATGGCTGAGATATGGAAAGACCAGGAAAACCAGGGTTGTTCAGCACCTGGAGGCGCCGATCACTGCCACTTGGATGGGGTGGACTGAGCTTGTGTCCCAGCAAACAAACAGGGCCTGTGCCTGCGAAGTGACTAAGTCTTGTTATGTTTAACCTCTGAATTGGTGATATTTTTCATAAATTAGCAGGGTGTTGCTGGAATTCTGCTTGGACGTTCTTGCCCCTTTTTCTGACGCTAGGTATCTACAGTCACTTTCTCCTGTGTTTTTTTATTTTTATTTTTATTTTATTTTTTTTGTACAGAGAACTGAACCAAGGTAAGCACTGTACTACTAGCCTCTCCTATCTTTTGAGACAGGGCGTCTCACTGAACCTGAAGCCCACCAACTGAGATAGACTAGCCGGCCATAACACCCCAGGGATCCCCCGTCTCTGTCCTCACAGCGTTGGGCTAACTCACCACCACGGCTAACTTTTATGTGGGTTCTGGGGATTTGAACTCAGGTCCTCATGCTTGCACAACAGCTGCTTTACAGACAGAGCTATCTCCATGGCCCCTACTCTACTCCGGTTTGTGTGGCTGCCCTTGATAGGTTATCCTCTCAGTAACTCTACAGGAAGTAAAGGAAAGAGATTGTTGTTGTTTGAGAATTGGACCTATGCTTTGACTCCTGGAGGAGGTGACTAAGCAGCTTCTTCAGGCAAAGAAAAGGCAAGGATCAACAGAAAGGTCAGCAAGCTTTTAACGAGAGGGACCTAAACTTTAGAAAGGCAAGGTGAGCACACCAGGAATGATCCTGCTGGGCTCCTGAGCTTTTGGCTTGCTGTAGATTTTATTGGAGGGTTATGGTGAGGTGTGCCTTTGGGCACTAGAACTCTGCTGTGCCCGGGGTGATGTGAGCCTTGTGCATTTAAAGCACACTCCACTTGTTGAGGTTCATTGCAGAAAGTGGACGTTATAGACCTGCACGGTGTGATGGTTGAAGCACTATACACGCACAGAGAAGCTACTAAGCAGCCACCAGTCCTAGCACCTCTTGTGGGTGGTGTTATAGCTGCTGTCTTTGCCTGTTGGAGAAGCAGGGAGCATGTATGGTCAGGAAATCAGACTATGTGCTTTCGTTTGGGAGAAAGATCCCACTATGATTGTTGTTGGTTCCTTCGTTAACTTTGTAATGGTATAAGCTGTTCTGGGAATTTGCCATTGTTTAATGAAGAAAACAGTACTTGGAAATTCTCTCCCTTCCACTCAGATACCCAACCCACTGAACACTGGAACAATTTTGCACACCTAATGAAGAGAGAGCTGCAGAGATTTTGGCTACCTTTGTTTCTTGATTGATTATTAATTTATTTTAACTGCCCAGTTTGCTCTATTGAACAGGAGTCCAAAACCCTTTGCCCTGTGATGTGCTAAGTAAAAGGGATTAAAGCACAGTGAAAAAATATGTAGTAGTGATAATAATAATACACATTATTAAACAAGCTGGAGAGTATGATTCTATCTGGCTTTGAAACTTTATTATATGTATGTATGTATGTATGTATGTATTTCTAGTTATCTATTCACATACCTATTTTGGTAAACTGATGAAATTTTTATTTGTTTTTTACTGGAAGTGTGGTTGAGTTTTTGTGAGGATTACAGCTGTCCATGGCAAATCATACATATGGTAAATAGTCAACCAAGCCCTTATCATTGCTCTGTCCAGGAGTGAGCATAGAGTGTACCTGGAGAGGGCACCTGAAGGACCCTTGTTTTTAATCAATGGATGCCTGCACTGTTTTCACAATAAAAAGGACAATGAAGTTATTCACTGTTATCCTAAGTGCCCCCCACAGTGTTTACATCCCACCAATTGACCAGAAAGAGTTAAGAATTCCAGCTACTTGAGGTGATGATAAATCCCAGATTGGATGATGACCCAGGGTTGGGGTGAGAAACAGCAGAGTGTGTTGGGGGAGGTCCAGAGGAGGGCTTAGTTCCCACTCTCAGCCAATGGCACAAGGGTTTCAGGCCCAACGCCCATTGGCTGAAACTATTTCAAGGGTCAGGTTTGTACCTGAACTCATGGTCACAGGACTTGGTGGAGGAGTGCTCGTGAGCTCATAGGTTTGGTGCCTGAAGGCTGCTTTGCTCAGACGTGGAAGGTAATTCCCAAGGTCTTCTGGGCTGTGATGGTGATTGGGACATTCCTGCCTTTCTTTCTGATGCTCTTGCCTTGTCCTGTCCAGGGCTGAGATGCTTATCTGACATGGTTTTACTTTAACTGGCATCAATATTCACCTCTCTCTCTCTCTCTCTCTCTCTCTCTCTCTCTCTCTCTCTCTCTCTCTCTCTCTCTCTCTCTTAATGGTCTTAGGGTTTGAACACTGGCACTGCTGAGCAAGCACTCCACACTGAGATATTACCTTAGTTTTATAAAGTTTCTCAGATAAGGTCTTGCCAAGCTGCCAAGGCTGAAGTAATTACTGGGAAGACCCTTTGTTGGGGGGCAGTGTCTCTGTGGACAGATGGTCCCCCACATGCTTTGAATAAAACTTTCTTGGCTTGTCTTAGAGCATGGGCATTCAAGTGGCCTACAGAGGAATCTCACTTATTCATAGCTGGGAAGATGACGTCATAGGGAAAACACTCTTCATTTAAGATGAGGACTTGATTTCAGATCTCTAGGACCCATGTAAAGTTATATATGTCAGCTCCCATCTGTAACCCCAGTACCCACAGCGAGGTGTGGCAGAGACCCTGCCTCAGACAAGGTGTGAGGTGAGGACTGATGCCCGGGGTTGTCCTCTGACCTTCGCACGGTGCAGTGGCACGTGCTGGTCCCTACCGGCACACGTGCATGCTCTCCTACATTCACACAAAAGGCAAGAGAAAACTCCACCTGTAATAGATAAATTAAATGTAAATAAATAAATGCTTCCTGCTAATTTTGTAATATGGGTTGTTACTTTATTTTCCATCTCCCATTCATAGCAAGCTAACCTGCAAATGGAAGTCTGTACGGAGTTAGTAAGATGCATCTGTGAAGTCACCCCTCACCCTGCTTAGGTCCAAACATAGCTCCCCATCCCACGGTGCCCTGCTTTCGTCATCACGGTGATGTGTTTCTTTTCCCTGTAGGCTTTGCGAGTCATGGACCACTACGTGATCCAGACAAATGACAGTGCCAGCCTGCCTTCAGTTCTGGATGTGCATGTCAATATTGGTGGGAGAAGCTCAGTGCAGGGAAAGATGAAAGGCAGGAAGGCCAGATGGAATGTAAGGCCCTCTGACATGTCCAATAACACTTTTAATCCCATCCGGGCCATCGTGGACAACATGAAGGTGAAGCCCAATCCAAACAAAACTGTGATCTCACTGTCAATTGGTGAGTTTGGTCCACTTGATGGAGGGTTGGCATTGCCCACCCACCTCCCATCCTCTTGGGCTGTTGGGAAGAGAGGAGAGGAGACCTGAACATGGGGATGTAAACTCTAGGTGGCTCTTTCACTTTCCTCTTCCATGAACAGGTGACCCTACTGTGTTTGGAAACCTGCCTACAGACCCTGAAGTTACCCAAGCCATGAAAGATGCCCTGGACTCAGGGAAATACAATGGTTATGCCCCATCCATTGGTAAGCTTGCCCAGAGACAACCCTGGTAGCTTCAAAATCTGTAGTGTTTTTTCTTGTTTTGTTCTGGTTTTGATCATTGCTACATAACACAGTCTGACCTCAAACTAGTGATCCTCCTGCTTTAGCTTTCAAGAACTTGGGTTATAGGCATGTGCTCCCATAATTGGCTTTTAAACTTACTTGTGTGTGTGTGTGTGTGTGTGTCTCATGCATAGAGACAGAGAGAAACAGAGGGGACAGAGGGAAGAGACAGAGAGAGAGAGAGAGAGAGAGAGAGAGAGAGTGAGAGAGAGCGCAATTGTGTGTGTGTGTGTGTTAGTCAGAGAACAACTATGGGATTGGTGTTCTATTTTCATCATGTGTGTCCTAAGGCTTGAACTCGGGGTTGCCAAACTTGGCAACAAGTTCTTTTACCTACTGAGCCCTCTCACCGGCCCACTTTCATGATTTTTAAACAGTATTTCACCTATAATAATTGCCTCTGATTTCCTGATCCATGATTCTGAAGAGCCCAAGATGGAACAGCCCTTTAGATTTAGAGAAGGCCCCCACAGTGGATTCTTAAACACAGCTATTGAGGTCTAATTTCTCTCATGATTCCGTCTGCTTGCTGGAATCTCCTCATTAGGTGCTCAAACACAGTCATTCCTCAAGCAGTTCTGCCCATCTTTACCACAAAGGCCCGAGCGAGTCTGCCTGGCACTCAGTCCTCTGGGCTCTAAATATATTTATACTTGACCCCTTATAAATAGCTCCTTTGTTTCTTTGTGGGTTGAAGCTATGCTTTCATCCTAGCCTTGATCTCTTTGACATATATTTTTAAGCATGTAAGAGGGGACATAAGAAAGAATGGCTGTTAAGTTGGGGACAGGAGTTATTCCTGAGAGCAGGATACTTTCCCATTTAGGGAAACTCCACCTGTTCAAATGTCTCTTCTAAAGATTTTGGTAAAATAAATAATTTCTTGACTTTCTTTGCACAATGTGTGTCTTCCCCTGAGTGTGGTATACACTGAGCCATTCCTATATGCAGAATGAGAAAACAGCAACGTAGTTTCATACTGCTATCAGATTCAAAACTTTTCCAAGCTGGGCGGTGGTGGCGCACGCCTTTAATCCCAGCACTCGGGAGGCAGAGGCAGGCGGATCTGGTCTACAAGAGCTAGTTCCAGGACATTCTCTAAAAAAAGCTGCAGAGAAACCCTGTCTCGAAAAACCAAAAAAAAAAAAAAACTTTTCCAGAGGAATCAGGGACAGGGTTATTATTATTGTTGTTGTTGTTGTTGACAGAGTTTCTCTGTGTAGTTCTGGCTGTCCTGGAACTCACTCCATAGACCAGGTTGGCCTCGAACTTGAACTGAGACAGATCTGTCTGCCTCTGCCTCCTGACTGTTGAGATTAAAGGTGTGCCCCATCACTGCGCAGCTGAGACATGCTTGTAGGTGGATTGCTTACATATTAGAAAGTTGCACAAAAACCAATCAAATTCAAGACTCAAAATTAGGTCACAAAAATATTATAACGAGGGCTAGTGAGATGTCTTAGTGGGTAAAAGTGCTCGCTGCCAAGCCAAATGATCTGAGTTTAATCCCCAGAGCCCACTTAACAGAAGGAGAGCCAACTCCACAGAGTTGTCTTCCAACTGCCACACATGTGCTGTGTTATGTGCACACCCCACATGACACAAATAAATACTTTTGTTATCCAAAGTAATTGAGCTTGGAAGCTGGAATCAAACCTTCATCTGAGAAATGTTCACAGGGTCTGAGCATTGTACAGTGAAGGAGCGGAGCTGATGGTGGTCTCAGGAATACGCTCTCCCCGGAGACCACCTATTTTCCTATTTTCCATTAATACAGTAGGAAATGTTGATCAATGTCACTTGAGAGAACCATTGGTGTATCTTAAACTAAAGAAGATGAATACAGTTTGTATCTTTGCTAACTTGTCTTCTGGAAAGCAATTTTGTAAAACATTATATAATAGGTTTGAAACTGCCAATACTTTAAGCCTGCAAGCCACATTCCATTGGGAATGTTCTAGAAGAGAACCCTTGTACGAAGATACTATAAGTATATTATATAAGATAAAACACTGAAATTGGATCATATGCATTGAAACAGTTGGTTGCATTTAAAAAAAATAGACCCCATATAAAGGGACTCAGGAATAATTTAAACCCTTTTTTACAGCACCATAAAATGCAATCGGAGCAGGCAAGATTATGTAGTGCATTTTATGGTTTGTGAACTGCTTCTTGTTGTCGTCATATATTTGTACTTTTCATAATGCTGCCACGTATAAAGTTAATTCCCTTTACATATGGTGACTGGGCACACAGAACAAACTGGCCCTAAGCAAGGACAGGAAGCAGCTGGAAGCAGTGTTTGGGGCAAGACTGTCACTCAAGGGTGGGAAACCACCAGCTTCCTCTCCCCTGTCTTGTTTCAGGCTACCTGTCCAGTCGGGAGGAGATCGCTTCCTATTATCACTGTGCTGAGGCTCCCCTGGAAGCTAAGGTGAGCCGGGATACCAGCCTAGAGGCCACTGAGCGCAAGCAGACTCCTTGCTTCTATCCCACAAGGAGTGGTGATTTGAGCAGAGCTGAGGAGAACCACCCTTGAACAAATTGAGAACTTCATATATCAGTAATTGTGATTAATGTCGCCACAGTGTAAGAGGTGTCTCCTACTACTGATGAAGTATGGTCACCGAGGCTCAAAGGACCCCCAAATCATCCTAGACTTTATTTCCTTCAGAAGATCATTGAGAAACTATGCAAAAATAGCAAATAACTTAATTTAAAAGAATTTATCATTAGGATGTGTTTAAGTATGTATCTTCCTTCAATCATTTTAGGGCATTGAGAGAGAATGCTAGGGGTCTCATGGCAACCAAGTCCCCGTCAGTACCAATAAGAGGATTGCCTCCTTCCTCATCAAAGAGGTGTCTTTTATCTGGGTTCAGAGAAAAGTCAGGCTTCAAGTCTGCCATCAAAAGTAAATAAATAACTTGGTGAAAAGTAGTCCAAGGTCAATCGAAGATCTCCCTTGAAAGTTGGTTGACTCATAGCCAGCTTGTTCTTTTTAAAGAGATTTGTTTACTTTTTTTAAGTGGCCATCATTTTCAACAACATTTAGAGATACATAAGAGATGGATATTAGGAAGACAGACACATATATATATGATAAATGATAGATGATAGATAGATGATAGATTTGGTTTGGGCTCAGCACAACCTTTCCTATTTTCTTGGCACTTTTTGAAGTAAGTTAATCATTGCTTCCAAGTCCACCCTTCTCCTTTCTTTGCAGGATGTCATTCTGACAAGTGGCTGCAGTCAGGCTATTGAGCTCTGTTTAGCTGTGTTGGCCAATCCAGGACAAAACATCCTTATTCCGAGGCCTGGGTTTTCCCTCTATAGGACTTTGGCTGAATCTATGGGAATTGAGGTCAAGCTCTACAATCTACTGGTAATCGACTTTTGATTTTTTTAAATGTTTATTTTATCTTGAATATATGAGTGTTTTGTCTGTGTGGCACTTGTGTGCCTGCTGGAAGAGGGGGTTAAAGCCCCTAGAACCGAAGCTACAAATGGCTGTGAGCCATCATGTGGGTGCTGGGAATTGAACCTGGGGCCTTTGCAAGCACAGCAAGTACTCTTAACCCTTGAGTCATCTCTCCAGGCTCTGACTTGTAATTTTTGACTCCAGTGCTCAGTTACTACCCTGTGAAAAAAGAAATGGTTCAAAGGTGGAGTTTATTCTTTTAAAAATTATGTTTATTTATTTTGTATGTCTGTTTGTGTGCGTGCATGGAGCAGTGAGCTTGGTGTGTGCAAGCAATGGCACATGTGTAGAGGGCTAAGGACACGTTTCAGGAGTCAGTTCTTTCCTTCCATCACGTGGGGCGTGGGGATGGAACTCAGGTCATCAGGCTTGGTGGCAAGCACCTTTACCAGCTGAGCTATCTCACTGCCTCTTACTCCGTTCTTTATACTAAATCCTTGGGTTGAGTATTCCGCCTAAATTGTTCAGAAACATCCCAGTCTCACTCTTTTTTTTTTCTTTCTCAGCCTGAGAAGTCTTGGGAAATTGACCTAAAACAACTGGAATCTCTGATTGATGGCAAGACGGCTTGTCTCGTTGTCAACAACCCCTCAAATCCCTGTGGTTCCGTGTTCAGTAAGAGGCACCTTCAGAAGATACTGGCAGGTAAGTGCCAAAGGCCCCTGCACGGGGGAAGAAGTGAGAGCAGAATCCTTTAGCTGTTGTCCTGAGCCTGGGATGGAGGTGGAGAAATGCCAGCCCCAGCTCTAGTCAATGCCGTGTCATGGACCCCAGGGCTAGTTTAAAAGAAGGGGGAAATGAGAAATACAGGGTGCACATCCCTAGTCCCCAAACGGCAAGCATTCCATTTTGGTGCATTTGGCATTTTCAGATTAGAAACGTTCAAATGGCAAGACTGTATAAATATCCCCCAATCTCTCTTTTTAAAATCGGAAACAAAGACAAACAAACAAACAAACAAACAAAACTCCTGACGAACCATAACAATGAAACACTCAAATCTCAAGCCCCTGTCCCAGGCATCTTGGTTAAGAGGGCCTTTCACCCGTATTTGCCTTGGCTACCACCATGTGGAAGAGAGAGTCTGAACTACTTGCTTAAATGGCAGAGTTAGGCTAACATCAGAGACCCACGAGCTCAGAAAGCAGACCCCAGAGGCCTAGGTATGAAGAAATGACGAGATCATTCAAACTGAAAGTGAATCCAGCATGGTTTATTTATTTATTTTTTTAATTTTCAGTGGCTGAAAGGCAATGTGTCCCCATCTTAGCTGACGAGATCTACGGTGACATGGTAAGTCCAGGGCGGGTTATAACACTATGATGGAGTGCCAGTACCATTTTGTTTGATGGGGCGTCTAGAGTTAGCTAATAGACTCTTTGGAAGTTGTGCACAGCCCTCTCTTCAAATGCACAGCCCACGTCTCCTTAGCTCATTTGTTGTTCGCTTATTTAATTCAAAGAACGGGGAAATCCCTAAAGTTGGGATTTACTTGAATATCGATGCCAAGTTGCTAGGATATAAAGGTATTTGTAGATTTCTTGTTTATAGATGTGTATTTGTAAGAGTTGGTGGGGGGCGGTCCTTAAACTGTAACCCAGTGGGTGAGTACATGCCTAGGACATGCTTGAGTTTGGGTCCAATTCCCAGCATCAGAAATTTAAAAAAAGGTGCCGCTGAAGAGGGAGGACCGTTGTATTACTGACTGGGGAGTATTATTCTAGACTGCCTTGGAAATATTACATATGACAAATGTGCTGTGTGGCCTTTTAATCCCTCCCCAAATCTGAGTTCTGCAACATAGTTTGGCCCAGGAATGTTAGATACTGGATTATTTTATTTATTTATTACCTTTTTAAAAAAAAATCTATAATTCCACCAGCCCTAATTCCACAGTGCCAATTTTCAGAAATCTATTCGACTAGAGCCTCTGTATCCATTTTAGGCTTCCTTTAATCCAGATCACACACCAAATTGTCTTTGGATAAGTTTTCCTGAACCACGTGGGATCCAGTCATGCCTGAGGGTGGGAAGGGGCCTGACGATTCTTTTCTCTGTCCCTCGACGTCTAAGGAGGGGGAATGGAAGTCTCAAGATCCAGAACATTCAAGAGCTCCTCTTTCCTCAGGTGTTTTCCGATGGCAAATATGAACCCCTGGCCACCCTCAGCACCAATGTCCCCATCCTGTCCTGCGGTGGGTTGGCCAAGCGCTGGCTGGTTCCTGGTTGGAGGTTGGGCTGGATCCTCATACATGATCGAAGAGACATTTTTGGCAACGAGGTGAGAGAATTGGGTGAAATGGCGTGAGTAATTTCGTGTTTGTGTTTGGTTTGAACACTCAGTGCTGTGGAGGTAGGGCTTCCTCCCCCTCCCGACAGTATTGCTCACAGTGCCTGGAAAGGTGATGAATGTTCCTCATCCAAACCCAGTATCACAAGTTTCGGTCTCTGGGTCTGTGAAGAAATTTCATCGGCCTCCAATTTTAAGACTCTGGAAGGGCAGACATTCACCGTAGTGAAAGCGCTATTGCTCGTGTGTTATGAACCCTATTTATATTTTATCTTCACGACACCCTTTGAGACCATTTGACAGTCAAGAAAAGCCGGGTGCAGAGAAGTTACATCTGCCCACAGTCACACGCAGGTTGTAGACGCAGGCAGTATAATGTAAGAGGGTCACTTAGGGACCCTCCCTTCCAGAGATCAAAGGCCAGAATAGAGTCACCACACAGGGGTGTTTTAGAAGGGCTAAATCGTTGTTTCCTGGGGATTCTAGATTCGAGATGGGCTGGTGAAGCTGAGCCAGAGGATCCTGGGGCCGTGCACCATTGTCCAGGGAGCCCTGAAAAGTATCCTTCAGCGGACCCCTCAAGAGTTCTACCACGACACTTTAAGCTTCCTTAAGGTAAAACGGCAGCTGGGAGCCTTCCACTTGAGGAATTTGGGAGCCAGAGAACACATCAGTGGAACAAGGAATAATCTTCCCTAATTTCTGCTCCAATGTGGGGCTTCCAAATCACAAGGGCGCCAATGTCATTTTCCATAGACACATTCTTCTCACTTCCTGTAACTCACTCTGTCTTGCTGAGAACATGAAGTGAGGGGGTTTTGGTCTTGTTACCTCTTTGTGCCTTCAATGAAGGCTCTACCTTCAATGATGATTTTATTTCTTTTTAAAAGAAATAGCTTTATTATACAAAATTTACATGTAAAATTCATGATTTTCTTTTACTTAAAGTTTGATCCTTGATTTTTTTTCTTTCTGCCCTTTCTTGTAGTCCAATGCAGAACTCTGCTATGGGGCATTGGCTGCCATTCCTGGACTCCAGCCAGTTCGCCCTTCTGGAGCCATGTACCTTATGGTAAGTGTGTGTGGGGTGTGTGTGTGTGTGTGTGTGTGTGTGTGTGGTGTGTTGAGTTGTGTGTGTGGTGTGGTGTGGTGTGTGTGTGCATGTGTGTATGTGTGTGTGTTGAGTTGTGTGTATGGTGTGTGTATGTATAGAAGTGATAAAGCACAGGAGACTGGCTTGGCAGGATTGTCATGGGTGGTCAAGCAGGGTATGCCTCGATCTACAAAGACAATGAGTTAGGCACCGGTCCCCATCATTTGAGGAATTACCTTGTTATGAATTATCCCAGTGCTTTGATTTAACCTGTGCTCACAAAACTCTCCCAACAACCAATACAGCCACCATCTCATGCATAGATAAAGGGCATGCTTTGTGCTTCATAGCTGAGACTGATGTTGGTTCCTTCAGAGACAGGGGGACCACATAGGGATTTTGTAGCCCGGGGATGCTTAATGTCCTGTAATTGATGGGGTCGACCCTACAAAGTAAAAAATTACTTGGTCCTAGGGCTAACTTTACCTCTTTTGAGAAAAGAAAAAATGGCATTTCTTTTCCTATCTTCATTTATCAACATCTAGGAAGGAACCCTCCGATAAACTCCAATATGTACATAAACATGCCCTCTCCTCCCAGCCAGGAGCTCCTGAGTCCCGAGTGGTGATGTTCTTAGTTATGGGCAGGAGCGCGCCCCGGCAGCTTTCGAGGAGCCCCTGCCCTCATTTCTGGCACAGGAAACTGGCCTGTGTTCCTCTGGTGACACGCTGGTCTCTCCGCTCTCATTGGTACAGGTTGGAATTGAGATGGAACATTTCCCAGAGTTTGAGAATGATGTGGCGTTCACAGAGCGGTTATTTGCTGAGCAGTCTGTCCACTGCCTCCCAGCGACAGTGAGTGCCGTGTCTCCGGACCCCTGAGGTCTTCCTGAGCTATGTTTTAGCCTAACCTGCTCTCCCATGCCAAGTGTTCTCATTTGATAAGATTTCAACTGGTGTGTTTTATGGCTTCTCCTCCATCATTATCCCCCCAGTAACAGGAAGATAAGTTGGAAACACTACTGTGGGTGGGAGGAGAACAGTTTAAGACGAAGTAACTCAGTGGCTGACTCAGCAATCCAGGCATGGGGTATGGAGCAAACTGACTCTCTTGATGTAATGGGTCTTGCAGACTAGAGGCCTGGCTATGCTAGGGTGAGCCAGTATCAGATTCAGTTGCCCTGGAGATAACAAGTCCTTGTTTTTGCAGTGCTTCGAGTACCCAAATTTCTTCCGAGTTGTCATCACGGTCCCCGAGGTGATGATGCTGGAGGCTTGTAGCCGGATCCAGGAGTTCTGTGAACAGCACTACCACTGTGCTGAGGGCAGCCAGGAGGAGTGTGACAAATGACGTGTGCCTTCACGCATCCTCCTGAAGACGTGCGCCCTCACGCATCCTCCTGAAGACGTGCGCCCTCACGCATCCTCCTGAAGACGTGCGCCCTCACGCATCCTCCTGAAGACGTGCGCCCTCACGCATCCTCCTGAAGACGTGCGCCCTCACGCATCCTCCTGAAGACGTGCGCCCTCACGCATCCTCCTGAAGACGTGCGCCCTCACGCATCCTCCTGAAGACGTGCGCCCTCACGCATCCTCCTGAAGACGTGCGCCCTCACGCATCCTCCTGAAGACGTGCGCCCTCACGCATCCTCCTGAAGACGTGCGCCCTCACGCATTCTCCTGAAGACGTGCGCCCTCACGCATCCTCCTGAAGATGCGTCCCATCCAAAGAGGGCTGCACTGGGCTGTTCCCCTTCAGGGAGTTAGGTGTCCATCCAGTCACATCCTACACACACCCGGAACCCCAAATTCTCCACTCACTGGACTCTGCTGGAGGGACCCAGGAGTTCATTGCATGCCCACCCTACCCCCTACAGTTTTATAGCTTCCTTATCCTGAGAGCACCAGGAGAGCAGGTTTACCAGAAAGAAGGTGGAACGAGAAAAGTGAGAGGTCAGGATGGGAGAACCAGGATGACTCCCACGCTGTCAGGAGCATCCTCTCCACCCAGGTCCCAGGTCACCTCTGGGGCTGCCTCACTTCAGACTCGCCTTGCACTCTTTCATGTAGAGCTACATTGGAAGGAATGTGAACTCGGTTAATTGTCTTCTCAGCACATTAGCAAACTATTTAAAGGGTCCTTGGCAGAAGGTTTTTTTTTTTTTTTTTTTTTTTTTTTTTTTTTTTTTTTAGAATTATTTTGCAGCACCAATAAATGCCAGCTTCCTAACCGATCGGCTTCCAACGTTTAGATTCACTTGCATCAGGTTTTCTCAAAAACAGGAAGACACCTCATTGTGGGAGGAAGAAGGGATGACAGCGCTTGCCAGAGACACTGCTGTGTGCAGGCCGGCACCCTCCGCGGAGCCTTCTTGTAGAGGCATCGTCACTTCTGCTGCCATGTGGATATTGATTTATTAATATTTGTTATATTATCTTTTCGTATATTTTCTAAGAAACATTTATATTATTAGATCTTTTATTTTGTCAAGGGCATAAATTATTATTTTCTTTTTTAAAATAAATTTTATCAAGTATGCGTCTCTGTGAAATGTTTTCTCTGGGGGGTGGGGTTCCGATCCCAAGGATGAGTCCAGTCTGTTACCCGTAAGGTGTCTGTAGTAGTCATTTCGTCATTGCTGGAACTAAACACCTGACCTAAGCCGCTCAAGGAGTGGAGGGTTTATTCTGCCCCTCGGTTCGGGGGTGGGGGGGGGTGGGATACAGTCCATCCTGGGGGCGGGGCGGTGGCGAGAGAGGAACACTTGCTGTGGTCAGTTCGATTTCTCCTTTTGAGTCATTCCAGGGCCCTGGCCACGGAATGTTGCTGCATTAGGATGCGTGTTTCCACCTCAGCTAACCTACCCTATCAAATCCCTCGCAGGTGTGCCCGTGTGCTTTTCTCCTGCGTTATTCCAGACTGTGTTAAATTGGCAATCAATACCAGCCATTCTAGGATCATCTATTTCTTGGTAGACATACTGATTCTGGAAGTTACAAACAAGCATATCTTCATTTACAAACAAACATTTCATAGGTCTTTGACACCAACCGTCTACGTATCCTTGCCTGGATCCTCAAGCCACTCAGTGGGGGAACAACTTGGAGCGAGTTTCACTTGACCTGCCAGTGAGAGGTGCTGGATCTTTTGGATCTTTCAGCACTGTCTGCAAATGCTATCAGGTGCAGTTACCTATTTACAAGTTTTCCTCAACATCTCTGCTAGAGAAGGGAAGGGGGGGTCTTGCAAGGTTGGCCTGGGGCCATGTTAGACTATTACGGTCTGGAGATAGTTTACCAAGGCAAGTAAGAGTCTTAATTAGAAGAGAGATTTAGGAGCTCAACCAGCTACACCCAAAGGATTATCTTTACAAAATATAAGCACCAACCCACTCCCCAACCTATGTTTCAGTTCAGTGAACTCCCAGAAAATCTATGTCTTAATTTTTTTCCCTATCAAACCCAAGATGAAGGGACATACGATGACATTGGTTTCCTGTATGCTACCACTGTGGACATCTTTTTTTTTACTTTATTTTTGTGCATTGGTTGTGAAGGTGTCAGATCTCATGGAACTGCATTTTCAGACAGCTGTGAGCTGCCATGTGGGTGCTGGGAATTGAACCCAGGTCCTCTGGAAGAGCAGTCAGTGCTCTTAACCGCTGAGCCATCTCTCCAGCCCCCACTGTGGACACCTTCCAAAAATGTCTGGCTCCTCTTTTCCTGTCTCCTGTCCCCAAAGAAATAAACAGGAAGATGGTGCTTTACACAAGACATTTAGCTTCCCCTGCATAGATGGTTCCACCCAGTGCTACTCACAGAATTCTGCCCAGACCCTGCAATTCCAGTTTCTTTGGTCTACATGTTGATAAATGAACCAGATGAACAGTCAGGCATCTTGAGGGAAAAATGAAGGGGGATGTAGCTCAATGGTACAGCCCTTGGCGAGTAGGTGCCGGACCCTGGGTTCATCCCTACCATTGTGAGGGGGATGGGAGAAGCATGGGGTTGGGGGAAAGAGGGGGTGGGTGGTGCAGGATGTATGCACATTGGACAAATGTCAAATGACACATACAGACATTCGGTGTTTCATACAAAGGTCCTGTCCTTCAGCCGCTCAGTTTCTTCTGTGGTGGGGAAAATGAGTATTTAGTGGTCCACACTTGAGAATTATGCAGAGCAGACGTAAGTGATTGTGTGTGCACACGTTCCCCTTTAAAAACCAAATGACTTTAGTTCTGAGCTCTAGCTAGGTCAAAAAGGAGGGTTGACATATCTGAAGTATTCCTCACAGCCCCAGCGTCTCTAAAAACCCTCCCCCGTCCCCAAGCTTAACACTCTGGAAAGATGCTTTTCTGCCTAGTAGTGTCCAAGAGTCTCCGAAATCACAATCTGGGTAAGAGGGTGGGGAACAAGGGCTGCAAGTTGTGGCTTCACCTCTGCCAGTTTGACAGGCCCGGACCAGGATGAGGTGGCCAAAGTGATCCAAACTTCATCTTAGTTCTCAACTCCCCAGCCTGGAAAACTCAAACAATGTGCAGGCGCAGATGGACGGCCCTATGGGGCGGGGCTAAGGGCCACTGTATGTGCTTGTGAGCAAGCTTTGAGAGTAGCTCTGTTTTTTCTCCCTTCTGTTCGCACATTCAGTTTGAACTTGACCCCGCTGCCCAATGTGATATTCTCTTCTTCTTGTATGCCTTCAGGTTCCAAGAATTTGACAAAGCATCCCTGGGCATCAAAAACATTGGTGAGCATTCCCAGCTCCAGGCCAGTCCCACCAGACGTGAAGCAGAGTGGGAGGTTAGCTGGTGTCAAAAGTATAGATGTTTGGAACATTTCTTCAAAGAATCGTGCCCTTCACAGTTCTGTGCATCCTGCTGAAAAAATGAATCCGGAGGAGGAGGAGGAGGAGGAGGAGGAGGAGGAGGAGGAGGAGGAGGAGGAGGAGGGTTCATGTAAGATGTTCCCAGGGTGTGTTGTTAAATGGCACAAGGGAGAGTGTTGGGCTCCAAGTTTCTCGTGGAAGATGGGAGATAGAGACATTGTGGCCAGACATTGTCTGGAGCAAACAGTCAATTCTTTGGGTAGCCTTGAGTTTCTCAGGCAGCCACTCTAATACCCGGAGCATCCTAGGGAGATAATTTGGGGTTGCTAAAAACTGTCCCTGCTTGATTCAAGTCTTGTTGAAGCTATTGATAGTTGAGAGCAGGTTCAGAGAGTCCTGGCTAGAATTTGGTCAAGGAGAGACTCTGTCAACTCTACATCCTCTGGATCCTACTGGGAATGGATTGGAAGTCCCCTAAAGTTGGATAGTCTCATGGTGTACTCTGCTTTATTGTAAACAATCTAAGTATGCTCACAAACACATCCATGAGAGTGTGATGAGCCTCTGCCCAGGCCCACACACCTGCAGCAACCTCCTCATCCCCATTTGCAGAAACAAACACAGGCATCTTTACTGATATAGGATCTGTAAGTTCCCACCCAACAGACAAGCCTAATGCCAGGATGCCTCACCTGGGAAGTGAGTTGAATCAAAAAGAGTACATCCTACCCGTGGGCTGGGAGTGGAAAATTAATATTAGGATATTCATAGAATCCAAAGGGAGCTACAGACACACGATAATCCTCATCCAGAGCTCAATGACTTGTTTTCATATGAATAGTCCCTAATTCTACTCTTAAAACTTTCATACAAATGTGCATAGCAGCAGGATAGCCATACAAGAGGAACAACTCAAACGTTCGTTGACGGAATTACGATAAAATCATATAGAAGAATAGTATTTAATAGTACAAAGGGCAACTGAAGAGACGGCTCAGGTTAAAAGCAGTGGCTGCTCTTCTAGAGGACCCCGGTTCGATTCCTAGTACCACACGGCAGCTCACAACTACCTATAATTCCAGAAGATCCAACATCCTCTATGTGTGCAGAATCACTTGAACATATAATAAAAAGTTTTAAAAAAATCTTTAAAAAGTTTGAAGTAGAAAAAGAATTAAGTAGTGATACATTAAACAACATTGTTGAACCTTAAAATTGTTGGGCCAAGTGAAAGATGCTAGTCAAAAATACTACATGTTGTGTGATTCCATTGATATCAAATGCCTAACACAGGCAAACTGCTAGAGACCGAAGAATGATTGTCTGGCTGCCTAAGGCTGGGCGTGAGGGTCAGAGTAGAAGATGGAGAGTGTTTGCCAACGTGTGCAGGGCTTGTACTGGGGGAAGGATATGTTCTAAGTTGGTCAAGGTGTTGCACACGCAATCCTTAAAACACTAAAACATATCAGATTAAACACTGTTAGGTGAATTGTGCAGTACAGGGGCGACATCTCAATGACACTTTCCAAAAGTCAGGAGGCAGTAGGCCCTCAAGAAGGCCATCTCAAACATGTCTTGGCATTGGAAGGAAGCTCAAAGTTGCTTTGGGTTAGCTTTGTTGTGAGACAAGGTCTTCCTGCGTCCTTCAGCCTGGCCTCAAACCTACAGTCCTCTGGATGCTGTGATTGCAGGTGTGCACTACCATGTTCAGGTAGAAGTTCCAGGAATTTAAAAGAAAAAGTCTGGAGAGTATATCATTTATACAGCTGTTCACACAGAAATTGGTTTTCTCATGAAGAGTATGACATTATTTCAGACTTCAGCATTTTGAAATGGAAAATATTCATTCTTTCTTAGGAGCAAATACATGCCTTTTATGTGTGTGCATGGGGGAGGGGGCACACATGTCATGGGACAAGTCAGAGGACACTTGCAGGGGTCTGAGCTTTCCTTTCACCAAGTGACATGCTTTAGGTGTGGTGGCAAGCACGTTCACCTGCCAAGCCATCTCAGAGGCCTGATGATACTTTTTCCTGAGCAAGGCCACATGTACAGGAATTAGATTAGGAAGAACTGGATGGGGTGACCTTGCCACTATTGGTTCATCTTAGGGTACAAAGGGCTTATTTTTTTCTTGACTCTGGCATTTCATAATAGAAGCAGGGCAAATGTCATCTGGGCTTCAACTCGGGGAAGCATCCTCATTAGACAGCTTTAGAAAAACAGCTGGAATTTATGTAAGAACAGAGTTAGTGTGCGTGCTAGATGACTTCACTCTTTTCCGAAATGATCTTGAGTTATTCACTATGAAACACACATAAAACTATAAACAAGTATATAATCCACACTGATGTGTATCACTTACTCATTGAATGATGGCTAGTTTTCTACCATATTTGGTCTTTTCTTCTTTTTCCTTGTTTTCTTTGCTGAGAAATGACAAAGCAAACACTAGATATCCTGTTTTCCTCCGAACACTTCAGTAAATATCTAAAAGTGTTATTTCCAGGTAGGCATGATAGTGCATACCTGTAATCCCAGCACCTGGGAGGCTAAGGAAGGAGGATGGCTGTGAACTGAAGGCTAATTTGAGCTACATAGTGAGTTCAAGTCAGTCTGGAACACATAGCAAAATCTTACCAAAACAACAACAACAACAACAACAACAACGCACACACACACACACACACACACAATTAAAGCCACCAAAATCTAATCCTTCCTCCTTCCCTCCCTCCCTTTCCTTCGTATATGTAAGTTTATATGTGAGCATGGGGGTACAAGAGGACAACCTAGGGCATTGTTCTCAGGAGTTGTGCACCTTATTTTCCAAGACAGGGTCTTGCATTTGCCTAGAACTCAGCCAGTAGGTTAGGCAGGTGAGAGACTCACCTGTTTCTGGCTCCCCTGTGCTGAGATTATGCATATGTGCTGCCACAGTGCTTGGTCAGCACTTAATCGATGGAGCCCTATCCTCAGTCCTGAACATTCGTTCTTAGACACAAGGTCACATTGTGCCAGATATTTCCATTGCATTCAAAATGCAAAAAGTTTTTGAGACGTATAAGGAATTATGTTCACTAGATCAGGAGCCAAATAAGGTTCAAACAATCCTTAGTTTTCTGTCTTGAAAGCTTCCCTCAATCTAGTGGAGCCTGGATTCTCTTCTCTATTTTTCTCCCCGCACCTTTGATCTGTTGCAGTGAGAGCTGTGGGATCACATGGCCCACACTCTGGGTGTGTTTGCTTGCTGATGGTGTCTTTTAACTGGGTTTCTCTAAACTGCTTACAAATTCTCATGAGGGGGTTTAGAACTACCCTTTCCAAAGTCCAGAGCAAGGATATGTATTGTTTTTTTGTTTTGCATTGTGTGTTTTAAGCTTTATTTTATTTTTCATTTATGTGCATGTGTGTGTGTGTCTGTGTGAGTATATGCCACATGCGTGTGGGCACCCATGGAAGCAGGAAGAGGACATCAGATTCCCTGGGGCTGGACCACCATTTGCTCCTCCTCAGCCTTTCAGAGCCTCACACCAGTTCTCTGTTCCTGTCCTTTCCAGTGCAGATCCCATGGTGCAATTCTCAAGCCCTCTTGAGATGCTGTATCTTCTCAACATCATCAGCTTCTTCACTTTCTACAGCATCTCCTGTGCAGTTCCTTTCCCTGGGTGAACCACCGTGAACATCTCCATCTCTGTACTTAAAGGCAAATGAATACCACTGCTGTGTAGTCTCCAGTCCCTCTTGGCCCTCAGCACTGGTTTGAAAATCCTTTTGCAAATACTACACAAGCACTTCCTTGGGGCTGGGAGTCCAAGACTGCTGAGCTCCATACTGGGAAGTTCCTAGAGAAGGACGCTCCATTTACTGGCTAGAAGCAAGGAAAAACTCCAGATATGTCTGGGCCATTTAATGTGGAGATTTGTTTGTGTCAATACGATGTCAGTTTTGTAAGTTGTGATTTTTCTTATCACTAGGAACAAGCAAATTCTGTGTAGAAATAGAATAACAATAGTAAAGTCAATCTGTTCATTTTAAAACATACGATCTTTTTTTTTTTTTTTTTTGAAACAGGGTTTCTCTGTAGCTTTGGAGCCTATCTTGGAACTCATTCTGTAGTAGACCAAGCTGGCCTCCAGCTCACAAAGAACAGAGATCCGCCTGTCTTTGCCTCCCAGGTGCTTTTGCTTTAAGATCCACTGAGTCCTAGAGGCTCTGGCTAAACCCTCACTTTCAGATTCTGCCCTACCCATGAGCTGATGGCTCTGAAATGTGCGTTCAGGCTAGGTCTCTCTTCTGAACTTCAGAGCCGCCCACCGGATTGCCTCGTCCCTTCTCCATCGGCAGATTGTAAAAAGAATTACTGATCTCTCATCTCTGATGCCCCACTCAGAGAAGACCTGACTACATCCAGTGTTTTTCAGTGAATACCCACCCCCTTCTCCAGGATTGGCCTCTTCCTCTGCTTGCCCACGCTAGGAACCTCTGAGCCACCACCAGCACCTCCCATTCCTACCTGTCTTCATGTCCAGTCTTTGAAAACCCCTTAGATCTGGCCCCTCCTTGCCTGCTTGTCATTGTCTGAGTCCTCTACACCCTCTTAACCGGCTTAACCACACCCGGCCCACCTACCTACAAGCTCAGGACCATCCGGCACTCACCACAGTGGTGACTTTTTAAACCAAAAAATGCAGCCAAGTTACTCGTCTAATCTTCCCGTTGGTGTGGTGAGCTCGTGGAGGGCGGAGGACAACGCGCGGCTGTCAGTTCTCTCTTTCTACCATGAAGGTCCCAGGGGTCAAATGCAAGTCAACCGAGCATGGCAGCAAGCATTGTCACCTGCTGAGCCATCTCACTGGCTCACTTCACTTTAGTGTTTTAAGACAGGGGGTGTCTTAAACACTGTGACGTGAACACAAGACTGATTGACACAAACCAGCACATCTGACAAGAGGCTCTCTTGGTAGAGGCATCAGCGCCACCAGATAGTCCTGTGGGCAAGTTTGTGGGCATTCTTCTTTCTTTAAAAGCTTTTTACAGATTTATTTTATTTTATGCATATGAATGTCTTGCGTGCATGTATATAAGTGTACCATGTGCAGGTCTGCAAGAGGGTCTTGGATCTCCCGGAACTAGAGTGACAGATAGCTGTGAGCCACCCTATTGGTTGAATTGAAGCAGGGTTGCCTTTTGTTGTTGTTATTGTTTGAATACAGGTCTCTCTATCTAGCTATGGCTGCCTTGGAACTGTCTCTGTAGCCCAGGATAGCCTTGAACTCACAGAGATCCACCTGCCTCCCAAGTGCTGGATTAGCGTGCTCTTGATTGCTGAGCCATCTCTTAAAATTGATGTGAAAGCCGGGCGGCGGTGGCGCACGCCTTTAATCCCAGCACTCGGGAGGCAGAGGCAGGCGGATCTCTGTGAGTTCGAGACGAGCCTGGTCTACAAGAGCTAGTTCCAGGACAGGCTCCAAAGCTACAGAGAAACCCTGTTTCGAAAAAACAAAAACAACAACAACAACAAAAAAGATTGATGTGAGAGGGGCCAGCCCACTGTGGTGGCATCATCCCTGTGCAGGTGGTCCTGCCAAGGAGGTATAAGAAAGCCTGATCAATTCCTTTCTCCCCAGGTTGCTTTTGGTCCTCACAGCAACAGAAAGCCAACTAGGACCCAGAATCTCTGACTGGGCCTGGTACTCACTGAGTTAGCTAGACTGGCTGGCCAGCGAGCCCCGGGGACCCTACTGCCCCAGCGTGGGGATTACAGTCACATGCCACTGGGCCTGGCTTTTTACATGGGTGCTGGGGGTCCCGACTCAGGGCTGGCTTTCCCCCACTCTTATCTCTCACCATGCACCTGCTGCCCCTTAGAACGTCCTTATTGTAAGGCCATGCTTCCTCCTACCCCGACCGGCCTGCTGCTCACTCTCCCCTCTCTCTATATCACTGATTCTTATTTACTCTCCGAAGTGCAATTCAGGGAAACCTGCTGCCGCCCCTCTGCCTTAGCCAGCTTCCTTTTCCTCATTGCTTTTCATCTCATTTTGGAATTGTAAATATTGGGCTGGTTCCAGGATTTAATGAGCATCTCTCTCAGTGTGTAGACTGTGCTCGGAGACTGTTTGCTTAATACCATTGTCTCCTAGTGTTTCGTGTTGAATAAATGAATAACTGTTGATGTCACCGCAGTTGTAAGGGGCTCCTTCACCACCACAGCCACAGCTGCATCCTGGGGACACTGCGGATCCCAGCTCTGACTCTTGCTTCCTGGGGATGTTGCAGAGGAAGGAGCATCCAGCGGACTGCACAGCCTCTGGCGGCAGAGAGGCTTGGACCTGCTGTGTTGCTGCTGTTGCCGGCCAACTGTGACTCTTAGGCAAGACCCTTTTCCTCTTTGGACTTCAGTTTCTTGATCTCTGGTAGCAGATCCACTCTTACCTCTTTAGAGATTTGGTTTGGAGCTGGAGATGCTCAGCAGTTATAAACACATTTGCAGAGCGCCTGAGCTTGGTCCCAAGCACCCACTCAGGTAGGGTGGCACACGACTTCCCGTAGCCCTAACTCCAGAAGATCCGAAGATGCCCATGGCTTCTGTGGATACCTCCACACATAAGCACACGCCTACACACTGACAGAACTTAAAAAAAAATCTTAAAAATAGATTTCCCCCACAGTTAGTGTATTTTTTAAAGTACTATTTATGGATGTCAATGAATATATAATTTATCAAATTGTCGAATTATCTCCACAATCATTCTCTCTGTGTGTTGTGTGTTCATATGTATGAGGGTGTACTGTGTGTGTGGGTGCACATATGTGGAAGCTGAAGATCAGCTTTGGGTGTTGCTCCTCATAGAGCACCCACCTGGGTTCTGAAAGGATCTGTCACTGGCTGGAGTTTGCCAATTAGGAAGGCCTAACAGGCCAGCAAATCCCTGGGGTCCACCTGCCTCTGCCTCCCAGTGCTGGCATTCCAAGCGAGTGCCACCGCACTCAGCAGTTTTGCATGGGTGCTGGGGACCAAACACAGGTCCTCATGCTTATGCAGCCAGCGCTTTACCCATGGAGCAGCCTCCACAGTCCTGCACTAGCTTTTTAAGCCTTTCTCTTTGAATCTAGCATCTGGATTTCACCCTTTATATTTGTATATCATCTATCCTTAGTCTCTCTTGAGTTATAAAATCCAACTGACTTTTTTCAAATTGATTTTTATTGAGCTCTACATTTCTCTCTGCTCCCCTCCCTGCCTCTCCCCTCCTCCCTTCAGCCCTTCCCCCCAAGGTCCCCATGCTCCCAATTTACTCAGGAGATCTTGTCTTTTTCTACTTTCTACATCCCACATAAATTAGATCTATGTGAGTCTCTCTTAGTGTCCTCATTGTTGTCTAAGTTCTCTGGGATTGTGGTTTGTAGGCTGGCTTTCTTTGCTTTATGTTTAAAACCACCTATGAGTGAGTACATGTGATAATTGTCTTTCTGTATCTGGATTACCTCACTCAAAATAATGTGTTGGGGATTGAACCTACAGACTTGTATACCCTGAGCAGGAACTTAGGGTACAACTGAGTGACATCCCTAGTTCTCTTTTTTACTTTATAGATTGAGAGGGAATGTTATTGATTACCTCGGCTGAGTTTTAACTCACTCTGTAGCTTAAACATCTTTGGGCTTGCAATTCTCAAGCCTCAGCCCCTCCCCAAGTCAAAGTAGCTAGGTTTCAGGCCTGCTTCACCAGGTCAGGCTCCGCTTTTGTCTCTCACGATGTTGACAGTTTTGAAGAGTCCAGGCTAGTCTCCTGTCCCAGGTTCCGTAGCTGACTGTTGTCCTTGTTGAGATTTTTGGAATATTTTTGACAAGCCTACAGTGACAGCATGTACTTCCTAATGCACCCACCAGGGGGCACAAGTACCAGCAGTCCCATATTAATGTTGCTAAATTCAATCCCTTGGCTAAGATGGAGTTGTGAGGGGAGAATTCAATGATGGATTGCAGGTTCATAAACCCCTCGTGCCCATTCCTATTCAGTGTTGGTTCTGTGGCAGACACACAGCCCTCCCCCTGCCTGATGGTTAGGGCCTTATGCATCCTAGCAACTGCTTTGCCATACCACTGAGCTGGAGACCAGCTTGCCACAGCATTCCTGACTTTGTCCTTCACCATCTCTAGGCAGAGCTCCATGGATTGGAAGCCAGCATGGTATACTTTGCGAGTTCCAGGCCAGCCAGGGATACGTATGCTTGTGTGTCTGCTTGTCTGTATTGTACGGTGTGTGCTAGTGTCTGTTGAAGCTGGAAGACACCATCAGAAGCCCTGGAGCCTGACTTACAGGCGGTTGTGAGCCGCCATGTGATTACTGGAAGCTGATCTGGGCTCTTCTGAGAGAGCGCCAGCACTCTTGACCACAGAGCCATTTCTCCAGCCCCTCCATCTTATTTTTTCAGACATGTTTCTCATGTTTGAGCTTGGAGCTCACCAATTTGGCAAGGCTAACTGGCCAGCAAGTCCAGGGAATCCCCCGTCTCAGTAATGGTAGCCTTGGGTTCAGGCATATGCTGTGCTCACACTCTTACAGGGTGCTGTGGATCTCAACGCAGGTCCTCACGCTTATGTAGCAAGCACCATACCAAGTGAGCATCTCCCCGGCTCCTTGTATTGCTTCTGACAACACGCTGAGGCATGAACAGCACTGGGTTTTCTTTTAAATAAGTTATTTTAGGGAGAGCTGCTGAGCTCCCTGTTCTTAAGGCCTCCCCATCTCACGGAACAGAATCTGCCACTCTGCCAGAGCAGAGTCCTCTTCTGAAGGGATGTGCTGGCCTTGGAGCACAAGGGAACTCTGGAATGCAGACAGGATGCAGACAGGAGGAGCCCCTGCTCTTTCTATATTGCTTCTCTTGGTGTGGATCCTAGGAGTGGGCCAGGTAGAAGTATCTGGAACCCAACACTCTTGGCCTTTTCTGGGTAAGTAGGGTTTCTAATCCAGAACTGGGACCTCCTGGAAGGGAGGCTTTTATTTCCCACATTGTTTTATTTTGTTATTTATTTTATTTTTATTTTTGAGACAGTCTTCATATGTGGCCAAGGTTAATCTTGAAGTCATCATCCTCTTGCTTCTGACTCCTGACCGTGAGGTTACAGGAGCTTGCCACCACGTTTGACTTCCCGCGTCATTTTGTACTCAAATGGAATCAAAGGACCTCCCAGGGCAAGGCATAGCTCGACAAACACCTGCAGTTTTACACAGTGTGGAGTAACGTAGAGTAGGGCCCATTTTCATGTCAATGGGGGCGCAAGAAAACAAAACAACAACCAGGCTGGAAAATTTCTGTTCGATTTGGAAAAAAAAAAAACAAAAAAACTAACAACAACAACAAAAAAAACAAAACAAGTTGCCGGCAATGGCCAGGAAGTTTTCGGAAGCACGTAGGAGCACTTGAATAGTTTACATTTCAGAAAACTTGAGAATTGTCAGCCTTTTGGGCTGCAGTCAGACCACCATTAAAAACATAAGTCAACCCAAGTGTTTGAATCTCCACGTGGGGAACACACCCCCAACCTACTTGACCCATGGTGTTTTCAGCCATTAGCTTTAAGATCCGATTTCCTTTATTTCTGTCAAACAGGAAGTGAGTGAAGTTGGCTCTTTATTATCTGGATCCTTAAACATGTTGCTGTATGTTTCAGAATGGAAGTTTCTATTATTGATTAAATGTGTTTTCCCTCCCCTAAACGTTATTTGAAGAGTGAGCCTTTTGGGCATAACATGACTGAAATCAGATTCAGAAGGGCAGTCTTTCTAGAGACCTCCCCTCCCCCTTCATGGCTTTATTTGTTTATTTTATTTTAATCGTTGAGACAAGGTCTTATTACGTAGCCTCAGTTAGCTACTGTGCTTATATCTTGTGAGCACATAAACAAGTATTTGCTGATCGCTCGGTACGGGTCAGGAACTGTGCCGGGTGTAGATACATCACAGTAGATAAGATAATCCCTCAGCGCTCCTGTGACCTGGGTAGTTTTATGACAGAGCAACGCTTGCTGTGACAGTGGGAAGCTGACTGCAATGGCATTCAGCGAGAACTTAGTGGGTGTGGTGGTTAATATTGTCACCCTGACAGTCACGTAGTAGTCACGTAGGAGACAAGGTTCTGGGCATGTGTGTGAGGGGTGTGAAGATTAGGTTAGCCTTTAAGCATGCCTTACTGATGGTAGGTTAACTGAGGTGGGAAGAGCCATTTTAACTGTGGGCAGCGTGTGTGTGTGTGTGTGTGTGTGTGTGTGTGTCCTTCACTGACTCGTGAAGACGTAAACTGAGCAATGAAGCCCTGGTATCCACTGCTGTCTGCTCCTTGACCAGACACAGGAGACGGACCCCAGCCTCTCTGCCCTGAAGGATGTACCCTCAAATTGTGACCCGGAATGAACCTTTCCATCCTCAAATTGCTTTAGTCAGAACTTTTAGTCACAGCCACAAGGACAGTAACTGATGAAGAGGGCCAAGCCAGAGAAACCCTAGAGGGGCTTCCTTTGGGGCCGAAGGAAGATAATGATTTAAAGGCCACAGACGGTGGTGGTGGAACAGAGGAGCTGGTTCCAAGTGGGAGAAAGGATGTGATATGCCACGCGGAGGATGGTGCTTGTGTGGTACAAACAGCATGGTCCAAAACAAAAGGAAGATGCTTGTGTGGTACTGGTAGAGCCACGGATTTAAGAGCAAGGAGCAGAACCTAAGAGGGAATGAGGCGGCACCCACAGGATAAGCTGTGAGACTTTCTAACTATACTGTGGGATTTGGATTCTCTGAACTTTTTTTTTTCTTCCCTACAGCGTAGTTATCGGATTGTACAGACCTAGGGCTATGGGAGTCTGGGTCAGGGACGTATATGTGTAAAGTCATCCACAATTTGCGGCCCAGGGGAGGTAAATAGCAGGTCCCCAATGAAAAAGGGAGAGACTTTATGCCTGCGCCTAAGGACTCCAACAATTAGTAGCTAGGAAAAGGGGACATACCACGGAAGGCAGAGAGGAGGCAGAGGCCGGAAAGGTGTCTGGAGTGGGAGTTAAGGAGGAAGTGGGAGAGATGTTCCAGGGGAGTGGAGGAGAGGTAAGCGCCAGAATGCGTGGACTAGAGCGCGGGAACAGCGCAGAATTGGGTTTTTGAACAGGGCTGGTTCAGGGGGAGGCAGGTGGTGGTGATCCAGACTGTAGTGGGCTAAGGAGCAAGCAGAGGCGAATGGCTATGGGCACTGTGGTCCAGGAGGCGAGGAGAGGGCTAGTCTGTAGATATGGAAAGGGGCGGTTCCGGTTCTCCCAAGAAGGGAGAGCACTGTGGGCACGGAACCAAAGGGGTGGATTTAGCTGAAGAGAATCTGAGTTTTAGAGAAAAGGAGTAAACTTGAAAACCAGACAGTTTTTCAGAAGGTGGGAAGGTTAGGATTGCGTCTCCAAGCGTGGGACTGGCCTTAGAAGGGAGGGGGAAAGAACGCTCAGATGTTTGGCTTGGGGGAGTGGAAGGGTTCATTAGCCCACAGTTTCTCTTTGGGGAAGAAGGAGAGGTGCAGTGTAGTCTCAAGAGGGCTGGGAGGGTTTTGCCGAGCAGGGGAAGGGGTTCTGACCCGCTGAGGCAGACTGTTATAAACAGCGCAGGAAGGCAGCTGTCTTAGCAAGTGATTTTTCCCCACTGGGCACTTGCAGGCTTGGGGATGGGAGCAGGCAAGGAGAAGGCAGTGTGAGAGGCCCATCCAGGCTCACGGCTGCAGACATTCAGCATTCCCAAGCCTGGCCTTTCTCAAAACACTCTCCTGACAGATACCGAGTATTGAGAAAATGAAATCTTCCTCAGTCAAAAGTGTTTGGACAAATATGTGTGTGTGTGTGTGTGTGTGTGTGTGTGTGTGTGTATGTACATGTGTGTATATGTGTGTATGTGTGTATATGTGTGTATGTGTGTATGTATGTGTGTGTGTATGTATGTGTGCATATATATTCTTTTTGTAACTTACAAATGAACATAGTTGAGGTTCTCACAGAGGAAGTCCAGTTAAATTTAATTTTCAAAATTTCAGGTTAATTATTTCTAGATTGTTCTTGTTCGTTCCCCCTCTCACCCCCCTCTCACCTATAAAGTTCTTACCGTTTGGTTCCCTCCCTGCAATTCAGTCCCTGATAAAAGAACAGAGGTCTTTGTTGTCCTCCTCCAGTGTTTGTCTTCCTCACAGTGGCTCCTCATAATCAAATTGATTGAGTGAAGCAGGGACAAGCCTTTCTGGAGCGAGCTTGGATTTTACGAACGGTAGCTCCAAGGACCCACGCACCTATTGTTTCCTGTTGTAAATTAAAACACAAACAGTAAGCCAGCTTCCTTGTGGTTCTCTCGGGATGGTGAGAAGGTGAAACTGGTATGGGTAGCCGGGTCACTGACCACCCGTGAGGGTTAGAGCTCTGCTTGGCAGAACCTAGGGAGAGTCAGTATTGATTGCAATGCGAATGTGTGTGATATGTGTACGTCTGTGTGTGCATGCTTGCAAGTATGTGTGTGTGTGTGTGTGTGTGTGCATGTCCATGTGTATGTGTGCATGTGTACATGTGTGTGCTTGTGGAAGTCAGGGATTGTCATTATTCTAAGTCACCAATAATCAACATTTTCATAGGTTTTTTTTTTTTTTCAGTTTAAAGTTGCTCCCAGTCTTCATGCTGTAACTGAGAGAAGCGGATGCAGAGATCCACAGCCAAGCACTGGACCGAGACCCGGGAGTCCAATTGACAAGAGGGAGGAGGGATTGTATGAGCCAGGGTGGGGTCAAGATAATAATGGGAAAATCCACAGAGACAGCTGACCTGAGCTAATGGGAGCTCACGGACTTTGGACCAAAAAGCTAGGGAGCCTGCATGGGACCGACCTAGGCCCTCTGCATGTGGGTGACAGTTAGTTATGTAACTGGGTCTGTTTGTGGGGCTCCTAGCAGTGGGATCAGGACCTGTCCCTGGTGCTTGAGCTGGCTTTTTGGAACCGATTTCCTATGCTGGATTGCCTTACCCAGCCTTAATGCAGGGAAGGAGCTTGGTCCTGCCTCAATGTGATATGCCATCTTTGTTGACTCCCATGGGAGGCCTGCCCCTTTCTGAATGGAGAAGGAGTGGATGGGGCCCGGGATAGATGGGAGGAAGGGGAGGGAATAGGAAGAGGGGAAGGAGAGGAAACTGTGATTGGTTTGTAAAATAAATGAAAAAAATTAATAAAAAATCAAATTGCTCTCATTTGTGGGTTTATCTCATCACATTTGGTTGATGTTGACCAGGGAATACCGTTTTGGCAGACAACAAATGAAAGAAAAAGAGAGGGGCAGGGAAGGATCTAGCAGGATTAAGTGTAGTGGAGAAAGCATACATTGTCACAACCAAGGGAATGGAAATGGGTTCTAGGAAGGGAGCAGGAAACTTAGAAATGGCAGTAGCTGTGTCCTCCAAGGGGTAACAGAACATGACAGATACGTGAGTTTGAGATATAAGCATTTCATGGGGGATGAGGATTATGTTTAAGAAGTTGGTTTAAGATGTTTAAAAAGTTGCTGATGGGCCAGCAAGATGACTCAGCAAATAAAGGGGCTTGCTGTCAAGCCTGGCGATTAATCCCTAGGGTCCACGTGGTGGAGGGAGAGAACCAAATGACTCCCCCACAAGTTGCCTTCCAACTTCCGCATGCATTCGGTGGCATGTGTGCGCCCACGCCCACTCATCTGTCTGCCCACACAGCCATACGCACACAAATAAATAAGGAAATGTAAAATAATTTTTTTAAAGCCAAACTGTTGAAGGTTGCTGAAGGTCAGTGAAGGGGAGTGACAGCGGGAATAAACCAAACAGAAACACAGGAGTAGAAGCCCAGGCCCTGTGAGCCCCGAGAGTCCTCTGACACCCAGGCCTGAGTCCCGTGTCCTCAGCATGTCTGATGGTTTTCCTGGCCCACCTGCTTCTGCCTTTATTGGTCCTGCTGGTTTTACTCAATGCTCTAAATGACCACATTATGGTTTCTAAGGCGTTTCCTCTTATGGTCTCGGCTGCCTGAATTAATAAAGGCACAAGCTGCAGGTTAGGGTCCAGAGCTACCTGTGAATGGAGGGTCCCAGTCTGCCTGTCTGCCTGCAGCTCTGTCTTCAACTCCTTTCTCCTCACCTCTCACAACACAGTTCTGTACTTTAAATGCAGAAAAATGATCCTCTGAGAATTCCACACATACGTACAACATATTTTGATCATATTCGTCCCCTACCCCTTAATTCCTTGTTCTTTCCTTTCCCTCCCTCCCTCCCTCCCTCCCTTCCTTCCTTCCTTCCTTCCTTCCTTCCTTCTTTTTTTCTTTTTATTTTGTTTTTCAAGACAGGGTTTGCTGTGTAGCTCTGGTTGTCTTGGAACTCTCTCTGTAGCAAACTCAGAGATCCACTTGCCCCTGCCTCCCAAGTGCTGGGATTAAAAGTGTGCACCACCATTCCCAGCTTTATTTTGTGTTTTTAATAACTCACTTAGTCCTAAATTAATGATACCCAAAGGTTCATTGGCACAAAGCCCTCAACTAGAACATGATTAACTTCTCAGGAATCATAGTCCAGAAGGAATCCAACTTGTCCTCTCCTGACCTACCCTACCACCCTACTGAGGTGACTAGGAAAGGTTGAAAGCCTCGGGTCTGGCCTGTCTTCAGTACAGACATGCAGGTTGGCAGCTCATTCATCTGGACAGGAGTGAAGAGATCAAGAGAAACCCACACGTTTCTCAATGGTTTCATTTTCCAGATGATTCTCTACTCTGGGAAGCTTCCCCGCGCACTGCTTCCTGTGTCCCACTGATGCCTGCAGCACCCCAACTTAAGTGTGACAGCTCCAAATCCCCCAGAGAAGAATGCACAATCACGCATGCCAGTTAAATAATGCTAAAAACACTTCTTGTTGTGAGCCACTGTTGTATAAAACCCAGGGAACCACGATCAGTCTCCTCCATGAGATTGGCAATGTCGGGAAGGGATGCTGATACGGCAATTAGCCTGGCTCAGCAAGGGCCCATTACTATTCCAGCTGCCTGTGCTGTGCCAGTCTCACGGGTACCGGTGACAGCTAACACCTGTAAGAGCTCAGTAAGGATGCCCTGTGCGAGCAGCGATGCCGTTAACGCTGCCCGCCCCGTGCTAATGAATGCGAACACGGAGACACAAGGAAACCCAGCTGGCAGTGGCAGAGCCACCAGGCAGTACAATTCCACGGGTCTATTGTCCTCCCTGCCGCGCTTGTACTTCTTTATCTTGCACGAGACCATCATTACTGAAAGCATCATAGCCCTCAGAGATGCTTTTTGGTATTGTCTATTCTGGCTTGGGCATTTGCCAGGGTGTTGTCAGGGTGTCTGTTCCCAGGTCTCTGCATGGCACGCCCCTCCCTATTTCCAGGAAGACTTTCCCTCGAATGACCCTTAGACTTCTGCACCCTCCTCATTCCCTGACCACGTGCCCTGGACTCACACCGACCCTGGACGCACACCGACCCGGCTACTGTTTGTCCCCACATGCTCTTAGCACCTACACCCAGGACATTCCTCAGTCTATGGTTGTGCTTGTTACATGAATAGGATGAATGAATGAAGACAGAGTTAGCAGAATGTGACAGCCAGGCTCAGGCTATTGGGAGCTACTTTTCTGCAGTACTATGGAGGGCCAGAGACATTTGTGAGAAGAGTTACAATCCTGGGCCTGTCTGCCAGCAGGAGGGCTGGCACTGGGCTCTCCTGACTAATGCCTGTCAGATTTATTGCTAAGTGGTCCCATGTCATTCATACATACTCATTTAACAAATTTTACTTTCTCAGTCTATAAAAGTAATTCAATAGAATTATGATAATATACATGAAGAGATTATGTTTAGGACTAGGCGTAACCAATCATATAGTAAATTTTAAGCTACAACTTGAAAAGATATTACAGATTAACACCAGGTCAGATTCTGTATAAAAATCACCATAAACTGATTCTACCATTATAGCCACTATTCACAAGTTGAAAATAAAATGGCTTTAATTAAACTTTGTTAAAATGTTAGCAATTGTTGTCATTACATACAAAGTAAAACCACACAGGAATTATAGATAGAAATGCCATTAAGTTCTAGTTGAAGCCCCCTATTGCTTTCCACCTTATTTTTTAATTAATTAATTAATATTAATTAATATAGGTGTTTCGCCTGCATGTATGTTTGTGTACCACATGCATGTCTTGGAGCCCAGAAGAGGCTGTTGGATCCCTTGGGACTGGAGTTTCAGATGGTCGTGGGACATTGTGTGGGTGCTAGGAATTGAATCCAGGTCCCCTGAAAGAGTAGCCAGTTCTCTTAATCGTTGAGCCATCTCTCCAGCCCCTGTGCTTTATTTTTGGAGATGAGAGGGGTCTCTAATTTTGAGATGAGGTCTCTAATCAAACCTGGAGCTCATACATTTGGTCAGGTTAGGTGGTCAACGAGCTTCAGAAATCTACAGTTCCCTTCTGCACAGTAATGCTGTGAGTATAGATGCCCAGTGTTTTACCATGGGTCTGAGCCCGCGAGCTCAGGTCCTCATGGTGTGGGAAGTCTTTCTGAATATGTGTTGCGTTTATTGGTTAATGAATAAAGAAATTGCTTTGACCTGTGATAGGGTAGAGCCCAGAGCTAGGTGGGGGAAACTAAACTGAATGCTGGGAGAAAGAAGGCAGAGTCAGGGAGAAGCCATGGAGCCCCTGCCAGAGACAGACACCAGATGGAACCTTGCCGGTAAGCCACAGCCATGTGGCGATACACAGATTAATAAAAATGGGTTAAATTAATGTATAAGAGCTAGCCAATAAGAAACTAGAGCTAATAGGTCAAGCAATGATTTAATTAATACAGTGTCTGTGTGGTTATTTCTGGCTTGGGCATCCGGGAGCAAACAAGTAGACTCCTACAACATCCTCGTGCATGTGTGGCAGGAAATTTACCAACCACGCCATCTCTCCAGCCCCAGGTCCTAAGCTCTTGAGGAATTCTGGAAGTTACTTGGATTTGGATGTTAGAATAAATTTGCTCCTTTGAAGCGGCATAGAAATTAATGTCAACCAACCTTACTAGCAAAGGCAGCAGCTCCTCAAGTATGGCAGATGATGGGGTGCTCGGTTGATGTTCAGAAGAATGGTGGAGGAGAACTCTGACTTGATGAAGTGAGAAACATTGATGAGTCAAAGGAAAACACAAAATGGCAGATTCTGTCGGGTTTGGACTCAATGAGTTATTTTTAAAAAAACCAACCATTCAGAGCTCAGAGGCTCATAAAAATTCCAGACCCCTCTCTCTTTGTGTGTGTGTGTGTGTGTGTGTGTGTGTGTGTGTGTGCAATGCTTGCACAGGCTGTCAGAAGAGAGATTCAGACCCTAAAGCTGGAGTTACAGGAAATTGTGAGCCACACAGCATAGGTGCCAGGAACTGAACTCCAAGAGCAGTATATACTCTGAGCCATCTCTCCAGCACTTTCTATAGATATCACCCCTTGTTCTTTTTACCCCAGTAGTAAAGACATGTGTTCAACATGTCTTGGGGTCAGGGGGTGAATTTTGTTGCTGCCTAACATAAGTGGTACCTTGTGCCAGGAGAAGTCAGTAGGGCCTGGAGAGCCAGCAAGGTGATGCAATGAGCATCCAGAATCCCACACTGAGAGGCTCTGATCCCACCAGACTTGAGGAAGCACCTGGCGGTGTGCATTTGTACACAGTGGTCCTAAATGACTGCAGGATCTGGGGACATCTGCAAAGACTGGGAGAAACAACTTTCCTTGTTAGGGGAGATGACTGTTAGAAACAGGAGGAGAGAAATACTAGAACTGAGGTCTTCTGGCTGAGGAATTAGAGTCAAAAAATTATGTGCAGAGATCCCAGGGTGATACACACATTGTTACAGGTATTTCACAAGGAAGGGCTGAGTTGCTGGTTGTCATCTATTGTATTTGAGTATACAATGTCCCACATGGGCTTATGTAGTTCATTGCTTGGTCCCTAGGAGGTGCTGTATGGAGAAATTACAGAATTTGCAGGTGGAGCCTTGCGGGAGGAAGTGTGTCACTGGGGGAGGGTTTTCAGGTTTTACATCCTGGCCCAGCTTCCTGTTCTTTCTCTCTGCTTCCTGTGAGTGGGTGAAATATGATCTGCCAGCCTCACACCCCTGCTACCATACCTTACCCACCGTGATGAACTGTACCCCCACTTTATAAGCCAAATAAACCCCTTCTCCCCAAAGTTGCTTTCTGCATTGGTGTTCTATTGCAGCAACAGACAAGCAGCTAATGTAGCTACCTTCCACCAATGCTTAAGACAACAGAGGCTCGATTCATCCAAAAGTGGTAGTGATTTTTTATGTGTTAGACAACAGCAAAAGACAACAACAGCAACAAAAAAAACTCTACAAAGATGATTATGCCCATTGTTAGAGCCCCATGAGAATGAAGATTGTCTACTGGTAGTCAGAAAACATACAAGAGGAATTCAAAACAGAAGCTTGGGCTATAATTTTCATATCACTGGAGGACAGTTTCACAGATAAACACTGGTAAACATTGGAGAGAGATGCCATCCGGACCAATCACACCATGAACTTGAGCGCTGGTCCTGTTGGTGTTTGCTGCCTGTTTGTGGTATCTGGCAGTGCTATAGGCAGACGCACAGGTAAGCAACCACCCCTGCGCCTGCTGCCTTGAATCTGAGGGTCTCTGTGGAAGTTGCTGGGAGTTCTTTGGTGGAAGCCCCATTTCCTTGGTTTTTGTTCTTCCCTTTCTCATTGGGAAGCCGTGGACAGGAGGTTTATGGACTTGCTCCAAGGATGCTGCTTGGTGTGTCAAGTAGGCCTCCAGGCCATAGTCTCTGAGGTATGCACGGGTGGGAAGGTCAAGGAGAGAAGAGAGGTGGCAGTCTTGCTTGGTGGGCTGAAGATGCTGCTCAAGGTCCCTGAGTCTTTTCAAGATAGAAGGAGATTCTTGACTTTAGGCTCAGATGTAGTGTGTATCTTAGTATAGACACAAAGACTTCTGCTTGGGCCTGTGGAGGCCCAATCGATGCTCAGCTTGCTCATCTTGTGACACTGTTAAGGCTTGGGATCATTTCGTGGTGGCTGAGGCTGGAACCAACTGGTACAGACGGGTCTCCTAAGCCTTCTCGCTAGAGTTGCCCCAAGGTGTGCGGAGAAGACAAAAGATCCAATAACAGGTTGCCTTGCTCTTGTTTGGATCTGGCTGGGAGGTAGCCCAGCAAATCCATAGCCTCACTACAGACGTCTTGAAGCCGAGAAACCTTTTCATAAGGCAAGGACCAACGCCAAGCCTGGGAGATGTTCAGGGCATTCCTGGCATTAGTGGCAAAGGAAGGCTGATTCATACTTTTGCCACGGGTGACGTTGTGAACCCAGGTTTGGAGATGGGGCAAGAATTTCAACCCCACAAATTTGTATAGCCTGGAGGTCTGGGCCAGCGGTGCCCGAACCAGGTCCTCGTACCTCAGAAGCAGGAAGCGCTGCTGTAGAGCCTCAGGCAGGGCTTGGATGGCCTTGATTATGTCCACGTGGCTTTTGCAGATGATCTGCATGGTATAATAGGGGTGATCTTCCTCCTTGATCACCTTCAAATGTTCCCCCAGCACAATGCGACTATCAATCATGAGGTCCCCTCTGGTGTGTTCCCGAGATCGGAACACAGCCCGGGGGTCTCGGATCAGGTGTACGATATGCAGGTTGAGGGAAGGGTCTGTGAGAAGTGGGTAAAGGGCCTGCAGGTTGAAGAAGCGCACCTCCTTGAGTACCACGTGACTGTGAGAGCCGCAGGCCTTCTCCACCATATCAAAGGGCTTCTGAGCACAGAGGCGCCTACAAGGCTCAGGCGAGCTGATCTGGTCACTAGAGAAGAAGTCACAGACAGGAGACGAGCACAGGGCCCGGCTTTGCTGCCATTGGAAGAGGCTGGACTGTTTTCGGGGGCCTGGCTTCATGTAGGCATCGAAGACGCTCATGTCACACAGGAAGACCGAACGCAGAAGGTCCCGCGCAGCCATGTGCAGCTTCCAGGCCGTGCTGCTGGTGAAACTCATCCACACGTGCCAGGCAGGCTCCATTAGGTAGAAGACATCCGGGTGTTGCCCAAAAACCTGCCCCACAAAAGAGGATCCTGACCGCCAGGAAGACAGGACCAGCACATGCACGGGCCTCCTGGACTCTTCTTCGTTCTGGACAAAGCCCGTACGTCTGAACGTGTGGAAGAAGAGCGCCGCAATTATCATCTGGGAAGCCAGGAAGAGCAGCAGCTTCCCTTTCTTAGGCAGTATCATTCTTTGGAAGTAGAAAACCTTTAAAGTGTAAGCAGAGGAATGGGGCTGAGTCAGGCTATGGTGGCATCTACCTTCTGGCTTCTCTTGGACCCCCTCCCAAGAGCAATGTGAAAATTCAGAAACTTCCTGCAATTGCCCTTGTCCAAATCCCCCTGCAGAGTAATTCTGGCTTCTTGGTTCTTACTGGATCGTTGTGTTCTGTATTTTACAATCTTTAAAACTTCCTCCTCTGGTCTTTCTTGTCCACTGAACTACCAAGAACATCCCTACTCAGATACTTTCACTCAATACAAGGGACACTGCCACACCCTGCGCCTTCTACACCCCTGGCAGAGTGGCCTGCAGGTAAAGCGGTCCGTCTGATGAAGCCTGGGACCTTCCCACTGCAATCTCCTGAAGCCTAAGAAAGAAGGCTGTCAAACTGCCTGGCTTTAGAGTTTTCTCCTTCATGGCAGAGCCATACATCAATGGGGCATCGGGTTCCTTCTGACTTAGCCTCATCCCATGGGACTAAGAATGCGGGGGAGAGGATCCACAGCCAACCTTGTGCCTATGCAGATGACAAATGAGCTGAATTCATTTCAGCAGAAACATTGATTCTATAGATGTGGGGTGAGCCAGCCTAGGAGCTGGTTTGAGACACCCGGGGCTGTTTGGTCACAGGGCTACAGTTTTGCAAACCTACTCAGGACTGTACTGCAGAATGCCAGAGACTGTCACCTCATCAGGAACTCAGATGTTCATTACACAAAGTGATAACAGAAGAAGGTGTTAGGAAGGTGTTCCAGTCGCTGGATTTTCAATATTTAAAGAACACGTTTGCATTTGTAATTCACATAAAAATTCATGAAAACTAGTGGAAGCCCGGACTTCACTCTTTGCACAGTGAGGGCTTATTTTTTATGAAAAAAACCTTCGCGTGGGGTGCTTGGTAGGTTAGCCATAGATTCCACAAACCGAACTTGGTGGGGTATTAAAAAAAAGGGACATGAAATTAGGGGTGTGGAGGAGGGATGAGGAGGTGAGAGTAAATCTGAGAAAAGTTGGGGGAGTATTGTATGCATGTATGAAATACTCAAAGAACTAACAAAATATAGTAAAAACCATATAATAATGGAAAGTATGTATTTCAATGCAGAGAGAGGAGCAGAGAAAGAGCGTGCACCAAAGTCAGCAAGAGGACTTAGCAGGTAACGGTATCTACTAATAAACCTGAGTCTGATACCCAGGATGAAAGTGGTGGAGGGAGGGAACTGGCTCCTGCGAGTTGTCTTCTACCCTCCACAGGTGCACGTGTGCAAATATACCCACATGCATATGTACACACACACATACATTCATACATACAATTTCTAAAAGGAATAAAGATAGTCTAGTATCAAGTGCCATGCTGGTGTCTTCCTCTAAACAGTTTTAAAAATCAATTGTTTTTATCTTATGTGTCTTGGTTTATCATCCACATGCATACAATACCCTTGGAGACCAGAAAGAGAGTGCTGGATGCCTTGCTAGGCACCATGTGGATGCTGGGAACTGACCCCTACTCCTCAGTAAGAGCAGCCAGTGCTCTTAACCAGTGAGTCACCTCTCTAATCCCTCTTAGAGGTTTTAGTGCTCTTTTCTGCATCATTCTGGTCCGAGCGACTTTTTGATATAAATAACCAAGAGACACGCTGGCTATTACACAGAACATAAATATGAACAGCAACAGGTGCTAAAGCATATATACCATCACGTGTCCTAGAGATTCTCCTCCCTTGCACCTTAGTAAAGAAGGGAAGGGCTTGCTATTCTCCCGATGACAGACATCATCATCAATTGCAATCTCTTCCTTTGGGTGGTGCATGCCTATAACCCTGTGTACATGGGAGGCAGAAGTAGGAGGATTGCAAGTTCAAGGCCTGCCAGAGTAATTCAGTAAGGTCCTCTCTCAAAAATAAAAGAAATATACTAAAGAGGACCTACATGTGTAGGGAGCGGAGGAGGTCCTGAGTGAATGTGTGAGGAGTGGGTGAAGTCCTGAGAGTATGTATCATTGACAGGACCACGGCCATAGCAAGGACCCCCATGGAAACGGCGACCTTCCTCTGGTTCTAGTACAAAGGTTGACAGTGTGTTGACAGTGTGTACAGAAAACATCAACCCTAGTCTGGGTTGTTTGCTGCCAGAGACTGCTCTCCTACAGAGCCTCCCAACTGAAACTAGCTAGCCCTCCCCTTTGTGTGGTACATAATCAACACACTGACTTTGGGGGTTGTGTTGCAGGTGTCCTCCATCAGGGTGAGCACAGTCTACCCAACCCCAGCTCTTCCATGCCATTTCTTCATTCCCATGTCACCCCAATCACGTTTCCAGGACCCCGCTGTGCGGGACACAATAGTAGAGCTCCTGCCTACATAGGCAAGGCCCTGAGTGCTAGTGAAACCATAAACTCTGTTAGAACAACTCCCATTTCAGTCTCTAAGGTAGGTTTTACATCTCTGCTGGGTAGGTTTTCCTTTTCAGCTTCCCAGGACCCGAGAAGAGTAACTGAGGGACTGCCTAGATCAGGTTGGCCCGTGGGCATGTCTGTGGGGAACTGTCTTAGTTGTTAAGGCGGAGGATCCACCCTGAATGTGAGCACCGGTGCCTGGGTAGCGTCCACCTCTGGGATTTCCCTGCCATAACGGACTGTAGCCCTGCACCTGTAAGTCAGGTGAACCCTTTCCAGGGTTCTAAGTTGTTTCGCCCAGGATACTTTGTCATAACAACAGAAACAAAACTAGAACAGGAATGGATAATTTGTCTGTGTTCTTAGCTCTAGGAGGTTATTTTGTCTGACTCTTACTAGATTCCCTTTTCAAAGGTTTTTGTTTTTGTTGTAATTTTGAGATAGGCTGGCCTGCATTTTACTATGTAGCCCACGATAGCCCTAAATTCCCATTGATTCTTTTTGCCTCAGCCTCCTGAGTGCTGGAATCATAGGATTGAGTCACTAAGCCCAGCTTTTTAAATGTTTATTAGTATATTTTAAGTGCACAAAGTAATGAATCTTACAATGTCATTTTATACACATATATGATATGTGTGGCTATTCACATATCCTAGTACTCTCTCCTACCCTCTATCACCTACTGACTCTCTTGTCCTCTGTCACCTACTGACCCTCTCTTGTCCTCTGTCACCCACTGAATCTCTTGTCCTCTGTCACCCACTGACTCTCTTGTCTTCTGTCACCTACTGACCCTCTCTTGTCCTCTGTCACCCACTGACCCTCTCTTGTCCTCTGTCACCTACTGACCCTCTCTTGTCCTCTGTCACCTACTGACCCTCTCTTGTCCTCTGTCACCCACTGACTCTCTTAGTCTAGTCATCATTCACAACTTAAAACATATTTTTAGGACCCTTGAGTTTACTTAGATTTGCTTGGATAGGAATAGTGGGTGAGTATCATTAAATCATATGCATATATGAAATTGCCAAAGGACAAAAATAATAAACAAATGTCCTGCCTGCTCAAATGGGGTCTTTATGTTTCCAATTGTTTTGAAAAGACTGGTTCTCATGAACATGAAGCCCATAGAGTAAGAACTGAAAACGTGGCTTTCTTAAGACTCCACACAGGAGAGAAAAGCTCAAAGAGCCCTTGATGGCTGTATCCTGGCCTGCCAGGACCCAGGTCTCTGTCTTGCTGAAGACAAGTGGAGAGACGGGATCTTGCCAGAAGCAATTGGGTCTGTAGGGGAAGTTAGCTCTCTGTAGGCAGGGGTAAGTGGCACATCTTCAAAGAGGTCACAGCCTTCCCCTAGAGGAAAGAAAACATGAGAACTTTCCTAGTGACTTGGTTGCCTTGAACCAGTTTCTAAGAGCCAGTATTTATCTTGTCGTTAGTCCACAGTGAAAACTCTGCTTCCAAACCTGCCTAGTTATCTCTGCTACACAACACTGGGTTCATTTTATTTTGTCAGTTCAGCTGCAGTTCAAACACTCTAGGAGATTTAGATGTTTATAAACCCTTAACGATTTTCCTCTTAGGAAGAGACACAGCAAGGCATCCTCCCGACCCACAGCTCTAGGCTTTTTTTCTTTTCCTTTTTCTTGTCAGCGTGTCATAGAACACAAAGGACACAGGGACACAGAACACAAAGCATTTCCTTGTTTCTTTCTACCATCTATTGTACGGACACACAACAATTTATCTAACCAAGGGCTTCTGGGTTGTTTCCAAGCTCCCCTTATTTCAAAGGCTTCAGTCATGGGCTTCTTGTCTACACACTTGTAAGATTAAATCCCCAGCAGTGAAACGTGGAGTCAAAAAGCACGAGCGTGCAAGTGTGTGTGTGTGTGTGTGTGTGTGTGGTTTAGACAGCCATTGCCAGGCAGCCTTCATGCTACCTGTGAACCCAGAGGGAGGTATTGAGAGTGGATTTGGGAGGAGGAGGCAGCCACAGAGGTGATTATTGGAGCTTGTAACTTGCTTCCTCAAGAGGTAGGACATGCTTTGTCAGCTCTCGGGCTTCCCTTGGAAGTCCCCTTAGACATTCTGGAAGTGTGTCATAACCCTCACTAGAGTCTGTGTGGCAGTGGCACCCCCCATCTCCCATTGCCAGTCATGCTTTCCCTCTGGATATACCAAAAGCATCAATCGAGGGTCAGCCTTTTTCTCTATTGTTTGTGTGTATGCGTACGTGTGCCTGTTTGTGTGAGGACCACTGGGAAACTTTTGGCGCCATTTCTTTCTTCATATAGCATACCCCTCCCTTCCTCCCTCCCTCCTTCCTTCCCTCCCTCCATTCCTTCCTTAATCTCTTTCTCTCCCCTCTTTCTTTTTGAGCCAGGGCCTCTCACTGGCTTGGAGCTTGCCAAATAGGCTAGGCTGGCTGATCAGTGAGCCCCAGGGATTTCCAGTTCTGGATTTAAAATGTATGCTGCCATGTTTGGCGTTTGAAAAACCTGAGTTTTGATGATCTATCTTGGTGTTCTCAAAATAAGCACTTTACCCATGGCTCTGTCTCTTTAGCCTTTATCTCCTCTTTGTGGCCAAAATATTCCACCACCTTGCCAGGTTTGGGAGCTAAGGGCACTTGCTGCCCAGGCATGGGGACCTGAGCTCTTATCCTCAGCAGCCAAAGAAAAGCCCGGTGTGGTCATGTGGGTGCATGCATCCTGTGTTGTGTCCGTCTGGGTGCATGTATCCTGTGTTGTGACCATCTGGGTGCATGTATCCCATGTTGTGTCACCCGGGTGCATGTATCCCATGTTGTGTCACCCGGGTGCATGCATCCTGTGTTGTGACCATCTGGGTGCATGTATCCCATGTTGTGTCACCCGGGTGCATGCATCCCGTGTTGTGTCCGTCTGGGTGCATGTATCCTGTGTTGTGACCATCTGGGTGCATGTATCCCATGTTGTGTCACCCGGGTGCATGCATCCCGTGTTGCGGGAGAACAGAGACAAAAGGATGGCTAGGACTTGTGGGTCCCAAAGTCTAGTGAGAGGTCCTACCTCAAATGCAGACACTTGACATCCTTGCTGGTCCCAAAGTCTAGTGAGAGGTCCTACCTCAAATGCAGACACTTGACATCCTTGCTGGTTCCAAAGTCTAGTGAGAGGTCCTACCTCAAATGCAGACACTTGACATCCTTGCTTGGCTTCTACATGCATGAGTGTGTCTTGCTCACTTGCATTCACATGTGTACATACAACCCCCTTCATGCCCACGTTGCTATCACAGGGGACAGTGTCAGTGAATGCGACTTCCTGTCTTGCCCTCTGGGCCTCATGGTTCAGGGGATGACCAGTTTGTCATCCAAGGGGGAGCAACTGGAAACTATGCCATTGCTGATTGCGGTTTAAGTGTTGCTGTCCCCTCTCCACTACCACAAGGCAGAGAGCTTTTCCTAGGTACAGTCTGAGTATGGGAAACGATGTAGGACAAAGGTAGGAAGCAATGGCGTGTTGGGGAGCGGGGAACTCAGCCTGCGGACACCCAGAGCCTGGGCTGCAGTTTTACAAGCAGGTCCTGTGACTGCTTCGCCCAAAGCTAACATCCCCTGGAACTAGGAAAACAGGGGTTTCCTTCCATCCCAGCCCTGGGTCAATGCTGCCCTGCAGGGCTTGATGGCTCTGTGCCTTCCTTGTGTGCCAGCTACTGCTGGCCCCAAGCCAGGACCTTTCTGTGTTTTCTTCCCCTGCCTTTTTTTTTTTTTTTTTTTTTTTTTTTTTTTTTTTTTTTTTTTTTTTTTTTTTGGCAGGGTGGCAGGATGGTGTTGGGGAAGGTCCTGCTCCTTGTTCTTGCCATTCTATCATGGAGTGGCTTCTCCATTCCTCTCCTTCTGCTCTGTATAAGCCCTGGCCAGAAAGAGCGAGCTCTTGTGAAGTTCTTCTCGTCCCTGGTCACCAGGATCTAAACAGCATGTGTTGTGACTGCCTACCCCACTAGAGGTCACATCTCAGGCAGAGTTAGCTCATCTTAACAACCAATAGTAGAAGCAGGGGACAGTCTGTGTGTGGCAAAAGTAAGGGCCTCTGGGTATCTGGTGCTTTAGGGAGCTCCATGGAGAGCAGACACTCCCTCTCCGGTTCCAGCCCGAGTCACGCTCTCTTGCTGGAATTCTCTGCTGGAGGTATTGGCATTTCCCCACTGCCTCTCAGCCCTCCCCACCCTCAGCTACCACACCTCCTTCTAAAGCACACATCTGTCGCTCTCTAAAATCCCTACAATTAACATTCTAACATGTATAAGCTAAAACCCAAATCCCTAGGCCTCGTGCCCAGAGCCCACCTCTGCTTGCCCATTAATTTCCTGTTCCTTCCTCCATTCTTCCACCTCTACCCTTGAAGTCAGCCTTCCGATCTGCCCAAGCTGTCTTGTTGCTGAGGAGCCCGGAGAAATTTAGAGAACTGTCACTCTTCCTGCAAGAGACTACCCACAGGCCCCTTTCTCCCATAAACAATGCTTTCCCAGGCCTCCCAAATGTCCATTAGCTTCCCAGCTTCTGCACAGGGCACAGCTGCAGACTTAGCTTGCCCATGGTGTGTAACGCTTCCACAACTGATTCGGACTCCTTACATCCCCTGAATTAATGAAGATAGTTGGGGAACAAGGAAGAGTCACATTGCTAAAAAGCAGAAAGTCTTTGTTTGAGACAGGGTTTCATGTGGCTCAGGCTGCCCTCCGAACTGGTCATATAGCCGAGAATGGTTTTGAACTTCTGACCCTCCCACCTCTTGCGTGCTCGGATTACAGGTGTGCACTACATGTCTCAGTGACGGGCGCTCACATCACTTGAGAAAAAAGAAAAGTCATCAGAACGTTTGTGTCTTGAGAACCATCATCAGAGGCGGGGGTGGGGGGAAGGCACCAGAGTTAGGGGCTTCCTCCAGCGTCCTCACTACAGGAGCCTGGACTACAGATCCTCCCCAGCCAATCAGGAGCAAGCTTTTCAAAGCAAAATGGGAAATCCCGACCAAAATCAACTAAACAAGCCGCCTAGATGTCAGTCTAAGAGGCCAGCATTCTGAAGACTTGAGCAACTCCACTTTAGATTCTCTCATGGAATGATGTCCCTAAAAGCAGAAGGTAGAAACGGCAGGCAAGGGTTTGCACAAACAGAAAGAAGGTAGGCGGGCTGGGGACACCGGCCTCGTCATAAACAGCCGAGAGACCTGGGAAACTCTTAGGGTTAAGCTCCCAGATAAAAGTGACCACAAAACAAACTTGTTTAAGACAGTGTCTCACGCTACATCCAAAGCTGGCCCCAAACTCACCTCAATCCTCCTGCTTCTGCCTCTTAAGTGCCAGGATGACACGCTACCACACTCCAAAGAAGAAACTCGAGCAGTCTCAGTGCTAGAAGGATTGGGCCGGGGTCCTCACCAATGCTGTCTTGAGTGTTCACGGACAGGGCTGGGCACACGGAGTGGGAAACACCGGTTTGTGAATCTCGAGTGAACCAGTATCCGTGGGGAGCTCTTGCTGCCTCAAGGAATGTGGGGCCAGGCATTTTTATTTTATATTTGTAGAATTATTCAGCCCCAGTGAAACAGACTTATCCAAGGCGATTTGAGGCAGAGGTCTCCTCCACCTCAGTTGCTAGGCTGGCCCTACAAATGTCATTCAATTTCACACCTACAGTTCACTTCTGGATTTCCAGAAGCCCTCAGGGGTGCAATTATAAAATACAATCCCACTAGACACAATTGGGCATTCAAAACAGGGCTGGCCACATCCCTATTGTTTAAATTCACATTGTATATTTGTAGTGTGTGGCAGTCAGAGGAGAGGGGTGGAAACTGACCCACCTTCTGTCAGGTGGGTCTTCGGAATGGAACTAAGAACATCCCCTGAGCCATCTCACGGGCCCTACTTCCCTAGTTTTCAAAACGAACAACTGACACTTGCTTGATTGACTGTCTGGGTGCAATAGCTCTGTTCATTTGATCTAATTAATGGCCACAATCCACTCTGCAAGCCAGACCAAACCTGCAGCTCCCATCTATCTCCCATGCAGCAGCAAGCAGGAGGGAAACAGGCCTGGAGGTCAGAATCACTCGGTTCTTCCCACTTTTCAGAGTTGGCTGGGTAGGGCTTCTGGTAAGCAGCTTGTGTTTCTTTTTCTAGAAGATTCCCTTGGTGATTCAGAGTTTGATGCACTCCCCCATCCCCCTAACCCTCTTCCTGTAGGGTTCAGAATCCTCAGCTTAGATGTCAGATGCTATCTGATACCTGGATCCTGCAGCCTTGGGATAATGCCTGCCCTACATGGTAGCTGCATCCTGAGGAACTCTCTTCTTACCTTGTTAATGGCTTGGGCTTCCCCAGTGGACTGTGGCTTTACTGCCTGCTCCGCAGAGCACCGTTCCTTCTCTGACTCAGAAACTCCCCCACGACTTCCTCCTCCTGCTGGCATTTTGCTTCCCCACCCCTTGTGCTGAACCGACAACCCACCTTGCAAGACAGGCTCCAGAAAGGCTCTGGCTCTCAAAAAGCTGGGGCTTGAGCAGCTTGATTATCTTGAGGGTGGAGAGATGAGGGGTGGAGGGCGGAAGAGGGGTGGGGGTGAGTAAGGAGCGGCACTCCAGGTGGACTAAGCTGAGGAGGGTAAAAGATGACCCCCGGAATGTTCACTCTCCTAAGGCAGCCAGAAAGGCCAGATCCCTTTATAAGGTATCACAGGAGGAGAAAAGGTCCGGGGAGCGCCAGAAGATGGGAGTGGGAGGGTGCTGCCAGACAGGCAGTAGAAAGCCAATAAGAGTTTGTGAGCCTCACTCCCCGCCTCCCGTCCCCTCCCGTGCCCCCCCTTTCCCCGTCTTTTACTCTTATCTCTAAGGAGGCCGTATAAAGATTATTTTCTCTGCATCACACCTGTTTCTCCATTCCAACCTAGGGAGGTAACATTTCTCCGCTCCTATGTCATATCCAACATCTTCACCTCCACAGCAGAGACAACGGATATGTTCTAGGCTGGGGACTACAGATTTACCAGTGTTTAGTTTGATTACAGGGTGAAGAATTCTCCTTTACTACAATAAAATAAAATAAAATAAAATAAAATAAAATAAAATAAAAGCTATTGAAAGATAAAGCTTCAGATTGGCGGCTTGTCCGCAGCAAGTCACATACCCACTCTGGGCTACTTTATCTGGTTGTCAACAGTCTAAAACAGTAGATACAGATGGGAGAACGGAAACTTCCAGAGAGTAGAGAAGCTGAGTGCTGACTCTCAGAACAAATAAGGATGACGATGCCTGCCTTCCACACCGTGAATGTTAGGATTAGCGAACACACGTCCCCTTGGCCAATGCTATGATACTAACAAGGGTTTAAAGGGGTTAGTTACGGAGACTGCAGAGATGGCTTAGCGGTTAGGAGCACACGCTGCTCTTGCAGCGGATCCTAGTTCAGTTCTAGCACCCACATCCGGTGTAATTCCAGCACCCGCGAGCACATACCCACACAACTCACATACCCATAAACAAATCTTGAAAAGGTGTTAGTTATTATTTAATAATGACTGTACCTCTTCTTAATAGCTGCTATTTTCCAGGCTTCACTAAAGAACAACCAGGCTGCATAGGAGTGAGTCACACCCAGGACTGGCAGATCCCCATCAGCTGTGCCTCCGAAGGCCTTATCGTTCTACAAATGACAAGAACCTGCGGGGGGGGGGGGGGGAGGCTCCCGAGTATTGACTTCAGCCGTGTCCCTTCCTCCCTTCCTGTTTCCTCCTGGCACTGAGCAGACAGAGGTCTCTTCTTCCGAGAGGCTGTTCAGAGATGGAAGCCGAAGAGCTAGAGATGGGCAGCCGTGTGCGGCTCTTGTTCTCAGTTTAGGAGTGGTCCTCACTGAGTGTCAAAGAACTGAAGAATGCAGGATGTGCAGGGAAGGGGATACAACCCCCAGTCATCCTGCTGCCCGGGGAGACCATTTCCTCATGCATGTAGAAATCTGTATAATTAGCCAGCCATGGTGCCTCATGCCAGACACACCAGCACAGAGATTTGTATTTCCCTCTCCCTCTCTCCCTCTCCCTCTCTTCCTCTCCCTCTCCCTCTCCCTCTCTCTCTCTCTCTCTCTCTGTGTGTGTATGTGTGTGTGTGCTTGCATGGGCGCATGTGTGTGGCCAAAGGTGGATGTCAGGTACCTTCTTTTATTGCCTTCCACTTATTTATCATTTGAAACAAGATCTCTTACTGACTTCAGAACTCAGGACTTTGACTAGACTAGCTGACCACCAAGTCCCCAGAACGCCCGCTCTGTTACCACTGTGCTGGGATTACAGGCATTTGCTGCCCTGCTCAGCCTTTTTAAGTGGATGCTGGGAATCAATCTGCTCCTCACACTTGCAAAGCGAGTGATCTGTAAGTCACCTCTGCCCTTGTTTTTGCTTTAAGGTAATTTAAGTTATAAAATACAATTTGGACACAAAGGTAACCAATAAAGGCATTATCTCTTAAGAATAAGAATGCCTTAACCAATAAAGGTATTATCTCTTAAGAACAAGAACACACCCTAAACCAGACGCTTACTAAGGGGTCTCTTCTATGTCCTTCTCTCAGATGTCCCTGACTCAGCACTTTGGGGAGCTCCTCTCTTGACAGACAGCTCCTTGATTTGCTTATAGTTTACCATGGTACAAGCCTGTTTGGATATCCCTCATTCTGACTTGTTGACCAGTCTGTCCGGGAATCCCACAATCCTTACCCTTTGAGATTTCCTCTTTCCATCTTGAAGTTTTTCTGCTTTGTCTCTTGCTATGCAGTGCTCTCTGCGTGACTGTCCTGATGCTGGTTTGAGGACAGTAGAGCTTTTTACAGTTATGACTCATGAGGATGAGCACACACCCTAGCAGATGGTGTCTCCAGAGTCTACCTCATATTAAATCATAAACACCTACCCATGTCAGCTAGTCCTAATTGTTTGGTTGGAGGCATCACCTCAGCTCCCCGACACCCCTTTATACAAAGAGTCTGGAATGTGAAGTTGGGGGCTTCACCGCAGCCTCCGGCATCCATTTTGGAATGTTGGGTGGAAAATTCCATTTCAAGCCCCCTCCCCTGGGAGTTGCCTCAGTCCAAACTCCACCTCCAAGAAAGCTGGCCAAAGGGTAACCCCCTCCCCAGAGGAGGGCAAGACCACTCCCACAGGCTATTTAAACTGTCCCCCAGAGAACGAATGTGTGATCTCCCCTTTTCCCATGGTTGTTCTGGTTCTCCTTTTCCCCTCTTTGTGTTTTCCCGGGGGCCACCCTGAAGTGTTGGTGTCCATTAAACCTGGGTTTCTTCTAATTTGGTTTGATTTGGATTATTGCATCAGCAGAGAGTTTTGTCGGCCTGAAAAAACTCAATACTTATTTCTTCAAGATAGGCTCTCATTCTATAGCCCGGGCTGACCTGGAAATCACTAGGCAGCCAAGGATAGCCTGGAGTTTGTGATGACTCCTCCTGCCTCAGCCTTCCAAGCGCTGGAATTACAGGCTCCAGCTGCTGTACCTGGCTCCAGCCAATGCTTTTTGGAAGAGGTCTTTTTCATTAAAACTAGGCAGGTATCCACAGATACATTTTTTTGAAGTTATCTGAGACCACCCTAGAGTTTCCTCGTTGGAACCTATGAGGAGCATCCTGAGTTCTGTTGATTTTTCTCTGACAGTGGTGTTATTTGTAGGGATGAGTCAGGGTTCTCTTGAACATGCAGCCTCCTTTGGGAGCACACGGAGCATGTCCTCCTGGGGAGCTCCTTCCTGGAGGATTCGTAGGCCAGTCTCTTTGGAGACTAAATGGCCTTCTGATCAAGAGAATAGTGACTTAATAGAAGCATCCCGCCCTTCTCCAGGTCTCAGCTGGTTATGGAGAGCACGTGCTACAACGTTGTCTGTCCTTTACGATCCTCTTATCTTCAGTGATTAAGGTCACCGGTTTCGGTTGTTGAAAACCCAGACGGATCGTCTTATCAGTCTTGTTATTTTTACTTCCGTGTAACTTTCAGGAAAAGCTTAGAAAACAAAAAGCAAACAAAGTTTTTAGAAATCCTTCCTCTTAAGACTCATTTTTCCAAGTGACTGAAGCCTAAAAAAGTTAGTGAAAACACAAGCAATTATATTGATCATATGCATATGTTCTGTCTTTAAAGTGACTGTTTTGTAAATACTACCACGGTTGAGTCATTATCTTAAGAGAATGCCATTGGTTTAACAGACATTTGATATCATATGCTGAACTTTGAACTTCGAACATTTTATAGTCTTTGATCATGAAGCATATGTCATCATTAAGTTTTATCTGTCACAGTTCTGTGTCTTAGGTTAAAATTTCCTATATTCTGTTTTTTTTGTTTTATTTTTAGGATAAAAGCTTACTTTATCAATGCCATGAGTGATGTGCTCCCTTGCAAAAGATCCATCCAGCAGTGGTCCTGTCCCCACAATAAAGGCATGAGATTTTCACCTGAGTAGCCAATGGCTCCCTACTACCTGGCTGTGCTGCAAGGGGCTAGAGTCAATAGAGATTGGGGACGATGGGGGCTCCATCTGAGTGGCTGTGAGGAAGCTCTCATTGGTGCTGGATAAGGCTTTCTAGGTGTGGTCGGTTGGCGGAAGAATGCCCACACCCCTGTAAGTAACTCCCTGCCTAGGCTCTGTAGGTAAACTCAATGAATGCATTGGCTCCCCAGAGCGAACTTTGGTAGATTGTCCCTCTGTTTGCCATTACAGTCATGGGAGGAGCATAGATGCTGCTTTACATCTCCCCATAGGAAGAATTTTAGCAGCAACCACAGATAATCTGTCCTGGTTTGAATAAGAATGGTCTCTTTAGCAGTGGTTCTCAACCTTCCTAATGCTGCGACCCTTTAATAAAGTTCCTCATGTTGTGGTGAATATAAAATTATTTGCATTGCTATGTCATAACTATAATTTTGTTACTGTTATGAATCATAATGGAAATATCTGATATGCAGGATATCTGATATGCGACTCCCAAAGGGGTGGCAATCCACAGGTTGAGAACTGCTACCCAATAACTGCATATATATGAACGCTTAGTCGCTGGGAAGTGGAACTGTTTGGGAAGGATTAGGAGTGTGGCCTTGGAGTAAATGTGGTCTTGTTGGAGGAGGTGGGTCACTTGGAGGAGTGGTTTTGTTGTTTCAAAAGCTCAAGCCAGACCCAATCTCTCTCTCTCTCTCTCTCTCTCTCTCTCTCTCTCTCTCTCCATGGATCACAATGTAGAGCTCTCAGTTTCTGCTCCAGTGCCATGCCTGGCTGCTTCTCACTGCGATTAACCCTCTAAAACTGTAAGTAAGCCCCTAGTTAAATGCTTTCAAGAGTAGCCTTGATCATGGTGTCTTCTTACAGCAAGAGAATAGTAACTAAGACATAATTTGTCTTTATTTAACCATTTCTAGCAAAAAATATAACTTTATACTTATACCCCTTTAAAAATATCTTACCTACTTAACTGTTTTTATTTTACTTTTGTAATTAAGAGTTAATACAAATTACATACAATACACACTATGTTAAATTAAGATTACCTGTATACATGTACACATGTTGCTAAACCAACAAGCTTCCTTCCTTCCTTTCTTCCTTCTTTCCTTCCTTCCTTCTTCCCTTCCCTCCTTCCTTCCTTGCTTCCTTCCTTCTTTCCTTCTCTCCCTCTCTCTTTCCTTTCCATTCTTTCTTCCTCTCTTCATTTTTCCTTACTGTCTTACATAATCTGAAATTTAGAGGAAGCTTTACATTTGATTTACCTTTCAGCAGAGCCTGTAGAGTTATCAATGACCTTGTGTGGTGAATATTTTTGTAAACACAAAAAGGGTGAGGAAGAAAAGATAAGCAGAAAGCCAAAATCTACACATTAGACCTGTAATTGTAATTTTAGATACAGAAACCATTTATTCGCCCTGTTTTAGCAAGGATACATGGGAGGGCCAATTTCTATGGGGTTTATCATTCTGTCCTTTCTCACTATTCTTATTATCATCCCATATATCCCCTCCTAGCTTTTGAAAAAGTTGTTCCTTTAGAAAGAAATGGCATCTGGATCATCCATATTAGGACACCAGTTATATTCTGTGTGATCAAGAATATAATCCTAAGTAGATAAACTTTTGGTTTTGCACAAGTGAGTTTATCAAGTATATAGCAAGCTAAAGTGAAAGAGTAAATGAGAATAGATAGATAAGTGATGATAGATAGACAGACAGACAGACAGACAGACAGATAGATAAGTGATGAGAGATAGACAGACAGACCGAAAGATAAGTGATAATAGACAGACAGACAGACAGACAGATAGACAGACAAGTGATGACAGATAGTGTTAAGAAAAAATCCTAAGGGGCAGTTCCGCTGGTGCAAAGAAATCCAATTAGGTCAGATCAAACCAAATTAAAATGCCCATAATTTTATTAAGTACAGCGCTCTTGGGTGGCCGAGAGTATGGCAGGGAGACAGGAAAGCGGGGAGCACATGCAAACCCAGAACCACATGTTTCTCCTCTAGGAGCCCACTTAAATACCCTGTGGGAGTGATCCTGACCCTCCCCCAGGGAGGAGTCATGACTTGGCATGCTGGGATTTGGAGTCCAGAGCAATGCAGTTCCCAGGCCAGGTTGGCTGGGATGGATGCCAGGGACTGGAGGTGACTCTTCAGACTTAACATTCCAGACTCTTTGGATATAGGGGTGACAGGAAGTTGAAGAGATAATTATAAAAAGGGGCATAGACTCAAGTCTGGCTACTTCCTGTGGGCATGGGGTGACGTGGGGAGGGGAGAGCTGGGTGTTGGTGAGTCCACATTCAGAGGGTGCTGTGGCTGGAAAGGCATCCTGTTCCCAGAGATGCCAAGCATTTGCTTCTTGAGGGAGGTAAGAAGGCAGGTGTCTAGGAGGAAAAAATATTGTTATTATTGACCTATGAAATGGGGCTAGCCATGGGACGAGACACATAGCAAAGGAAACCAGATTTTAGTTGACAGATGTCATTGATCCAGGAGAGCTGGTACCAGTGGGGAAGTCCAGGAGCTGGTATAGGATGTGAAGAACATGTAGAACAAATAATAATAATAATAATAATAATAATAATAATAATAATAATAATAATAGAGTAGTAGTCACAGGGGGTGGCCTTTCCGGACTTGTGTGGCTGCTACACTTGGGTAGGCATAGGTGCAGTCAGACTTATGTGTGACTGCTTCTTTTTCGGAAGAGTGCCTTGAAATGACGGAGGATCAGAGAATGAGTTGTCACTGGGGTGACAGTAACGATGACTGTGGCATCGAAGCTTGATCAGAGGAGGAACAAACAGAGAACAGGTGTTGAAGAACTAACATGGAGGACAAGCTTCCAGGGGCAAGGGTCAAGGATTTGAGGCATGATGGATCTAGAATAGCAGTTCTCAACCTTTGGGTCAAGACCCCTTTGGGGGTTGGAAAACCCTTTTACAGGGGTCCCATATCAGATATCCTGCATGTCAGATATCTACATTACGATTCATAACAGCAGCAAAATTACAGTTATGAAGTAGCAATGAAATAATCTTATGGTTGGGGTCACCACAACACGAGGAACTGTATTAAAGGGTCACAGCGTTAGGAAGGTTGAGGACCACTGCTCCAGAGGGATCACCTACAGGATACACAATTAAGGCAAGAAGCCTGCTTAACATCAGATTCAAAGGCAGCCATCTTTAGAAAGCGGGGGGGGGGGGGGGAGGGATGGTCTGGAGGCAGCCACGAGGAGCAAGGGGACAATTGTCCCACTGCGGGGTTGGGAGAGACACAGCTGCCTCTTGAGAAGAGGCAGAAGAGGTGTCCTTAGATAAGACCTGGGTTTTCTTTACAGCATGAAGGTGAAGGATGAGGTGTGCTGTTCTGACTAGTGAGTTCCTGGAGGTTTCAAGGGATGGAGATAATGAGAGATGGAGTAAGAAAATCAGATACATAGAGCCACTGAAGAAAGCATGCAAGGGACAGAGAACAATCCATATGAGAACGCAATCTTGTACGACCCAGGTGAACCAGGAAAGGGGAAACAATGCAAACAGAATATCATGGTCTCAGGGCAGACACACGTGGCCCAAACAATGACTATTTAAGGAAAAGAGGCGTAGTGTGCCTGCCAGGAGAGATCCGTGTCCTCTGTCTTTACCAATTTGGAAGTCAGGGAGAATGTGTTGTTGAGACACTCGAAGCCGGTATTCCACAGTCCAGAGATAGTGTCACCATTTCTCCTGATGGTGAAAAGCACATAAAGACACTCTGACTGAGATGATGGGAGTTGTCACGTAGGGAGGGAAGGGAGGCGATGTTGGGACAGAGCACTGAAGGGCAGGGTGATTCTCCAGAGACCCGACTGACACACGGCACAGTCGTGAATTTAGGGTGTCACACTGTCTTGAAGGTGGCGTTTGGTGACATCTTCCCAAAGACCTTCAGTCTCATGGTTACTGTTTTGTGGTTGCAGGAGGGCTGCTACATGCTACAATAAGTAGGTTGCAGCCAGGGGTCACACAGAAGGACACACAAGTAGGAAATGAGTTTATCGGGAAGAGGGGGTTCAGAGGGAGTGGGGCAGGAGTAGAGGGAGATGGGCAGGAGTGTTATAAAAATACATTATATATACAGATGAGGTTATCAAAAAAATTAAAAAGATCACTTTTGCAGCAGCTCAGTAGAATGACGCATGTCTATAATCCCAACATATGGTTGGCGGAGACCGGAGGATCACTGCAGAGCTTGAAGCCAGCCTGGGCTACGGAGTGAGAGCCCGTTTCAAACAAAACAAAGCAAATCTCTTGTTTAGTCAGGCCTGCTTTGTGTCTAAGCTGCTTCCGTGAGAACCTGCCGGCTAGTGTAAGAGGCACGAAAAGCAGCTCCCAACGGCCATGGTTGTCCTGTCTGAGGCCATGCAAGATCAGCCAACCTCCCGACACTTGGAGAAGCCCACCCAACTCAGCAGACCCACAGCAATCACCACGGATGCATGAGAAATCGCCAGTTCTTATACAGCACCGAAACCCTTGGAGGATTCTTCCCCAGCATTATTGTAGCCTCAGATAACTGACACCGTCTCCCAGGCTGAGCTCAAGGGCACCTTACCCTTGTGCGCCCAGCTCATCTGGAGAGAGAACCGCTTCTCATCTGCAAACGCTCAGCACGCGGTAGTGCACCTGCCCTACAAAGAGCGTTCTGCAAAAGCCCGCGGAGAGAATGAGTGAGTGAACCTTTGTTCCACATGAAGAAAGGAACTCACCGTTTCGTGTGCAATAGGTGCAATTTCCAAAGACCAAACAATGTAATCAAATGAATGTACTCAAGGAAAACCTGGTTCAATAAGATATGTGAAGCAACCATCGCAGATAAAGTACCTCACACTGCAAGCACAGGGGTTATGCTTCAAACACTGGGCACTTCATTTTACATTTTATTACATTGTGCGGATCAATTTAAAGATAGCCCAAATCCTATAATACCATTTAAAGAACAGAGTGTAAATAAGTGGATATGACTCAGTCTAAATATCCTTACCATTTTATCTTTAGTACACACTGCCAAGCCATTGTGACGACTGGCATTTCCTAAATAATATCAAGAGGCTTGCAGCTTCTGGAAAGGGAGACATTATTTGCATTGATATAGAAAAAAAAAAGAGAAAGAGGAAAAACATTATCTAGTGGGGTGTGTGTGGTGGGGGGTGAGTGTGCCAACATCATAGATGTGTTCAAGTGTGACCTCAGGGTTTCTAAGACTGTCCTGTACTTGCTTTGAAAGAACAGGAACGAATGAGCCATCGGATCAGCTTAGAGGCCAGGTTCAAGGTATGTACTATAAGAAGGATTTTGTCAAACACGCTTAACGATTCTAGCAAATAAACAAATTCTAAATGCTACTATATAAATGCTATGTTTATTTACTTTAAAAATCCTTAGGGAAGATGCTGATGAGCAAGGCATTCTTCCGAGATTCTAGTGCTGGGTGCTGTCTTCTCAAGAGTCAGTTAGCCTTCACTCTACAGAGCATCCAGGAATTACTTTTCTCTTGATATTTGAACTCGTTTTCTTTTGTTTTGCCTTTGAAACTTTCCTGTCCAGTTCTGTTAAGAAGAGTAAGCCAGGAGCACGAATTCGACGTAAGAATGAATGAGACTCCATGTAGCCAAAATCAGAATCGACGCTGGGGATAAGTAAGCCAATCCAAGCTCCTTTCCCAAGAATAGCTCACTTGAGTTGTGGCAACATTTACCTTCTGGGTATGAGGGCATCATTTTCATAACCCACTAGCTGGGTACCATTTACCACATCGGCGTCACGTTTCTTTTATTTACAAATAGCTTGGAGTCAGGAAAGGCAACTGACCAAGTTCTCACGTCATCTTAACAAGCACATTTTAATTGGTTTTTTATTTCTTTTAAAACTAATTTTATTTTTATGTGTATGAGTGGGGCATGTAATTCATGTGCAACCATGCGTGTGGCTTGGTACCCAGAGAGATCAGAAGTGGGCTTTGGGTCCCCTGGAACTGGGACAGGTGTGAGCCACCATGTGGGTGTTGGGAACCAAACCTGGGTCCTCTGCCAAAGCAACAAATGCTCTTAACCAATTAACCACCGGTTCAGCCCCAAGTCTTTTTTACAGGTGCTTCTGTGCTTCCTGTTTCCTCTAGAATCTTCTCTCTACCTTTCTCTCATTGCATTTGATAAACTCTTATATCGACATCTAAGCCCTGTTTAAACATCCCTTATCCACACTCTGTTGTCGCCTTCCCATCTACACTGGCTAGTTCTATGTCAACTTGACACAAGATAGAGTCTTCTGAAAGGAGGGAACTCAGTTGAAAAATTCCTTCCAAAAGATCAGACTGTAGGCCAGTCTGTAGGGCATTTTCTTAGTTAGTGATTGATGGGAAGGGCCCAGCCAATTGCAGATGGAGCCACCCCTGGGCTGGTGGTCCTGGGTTCTATAAGACAGCAGGCTGAGCAAGCCATGAGGAACAAGCCAGTAAGCAGCACCCCTCCTCAGCTCCTGATTCCAGATTCCTGCCCTGCTTGAGTTTCTGCTTTAACTGCTTTTAATGAGGAACTGTTTTATGGAAGACGTTCCCTCCCCACGTTGCTTTTGGTCATGGTGTTTTCTCACAACAATAGAAACTTTAACTGATATACCACTCCACCCCTCTCTGCCCATCTCCCATGACAGCAACGGTGCAGAACCTTCTGTAACCACATGCCTGTATTTGCCTCTCTATGGATCTAGTGGACTCTTCCTTTTCACGCCTCTAGCAACAAACAAAGGCTCTAGTGTACAGTAGACACCTACTGTTAAAACATAATTCCAGGTCCAGGAGATCCAACACCCTCTTCTGATCTCTTCAGGCAACTAGGCATATATGTGGTACACAGACAAACATGCAGACAAAACACTCATAGACACATAAAATAAAATAAGTCATTAAACTTTTTAAAAAGCTAAAGAACAATATGCAAAAATTGTATTACACTGGGTTCCTAGGCCATTATCCTGCATGTATAGAATATTCTTGTGTTAGTAGTCAGGCATCTGTACTGGCCTCAGTTGCAGCTGCTAAGATGCCTGAATACTAACACAAAAGAATTGTGTTGTGGTTTTGATGGGGGTGGGGATTGCATTGAATCTGTAGATTGCTTTTGGTAAGATTGCCATTTTTACTATGTTGATTCTACTTACCCAAGAGCATGGGAGATATTTCCATTTTCTGATTTCTTTTTCAATTTCTTTTTTTAAATACTTAAAGTTCTTGTCATACAGATCTTTCACTTGTTTTGATAGAGTTATCCCAAGATATTTTATTTTATTTGTGGCTATTGTAAAGGGTGATGTTTCTCTGATTTCTCAGCATGTTTATCATTCGTATACAGAAGGGATACTTATTTTATTTTTTTAGTTAATCACATTACTGAAGGTATTTATCAGCTTTGGAGTTTCCTGGTAGAGTTTTTGGGGTCACTTATGTATACTCTCATATCATCTGCAAATAGTGAAAGTTTGACTTCTTCCTTTCCAATTTGTACCCCTTGATCTCCTTTTGTTGTCTTATTGCTCTAGCTAGAACTTCAATTACTATACTGAATAGATATGGAGAGAGTGGGTAGCCTTGTCTTGTTCCTGGTTTTAGTGAAAATACTTTGAGTTTTTTCCATTTAGTTTGATGTTGACTGTTGGCTTGCTGTATATTGCCTTTATTATGTGTAGGTATGTTCCTTGTATATATGACCTCTCCAAGACCTTTATCTTGAAGGGGGTTGTATTTTTTGAAGGACTTTTCAGCATTTAATGAGATGATCATATGTTTTTTCTTTCAGTTTATTTATATGATAGAGTACATTGACGAATTTTCATATATTGAACCATCCCTATCTTTGTGGTATGATTGTGCATCCTTTGGTATATGCCCAGAAGTGGTATTACTGGGTCTTGAGGTAGGTTGATTCCCAGTTTTCTGAGAAACAGCCATACTGATTTCCAAAGTAGCTGCACAAGTTTGCATTCTCACCAGCAGTAGAGGAGTGTTCCCCTTACTCCACATCCTCTCCAGCATAAATTGTCATTAGTGTTTTGATTTTAGCCATTCTGACAGGTGATGATATCTCAGAGTCATTTTGATTTGCATTTCCCTGATGTTGAGCAATTACTTAAATGTCTTTTGGCTGGTGTGAGGTTCTTCTGTTGAGAATCCTGTTTAGATCTGTACCCTATTTTTAAATTGGATTATTTGGTATTTTGATGTATAGTTTCTCGAGTTCTTTGTATATTTTGGAGATCAGCCCTCTGTCTGATGTGGGGTTGGTGAAGATCTTTTTCCATTCGGTAAACTACCATTGATCATATTCTTTGCCTTACAGAAGCTTCTCAGTTTCAGGAGGTCCCCATTTATTAATCGTTGCTCTCAGTGTCTGTGCTACTGGTGTTATATTTAGGAAGTGGTCTCCTGTACCCATGCATTCAAGGCTACTTCCTGCTTTCTCTTTTATCAGGTTCACTGTAACTGGATTTATATTGAGGTCTTCGATCCATTTGGACTTGAGTTTTGTGCATGGGATAAATATGGATCTATTATCTATCTTTTACTTTGACTGATGAATCTATTTTCTCTATCGTGTCTTTACTGCCTGAGATTCTCTCTTCCATCTCTTGCATTCTGTTGGTTATGCTTGCATCCATAGTTCCTGTTCATTTACCCAGATTTTCATTTTCAATTTCCAAAATTTTCTCAGTTTGTGTTTTCTTTATCACCTCTATTTCAATTTCAAATCTTGAACTGTTTCCTTCACTTGTGTGATTGTTTTTTCTTGGTTTTCTTGACTTTCTTTAATTTATTGATTTCTTCCTGTTTTCTGTTTGTCTTTTCCTTCGTTTCTTTACAGAACTTTTCATCTCCTCTCTAAGGGCCTCTCTCATCTTCTTATGTTATTTTAGGGTTGTTTTCTTCTGTTTCATCTGTGTTGGGATGTTCAGGTCTTGCTGTTGTGGAACCAGTAGTTTCTGGTGCTGCCATATTGTTCTTTATGTTGTTGAGTGTGTTCTTACATGGCTATCTACCCCTCTCTTCCTCCAATCATAGTAGCTGGACCTGTGGCTCTGGTGGTTGCTCTTCCTCCAGGTGCATGTGTGGCTGTGATCCTGGAGGTAGCGATGCTGCAGGGGATGGTAGAGGTGGGCAGGAAGGATGCTGCTGCCTGGTCACTGAGGGGTGTGGTAGGTGGGGGTGGGGCACAGGATGTTTCCCAGGGCTCGGGCCCAGAGAGCAGGGCTGTCCAGCTCGTAGCTCAGACATCTTTTCCTCCAGGAGTAGGTGTGGCCTGTGGCTCTGGTGGTTGCCTACGCAGCAAGGGATGGTGGAGTGGTGACTTCCTGCCATTTTTTAAACTATAACACTTTGAGTATGTTTTCATCAGCATCCCGTTACTCTCCTTGCTCCTGTTTGTTAGTTGTCATTGTCCCCCCCTAGAAAGTATGGATTCTACTTTCATATCATCTGTATATTCATGATTTTGTGTATGTATATAAAATCTAGGACCTATACACATGAGAGAGAAAATGAGGCATTTGTCTTTCTGAGTCAGACTTAATCTGACTGCATATTTTCCTGAAAATTGTATATGACGACATTTTCCTCATCTGTTTTTCCGGCCTCCTAGGTTGGAGTCTTAACTCCAGTATTGTGAATACCGCTATAGCAAACACCAATGTGCTGGCATCTCTGTGGTAAGTTGGTGTGGATTCTTTTAAGTAAATACCCAGGAGCGCTACAGCAGGGTCTCAAGGGAGCTCAATTTATAGATTTTGTTTCGAGGACTTTCCACACGGATTTCCATAGTGCCTGTGACAGTTTACACACCCACCAGCAGTATGAAAATGCTCCCTTCTGCCTTCAAAATGTTAGGGACAGGAGGGCTCGCAGCAGTCTTTCAGAGGCTCCTGCAGCATCCCACATCTCTGCCATGAGCATTGACAGAACTAACATCGTCCCTCTGGTATCCACTTGACCATGGTCCCCCACCCCCTGCTTTACTGTCTTGCACACCGGATGCTCGGGCCTCTATTCCTCATGTCCCCGTTGTCTTGCATTGACTCTAAAAAACACTGTTTTCTGGAAGATCTACCCTCCTCCCCACATCCCCCTCCATCCGTTGCCTCCAGGCATGGGGCCTCCACTCCTGAGCTTTCTTCAGCACAGGTGAGAAGGCTCCTTTTGAAGTTCATAATCAGGCATGCAAGGTTGGTCTGATGATGCAGACAGAATTGTCAGGAGCATGGCTATATTAGGAGGGTGGAGGAGAAAATCTACCTGGCAGGCTTCCTCTCAATGTTGCTTCTAATTTCCTTATAGACTACACAATCCATTGATCCCATGGCTTAGCTGAGAACACATGGTATGTGCAGTTGAAGCAGAACACTGGGGTTCATCCACATCCACAAGCCAGGCCTCAGGTGCCAAAGGATTAGGGTGGCAGCTGGACTGCTGGACTTGGGGAACAAGTGAGCCCCCAGACACTAGGTGGGTGACATTCAGGAACAGGAAGGGGAGAGAGAGTTGAGTGACCATAACCACACAGTAACCTGCTGTGGCCAGGCTATTTTAAATTCAACAAAGTGTGGTCCAGGTAGCCTGGTTTTCCAGCTGTAGGGTCTTTGGTGCTTTTCTCAGTCAGATAACCCATCCTACTGTTAATCCCACCAGTAGAGAAGAAGGCCACTGCCACAGTTTGAAGTCAAATTTGAAGCTTTAAGTACTGACCAGGTGGATGGACTCTGGCCAGGTCCACACCCAGATTCCCAGGGAATAGCTCCACGTCACATTTTGCAGGGGTTTAAGGAGGCACAACCCACAATTCACCGCACTTCCCATGAGATCCAATCAGGGGCAAGCATACATCCTGACATAGTTCCTGCCATCTGATCAAACACATCCTTTGCAGACAAGTCAAACTTGTTTAGGATAGTGAAAGCAGGTGGTTTGTTACCACCCATAAACAACGGCCTCCAGCATTTCAGGAGTCCTTGGGCAAGGGGCTAGCAGGTCAGAAGCATTTTTGTTTCATGGATCTCTAAGGCATACTCATTAAAACTTAAGATGTTGCTTTGGCTCTCGCATCAGCTGCTTGATTTCCCCAAGGGAGAGGACTCACAGTTACCTCTGCCTCAGACTCTGTCTCAGCCTCAGGTTTTCCCTTATTCCAAAGACATAGAAATTAGCAAAAGAAAATGACTATTTCTACAGACTTTTTTTGGGGGGGGGAGGGTCTAATTTTCTCCCTACTATGCTGGTGTCATCTGACAGTTTCTAGAAAGGCTCATGACAAAGGCTAGAGGCTGCGTGACAGGCTAACCAGTCTTCGCCTGGGGAAGAGGACCTGGGCCATAGGTTGTATCTATTTTTTTTGTAGTAGAGATAGGTTTTAAATTAGTTCTTATCAGAGGAAAATTGAGTTTTAATGATTCTCCATTTTGTACTTGCAGAGACTGGGGGTGTTGTAAAAGCCAAAGTTAATTGCTGTGCCTTAGAGAACCATGAAACAAAAATGCTTCCTGGGAGATAACAAGCCACAGTTTTTTCACTTCCCCCAACCCATCTGTTTGACCCATCTGCACCAGATGTCACATATGGGCGGGAGGTACACGGGCAGGAAAAACCATGACTTGGGATCATTTTCTGGAAACCCAGGGCTAGACCTGGCCAGAGCCCATCTACCAGGCCAGTAGTTCATTAAGCCTTGTTTCAAATTTGGTTTTTTTTTTTTTTTTTTTTTTTTTTTTTTTTGGTTTGTTCGAGACAGGGTTTCCCTGTAGTTTCTAGAGCCTGTCCTGGAACTAGCTCTTGTAGACCAGGCTGGCCTCGAACTCAGAGATCCGCCTGCCTCTGCCTCCTGAGTGCTGGGATTAAAGGCGTGCGCCGCCACCGCCCGGCTCAAATTTGGTTTTAAACTGTGGTAGTGGTTTTATTTTTGACCAGTAAGATTAACATTTTCTGGAGGTCCCAGAGAGATTCAGACCACCCAATCCAAACTCTAAAGCTGAACCTTCACCTGGAACTCTGGGGCTGAGGGGCCGCTTCAGGAGGCAGATGTTTTGAGACATTCCAAGGCTCGAGGCTGCCTTCCGTTCTCGGATTATTGGAGTAAATGCCGTGTTGAGAAATGCAGCAAGCATCTATGGGGGCTTCCTGGTGAGTCATAGTCTGGTTCTGTTTTGTGGGATCCCTGTTCAGGATGTTGAGGGGGTTCAACAGGACCCCGATATTCTCCTGCCCAGGGCATATCGCGAGACATTGCCCACCCATCAGGTTCTAGTTCTGGTTGGGAAGTTCTGTTTGTTTCCCGTGTAAAGTTTTGTTTATCTTGTTGGAAAGTTTTGCTTGTTTAAGTCTCATAAAAATTGTGTCTGCTTGTTTTGTTGGAAAGTTTTGTCTATTTGTGTTTCTGGTGTGCTCATAAGTTTTGTTGCAAGCATGGAGCTCAGATAGAAATGGTCCGGATGTTTTTGTTGACTCCGTGTGCCAGTCGCCAGGCACCACATGGCTGCCTTTATGTCCGGGGCTCAGAATTTATCTCTGAACTCTTCAGTCACTGGACTTGGTTTAGCAGGAGCTCAGATGTCTTTTTGGTGTAGACAGCACTAAAGTTTCTTTACGCTACTCTATTTTATTGGAAAGCTGGCTCTAAAGTTGGGTAATGGCTCTTCCTTCTCTAGACCCAAGCATATTTATGATTCCTTCTGTATCCTGTCAGTAGAGCCCTGACACTGTGATGGAGAAAGAGAGCAAAGAAGAACAGCAAAAAAATCAAATTTTGTTTATGTGACTATTTTGTACCTCAAGATTTATAAGTTTATTGGGTATGGTAAAACAAAAACTATGAAAAAAAGTTAACTTAATATGAGCAACATTGGGAGTTGATGGTTAAAAAAACATCTATGCCTGTCCTGCCCTGAAAATAAGGTTTATTACAGATAAGATTTTAAAACACTAAGCAGTGTTCAATAATGTAACAAAGCTGAACCTCCATGCGTTCATATGCAAGAACATACTTTGTGCTGGTAGCCAAACTTTGCAGCATGGGAGCCACCCAGACGGTTTGATTTTAAGACATGAAGGGATGATAGGGAAAAGCTGACGTTTGCAAATGTGTGGCAGGGCTAGAACTTCTAAAAAAACAAACAAACAAACAAACAAACAAACAAACTAAAGACCGCCCTGTTGCAACAGTGGACCTTAGCAGTTTTGGAAATGCCTGGTGCGTGCGTGTGATAGTCACCAGAAGCACCAGCCACAGGACAATGGAGCAGGCTGGGATCTGGAAGGCAGGCTGTATTTATGTATTTATGGTGGGGCTGAAGAGGTGATCCAAGCCCCTTTAAAAAAAAACCAAAATGATTGTGAATGAACCTAGATATTGAGCTTTGAATTGTTCGTACTGTTGGAGCGTGGGTTTGCCTTACGTGGATTGTGGTTGTGCCCTGTATCTTCCCTCTTGAAGTAAAAGCTGGTACTTTATTTTTGATATTTCAGGAGCACGCAATTGAGAGATTTTAATCTTTAAGAGAAAAATTTGAAGTTTTACTGAAGATTTCAATTAAAAACCTGGATATTTTAAAGGATCAGCTTTAAAAATGCTTCAATTTAAAAAGCTATGGGATATTTTAAGTTTATGAGATGTTTTATATTATTACTATTTGAATTTTAAAATAAATTTTAAAAAGTGTTTGGTTGGAAGCGTCACCTCAGCTCCCTGGCACCCCTTTATCCAAAGAGTCTGGATTGTTTGGTTGGGGGCTTCACCCCAGCTCCTGGCATCCATTTTGGAATGTTGGGTGGAAAATTCCATTTCAAGTCACCTCCCCTGGGAGTTGCCTCAGTCCAGACTCCACCTCCAAGAAAGCTGGCCAAACAGTGACACCCTCCCCACAGAGGGTCAAGACCACTCCACAGGCTACTTAAACTGCCTCCCCCCAGAGAACAAACTCGTGCTATCCCCCTTTCCCTCTCTGTGTTTTCCCGGGGGCCGCCTGGGAGCACTGGTATCCATTAAACCTGGGCTGCTTCTAACTCGGTCTTATTTGGTTTGATTTGGATTATTGCATTAGCAGAAAGGTTTATTGGGGAAAAAAACTTAACAAAAAGGTTAAAAATTAAGGCTACAGCTCTGAGCACCAAATACTTTAGTGTTTACACCTGAAACTGGGGTATTCCTATCTTATGATGTAGCAAGACAATGTCCAAAGCTGTCTGGCAAAGGGCTTGAAGCAGCTTCTCAGTCTATGAGTCTCAACACTTTGTGGGGGGTGGGGCGTGTCAAAAGACCTTTTAGGTCCTTTTAAGGAGCACCTGCATGTTGGATGTTTGTGATTCACAAGAATGGAAACCGCAGCTGTGGAACAGCAATGGGAATGATTTTACAGTTGGGGAAACTGTACTGAGGATCCCAGCATTGGAAAGGTTGCAAATCACTGACTTAGAGAATGCCTCTTCTAACCTAAGTCCTATTCATGTTTAAGAATGCGTGTCTAGCTTCCTTATCCTTGCTAACTTTGTTAAGCTTAAGTGATTCTGATAAACCGAGTCCTATAAGAAGCTGCTATATTCTGTAATGGTGCGATATAAAAGGACAGGACATTTCCCAGTCTCTTTGTTGACTGTGTCTATGAGTTAAAAGTTTTATTTGGATAGTAAAGGGGGTTTCTGTTAGTACTTGGACACACCTGGCCCTCCCCTGGAGACCTGGCAGAGTGTGTCACCCCTGCACACATGCACTCGCCAGCACTTAGATGGTAGGTACTGACTCTGATGTCTTCAACTACATAACTATAAATATGCCTTCTTCTTCTTCTTCTTCTCCTCCTCCTCCTCCTCCTCCTCCTCCTCCTTCTCCTCCCTCCCTCCTCCTCCTCCTTTTTCCTCTTCCCCCTCCCCCAGCCTCTTTCTCTGGCTCTCTGCACCCCCCTTCTCTCCCTTCCCTCCCTGCAATAAAACTCTGCCAACTGGAGCACCAGTCTGTCCTGGGGCCCCTTGGCTGTAGTCTGTCAAGGTTCCTCTTGCTTCAATTCAGAAATTGTTATCTTTTAAAGCAATAAAACTCTCCCAACAGGAATATTGTTTTCATGGCCTGTCTGTCTTGGGGCCCCTTGGCTATAATCTGCCAAGGTTCATCTCTTTTAAACTTAACAGAAAAAAATAGCTATAAAGTCCTTTTGCAAAGGTCAGGCATTTTGACAAAAGCCCCCCCCCCCTTCCCTCAAGGGCTTGAAAAAAGTTCCTACTTGCTAAAAAAAAAAAAAAGGAGTCGTAATCTCTGGCAAAAGGAATTTGTGGCCCTTTCATGGTGAGCTGTTGGGTTTCAGCTCAAGGTTCTTTCGCGAGTAATGCTATGAGGACTCAGTGTTCTGCCCAGAGATCAATGAGTAACCAGACCGAGCAAGAGGATTGTCTTTATAATGATTCTTTACTAGTAGCTTCTATAGTCAATACATTAAGGGTGTTCACACTCTTAGTACGCATGTGAGGATCGCGATAGGCAACACACAAACAATTCAATATCACAATTATTAATCCTACTAATCCTAATACATAAAACCTATCTTCCATTTGACTTATCAATTATCTATAAAACACTTCTTAGCCTTAATACAGCTTATCAATTAACATTTCCTAATCTTATCAATTATCTATAAAATATCTCTTAACCTTTCACACACTAAACACACACATACCATTTCACACACCAAACATATGTATTAACGCATCTATTCACACTCTTAACATTTTACACACGCAGTAAATAGCACCATACTGTTAATTCAGTCCTAAAAACTCCTTTTTGGATTTCTTCAGGCTGGATGCTTGACTGCACTGGGTGCCTGCCTGCGAAGCTATAACCCTTGACCCCGTAGTTTGTGTGGCCTGGCGATGGTCTGCTCTCGGGAGATAAGGCGTTAGGCCTGCTCTCGGGTCAGGAGGCGAAGCTCTAATCTCGGGATGGCAAAGCGTTTGGAGGATCTCGCTTCGTGGCTCAGCAGCGTGCCAGGGCCATCGTGAAAGTGAGATAAGTGCCCTGCTTCTGCCTCTCTTTTTATCCCGTTTGAAACTGCCTCTCGGCCGCTCCTTGTGATAGCCAGATGGCCTAGGCTATCGGTATCGACTGGCCACAGAAGGGTGGGGTCCTCCTGGCAAGATTACTTTGGTTACCAAGGTTGCTGGCTGCAGTCCTTGTTAAGTTGGGGGCATAGCCCCAACCCCCTGGCCTGGGAGTTGCTTTGCTCTGGACTCCAAATCCCAGCATGCAAGGTCCTGACACCCCCACCACCACCACCACCAGGGAGGGGTCAGGACCAGTCCCACAGGGTATTTAAGGGGCCTCCTAGAGGAGGAACACGTGGTTTTTTTCGGGTCTGCGTGGGCTCCTTGCTGTCCTGTCTCCCGACCATGCTCTCGGCCACCTGAGAGCGTCATCCTTAATAAAACGATGGGCATTTTGATTTGGTTTGATTTGACCTAATTGAATTTCTTGCGCCAGCGGGACTGCTCTTATTCTTAACATATGGAGTGTCCCACCGAGAGGCCTTAGTTTTTTCCTGTGGGGTCTGGATCCCAGGGCCTGGGGTCCGAGGCCACGCTGGAAAACGGGCCTTCCTGCACACATGCTCCGCCAGGCAAATTTGGCTTCACTTGGTGAGTTTCCCTTTTAAATAGCATGCGGGTAGGGTTTCGGGATTCATTTTTTTCAGGCTGTTTTGAAGTCACAGCCGTGCAAAAGGCCTGACCTGCAGCGGCAGAGTCCGGGTTCTCTGCTGAGGTGGGATTTGGGTGCCGGAAGACGTTCCCTCCCAATTTCTCATGTACTCCATATAGATTAGACGTATATTTCGACTAACTCGGTGCTGCCTCTTCAGTGGACGCACTGCGATGGGCCCATGTCAGAGGCATGCTTTTAAAGTGGGTTTCTTACGTTTCCTAGCCCATTTCAAACGTCTTAAGCGGGCACTTAAAACTTTTTAAACTGTAACAATCTAACTTAAATTACACTCCAAGCCCGCGTTTTTTCAAGTATGGTGCTCTCATCCCCCCCTTCTTTCGCTGTTTTCTCTCATTTCATTGGCTACCTGACGTTATTAAAGACAGTCACCTATCAAAGATTTTACAGGAAAACATAAATCAAGGAGCGAATAAGAAACCTGCCTGACTCCATTTTGAAGGCAGGAGTCATTATACTGATTATTAAAAATAAGTTTCTGTTCACTGTAAGAGCTGGGTTTCTGTTTTGAAGTTTGAGTCTGACCTGCCCAACCCATGACACTGACATTTTTTTCGGAATCCCTTTATCCTCCTGCCCCTCCATAACCACCCTCTCTACTATATGGCAGTCACATATTTTTCCTGTACTTTCTTATTGCTCCATTATCTTTCTTCTTTAAACATGCTTTGCATCTTTTCCTGATTTTACTCCTTAAAAGGGGCCCAAGAAATGGACACAGATGGAGGTTGAAGTGAAGAAAGGGAGGGTTAGATTTGGTTATATAGAGGGAGGATTCTTCCTCCTCTGGGCCCTGCAGAACCATCTTCAGGTGGACAGTGTGAAGAGTCACTATTTGCCCTGGATGGGAGAGAATAGTCAGGTTCTGTTGAACCCTACCGTACCTCAGATTGGGATCCCAACAGACCAGATTATGGCTTACCAGGGAGGCCTCCCTAGATGCTTGCAGCTTTTCTCAGCACAGCAGTTCACTTTGAGAGTCCCTGAAACTGAAAACAGGCCTTGGAGCCTTGGAACTTCCCAAGGTATCCACCTCCTGAGGCGACCCTTCAGCCCCGGAGTCCTGGAGTAAAGGGTCCAGCTTTAGAAATTGGGTGGGTGGTTTGATTTCGCTGTATCATCCAGGAAATGTTAATCCCGCTGGGCTAGAATACGACCACTACCACAATTTTAAGCCACATTTGAAGCAAACTTGATTTTTAGTGGCATCCGCCCAAGATCTGGCCAGGGACCAGGGACTGCCTCCTAAGTTGGGTTGGAGGGAGCAGCCTTTGAGAAGTTCCTTCCTCCGTCCATGTAGCTATCTTTACCTCTCCCTCCCTTCTTTCCTTCAGCCTCTATATTTACTGCCCCAGTCCCCACCACCATGGCCTCATTCCACCCCCAGTTCCCATCTACCCCTGCACCATTACCACCCAGTTCTTCCCTTCCTCTCTCTGTCTTCTCCCCCTAGCTCTTCCCTACCTCCCATCATCTTCCCCCCTCCTCGTACCCACTAGGGGTATGCCTCATGTGGCCCTTTTGGCTCCTCCTCCAATCCTGGTTCTGGAGTGGCTGTCCTCACTCCCCTACAGCCATTTCCTGACAGTCACCTCCTATATTTTTCTTTATCCATTACAATCTCTAGAACTGGAAGAACCAGGACCCCCTTTCCAGCTCTAACCCTGATTCCTTAATTCCTCTAATTCTATCTTTTTCAATCATCTCTCCATATGGGATTCTCTGTACCCTCTTCACCACCAAAGAAAGGGAACAGATTCTCACAAAAGCAGCTGAAGAGCTCCCTGGAATAGTTTCAATAGCTGATGATCAGAATGTAGAAGCAACTAACTGACCATACTCTGTCAAGAAGGAGACCCAAAGGGACTACAACACAGAAGAGATAGGAGATCACTCAAGCACCACCAGGTTCTGTTGGAGGGGATGAAACGGGCTGCCTCAAAGCCCACTAGCTATCCAAGGGAACAGACATGAAACAGGCGACTCTTCTTCAGCCTTCCTGGAGGGCCTCCTGGATGCCTATTGGTTATGCACTTCTATAGATTCAGAGGACCCAGAAAAATCTCAAGGCAATTATCCTGGCTTTTGTTGCTCAATTGGTCACTGACATATGTAGAAAGATACAAAAGATGGATGGGTTTGCAGGATATAACAGGTCATAACTATTAGAAATAGCCCAGAAAGTGGGCTATTGACAACATAGATAACAAAGAAGACCCTTTGGTAAAGAAGATGGGACATGCCACTATGGCTACACTATATGTCCTGGCCTCTTTCTTTCCCCCCTCTCTCTGTTTGAGACAAGGTTTCTCTGTAGCTTTAGAGCCTGTCCTGGAGCTAGCTCTTGTAGACCAGGCTGGTCTCAAACTCACAGAGATCCGCCTGCCTCTGCCTCCCGAGTGCTGGGATTAAAGGCGTGCACCTTGGACGCTTTCAACTCTGCCCATACACTTCATGATAAAAAGAGGAGATCTTTACAAAAAGACGAATGCTCTTACTGCAAAGAAATGGGTCATTGGAAAAAATGAATGGCCACAGCAGTAACAAGTCCCTTCCAACAAGACAAAGCCAATTCTAGTTGTGGGGGTTTAGCAATGGTGAGGCTCCTACAAACTAGACCCCAGGAAACTATGGTAACCTTGCTGGCTAGTCTCGTGTCAACTTGACACACAAACAAGAATTATCTGAAAGGAGGAAACAGGAATTGAGAAAATTCCTTCATAAGATCTGACTATAATGCATTTTTCTTAATTAGTGATTGATGAGGGAGGGCCCAGTCCATTGTGGGTGGTGCTATCCCTACACTGGTGGTTGTGGGTTCTAAAAGAAAGGCAGGCTGAGCAAGTCATGGGAAGCGAGCCAGTAAACAACACTCCTCTCTGGGCCCTGCATCAGCTCCTGTCTCCAGGTTCCTGCCTTGTTTGCGTTCCTGTGCTGACATCCTTCCCTGATGAACAGTGCTGTGGGAGTGTAAGCTGAACCAATGCTTCCCTCCCCAGCTTGCTTCATTGCAGCAGTAGAAACCCTAACAAGATAGTAACCTTCACCATAGGCGGTCAGCCTGCAAATTTTTTGGTGGACAAGGGGCTACCCACTTAGTATTATGGGAACTTCTAGGACCCCTTACCCACCAAACAATGGAAGTACAGTGGAAAATGAGATACCAAAGGATATAAATGGCCCCTGACTGGACTGTTAGCCTAAGGAAGTGTGACTCATTCTTTTACTGTCATTCCTCATTGCTCCTCCCCTTTAATGGGACAGAATCTCTTGAACACGTTCAAGGCAACAATAGCGTTCTCAGGAGGCACTCCTAGGTTGCAGCTGGGAGTCCCCGCTAAGGCTTTAACTCTAGCCTGTCCAAAAAGTGAGGGATATCTGCTCCTAAATCCAACTGTCTAAGTTATGGTTTCTATTGCTGTGAGGAGACACCATGATCCCAGTAACTCTTTAAACATTTAACTGGGGCTGGCTTACAGTTCAGAGGCTTAGTCCATTATTATCATGGTGGGTGGCAATGGTGGCGTGTTGGCAGACATGGTACAGGAGAAGGAGCTGAGAGATCTACACCTTGATCTGCAGGCAGCAGAAGGAACTATGTGTCATACTGAGCAAAGCCTGAGCAAAGGAGACCTCAAAGCTCACCCCCACAGAGGCACTCTTTCTCCAACAAGGCCACACCTACTCCAACAAAGCCACACCTCCTAATGGTGCCACTCCCTGTGGGGGACCGTTTTCTTTCAAAGCACCACACAGCCCATTCACTGGAAGGGGAATGGAAAACATTGTTGGCCCAGGAAATCCCTACAGTTTGGGCAGAGGACAGTCCTCTTGGTTTGGCAAAACACATGCCAACTTTTACGGTGCAACTAACATCCAGAGAAATGCTCATTCGAGTCAAACAGTGCCCACTAGTTTGGAAGCTGGGGAAGGGGTTAAGGTTCACATTAGGCACCTCCCTGAAGCAGGAATCCTTATTCCTTGCCACTCAGTCTGGAATACCCCCTTGTTACATGTTCAAAAGCCTGGAACTAGAGACTATAGACCAGTATAAGAGTTGGGGCAGCCGGGCGGTGGTGGCGCACGCCTTTAATCCCAGCACTCGGGAGGCAGAGGCAGGCGGATCTCTGAGTTCGAGACCAGCCTGGTCTACAAGAGCTAGATCCAGGACAGGCTCTAGAAACTACAGGGAAACCCTGTCTCGAAAAACCAAAAAAAATTGTCCTATTACTAATTGTATAAATTCTGCCCATGGTCCTGTAATATATATGCTATCAGACAACCTCCTATGATTTCCGACAATTGTTCAGCTATGAAAATCTTGCTATATATGCTTTGAGACAGTTGGCACTGCCTTCTCGTTTGAACACAACTCTTGCCCAGGGGCACATCTCCCCAGAGAGTGGAAATAATTGCTCTGACAGGCTTTAAAAGGGACTGGAGGAAAAACAGGTACACAGACATCCGATACGCTTCCATCCTGGCTCATGTTCATGGACAGCTATGTAAACACGGGTTTACTCGCCTCATACGGAAAGACTACAAAAAATCAACATGAAACTGCCCAATTGCTAGAGGCCATATGGCTGCCACTTGAATTGGCTATAATTCACTGGCCAGGACACCAAAGAGACAAAAGTCCCCAGCTCAAGGCAACAACCTCGCAGCTCAAGTTGTCAAAGAGGCTGCTCTCGGGAAACCCAAACCCCAGACCATCCTGGAGCCTTCTGCTGTCCCTGGGCCCCCACACTGCCTCACTGAAGACGTCCTTGGTACCACCCAGAAGAAATCGGGTCATATTCTTATTTGGTAGCTCAGGAGAGCCTCAAGAGATGATGGATCTTGCCTGATGCAAGAATCTGCATGCCGAAGGTACTGAGCCAAGGTGGGCTTGTCTGTCATCTAGATCTCAGAACGCATCCCCTCTCATGTCTGGCTACATGAACACTGAGAAAAACTTTAGTGCATTTCAGACCGCTGCCTGACCTGTGCCCAGGTAAATGAGCAAAGAGGGACATGCTTCCCTCAGGACAATGGAGCCAGGTATTGTACCTGGTGAGTTTTGGGAACTGAACTTCACTGAAGTCAAGCCAGGACTGTAGGACTGCAAATAGGTGCTGGTCTTTGTTGATGCTATCACGGAGTGGGAAGAATCCGCTCCAGCCCTAGTGGGAACGGTCCAAGTGATAGCTAAGAAATTAATAATGGAAATTATTCCCAGATTTGGCCTCCCCATATCTCTGGGGTCCAACAACGGCCTGGTCTTCACAGCCAAGTTATCTCAATTGCTCTCTAAGTCTCTTAACATAAATTGGAAACTTTGTTGTATGTATCATCTTCAGAACTCAGGAAAAGTAGAGAGAATGCCACTTTCTATTTATATAATGTTTAAATAGAATGTTAAAGGAGATTTTTAACTAAATATCCTCTTGAAACTGGTGGAACCTGGTTGACCTCTTGCTTGATGCCCTTCTCAGGGTTTGCTGTGCCCCACACCAAGAAAAGTTTACCCCATATGAAACAGTCTATGAGCCACCACCTCCCATGATCCCTTGAATACATTCTGAACTATTATCAGATTGCCCCACTCCAATTTCTGAGTCCTTAAAAGGATTACAATTAACCTTGGATAAAATTTTCCCTCAGGTCCTGACTGCTCAAAGATTGGTGCAGACCTTCCCTGGAGATGCTGTGTTAGACTGACCTTTCAAAACTGGTGACTGGCTTGAAACTAAATGGAAAGGACCTTGCTTCATGATTCTCCAGATGCCTGCTGCTGTTAAGGGTGCTGGTGTTCCTGTGTGAGTTCATTACTTGCACCTGGAGAAGGCACCTGAGGAACCCTTGGAAGTGGAGCCCAACCCCCAGAGGTGTAAAGTGATGGAAAAAGGACATTAAAAAGCAAATTTTCTAAGGCTTGAATGTCTAACCTAACTTTAAACATTGGTATTCTTGCTGTTGGAATCTGCATCATGGCTGAACTATGGCAAGCAGTTTTACTTTCAACCTATGCAAACAGGACCTAAATGCATCTTGATGGGGAAATAAATGGTACCCCCTGTCATAGGAAATACCCCGATATTTTCTTCCAGTGCAAAAGATTGCCATTATCCACCAGGGCCCATAGTTTGGGCAAAAGAAGGGGAACAGATAGTCTTTAGCCAGATGGATGGAGGATTTTCAGGATGGTCAATCTAACTGACCCGTTCCAAGACCAGCATAATCAAATATTCTTTAAAAGGTTCTGATAATGGAAATTTCAGGTGTGCTAAAATAAGAAGGGGAATGGAAGATTTATTAATCACTTCAATTGAACTTAACATACCTGGAGTAGCCCTGTCTGTAACTAATAATGTGAAATATAATCTCCATTTAGCACCAAAAAGCCAACAAGAAAACTCCTGTGTCAGAAGAGATCCCTCTATTCCTGGGCTCTTAAAAAGAATCTTTGTGGGTTAGGGATTTTATATAAAATTATACAAGGATAACAGGGAACAAAATGGAACATGTCCCTCCTAGTGTTTTAAAAGCTGTGACTGACGTTCCCGCTGATAATGCCTTTTTCCTCCACTGTTTATGTTTCAATTACACTAAGGTTCCTTCTTATTGTAATTCCACTTCTTATCACACTCTTCCCTTAGGAAGGGCTCTTCCTGTGAAAATAATACTTACTCTGGACTCCCTGCAGGGTATAAGGGCTTATGTGGGATAGAATATGTTTGATGTGGGATTCCCCTCTGTATGCTATGAACATGTTTTATTGCCACTGGTTATTAAAGAAGCTCTGTTGGCCAATGGCTTAGTAGAGTAAAGCCAGGCAGGAAATCTGAACAAAGATATATAGAGAAAGTAGGCGAAGTCAAAGAGACGCCATGTAGCTGCCAAAGGAGAAAGACGCCAAACCAGAACCTTACGGGTAGGCCACACCCTTATGGTGATACACAGATTAATAAAACTGGGTTAATTTAAGATGTAAGAGTTAGCTAGAAATATGCCTAAGCTATTGACTAAATAGTGCTGTAATTAATACAGGTTCTGTGTTATTATTCGGGTCTGGGAGGCTGGGAAAGAAAACAGCAGTCTCTGTCTACATGAGTTACACCCATTTTACCCAGCAAGTCTTTACAATCCATTAATAATATTACCAGGGCTCTTCCTGAGAACTAAGGTGATTCCTTACACCTATTCTATCCCATTACAGTCGCTGCTACTGTTACCTGTCCCATGTTAGAGAGTCCTGATGTTAGCCAGTGTCTCGTAAAAACAACAGTAACAGCGGTTAGTACTGTAGACCCGGAGAGTACTGGTGGTAGATTTCATTGCTGAGGTTCTCACAGGATGTTGACGTGATCTCTCATGGACTTTATGAGGGGCAATCAACAGTAATGTGGGCAGCGTGAAGAGAAAAGGAGGTGGTGGGCAGGAATCGAGGAGCAGGAGTTTGATAAATCCCAGAGCTGCCAGAGAGGCTTGGCAGGAACTATGGACAGAGGGGGAGCAGCCACTGCTAGAACTTAGCATATACCTGATGAGACACCTAGGGTTTCTCTACAGAGGGCCTGAAAACAACCACACTAAATGTTTTCGGTACTCTCGTAGATGCAACCAAGTTTCACGGTGTGGAAATTTCCACTTGTGGTACCAGGTCAAAGGCTCAGAGAAAGACACCAGAGTGTTTCAGATGTCAGAGTTTGAAATGAGGAACGCTCAACCCATTTACTATTTATGTAATTTAATATTTTATTTTTAATAACACCTTAAATAGTAATAAGACCCTGTGTAGGATTTTCACATATATGCTTCATTTGCTTAAGTCTTTCCTGCTTTGCCTCTTTCCCTCCCACCACTGCCTTCCTGCCTGCTTTCATTTTTTCTTATTCCCCTGATGTAGACGTGCAAAGCAAGGTGTAAGAGGGAACACTCTCCTTTACACTTTGTTTCTTTTTCCAATTTTGCATGTGAGTGCATGTATGGCTTGCATGTGTGGTAGCACATGTGTGTGTAGGTATGTGAATGCATGGCTGTGTGTGCATAAGGCCCAAGGTTGAAGTCTAGAATAATCTCAATTGCTTTTCCATCTGATTCAAAGAGACAGGGTCTCACTATGAGACTCAGAGCACCTCAATATGCCCAGCCTCGTTAGCCAGCTTGCTCTGGGGACCCAGAGGATTGCTCTTACCTAAGAGTAATCATCTAGGAAGCAGTCAACCTGGAGATTAAACCCTGGCACTTTAACACCAGAGCCCATTCTCACAACCTGTATTGGTAACTTTTTTTTCTCCCAGAAAAATACATGTACACTTCTAAAAAAAATTTACTGGCCAGATAGTGGCACATTCCTTTAATCTCAGTACTCAGGAGGCAGAGGAAGGGGAATCTGTAAGTTTGAGACCAGTCCAGTCTACAAAGTGAGTTCCGGGATTACATAGACCCTGTCTTAAAATACAAACAAACAAATAAATAATAAAAAGCTGTACTTATTATTTTTTCAAATTACATGCACACGTGTAAGTTTGTGTGCAGGAATACAGGTGCCTGTGGAAGCCAGAGCTGGAGCCAGGGTGTCTGAGAGCTGCCCCACTTGGGTTCTGAGAGTCAAACTCGGGTCCTCTGGAGATCATTAGATACTCTTAACCACCCAGCCATCTCTCTGGTCCACAGGAACACTCTTCTTGTTTGTTTGTATTTTGGTTTTTCGAACCAAGGTTGTTTTGTGTACTCTTGGCTGTCCTGGAACTTGCTCTGTAGACCAAGCTGGTCTCGAGTTTACAGAGATCCTCCTGTCTCTGCCTCCCGAGTGCTGGAATTAAAGGTGTGCGCCACCCCTGCCTGACCCCACAGGAACACTCTTAGTAATTGCTATTTGAGACCCCTAAAAGCCTCTTTTTATTCCAGTCTCGTGGGCCCAGTCTTAGTTTCCTGACCTTCTCATACTTACTTCCACCTGGATATAAGTATTTAACAGCTAGGGGTTGGGACTGCATGTGAGAGAGAGAGAGTGTGTGTGTGTGTGTGTGTGTGTGTGTGTATGTGTGTGTGTGTGTGTGTGTGTGTATGTGTGTGTGTGTGTGTGTGTGTGAGAGAGAGAGAAAGAGAGAGAGAGAGAGAGAGAGAAAGAGAGTGAGAGAGCGCATGGCACCTGTTTTTCCTGAGTCTGGACTATCTTACTTCATACACTGTTTCCCAGCTCTGTCTTGTTCTGGCATATTACATTATTCTTTGCGGTTGAATAAAATTCCATTGTATTACAATTGCATTGTAATCCAGTGTACCGCATTTTTAGTAATCACTCACCTTCAACCTCTGGATTTAAATGTCCTACTCTTACAGGAATCTACATTGTCATGAAGAAGGGACTTTCTAATGTTAGTCCTACTTTAGCACAGAGGAAATCAAGATTCTAGAGAAAGATAATGTGTTCTGGTTGTGTTGCCAAGCAACGGCGCTGCAGGGAAGTACACTAACATCCGTGTGATTCGCAGATCTCAGAGTAGAGTCTGGGACCCACTGGGGGTCGACAGCCCTGGGCTGGGGGAGGGGTGGAGGGTGGGGGAGTGGGGCTGTAAGTGCAGAGCCATGCATTCTCGGGTATGGTTTGTGTGGGGGTTTTTCCAGGTGTACTGTATGGTATCAGACTACCTTGATGGCAGAGAAAAGGAGTCTAGCCCCCTTCTCTCCAGAGAGTCGTGAAGCGAAACTTCAAGAACATAAGACAGTGTCAACTGTTTCACCTATATTTTTCTGTTGTGCAAAATATTTTTTTCATAAAAATGTTATTCATATGGACATATAATATGCTTATTACTGTTGCTGTTAAATAAACTCCATAAAATAAAGTACATATTTTAGGTGGTCGGTTTTGATTCTGACTATGGTAAATGCTGACGGGTGGGTGCATGTGTGTGCACACACAGATGCCTTAGGGTCTTAATACCTTCCAGAGCTGGAGAACAGATGTCTTAGGTACTATTTCAAAAGGTTTTTTAAGTTTAATTTTGTGGGTATGATTTATCTGTCTTTTTATATGTACTGCACTGCATGCCTGGTGCCCACAGAGGCCAGAGTGGGTTTTGGACCCCCTGAAACTGTCGTTCTAGATCATTGTGGGTCCTAGGATCTGAACCCAAGTCCTCTGCAAGACCAGTAAGTGCTCTAAAGCCCCGAACCCTCTTTCCAGCCCGGGTCTTAGGTAACATTTGTGTTTTCTTCCAGCTCTATAACTTCAGCTCTTGAGGCAGCCTTGTCCAGACACCAAATTTTGAAAGGCAGAGAGAGGGGGATGAAGATCACTTCTCCATCAGAACCAGCTCGGAAATGAATGACATCCTTAGGATCTGCCTCCATGCCTGACCTTGGTTGTCTATATTTGTTCTGATCGTAATTGCTATGAGTTTCTGGAAACTTCGATTCCTGTTTCGGGCAGATACATAATCCTCAGTTATGATTCAACTCTCTAAGACTCATTATTTCATGCTTTTGTTCCTTGTTCTCTTTAATGCATTTTTCAATGTGCCTGTGTTTTTGTTTGTCTTGTTTGTTTAGTTTGTTTCTGTTTCTGTTTCTCCTCAGACTTGGGCAGCCTTCTCTCAACTTTTAATGCTAAAGTTAACAAAACAAAGTGTTTCACAGTAGTCAGATACTTCCTGGAGAAGGGATTGGCCTCAGTGGACATGTTATATATCGCCTAACATGTACAGGACTTTAAGATGTTTCATGCATTAAGTTCATTGTCACAGGAAAAGGAGGGTCACACTTTTGTAACATCTTCAGACTTAATAATTAAAAAGTAAATAAAAAGCCCAGCATGGTGACACGTGCCTTTAATCTCAACACTCCGGAGGCAAGGGCAGGTGAATCTCCGAGTTTGAGGCCAGCCTAGTCTACAAAGCAAATATCAGGACAGTCAGAGCTACACAGAGAAATCCTGTCTCAGAAAATAAAAACCCAAAGAAAATTAAGTACTATTAAATGTTGTTCCAAATAAGACAAATGAAAGAAACTCCCTGCTCCCTCACTAGTCTTCCCTGATGTGTTTGTTTCTGAGAACTCCCTGCAGCGGGCTGTTCTTCTCTCAGACTAGGTCCATTGTGCAGGCTCAGTCCAGGAGAAGTAAACACGTCTTAGCTCACTGGGCTGTGAGAAAGGAGCGTAGTTTAGAAAGATTTCAAATACACAAGTCATAGTTCGATGAATTAAAAGTATTGAAATGTTCACCAGCCATTTGCGTTTCTTTTGAGACCTCTCTGTTTAGTGCTGCCTCTCAGTTTTCAGTTGGGTTGTTTGTTTTCTCGTTTGGCGTTTTGAAGTCCTTGGGCACTAAGCCTCTGTCAAGTGATGAAGACTTTTCCCTACCCTGCAGACTTATGGAGGTTGGGGCAGTACAGAAGCTTTTTATTTTAGTTTCACGAGGTCCCCTTTGTCACTTGTCAGCCGTTCTGCTTGTTTTACTGGAATCTGCTCAGAAAGTCCTTTCCCGGGGTTGCAAGTTGAACCGCATTCCCTAAGTTCCCTCCAGCAGACTCAGCGTGTCTGTCAAAGAGGTCTTATGTCGAGGTCCTCGGTCCATTTGGAGTTGAGTTCTGCGCAGGGTGAGACGAGCATCTTCTGCATGTGTAGCTCTCCAGTGTGACCAGCGCCATTTGTTGAAGGAAGGCTGGGCGGAGCGATGTCTATGCACTTGGAGTGGTTTGTTTGTCCTAAAGAAAGGTTCTTTAGATGACAACGAAAAGGGAATGCATTTTCCCAGCAAATTCGGAGAATATAGAAAAATAAAAGAGAAAAGAAATTTAAAGATGTGAAAATGATTTAAATATATATATATATATATTATTGTAAACTCAGACTTACTAGATATGTATACATGATGGTGTTTTTATACTTTTTGCTGATTTAATGGCATTTAATTTAGTGAGTAAGACCGAGGAATATTCTTGGTGTTGCTGAGCCAATCAGTGGTCAAGCCAGATCTCATGCAGTTGTATTTCTCATTTTCCCTCTCCGAGGATAAACCTTCAAGGTTAGAGGTGAGTGCCTCCTAAGCCAGGACAGCAGCTCAGTTTTTAGAGTCTTTGTTGTTTAACAATGGCATCATATCCATTTTGTTACATTCTTATTGTGTGTGTGTGCATGTGTACGCATGCCATGGCACATGTGTGGAGGTCAGAGGACACCTCGCAGGAGTTAGGTCCAAATGACAGAACTCAGGCTTGGTGGCATGCACCCATACCCGCTGACTGACTGAACTCAGGTGGTCAGGCTTGGCGGCATGCACTCGTACCCGCTGAGCTGTCCCACTGGCTGGCCTACTTCAGACAGCTCTAACTAAGGGAATTAATTTTCAGATCCTCACTCGTGTAAGCCATCTTCTGAGAGTGCGCTTGATGGTGCGTGCCACACTAAGCCCCCGAGTGCGCCCTATGGCGCCTGCCACACCAAGCCCCCGAGTGCACCCGATGGTACCTGCCACACCAAGCCCCCGTGGTGTCTGCCGTTCTCTTGCCATACAGGAAGAAGGTCCCCTCAGTCCTCTTGATGGCCCTGTGAGTTTAAATGCGAAACAAAGAGGAACTTTAAAATCGGGAATTCTAAAAGAGCGCCTTTAATAATGATACAAAAAGTAAGGAATAAAACTGCATGACCTTGCATCGTCTACTTCATGTGTGTGCACAGCTCCTTCGGGAGAGCTGGCCAGCAGGAAGGTGTGTGGAGTCAGACTCTGTGAAGTGGGGCCGTGCAGGAGAGCTCATTCCCTTCCAGGTCTAGTTGATTGTGTCGGAAACCTTTGCTGCTAGCAAGAACCCCTAGAATACAAAGTTAGCATCAAATCTTAAACAAACAAACAAACAACCATAAAGCAAACCCCCAAACAAGCCTTTTTCTCTACATATTTGAGACAAACCACTGTGTTCAGTACATTCCCCTCACAGGCCAAGACTTTTGGAAAGAAATGGATCCTTGAAAGAGAAGTAAGAAGAGGAAAGTCTTTGGGGGGATATTTAGATTTTATTTTAAGATAGGCAGGCTATCCTGGAACTTACTACATAGCACAGGTTGGCCTTCAACTCCTACCTCAGTCTCCTGAGCTCTGAGGTTACAGGTATGAGCCACCATGTCTGAGTGAGACTGCCATTCTCTGTGAGGAAACTTGAGAACTTGGAATGTGTTCTGGGTCTAACAGAGCACTCATCATGCATGGAACAAACTCACCAGCAAAGGCTTTCTACGGCTTCCTTCACACCTCTCTGTACATCAAGAAATAGAACAGCTAACATGGTATGTGTTTTTTCCCCCTCTTCCGAATCTTATCCTGAGATATCTATTCCAATACCAGACAGTCATCGTCTTATTTTCTTTTGTAAAACATCTAATGATGCATAGGCTGAACCGGTAAGTGCAACACAGACTCTTCCTTCCACAGGAAAAATTCGGGTTCAACCTTGTCTAGCAAGGCTGTGATTTTTAGACCTTTCGTTCAGTTGCCTTCAAAAGCTCCACTCTATTCTGATACACACAGAGCAAACGAATAGTGTATCTCCCATCACGTTTCTCGTCTTATAAATAACGTACAGATTTGGCTGTACAGAACTTGAGAGTATGACAATCGAGTGAGGATAAATTAAATAATTATTTTATAAATTATTCCAAATAAAAATGAATGATTTATGAGCTGCACGATTTGAACATTGCATATCCCAACAATAAGCTTATAAGATATGTTGATAAATTGTTCCTTGGTTCATATTTTATTCTATAAACAGAAACCTAAAATATTAATAACAGACCTAAGCATAAAACGTAAACCACAAAGCTTCTTGGAAAATCATGGTCGATTCAAAGCTCTACACGAGCATCAGTTTGTTTGTTTTGTTTTTTGAGACAGGGTTTCCCTGTAGTTTCTAGAGCCTGTCCTGGAACTAGCTCTTGTAGACCAGACACTGACTTCAAACTCACAGAGATCCACCTGACTCTGCCTCCCGAGTGCTGGGATTAAAGGCGTGCGCCACCACCGCCATGTACATCAAGTTTCTTGAATTATGTACATTAACTCTATGTACTTTATCATATGCTTTGCTAGTTAGACTTGTCACTGTGAGAAACACCGGAGGGAAATGAAGGGGATTTATTTTGGCTCAAGATTGCAGAGTTTTAGCCCATGGTCAATTGGCCTCACTGTTTCTGAGAGTTTCTTGATTTTCTTTTTTATTGAAGTCTTCAGAAATACCTATTAAAAGGCCCATTTCAATGAAGACAGAGATTAACTTTGGCTTCCTTATTCAATTGATAATGAGAATCAGAATCACCAATTAGGTTGATATGTGATATTTTTCATGAATGGAACTAGATAAATCTCTAAGACGTGTGTGTGTGTGTGTGTGTGTGTGCTTTAACAGCTAAGAGGTAAAAGCATTTCAGGTTGTCTGCCCCGTTTGCACACACACACACACACACACACACACACACACACACACACAGACTCGCAGTGATCACTGGGTTAAGTCTCAGGAAGTTTCAAATGTTTGGGGGTATGAATACTATTGAAAATTGCTTCACACTGTTTTCTCTACTGAGAAGGCTGGCTCTGGAGTTGGAATTTGACTGCCCCAGCCCCAAGTGTGTTAGTCTAAAAGTTCCCTCCAAAGTCTCTGTCCGGGGCCAGACAGGGAAGGGAGAAAAACAGAGCAGCTCAGGAAAAGACAGTGTGCCCTAAGGACAGTTCAAAAGGAAGCTGTTCTCAGACAATCCCCAAACAGGGATTACTGGTGTTTATCTCACACTCCTTTTCTTGGTTTTGTTTACTATCGTGAAAAATGACAAATATAATCGCAGACATTTAACTCTCTGGACAGTTCCCTCTCATATCTCTAAAACTTCTGCCCAAGTGTGAGCTTAATCTCAGACTGCCTAAGTGTTGGTTTTGGAAGGCTGTAAAATCCTGAGCAACAAGGTCTTGCTCTGTAGCTCGGGCTAGCTTTGTACTCTGTTCTCCTGCCTCGCCCACCAAGAGCTAGGGGACCACCACTAGGAACCACCACACCTGGCGGAAGTGTTTACTTCAGGAATTAAGGAATCAAACGACTCGAATGAGTAGACAACAGACTATTTTACAGGCTTGTAATTATTGATTTCTATCAAAATTGAAGGAAAAGCAAGTCGTCAGGCTTGGTGACAAGTGCCTTTACTTATTGAGTTATCTCTCTGGCCATATGTTTTAAAAAATATTTGATCAATTATAATCAACTAGGGCATCAAGAGTGAGTGTATTTAGAATAAAAATGGAACACATTTATTTTAACTAGTTTTATTAAAGTCAAATATTAGCTAAAACATTAAAAACTTTCTTTAATGAATTTTATTGAATAAAATTCATACCCTATGAAATGAGCCACTTTTTAAAAGAATACTACTCAGTGGTACTTCATGTATACACCATGCTGTTCAACTGTCACCTCTATTTATTTCCAAGATGTGTTTTTTTTTCTCACCCCAATAGGAGATTCTGTACCCATTAAGTCGAGTCTCCATATTTTCTCTTTCCCATGTGGCTCCTCTGGCTGTGGAAAAACTGGGCTGAGTTCTACTTATTTAAATTATTTAAAATTTAGATTATTAAATTTTAAATTAAAACAAGACATTTTAAATTATTATGTTTGTGTAGGTATATATCCACATGAGTGCAGGTGCCCCCAGCGGCCAGAAGAGGGCGTCAGATCTCCTGGAGCTGGAGTTAGAGGTGGTTTTGAGCCTGGGAACTGAACTTAGGTCCTTTTCGAGAACAGTACATGCTCTTAACAACTGAGCCATCTCTCCATCCCCTCCCCCCTTTAATCTCTATGGATTTCTTTATTTTAGATCCTTTTTAAATTGGATGTCAGCACACAAACTGGAAGGAACCATTTGTGCCTGGCTCCTCTCACTTCCCGTGTTTTCAAGGTTCCCAGGGATGGTTGTGTTTAACTGTGGTTAATGATCCGCCTGCATGGTGCCAGGGAGGCCAGCTCCCAAGGTGAGTGATAAGCCACAGAACTTGAATTGGTGGAGATACCACACGTGTTGTGGGCACCTTGGCTTGCTCACAAAAAGCAATGAACTCTTCTCTCAAACACTCTCCACTCTCAAACCAATCTCCAGTGGAAAACTTCCAGTTCAAACTCAGAGGCAGGGGTGGAAGTTAGCTCCATACTAGAATATTCTCTGGCAAAAGGTATTAGCCATGGATTCTCAAGCTTGGCTGCATGTTAAGATCACTTGGGGAAGGTTTTTCAAAACACAGTGCCTAGACTGGATTCACAGCTAATGAATTAGAGCTTAGACCAACTTTTCTTGTATTTTTGGTTGTGAGCCTAGCCTTTAACGACCGAGCTATCTCTCCAACCCTGGTCAGATTTTCCTAACCAGGGAACTATTGGCATTTGGGACTGTGTAAATCAGTTGCTCTATGCTCAGAGGGATACTTCTCAGCATCTTAGACTCTAGATCCCTCCAGATTGTGGGAGCCCACAGAAGTGGATCCGTTCTACCTTGACCAAAGGCCAGAGAGTTCAGACCTGTTCTTGCTCCTTCAACATTTTATGCAGGAGGTTTGATTTAAGGTGTGGCTGCTAGCAGGACATTTTGACCTAGGGTGTGGTTATTTGATGTTTTGGGTATTAAGAAGGTTAATTACTGATTTCCTGGATAGAAAGGGACAAATCACTTTGTTTTTACTTTGTTTCTTGTATCTGGTAAAGATGCCTCTTGCCTTCCGCCTCCTCTTTGGATTGGGGTATATAAAGGCTATGAGAAATTAATATGAGGTGGATCTCAGTATTTACTGGATGCCCTTCCAGCACTATCAGCTGTCTCTTGTCTAATTCTTTCTTAATCGTCACACCTCTAAGAGTGGACGAATAAACCTGGTGGGACCCGCAGATGTCGCGCAGACACTGGACACGACGCAATGCTCAGACATTCTTAAAGGCTTTCCAGGGGGTTAGGGTGTGTGTGTGTGTGTGTGTGTGTGTGTGTGTGTGTGTGTGTGTGTGTGTGTGTGAGTCATCCAGTTGAGCGTTAGTGCTCTCCGGGCAGGACGCAATCATTATCGTTTTGAAAATCATTTCAGCCGGTTCTGACGCAGCCAGGCGGAGAACCAATGCTCTGGGGGCATTTCCGGTTCTGACACAGCCAGGCCGAGAACCAACGCTCCGGGGGCATTTCCTTTAGGAACCGGATCTTGTGGGAAGTCTCAGAAGTTCTAGAGTTGTTCTCTTTGACTGTAATTTAATAGACCAGGAAGAATGGAAATGTTCTGGGCCGAATGAGCGCTTCTACTCATCTTAACCCTAGTCGTGATTTGTCCCTTTCTATCCAGGAAATCAGACCGTGAACGACCTCAGAGGCTAGCAAGACAGCTGAGCCTGTCGCTTACCAAGATCAAGTCTCTCTGTGGTGAGCAAGGGACTTGAGCTAATGAAAGAGCTAAGCAAGCTGGATGACGACTACACGGTGCATGAAACTGATAGAATTTTGCCTTGGCTGGCGGTGTCATGAGGATCTCTTCACGTGTTTTCCTTTAGCAGACATTCAAGTCTGTTGTGGAATAATCCTTTTGTACACTGTGAAAATGTGTCACTCTGATTGGTTTATTAAAAAGCTGGATGGCCCAATAGCTAGGCAGGATTTTCAGGAACAGAGGACGTTTGGAAGAAGAAGAGGAGGAGGAGGAGGAGGAGGAGGAGGAGGAGGAGGAGGAGGAGGAGGAGGAGGAGGAGGAGGAGGAGGAGGAGGAAAGAAGGAGGGCAGAGCCATGCAGGAAGCAGGAAAGTAGGATGGACAGCTTGTAGACGAGGTAAATAAGGATGGGGAAGCATTGACAGAGTGATAGAAACGGGCTCACTTTAGTTGTAAGGGCTAGTTAAAAACAAGCCTAAGTTATTGGCTGAGGTTTCATAATGAATAATAAGTCTCTATGCCATGATTTGGAAGCTGGCTGGTGGACAGAGAAAGACTCGCTACAGAAGTCAATAATAATAATAATAATATAATTTAAATATAGGATTGTGTTATGATTTAGCTGGGAACTGGACCCCAGGGGCTCATGTACTTGGACACCTCACCTTCAGCTGGTGGTCAGAAGTAGGGCCTGGCTGGCCACTGTGGGTCCTGAGGGTGACAGTTTAGTCTGCTTTCTGTCCCAGCCTCTCTGCCTGCTACCCTCTGCTTCCTGATTTGCCCCCCAGGAGCCTTGCCAACATTCTCTCTCTGCCTTGTCTTCGCCACCACGACAGACTATACCCCTTTGGAGTAGCCACGAAGAGTAAGTTTGAATTAAGAACAAAGCTCGTGGTGGGGCTCAGCGGCAGATGTCTGTAACCCCAGTACCCAGAAAGTAAGGCGGGAAGCCCTTAACTCAGCTACGTAGTGAGGCCCTTGATTCAGTACCTGGTGAGTTACGAGCCAGCGTGGACTACATAAGATCCTAGTCCAAAAAAATAAAAAGAGTGCAGGTCCTGCGCAGACAGAAGTTTGTTTGTTTTGTTTCCTGCTGGTCCAAACTCACCGATTCCTGCATTCTAAGAAGTGTCCAGTTCACTAGATATTGGTTTTTACTTGATAATATGAAAAGTTAGCAGTAAATCATAAATCAGAGAGGAACAACATTTTCTTGTCTCTGAGAGAAGCAGAAGTAAGAATTCTGAGATCTGAAATGTCAGGTTAATAGAAAACTAGCGAAAGTTACTCAGTCTAACATTAGATGACACCATTGTACAACACAAAAGAAACTGTGCTTGCCAGAGGCACTGACTAGTGCTGTAAGGCCATTAATTTCTCTCCTGCTGTCCCCTCCCCCATGACAGAATACAGTCTGGTTCAACCGTGACAACACTAATTATGATTGAAGAAATTTGCCCAAGGGAGCAAATAAAACAATTCTGCCCAATAAGGGAAACCATGTCAGCTCGTATTATTAAAGGCTCCTGCCAAATGCACAGATTTGAGCTACATTGCAAAAGATCAAAAATCAAATATTTAAGAGCAGCAGAACATGAACTTACAGATCCCAATCTAGATGTGAACTTTGGGACTTGTTCATGGGAAGATGAAGGGGAAAGGTCGAGGGAACGAACCCAGAGAAAGAAGGGTGCCGAGGGCCAGTCAAACACAGCCGGCAAAATCAGGAAGATAACTTATTACTACTTCAAAGAGAAAGCTCGGAGGAAAAACAGAAATTGAAACGCCATATTGATCATCTGAATCCAGTTGCTGAGAGTTTGAACAGAGGCACAAGGAGCTCATGGGATTGGAGCAACCCGTGCAGAACCCTAGTGTCAGAAACGTGAAATTTAGAAAACATGCCACAGGAAGGCTAGAGAGATAAGGGTGCTTGCTGCTCTTCCAGAGGGTCAGAGTTCAGTTCCCAGCACCCACCTTGAACAACTCACAACCACCTATAATGCTCCAGGGCATCCAAACTTTCTTCTGGCCTCCATAGGCTCTTGCCTACACGCGCACATACACACACCACCACATGCAAATACACAGCATGAATCCTTTAAAAAAGGAAACATACCACCCAAACCGAGATCCGACTGAACATGCGCCCGTGCTATGCACATGCGCCCGTGCTATGCATGCTGCGGGGACATACAGAAAGCCAACCTCTCACTTGCTGTTTGGTTTATTTTTTTTTTTTTTTTTTTTTTTTTTTTTTTTTTTTTTGGTTTTTTGAGACAGGGTTTTTGAGGTAGCCAAGGGAGACCCTCCTCTCCTCGAGACACTGAGCAGGCAACGTGTGCTATGAAGCCTGTTGTTTTTAATCACTGTTTGTGTCCATGCCGAGTGCTTACTCTGAACGCTCCTGACGATCATTTGCCTAAGCAATAAGCAAACACATTGGGAAACGAGATAGTTCGACTCCCGAGTCGGAAGCTGTTGGGTTTTCCCTTGCTGGCCTGGCTGCATTGAACAGAAACACTCTTGGTTAAATGGTTGAATCGCCACCTGGATGACTATGGTGCCAGAGCTGGCTGCTTGGAATACTCCACATTGAACGACCTAAGAGAACTACTCATTGTGGCTCCGGAAAGTGAAGTCCCAGTCGGAGCTGGTTCAGTCTGAACTGCCCTTGTTGCTATCGCAAGTTCCAGTGTACTCTATCTAGATAGCCCTGCAATCATTTCTGCTTAATCTCTAATAGTTATCACCCCCTTTGGGGCCTGGTGTCAAAAGGAGGATGCTGGGATTGGAGCACGCACAAACCTCTGTTTATTAGCATGTGAGCTGTGCTGTGATTGGTTGCAAACACTTCTCTGGCTATAAAACCTGGGTGTCTGGCTCACTCCTTAGTTAGCTGGAAGATATCTAGCCACACTGTCCCCGCCCCTCAGTGTTTCATTAGACCTAATGGAAGGCTTCTCTCAAGTGGTGGAGTCGGTGCCAAGAAACAACCGGGCAGGGCTGACAAGGGTAGCGTGCACACGCAGCTGCAGAGATGAGAGAGCAGGGGAAGAAGGGGCAGTGTTGAGCAGCAGGCAGGCTTCTGTGAAAGGTGCTGAGTCATAAGATTGACGACTAGGAGGGGCAGCAGCGCAGCACAGACAAAGTGGCGGATGATAGGGACCATGAGGACAGCTGTAGCCGTATGGGAGACCCGAAACAATTCGAGAAGCACCCAATTGGGAGCAAGAGGGATGGTGGGGGTAGAGAGAGGGCGGTGAGGCAAGGCTGAAGGACAGAAGACTTTGAAGAGGGGCTAGGGAATTAGCTCAGTCAGCAAAGAGCTTGCTCTGTGAACATGAGGGCCCCGGGATGACTCACAAAATGCCGTGGGGTAGTGGTATGTGCTTGCAGTGTGAGTGCTGGTGAATTAGGGTTCTGTTGCTGTGAAGAGACACCATGACCACGGCAACTCTTATAAAGGAAAAGCAGTTAGTTGAAAAAGCTTACATTTTCAGAGGTCTCGTCCATTATCGCCATGGTGCGACAGGGTGGTGTGCAGGCAGACAGGGTGCTGGAGAAGGAACTGAGAGGCCTACATCTTGACCCACAGGCAACAGGAAGTGATCGCCCTCACTGGGTGTAACTTGAGCCTAGGAGACCTCAAAGTTCACCCCCACAGTGACACATTTCCTTCAACAAGCCCACATCTCCTCAGTGCCATTCCTTTGGGGGACGTTTTCTATCAAACCACCACAGCCGTGGAGGCAGAGACTGGGTGATCACTGGAGTTCAGGGTGCAGATAGCCTAGCTGCATCAGTGAAGCCTGGGTTCGAGTAAAGACATCCTCTAAAAGTCAAGTGGATTATTGCTGCAGAATGACACCTGAGGGTAGTGGACTTGCTGGTGTGTGTGCAATACACATATTCACACAGGCACAGATTTATTAATTAATGGGCTCTAAAGAACTAGAGAACAGAAACTGTAGCTCAGTCACTGAAGAAGCTTCAGAGAACTGCCAAGCCCTGAGGGTCAAGGGTCTCATGCCTCAGGTCTATGATCTGGCTGCTGTCAAGAGCTGGGGAATCCAGACACCTAGGCCTACTAGGAAGTGGCTGTGCCAGCTTCTTCTAAGGGCTACGCAATATCAACTTTTTATCTACACAAGGGCTCTAACACCTGTAGAACCAAGGAGTTCAGTTACCCATCTTTTGTGATGGCTGTAACACTAGAGGGTTCTGCCTGGTGCTGATCCCTCCTGCCTGTGGCCGCCACTCACTGCCATTGAGGTCTACCAGAATACAACAAGCTGCCAAAAATTAGCACTTGAGATTTCCAGTTGGATAGAGTAAAAAGCCTAGTTGGCCAAACGGCTGCAGATCGGGAAGTGTAAATGAAATTTACAAGACCGGGATTTCAAGATGTGGTCATTTAAATAAGAATGGTTCTATGAGTGGCTCACCAAGAACTGGTCCAACTTGAGGCCCACACCATGAGAAGGGCCCTATGGCTAGTGCTGCCTGGATGGCTGGGAACCAGATGTCGGTAGCCCAGATACCCAGGATAGAGCAAAACACAACGAGGAAAAAAAAAAACTCAATGAAATGATTCCCAACAATATCTGCTATACTCATAGATGGGTGCCTAGCCTAATTGTCATTAGAGAGGTGTCATCCAGCAACTGATGGGAGCAGGTGCAAAGACCCACAAACACCAGGAAGAGCCAGGGGAGGTTGGGGTAGGGGATTTCAGGAGCCAGAGGGATCAAGAACACTGCGAGAATACAACACACAGAATCAACTAAGTAGGGCTCATAGAAGATCATAGAGATTGTAGTGACAACCACAGACCCTATGTGGGTCTGAACTAGGTTCTCTGCATATATGTTATGGCGGTATAGCTTGGTGTTCTTGTGGGACTTCTAACAGCTAGAGTTGGGGAGGGGGCTGTCTCTGACTCTTTTGCCTGCCCTTGGGAGCCTTTTCCTCTTGCTGGGTTGCCTCATTCAGCTTTGATATGAGAGTTTGTGCCTGGTCTTAGTGTAACTTGTTATGCCAATATTTGTTTGGTGTCCCAGGGAGGCCTGCTTTTTTTAATGAAGGGAAATCGAAGAGGATTATCTCCAGAGGATAAGGGAGGTAGGGAGGAGAGGACTGGGAGGAGTGGGGGAAGGGGATGTAATGTATGAGAGGAGAATAAAAGAAAAAGAAAAGAAGAAATGGTATAAACCATTTTCTTTTCAATTAATGGAAGAATTCTAGAAAAACAAACAAACCAAAGAATGGCTCCCATAGGCACATATATTTGAATTCTTAGTCATCAGGGAATGGCACTTCTTGAGAAGGATTGGGAGGTGTGGCTTTGTTGGAGTAGGTGTGGCCTTGTTGGAGGAAGTATGTCAGTGGGGGGTGGGTTTTGAGGTTTCAAAAGGCCAATCCAGGTCCAGTGTCACTCTCTCTTTCTATTGGCTGTGGATCTGGGTGTAGAATCTTCAGCTACTTCTCCAATACTATGTCTGCCTATGTGTTTCCATGTTCCCACCATGATGATAATGGGCTAAACCTCTGAAACTATAAGAAGCTCCTAATCAAATGCTTTCTTTTATAAGAGTTTCCTTGGACATTGTGGCTCTTCACATAAATAGAACAATGGATAAGACACAAAACAAAATGAAAAGTCCAGAGGCTAGGGATTTAGATCAGTTTTCAGAGTGCTTGCCAAGAATGCATGAGCCCTGGGGTCAATCCCCAGCACTGTAAAAACTGAGAACATGCCTATAATCTCAGAACCTCAGAGATAGAGGCAGGCAGATTAGTTCAAGGTTTTCCTTAGTTACTTAGCTTTGAGGTTCTCTGCACCACCACAGCCAACAGAAATGATCTGAGGAAAGTGTGAAGGTAGTTTGGTTCAATATGACCAAGTGGCTGGAGTTAGTTCAAACTTCAGGACTCTGACCTCAAGTAGTTTTCGGTATATTTAAGCACAACACAATTTGGGGAAAACTTTCCAGGTAATAGTTAACTTAACCCCAGGTATACAATAAAGCTTAAGATGTGACTACATTAAAACTCTTTGTAAAATACTTATGACATGTTCCATAAAGGTGGACTCTGTAGATTGAAAAGCTCATAATAAGGGTCTTGGGGGATGATTCAGAGTGGGCTTGGTCACACTGATAAAGCAAAGATCACAAGGCTGTCAAACACGTCTGTTCCCTGCCTTCTGGGTGGATAGCAGTATACACCCTTTCTTTGAAGAAACAGCGCTGTGTGCTTAGCAATCCTGGTTTGTCTATCTGTGAGCACAAGGACCTCCATGTTTCCCACATCCCATACATGGCAAGTTCCAGGACAGCCTAGGCTACATGGGAACTTAAACACTGTCTCAGATGAGTTTTCAATGAAAGAAAAGTTTTGTTGTTGTTTTCGTTTGGCATTTGGACAGGGTTTCTCTGTGTCATCTTGGCTTTGTCATGGAACGCACTCTGTAGACCAGGTTGCCTTCTGAATTTTGGGATTAGAGGTGTCCACCACTGACTGACAACCCCACCACCACCACCACAAAAGCTTTTTGAGTTGAGGAAAAAAATCCATTTGCAAATTAACTTTAGAGGATAGCTGTCAATTTTATAAAAACTTATTAAAATGGCGTTTTCAACATCTGACTAAACTCTGAAGCCAATCAAAGGCTAAACATAAAAAATGAAGTGAGGCAGTCCTAGAATTATTTGCTCGTTCTGATGCACATGCTTTTAAAATCCTCTACTATGGGCTGGAAAGGTGGCTCCGTGGTTAAGACACAGACTGCTCTCGCAGAAGACCGGAACTCATTTCTGAGCACTCGTGTTAGGTGGCTCCCGACTGCCTGTAACTCCAGCACCAGGAGGATCCAGTCGGTGCCTCTGCCCCCAGCAGGCATCTATATTCACAGCCACCCACCCCTACCCCATACACACATAATAAAATAACAAATATAAGTCATCCTCGGTGGCTAGAAAGATGGCTCGGTAGGGAAAGGTGCTTGCCACCTAACCTGACCACCTGAGTCTGACCCTTAGAATCTGTGGGGTGGGATGAACCTGCGCCCGAGAGCTGCTAATGGGCACTGGGTACCACACATCTAGTCTGGGACACATCACTGGCAACATTGTGTCCTCGCCAGTTGGTTTCTAGACTGCTGATTGGTGTCTCTCTTCTCTCTTGAGACCATTTTCAGAGAGAGACCACCTCCATCGTTTCTACGTCTCCTATCCTGTAGGTTGTTGTTATTTCCTATGTCGGGTTTTTCCTTTTGGAGGATTTTGTTTGCGGATTTCCCCAGATGGCTTCTCTGTGTGCAGGCTTGTGGCTTCCATTCTCTTCTCCCCACCTGTTTCCTGACCTTGGTAAGTTTTAGCCTGTAATCCAGGGTTCTTAGATATTACTATGCACCTGGGGGGCTCTGAGCAGCCTTGTCAATTCCTGTCTAACAAGTGTATAACAGATGTTGCCACTGGTCTGGGTGGTACCCTGGGGGGGGGGGGGCCCAGTATAAGAACAACTGTTTTAATTAGTCTTGATTCTCTCAAGATCTACCCATATCTAATCTATAGCAATATAGCAATATAAATAGCTATGTATATTGAGCTGAAATTGAGTCTGTTTACAGGGAGTGGTCCACATTTGTCTCTGCCAGTTGGTCCATATGAACTAAAAAGAACCAGTTTAGCCAGGCGGTTGTGGCACACGCCTTTAATCCCAGCACTCGGGAGGCAGAGAAGGGCGGGTCTCTGTGAGTTCGAGGCCAGCCTGGTCTACAAGAGCTAGTTCCAGGCCAGGCTCTAAAAAAAAAGTTGCAGAGAAACCCTGTCTCGAAAAACCAAAAAAAAAAAAAAAAAAAAAAAAAAAAGAACCAGTTTGTCGGGAAGGTGAATGGGATGGCAGATCTGCTATGCTCCATCCTTCAAGTCCAAGATAGTGTTGGGATGAGTGGTTAGTGAGGAATCAAAGAGCCACCTGTGTCGGAGGGCAGCAGTATGCCTTTTAACACTGAAGTCTAAGTAGGGACCCAGATGCTGATGGAGTTGGGATGTTAAGGATAAGAAAATGTCACTATTTAAAAATCATATGGTTTGTTTGGCAGAATTTATTATACATTGTCATGAGGTATAAAGATAGGCTATCCAAGTCCCTGTCCAACAGCAGCTGTGAGAGTCTAGAAGCATCCTTTTTCAGGAAGACTCTCCAGAAGCAGGCTGCACTGCTCCAGTCCCATAGGTAGTGAGTGCCCTCTGCTGGGCATCCTTAAATACAGGCAGCATGGCTCTTGATTTCAGTGTCACATGGAGGGTCTGGTGCAAGCTGATCAGGACCAATGTTGACTGAAATGCATGTAGGCTGAGGTATGAGGCAGAGCGAGCCTGTGGGGTGTGGATGAACACTTGGAGCAGCAAAGTGGGCGCAGGGGAGTGCTGAGATGGCATTTGTGGGTCAGTGGCTAAACAGATGGAGGCCGGTTGTCCCCTCGTAAGCTCGACAGTGAAAGACTAGAAGTGCATTTACAGAATCAAAGAGGTTCCATTCTCGAAGGCAAACGATGAGAAGGCTTGATCTGAAGTGACAATACATTTATTTTGTTTTTTTTTTTGTGCAAACTCTTCGGGTGTCGAGCAAAGTGTCAAATGTTTGGTTGAGGAACAGTCATTTAGTGACTAATGATCAGCTTTGATCAACGATAAACAACCCATTAGCAAGAATGAGAAGTATGAGCTCAGACAAGAGTCTCAAATGCCTTGGCCATTCCTCTTTCAGACTATTGTTGCTAGCCTGACTGCCCTCTCAGGATTTTTTTTTTTTTTTTTTCTACCATGACCTGCCTTCTAAGGTTCTGGACTCATTAGCTTACCCTCAAAGGAAGATTGATTAGTATCAGGCTAGTCCTTGGTAGCTTTAATGCTGAAACTAGGTTAACTTAGCATTGTATACACAATGATTTTAATTGTGTTGCAATGTGTGCTGGGTAACTTTTTGTTAAAACTAGAGCTACCTGAAAGGAGGGAACCTTAATGAGAAATATGCCCCCTTAAGATTAAGCTGTAGGCAAGCCTGTAGGGCATTTTCTTAATTAGTAATTGATGAGGGAATGCCCTGTCCATGGTGGGTTGGGCTACCCCTGGACAGGTGGTCTTGGGTTCTATAAGAAATCAGGCTGAGCAAGTCATGATGAGCAAGTTGGTAAGCAGCACCTATTAATGGCCTCTGCATTAGCTCCTGCCTCCAGGCTCCTGCCCTGTTTGAGTTCCTGTCCTGACTTCTTTTAGGGATGAATAAAGATGTGAAAGTGTAAGCCAAATAAGCCAGTTCCTCCTGCAAGTTGCTTTTGGTCATGGTATTTCCTCACAGCAATCATAACCATAACTATGAAAAAATTGCCAATTTTCAGGAATACAAAAATCATTTTGTGGGCTGTCATTTGTCTCCAGTACTAGAATGAGGAGGGAACTCTGTTTTCTTGATGCGACCAAGTGTTCTGCCCTTTCCACATAGGCAGTATCAGAACAGTAGTTTCTCAGCATGTCTGATGTGGTCACATGCTTTGGTGATTTGGTTTGTGTCTTTCCTAACACTATCTTATTTTGGGCTAGCTTTAGGAATAAGAATCCCATGATTATTTATTGGGCCATATTTTCTTAATTGCAAAACCCAGTAACAGGTGTGTGACCTGTTCATTTGAGTCCAGTATTGATATGGTTCTGTGCTCTCTGAATTCTTTTTTATTTATCCTAGTGATCATTGTTGAAGGGACTATAGCCTGCCCAAGCATGGCAAACATAGTTCTGGCAGGCCTTGCCCTTCTCTCCCATTCCCTCTGCCTTTCTAAAAAAAAAAAAAATTAGATTACATTCCTAAGGCTAGCCAGCAAGGCCTATTCCCTTATTCGGCCACTTCCTCCTCCTGAGCTGACTACCACGGTCCAACTATCAAGATACTAAAGTCCAGCAATCAAAATCCCCTTTGGCTCATCTAATTAACATGCCCAATAAAAAGTAAACACCTCATCCTAACACAGGGTTTCCCCTTCAACCTTTAGAATCACCATTTTCCTATGGACCATGTTTTGTCTCCTCTCTACAAAGAGGCAGTCTTTTGTCCTGGACAAATACCCTTTCCTCTTGTCTCTTGTTCCCTTCCCCTTCTCCCTCATCCTCCATCCTTGTCTCTTACTCTCTGCCCTTTGTCTCTTTAGGACAAATACATCTCCTTTGTGCTGAGAACTTGGTCTTGGGTCCATGCACTTCTTTCTTACAGCTCTGCTTTCTGAGCCCAGGAAGAAAGAGGAACCAGCATTTACTGCCCAGATCAGTGCACACCATTCTGGCCCATCACAGAGACCAGTTTCCCATCTGAATGAGAGAAGTCACATAGAGTGCCCCCTCTGGAAACCAGTGAAAACAGAGGTCACTGCGACCCTTGGTAGCACAACAACAAAAGATTTCCAGGAGTTGGGGCTGGAGGTTTGGGGTCAGTTAACGGATGTTTCTTATTTCTGTCTTTCCTGCTTGACTTTGTCTCTAGTTGAGGATAATGGTATTAAAAATACACATACACATGTATAGGTACAGGTATACACACAGATATAGATATATGTAATCCCTGCTTCTTGGGACTGTCAGAGAAGACACACAGTTAAGAAGACTATCAGCACTAACCAGCTAAAAATGTGACCAATGCTAAGAAGTACAGGGTGTTAGACTGGCATATACTGTAGCGATGAGCAGCGGGCCGTGTTCCCACTGCCCCGCTCCCGGCCGCCTGGCTAGCTTATGCCCCAAAATAACAACACACAACTGTATTCATTTAAACACTGCCTGGCCCATTATTTCCAGCCTCTTATTGTCTAATCTCACATCTTGATTAACCCATTTCTAATAATCTGTGTAGCACCACGAAGTGGTGTCTTACTGGGAAAGATTCAGCATGTCTGACCTGGTGGCTGGCTTCATGGCATCTGTCCCAGGTCAGAGAATCATGGCGACTGTCCCAGAGAGGAGAGGCATGGCAATTGACTAACTTCCCAGCATTCTGTTCTGTCTACTCCACCTATCTAAATCCTGCCTTATCAAAAAGCCAAGGCAGTTTCTTTACTAACCAATGAGAGTCCTCCATCAATATATGTGGGGGTTCCTGCCTCATTCTGGGTGTTTAGGGAAGGTTCACTTTCCATGAGAGAAATGGAATTTCAGCTGACATTTCCTGTAAGAGCCACGATGAAGGGTAGGGGTAAGGGAAGAACGCTCTAGGAATGCTGTTCATTTAGAGAACAGCGTTGTGCAAGTGCAGAGAAAGAGAAGGAAATGAGCATGACGAGAGCCTGGAGAGGTGGGTGTGGCCAGCTATCACCTTGAAGCACCGCAGTGTGGTGGGGGCCAAGCTGGGAGGAAGAAATAACTGTGTTATCAGAGTCAGGAAGGGGGATTTTTTTTTTAATCCTCGAGAATTTCATACAAACATGTAATGTGTTTTGATCAATCCACCCTCATTCCCTCCCCCTTCAACACCTCCCCTCCCTACTCCTTTCCTTTCAACTTTGTGTGTTCATTTGAAAACCAGCTGAGTCCTCTTAGTGCTGCGAGCACTGGAGCATGGGTGCCCTCTCAGGGATCACATCCCATCCCTGGAGAAAACCAACTTCCCTTCCACCGGCAGCCGTCAATCCCCAATTCCTCCTCCACGAGAGATGGGATTTTTCGAGCATCTACAGGAAGGAGAATTTATAGTGAGAGTCCAACCCAGTGGCTTTTAGCACTGTCTACCTCCACCAGGGTTCCTTCAGGAACTTTATGTGGGTTTTTTTTTAAACATTTGTTGGTGATGGTGGGCTTGCGTTGTGCATGGAGGTCAGAAGTGCCACAGAGAATGCCGTGCAGGACAGCCTTGCCTACAGGGGAAGATCTCAGACTTGCAAACAGGTTCCTGATCATCCATGTAAGGGAAAACCTTACTCTGAATCTAGGACTTACACAATGCATGTTCACACAGTTTTAACATGTAGTAATTCTAGGATTATATCTAGCCACAGAATAATGAAGAGAAAGACTATCCTGGGTTTCACTCAGAACTTTTGTCAAAAGCATTCAACATTTTAGGTCACACTTTTGTGATTTTTGAAAACACTAGGAAAAGACAGAGGCTCTGTGTGGCTGTGACATTCAAATTCTATGTGTGACAATGGCAAGTGTGTATGTTACTAGACCAAAGTAGTATTGCTATTATAATTATATTCATGTTTCCTTAAAAATGTATAATTTGTGGATCTCTAGGCAGTGATGTGGCGAGGTTAGAATGTTGCAGGTGCAGAGGCTAATTATCTTATTTTGGGCTAGCTTTAGAATCCGAATAACCATTTCTTGCCCATCTTTGTCAGAACTAACGTCCTGATGTGACAGATTCAACACCCTTTGGTATCTAGCATCAGCCACTAGCTTCCACCAACCCCAAAGCCCAGAACATTATCAGATAGCATCTGTCTGGCCCCATCTTGCTATAGCCACCTCTCTGATGTGACCACCAATGTATTTTAAACTTGTTTTGACTAAGGACTTTGCTCTGTAAAACTATGAAATGGTGTCCACTTTGGAACACGGAATTGAAGTAACCTAAATCTGTGCTCCTGGGTATGATCAGTCTAGTTTGGGTCCAGAATAAACTATCTCCTCTTCTCTTTAAGGAGAGAGTTGTTTCCCTGTGTGGACAGTAGGTAGTTAGGAACTTCATGCTAAGGACAAAGTGGTTACTGTATTATTTGCACTGGTGATTGAATCCGGAGGGACAGACAAGCATTGTACCACAAAGCTGCAACTCCAGCCACAGCTTCCAGAAGAGCTGCGACGAAAGCCCAGCAGGCTCGCATGACATTACGTAACATTTATTTTTAAAGTGGACCGTGGTTCCTCCAGCCTGTGACGCACGCACGGCACTGGCTAAGTCCACCTGCTGGCACCTGCAACTTCACCAAGACCACAAGCTGGGGCGGCCTTTCTCGGGGGGGGGGGGGGGCTGTCCAGGTCCCCGGGAGTAACGTCCGCGAGCGTCAGACCCCACCGATAGACCCTGAGCAAGGGCTTGAGCCCCAGGAGACAGAGGGGAACCGCAGAGGCCGGGCGGGGCACCCCTGGAGAGGGAGGGCAACCCTCCTGGAGGGGCGGGACTGATCGGTGACGCACTTCCGGTCGCGCCGTGGCCCGTGCTGCGCAGGTGAGTGCTGTGTCGCTGCGGTGAGCGGTGTCCAGGCGGTCCACGCGCAGGGTCTCCCGCAGCCAGCTTTGCGGCCCACCAGCTCTCGGTGCCCGCCGTGGCGAGTCCCGTGTGGCGGCCGCACACCAAGCCCAGAGCGCTTAGCAGGTGGCCGGCCGGAGGAGCTGTCACTGCAGCCAGAGGGTGGTTGCGTTCCGGGGGCGAGGCGTCTCGAGGTGACATCGCCAGTCTTCGGACGCGCTGCGGCCCTGCAGGCGCTCCAGGTGTGTACATCGTGTCCCCGGGCTCCGGACAGGGTGAGGGGCTCAGGGCACGGCAGGAAAAGCAGGACCCCGTCCCAGCCGCTGCTGACAGAAGGCTTGAGGCCTGGTGTGCTGCATGGACATCAGGCCCCAAAGGTAACGCGGCCCACACATGCACACACGATTACGACATCGCTAGAACACACACAGAGTAGTTTTAGAATTGCAATTTCATACCCCTTAGGAGACAGTACGGCCTTTGGATGGATGCAGGTCTCTTTGGTCGTAGCCTTACCGTTGTCAAAACACTATTTTTCCAAAATTGTGTGTGTATTTGTGTGTGTGTTAGAGAGAGAAAAAGAGTGAGTGTTTTAAGAAAAAATACAACGCTCACCTCTGAGCAGCCAATTAAGAAAGAGTTTGGGTCCTTACTGCTGCATCCATCAGGACCCTCCCACCCTTAGAGGTAAGGACTCTTTTGAATTCTGTGTTAATTACAGCCTGTTGCTAATATTCACTAATCTGTAAACAATTTGAGCGTTTTGGTTTCTGAGCATCTTAGTGTATAGTCACCTGGTACTTGGTTAATTTCTAAATTCACCAGCATATTACCTGCTGGCTAATATTCAGTTATAAAAACAACACACAAACTTGTAATTTTCAATGGTTAGGGAGTTTTTTTTTTTCAGACTGGTTATGTATAAAAAACAGTACTCATGGTGAATATTTTGTCCATATCTCCTATATCTGAGAAGAGTCATAGGGATACATTTTAAGTTGTTTTTCTTTGAGAATTTCATACATGTATACAATGCATTTTGTTCATTTTCACTCCTGCTCTTACCATCTTCTGGACACCCCTGAAGCATACATTTTTAAAATTAGATGTGAATATTGAATTTTTTAAACACCATAGTATCGAGATTGACCATGTATTAATGAGTTGATTTGTTATCTTCAAGTTGAATTACATATTTTTCATTGTAGAGTAAGTTTTTTTTCTAAATACCAAAGGATGTTAAGATAGACATTGATACCATGCACACACAAAAAAAAAAACCTCTAAAAAAACTGTAAAGAATGAGGTAATGGATCTGGCCATTTAAACTTACAGCATTAAAACTAGACCTTATTAGAAGGGAAAGTGCGAACAGCACCAATATATTCTAAATAATTATTACATCAGAGACAAATCAGAATTACTGAGCTCTAAAATAAAAATTAAAATGTGCATCATGAGGGCCGGGCGGTGGTGGCGCACGCCTTTAATCTGTCTCAAAAAACCAAAAAAAAAAAAATGTGCATCATGAGAACCACTGAGCCCTCTTGGTTGAGTAGGGAGGCTTTCCTAGGCCGAATTAGTTTATTAGTTAATAAACCAATACAAGGTTGCCTTGCCCTCCTAGGGCTGATGGGAAAAACACTTACCCATCAAATTCTGTCCCCTGTCGGTCAAGGGTGGTCGCACTGATGATTCCTTGCCTACAGTCCAGGGCCCAGCAGGTGACTCACACAGAATGTGGGAGAAACCCTGTAGCAGGAATGGGGCATATATGATACAGCTCCTGGTGTAGGTTGGTTACAGCTTTGTGAAGCTGGTCTCTGCCCAGGAGAACTGCAGAAACCCTCCATTTGGCATATCTGTGATGCAAAAGTGGATAGTTCAGGTTGAGAACTGAGAGGCAGCCTGCTACCTCACCTCTAGCCCAGCTTTCTCAAGGGTAACTTAGGCCATGCAGGAAGCCAGCCCACTGAGACGTGCCTGCACAAAATCCTTAGCCCAGGCTGGCCTCAAACTGATCTTCCTGCCTCTAGCTCCTGTGTGCTGGGATTCTGGGTATGCACCATCGCTTCTGGCAAGCGTTAGGATTCTTGACACTTAAGAATGACAGCACTGCACTGATGGGAGGTAGAGGAGCAGCTGTCCCCCTTCTGGACGGTGTCTTCCTGCAGCCTGTCTCCCAGACCCCACATGCATGCTGTATGCAGCTGACCTTTTCTTACCTGTGATTGTGAATGATGGTTTTTTACGGAAAGAGAAGTGAGTTAGACTTGATCATGTTGTTTCTTGTGCCTTATTGTCAGTTCCTGGCCTGTTGGTCTTCAGGCTCTGCCTAAGTTTTGCAAACCGTCTTATCTGCGGCTTCGAAGACCTGCCAGATCAGAGGCTTCTTGGCAGCCAACTTCAGAGTGTCCTGGGAAGGATGCTGGGCACTTAGCCAGCAAGAGGATCTGGATACAGCTCCCTGTACCTCAGGTCTTAGTTGTGCTCCTGATTGGGGTGGTTTGCCTCACATCCCACCCCAACTCTCTGCTTCTCCTCAGCTCCAGCTCTTGAGAGGGAAACCAGGTGATGGCAGCCATGATCCCATCAGTTTGGCCCCAGGTGAGCTGTGGGCCCCTCATCCCTTCCTCTGGGCAGTTGAAATTGAGAACTGAGAGGAATGCTGGTGAGACTTGGAATAAAACCTGCTTCTGCGTGCCAGACTGGATCTTGTGGGAAAGGTGGACAGGCAAGTTGTAGAGACTGGGGCAGCGATCAATGAAGAGTGCAGGAAAGTAAACCTAGCAGATGGGAGTTAAACAAGGGTCTATGCCACTGCATATGCGCACCCTGGCAGAGGCCGTGGAAGCCACCCATGTGGTGTTCTGTGCATGAATATGCATGGAGGAGTTGCAGAGGTTTGGGGTAATTAATAGCTGGGTGGAAAAAGAAGAACAGCTGCAGGTGAAGGAGAAGGAAGATGCTGGAAAGTGGGAACAAGGAATAAAAAGACAGGGGACCTGGGGACCCTTGGTTGGGGGTTGTCTATTCAGGGAGCCAGGTGACAAATGGGATAGAAGCCCTTTGTCAGGCAGTGGACATCTGTTTTACCATACGAGGATGAGGATAATAAGTGGGGCTAGGGGTTGATGTAAGCCACAGGGGAGCCATGACCTCGCAAGGAAGCAGTGGGAGCTGCAGCTGCCTCCAGCAGTCTGCCAGAGAGGGAGTGGCTTGAGACAGCATTGCAGCACCTGCCAGAGAGGGAGTGGCCTGAGAGAGCATTGCTGTAGTGGAATTTGCTCATGGGAATTCTTTTTCTTTCAGCCCAGTGTGAAAACGGCATGCGGTTTCTCTGCTGTAAGAAGGCGGATATTCCGTAGTTTGCTTTCCTGGTGTTTCCCCTCCACTTTCCTTTGTTACTAATTTTGTTCTCTTCACAAGCCCCCCCCCCCCCAAGCCCTTATTTTGCCCTCTGCCCCTCACTTAGGGCCTGAACCATGGAATTGGCCTTAGGGCAGCAAGAACCTATTGTTTCAGAAGTTGGTGACCTTTGAGGATGTGGCTGTGTACTTCACCCAGATGGAATGGGATAGTCTGTCCCCTGAACAGAGGGCGCTCTACAGGGATGTAATGCTGGAGAACTATAGGAACTTGGCCTCCATGGGTAAGGAACATGAGCCTCTCTCCCTGGGACCCAGACTGCCATTTTTCCTGGCTCTTTTCTTTCTCAGGTGGCAGGCAGGAACCTGGTCAATCCTTTATGAGTGGGCTTTTTCTGCTCTCCTTATGTATAGCCTGCTGAGCAAATCCCAAGCTATTACGGGACTTTGCTGAGACCAGTGCATGTTTTTGAATTACCGTAAAGAACCTGTGCATGGACATGCTGTGAAAACCAGAAGCTGCTGCTCTGCAGAGGCTCCTCAGATCGCACTGGCCTTGCTTATATTCAGTCTTTTAAAAGACTCTCAAGGCCAAGATCAAGAAGTGGTGTCCCCTCCTCTGCATGTGGACCCTGGCTCACAGTCTGACCCTTCTCACCCCTACTCCCTCCCTCCTGAGAGATCTCACCTTCCTCCCCTTTGCCCAGGTGTCTCAGGAGACATTAGGGATGCACCGGTGGGAGAGTTTTCACGTCTCTTCTGTCTCCCCCCCATCAGGATTTCTACTGTTCAAACCTGCTGTGATCTCACAGCTAGAGGAGGAAAAGGATCTGGAGAAGCTGTCTCAGCTGGCCACTGGCACAGGCTCCCAGGGCCTCTGGACTGGTAAGCAGGCGCAGATTGCGCAGCAACATAAACAGGTGCCACATCCATTGTGGCGATGCATTTTTTTTCTCAGCTGCCATGTTCTACCTCTGACCTCACCATTTTCAAACAAGACCGTGGATTTGGTGATGGGGGCAGGGATCTAGCATTGCCACTAAAAGTGGAGGATGTAGCCTTTACAGCTTTTTACAAACAGGCAGAAGTAGCTAAGAGCTTTTCCTGAGGCCTCATCCCACCTGTGTTTGTGAGGAAACTTTGTAGTGACATGGCTGAGCAGGTCAGTTGTTTGACGTCCGCACAGTGTAGTGGCCTCATCTCTGAAATGTGATAGTGAAAGGGGCAGTGGTGCCTGCCACTCAGGGGGCTCAGCACTAAATGTGGGAACAGATACCAAGGGTCTAGCTTAGTTAAATTATAATTATCTATACATCGAGAGTATAAATAAAAAGTGCCCCCATTCTATGCTTCTTGAGTGTTGTTGTGCCTGCTTCTGCCTCCTGAGTACTGGAGTTCTTACGATTACACAGACTGTCAGTAGGGCTTGGGCCCAGCCAAGTGTCTGCATTTATATTCATACTGTGAGGTCCTTAATCAAAGGTGCTTGGTTCTCACACTGTAGGCAGTGGTTAGTCTCATTTGTCTGGATGAAAATGAGACAGGCTCTGGGTGGGCAGAGGGAGAAGATGGAGGGGTGAGGACTCTGGTGGCAGCTAAACTTTAAAACACAAATCACAGGCTTTTCTCATAATCAACCCAGTGATTTCTGTAGAAGTCTTACCTGCTGGACCTTAGATCTTTTCTGCAAGCGAAGCTGGAAAATACGATTTTGGTGGGCAGATCAGTACTTCAAAAAATTAAATTGAAGGTATATTGGTAAAGATAAAATAATCACTGGATACTAATATCTGCCATACTGTAGGATTTGAAAGGTCACTAATACAAGTTGGTAAAGAACTAATAATGAGTTGTTGATCTACATAAAATGTACAAATGTAGCTGGGCAGTGGTGGCATACATCTTTAATCCCAACACTCAGGAGGCAGAAGCAAGCAGATCTCTGACTTCAAGGCCAGCCTGGTCTACAGAACAAGTTCCAGAACATTCAGGGCTACACAGAGAAACCCTGTGTTGAAAAACAAAACAAAAACAAAGAAAAAAAAAGAACAAAAAACCAAACCAGTCAACCAACCAAACAAAAACCAAAAGAAAAAAGAAAAATGGTACAAATTGTTAATCAATTTAAAAGTATTTGTCCTCAGTAGAAACCAAAGACAAACATCACGATAATGAGAGAAGGCTGGGAATGCAGTGCAGCAGAGCAGTCTTAGAATGCTTGAGGCACTAGGTTTGCTCTCCACAGTGGGAAAGTCATAATAGTGAGAGATGACTCACCTGTCAGGGAACCTAGCTCTAGCAAATGTCAGTGAGGAAGCAAATCAGGGATATGACATTTGGAGCTGGAGTGAATTCAGTGTGAATTGGGAGTCTTTATAGAAGAGAAGTTGGCACTTGATAACCTGGATATTGTTTTCTAGAGGTAGACTTGAAAAGTAGTCAGACTGTACTCATAGATACCTTGATGTTCTTGAGTATCACGGCAGTGGGGACAATCTCAGTCTTCAGGATAAAGAGGTTAGGTACTTCTGCAGGCAGAAAGTACTTAGTAATTTAGCTATTAGATTTTTTCAGTCTTTAACTAAATTTTTAAGTTTCTAGTACTACAGGTGTCTTCATCAGATTGAACTATTGGAACAGAACACCATAGATTGGGTGATCTATAAACAATATAATGTGTGTCTTCTGTATGGCTAAGCTTGGGCTGCTATAGCAGAATACTGTGCAGTTTATAAAAACATGAATCCATTCTTCCAATTTAGGAGTTGGACATCCAAGAAGATCAAGGTGCAGGCAGATTCTGTCTAACAAAGACTTGTTTCCTAATTAATAGGCGTCTGTCTTCTTGCTGTGTCTTCACATGGTGGAAGGAGGAGAAATTCACCAGGTCTCCTCCAGCATAGCGGTCCCATCTGAGGGCTCTGCAGAAGGTGCTCCCGCCTAATAACCATCACTTGTTTGAAGTTAGGGATTTTACAGGTGGATGCTAGGGATGGACAGCAACAAACTTTGAATCTATAGCAACAGACACACATATTTTTAATTTTGAAAATGCTCATATTGTTTTAAAGTCCTTTCTAAAGGAACTCAGGTTTCTTGTGTTGTTGAGAATAATTATAATGAAGTATTAAGGCAAGGATATAGTTTATTATTTTATTTTTATTTATTCTTCTCTCATATAATACATCCTGACCACAGCCTCCTCTCCCTCCACTCCTCTCTCCTCCAACCCCCTTTCTACCCCAGATCCAATACTCCTCCATTTCTCTTCGGAAAAGAGCAGGCAAGCGAACGTGGCATAACAAGATGCAATACAACTAGACACAAATCCCTTATATGAAGGCTAGACAAGGCAACACAGGAGGAAAGAGTCCCAAACACAGACAAAAGAGTCAGAGACACCCCCGCCACCCCTATTAGGAGTCCCACAAAAACCACAACTACGAGCCCTGCTTAGTTGATTTTGTGGGCTATGCTCTGCTGGTGTCCTTGATCCCTCTGACTTCTACAACCCTTCCTCCTCCTCTTCCTTGGGGTTCCAGAATATCACTAGGAATCATTTCATTGACTTTTGGGTGAGAACAGTAGTGTGTGGTTCTCTCCAGGTCTCTGAGCTGGGGGTGGGGCAGTCTTGTGTGGTTCTATCCAGGTCTCTGAGCCATCCAGCTTCCAGTTTCTGGCCATCTTGTTGGGCATAGGCTCCCTCTCTTGGCTTGGGCCTCAAGTTAGACCAGCCTTTGACTGTCTACTTCCTAAATTCTGAGACATCATTGCTTCAGCACATCTTGCAGGCAGGACAGATGTGGGTAGAAGGTTCTGTGGCTGGGTTGGTGTCCCAGTCCCACTGCTGGGATCCCTACCTGGCTACAGAAGATGGGAGGACATTATTTTATGTGTTTGGAAAAAAATGAGAAATGAAAAAAGGAAACATTTTAGGGGGAGAAATTTGGGGAGAAATGGAGAGGTCATTATTGTAAAAATTGTGGTTATATACAAAGAATGTTTTTGGATTGATGGAAGGAAAAGTTTGTGTAGCGGAATTTTAGAAGAGCTGAGAGGAGATGTCAAATAGGTCTCAGCAGAGCTTTTCTGGAGCAGAGGCTAAACATGAAGGAACAGGCTAGACTGAAGTTCTGCGGAGAAAACAGCTCTTGTGCCTTCTCTGTTGATGCTGGTCAAACCCGGTCTTCCTGCAGTACATCATTTAGGTCCTCTGCCTTTTCTTCAGTGATTATTTTGCTTTTATTAATAAGGAACTTTGTCCACAGGGACAACCAGGAAGGAACTCTAGAATGTAGGAAAGCATGAGACAATGGAAAAATGCGGTCTGATAGACAAGACCTAGAATTTTCTTCCTTTGCTATCACTTTTAACCTTTCTGCTATTGATGTTGCCTTTTGTAGTGGCCTTTCCTTAGGAGAATATGGCTGGGGATGATTTTCGATTGACATGGTCTCATGTAGCTGAACTTTTCCCAAAGTTTCCCAACAGAGATACATGTTCTTGTCTGCTCTTCTCATTTTTCATTACACAATTGGAATCTCTTTTGTTTATAATTTTTATTTTATTTTAAATTATTTTTCATGCTCTACACATCTGGATCTATTTCCTTCTTTTATCCATGACAGTTATACCTTCTGGATGAACCTCAGGCTATTTGACTTAGTCTAGTGATTTTTAAAGAACCTCCTCAGCAGGGCATGGTGATGTTCACATGTAATTCTAGTACCTGTGAAGAAGTGGATGCAGCAGAATCAATAGTTCAAAGCCAGCCCAACAACATAGTGAGACCATATATATATATATATATATATATAAAATAACTTTGTATTTTCTTCAAGCACAGGTCTATATGACATCTTTTAATTTTCTACTTCCTTTAATAGACTGTACTGCTGTCCAGACTGGCAATAATTTGACAGAAGAAGTATCTGAAGAAAAAAAGAGTACAGCATTTGAGCTTCAGAAGGACTTTTCCCAGAAAACAAACCTTTCCAAAACTTCTGTTGTAGACCAGCGACAGGAAGTCCAGTTAAGGGGTGGTGTGGCAGAGAATATCAGTGCCACTGGTGGAAGAGTTAAGGCCAGCTCCAGGGGAGGGTACTTCTGTAGCCAGACTCCAGATGTGCCCCAGAATCATACCAGCTCCACTGGAGAGCAGTATTCGGATACCAAACTTACTAAGAATGGAGAAATTCCTATAGAGGAAAGACCTTTGAATCCCAAAGAATCAGCAGAAACCTCTCAAGGTAGCTTTCAAGTTAGTCAGCATCTAGAAAGCAGTACCGTGGAGAAGCCTTACCAGTGTACAGAATGTGGCAAAGCCTTCAGTGTTAAAGCAAAATTTGTTTGGCATCAAAGACTTCATAATGGAGAGAAACCTTTCAAGTGTGTGGAGTGTGGGAAATGCTTCAGCTATAGTTCACACTATATCACACACCAGACAATCCACAGTGGAGAAAAGCCTTATCAGTGTACGGTGTGTGGAAAAGCCTTCAGTGTTAACGGAAGCCTAGTTAGACACCAGAGGATACATACAGGAGAGAAGCCCTATCAGTGCCAGGAGTGTGGAACTGGCTTCGGCTGTAGTTCTGCATACATCACACACCAGAGAACCCACACTGGGGAGAAGCCTTACGAGTGTAGCGACTGTGGCAAAGCTTTCAATGTTAATGCAAAGTTAATTCAGCATCAAAGGATTCATACTGGAGAGAAGCCTTATGAGTGTAATGTGTGTGGGAAAGGCTTCAGGTGCAGCACCCAGCTTAGGCAGCATCAGAGTATACACACTGGAGAAAAACCACATCGGTGCAGTGAGTGTGGAAAAGGCTTCACTAAAAACGCAAAACTCATTCAGCATCAGAGAGTCCACACGGGTGAGAAACCCTATGAGTGCAGCGAATGTGGAAAGACTTTTAGTGCTAAAGGGAAGTTAATCCAGCACCAGAGAATCCACACGGGTGAGAGACCTTATGAATGTAATGAATGTGGGAAGTCCTTTCGGTGTAACTCTCAGCTTCGGCAGCATCTGAGAATCCATACTGGGGAGAAGCCATATAAGTGTAATGAATGTGGAAAGGCCTTCAACGTTAATGCAAAACTCATGCAGCATCGGCGAACTCACACGGGGGAGAAACCTTTTGAGTGTAATGAATGTGGGAAGTGCTTTACTTCTAAAAGAAACCTACTTGACCATCAGCGAACCCATACTGGAGAAAAGCCGTATCAGTGTAAGGAATGTGGCAAAGCTTTCAGTATCAATGCCAAGTTAACTAGGCATCAACAAATACATACCAGGGAGAAACCTTTCAAGTGCATGGAATGCGAGAAGGCGTTCAGCTGCAGTTCTGACTACATTGTGCACCAGAGAATCCACACTGGAGAGAAACCCTTCCAGTGCAGTGAGTGCGGGAAAGCCTTTCATGTCAACGCTCATTTAATTAGACACCAGAGGAGCCATACTGGGGAAAAGCCTTTCCGATGTGTCGAGTGTGGCAAAGGCTTCAGCCTTAGTTCTGACTGCATCATACACCAGACTGTGCATACTTGGAAGAAGTCTTATATGTGTAATATATGTGGGAAAACTTTCAGGTTTAGTTTCCAACTTAGTCAGCATCAGGATGTTCATAGTGAAGAAAAATCCTAATAGATGAAGAAAACAGCAACAGCCAACCAAACAAAACACTCCAGTGTTTAGTTAGGAATGGATCATGGCTCATCAATTATTAGAAGAAAACCATCAGAGGGAATGAATATGACAGTCTTCATTTGGAAACATTTTTTCCTGTTTCACTATTTTTAATCAAGATTTATATGAGCAACTGAGAGTTATATCTAAAATGACTTAGTTTTATGTCAGTAACCAGTCAGGAAATACAATGAAAGAAAACATCCTATCCAACAGCACTAGGAAAAGTAGGTTTCTAAGAACAATTAATTTGTGGGACTAGAAGAAATTATTCTCCACTGAGGGAAACCAAAGAAAACAGGCAAAAGGGGTGGAGAGAAATTAATTTATTTCTGCTTTTGACAATAAGAGTGCATAACACTTCCCTTAAAAAGGGTGGGGTAAACATTTAAAAAAATTGTTTGATAGAAGAAGTCTTAAAAATATCAGAGATGGCTCAGCAGTTAAGAGCACTGGCTGCTCTTCCAAAGGTCCTAGTTCAATCCCCAGCAACCACAGGGTGGCTCACAACCATCTATAGTAGGATCTGATGCCCTCTTCTGACCTGTAGGCATACATGCAGAGCACTCATATGTAAAATATAAGTAAAGTTAAAAATATTTTTAAAAAACCAGATCCAAAGTAGAGATGAACAATTAAAAAAAGTTGGCAAATGACTCATTCAAAAATAAACCCATGTGTTTTGTTGTAAATAATTCCAAATAAGTTTGAAATGTAAAACACAAAACTGGGACCGCCTTGTAAAATTTGTGACATAAAGTGTAATATCTAGTATTCAGCTTTTAACAAAAGATAACTTAAAAACCAACAGTGGTATTAATAGGCCATGCTTCAAAATCATGTTCTAAAGAAGTGCTCTGCTTTAGTGAGTACCCCAAGGAGTAAAAATTAGTGAAGACATTTTTTGTATGTCACATTGAGCATATGATATGCATATCCCCCCCCCAATACTATGCAACCCTCAGTGATTACAGATGCTATATTTGCTATAGATGCCTGTCACACAAGCATAAAATATATTTAACAAAATAGCATGTTAGAGTTCCTATTTTGTGGTGTCTGAACTCTATAAACATGGCTATGTCCTGAAGGTGTGTATCTGCTTTGGATTTCAACTCTTTGTGGTCTTGGGTTCCATGAAAATGTTGGAATTCTCATGATACTCTTTGAAGTCTCTTACCCATTAAAAAAAAATCTAAGCCATTAATAAGATAACTTAAGTTGCCAAGAAGCCAAGAAACAGTTATTTCTCCATGTTGTCAACTGTTAATGGGTAGCAAAGGAAATGTTTTTCTACTCAAAACACCCTTACTACCAAATATTCAGGTTTCCACACCAGTTTGGTTGTCTGCAGACACCAACTGGATGGCCTCCAATTTATATCACACACTACTCGTAATACACATCCTGCTGGTGAAATGAGCTCAGTCTGAGAAGACTGCCTCTCCCTCCTGCATCTTCAGACACTAGTGATGAGTCCTACATTTCTGATTGGGTTACAAATTGAACACCGCCAGGTTCAGTAATTTGCTGTAGTAGCAGCTCACAGAACCTAGAGACAATTTACAGTTACCATTTACAGAGTACGTGAATGTCACGTGAACTGCCACATGAAGAGATACTTAGAGCAAGATCCACAGGGTTCTCATGTGCAGGCACTTTTGCTCACGTGGAGTTGGGAGTACCTCATCCTGCTGAGCCCCATTGTTAGGGCTTTTATGGCGATTCCAGTATGTACTCATGATTGATGAAGTCCTTGACTGTTAGGAAGTTTTTCCTTTCAGATGTCAACAGTTGCTGAAAGTTCCAACTCTCTTAGCACATGGTCAGCTCCTTTGACAACTAGCCCCAGTCCTGGAGCTAGCTAGAAGTCTCGTAATAAGTCAGCTTAGCATAAACCAGTGACTTCAAGAGACTTACCTTAGGAGTTACAGAAGATGGCCCCTTTGAGACCAACTAGAAAACCAAAGGTTTTAGAAGCTCTTGTGCTAGAAACTAGAGAGATCAAGCAAGCAGAAACCCCTTGATTCATTCCCCTATGTCCATTTGGGGGTTTTTGGTTGTTGTCTGTCTTTAGCTCAGCAGTAAACAGGATAAAATGGAGACCCAGCAGCATGAAAGCTATCATTCTGTGAACACAGATGAACATTAGGCAATGGGGATGTCGGTGTTTTTCTTCCATACAGTAGTTCTTTGCAAAATGTCTTCATCTTAAAGTTGTGTGATGGCCAGTGAGATAGATGGCTCAGCAGGTAGAGGCCAAGCCTGACCCAAGTTTCAATCTCTAGAACCCATGCGGTAGAAAGAACAGAACTCACTCACACAAGTTGTTCTCTGGTCTCTGTGCATGCATAATTAAAATTTAAAAACTGAAATACCTATAGTGAAATTAAACATTTTGCTCATTTGAAGTATGCAATTTGTCTTTACAAATAAATTTAGAAAATTCAAAAGTTGTTGAGACTTGTTTTCTATAATGTGAGAGAATATATCTATTTTTTTTTTCTGAGACTACACTTAGCCCGAGGAAGTTCCTGGGTTTAAATATCAGAGGGTTTGAGGAAAATCAGGTTCTAGTGGGATACTTACTCCTTAATTTGGACATAGGATTATAAGAAAATAAAGATGACATTCAAAATACTCTTAAGTATAAGACTTACGTAAAATAGTCCAGACAATTTTAGATAGATGGCCTTCATTAAGCTGAAGTAGATTAGCAGGTTTTGGACTCTTGGGAGCAGTTTTCTTCAGGGAAGAGAACAGTGGAAAAAGCAATACCTGACTTTCTATGATCTTGTGAGATTTTTTTGAGGACACTTAGTCCTAGTATTTCTTGCTTACACCGCACAATAAAAATGTACTTTGCACCTGGTGGTGGTAGCATACACCTTTAGTCCCAGCACTAGGAAGGCTGAGGCAGTAACAGGCAGATCTCTGTGAGTTCTCGGCCAGCCTGGTCTACAGAGCGAGTTGCAGGATGGCCAGGTCTACACAGAGAAATCCTGTCTTGAAAAATAAACAAAAATATACTTTGTAAAATTACTCTGGGGAGAGCTGAAAGTCTGGGTTGAGATGCAACATCTAATGTCTTAGGGAACGAATGTTTCAGACCAAGCCTCTGTTCTCATTGGTGTAAAAAAAAAAATCCATGTTGGTAAGTATAACACCATGAAAACATCTTTGTGTAGTCAGTGGGGCAGACAGCATTCATAGCAGGTTCTCTTGTTTGGGTGCAGATCTCGCCAAGGGAATTCATGTTATACTCAGTGTCTTAGTTACTGCCCTGTTGCTGTGAGGAGACGCCATGACTAAGGTAACATATTCTTTATTTGCTCTTTAGCATTTAATTGAAGCCTTGCTAACAGTTTTACTGTGTTAGTCCATTATGGTGGGGAGTGGCAGCATGCATGCGTACAGGTGTGGTGCTGGTCAAATAATTTCAATAATGCTTTCAGGCATTATATCCTGATTGTAGACAGAGAGACACTGGACCTGGAATGGACATTTGAAACCTCAAAGCCCATCCCCAGTGTCACATTTTATATAACAAGGGTACAGCTAATCTTTCTCAAACAGTTCACCAACTGTAGACTGAGCTTGCAAATATATGAACCAATGGGGCCCATTTTCACTCTAATCAGGATAACCAGCGTTAAGAAATTGTGTGGCATGTGTCTCTGATAGCCTATTTAAATGAAGTAGAGAGCCCTTGGGACAAAATGGCATACTGGAGAAAGACAGCCTGGTGTTGCAGTCACTGTAGAATGGAGCAGGCTTGTGAGTCCACATGTGACCCCAGCCTGGGGCATGTGTGTGTGTGAGGGGGTGCACCAAATACAACTGTGAAGAGTTCTGGAGACTCCAGCTGGGATTGTCCCGTGAATTTCTGTTCCTACCAGCAGCTGGAGAAAACTGGGGGTCCTGGGAAATGTCCCTTGTACCTTGCTGGACTGGCTTCCTACCTGTGTAGAGAATGGTCCCCTGCAGTTCTGAGCAGACACAGTGGATGTGCTTTAAGTACAAGGCTTGCTCTCTGTCTCCATCCAGAGCCACCAAGGGCAGCAGTATGCCTCCCTAGCTTCCTCTGCCCCAAGTAGGTTACCTTGCCTGCTCATCTAAAGGGAGAGTTCTGACCATGGGGAAGCTTCCAGCACGTTCAAATGCATGCATAGAAGGCTCACACTTATACATCTCCATGAGTAGGTCTGGGGACAAGACACACATGACTAACAGGGAAGGTATGTCCTGTGTGCTTTCTGTCTCTCCTACAGTCATCTGCTCAGCACAGTCTGTTCTCACACACCTGCACAAACAACCAGAACACCCTCACAGACAGAGGACCTGCCCAGAACATGCTTGCTTGTACACATGCCCACAGGAGGGGACGGAGGGGACACTTCCAGTAGAGGCAGCCTCCTCTCTTCCCCCTGGGGCTCTGCTGCTCAGTGGCCTTCTGCCCCGCACCCTTCTTTCATCCCTTCCTTAGCCCTCAGGATCTAGGTGAAGATGGGGTTGGTGGGAGCAGAGTTACAGCTTGTGTAAGTGATATGACTCCTAGAGAAACACAAAACTGTACCTATGAGGCAGATCTTAGGGACAGGAACTCAAACAGGGCAAGACCCCAGAGGCAAAAGCTAATGCAGAAGCCACGGAGGGGTGCTGCTCACTGGCTTGCTCCGTCTACTTTCTTATAGAACTCAGGACCACCACCCCAGGTGTGGCCCCACCCACAATAGACTTGGTTCTCCCACATCAATAACTAATTAAGAAAATGCCCTACAGGCTTGCCGACAGCCTGGCCATATGGAGACATTTTCTCAGTTGAGGCTCCCTCCTCTCAGATGACTCTAGCTTGTGTCAAGTTGTCATAAAACTGGCCAGGGTAGACCTGCGAAACAGTACAGCTGGTCAGGATAGAGACTAAGTCCCATTGGCCTCTTATGGCCCAGGACCCAGCTCAGGAGAGGATAACCCAATCTGGTCCTTAGCCACCTTGCTTTCAGATAGAGATAAAGCTGTGGAGTTCCCTGGGCTAGTTTATATGTCACACACAGTAGTTTCCCTAGAGCGTTGAATTTCCCAGCAATAAGCCTTGCCCACAGTACCTAGTCAAGACCCTCTCTTTTGCCCCTGCCCTGCTCGATCAGCTAGCACCTATCTTTTTAAAAAAATATTTATTTATTTATTATGTATACAATAGTCTGTCTGTGTGTATGTCTGCAGGCCAGAAGAGGGCACCAGACCCCATTACAGATGGTTGTGAGCCACCATGTGGTTGCTGGGAGTTGAACTCAGGACCTTTGGAAGAGCAGGCAATGCTCTTAACCTCTGCACCATCTCTGCAGCCCCCACTACCACCTATCTTGACCCCAGGCTCAAGCCAGATGGGAGCTGCCCACCTCCTGAGACACAGCTATTGGCTAACCTACTTCAAGATGCTTTTGTTGATAGAGAATCTAAAGAATGCCCCCTCTGAAAGAGCCACAGGTCATCATTGTTGCTTTGTCTCCAATTCAGCATCCTTTGGGAGGCTAAAAATAGTTCATGACTGTCCTCTGATTGAATCACCCAGATTCTCCATTGTGGGATGGAAGGATCGGGGCTGTGGGAGGATATGATTCTCACTGGGTCATCTGTCCCCAGGGCTGAGGGTTGGACTCCTGGTACGCTGACTTGCCTACAGATGCTGCTCTTGCTCACTTGTTTCCTGGGGCCCCTTCTGCAGCATGCCCATGTGGGTGAGAGCTGGAAGGTATGGTCTCTGAAGGGGCCCTCAGGCACTGGGAGCCCAGGACAACTCAGGTAATTCACCAGTCTCTACCTGTCCCCACTAAGGATTTTATGGGGCTGTAACAAAAAGATTATACGGGAGTCAACCCAGGGAAAGGTAATAATGAAACCTCACAGCACACAGGTGTCTCTTCATCTCATACTGTGGTTTGAGTCCTGATCAATGGAAGCAAAGACAGGGGCTGCATCAAGTCTCACATTGGTAAGAAAATCTCCTAGAAACACCGTTAGCATCTGTTTTATTCTTGAGTAGGTAGACAGACAGACAGGAATGTGTGTGTGTGTGTGTGTGTGTGTGTGTGTGGTGTGGGGGATGATCCAGCAGAAAGGCAAGGTTCCAAGAGCACAAGCCCCAACAGACCCCGGTATCTAGCCGTGCAAAGACGGTCAAAGGCAGGTGGCTGTTCTAGAAAGCAGGTTGGTGGTTGCCGCCAGGAACTGTCATTATGTAGGCATTGTCTCCAGGCAGACTATGTGGCACCCCCCCCCCCTACACACACGTTAGCTTCAAGTTTGCAGGGCTGTGAGAAGATTGAGGCCCAGCTGGTTCGAGACAGTTAGGTTCAAGACAGTTAGTCAAATTAAATTTATCCCGAAAGAGAGTCAGAGGACAGTTGGGGGAAACACTAAAAAAATCACAAAAGCATTCTTTTGCCTATATGCTGCTTTTTTGGATATCTTATTTCTTTGTGCACAGCTGAGGTTGGGAAGTGTATCCTTATCTCCGGGTTCTGTTTTTATCATGTGCACAACGGGGTGGTAGTAGAAACTACTTCCCAAGTGTGGTAGTAAAGACTGATTATCTGCTGCACAGTTAGGTGTGCACACAGATGTGTACACACATGTGTGCTCATGCAAGGTCAAGCTCCAGGTCTCTCTCCTGTCGACATAAAGGTGTGCACACAGGCTCTGCCACTGACAATGTCCTCCACAGATCCCCACAAGCACAGACTCCCAGGAGCACACATAATACACACCCCAGCCCCAAAGCATGCCTGTTCTCCTCTTACAACTTCAGCCACCAATACTGGCCAGGAGGGCTGCCTTGAGCACTTCAAACAAGCCATCCCTATCAGCTGGTGACATGGAATAGGACCTTAGTGGAGTGTCTCGGTGATGCCACTGTGTAAACTCACCCTGTCCTGGGGCTTCTGGGAGCTGGCCATGGACAGAGGTAACTGCCCCTTCCACCATGCCTTGGAGAGAGAAAGGAGCAGGACCCTTCCTTCCCTTGGCCACTTGTGCTGACTGAGTAGTTTCAGACCATACACCATAAGACCCAGAGGGGCTGTAAGCCATGGGTCCAAGTCCTTATTTTACTTACGGAGAAACTGAGGCCCGGGGATGAACAGGAGACCCTCTTGTCACACAGCAAATCAATGACTCATCTGTCTCTAATCCCAGGCAGGGGAGACGTCAGATGAAACATTCCATCCAACTCAAACGTGCTTCAGAAAGTCCCTAAAACTGACCAGATTCACTAGGCCCCTCCTTGCCAGAGTCAGCAAAGTTGAGAATCCCCTTCAGACAGGAGGAAGCTGAGCTGCAAAGATGACTCTGAGACTAGAACAGCTGTCTGAAGAAGCAGACACCAGCTGAGCTGTCTGGAAGAGGTGTAGGCCAACTGAGGCTTCTCAAAGGGACCCCCCCAACCTCTCGAACTGCCCCACAGCTTGGGCAGGGGGCTCCAGGTTCCCAGTTTTGTGAGCTATCACCTGTGCTAGGGTGGGCTTTGGTGATGCAGCTGTCTTTGAGTCATTTCTGTTTTTGTAAGTAACCTCGATAAAACTCACTGGTTCGTCAATTTGGACGTTAGCGGTATCCATACTTTGGTCTGCCGTGGGCTCCCTATAGATGCATGTGTTGAGTTTCCCCAGGCAAAGTTCTGTCTCAGCAACAGAAGGCAGTGCTTGCTCCACTTGTACTAGCTAGGTCATGCCCATCTGCTGCTGGTATCTGGGATGAAGTCAAAGACGGGACCAGGAGTCCCCAGTCCTGCTCCCTCAACACAGACGTGCTGCTGAGGCATACTGAAGTCAGAAGCACTGAAGTCAGAAGGTTCGATGTTCCAGATCTGTCCCCAACCGAAACCTGTGTGAACCTGAGGCTCAGTCTTGGCCAAGATGAGGACGTGGCTGATCCAGGGCCTCTGGAAGGCTACGCTTTGACAGTCAGTGATATTTTCTCCCTCTCCATAGGTTTGTTATTGTCCAGGACAAGTTTATCTGCTCAGACCCCAAAGACTGGCAGGAGAAGAAACCTGTATGTCACCTGCAGAGCCTTAAGCTATCAAGCCTCACCACTAGGAAGGTATCCCAGCCACACCTGCCCAAGTCCAGGCCATGCCTTCCAGTGACCACAGGAGCCTCAGCCCCAGAGACTCTTGTTCCGACACTGTAACATTTCTTATCTGGAGCGCTAGCCCCAGCTGGATGTCTGTTACAATCTTTTCCCTTCAGTCTGGATCAGAACATCTGTCTCGGGGGTACAGGGTGCCCTCCTGCCCAAACCCGTCACCCTCAGAAAACATCTGGGCATAATGAGTCCGAGAAGGGCTTCTGGAAAGACATTTGAGTTCTCTCCACTTTTGTCTGTTGTTGTCTGGCCTGACCAGGAACTGAGGAGAGCATTCCGTTCTATTTCAGAATGTCTGCCAACCCCTTCCGCTTTAGTCAAGAATCGGACGACGACGGGAGATGAGCCGGTCTTGGCCTTTTCTGGGAGAAGCATGCAGCCACAGGGTTGGGAAGTTCCCTGCTTCCTTTAGTCGCACACACTACAGATGAGGTGGCTCCCCACAGGTAGAGCACCTTCCAGGCCTCCTGGGGGCTCCCCGCGAAGGCCTGAACCAGAAGGGTAGGTGGGAATCATCAGCCTACTCTTTTGTTTGTGGAGATCAGGGCGCCACTTCCTGCTCCAGTTTCATCCACCACAGCAGGGCGGGTCTTCAAATGGCTGCCATGTTCCTGAGGTGCGGCTCCCACCCCCTATCCGGCACGGAAATCCCACCCACCCTCCGTCCAAGCCCAGCCTCCAGGAAGCCTTCCTCAACTGCAAACTGCACCAAGTGTCTCCTGCGGCGGCCCCCAGGTGCCCCCAGAGACTCGCAGCCAGTCACGGTAAGAAACTCTTCTGTCGACGACCCCGGCGGCGTGTCCTCCAGCCTCTACCTCCCCACCCCAGCACCCGGGCCTGGGCCGCCCATTTGTCACCAGGGCGGGAGCCTCTGTGGGCTCCTCCCAGAGCAGGCAGGAGCTGCATGCACCAGCTGCATAGTTCCCGCCATTCCTGGAGGGCCTCGCGCAGGGCTGTACCGTCCTGCTGCTGGTGTTGTGGTGCAAAGGGACAGGGACATGAGCCCTGTGTGTTGGTTTGGGGGGTACCCTGCACGGGGAGGAGGGAGGGCACAGCAGCCATTAGGAATTGTCTTCTGCTTCTGCTGCCACAAGGAGGCAGCACAACTCACCTGGGTGCTTCCAGCATGGCGGGAAGCAAGTGACCAAATTACCCGCGTGTGGCTACCAGGTCCCCTCGGCCACACGAAGGCTCTTTCTCTGCACTGAACCTGAGGAAAAGTCCTTCAACAGCTGCCTCAGATCCAGGACCCCAGAGCTGTTGGGACTGAGGTGGTGGTGGCAAAATGTACCCTGGGTCTCCTACAGGAGACAGAGATGGCGAGACCAGAGAGCTGCGGGGGCGGTAGAGGGGAAGCACACCTGTTAGCCCACCACATTGCCTTTAAAGAAGTCTAGTAATGAAACAGCTCTCACTTGGAGGAGCTCACTGGAAGAGCTGTGATGAGGGGTGTCACCCCAAGGCCCTGACTGACAGCTCAAAACTTAGCTCAAAAGTCCTTAGGAAGAAAAAGGAGAATTCTGAACAGAAACCAGTCAGTAGGATTTGGAATGCAAGTGTTCAGTCTCAGGGAGTGAGTAAGGACCTTGTGTGAGAGGCGATTGTATGCTTCTCTGACAGGCGACTCAATAAGTATGGGAGAGTTAGGTCATCAAAGGACCAGATGAATAGTGAGGAGTGGCCTGACCCAATGTCATCCCTTCCTTCTAGAAGGTCCTCCTCCACACTGCTCAGAGCAAAAATCACCTCTCCTTTGTGCCCCCATTCTGTGACCTCAGCTTACTCTTTACTGCCCTCTGCCCTCTGGACTTGGAACTGCAGGTGTTCATACAGTATTAGGAAGAGAGGAGTGTTTGGTACCTGTGGATATTATTGTTTATACATTTTCGTCACCAAGTGTCTAGATGACTCTCTTGGTGGCACCGTGTTGAAAGAGAAGCTCCCGGAGACAGGGATGGAGTGGAGGGGGGGCAATGCTCTCAGCATAGCCCTCTAGTAAACTGCACGGCAGCCTCAAGGGCCTTATGGATGGAAATTAGATTTGAGCTGCGCTGCACTTGTCCATCAGAGAGCGGAACCTCCAATGAAGGTCTGCAGGCCAATGTCCTTGATTCTAATGTCACATAGGTGGCCGACCCATCAGCCAGGGTGTACCTTCACCTCCGTAAACTTCATTTGCCTATATTCCCTGGGCAGGGGCCATCTACAGCTGACTGGCCCTCTTAGGGTCACAAAGGTAAGAAACCACAGGCCAAACTACCTGGAGTTCACTGGATGGAGAGGAAGAAGGCTCAAGATATGGGGACTTACAGGCCTTTAACTCCTTATTGCCTTTTTTTTCTTGTAAAATACATAAACAACATGAAACCCACCATTTTAACTCTATAAAATATACAGTTCAGCGACAGCACAGCATTGAACAACTCCCATCATTTCCAGTTACAACTTTTCAGCATTGCAGGCTATTAGCCCGAACCTCAGTTTCCTCATCTGAAAACGGAGCTAACCGCAAACAGCTTTCCTAAGACTGGAGAAGGTGCAATCAAAATTCTTCTTCTGGAGGAAGAGTTGGCTTGCTTTTGAGTAGATAGGCGAGGAAACAGAGCAAGGGCCCTAGATCAGAGAGAGCTTTAGCAATGCTAGATTCCAAATAAACACATATTCACTTGGGGCTCAGAGAGACAGAGCTGGTACTGGGGAGGTCCCCTATGGTCCAGCGAGCGTAGCTTTGCGGCCAGGATTTCTAGGGAGAGCAAAGATTCTGGATCACGATACTCTGTCAACTGTTGAGCCATCTCTCATGGTTACTCTGTAGGGAAGCTTCTGTGTCAGGAAACAGAGGTTCCAGGAGGAGCTGAAGTTGATCACAATCACAAACCCAGATGTGCTGGACGTAGGGTTAGTCTTCATGCAGCTGTAGGGAGATGGAGGAAGGAGCATGAGTCAGGGCATTTGGCACCAGCAAACTGGATAGGGTGGCTGCTGTGCACTTGAGTAGGATGCTGGGTCGCTAAGAACAGAACTGGCAGTCACTGAGATAGTCTAGGAACGGAGGGGGAGGTCTGAATACTGAACTGGGACATTTGAACAGAGGGCAACGAGGGGGAGAAGCATGCATACATACTTACATACACACACATACATACACAGCCATATATGAAGAACTCCTATGGCTCAGTAAGGCTCTTTCAAATATTCTAAAAAGTCATATGGGAGGTGGTGAAGGGATAGCTCAGTGGTTGAGAGCACTGACTGCTTTCTTCTAGAGAGGACTTAGACTTGATTGCCATCACCCACATGGATGCTCACAACCACCTATAACACCAGTTCCAGAGGCTCTGACACCCTCTTCTGGCCTCTGGCCACTGCACACATATGGCTCATAGACATACATGCAGGCAAAACACCCAAACACATTGTTAGAAATAAGCCCAGGGGCATAACTAGATCATCACTCCAACAGAAATGCCTCAACAAGGCAAGACTTTACTCTTGATCAAGAGGGTGTGCTTGGAAGAGCAAGAACCCCAAGCCAGGAAGTGCACGTGGTTTTTATTCTAATGCTGCGGTGACCGTGTGTGTCTTTTCTCCACGGGCTGGACTCTGGTCTCAGCTCTTCGGAGACTGAGTGTTGAAACAATGCAGAGGAGATGAAGTGGGGAGGGAATCGCTTGCTTTAATCTGAAATTGTAGCAGAGTCTTCATGTAAATAAAAGTTTTTGACCTGGTGGGGGGATTAAAATATCACCCTACCTGTCTTAGAAGGTAGAGAGATAAACCTTTAATCCCAGCCCTGAGTAGGCAGAGGCCAACCTGGTCTCCTTAGGGAATTGGGGGCCTTGAACTCAGAGATCCACCTGCCTCTGCTTCCTGAGTGCTGGGATTAAAGGTGTGCACCCCCACACCTGGCTATCGTTACCCTTCTTATTGAAAGATATTTGAAGGGTTCTCAACTTGTTTTGAGACACGACTCTGGAATTCTGACCCCCCTCATTAATTCTTAGGGTCCCAAATTGGGGACAAACCCAGGTCCTGTTTGCTTCACCGTGGGTTTTCTATGAGAATCAATAAAAAGATAATTCAGGAAAGCCTGGTTTACAGAGTAAGTTCCAGGACAGCCTGGTCTACAGAGAGAATTCCAGGATGGCCAGGGAACATTTCTACATCCATAGAAATCCTGACTCAAAAAACCAAAAACAAACAAAAACCGCAAACAAACAAAATATGAAAACATAAGACCCCCAGGAAGCAGACAGACCAAAAAGTTTCAGAAGCCCCTGAAACTGACCAGATTCGCTAGGCTCCTCCCTCCCTATGCCTCTGTATACACTAAGGAAACAGGCAAGTGAATCTCTTGAGTTCAAGGCTCGCCAGGCCAAACAGGACTACAGAGCGAGACCCTGTCTTAAAAACCAAACAAACAGAAAAAGATTTGAGTTCTTTGTCCTAAACACAAGTTTTACAGTATTTGATAGAAAAAGACTCATATAAAATACTTCTTACAACATTAAAAATAGTCACCAGGACTAGAATTTGTATTCTGGTTTAGACAAGAATCATTAATTCTTATGGTTCCAAACTGGGGACAAACCCAGGCCCTGTTTGCTGCACCTTGTGTTTCCTGTGAGAATCAATACATGATAATTCATCACAAGGTGGATTGTGTCAGAACAGGGATTAATGTGAAGCTCCCACCTGGGTGGCTACGCAACGGGCCATGATAAACAGGGCACCACTTTATGGGAAACGCAGCGGCCCTTTCTAGAAGGTTCTTTCCTCCAAGGGCTGCACTGGCCACAGGCACTGTCCCCCCTTTTATGCAGGAGTTCCTCAAGGATGTGGACTTGGCTTTGGCCTGGTTTCTGGCTCAAGGTACACACTTGGCTCAGAGTGCATGAGGCATCTGTTTGATACACAAGTGAGCAGGAACATCATTCCGAGATGAAGGACAAGCGTAGGCAAAGCCTGAGGGGGGAACAGGCTGCTCACTAAACCGTGGGTCAGGTGTGGCAGAAACAGGGAAAAGCAGGAGGACAGCAGATGTGGCTGCATCGTAAATACCAGGCTAGGGGATCTGGGTAATGAAGGTGACAGGTAACTTCAGAAGTCGTGGGGACGGGACAAGAGGAATAGACGAGATTTTAGGGACGGGAGGCAAGGGACTTCTAAGCAGCAGCCTTTTCATAGTTTTTGTTTCCAAAGAAGAAGACCAAGGGATGAAGAAGGAACCAGAGTAGAGAATTTAGTGAGGAGAGAGGACAGGCAGGTGGCAGAATCGGGAACGAGAGAAGTATTCAGACTCACCCGCAACTGTCCTCCCGTGGGAAGGAACCAGAGGACGGAAGAGTTGTACGGAGCTTCTCAAACATGGTGCTCCAACCACCACCACCACCACCACCACCACCACCACCAGCAGCAGCAGCAGCAGCAGCAGCAGCAGCAGCAGCAGCAACAGCAGCAACAGCTAACATCAGTATGCTCACTACCAAGTCTCCACGGTTGGCACCATCACCACCACCGCATCGCCAATGTTGTCACCAAAACTACAATGGCATTACTGCTCCCATTACCACCACCACTACTGCAGTAACATCATCCCCTTCTACAATATCGCTACCCAGCTCACCTCTGCCGTATTCCCATCCCCTCCCCATCTCCATCACTGCTCCCATCCCCACATCACCAGGTTTTTTCCGTCATCCCCACTGCCACAACCATTTCTCCTAACCACGGTCTTCATCACCACCAAGCACCCTCGTAGAAGCACAGATTCTCAGCGCCTGAGCCCTTGAATCAGAAAGTCTGGGGGGTGCTGGCGCTCTCATCAAGCCCTCCGGAGGACTCCATGGGATGCTCAAATTCAAGAATCCCTAGCCAAGACAGCCACAGAAATGCAAGGCTTCTCGAGCGGTTAATTTCGGGTAAAAGATGACAGGCACAAAGCCAGACCAGGAAGAAGGAGAGGGAATGCCACCCCTCTTCCCCTAACGCCCCATTTTCAGCTTACTGAAGATCTGCCCTAGGAGCAAAGGGAATTCATCTGGAGGTGAGAATTTAACAGCAAGTGCCTTTTGACCAAATACTGGCTCTTCTAGGTCAGCTGAAACCACAGGTTTATCCCCTGAAGTTTCTCACTCTTATCTGCTGAACTTATACGGAGAGATTCCTGCCTTGTTCTCCACTCAGAGACACAGGAGCTCAGCACGTGTGTGGCCACACCCTGATGTTGACCAGCCCTTCAGGATCCAAACACCTGACGGGGTTCTCACCCAGGGCTTCAGTATTTGTTAGGCCGGTGTTTACCTCAGAAGCTGGGAAGCCCCCGACTCCTCCTCCTCTCCCCCCCCCCACCTCCCCGGGTGTGGAAGGGTGGATCCAAGCCTAGCTGGGTCTTCACTCTCCACTTTTAATCTCTAGGCTTCGACCTGCCTTCAGAGGTGAGTTTCCTGCCCTGGGTTATTTGTGAGTGCAGAATTTCCCACTCTTGCCAAGAAGAGAGGGAGCCCGTGAATTGCACCTTCAAAAGCCTTATCTTACCTTGATACTGAAAATCTGGTTAACTTGAAGTCAGAAGCCCCAGTTAAGTAATTTAATTGTCTTAAGGCTTTACCTGACCTCCATAGGACATTACAGCAGGGCCCTCACTTATCTGGAATGAGGAGGACATTGCAGCAGGGCCCTCAGTTATCTGGAATGCGGAGGACTTTGTAGCAGGGCCCTCACTTATCTGGAATGTGGCGTACTTTGCAGCAGGGCCCTCACTTATCTGGAATGCTCATTATGCTAGGTGCAGAGGCCTGTGCCCCATTGCTAATTCCCACCAGGGCTGAACTAGCCCGGGTGTCCCTAGTTAAAGGAAGCCTGATGCTTCTCAGAGAAAACGTGTTAAGTGAACAAGTGACAGAACTAATTAGGAATCACGGGGGCTATACTTTGGGGGAGATGAAAATTTGGCTCCTGGTTCAAGAGTTTCTAACACAGGTTGAAATGTCCCCAAAGAAGGAAAACCAGTATCAGGTCTTGTGACGGTTCCTCCCTCCTGTTCCTTATTCCCATTTTCCAGTTTCTGTATTGGAAACACAACTATTCTTCTTAATCTCTTGTACACACATGAAAATAAATTCTAATTTCCATCCTTTCTTATACAAAGTTAATATATTTTGAACATTATTCTGAGCTTTGTAACTCCCCCCTCTAATAGTATGCCTTGAAACGGTCCATGTCAATGATTTTAACTACTGTGCACTCTTCCTCTGTGAGGATGTGCTATATACATCACCAGTCTTCCCCTGTGGTGTTTGGGTTTTGCTCCAGCTTGCACGCGTATCATTTTGTCTATCTCTGTGTCTACAGGACAGCTTTGTGAATGTGGGGGTGCTAGGTCAGAGTATATGCCTTGGCTCTTATGGTGGGTATTGCCTTCTTCCTTCTAGTGGGCAGTAAGAAGTGAGTCAGGGAGAACCCAGTGGGAGCAGCTCTGTTTTTTCTAGCCACTTGCTCTGGGCTTGGCTTATTAATCTATGAAATGTGCCCTAGCCTTTGGGATGCTGAGGCAGGACGATAGAAGTTTGAAGCTAGGCTGGGCTGCAGAGCAAGATCTTGTCTCAAAACAATACCTATTAAATGGTTCAGAAAGGCTGGGCGTTTAGCTCAGTGATAGAGTGCTTGCCTAGCATGTAGAAGGCAGGCCTGGGGTTTGATCTGCTGCACCCCAAACCAGCAATCAACCAACAGCCATAAATATAGAGCATATGGTAGCAAGGAAAAAAATTAGATCTTCCATGTAAGGGATTTAGTTCAGGGCCAAATATACAACTAACCATTGTCAGGCTGCTGGTTTTCTGCTGAAGTCCTGCTGGAGACTCTCATGGGCGCCATTGAGTGAGCCTGACTGTCAAAATCATTTTCTGAAACGAAGATTCTCCCCAAGTGGCTATCCATGTTCCTGAGGTTTCTGTTAGGTCCTCTTAATAGAAAAACCTGGGGTTTCCCAGGGACATTTCTAGGGCTACTGTTGAATAGATTGGAGTAGAATCTAAAGAGGGCTCTGGCCTGTCTTAAATTCACCATTTCCCCTGCACTGGCTGCAGCTGAGTACCCTGCCCTCCGTGTATCATTTGCTACTGGCCTCCTACAGTGTTCCACAACCTGCAGACATGAATCTGTTCCCATGTTAGCATTGTCTCAGGATGCAGCACACGTCAATCACTGCCAGGCCAAGTCTTCTCACTCTGCCTCCTGTTCTCCCCAAACAGAGTGTCATATTAGAGTGCATGGTCCCAAGCTCCTCCGTGTTGTCATTGGGTGAGACACCCCAGGGTCTCTGTGTGGACTTCCTGTTGCCTTAGGGTCTGGGCACATTTGATATGGGTATGTCCAAATTAAAGGGTGGGTTTCATTTCATCCACACAGAAACACAGTTCATGTCTGCCAAAGTTAGTTGGCAGCTGATCTTTTGAGGCTTTACATCCAAAGAGGTGTTTCCAGAACATTCCAAACAGACTCTGCACAGTATACCTGATTTTTGCTTTTGTTCCCTCTGTGTGTGTGTGTGTATGCACGCACGTGCATGTGTGCTCCTGTGTGTGGATGTGTGTTTACATGTGTGCGTGCGTGTGTGGGTCAAAGGTTGGTGTCAGCTGTCTTCCTCAAACAATCTCCACCTTTTTTTAAAGTTGTTTTTTGGGGTGAGCATGTGTACATGTCATAGGAATACGAGTGTGCACACACCACAGAACCCACGTGGAGGCCAGAGGACAGCATCTCAGGAGTTGGTTCTCTGCTTCCGCCTTATTTTAAGGCAGGGTCTCTCTGTGTCTGTTGCTATACTGTGTGCTCCAGGGCAGCTGGTCTTCGGACATCTGAATAATTCTGTCTCTCCTTCTCATCTTGTAGAAAGAAGTACTGAGATTACAGATGTGTGCTACCACATCTGGACCTTTACACAGGTTTGAGGACTGAAGTTGGGTTCTCAGGCTTGTGGGGCCATCTCTCTGGCCCGTCTCCTTATTTTTAATAAATTGGTTTTTTTTTTTTTGAGACAGGGTCTCTCACTAAACCTGGAGTTTACCAATTCAGGTTGTATGGCTGGCCAACAAGCCCCAGGGGTCCCCTGCCTCCACTGGTCTAGCACTAGGATTGCAGATACATGCTTGGCTCTGTATATGGAGGCTGGGAATCTGCACTCGGATTCTCGTACTGGTGCAATAAGCACTTGCAATGGAGCTGTTCCCCAGCCCTTTCCTGTTCTCTTTCATAGTCCCGGAGATCAGGATGAACCGGGAACCCAGGATCTGGTTGCTGCGTCCCTAGAGCCAGATGGTTCATTCACTTGATTGACCCAAGAACATGAGTGAAGAAGAAGAGGACTCGTTCCGGATACTCAGGATTTATGATGAAACAGAGGCCATGAAGATGCCGGGGAGCTCCGGTGTTTTTGCTCATCAATGGCAACAAGACCACCACCAAATGGACAGTGCACAGGGAATGCCCCAGCTGTCCCCATGTCCCTCAGTTCAGTGTGACCCTGTTTATCAGGAAATGCACAGTATGACCCAGCAGCAGTGGGATCCCCAGGCCCAGGACACATCTGGGCTTCAGCACATGAGGTTCTCAGAAGCAGAACCAGAAGAAGGAACCAGCTCAGGGTAAGGCTGTCATGAGTGAAACTGGGCAGGGTGGTGGACTGTCCTGGGCAGAGAGGGCTCAACACGAAGTTCTGCCCTTCATGCCATCTCCTCCCTCTTCCCCGTCACAGCTCTCCACCAGGAGCTACAGCTGGTAAGTGCAGGCCCCAACAGTGTGGTCGGGAAGTGGGGGGGCGGGCAGCCCAAGCTGGAGCCCAGATGATGGGTGAGGTGCCCGGTTTGGTGTAAGAGAGCAGCTCTCCTTCTGATCTGGTGACTGATGCGGTGACCTGGTGACTGATGCGGTGACACCTGGTCCCTGACCGGTGGGTGTGGCTGTCTCCCTGCAGGCCAGTTCTGTTCTTCGTCCTTGCCCAACAGAGAAGTCTGGTCATTCCTCAAAGCCATCGTAAGTACCTTAATGTTATGGTTTTATCTCCTAGACATCATCTTTCTTTCCCGCCTACCCTCCAACGGAGAAGTGGTGTGTTTGCACACCCCTCGATGGAGAAATGGTTTGCACGCCCCTATTCCCTTCTCTGGGGTGACCAGGGATAGCATCTTCTTAATGAGGCTACTCTCCTTGTTCTGCCATTTTGATAAATAGGACCTTTAACCACAGTGTCACTTCTACAAGAGATGTGATTTGGGGACCCCTGAACCAAGCTGCTATGAGAAAGAAGCTTAGAAATTTGGGGAGTGGGGGCAGAGCGGGCCTCTGTCATGGTTGACCAGTCTTGTCATCTCCCCAGCCTCCGATTCCAGATGAGGCCGTAGTCACACGGAAGTCCCCACACAGTTCTTGGAAGGTTGGCACTCTCCAACATAGGAAGCGAGTGAACGCTATTGCCATTAGCAGTGCTCCGCGCCACGTGTACACATGTGGCACTGGCTACATCCGGGTGTGGGATGAAGACGCGTTGCATGCCTCAGACAAAGCACCTCAGGCCCAGCTGGACTTTCAGGTGAGGTTTAGAGAAGTCAACCCGGGCCTCTGTCCTCAGCACTGCCAAGTGTATTGACAGCGTGTGTTCTTTCCCAGGACCCTCAGAACCGTGTGCTTACCTGCAAACTGTTTCCCGATGAGCAGAGTCTGATCACAGGAGGAATAGCCCAGGCTCTTACTCTCTGGGACCTGGCTCCCACACCCCAAATCAGGGCCCAGATGGCCTCCACAGGCCCCATATGCTATTCCTTGGCCCTCTCTTCTGATGCGCACATCTGCTTGGCTTCTTTCAAAGGATTCGTGGAGATTTGGGATGTGCAGAACCAAATCTTGATCAGGTAGGACCTCTCTCCAGAGCCACTCAGGTGTCTTGGGAAGGACTTGAGAATGAGACCCCCCAACTTTGCCTTCTTGGCAGTAGGGCTATGGAACAGCCTAGAAGGCTGTACATCTAGGTACCTTTCTAACCCCGCACACTCCTAACTCTTCCACATTCTGGGCCGGGGAGCAAACCTTGCTAAAGACCTCTGAGTTGTTTTCCCACCAGGAAGCATGAAGTTCCTCCCTATGGGTCCCGCTGCGTGGACATCACAGGCTTCAAGTTCTGGACAGGTGGTGAAGATACCTTCCTGTATTCATGGGACATGAGGAGCTACAAGAAGCTTCAGCAACACAACTTATGCCATGAGGTGCCTGCTTGGTTGCCTTCAGGACCGAGTTCAGCCCCAGGGTGGGGGCTTGGATGTGGGCAGGGGCTTAAGTGAGGGCACTGGCGATTTTGAGCGCGGACGCAAACTTCCCACAGATCCTTAGCGTTACCCATGACCCCAATGAGGAGTGGGTGCTAGCGGGCTTGAAGATGAGCGACATTGCCATCCTGCACGTGCACCGGGAGGAGAAGTACAAAGTTGTTGTCCCGAGATACTCACAACACCACAACCTCAAGTTTGCCTCTTGTGGTGAGTTAGAAGCCAGGTGGCCCCATGAGTTCCTACTTTCTCCCCCACCCCTTTCCTTATGCTACTCTTGACCACAAAGACTTCCATATAGAATGAAGCCCGAAGGTCCAGGTAGACAGAAGTGGCAGTAGTCGCATCCCGTGGGCCCCTTGTTCAGGGATAGGGTCACCATGTCCTGGCTGTGGTTCTGGTGGCAGCAGATGACATGGGACTGATTATTTATAAGGTAGGGAAACTGAGGCAGAGTAGGTAGTTGCTCTCTCAGAGTAAGTAGTTGAAGATCGTGGAATGAGAACACAGGCTCAGTTTCTGATTTCTCACTCTGTTCTTCCCTTTGCCAGGGACTCATTTTGTGGCCACGCTGGATAACATGATCAATTGTTTAGCGGCACCTTCTCTCCAAAGGTTGTTCCAGGTATGGAGACAGTGAGGAGTGGGGGTGTATGGACCAAAACACTCAGCGCTTGTGGCCCCAGATCCCTACTTGATGGGTCCCAGAGAGAACTGGAAGATTCCACTGAGATGACGTTTGCTAGTGGCAGGGGTTAAGGACTGATCCTGTGAACCCATGGTCTTCACTTGGAGCTTTGTCCATGACCCAGAGAAGCCTCGAGTCTGCATTAACCTTGAAACGTGAAGGCTTCCTGTCTGTCTCAAGCCCCAGCCATTCATGGTCCTTACCTTTCTTTTCTAGACAGAGGAGTGCCATGACATCCTGTGTTGTGACATATCCTCGGATAGTCAGTATCTGGTCACAGGCTCCAAGGAGAGTGCCACAGTATACCAGCTCTTGTATTGAAGGTTGTGGGGTACGGCCCTGCCAGGGAAGAACCAAAGCCATCAGACCATGTGACCTCACAGTGCCGGACACCTCCAACACCTGCCTCCCTCCACTTCAGCTTTTATGGTTGGCTGGCTGTACTCCCAGGCTTTGAGTATATGGCTTGGGGGCTTTTCTTTTTTTTTGTATTTTTTTTACATCCCCACTCATTGATAACGGTTTGGCAGGTCTTTATGAGATATGACTTTGTAATTAATAAAATAGAACAAAACCCAGAATGACCTGTTTGTGTGTTTCAAATAACAAAGTTATAGTAATAGATCATTTCTGTCTGTGTTTAGCAAGTGGGGGTCCTCTATTCTTCCAGGGTGGGTGTGTGCCGTTACTGTGATGGAATACCCTAACAAAAAGCAACTTAGAGAAGAATGGGTTTGCTTTCGGATTACAATCATTCCAGAGGGAGAGAGCCTCTCATGACAAGGAAGGCAAGGCGGTAGGATCATGGGGCCCAACTGGCAGATGGGGAGAGAGTGAGGGAGGAGAGGGAGAGGGATGAGGGATGAGGGAGGGAGGGAGGGAGGGAGAGAGAGAGAGCCCAGTGGCATCCTCCTTCCCTGTGTACCCCCTAATGGTTCCACAGCCTCCCCAACAGCACTACTATCTGAGTGTTCAAACAGGAACTTATGGGGACACCATATTCACACACCACAGAGTGGAAAGACTCTTAGGTCAGATTTAGTTTTATTTGTAATTTTGGAGGTGGTGGTGGTCATTCATGAACTTTTTGAAGTCTTAAGAAATATAAGAAAAGGTGTGTAAGCTGCCAGCCCTCTGTAACCATGGGTTTTGCACCTGGGATTCAACCAATCATGGGTTGCAAGGATTTAGAAGCAAAGCTGGGGTTTTCACTGAAAATGGCTTTTTGTTTCCTAAACAATGCATCCTCATGTTTATTTACGTGGTACTCTCACCACGACAGGTCTGTGATGATCTAGAGATGTCTCAGGCATAGAAAGCTATGTATAAGCGGTATGAAATGCTATTCTACTAGATAAAAGGGGCTTTGGTGTCCATTACAGTTGTGGAGCCAACCACGATGATTCTGCAGATACAAACGTTCTTAGACTGTTTAACAGTGCTTGACTCTAAATCTAGATAAAATGTCTCAGGAAGCTGGTCTGACTATGTCCCGAGGCTGGGATCTCGGCAGTGTGTAACCCTGTGGGGTGGTGAGTATAATTTGAACGAGGTATAACCCCCAGACTCCTAGGCATTTGAACACCTGGTCTCCGGTTGGTGGCATTGTCTGGGAGGATTAAGTTAGTACAGCCTTGCTGGAGGAAGGTACATCACTTCAGGGTAGGCTTTGAGAGTTAAAATGCCCCCTACTTCCAGTTTGCTTCCTCTGCTTTGTGCTTGTGGATGAGGATGTGAGCTCTGAGCTTCCTATTCCTGCAGCCACACCTGCGGCTTGTTGTCATGCCTCCCTGCCGTGATGGGCTTGAATCCCTCTGGAGATGTGAGCCCAGACAAACCCTTCCTTCTACAAATTGCATTTGTTCTGATGTTTTATCACAGCCATAAAAAAGTAACTGGGACAAAAAGGGATTGTTCTGTACAAGGCCTGTGCATAACTGTGGCAGCTGGGACCAGTCAAAGCTGCCGATCTCACCGTGCCAGGAGGGCTTGCTTGTGCTGGTGTAACTTCATCTGACCTTCTCCAGGCTGGAAAAGCCACCTACACCTGCATGGCCATCCTCCTCCATCTGCTGCTTCTTTGCTTGGCGTTGGTATGGCAGAGACAACTATGCTCACCAATGGTTGGTGCTTAGAGTTACCACTGGGGATCATGAGTGGATAATATGTGTCCATCTGAGCCAGGCCTAAAGAGGTAGAGGGAAGAAGAGTAGGAGTCTCCTGCAGGGACTCTTTCCCCTTCTATCAACTCAAGGCAAAAGAGGCGGAGACTCTGGGCATTGCTGAGCCACAGGGTGGAGGCATCCATCCCCTGCTCACACAGCAAGCAAAGAGAGAAGCTGCCTAGCCATGTGTGGGGTTTGAATGAAAATGGCTCCTACAGGCCCTTAGGGAGTAGCACTATGTAGGTGTGGCCTTATTGGAGTAGGTGTGGCCTTCCTTGCTAGAGGAAGTTTGTCATTTGGGGGTGGTTTTGGAGGCTTCAAATGCTTAAGTCAAGGTCTCTGTCTTCCTGCTGCTTGTGGGTCCAGATGTAGAGCTCTCAAGCTCCTTTTCCAGTACTATGTCTGCCTGCATGCTGCCATGCTTCCCTCTGCAATGATAAAACACTGTGATCAGAAATGACTTCCAGAAGAGAGGAGGGAGAGCCTGCAATGTCAGAGAGACATGGCAGCTGGCAGCTGGAACAGGAAGCTATGAGTACACATCTTCAACTGTAAACAAACCAAAGATCTCAAACTGGAAGTGGGGGAGAACCATAAACTCTCCAAGTTTACCTCCAGTGAGGTACTTCTTCCAGAAAGGCTGCACCTCCTAAGGTGGCCCAAAGTGCCACCAACCAGGGACCATGGGTGCAAAGACATGAGCCTTTGGGAGACATTTCACATATGCCTGCTAAGAGGATCATAGTTAATCAGACTAGAAAAGTCAGAGTCTTAAGAATGGTTATAAATTCTTCCCATTGTCAGATGATATGGTGGTATCCCTAGGATTCTTAATAATCAAAAGTACTGCCACGGTGCACAGTAGTAGAGCCTCTCTCTTTCTCTCTCTCTCTCTCTCTCTCTCTCTCTCTCTCTCTCTCTCTCTCTCTCTCTGACACACACACACACAGACACACACACACAGCCTTTTAAAATACAAATAGCATGCAGTGTTACAGTGTTACTATAAGGAAGACTTGGGTAGAAGAACCATAGAGAAGGTTAGATGATTTAAAAAGAGAAAAATCACTGGACCTGTAATTCCACCTACTCGGGAGGCTGGGGCAGAAGCACCACAAATTCAAGGCCTGTGTGAGCCCCATGGACTGAATTCAAGGCCAGCCCGAACAAACTGTGAGAACTCTCCAAACAACAACAAAAAAGACTGAGTGAGTCTCAGTATGGGGAACTTGCCAAGCATATGCAAAATGGAGTTTAATTCTCCATATAGAAAAGAAAAGAACCTAAAATGGAAAAATTTACAGCACTTTTGGGAGGCAGAAGCAGGCTGAGTGAGACCTCCTGACTTCCTTCCTTCCGTCCTTCCTTCCTTCCTTCCTTCTTCCGTCCTTCCTTCCTTCCTTCCTTCTTCCGTCCTTCCTTCTTCTATCCCTCTCCCCTTCCTTTTTTATTTTTTTGTTCCTGGTTTTTGAAACAGGGTCTCTCTATGTAGCCTCACGTTTTTCTGGAGTTCCCTGTGTAGACAGCTGGCTTTGAACAGAGATCCACCTGCTTCTGCCTCCTGAGTGCTGAGGCGTGTGCCACCACCGTCAAGATTGATGCACCCTTCCTTCTGAGTCCATGCTATCCTCCGCTGACTTCAGACTCTGCTTCTGGGTCTTTCAACATGGACTCAATATATCAGCAACTTTTCTAGGCTGTCTTAGCACTCTGACCGGACTTGAACTTATCACATTCTTAGCTTCTTTATTGGAGCACTATTGACTACCGATTTCCTGCCATGTAACCCAATCTGATAAGTCCCCATACATGTTCTGTTCCTCCAAAGAACCCTGTTGGGTGAGTAATTTGGTAAGAGTCTGTGTTAAGAAGTACTTCCATGTTAACTTTGAAAACTCAAATGACCCTATGAATCAAAATCCCTCCTGACTGAACTAACTCTTTGTATCAATTCATATCCATCCCAACCATACTTGGAATACATTTAGTAATTTGGGGTCGCAGTTGTTGGGACCAGTGTTGTGGGGATGGGAAGTTTAGACAGTTCTTGTGCCTAAAGAGGCTGTGGTTCACTGGGATGCACGTATCCTGGAAAATAACTCCTAAGAAAGGGCAGAGAATGATCATGCCCCAAGAGGGAGGGACTGGCCTGAGCCACTGAAGGGCAGAATGAGCAGTTGGTTTGTCGGAATGCCCAGGAGTGAACAATCTAAGAGGCAGTTAGGAGGCGGGTATGAGCAGAGAGGGTAACGGTAAGAAGACAGTTGAAGAGAGGCAGGTCAAGGGACTCATGAGCAGAATAGGGGAACTGGTTAAGGATGCTGGCTTGGGAAAGAGATAAACCCTGTATCTTCGAAGACTTGGTAAGAGACACTGAGAATATTCCCATCTCACGGGATCCTATCACAACCTCGGGCGGGTCACTTAAGGCTCCTGTGAGCTGGAGACGCTCAGCCACGATGAACTTCTGAATGGCATGAACTCGGTGCCTCAGGGGAGAGCTTAGAGGAAAAGCTGTCTGAGGCTCGTGCGAGTTAGGGGCTGGAAGGTGGGGCTGCTTGAGGTTCAGGGGGAGACAGGTGTGCACGTGGTTATAGCTCCCTGACTTTTGGTGATGTGGGCCTGTTGGTCAAAGAAGAAGACTCAAACATTTGCCCCCCAGGGGCTGGAGAGATGGCTCAGAGGTTAAGAGCGTTGCCTGCTCTTCCAAAGGTCCTGAGTTCAATTCCCAGCAACCACATGGTGGCTCACAACCATCTGTAATAGAATCTGGTGCCCTCTTCTGGCCCGCAGGCATACATACAGACATAATATTGTATACATAATAAATAAATAAATATTTTAAAAAAAACATTTGCCCCCCCAACCTGAGGATGAATTATGGGGGGAGAAAGGGTACCCGAGGGTCACAGAATTCTGGGTGCTCTCCTATTGGAGGCTGTAGGAGAAGAGTTGTGGTTAAGATGGCATCTGGTTCAGTCAGGTACCTTTGTGCTCAAGAGCAAATTCTGTGCTTGTAAGCTTTTTCCTTTCCTTTGTTTTCCTTTGCTTTCCTTTGCTTTCCTTCCCTTCCCTTCCCTTCCCTTCCCTTCCCTTCCCTTCCCTTCCCTTCCTTTCCCTTTTCTCTTCCTTCCTTTCTTCTCTCCCCCCCTTTTTTGAGATAAAGTCTCATATAGCCCTGGCTAGCCTCTAACTCTCTTTATGACCAATAATAACACTGAGCATCGGGTCCCCCTTCTACCTCTCTAGTACCCTATAGGATTGGCTTTGTGTTTCTTCCCTCTAAAGGGGGAAACGCTGACACCAAAGCCCCCCTGCAGGATGGGCTCCTGTGTCTAGGGCCGTGGTAAGGAAAGGCACTCAGCCAACGTTATCATTAACAAGGGGCAAGAAGAAACTTGAGGGGCACCCCAAGGGGCCACAGAGAGTACCACAATGTCGCAAAGTCCCTGAAGCCCTGTCTGGGAAGGGTAGGGTCCGAGTAGAGAGGAGTCATCGTGGCTTTGTGTACCTGCTGAATACCAGGTATGTAGCATGCATGGTCACAGGCAGTTTCTCCTGTATCCTTAGGAGGATTTTCTGTCACCAACCCCTCTCTTACCATGACACGGGCTTGCGGTCCAGAGAGGGTGGTTTGGTTTCCTTTTCAAACGTGGTTACAGATTACTCCTGGCCTAAAGGTTGACTTCCCTCCAAGACAGTCACCTGCGGGGCCCTTTTCAGAGGTCAAAGCTGGTGATACTGAACTGAGCCGGCTCTGAGCTGAGCCTCTGAGAGCCTCCAGAGTGCGGGTGCCTGTATCCTCTTCTGTCACTGCCTGACATCCAATAAAGGACATAACCAACACCAGAAGGGCATTCTAAGGCCCAGGCTCCCCACATCCCCAAACCAAACATTTTCTATGGCTCCCCAAGGCCCCTGAAAAAGCCCAGGTTGTAAATCGGCTCTCGGTTTGCTCTAAGCCGCCATCCCATCCAGACCTTTAGCTCTCATTGCTGCCGGGCACTCAATCTGGTGCGTCAGCCACACTGATTCCTTTTCTGCCTTTAGTCTTTAATCCCACCCACCCATCTTGTTCCTTACGTCTCTTACTGGCCACTGGAACCTAGCCCACCTGCACAAATCCAGCCTGCTGCTGGAGCCTTCCACATTCCACACCCATGTCGATTCCCAGGTGTCAGTGGGATGTCATAGCATGAGCCCAGGTGAGAGGCTATACTTAATTAAAACCACATGGGTCTGCCCTGAGTTATACAGGGTCCCACAGGCTCTTTGGGCTTCCTGAGGGGCACAAGATAAGAGCTCAGGGAATTTCCAAGACTCCGCTGCGCCCCTGGCACCACTTAGGATATCCTGCCCCTGGTCCCAGCTCTGGGGCTGCTGAGGAAAGAACAGTCAGCATGGGCATGGGAGGCCAGGGCACTTGTATGATGCTTCCTTTCACTCTGGGCCTTGACACCTGCATCTTTTAACTGCTAGTATAGCACACAGCCAGCCTTTCGAACATGCCCTTTTGTGTAAGGAGGACAGTTCTTCAAACTTTCACGAGCCCAGGAATCTCCTGGAGAATCTGTAGAAATATGGAATCCAACTCGGGTTTTGGTTGGGTCCAGAGAGTGGAAGTTGTGCGTGTGTAGGTCAGAGGTCAACATCCGGTATCTTCCTCAGTCACTGTCTACCTTGCTTCTGAGGCAGCTTCTTTCACTGAATCTCAAGCTCACTGATTGGGTTTTCTCAGTTCTAGGGTTACAGACGTATACCACCATGCCTGTGACTTTTACATGTGTGTTGGGGATCCAAGCACAGGTCCTCATGCTTGTACTTTACCCACTGGGCTTGCTCCCCAACCTGAAAGCTTGCACGTCTAGCTAGTTTCCAGTGGTCCAGGCTTGGAGGTACAGAGGCTCAGCTCCAGGTTCTCAGCCCTAGCGGGGGACTAGCATGAGCATGGGACTAGGATGGCCTGGCAGGGAGCTGCCCCACTCACTTCCTTCTTCGTTGGTTTTTTTTTAAAAAAACAACTATTGTGTGTGTGTGTGTTTGTGTGTGTTGTGTGCACATGCACAGATAAAAGCAGGCCTCAGTATGCATGGTCAGGGATGGTTTGTAGGAGTCAGTTTTCTCCTTCCACTGAAGGTTCCGGACTTGAACTCGGGTCACCAAGCTTGTGTGGCAAGTACTTTAACACGCTGAGCCATCTTCTTGCCTTTCGCCCTTTAAAAAAAATCATGTCCCTATCCTATTCCCAGACTTGACCTCACTGTGGTCAGAGCACACTTGCCACGCCTTGTCCCATGGACTCTGCAGAGACCCCTGTTGAATTTGCTCTTAAATTCTCCTCCTTACCCCACTTAGGCCCAGTCATTGCCTATGGGGCTTACATCCCTTCTCCCCACCTCACCTGAACCTCTGAGACGTGTCTTCAGGTGCATCCCCTTGATGCCTTTCCAGCCTCCCCAGGATCGCTTCCTTATCAGAGTTAAGGAAGGGCCTTCAGAAGCCCCTGCAGTGGATGTCTTCCACGTGTTAAGGTACCATGTCTAGACAATGTGGGATTTGGGGAACCAATTCATTGGTGGTGTTGAGGTATAAGTACTTGGGGACATGGTAGGAATCACACCTGACACAGACCTGGCCTAAAAGAGATGTGTGGCAGGGAGAGAGAGAGAAAAATTCTGGAGGTGGAGAGGCACATAGTGAGCTAGGTGGTCTCTTGGTTTGGTTTCTAGTGCTGTGATGAACGCCATGAACCTGGGAAAGGAGAGGGTTTATTTAGCTTATACACCCTAATTACCATCCACCTTTGACGGACGTCAGAGAAGGAACTCAAGGCAGGAACTGAAGTGGAGGCCATGGAGGAGTGCAGCTTACTGGTTTGATCCTTATGTCTTGCTCAACCTGCTTTCTTGTACAACCCAGGACCACCTGCCCGGGGATGGCACCACCCACAATGGGCTGGACCCTCCCGGCGTCAATCATCAATGCAGAAAGTGCCCCATAGGCTTGCCTACAGGCCAGTCTGCTAGATGCATTCTCTCAACTGAGGTTCCCTTTTCCCAGATGACCTCAGCACCTGTCATGCTGACAAAAATCTGATCACACAGGAGGGAAGAAGCAAAAAAGGGGAAGCAGCTGAGGCAGTGGTGGCAGCGGAGGCAGGCACACACCTTTAATCCCAGCACTTGGGAGGCAGAGGCAGGTGGATCTCTGAGTTCGAAGCCAGTCTGGTACAGAGTGAGTTCCAGGACAGCCAGGGCTGCACAGAGAAACCTTGTCTTGAAAGAAAGAAAGAAAGAAAGAAAGAAAGAAAGAAAGAAAGAAAGAAAGAAAGAAAGAAAGAAAGAGAAAGAGAGAGGGGGGAGGGAGAGAGGGAGGGAGAGAAAGAAGAAAGAAAGAAAGAAAGAAAGAAAGAAAGAAAGAAAGAAAGAAAGAAAGAGAGGGGGGAGGGAGAGAGGGGGAGAGAAGAAAGAAAGAATGAAAGAAAGGAAGGAAGGAAGGTAGGAAGGAAGGAAGGAAGGAAAGAAGAAAAAAGAAAGAAAGAGAGAGGGGGAGGGAGAGAAAGAAGGAAGGAAGGAAGGAAGGAAGGAAGGAAGGAAGGGGAAGCAGGAAAGCGGGGAGGGGAAGGGTAAGAGGAGGAAATAAGGTAGCTGACTCTGCTCCTTCTCCCAGAAATGCACTGTCATCTTTATTCTGACCTGCCTCTCTTTTCTGGGGTGGGGGGTGTCCAGACACAAGTAGATCCTCTCTCTTAGATTTCCTTGACATTTTTCTTTCCCAGCTCACTCCGCTGGTCCATCTTGTCAAATCTATGCTGTCACTGGTTTGTTTTGGTCTGCCTCACTCAAATTCTACAGGGGGCTGACTAGTGCTTTCAACACTGTTGTTCCTGGTCCTCATAGTACCACCCTGGTGGCAGGTATGCTTAGGATGCAGTCAGAGGAATATGGCATGATTTGTCCACCACCAGGGTTCTTGGGGCATCAGAAGAGGTGATCTGTATACCGTGCAAGGAGACTGTCCCTGGACATCTCACTCCTGGATCCCATCCTACAGTTGAGAAGTCTCACATGCCTTGTATCCAAGATTTGACTTGTTCAGGAGCTAGCCAACAGAGAGCACCCTGGTATCAGCTGGTATTTCTCTGGTTTCTAGTCCTCTCCCTCTTGATAGGAATTGCTAACCCTGGTAGCAGCATGCTCTTTGGGGATCAAAAGATGGCGTGCTGGTGTTGTAAGGGACTACTTGTTCATTTCCCGGCACCCAGATTCCTGAAATAACAACACAGAAACTGTATTAATTAAATCACTGTTTGGCCTATTAGCTCTGGCTTCTTATTGGCTAGCTCTTACATCCTACATTAACCCATCTCCATTAATCTGTGTATTCCCACATGGCTGTGGCTTACCAGGTAAAGTTCCTTAGACTCAAATTATGAAATCAAGATATCTTTAAAATATATATATGCTGGTTTAACTTAGCAGTCATTAGTATCAAATGTCTTTCTGCAGTAAAAAAAATTCAAAGAAACAATAATATACATAATTCAGACTCTCTATCAATTTTCCATTTTTACATGGCTTGTTAGTTTTTTACTCTATTACTTTTTCTACAAGTTTAATATTTTATTATCTTTATTCCTTTGATCTATGACTGTTTGTACTTTCTTTTTAAAGACTTTACTTTTTTATAAGCCATTTACTTCTTTTTATAACTCTCTATACTCTTTTTCTTCTCTCTCCCAAGCCTATGTACATTTATCCCACACTGTGACCCATTTAGAGGTCTTTTATGTCTGAATCTGTCCTATTGTGTATCTGTAATTCTTTATTGTCCAGGAACACTTCTTAAAATGCTAAGTACTTCTTAAAAACTTAAGATGCACCATTGCTAGGGTAAATATGGAACTTCCTGCTTGCACCGCCCAGCCCAGCATGGCAGAGGTGTTTGCTGCCTCCAAGAGCCATGCACAGTGCCCCATCTCTAGGCACACAGCCAGTCCATGTTGCCACCAAGCAAGCCGTAGCACATTGCTCACAAACCCCATTCAAATGCTCGGTCTTATGAAAGAGCCAGAGGTCGTGCTGGCAGCATGGCACAGAAAGCCCACATTTCAAAACAGCAAGGCTTTTTTTTTTCTGCTACCACTGAATCAGGAAAACCCTCTGTTAAAGGAGCTGCAGCATGCTGCCAACAAACAGCAAGAAGCTGTGTTATTTTGTGTCTACAATTCCTTTTCAAGCCCTCTCAGGTTTTAAGTGGATTTTAGTCAACCACATTGGCACCAATTTTTTGGAGGAAGAGGCTGCTTATTGGCTCCTGGATGCTTATCCCCAAAATAATCACACAGAAACTTTATTAGTTAAATCACTGCTTGTTCCATTAGCTCTAGCTTCTTATTGGCTAACTCTTACATATTATTTTAACCCATTTCTATTAATCTGTGTATCGCCAAATGGCTGTGGCTTACTGGCTAAAGTTCTAGTGTCTGTCTCTGGTGGGGCTACAAGACTTCTCTCTTACTCTGCCTCCTTCCTCCCAGTATTCAGTTTGCCCTGCCTAGCTCTGTTTCCCTATAGCTCTGCTATGGGCCCAAAGCAGTTTCTTTATTCACCAATGATATTCACAGCATACAGAGGGGAATCCCACATAACATGCTGGGTGGGTCTCTATAGCAACGAGATTCAAGGAATGACCATCAGGATGTAAGGAGAAGCACAGCTCTCTGTGTTGGGCTTCTCAATCTCAGGACCAATTCCTGACCTGATAAGCTTTGTTCTTGCATGATCTGTAATCTGCCTGGTCTGCGAATCTCCTACTATGAAACAAAAGCAGTGAGAGGCCGAGGGACCCCAGTGGTCATTTGACCAAAGCAAAATAAGGAAACCTTGGGACTGATGATTGCTTTCCTCTTTCATTATTTCTACATAATATCAGATTTCTGGCTTCGAGGAAGCGCAGAATGAGGCCTGGTGACCTCTGAGCAGGCAAATCAAGACTAATAAATGAATCCTGGAGTTGGTCAGCTGATACCATAGATCCGCCACTGATGCTCCTGGTCATGTCTGCTGGTAAGAGAGGCTGGAGCCGAGGAGGAGCTGATGGCATCCCAGAGGCACCATATTGGGAGCAGTTAACTGATGAGAACTGAACCTGGAGACACCTGCATCTGTGGAAACCAGGGCAGTGATGAGCTTCCGGTGAGCATCAAAGATTAATGTCTGGAATCCACCTCCATGGCGTTCCTCTGCATGTCTACCTGAACAAGAGTGCCTGTATTGACTTCTTTGGGTTCGTCATGCACATTTCATCTGTGTGAGCCAGTTGGAGAGCTGGATGGAGCCAGGGTGCCTGGGTTCCCACTGCACAGTCCACAAGTAGTCTTCAAACTCAGTGTTCTTGGGGAGACCCCTCTGTGGCCTTGCCACTTGCTAGCCGGGTCATCTTGGAAGCATTATCTAAATCTCTGTACCCCAGTCCTCTTTTCTGTCATATGGTGATAATGGTCCCGATTGGGATACTTGAGAGGTTTAAATAAGGTCATGAGTATACACAGTTCATTTGAACCAGCTTTCTTTTAGTTGGGGAAGTTCTTTTAAAAGTCAGACTACTTGGAAAACTGAGTACCTGACCTTGGTAGCTGGGCATTTGATAATTACAGGGGCTCATGAATGGACAGGAGGGGCTGATGAACCCCGTCCCAGTAAGCCCTGGGGATCCTTGTGTCTTGTGCCTGCATTTCTAGAGTCTACACTGTTTGCTCCTGGCAACAGAGTCTACAGCTTTTAGCTGAGTTGCTCAGAGAGTTCCTGGCTCTGGCTGCTTGCCTCCCGTGGAGTCCAAGGGCCTGTGTTTAGCACAGACGCCCTCTGCCTCAGCACTATTGACATTGGAACTAAATCACTTGTGTGAAGGGTGATGGGGAGGGAGGCTGTCCTGTGCATTGTAGGATGATTGGCAGTATATCCAGCTCCACCCATTAGATACCAGTAGCACCTTCCATTCCATCTTGTCCCAGTTTTAACAATGGAAATCGCCTTTAGACCTTGCTGACTGTCCCCCTGGGAAGGGAATAGAGTCACCCTGGTGGAGAATCAGAATTTCTGTGTTCCCTTTGGGGTGAGCCTCTGTAATTGGTTACAGCCCGCTGCGCTGTTGTATGTTGAGATTTCTTAATTTTGCTGATTACAAACTATTTGCACTCTGGCTAAGGGAAGCACCTCAATCCTAGGAAAGGGCATTTTCGAAACTGAAGGATTGTAGATTTTCTGAGTCCCAGCCCCTTGGGAAACAAATGACCGGGTCCTGATCTGGGCTGGGCAGCGGGTGACCTGCTGCTCAGTTCTTGTAGGCCCTGTTATGGAAATCTAAAGGTTTGAAAGGCTCTGGAGGTCACTTAACTGTTTTGGGTCCTTTCCTTAGGGGTAAAATGTGAGTCATGGTCAGACAGAACAGGGACAGCATCCTCTCGTATAGTGAATATCATTTTGTTTAACTACGAACCCGAGAGTAGGTGGTTCCTCCTTCAAGTAGATGCCAGAACAAACAGTTGGCTCTTTTGACAGGTCAGATGGGAGTCCTAGTGGAAGCACCTGGAACCTCCCTTATTTTGGAAGTCTTCCGAAATGCTCTGAGGTCCACATCCTGCTTTTTGGATTGACCGTGATGCGGCCTTTGTTGCTTTTGAAGGTTGACCATTTATTTGGCCTCCACAGCAAACCAGGCTTTGGCGCCACTTCTTGCTTCATGTTTTAGATTCTGGCTCTAAGAGTCAGAGTCAGAGGCTGAGGACCCAGGGAAGCTTAGGATCAAGCTGACACCTGTTTTTGCCTCATTTCTGCCAGTTTAGGAATGGGGTATTTCTCTTTGACATGTTAGCGCAGTAGATTTTTTTGCTCTTCTCCGAATAAAGAAAGGCTTTCAGGCAAGCACAGGTCAAAGTTCAGGAGAGGTATCAGGTGGGTGTCCCTTGGCAGGCAGCCCTCCTGCAGGGCCGAGATTCCCAGTGGGAGCGAAGGCCAAAGCAGTTTGATTAGTTGTTTCTTGGAAGAAACATATTTTTGAAGGATATTTCTAGACTGGTCAAAGAGTTGTTCTTTTTTAACTTTTCAGTCCCAAGCCTCAGCCTATGGCGTTTCTACGCTGTTTAGAATAAGCAGAAGATTTAATTTCGGAAAGCATAGGTTATGTTTCCTTAAGGAGCTATAAGGGGAACAAACAATGGATTGAGTTGAAAAAAGACAAAAGAAACTCTACTGGCTGGAGTGTGGCCTCCCTGGTGGAGTGGGCATTCTTATCACAGAATCACCTGTGCCATGTAGCTTTCTGCCCTCTGTTGGGGGTAGGCAGCTAGGACCAAGTCAGGTTATGTGCTGTGCTGGAGGCTTCCAGTGACCTTTAGGATATGGTGTTGGGGGCTGCTGGTCTAGATCGGACTCCGCTGAGAAGAGAAAGCCCTGCAGGGTGGCTGATTGCTGTTTGTGACAAGGTGCTGCCCGGCTCTGGAGGTCAAGAGAACTCTGTGGTGGTGGGTGCTGTCTTCAGGACATCTTTGCTGATTGCTGCTGCTCTGAGCTAATTAGAGATGTTGAGATACTGGGCTAGCTGCAGGCGCTCTCTCTCTCTCTCTCTCTCTCTCTCTCTCTCTCTCTCTCTCTCTCTCTCTCTCTCTCTCCCCCTCCCTCCCTCCCTCCCTCCATACCTTCATGTGTTTATAGGAAATGTACTTCACAATGACACCTAGTCCTTCTTTTCAGGAAGCACTCTTTTAACCTCTAGGGCTAGGAAGATGGCTTCTGGGCACTCCGCGTATTTAGGTTTTTATCCAGGTCTTTGATTTGGCATTGGTTCGTGTTCACCTCCTCAAGCAGCTTCTTCTCTTTCTCCTTCCTGATCAGCTGCCTGTCCACCAACAGGCCTTGCTCTAGGGGTCCCCAGAGAAGGCTGTGTATGGCTTTTGCCTTTGTTTTCTAGCTGTGTAGGGAATTTTGGAGCCTCTTGTCCTGCTCTTCCAGGTGACTCGCCTCCCCCAACCCCACCCCTCAGCTGGAAACTAAACCAGAAGACAGCCTCTTTTTCAAACCTCTCTCGTTCTTTCTGACTTTGTGGATGTGGCAGAGTTGTGACTTGCTGGTCTTCTAGTGTAATTTTGGCAGCCTCTTTTTTCCCTTTGGGCAGGTGGAGGGCTGCCTGCAGACATGGCTAGCAATATTTTGTTTTGGGGACCATGCTCCGACTTGTCTGAGTTTCTGGTTTGTCACCATGGGATTCAGCATCTTTTAGACTCTTGGAGCAGAGGATGCTGAGAGTGGGTGTTTTGCACAGGTGACAGGAAACATGTCACATGAGGAAGTTGAAGCATTTGTGTAACTCCTAGCTCAGGAACACCGTGGGGGGGAGGGCTTAATGCCGCAGAGCTTGTGGCATCAAATCTTTTGGATAGTTTCTTTCCTTCCTCCCACCCACCCTCCCTCCCACCTACACTACCTTCTCCTCTTCCTCCACCCCCCAACCCCCAGCCTGTGGCTTTTCAGCTCTTTCCCAGTGAAGTGGTTTCACCTTTTTCCCATCTGAGGAGCGAGGCTTCAGTGACTCATGAAACCAGAGACGGAAAGAATTTGCACTGGAGAGAGATTGCCCAGCACTTCACACCGGCTGGCCTTTTCTAACAGGAAGCCCCTCCTGGCACCCACCATGTCCCCAAGATACCTGTCTTGAGCTCCCAAGTCTCCAGGTGCCCCAGAGCCACAGCCACTCACCCCAGGGAACTGGGCAAGTGGATGGCTTCTTTATGATCTGGAACCTGGATTTGTACTCAGGAAAGATTCTTCAAGACTTGACTGTGTTTTTTGAATATTTGGAAATCTTTCTGTTCCTTAACCTTCAATGTCATTTTGCATTTTGTGCTCTAGCCACATAGAGCAATAACACAAGGAAGATGCTAAGATTTTGGGTTCTTCCCCTAGCCACCTCTGAGGCGGTATGTCCTCTGCTTGGGGTAAGTTGCTGGCACAGGCACCATTGGCCTGCTCTGCCTCAAGCTGCTTGTTGAGGGCTCCTTTTTCCCTCTATATTTAAGGGCAGTTGGCCTGAAGGGACACAGTGTGGTCACATGTAGCTTGGCTCAGCACTCTTGTTCTTGCCATTTTGAAGTTCTTGATGATTTTTGAAAGATTCACTTTTAGCACTGGGTTCTACAAATCAGTGCCATGGTTCTGAAGAAGGGCCATGTCAGAGATGAAGTGTGCTGGCCTCAGGGTGGAGGGGTGGGGTGCGCCTAGAAGCTTCCTAAAGGAGGGGAAGGGCAGCCAAAGGCTGGGATTGAAGGGCAAAGAAAAGGAACATGGCAGAAGACGCAAAGGCTTTCTAAACAGGGGAGGAGCAAGAGGGGAGTCTGGAAAGTTTTGTACGGAATTCAGGAAAAGAGAAACCCCATTAGGATGGCCTGCCTACTTGTGAGGGGGTTCTGCATGGCAGGGTCCCCCAGTCCTTGGCCTGTCAGAGTGTGATGCATGGCTTGTAGCAATGCTCCACTGAGAACAGCTGCCAAACAGCGACCACCTCCACTCTGAGTGATGGCAAGCAGTGACCCTGGGGAAGCAAGAAACCATATGGCTAGGTGGTGTTCACATGGAACCATCAATGGCCTACGTAAAGTAGCCATCTGCACATACAAGTCAAAGCCAGAGGTTAATGTCAGGTGTCATTCCTCAGGAACTGTCATCATTTTTTGTTCTGGAGACAGGTCTCTCATTGGCCTAGACCTCATGCTAGAGCAGGTGATGCTGGCTGGTGAGCGGCCCCACCTGTCTCTGCCTTCCCACTGCTCAGATGGATTTCTAAAGAATGTGCCTGTATGCTTGGCTTTTTAATGAGAGTTCTAGGGATCAAACTCAGGTCCTTGTGCTTGTCATAAAGCACTTTATTCATCAAGCCATCTTTCCAGTCCAGTTGAACATTTCAAGGCGTAGTCCCCGGAAATGTTTGACTCTCAACTCTGGACTCTTTGGGTCTGACTCTGCCAAGTCTCGTTTTTCTTTATCAACAAGCTAGGTTGTTTGTGACTTCTCACTTTGTTTTGATTTGTTGGAGAAAATCCTAAAGGGTGGGGCATCTTCAGGAAGGTGATGATGCCAGAAATCCAGGAGCAAGATGTCTTTGGCGTCACTGTTGTCATGGTCACCGGCAGCTACAGCATCAGCAGTCACTAATAGTGTTTTCCTTTGGGGAAGGGCATGGGAGTCTAGTGCAGAGGGCTGAATTCAGCATGTGCTGCAGTTCATAGCAGTCATTGTCTTTGTCAGGCCTCTCTCCTGTTCTGCTCTCTTTGAATGGGGTTTCTCAGTGCTATACCTTCCTCCCTCACGGAAGGCTATGCAGTTAATCAATGGGGCCTTTTGTTAATGCTCTAACAAAGAGCCTCACTTGTGTTTGGGCAGTTCTAATACAGAGGCTGTGTTCTGTGTTTTCCTTCTTACTCAACATTGTTTTAAGATGTGACTGTTCCTCCCTCCATGTACTTAAAACTTACTGAAATGACCCAAAGAGCTTTTGTTTATATGGGTTAAAACCATTGATATTCACCATTGGAACTTGAAACAGAGGCACTGAAAATACTTAAGGACTCATTTGCAAAGAGCAATGATGGACACGCTGCGTGTTAGCGCAGATAACACTTTAGCATTATTTGGAAAATAGTTTTACCCTTGTAGACTCCCTTTTCTAGATAGAGGACAGTTTGGTCTGCAGTATGAAAGGGCCCTATGAACAATGAAAACTTAGGAAGTAAGTTTGGGTTTCATGGTTTTATAATACAAGGGCTGGAAAGAAGCTATGGGATGTATCAAATTTTTGCAAAATCTGCTTGGGATTGATGGGTTTTGACTCCTGGTTCCTGAGTGATCCCATTGTTTGTGTTTAAAACTTCATTCTGGCTAGCAGATGTCCTGCTCCTTACCAGAATCCTTTCTAGTGTTTTATGTGAGATTTGTAGTGTCCCATATAAAACCCCTCAAGTTTAAATGATACATGTTCATTTTACTGCTTATTTTGCAACCAGCATTACATAGGCCATTATAAAAATCCTGATAAATTCTTTGCCTTGTTAAAGAGTATAGATCGATGGATTTTAGCACATTATTGTAATGTACAAATATTACTACTTTATCTCTTATTTTGATTCTAGAATATTTCTCCAAAGTGAGATTTCATATTTCTCCAAAGTGAGATTTCATGTTCTTTTTATATCTGTAACCCAAGGACATGCCTACTCTTTTTGTGTGTGTGTGTGTGTGTGAATGTACTTGCCTATTCTGGATATTTTCTGTAAATATTCATGTTATTTTGTTCAGTATGTATGGCCTGATATATGATAGGTTTCTTCACCTTGGGTCCAGATTTGGAGTTTTACCTGTGTCGGTGCCTGCAGCAGTATCCTGTGCTCTCTGTGGCTAAGCTGCACCCACTCTAGGGATGTGTGTAGTTTTTGTCTCTTTTCACTGGCAGGTGGCAACTTCAATTGCTTTCACTTTGGGACCACGACCAGTGATGCTGTGCACATTTGTTGCCTGAGGTTTTTTTTTTTTTTAATGATTTATTTATTTTTATATGCATTGGTGTTTTGCCTGTGAGGGTGCCAGACACCTGGAACTGGAGTTATAAGTAGTTGTAAGTAACCATGTGGGTGCTGGGAGTTGAACTTGGGCCCCCTGGAAGAGAAGCCAGTGCTTTTAACCCCTGAGCCATCTCTCCAACCCAATGGCCTGAGATTTTGTGGGGAAACTTATCTTCAGCACTATCGGATCTGTTTATTTCTGAATGTCATCAATCCAATGGGTAAGCCCAGCTAGTTACCCAGCGCCTGTGGCCATAGATTAACCCCTACCCTTGCCTTGACAGTGTTTCAGCTCTTGCCCCTCCCCCCCCCCCCCCCAGCAAGAAACTAGCTCTTGGGACATGCTTTGAACCCGCAGTGGGGCTTGGAAAGGCAGAGAGATTGTTCTTTTATTGTAAGATCTGTACAAAGAGAGCTGCCAGGTCCCAAGAGATGCCCAGGATTCCTCAAGTTCAACTTGTACAGACAAAATGGTGTCAAGAAGTCTGTTTGGATCTTGTATTTTTGCCAGGAAGTCCCTGGCGATGTGTCAAGGTCCTCTCTTGCCCATCTCTCCCTTTCTGATATGGCTGATGATGGTAAGAAGCTCACCATAGCTGTGAGGTCTCTGCCTGCAGGTGGCTCTGCTCTGTAGCTTGTGTCTCTCAGGAGAAAAGATATAAGCTTCCTGGTGGACGACCATGCACGGTTCCTCAGACGGACACAGACAGTTCCAGTGTCAAGTTGGTATTCCATGACCTTCCTGACCCAGAAGCAGGGTTGCTTGCTCTAATCAGACGTGGTCCGGGATGCAGTGCGGGGAGAAGCGATTGTACAGGACTATGTTACTGAAGTACTAGGAGAATGCCAGTGTGATCTCTTATTTAAATGATTGCTAATGTTCTATTATTCCTAGGCTGCCTCAGGGAAGCCCCCGCCCCCATCCAATCCTCTGTAAACAATTAAATAGACCGTGCCTTTGTGAACCGAAATAAAAAGTTGAAAGTGATCATTGTTTTCCATGGGTGTGCATGGGAATGTCTCACTGTGGTTTTTAATCTTGCTTTCCCCCTCGTCCAATGGTGTCAGTCATCTTTATTGCCAGCCACTCACACATACTCTCCAGAGAAGAGTCAGGGTGTGCTGATTTGAAAGGCCCTGTGTGTCGTTCATTCCAAACCCCATGCTATATAGATAGGGATAGGAACCTGAGGTCCAGGAAAGGAAGCCTGGCAGAGGATGGTAGTCTTAGAACGGAAACGCAGAATGTATGTGGCAGGGGGACTAGGCACACTTTGTCAGGCCCTGGGGCACCTCCTCGGACCCATATGCATTCCCCTGCTCTTGCCATGGGATGGGTGTGTGCAGTTCAGGTCCACTCCACTGAAAGAGACAAGGGTGCCCTTGGGATGTCCAGGTTCAGAGGAACCACATATCCTCAGCGGGAGGGTTATGGTTTGAGGCTCACGTCCAGGGAGGTTACACACCACTGTGGTGCTACTGTGATGCGGGAGCTGTGACCTCATATGAAGTACTTAGGTCCTGGAGGGATCGTCCACTGCCCACAGAATGGATCCATGTTGGTCTTTTTTGTTCCTATGTCATTATAAAGTGAGTCCTTCCACCCACCCACCCTGATACGTGGTGCTTGCCTGCTGCCATTTCGTTGTCCCTTCCTCTGCCATGTGGTGTCACAGCCAAGAAGTTGTCACCAGGACATTGGTACTATGCTGCTTTTTAAAAACTACATAATTTTTTTTAGATTTATTTTATGTGTGAGTGTTTTGCCTTCATGTATATGTGTGCTGGGTGCAACCCTGATGACCATGGAAACCAGAAGAAGGCTTCAGATCCCTGGAACTGGAGCGATCTGTAGTTGTAAGCTGCTGTGTGGGTGCTGGGAACCAGGCCCAGGTCTTCAGGAAGAGCAGGGAGTGCTCCTCACCACTGGGCCATCTCACCAGCCATGGCACCATGCTTGTTGGACACCTCCAGCCTCTACTCCCTTTGTAATGTACTTAGCTTTGGGTATTTCGTTAAAATCATAGAAAATGTGGACTCACAGGAGGTGACATCTTGTATGGAACATTGGCTGCGGGTCAGCAGAGTTAGAACGGTTTGTTGAACTTGGAACCAGTTGGGTCCCTGTGAGTCCTGGGGAAGCTGCCGGGCACACTGACGGGGTATGTGGTGGCTAGTGCCTGCAAAAAGGTCTCCCCGGGCAGAAGGAAGGCACCAGCCGGTCCATTCCTTCTAAGGCTCTAGCAGGGAAGAGATTCTGTCTTTTTTGGATTCTGACTGCTGTAGCCTTCTTCACCCCAGGTCATTTTGGTCCTAACCCCTACACCTCCCCTGTCACTGTGTCAAGACCACAGGTGCAGATACTTCCTTTTCTGGGCCTGTGAGCAGTGGGACTGGAAGTGACTCTGAAATCTGATCATTATCTCCGACCGCCACCCCCAACCTTAATTCTCCCTGGCCACAAGAGTCATGTCTTTATCACAGTGATCAGAACACAGGTAGATTTGAGTGTGTCGTCATCCTGACCTTTACACACCCTCCCTAGCCCTAGAGACTCGATTGTTCCAGAGAGGAGAAAGGCAATAGGTGTAGGAGGAGCCCTGGAAGAAAGAGGTGCCCTGGGTATGTGAGTCGAGTGGGCAGCCGGAAGGCATCTGTACCCTAGCTAGGCGAGCGTGCAAAACACACATCCACGTGTCAACGGCGGAAAGCAGCTGTGGAGTGAGGAACGTAGATTTGGGGACAGTCTGATCAGAGTGGGTCTCAGAAGTTAGCGTTAGAACCAAAAGGAGCAAAGTGAGCCACGGTGCCATCTCGGGCAAGAGGGTAAGTAATGTCCATTCCCAGGCCGTAGGCCCGCACTGCCCTTGGTCAGGTATTTCCCCTGATTCCTTGAGCTGGGACTCTTAAGGTTCTGAACTTCTATACTGAGCGACTGGAAGCTCCTGGGAGGAGACAGGCTGCCTCTGACCTGGGGCTGTGGTGGATGTCTCAGCTGCTTTATTGCCTCAGCCTGAGGTCTCTTCCTGTGCCTTTCTTGAGCCCACCATGACCACCCCACCATGCCAAGTCACTGATTCCTCACCTCAATCTTTTATGTTCCCAGCAGTCGTGGGGAGGTGGGGTCAACTTACTTCCATGTCACCAGGATCTCACAGGGGGTCTGTCTTATCAAAGGTGTTCACTAAATACCTGCAAAACAATCAGACTCCCTGCCATTACACTGAGAAGTCTAGCCATTGTGAGCACAGTGTTGGGTAAAGCCTGCCCAGTTGGATTATGACATTACCACTGCCTTACTCTTTAGGCGATTACTTTGTTGTTCTGAGCCACCATGTCTAGGAAAGTGACGTAATGGTTACACTCTTCAGCAGAGCTGACGCGAGGGTTAGGGCAGTGGGTGCGCTCCGTGTTTACGAGAGTCGCGGTTTTTTTTTATAAAGAGCTCCCAGCATGTTGAGCTCTTGCACAACTTTGAATCAGGTCTGGTTAGAAAGGCAGGAGCCACGGGTTCTTAGGGCTAGCCTCTCCAAGATTCCTGGTCAGGGCCATCCCTAGGACTCAAGGCCTGTACATCCGAGCCCTTTTATGATAATATCTCCTTGCATGGTTCTCTGCAAACCTCGTCTGCACTGGCTGTAACCCACGAAGCCTCCTAACAGTGCTCTTAGCCCTCGGTTCTGAGATGAAACGGCACGGAGTCAGTGTTCAGAAGACTGGCCACCAGCAGGTGAGTCCTGCGGAGTCCAGTTTCTTACCTGTAGGTTGTGATCCCACATGGGGTGACAGAGCGTGAGTTAAAACATTTGACAATGATAAAATACTTCTGAACACTCAGTGGGCCACCGTTCCAAACCAGACACACAATCCCCAGGGTTTCTGTCAGCCATTACCTGTGGTGCTGCATCCCTTCATGGCATTATCAGCTATATCGTGGGCTGGACACGATGGTGCACGCCTTTCATGGAAGCACCTGAGAGGCAGAGGTGGACTGATGTCTCTGAGTTTGAGGCCAGCCTGGTCTACATAGTTCCAGGCCTGCTAGGGCTGCACAGTAAGACCCTGTCTCAAGAGATTGAAACAAAACAAAAATACCATACGTGTCAGTTTGTGCTTGCTGTGAGTACTGTCTGCCACAAAACACCGGAAACACCTCTCGGCTCAGACTTGAGATTATTGCGTGTTATGGATTGCACTGTTTTTATTGCGTGAACAAAGATATCTGCTCTAATATAAACACAATATTTTAGTTATGGAAAACAAAAGACCTTTTAATATTTTCCTACTGTCAGTTCTCAGCATGGGTCTAATTAGTATGCCTTTGATTGTATACTAGACAAGCACATCCATCTCATTAGAATGCAAACTTCCTTTTGCTTTTAATAAACAGTAAATTATATGTATACCAAAGAGCTGCTTAAAAATAAACTGTCCATTATTAGTAAATGTTTGATTTGTGTTTCTATTTTGTATAGTCAGGGTTTTATGAAGTTTTTGAGTATGAAGGAGGTTTGAACAGAGCATGCTTAAAAAGCTTTCCTCTAGAAGGACTTCGTGGTACTGTGTGCTGTCATGTTCTGTGACTGGCCACTGAGACCCTCCTTTCCTACATTCTTGCTTGTGTTCAACTAGGAAGTATTTCTAGCCAATATACCCTCAACATGTCAAGACAAGACGCCCCCTTTATACACGGTGTCGCTCTGAGTTAGATCCCATAATGACAGTAGCAGCCATTTGCTCTCAAGGCTGCCTTCTCTGATCAGGTGGTTAACAGCCTCCCTGCCCCCCGCAGATGGCTGTGTACTGGTTAGGTTTTGTCAGTTTCTCACGGGCTAGAATCTTCTGGGGAGACAGACTCTCAATGGAGGAACTACTTCATTAATGGCCTATGGACTTGTTTATTAATTTACCATGTGGGCAGTCCACTATGGATGGTGCCACACCCGGGCAGGTTCTAGTCCTGGGTTCTATAAGAAAGCAGACTGAGCAAGCCATGAGGAGCAAGCCAATAAGCAGCACCCATCCATGGCCTCCGCATCAGCTCCTGCCTCCAGGTTCCTGCCTTGAGGTCCTGCCCTGACCTCCCTCAGAAATGAACTGGAAGTGTAAGATGGAATTAACCCTCTGCTCCCCAAGTTGCTTTGGGTAAGTGTTTTATCACAGCAAAAGAGGACCCAATTGGGACAGGCCTGATTTTTTTTTTTAAGCTGGGCCTTCAGGTTAAAGAGAATGCTTTTGTGTCCTGTCAGTGTGCCATGGCTGTGACAAAATACCGGGGGGAAAACAGGAGGAAAACCTTTGTGGGGTGGGGTGGGGCATGGTTTCGGAGATCTTAGTCTACGGTCAGCTGGCTCCATTCCTGCGGGCTTGTCTTGGGGCTGAGCATCATGGCAGCGTGTGTGGAGGAGCAAAGTCACTTAACTCTCAGAAGGCTAAGAAGTGGGAGCGGGAGGAGCCAGAGACAAACTGTCCATCTAGGGACCCACTCCTTCCCTCAGGCTCCACCACCCTGCCACAGACCATCTAAGAGCATTAGCACTCCCATGGACCAATCAGTTCCTCAAAGCCCACCTCTGAATATTGAACTCAAATAAAACCTCTTAGCCAAACACTACAAGTGTATCTTAATAACGATTTTTTAAAACCAATGCAATCATGAACTATATTTTACGACATGGGAATTTGTGGAGTGACCACTGTACCTTCCTTCTCTGGCGATGGAATCCTCCACTCTTCCTTTGGAATTTCCTTTCTCATCCCATCCATTCAGGTTTAATGAGGGCTACACCTGCTGGCCGTGGCCGACCAGCCAGAGATTACATCTAAGACGGGTCGAACCTTTGACATTTTATGCTGTAACTAAGGTAAATGTAATGCCTCTTTCCACTCGGAGCCAATTGGTTCATTCAACAAATGCGTATTGGGTATCTACTATGTGTTGGCATAGTCTCGACACTGGGGGTGTGGCCAGTGGTGGACATGTTTCCTGCCGTATGGAGGGCATGCGTCTGAGAAGATCAAGCCATCAGATTAGAGCAGAAACAAGAGACAGGAAGAGCGCTGGCAGCATTTCAGTCGCTAGTTCGGGCTGTCGTAGGAGGGCCCCCAGAAACATGAGACAGTTTGGCAATGCCAGCAATTCTCTTTTTGGCCTGAGTTGGTTGGAGATGTGACCCTTCATTTTCTGCTCGAAGACATGCCCCACAACAAAGACAGCACACACCCTGAGAGGCAGATGCTTCAGGGTTCCTGGCGCCGCTGTTTTGTTACTGCCTATGAGCTCTTCCAAGTTAAGCTCAGGCTACCACCCTTCCCCTCACCTTGACGGGGCATCACTCCTTCACTCATTGGCTCTTGCTCCCACCATTCACTGCCCCAAGGACACAACCCCCACCGCATGGAGCTCCCATTACTTTTTGGAGGCTGTGGGCAAGGAAATGAGAGCTGCTTTATAACCGTAATCTCAGCTCTTGAATCTCGACAATATCTGAGACCTTCCATCACGCCTTCCACCTCGGGACCCATTCCCTGGCCTTTCAGGAATCCACCCTTCTTGGTGTCTTTCCTTCCCAGGGCTCTGGCCACAGGAAGTCAAGGGATGCTGTCAGCTTTTCCTTCTGTAACTTCCTGCGTGGGCTTATCTCCCTGACTCCATCTTTCTGCGGATGCTTTACAGATTTTAACTCCATTTCAACCCCTTCTAGAACTCCGAATTTATATAGTCACATGCCCATGGATACTTCTCTTTGACTGAAAGTGCTTGACGTCTTTCAAGTCCCCCTCTTCTTTGGTCTCCACCCTTCCCAGCCTTGCTTTTTGTCCTTGAGGTTGGTAGGCCTGGGCTCCACATGTTCCTGGCCCCTGGCTTCAGGCAATGCAGAACCCTAAAAGGAGATGGAAGAGAGCCAGTAAGTAGACTGGGAATATAGACTTACCCTAACAGAGTTATCTTGGGGACGGAGGTGGAGCATAGTGGGAGAATGCTTGCTAGCATAGGTGAGACCCTAGAGTTGACCCCACCCTCACCCCAGACAGAGTTTAACCCCGGACTGACTGTGTGCTCGAACCAATGTGCCATGCTCTATAGAACTATACCTCCAGTTCCTGGTTGCTTCTCATTCTTATTCCTTGTGGCCTGAAGCGCTAGCAGCCAAGTTCACAGTTCAGGTCCCTGGTTCTTCACAGAACTCATGAGTCCCCTGTATCTCATCCACGTGTCTGTAAAAGACCCGTGTAACAAATCCCCCTCGAATGATGCAAGTGGAAGGCACCATCTGTTGTCTCTTGGGGCCTGGGCTGAATTTGTAATTGTCACTGGAGATGGCCCCGGGAAACAACCTGAATATTCTGGGATTGGGTCGATCCATTATTCAAGAAGGGCAGAGGGAAATGGAACGCGGATTCTCCACTGCAGGCAGGGACAATCACAATTCCTGAGAGGATTATCAGCAGTAGTGACAGTGGAAAAAAAAATTCAAATGGTTGTGGTACCATGGTTCCCATGGCAACAAAAGGAGATTTAAAGATTTTGGAGTCACCTGGATTCTTCAGAAAACACACAGAGGAGAAAGAATTTGCAACATACAAGCACCCACTTCCGAGCACTGGAAGCCTAAGAAGGCTTCAAGAATGGTGTCGAAGGGTCTCTCCTCTCCCATCTCATCACCCAAGGGCCAAAGGGCAGAAGTGGCCAAGGTGAAATTTCCCTACTCCCCCCACCCCACTTTTTGGATTTTAGCGTTTTTTTCAGACAGGGTTTTTCTGTGTAGCCCTGACTTTTCTTGAGTTCTCTCTGTAGACCAGGCTGGCCCTGAACTCAGAGATCTGCCTGCCTCTGCCCCCGGAGTTCTGGGATTAAAGACATACGTCACCACCGCTCAGTTTATTTACCCTTTCTTCAAAGCCCAAATGAAATGACCAAAAACGCATGTCTTTAGAGGCAAATCTGCACCGTGGGGAAGAGTAGTCCCCCTGACATATGGGGTAGGAATGTGTAAGTAAACAGAGAAGGCAGAGACTTTTGGGTCTACTTCTCTTGAGTCTCATCCTGTTTACTCCCATTTCCTATCTCCTACCCCTGGTGTGAGAATCGGCCCTCAGCACTAGTTCCGGTTACTCCACACCTATGGTTCCTCCGTACCACACCCACACTTGGTAAACCAAAACTCCTCCTCAAATTACCCTAATGCAAATGGGCCACCTGTTTTCTGTGGGTCTCCTGATGGAGCCACAGGAAGCTAGACAACACGTTCTAAGTTTGAATTCCTCTCCTTGTCTCATCAAGCCTGCTCTCCTCCCAGACTCAACTAAGCGATAGGCTCTCAGTTACTCAAGCCAACAGTCTTAGGATTCAGGATCAATTTGTGTCTTTTTTTCTAGCCCCTTCCTAGCAAGTACTTATGATTCTGCTTTATACAGTGCCAGTAACTGATACTTAAGACTGATTTTGAGTTATGTGTATTTGTATGTGTCTATGTATGGGGATGTGCACTTGCATGCAGGTGCTGGTAGAGGCTAGAACACAGGTTAGATCCCCTGGAACTCAAGTTACAAGTGATTGTGAGCCACCAGACATGAGCGCTGGGACTGAACTTGGGTCTCCAACAAGAGCAGTGCATACTCTTAGCCCCCAGTCATCTTTCTGGTCCCAGGAAGCTGATATTTAATATGCCTTCTTCCGCCATTTTGTAAGTCAGCTTTTTCCAGCCGTCCCAGAGCCTTGTCTTTCTCCCTTTTCTCTCTGGCCTCCTATCGCACCATCCACGCCGACACCAAAGCATCCTCCAAATGAACTGCCACCTCTCTGATGCTACCCATTTTCTGTCGCCCCTTGACATTTCCAACGAAATTCAAAGCCCCTTTTATCATGGCTTCCAGATAACCCATGACTTGGCGTCACCTGTTTTCCACAGTGTGGTCTACTCTCCATCCTTTCCCCTTCTTCTCTAGGTCCTCTCTTTCCTCTCGCCAACATAATGGCCTTTCTGCCCATGCGGAAGAACGCCAAGCTTGGCACCTTTGCTCTTGCTGACTCTGAGGCGCAGCTCCGATTCTCTCCTTCCCTGCAGGTCACTTGCACGTTGTTTAGGTATCTGCCTTAATATTTTCCTTTTCAGAGAACCTCAGACAGCACCCCTCCTTTCTCATGTTTACTTTTTCTTTAAAACCCTTATGACTCCTATTCTTTATTATATTATCCCTATCCATTCTACCTTTGAATATAGGCATCATGAAGAGACTCAAGAAATGTGTGTTGAATGAAGACAATGGAGCAAACACATGGTGTCTGTTCCAACCCAGACACTGGGATGCCAGCCAGGGGTTCCCAGAGGAAGTGGTGGTGCCAGTGCCAATTGGTCACACATTCAAGGGCACTGGAGCACACCAAAGGAAATTCTGTTTTGGGATCACCTGAGTGGTCAGAGCCATGCTTTCCCTGTTACCAGGACTGTTCCCCCATCTTTGTCTCTTCACCAGCTCTCCATGGTTGGCAGGAAAACAGATTGGTAGCATTTTCTTCAGACAAAGAACCATAAGGGAGTTTCACATTAGAGAGTTCTTGGTGATGTGGCTTTCTTCCTGAAACATTCCCACCTTGGCCTTGAGTGACATAGGATGTGACTAACTGCAGCTTATTGTGGGATGCTCTGTGTGCCATTCTCCCTCTCCCCACCTCCTAAATGGAGTCGGAGCCTCTGGGTCCTTTTCTTTCCCCTAGGAGGCAATTTCTGCTGGCCTCCGTGATAGAAGCCGGGTAAGTTGTGTCAGTTGTCCGGAGGAAATTAAGTGTTAGGAAATGTTTTAGTCCATTTTCTGTTGCTATAACTCAATGCCACAGACCAGGTAATTTGGAAAGAGAAAAGATTTATTCTGCTTATTGTTCTAGAGGCATCTGGTGAGGACTTTCTTACTGCATTTCATGGTGGAGGACACCAAATGACAAGACACAACTATGCCCCTTAGGTCTCCCTCTCTCTTTCTCCGTTTTTAAAAAAATGTATGTGGTGTATGTGTGTGTTCATGTGTGTGCACATGTTTGCACGTATTTACATGTGCACATATAGAGATTAACATATTTTGATTGCTTTCCACATGATTATGACTATGATTTTGAGACAAAGTCTATTCACTGAACCCAGAGTTAGTTGATTCTGTTAGACAGGCTAGCCAGCAAGCTTCCAGGGGCTGCCTGTCTCCACCTCCCCAGCTCTGGAATTACAGACTTGTGCTCAGCTTTTGATTTGGTGCTGGGGATCCAAATTTAGGCTCTCATGCTGAGCCCTCTCCCTAACCCCTATTGTCTTCTTCCTGAATCACAGAGCTCCTTCTTCAGGGCTTTACCTGATCCTAATTACCTCTAAAGGCCTTCCCTCATTAACATGTGAATACATGATCTGTTCCAGGGGGACACACCCCAAACATAGAAATGGTGTTTTCTCTCTTTCTCTCCTTCCCCTCCTCCATCCTTCCCTTTAGTGTTGTTGGGGATTGAGCTAAGATCTTCTTATGCATGCAAGGTATTCTGCTCCTGAGCTATGTATGTCCTTAGTCTCAGAGAACTTCAGTGCCCTAGGAGCTGGGAGATTCCCAGGGTAAGCCCTATTCCCAGGGTTCTCCTCTACAGTAGAGTTAAATGGATCAGTGTCTGTCTTTCCATAAGTTTTCAGTAGGGAAGCATGCTGAGAGATATGACTTTAAGGCCGAGTCTGAGTGGAGCTTTACTGTTGATTTTCTATGTGGAGTTTGAAGCATCTCTTCTGGAAGAGAGGTGTGGCATTCTTGCCTTCCAGGCCATGGAGCTTAGCTAGGATTGCCTCCCTGGGGCTCTTACACAGTCTAAAAGGAGGGCAAACCTGCTCACCCATTCCCACAGCATCTTTGGCAGGAGAGTAATGGTCCAAATGAATCAAACGCTACCCCAGTCCCTGCTCATTTATTGTGGTCTCCTCAACACAGAAAAGACTGAAGCGCCCTACAGGGGGCACTGGACACTTGCAGGATCACTCGTCCCTCTTTTTGGTCCCGATGAGCAGACACTTCTGCCCAAGGTCCATCAACAGAGTTCATTTTATAAAGACCACATTGTCAGGAGAGCACGACTCTTCCCTCTGACGCGAGAGTGAATGTCCCACACAAAGGGCTTAGCAGCAGGTGAAGAGCTGCAGCCAAGCAGACAGAACCCAGTTCTACGCCCTGCAGACCCCAAGCTATGGCATCTGCTCCACTCATCTTGCCCAGGGTGGGGACTTAGGTCTGAAGCTCAGAGCAATGGGTGCTCAAGGTCAGAGAGTGTGGACGATGGCTCCTCATCCACGGAGATAGCCGAAGACCAGAGGATCCAAGATGCTGTTAGGTGTCTTGCCTTATGCCACGTTTTCCCTTTCCTTCCTTCCTCCCTCCCTCCCTCCCTCCCGCATCTCTTCTTCCCTCCCTCCATCTTCCCATTCCACCACCTTTCCCCTTTCTTTCTCCAGTTTTTTTCCTCCCTGTCAGCCTCCTTTGGGCTTTGGTTCCCCCACCTCTGTTTCCCTCTGTATATTTTCTTCACTATCAGCCGACTAGCCTCATCTTCCAAGCTCCACATTCCTGCTCTTCCAAGCATTTGAACTCAACCACAGCACTCCCTCTAGCCTCAGAGCCATACATCTAACTAGCTCAAGATGACACCTCCTGCCCGGCAGCCTGAGTCTCAACCTCGAATCCCAGCAGGGATGAGATGTCCACACATGCCCAGTCAGGTACAGGGGAGGGGATAGAAGTCATGTGGCTTGCTGGGCTTGGGCCGTCCAATCTGTGAACAGGGCTGGGTTCTCTCAGAAACGAGGGGAGGCTGAGAAGGAAGTGATTCCTACATCTGATTCACATGGCTATATTCTTTGTCTGTTGCTCCAGACGGGCGCCTGGATAGTAAACAGGACATTTTCACAGGTGACCAGCCAAGTGTGAGTTCTAACTGCCATTCAGGCGCTAGAACATCCTGGACGAGCCACTCGGTGTCTATTTGTTTGCCTGTATAGACTCTGTCTCAGAATTTCTGGGAATTAAATAAATCGGCGCTATTAAAATGAATTTGTTAGACCATTAGGAAAGTAGTTCTCTCTTTGAGTAGGATCTCAAACGGCTCTGTGACCGCAAAGGCCAAGCTGACCTCGCAGCAAGGTGCTTTTGATCAGGCATTGCTGAGCAGTGTTCACTTTGAAGAGAAAAGCAAAGGCTTTGCCACATACCACAGTCTCTCTACTACAAAGGAGACAGTGGCATAGAATGTTGGTCGGTTGTGGAGTGGAGTCATACCTGGCTCTCTTCCCTACTAGCCATGGGATGTAAGGCTTGATACTCAGTACTCATCTTCAGCTGCCCTGACTGTGGCTCTTCCAGGGTTAAGTGGACATCAGCGTAATGACCTGGAGCTAGGCAAGCTGACCATGAACTAGACACTGCTACCACATGTAATCTGAGCTACAGAAACACAGCAAACATGGAACAAACAATGACTCAGCTTGGCTTGGTGTAGGGACAGGCAGGCAATGACAAATGTACTAGAGTCACCCAGGGAGACTCTCAGTTGAGGATCTGCCTCCTCCATCAGATTGGCCTAGGGGCAATCCTGCAGCATTTCCTTGGCTAATGATTGATGTGGGAAGGCCCAGATCCTTGCGGGGCGGTGTCACCCCTGGATAGGTGCTCCAGGGCTGTATCAGTTCCTGCCTCTAGGTTCCTGCTTGAGTTCCTATCATGACTTCTCTCAACTATTGACTGTAACATTTAATCCAAATAAGCCCTTTCCTCCCCAAGTTGGTTTTAGTCGTGGTGTTTATCAGAGCAATAGGATAGATAGTAAATGAGAGCCATAGTGCTTTGACGTCTTTTTCTAAAAAGCAACATGTTGTTGGGTATGTTCATGTCCATGCAGGTGTGTATGCTCATGTCCATGAAGGTGTGTGTGTGTGTGTGTGTGGTGTGTTTGTGGTGTGTGTGTGTGTGTGTGTGTGTGTGTGTGTGTGTGTCCATGGAGCTGGAGGACAACCTCAGGTGTCATCCTCAGAAATGCCACCCATTTCCTTACAGCAAGGTTTCTGATTGGTCTAGGATGGCTGGCCAGAACCCCACAGGGATCTTCCTGTTTCTGTCTCCCTCATGTTGGGGTTGCGAGCGCTTGCCATTTTGACATGGGTTCTGGGGTCGGATACGCGTTTGCAAAGCGCGTGCTTGGCCACCGGAGCTATCACCACCACAGCCTTATTTCTGTTTCTGAGGTTAGCCTCAAACTCACTGTATATCCAAGGATGCCTTTGATCTCCTGATCCTTCAAGCATGTGCCACCACAGCCTTAGGGAGTCTTAGGGGCCACCACAGCCTTAGGGAGTCTTAGGGGGCCCTAACCCCAATCAGGTAGCCTCGGTGCCCTTCCCACCCCTGTGGCAGGCCCATCCTTTGTCACAGAGAAATGTTGCCCATGACAAGAAGTGGGTGAGTGTCCACGGCAGAACATTTCCACTTTATTCTCTGTAAACTCTTCTTTGGTAAACAAGAAGACAGGAATCCCCAAGATGAAAGGAACACACAAGTCAAGAACACAAGAGGGCAATCACCCTCCACCACAGGAACTCTGAGAGGACAGCTACATCATTAGCAAGCTGATGGCAGAACCTGGAAATTTCGGGGTTGGTGGTGGCTTGGGGCAAAGGTCAGGGGCAGCAAGAGGAGAGAGTCCATTCTGTTGGACTCAGAAGCCTAAATCATACAGCGAAGGAGCTCATGCATCACAGCGCAGAGACTAGGGGAGCTCCACCCGTGCCCCCACCCACCACCCACATGACTGGTGATTGACTGCAAGCAGAACTGTCCATCTGGCCAGGGTTGGGCTGGGGAAGCTCGAAGGAACGCTATTAGCCACCCGCTCTCCTTTCCCACTCCACAAGGTGGTGTGCGCAGGTTGCAGGGGTGGGGAGGGTCGGTCTAGCTCACTAGGTATGGGAAGGAGTGTCAAATGGGGGCAGGGTTTAGGGGAGGTGCAGAAGCAGCCCCCGTCCCTTCACCCCTTTACATGGGGGGCTCACTGCAGAGCACAATCTCCAGATCCTTTCTGTAGAGTTTTCCCGCCTCAGCCAAGGACATGACGCTCTTCCTGTAGGTGGTAAGCTGCTGGATGTTCATCTCCTAGGAGGGAGAAAGAGGTGAGAGCAGACCTGGTGCACGGCCTCACACAGAGGAGTCCCCTGTCCCCTCCACTGCCATGCACACACTCACGAACATGGTGACAGTTCTGGTCTCTGTAGGAGTCAACTCTACCCCTCCACTTTCCTAGAACTCCATTTACTCAAGGCAAATGTGGATCTCTAGGTAATGGAGATGAGGTCAGGAAAGGCCCCTGGCCCTGTCTCCAGGTCTCCTGGACCATATGTCCCTAAGCTGCCTCCATTTTAATCAAGGAGGGTTTGTTTATCTTCTGTCTCCTCTAGCAACAAAGCTCACCAGCTCTCCTGTTCACAGGCTTCCCATGGTCTTTGGGAACCACTGAGGTAGAGGGACCATAAACACATGCTGTGGTGCATATAGACTGGAGGCCAGTTTTAACGGCGCTCGCCTTTAATCCCAGCACTGGGGAGGCAGAGGCAGGCGGATCTCTGTGAGTTTGAGGCCAGCCTGGTCTACAAGAGCTAGTTCCAGGACAGGCTCTAAAAAAGCTGCAGAGAAACCCTGTCTCGAAAAACCAAAAAAAAAAAAAAAAAAAAAAAAAGAAAGAAAAAGTAAACAGGACCATCAATACCCGAGTCCTTATGTTAAACAGGCATCATAATAATTGCCTAGGATACAAATGGCCCACGGGTCTGGCATACAGCAAGGTCACCCTAGCAATGGCCGAATGGCTATCTTTTCTTCTTCTCATCTCTGGTTCGTCCTCTCCCTCCCCCTTTCCTCCACAGGAGCCCAGTGAGCTGATGACCATGAAGTGCAGGCCGCTGAGGTTTAACGCACGTGTGTGGAGTTTACCAACCTCAAGCATTAGGCATGGCCTTATAGGAACTAATTATGCTTCATTAATGCGATTCAAGCCAAAGATAGTTCTTCTTGCAGCCTCTTAATATTCACTGGAGCACATATGGCTACATAAATGATTTTCTGTTGGGATACAGTGTCAGGAAAGAAGTTTGCTGGGCTCTAAAACTGGCTCTGGGGAAGGCTTTCTTCTTCCAGGAACCATCTGAACCTTTATCACTTACATTAAAATGTAAATGAAGTATGAAATCAATGAAGGCTGTTACTCAGGGTGAAGCCACAAGACCAGAAAAACCCTCGCAACAGAGAGACAAATGAACCCAGAGGCTGCAGTGATGATTTTTTTTTTTTCTGAAACTGAGCATTAAATTTAGCTCTTATTTGGCAGCCAAGGCGGTTGGACAGCTCGAGGAGTTGCAGAATGTTTGTCATCTAATTAAAGCAAGCAGCGGTCATTTTCTCTGTGAAAGCCATCGTCTGGCAGGTGAAGGAAGACGGCAGCGGTTAAAGGCCCCTGCCTTCTGGTCGCCGTTCCACCCGATCCCTCCCAGGGTTCGGAGGTGGGATGGCTCTGGAGGATTCCCAAGAGGCAGTACCAGGCACAAAACTGGTGTTCTCAGCCTTTACTTTGAGAGAAACAAACTCTTCATTAATTCCCTTTTAGCCTCTTCCCCGGTCATAGGTTCTGCAGTTAATGAATTTGGAACAGTCTTTACCCCTGTGGGCTTCTGCCCTCCAAAATCTCTCTTTGTGTTAAAAGTTTTTCATGATGGCCATTTGGCTGGTACCTCTACAGGATGGGCTATATCAACATGGCCACCACCTCATGGCGTCATCATCCACAACAGTCAACACACAGAAACAACACGTGGACAAAGGTAGCACATGGGTAGACAGAACGATTTACACATGGAAGGCAATTATCAGCTCTATTTTTTTTTTCTTTTTTTTTTTCTTTTTTTGGTTTTTCGAGACAGGGTTTCTCTGTAGCTTTGGAGCCTGTCCTGGAACTAGCTCTTGTAGACCAGGCTGGCCTCGAACTCACAGAGAGCCGCCTGCCTCTGCCTCCCGAGTGCTGGGATTAAAGGCGTGCGCCACCGCCGCCCGGCAATTATCAGCTCTAGACGGGGAGAATTCTGACGTGCGACGACATGGGAGAGCCTCGAGTTCAGCAATGCTGAGGGAAACAAACCACAGAGTAAGCACATATTTCCCCTTCTGTGTGGTACCCACGGCAGTGACACCGACAGATGCAGACTGCAGTACAGCAAGAGATGGGAGAACTGGGTTGCTATGGGTGTGGGGTTTCAGCTCTACAGGATGAGAGTTGCAAGCCTGTTGCTGTTTACACAGTGTGATGGATATACTGGATGTATCCAACAGTCTTTAAAAAGGGTTACAAAGACAGCCCAGTCCACAAACTGCCACTGCCTTGTCACCTCAGATCAGAGATGAGAGAATTCATTCTTAGCCTCTCCCAGACCTGGGCTCATTTCCTCACCTTCTTGTTCTTCTCGTACAGATCCTTCAGGAGGGCGTCCAGCTCATTCTCATCGATGTAGCCGCTTCCATCCTGAGGGTGGCAGCAGAGAGTCAGCGCCCTGCTCTGAACTCCAGCCCCAGTCACCCTGACCACAGCTCTTTCCCCAACCTGGCCTGTGGGGGCGCCTGTGTGTGTGACTGTGTGTCTGTGTGTGTGTGCGTCTGTGTGTGTGTGTGTGCATCTGTGTGTGTGTGTGTGCCTAATCTACCAAATTCTCCGTGCAAAGAGAAGTGTTCAGACCATACAAGGAGAGAACAATGCACTTTCTGTCAACACCAGTCCATTGTTCAGTACAAACTCCTGGGCTCCTCTTCTGGTGGTGTTTCTCTTTTGCATTGTGATATAAATGAAGTCCCAGAAGCTTAAAGTTAACTGAATTAATTGTTAAGTCAACCGCCAACCCTCTCGTTATAAAGGAGACCACCAGAGCCACACATGCAGGGGCTAGCTAAGATTGGGGTGGGACTAGGAGGTGATTCTCACCCCCAAAGTCCCAGAAAACAACTGGCTGAGCTATGTATGGTGGCACAAACACCCCAAGCCTGCCATTCTAGCACTCGACAGTCTGAGACAGGAGGATGAAGAAAGGATGAAGAATTTAAAGGCATCTCAGCCTGCACAGCAAGACTGCGTCAAAACCAAATCTATTTTTTTAAAAAAAAAAAAAAAGATGGAAAAACCAAAGCAACCAAACAAATAATGGCTCTACTGCATATCATGACCACACCCTGACTCTGAGCACCGCCTTCCTCTGTTAACTGTTAAAAAACCAACACACAAACCTGTTTTCTATTACATTAGTAAGAAATCAGATCTGTGGACTCCTGTAGGTCAGGAATCAAAGAGTGCCATTTGCCTTCCCACATAACAGAAGAAAGAATCTACAGGCCCAGGAGACCCCTCTGGAAAGCTGGTCTCTTCCTACGGACCAAGCAGTTCTGGCCATTGCCACCACAGGTGACAAGGCTTCTGCTTTTCCACCCCATACTCTTCCCTCTCACCTTGTCGTAAAATGTGAAGATGGCATTGAACTCTTCTGAGGTCAGCTTCATACCCTGGAAAGACCAAAGAATTAGAGAGACGAATCCCTAAAATGTAAGTGTGAGGGAGTGAGGTTGATGTGTTAGAAATCATATAAGTCTCATGACTCTGTGTGTGTGTGTGCATGTGTGTGCGTGTGTGTGCGTGTGTGTGTTGTTGGAGCAAAGGAGGCCAGAGAGATGAGAAGATGGAGGAGCGAAAAGAAAACAGAGACACTGGTACCTGAAATTTCAGCAGGAAGTTTTCCTGTACCGGCAAGAGTCTGGAAAGACAACATTAGAGCAGAGATTAGAGGATATGCCATGGGCAGCAGCCACTCAGAGAGGGGAGCAGGGTAGAGAGGCAACATCTGTAGTCATGGACACGATCACGGAGCACTTTATAACAAGGAGTTAGTTGGGAATGTTAAAAATAAATAAATAAAAGAAATGGACAAAGTGTGGTATCAAGATTTCCAGTTCTAGCTGGTTTTGTTTTGGGCTCAGATGGGGACAGCAGCATAGGCCTGTCCAAATTGACACCAGAGTGGACAGCATTACCTGGACATCTCGGAGAGCCCCAGTTTGCCATCTCCATTCAAGTCAAACATCCGCAGCTGTTGGGAACACAAAGAGGTGACGGGGTTGGTTATCTGCTTGACCTTCTCACATAAGGGCCTCCCCCTGCCATCTTTTCCACTGGGGTCACTTGAGCTAGGGATCACCAAGGCCCAAGTCAGTCACTGGGGGAGACAGTGAGGATTAAGTACCAGCTATCTCTTCCCTTCTGGGGGTGCTGAGGTACAACAGCCATCACTATTAAGGCCCACCTCTCAAGGTTCATCCTCTCCTGGAGCTCAGTTCCCATGGAAAGAGAGAACCCCCTACCCCAGTATCACTGTGCTTTGGGGATCAACTCAATGAGGACCACCAAGATGCATGCAGCTATGAACTTGTGCCTGCCGCCATGAGTCATCGCACATAGGCCTGACCCATCAGCAGAGAAAGGACCCTGGGGCTGGGAGCCCATAGCCCACCCCCAGAAGGGGCGATGCTAACACTTACTATGGTCTGGGTATACTCCTGGAGCTTAGGTTCATCATAGGGCCGGTTGGCCTTCTTCAGGAGGTCAGACAGGAACCCCTGGAACACCAAAGGCCTCTTCAGAGCCCGGCTTGCTCACTCAGCCCCTTACCCATTCACTTATGTATTCATTTAGACGAAGCTAACCTTTGAGCTCTACCAATACATAGCTTACATTTCTCTTCTCAAATCCCTTATCACTTGTCGTAGAGGCCTCTGGCTGGCTCCTGGGCACATACAACCTTGCCCACAGAATAGGTGATAGAGACTGGCTTTGATTCCTTCATCAGAACCCAGTACACAGGGCCCAGCTGTGCCCAAGGACCACTGATTTCCCAGAGGAAATGGGGTGGATGTTTAAGTTAGATAGCCAGTCTCCTGGAGTTTCCTCAAGGGTACCTGTGTTAGAGCCCAGGATGCAGAAGAGGGTGGTTTGGCTAAATGCTTGGTCCTGCAGCTCCCCACTGCAGGCACACAGCTCAGCATCTGTGCCAGGATCGAGTACCCCCAAGGAACTACAAACCCATGTTCCTCAGCCAGCAGCCCCCTCCTCCCCGGTTCTCGAGATCCACCAAAACTCTGGCCTCAGCCTTATTCACCGTGTCCTCTACACCATCGTTAAGGCCACCAATCATACCTTGAGCTCATTGGCTTCGATGTAGCCACTTCTGTCTGTGTCGTACTTCCGCCAAGCCTGCAACGGGAATGCCAACCTATTCACAACATGTGTCAAACCCTGCTACTTTCCCCTGTTCTCTGTAATGGGACGGAATGGGTCTTGGTGTCTAAGGATGTTAAGGGTCCTCACTCCACCACAGGACATGAGAGTCTCTCAGTCAAGGATACACAGAAAAGGGGGGAAATGGCCCGGATGAGATCTCTTACTTATATCTGAGACAGGCTCAGGCCCTCATTTGTTTTTGCTGCTTGTTTTGTTTGTTAGGGGAAGTATGGTGTGTACATCATTGCGTGTGTGTGTAGGACAGGGGACAACTTGTAAAAGGTATCTTCTCCTTTCAACGTGTGGGCTCTGGAGTTTGAACTCAGGTCATCAGACTTGGCAGCAATCACCCTTAGCCATGGAGCCATTCCGCTGGCCCCTGGGTCCTCTTTCGGATCAAGCTGTAAACTAGGGTTGAGCTTCTCTAAGTGCTAAGAAGGCAGCTTTGATCAGGGATGTAACAAGGACCTAATGGAGCTTAGGTTTGCTTTGGGTTTGAGGTTTTCTTTTTATCGACAAGGAATGAGGGATGAGGCAGGGGTATGAGGAGAACTCTGGAAGGAGCAGGAGCTCCTCCATCCCTCCACCATGATGTCTTCAACAGATGTGCTCAGTGGTGAAGCAGACTCGGCAATGCCGTTGTCTGTTTTAGACTGTCCCCCAGACGCCACCCCTCGACCCTTCTTCCTCTCTGAGAAGATCTCCCTTCTTCTACTCTCAGTGCATATGCTTTAAGGAATATCGACCCCCTATCTCCAGAGTAGCATGTGACCTAGGCCTCTAGTCTCCCCACTCCGGCCTGAGTTTCTTCTTTGGTGAAGGTGTTAGGACCTGGACCCAACTTGCTGACCACAGCGGCAGCGTTCTTTAACTCCTTCATAGACAGTCTTGCAGGGTGACATGGGTGTCTGGCCACCATGAAGATGGGCAATCTTCTGGCTTCCAGCTCGGCTGGCCATCCTGACTGAATTCACAAGACATTCTAGACCAGAGCCACCTGGGGAAGCTGACTGAACTACAGGCACGGTTAGATAACAGGTCTCTGCTGCATGAAGGTGCTACGCGTGGGGGGGATAATGTGTTGCATAGCAACAGGTAGCTGCTTACCATGTTCTGAGAACACGGGTCCCATAGACAAGGGCTCTGAAACCATCAGGTAGGGGATGAGGAGAGAGGGCATGGAAGGTACTGCCTGGATCCGTGGCAAAGAGTCCCAGGGAACCTTGTTCCCCGAGTCTTTGGTCTATTTTTGTAATTCATAAATTTTTTTTAGGTTTCTTTCAAATTTTGTTCTTTTGACTTTTCTGCCCATCATTCCTGGATCCAAATCTACACACAGATACCATCCACACTGGGTTTCTTGAAAGGAGGATAAAGGTGAAATCTCTTCCTTAAATTTTCCCTCCAGCATGCTTCCACCTCTCTATGGGTGCATCTCACGTTGACAAGAGTGGTAGAACTTAGAAACAATTTAGGGCAGCGGTTCTCAGCCTGTGGGTTGCAATCCCTTCGGGGGTTGCATGTCACATGTCCTGCATAACTTAGATATTTACATTAGAATTCAAAACAGTAGCAAAATCACAGTTATGCATAACTGTGCAGTAGCAATAAAATATGGTTGGGGGCCACCATGGCACGGGGAAAAGTATTAAAGGGTGGCAGCATTAGCAAGGTTAAGAACCACTGAATTAGGGTCTTTCTTTTCTATCAGAAAAAAAGATGTGGTTTTCATTGCATACTAGGACATTTGGATTTGCTTTTTTCCCCCCAGTTATGAAACACAAGCAAATGCATACAGCTTGGGTAGCTGTCACCCAGTCCTCTGCAGTCCTCTGTCACCCAGTCTGTCTGGCAAAGTGTCCAGACAGTGTCCTAACCACAATCCTGCAGCAGGTTTTACCCCTGCCTCCCCAAGCCCACCCCTGCTCTATGCAAGCACTGGGCTCTAAGCTCTCAACTTCCTTTCCCTTCCACCAAGCTGACCCGATTCTCATTTGCAGAAAGGAGTTAAAGAGATCTGGGCTTTGTAGAATCTCAAGGAAAGTCCTGAGGTGTTCCTAAAATTAGATGTTAAGTGGTGTGCTGTGCAGGATGCAGTCTACAGGGGAACACAAGCCTTGCAGGGCTTCTGAGGGACCATTTCATGTTTGGAGATGCCAAGAATGGAAAGAATGGTTAACCCCAGGAAGGGGTAATTCTGGGGTTGGGATCCCAGGAGGTGTGTGTTTGAGAGTAAGGCTGGGCTGGCTCTGCAGATATTCCCAGGTTTAGAAGAGCAAAGGCATGCAAGAGTATAGAGCATCGTGTCAACCACATGGAGAAAAACTACAGGGAGTAACACACATGTTCACACACATACACACACACACACACACACACACACACACACACACACACAGAGAGAGAGAGAGAGAGAGAGAGAGAGAGAGAGAGAGAGAGAGAGAGAACTTGCTTCTTTTTAAGCATCTCTGATTCTTCAAAGCTACCTGCATCCCCACTCCCAGATCAAAGATGAAAGAGGGACCAATCTCCGCATCTCTATGAAGAAAGGAATGGGTAGACACAGCCCTATCATCCTTTCCTATTTCCTCCCTGCTTTCCCATCCTTCCTCCCCCTCCCACTTCCTGCTTTCCCTTCTGTGTTAGGGACCGAGCCCTTGCACATGGTGGACAAGCACCCACCACTGAGCTACATCTTCGGCCCCACCCTTATCCATTTTCTATAGACAGAAAAAAGGTGGACCCTTGCAAACAATGCCTCGGGACACATGCTCAGGACGTACCAAGACAGGCAAAAGAGCTGAGGATAGAATTCAGAACGTCAGTTACTGGCTTATAGAGTCTTGCCATGGCAGAAAAACTTGAGAAAATCTTCTAAAGCACCATAAAATTAAGGACATATCTCACGCTTGGATGAGCTGCACCGAAAGGAAGGACTCCGCCAACCTAAGAAGTGGTTCTTTCCAACCTGGGGATCTCACTGAGGCGTGAGTTCTGATTCAGTAGGCAGGGCATCTACAAGGACCTAGGTGACGTGGCTGCTGCCGCTGCTGCCAGCACACAGACCACACCTCAAGTAGTATGGCCCTGTGGTTAGCATCTCCAGGGATTCTCTGCAGGGTCAGGGCAGGCCTTCTTTGTACCCAAGAGGAAGGTAGGTCTCCATAGCAGAGAGAAGGCTCACCTCCATAAACTCAGCGCTGGAGCCCACATGCTGCCTGAAGCACAAGAGGAAATTCTCTTCAGTCGGCAGGATCTGTGCCAGCTGGGAAAAACAGAAAACCGCATCAATATGGGGCGGGGGTGGAGGGTGGGGGGTGGGGGGACACGACACAGACATCAGGGAGCAGAGCAGGCTTTCCCACAGGAAGGACAGGAAATGGCTGCCATCAGGCGCTATAGAAGTCACATTTTGCTCTATATCATATCCTTCCTTGACAACAGAAGCTGGCAGCTCTTCTAAAGGGTTGAGAGTTCTAAGTACCAGTCTTTATGGTAAGGGGCAGCTAGCACTCCTTTAAACTGTGGCCACCCAGACTAGAAAGAGCACTTAGGGGATGACCCTCCCCGAGTGTTTAAAACCTGTAAGAAGTGCCAACTGATGCAGGTAGATGGGTGGATGCCTGGGATGGCCTGCCTTACTCCAGGAAAGGGGGCCTTTACAGATACCTTGGTTGCGACGGTAACAGCATGGTCCAAAGTCTAAACTGGAAGAATTTAGCATCCCAAAGGGATGTTGTTGTATTGACTGCAAATTAACACTTTAACAATTCCATTCTTAAAAACTGCAGATACCCACCTTGTATCCAACACTGCTGGCAGCCTTCATAACTGCTCTCCATCCTCCCCCACCTCCCACCCCCGCTTCTCTCCCAGCATCCCAGGGTTAAGGCAAATCCTAACAAATTTTACTAAATGGGAGAATCCCGATTGGCTTTGGAATAGGCACGTGACCCAGTCTGGCCAATGACATGTGAGAGGAGGGCTGCTGTGGATTGTGGGAAAGGTTCCCTTGTACTTAAAGGGGGACACAGTCTGCAAACGGACATTGTTGTCTGTGGATGTGATTTCTGGAATGTCCAGCCATCTGGCCACAAGATTGGTTAAGACAATGGTTTTTTTGGAGCAGGGGACAGAGCCAAGAGAGGCAGAACCAGAGCCAACCTTGACCATGGCCTTACTCATTAGTAGCATCTCTTGACTTAAATGAGGAATGAGTAAACCATGGCCAAGTGCCACACGTGACCCTAGTCTTGTTTGTAAAGTTCTAGTGACACATGGCCCCACCCATTCTCTTTGGGCTGCTTCCCTGTTACAGTCACAGGCAGCAGGCAGCGTTGAAGAGTTAGGAAGAGTTAGGGGCCGAGACACCACACCCACCAACCCTGAGACATTCCTTATAGGTTATTTCTATTAAAGAAAATGTCTTCTGACCCCGAGATTTACACCTGGGCATGTATAGCATGTCTAGCCTTTTAAATTGGGTTACAGTGTCGTTCCTCAGTGGCCTGAAGGGAAACTGCCTATAGGACACAATTTCCCTGCAGGTGAACTGCCCTCAGCTAAACTGGAGCCGTCCTGTCCCCTGTCCAGTCCCCGTCCCTGCCTGCCCCCCTCCCTGTGTCGTACCCCTGCCATGTCCTTGTGTATCCCTGCCCCGTCCCTGCACCCCCCGTTGTCCCCATGTCGTCTAGCCCCCTCCCCGCCAGGGAAGGTCTATGGTTCCCTCAGTCCTTGGATGGAGCAGCCTGTACCCAGTGACGTACTGACTTGGGCCTCGGGATGAAACACAATCTAGGGAGTTCTATCTGAGGTAGGCCAAGGCAGATGTGGTATCCCTGCTTATCTCTCTCTCTGCCCGTCGCAAGTCATCCTCTCTTCCTTTCTAGTCTCTGCCTCATGCCACAACCCCAGAATCTCTGTCTCAAACTTGGCTTGGAGAGCACCCGGTCTACGGTAGCATTAGAACCAATCTATCCTGGAAGAGCTAGGCTCTAATTCATGTGCTACCACTGTCATACTGACCTCTGGACCACGGGTCACAAACAAGTGATCATAGCTGACATACATATTTATGTGTAAGTCTGGCTATAAAGTGTGTGCATGTGTGTACATGCAAGCATTAGAAATTACATGGACTATGTTATGCATGTAAATTATCTACATAAAATACATGTTAAGTTTGTTTTTTAGATGTCTACTTCTGCTAATCAGTCTTCCCGCTGTCTTAAGCTTGGTTTATCACACATTTGCAACTTCTGTTGCTCCCTCCCCTCTTTCCTCGGGTGACACATAGAGAAAGCCATTTGTTCTGCTTGGTTGGCTCAACTGCTCGGATGAGGATGTTTCAGGCTGTGCCTGAGCGTAGGGGAGGCACAGGGACTTCGGCCCTCAGCCAGCCCCGTGGCTCTCACCTCTGCCATCTCAATTTTTCCGTCTGAGTTCTTGTCATACTTCTGCATGAACTCCTTCATCTTCTCTCCAAAGTTGTCACTCTTTGACATCTGCAGACAGAGAAAGGAGGCTGATCTTGTTGCCCTGTTACCTAGCGGTTAGGCACTCGGTGAAGCAGAGCTGGGAGTCATTCCATGTCCTGGACACATGACTCAGGACTTTTCTCCAGGTCCTTATAGAGGAGCTAGCCTCTGTTGGTCTAGAATACTGGATTCCGCTCCTCATTCTCCACCAGGGAACATTTGATAATGTCTAGGACATCAGCTGTTCTCCAGGTCCTTACAGGGGAGCCAGCCTTTGTTGGTCTAGGATACTGGCTTCTGCTCCTCATTCTCTTCCAGGGGACATTTAGTAATGTCTAGGACAATTTTTTTTTTAAGACGGGGGTCTCACTATGTATATCTGGCAGTCCTGGAACTCACAATGTAGACTATGGTGGCCTCAGATTCACAGAGATCTGCCTGCCTCTGATTCCCAAGTGCTGGGATTAATGGTCTGCACCATCACATCCAACTTAGGACATGTTTATTGCCATGACTTGGCTATCTCATGGGTGGGTACAAGGGTTTGGCTAAATGCACTACAATGTAAAGACATCCCTCACGACAAAAATTATCCAGCTTCTGATGTCCACAGTGCTGAGGCTGAGACACTCATTTAGGCTGTAGGTGTTTGAGGGCCTCTAAGAACCCCATCTTGAGTTATAAACCCTCAGGACTCTGGACTTTGTCTCCTGGAAAAGATACATACATGCATACATAAACACATTCCTGTGTAGTTTGGGGGATTTATCAACTCTTGGCTTTCTTGATGGTTATTTCTCTAAGACACCCAAGGAGATTGAGATGAGGTATTCTTAGGGGGAAAACCCAGCTTTTCTTTATATCCTTACAAATGAAAGACTCTTAAGTGTCAAGACCAAAGAGACCCCAGGTCTGCTGACTGGATACATCACAAGACAGGCTATTCTCATACTTGGATAGGTCAAGACGACGGAAAACCCCAGACACAGGGGTGAAATGGAGCCTTACCATGCCAGAGCCTTTCCTTGCCTTCTCCAGCTCTTGGAAGAAGTTCTCCAGCTCCTTGCCTTCAATGTACCCATTTCCTGTAAAGACAGATGAAAACAAACGGAAAAGAATTAACCTTCACGCTAAATAGTAAGACTAAGTGGAGGAAGAAGATGTCAACACCATGGAAAACATTGTCCTGCTAGTCGGCAAACAGGTGTCTTGGCCAGCCATGTTAAGTATGGGTCCTTGTCCTTAGGGCACTGGCAGGCATACATGCAAGGTTAATAATGAGTGTCCTTGGACTATTCAGCCAGCAGCTACAGTGCACTGGAGGGACACACATCTGGCCAGCTGGCAGAGACAGCTGCTGTTCATGAGCAATCACTGAGCGCTGGAGGTTCCTCAGGAAGTGTCATCTGCATCAGGACTTGTCAGCAGGGGGGCAGGCCTGGGACTGGGGAAGAATTGGGTCTCTGGGATGGAGAAGGTATTTAGAGTCGGAGAGTATACTTCCAGCACCCACCTGGAGCCTTGGAGTGTGACATTATTTGGGAGTAAGATCTTTACAGTTGTCACTTGTTATGACGGGGTCAAGGCAGCGGGAAGACAGAGGTAGAGAGAGAGTAGAGTGACGTATTTCCAAGCTAAAGACTATTGTGAGCTTACTTCTGCCTCTAGAAGCTGAGGCCTGTAACAGATTCTCTCCCCCAAAGCCGCGCACACACACACACACACACACACACACACACACACACACACCTTGATTTCAAATGTCTAACCTCAAGAACTGGAAAGGCTTTCTGTTGTGTGAGGTTACCCAATCTGTGGTACTTTGCTATGACAAAGTACCTGAGAAACAAATGTAGAAGGGAACCATGGAAGAAAATTATTTAACCCATTTCATCTGCAGACTGGGTTATTATAATGAAATAGTTCTGCTTATTGTTGTTTGAGACAATGTCTCACCTTGCAGCCCAGCCTGGTCTCAAATCACTGCTTCTGCCTTCCAAGTGTTAAGATTATAGCCATGTGGCTTGCCTGAGATTTTTTTGGAAGCGGGGAGGAGTACACATATACTTATGTATGTATGGGGGGGGGTGTGCACATATGAAGACAAAATGTCAGTGCTGTGTGTCTCCCTCTATCATGTTCCACCTTATTTTTTTTTTTGAGGCAAGGACTCTCTCTGAACCTGGATCTGATTATCTTGGCTGGATCAGCTGGCCATAGTGACTTTAGGGATCGACTTGTCTCTCCCTCCAAGCTCTGGAGCTCCAGATGAGCACAACCACATCTGGTTTTGCTCTGTCTGCCGGGGGATCACACTCAGGTCCTGTGCTTCTGCAGCCAGCTCCCTAGCTACTAAGTAGGAGTTTTGTATGCGAACCACACAGCCTATTAGGGGTGCGTCACCAATATCAGTGTTGTTTGAGCCCAGTTATCGGCGTCTAAGCGCAAGATGAGGAAGGACCTGAAGAAAAAATGCAATGACCAGATGCAGCTCTGAATGTCAAAGCCCGATTTGTCTGGAGATCACATAAGTAGGGAGGGGTCATCTAGGCTCTTACAACTGGAGCCTGAATGACCCAGACACCAGTGCAGAGCTAAGCTTGTGGCCAAGGTCACTGGTCTGTGCTAGCTCTTATAGGAGGGAACTCAGACAGGGCTAAGGCAGCGGCTCCAGGATTTACTGCACATTAGAATCCCTTGAGGATCATTAAAAAAATATGGATGTCTGGCTCTTACCATTAGACATTCTGATACTACCAGCCTGGGGTGCGAACTAAGATTGTGGCTTCTTTTTAAGACTCCCAGGTGGTTTCCCTGTGTGGCAGTGTTAGTCAATCACGAAAGTCAAGTTCCACATCTGATCAACAGCAGGAGAGCAAGGGCCCTGTGGAGGAGGTCCAACTTGAATCCTTAAGAAGGTGGTCACATTCTTCAAGGGCATATGGAATTGCAGACTTAACAAAAAAAAAAAAAAAAAAAAACCACAGAAGCATTTGCCCTGGCCTCTGTGGGGCGCATGGGAGTGGGAGGATCTCTCTGGCCTCTCTTCCTAGTGCCCCTGAGGTCTTGACTCCCAAATAAATAACCTTGGAGGCCATGCTTCCTGGAGAAAATGCTTCAATAAATATCGTGCCGAGAGAAGTGCATGAGATGAATTATGCATTTATTTTTGTCCGCAAAGAAAAGGTGATTACTGGGTTCCTCTGGGATGAGGCAGTTGTCTTTTCTTCTAGGATATTCTACAAAGTGCTTTGGGAGAGTTGGAAATTCACAAGAGGATGGGGCTTGTTGGCCTGCTGGGGTGAGGTGGGGTAAACTGGAACTTTCCAAGCAAAGAAACAGAGGTTTTGGTGATTAGCCACCGAGTTGGTGCCTAGTGACTTTACTCTCCCGCTGTGACCTGACAGTTGTCCCACTGCTTAGGTGAAGCTTCCCTGTGACAAAGAGCACAAAGCCTTAGTCTCTACACTTTTTCTTCTTCTGGGAGGCTTTACAGGTTAGACAGCGTGCTAGGAAGCTGAGCTCAGCTCCGAGGCCATCTGCAGCTTCCAGAAGCCCGAGGCTAGGGTGGGTGGAATGGGGGACTTAGAGCTGGTACTATGAGCATGAATTAGGGTTCATGATATAGCGGCCACAGGGACCGGGGCCAGGGGCCCAGGTCAGGTACGTGGATGAGTGTGTGTTTCCTGGGAATGTTAGAAGGTGGCTGATGGGAACTGGAACGAGAGGCAGCCACATGAGGAAAAATAACCTTCACTCAGCTCTGCATAGCAGCCCTTACCAAAAGCCTTCACCTGGGCCCGGCTTCACACAGCCTGTGATGCTCTGTCATTTCTCCAGCCCCTGTACCTGCTGCATAGGGGGTTGGCCCTTCCCATATAGGGATCAATGCCAGTTTGTCCTCCTGTGATGCCCAGACTGTGAGCATCACCTCTCCGAACCTCAGGTTTTTCAGCTATAAAATGAGAATAATGATAGAGCTTCCTTCTGTAACTGCTTGAAAGAGGCAGCTGAAGAACAGAGAACTTAGGCTGGGTGCCGGCCCACAGCAGTACTTGGGAAGCTGAGGCAGGAGGATCAGGAGTTGCTCCCTTGATGAGAAGGACCAGTAACTTTGCCAATATAAGCCTGAGCTGCCTAGTTGAGTCTGTGTAGTGAGGCCCTATCATGGAACAAACAAAATCAGCAACAAAGACGGCAAGAGAAAACGAAACGTGTCAGCCGTCATCACCACCATGGCTCTTGCCTCTGCTCCATGTTAGGAGCACTTTGGTGCTGAACTACTAGTTGATGATGTAATCGAATAGAGGCGATTTTCCCAAGGATCTTTGGGCAGGATGGGTAAGAAAGAACTCTCTGAGAAGTCCCAGGCAATCAGAAGAGGGAGAGAGAAGGAAGAGTAAACTTGGAGGCATGGAGAGGGGGCCAGGAGCGGAGATGGTGACTTGGCACCAAGAAGCCCCTTTCCTGGATACAGAGAGCAGCAAGAGGGTTCCCACACATGCCGTGTGCCTGAACAAAAGGAGAAAATTGAGCTACATGCAGCAGGCCTTCATGTCTCGAGTTGAACAACAGCTCCAAGCTGCAGACATGGCCCTGTTCCCACAAAGCACAGAATGATCCACAGGGGTGTGACTAGCCTTGAAAAAGCCAGACGAGCCATTGACAGTGGAGAGTGAGAAGTGGGGGCAGATACACAGGTGGGTCCAGAAGAAGGATTTCCACCACTGGGGGCACAGACCTTCCCTCTAAGGCCACCCCCAACCATCATTTAGCAGGTCCTTTCCTGGAAGGCTGGGGTACAGGAGCAGTTGGCCAACATCTTTCTAGGAAGATTTAAACCCCGGGCAAGAGGCTTGCTTTTTCTGTGACCTTGTTACAGTTCTGGGGGTGGGGGATGGGGGAGCAAATCTCATGTGTATGGGCATTGATAAAGATGTGGTTACCATAGTAACCATCATTACTAGCCTTCTTCCAACCATGAACACAAGGGAGAGGGGCTGAGAGGAAGCCAGGGACCTTGCATCCTTCCTGAGCGTACTTTTGTTTCCGTATTTCAGCACGGTACACCTCAAAGCTAAGGACAGATAACATTTCGTTATTATTAATCTGACCACAGAGGATTGGAAACTCTTGACTGAACAGTGCTGTACCCCAGAAAGGTTTATTTGTTCCTCCCCGAGGTTTATATGTACAGATTTTCTGAGGTGAGCAGGCAAAAGGTACCCAAGGAGAAGGAGGGACTGTCCCTTGCTCTAGAACAAGTCAGTTCCGCTGGGCCTCAGTTTCTCTCTCAAGCGGGCCAAACTGCTTTACAGATCTATCAGGAGAGCCACACAAAGTGACGTTTTAGAAACATCCTGGAAGCTGCAGCATCTATAAATGGAAGGCATCATTTTTTCATTTCCCCACCTCCTCAACCCTAAAGGTTTCTGACAACCACCGCTCTCTTTAGGGTGCTGGTTCTCAACTGGAAACCTGGGGAAGCTTTGACAACGAGCCGTTGCCTGGGCTCTGCACCAGGTGTTTTCTGACTTAATTGATGCGGTGCGGGAGTCTTTCGAGCTCCCACGGCTGGTAGTACATTTCAGACATGGAGGTGTAGAGCCGTTACCTGGGGATCTTGTTACAGTGAAGTTTAGCTTGGGAACTCTAGAGTACCGTGGAAGAGCTGGCTGTTCCTGCATGGTATGTGGACTGGTGGCAACCTGGGGACTGGTTAGAAATGTAGGCTCCAAGCCGAAGCCGGATTTGTAGAGTGCTACAGAGCGGACGTGAGATATTAGCTTGAATTCCTAAGCCCCGTCCCCAGAAAGGGGCAGAATCATAAGCCCCTCCCTCCACTTTCTGCATCTCTGGGTGAGCTGTTTAACCAGGCCTCAGGTGCTCTCTGATTGCATGTGGTTAAGTGTGCCCAGGAGACTTGTCGGTTAGTTTGAATAGCAGGCACTGGCCATTTCCAGAGGCCTTCTCCTTTCTGCCTTGCTCTCTAGGTTTCTGCCCCATCGACAGACAGTTGCTATTAATCCAACCTTGGAGGAGAGGACTTGGTGTTGGGGGTTTCCATCACACTGCTAACAGAGGCCATAGTGTCCTTTTGTTCATCCCAGGGATAAGGTCTCTCCATAGCTGTGCTTGCCTGGGTTTCATTATCCATCATACATACACGTATGTTCCCCACACCTCTCCTGGTGGCTCCGGGGCGGGGCGGGGTGGGGATGTCCCAGATCTGCAGCTCATGGGACAATGTTTGGACACTCCTATTTTAATCTACTCTCAGGCTGGGCTACTTTGGAACGGGGCTCAGGAGCTGGGATGGGTCCCCTGAACCTGTGGACAGCTGGCAGCCTGACGCTGGGCTGAGTCCCAGGCATGCGGAGGCCAGAAGGAAGGGGCAGATTGAGCAAGAGGTAAGACTGCAGAGAGCCAGCCAGGAGGAGAGAAGGCTAGAGCCTGAGGCTCCAGATGGGGCGGCTGGGCACAGGAGGGCAGCTGATGCAATCCACCAGGGGGGATACCAGCCGGCCAAGCACTGCCGAGGCCCCGTTCTTGAAGAGTCTACTGCCTGCTCTATTAATTCTGGCTCTGTGGGAATGGAGGAAGATTTCCCTGAGGGGTCTCCTGAGCCCCAGCAACCTGCCCAAGGGCCTTAGCTAGTAAAACCACCTATGCCTGAAGTGGGAATAAGCAAGATGAAACAAGGGAGGGGCATAGGGCATCTGGGTTGGTGGCTGCCTGGGCAAGGCCGGCTGAAGGAGCTTGTCAGTACAAACACTTCACCCCAGCCCTGCTCCTTGGTTGCCTCTCGGGGGAGCCCCAGTTATTCACAGACCCAGCTTCCCGACTCCTGGCTGGTGCAATCACAGTCCAAGAGGCAAGGGGATGGCTACCCAGAGGATGCGTGGCTCCGAGCTGATATACTGTCTACACTCCACACCAAAGGGGACCGTTAGTGAAACAATTAGCCTGGTAGTGAAAGGGACCTGGGGACTAGGCAGTCCACAGGAGCTGCCCCAAGTGAGGCTGGAGGCTTTCCCAACACGCCTTTAATGCTGATGCCAAGCCCTGCCGGAATGTCTACAAGGTTTCACTACCGAATCAGAAGAAAAGCCTTCTTCAAGCGTATAATACCTTGGTCCCCAGACCTAGCCCCCACTGACTGCAATGAACTGAGACCCGATGTGTGTGTGTGTGTGTGTGCGCGCGCGCGCGCTGTGGCCAGAGGTCAACCTTGAGTGTCATTCCTCAGAAGCCAGCCATCTTTTTGTTTGTTTTGTTTTGTGGGTTTTATTTTAGACAGGGGCTCTGGCTGGCCGGAGCTGGCCAGTGAGTTCCAGGGTGTCCTACCTCTCGAGCCCCACCTTGGGGTTACAAGTGTAATCTTGTAATCTGATTTTTTTTAAATGTGGTTTCTGAGGTGCAAACTCAGGTCTCCATGCTTGCAAAGCCAGCACTGTATCATGAAGTCATCTCCACAGCCCCTTCCCGTGGTTTCTATGAGTTTATGATGAACTTAAGAATTGTAGTTCTATTGAATTGTAGACATCGGAGTCAACGTGTCAAAACTTCATGTCCACTGTGCATTTGGTTTTCACAAGTCTTCCCACATTGTCATGTGTGTTTGTGTGTGTGTGTGCGTGTGTACGTGTGTGCGTGTGCGCGCGTGCACGAACTCCACTAGAAACAGAGCGGGAAGTGTGGGGGGCTCTAGGAGGGCCTGCCTGGGCATCTAGTTCTGGTCTTCAGCGATCTGTGGTTTTGCAGGACACTTCTGTTAGAACCGCTGGGTTTAGGGGGAAGAGCCCTTGTCAGTATTGTATGTATGGTCCCTTTTATTATTAACTTCCAAAGTCCTCATTGTAGGGGACCTCTGAGTCCCACCTGATAAGGAATAAAACTCAGTCCTTAGGAAAGGCTTTGAGATGTTAGCTCATCACGACTAAAGTGGATAAAGCCCAGAAGACGCTAAGTAGGTCTCCGTACCTGTAGCTAGGTACACATTCTTTGGGGATAGAAAATGTCCATAAGGTTATTCCCTTCTTACGCAGTAAAATCAGCTTACCTTTGAGTTTTGCTATAGTCTTAAAAGTAACACTTTTGGGGACCCTTTCCAGTGTTTGCACAGACTCTGTCTCCCTTTGATGACTGTGCACTATTCTATGGCAGAGCTGAATAAAATCCACTTTGGGGGGTTTAGTTTCAAATAACTCCTTTAATAGGCTCTTTTGTTTGTATACCTTTCTACATACAACTCTACTATATAGGTTACATAGATCCTCTGTTATATATAGGATGAAAAATATAGTCTACATATTATATAGGATAAAGGCTTGGACCAAGTGGAACCTCTCTTGGCCCATGGATGTCAACTTGCTCCTGGCAGTGTACTCTTCTTACTATTTTGCTTCTAGAAGATTGGCAGGAACCCCTCTATTTCTCTACTGAGCCACAACGTGGCTCCTCACAGGTTACCTGTGGACTAGGAACCTGGTAGCATCTGTCAGAACTATACAGAGAGGATATGTGCACTCTGTCTGGGGCATCCAGCCCTCAGCCACCTGGTTCTCTCTCTCTCTCTCTCTCTCTCTCTCTCTCTCTCTCTCTCTCTCTCTCTCTCTCTCTCTCTCTCCCTGTTTCTCTCTCCCTGTCTCTCTCTCCCCCTCTCTCTCCTCTCTCTCCTTCTCCCCTCTTTCTCCCTTCCCCTCTCTTTCCCTCCCCCTCTCTCTGTCTCTCCCTTCTTCTCCCCTCTCCCTCCCCTCCCTCTCTCCCTCTCTCTTGCTCTCTCTGTCCCTCCTCTTCCCCCCTCCCCTATCTTGCTGAGTTGCTGATGGTCAAACCTGGTGCATGCTAGATAAACATTCAGATAAACAGTGCGCCTCTGAGCCTCATCCCATCTCTTTTTACTTTTGATTTTGAGGGTCTCACCACGTTGCCCAGGCTGGCCTGAAACTCATTCTGTATTCCAGAAAAATCTTTGAACCTGCAGTTTTCATCCTGAGCAGCTGGGTATAGGCCTGTGCTACCAGGCTTCACGGCCACTTGGAGCTTACAGAGTTAAAAAAAATTGTTGACAAAGTGACCATGAAGCAATAAGAGTGAAGATTTCAGATACTGTGTCTCTCAGAGTGTGGAGGTGACATGTAGGAAAGCCCCAGAGCCTGCAAAGACATAGGACGGCTTGGCTGCCACCTCACTGATGCCCGACACCGCAGTAGAGAGACTCCCAGTGCCTACCGTTGGTCAGTGAGGGAGAGTCAGGCTTGTATGGGGAAACTAGAAGAATTCTCTGGCCATTTCCTGCCCAGCTCCCCACTCCCCAAATGCCTGCTCTTTCCTCCCCACTGCCAGTGACCTCTTTGAAAACACTCTTTTTGGATGAAGGAACTAGGTAGCGCCCCTTCTTTCGGACTGGAATGGGCGGAGTAAGGGTCACCACCCCCAGCCCCAGCCTCCAGTTCTTCTCTCCCTGGATCAAGGTCTTTTCTAAAGTGTCTTCTTTGTTTACAAGAGTCTGGGATAGTAGGGAGGTGGCTTCTCTCCCTGGTGCCTGTCATTAACTGGGCTCCAGTGAGCTCACTCCAGGGAGCCTGTGAGCTGTGGAGAGTGTCCCAGGGGTCTTTAAGGTACTGAGTAGCAAACCTCTCGTAATGGATCCTTAAGTCTCAAACAAAAGCCAGTGCAGGTAAGAGAAAGGCTCAAACAGGGCCATGGCAGCTCAGGGGATGAGATGTTAGGTGCTGCAGCCTTGGGATGGTCACGAGGCCAAGGAGAGGGTCAGCCACAGAGGCACAGAGAAAGGCAGCCCAAACGTCTAGGTTCCTCGGTGGAAATCCAGTTTGTCCACAAAGGCACTTGGCAAGTCACATTGCTTCTGTGTTCTGGTCTCACCTGGGACTTTCTCCAGGAGGTGAGTGGGTGCATCCAAGGATCCCTTTCTTGGATGAAAAGAATCACCCACCACCTCCAAAGCTGGGCTGAGGATCTTTCGTGGGCCAGTGTACACAGTACAAAAGTCCCCTCTCCCTGCGCCAGGAGGAGTCCCCTCGAATGGGGGCCCAAGCCCCAGCTGGAAGCCAGCATCTGTCAGCTTCCTCGTCTACACCACGGGCATCTGCCCAGAAACATCCCAGAGTGGGATTCAAAAGGGGGCAATTGTTTTTTAAAAAGTGTGGTGTCGCCGGGCGGTGGTGGCGCACGCCTTTAATCCCAGCACTCGGGAGGCAGAGGCAGGCGGATCTCTGTGAGTTCGAGGCCAGCCTGGTCTACAAGAGCTAGTTCCAGGACAGGCTCTAAAAAAGCTGCAGAGAAACCCTGTCTCGAAAAACAAAAACAAAACAAAACAAAAAAAAAGTGTGGTGTCTCAAAACAGACCTTAACACAAGGTTTTCACAGTGATTGAGAGGGCTACTGGTTGTCCCCAGGGGAAAGTCGGCTGTTTATAGCTGACTCATCTAGCAGGAGCCCGGTGGCATAACCTTCACAGCTTGGTAACTTTCCTTGACTCATTCAAGTCTCCGGCACAGATACACGGGCCAAAGTATGTCCCGCGCGAAGCCAAGCCGGCAGCTGCAATGATGCTCTTGGAGCCCTTTCCATCCTGGGCGGCAGGAGCAGGGAAATGAGATACAGCCCCTCCGTGGTCCCATTTTTCAGACTGAGCAACTGAGCCACGGCCTTCAGTAATCCTCAGGCAGATTATGCCCTATCCCGGATACCCAGGCACCTAGTCCTCAGCACCCCCAGCTTTCTCTGTAGCCTCCAGGGAAACGGAGCCTCACCTATTGGCACCCTCAGACATTAACCCTTTCCTTCCCACAGCACTGGGAGCAGAGAGGCTCTCTGGGCACCCGTCTTCATACTCTGCCCAGGGGATTCAGACAGGAGGGAGAGAAATCAGGGAGTTATCAACTGATAAGACTCTTTCCCACCCCCCCCCCCACTCTCAGTCTCAGGATAAACGCCCCGAGCCACCACCCTGCCAACAGGTCTGAGATGCTAGTTCGTTCTGGGTGCTCAGCTTAGCCGGGCATTAGAGAATAAATTGAAATGGCTTTTTTCCCTCTTATTTTTTTATAATTGAAAAGTCTCCAGTAATATCAGAAGCTGGGAGTGGGGGCAGGGGAGAGATGAGGGGTTGGGGTGGTGGTATGTGTGCTCTTTGTATACTAGAGTATTGTGGACACTTGGAATCTCAGGTGTGGGAGTCACCTCGGAAAGCCATTCACCCCGACCTCACTTTTTGGGTTGGTCATTGTGAAGACCACCGTAGGGCAAAGTGTTGGTCACAGGGGTGTTTAAGAAAATCACCCCCACCCACAGACAGTCACTCAGGGTACCCGAGTCTCTACCATCATGCAGCAGGTTGGGGGCTAGAAGCAGGGGCCTCCCTACCACACCCACATACTGGTGGAGTTGGAAGAAGGGTAAAGAAATTCCTGGCTTGTTAAGAGCCCCCAAGCCCATCCTCTACTCCTGCTCCTGGCCAACCAGGCCCCCAGATTCAGAGGAGATCCCCGAGTTTTCCTTCAAGATGTCCAGCTATCTCCATCTCCTATACTGACATTGGGGGTAAGGAGCAAAAGGGGCAACATGAGTGGGGTTTGGAGACCTGTGGCTACAGGGCTAGAGGCAGAGCTTGAAGTGAAAGGTGGGGAAGGAGGTAGGGGAATCCTGGGGAGCCTCCCCCCCCAAGCCGCCTCTCTGGGAAAGCTCCGACTTCCTCAGAATGTGGGCCCTGGGCACCCTGCATTGGGAAAACTTACTGACAGTTGTCACCAGGGCAGCTGGGCGTTTCCCAAACTCAAGACCCCAGTAGGCTCTGCCACCAAAAGAAACCCCTTGTGGGAGTGCAAAGCATACCTGCCCACATTGAGTCATGCCCGTGACCCCTTTGCTAACCTCAGGTCTCCAGAGGTCAACAGATCCAGAAGTTGGGAGATTTACTGACCGTCTGCATCAAAGTGCTTCCAGATTTCCAGGAACTGGGATGCTGTCAGCTCGGCCAGGTGCAGGTAAGGGGGCTGCTGCTGCGGGCCAGCCATGGCAAACCGCTCCTGTGGAGATCTTAAGCCGCTCAGCGTTGTCACCCGGTGCCGCTAGGCTCTGGTTCTCGCTCTGGGGCTGCGCGCCACGCTGCCTTTATAGGCGGCCCGGAGCTGCACCGCATCAGGCCATCGGCAGGGGGCGCGCACACTCAGGGAATCGCGCAGGGCGCGGCGCTGCACGGGCGGAGGCCCCGGGCTTCTCTGCTGGGGTTCCTGGGGGTCTCCGAGAGAGTCTTCTAGGAGACTCCTGGGTGCCTGCTGGGGACACCACAGACTTTTCGGTGAAAATGGGAGAGGCTGCTCCTTCCTTCCTTTCTCTCTGTCTTGAGGACATCCAGTTACTAGCCGCAGCAGTAATATTACTAACGTAGCAAAGCTAAGATTTGAACCCAGAACCCTTTCCATGCCCTCTTACTCCTTCAAGAGGGGTGGGGTGGGGACAGAATTGAAGGAAAGAGTTATCAAGGTTTATACCGTAGGTGGGCAGCTGGAATCTGCATGGAGCAGGGAGGACTCAGATGGGATGGAGGAGGTACTTCCCTGTAGGGTACCTCCCCTTTCCCCTCTGGTATCTGCCACATTCTGGGCTTTCTGTCAGGACTTTCTGGTAGGACTGACTGTCCAGGGAGTGGCAGTCTGGAGCCTAAGGTTCCATGTGTGAACCTCACCCACCTAGGTCATGGTAGTAGGTGCAAGGCTACTCCATCAGGTAGAGAACATTGAACTCTAACCCAGGAATGCTCTGAGCTTCTCTTAGACAAAAAACGGAAGCCTCCACAGACAGCAAGCACACCGCCAGTCCCCTCAATCAGAGCCTCGTTCCCACAGCCTCCCCACCTCTGAAGGTCTCAGCCTTGTAGTGTGTGCTAGCCTCGGGGACACCTTACCTTTAGAGCGACAGCGGCACCGCCCCTGAAAAGAAGGACACAGACATGAATTGGTGCTCATTAACATGTGCTAATGAGTGTTAGCTGAGCTGCCTTTCGAAGGGAGAGCAAAAGAGAAGGAGGTGAGAATCAAAAGCAGGTCGCTAGGGGAGAGGAGGGCCTGGGGGCGGGGCAGAGAGGGGCGGGCTGACTCCTGGGGTCAGGTGGGGGCAGCTCTGAGTTGACCTCAAAGGGCAACCTAGAGCCCAAGTTCTCAAAGTGCTCCTGTGTTGCCTACGCCCAGTGTATCTGAGGTTATTTACAGGAACAGAAGAAGCAGCAGAAAAAGCTAGCCTTTGAGGCATCCAGGCTCCCTTGCTGCCAGGGCTCAGAAATTACCAAGCTCGAGGTCCCTTGCCTGAGCCTTGCCTATGAAAAGGGAAAAAAGGTTCAGTTCTAAAGAACAGTGGCTCTAGAATCAAGCTCCTCAGGTCTGGTTCCTAAAACAACAAACAAGTAATCAAAAAAAAAAAAACCAAACAAACAAACAAACAAACAAAAACCCTCTGCAACCTTGTTCAGATTAGACAGCCTGCTTGTGCCTCGGCTTCTCTAGTCTGTAAAACGGGAGTGTGGGTGTTGACATCTTGGAATTGTTCTGAGGGTTAAACGAGTTTGTGTTCCTGTCCTTCATGCAGCCAGTGCTCGTGCTCTCTGGTGAGCTGCGCAAGGACTCCCTGAGGAGAATATTGGCCAGCTGTCCATCACTGACAAAACAGCCGTGGAAGTCAAGGTAAGGGAGAAGAGATTTATTTTGACTCATGATTTCGGAGGTTTTATAGTCTGTGGGCATTTGGTTCATTGCTCATGGGTGGTGGTGAGACAGAACGTCATGGAGGGCCCCTTGGCCCGGAAGTGAGACTGGGAGAGAGAAGAAAGAAGGGAACCCTAGCTGGAGCGAGACACAGCCTCCCACTGACACCCTAGTGACTTGCTGCCTCCCAGCTGGTCCCATCTACCTGCAGTTTCTACCACCTTCCAATGGTCAATCATTAATCCGCCAATGGATTAACCCATCCATGAAGTCAGAGCTCTCCCACCCATTCACTTTCCCTTCCCCAAATCCCGCCTCCGATCACTGCTGAATTGGAAACCAGGCCCTGAACACAAGCCTCTGAAGATGATTCCGGATTCAAAGTCTTAACTCTCTGTGTCCCCCCAGTAAAGTTGCCCCTGGCTCCTGGAAGGGTGAATGCTAAGGTGGGGTCCAGGGGCGAGTGAGGCAGACGCTGTTTCCAGAATAGCAGCTTTCGACTCTGATGCACCCAAGGGGCTAGGCTCAGTCTTCCTGGCTCTGACACCTGCCACTGGGGCTCCTTTCTTTGAGTTCCCTCCTAGTCCCTCCCAGGTCCGGTGTGCAGGCAGAAGCTGTTTGCTGGCTCTGTAAATACCCAAGACAGAGTCTGATTCCTCTCAAACATCAAGATAAGGATTACGAATGATTTGTCAAGGGTTTGCCACCAAGAATCTGGTGTATGGTCAGGGCTAAATGGAAAAGTGAATACAGGTATCAACATGGGCCAAGAGGAACTTTTCTTGACGTCCTGGAAGCCTAGCCCAGCCCACACCTGGAGCCAGACTCCTGCCTGTGTAACATGTTCAGAACTCCCTCTGCCTCCACTTGAGGTCACTAACCGGAAAGGGGTCTCTGGGTATGGTTTCTTTTCTGGCTCCACTGAGGCGGGAAACCCCTCCAGATCCTGGGGCTACTGTGGGAAGGGGCACTGTGAGACTCGGCACTGCTCGGAGGCCCGAAAGCACCCTCGACTGCCTTGCCCAGCCTCAGAAGGTGAAGCAAGGTCAGAGCCAGGGAAGCCAATGACTTTATCCTAAGCAGCGACATAGAAACGGTGCTTTTCTGCTTGCTTCTCAAGGAACCGAGACTCATAAATATTTTCCAGTGTCTGAGATCTTGTTCCTGCAGGGCTTCTGTGTGAGTTCTATACCAGCTATGATGCTGATGGCTGTGGTGGTGGTGGTGGTAGTGGTGGATGTTGGTGTCTGTATATGTCCTCACCAGTGCCTCTAATGGATCACACTTTGTTGGTTCACACAGCTGCCCTCTCAGATTTTTAGTATAAGATTTGGACCCATCTTCAAGATAAGGAAACCAAGGCTCAGAGGGACCAGCTCTTAAGCAGGGTCTAGCAGGGTGGGGTGTTGAGGTCACTTTGGCTCATTTGGGTACCAGGTTTCTTGTCTGTCAAATGCCATGTTCCTGAGAAATATCTAGAAAGTAGTCCGTAGACCCTGGCCACCAGTGTTGTGTATAGCATCTCCCAGTGTCTCCCAGTCCTCCAAAACAGGCAGATTAAGTCTTGTTTTCACATCCTTCCTGCCATCCCAATGACTGTCCCTTCTGAGGGCTGTCATGAACACAAGGACACAGCAAGCAGATTTCCCCCCATGAGCTCTCTGTCCCAAGTCCCCAGGAAGTAAAGAAGGTGACTATGAGATGCCAGAGCTGGGGTGGCAAACACCTTGCAAGCCGGAGTGGGCTGCGGCAATTGGCAGAGGTCCTCAGTGGACCTGGTGTTATTTTGGATCACTTCAAAGAAAACTCAGGAGTGTGCCCTGGTTCCCCCCTCTCCCTGCAAATGCTTCTTTCAGATACTGCCTCTTTGGTCTTTATAATGGTCGGGCCTGGCTACCAGGGTGCCAGAGAGCTGGACTTGCTTCCCAGAAAGAAAGATGAAAGGGATGCAGGAGCCCAGCAGTTTCCATGGCAACAGCTCGAGGTTGTGATGAGAATAGAGTCCGGAGAAACCCAGAGGTGGGAACAGGACTTTTGAGTAACCCAGTCTAAAGCCTGGGATCTTTGGACAAAAAACATCTGTCCATGTGCAAGGGATCTTGGTCAGAGGGTGGTGACAGGTGGTGGAAGAGCAGCAATAGGGGGTCAGCGACTGCTTGTGACCCTGTTGTAAAAGGCAGGCACACAGGGATCAGGAGCTCAGGGTCCTGAATTTCAAAGGCCATTTTTAACTCCTGGATGCCCGTGACCCTGGGTTAGTGCCTTGGAAGGCTTTATGAGTTTTAGGGGAGTCAACATGTGGGATGAACACTGCAGGACCTGGGTCATAATAAGCAGATGTTATTGCAAGTGGGAAAACTGAAGCAAGCGATGGGGAGTCTGATCCAAAATAGCACACTTATCTCTGCCCGCCCAAGTCACTGCTTCGGAGATCATGGGCAAGGGGTCAGGTCCTAAGGGGAAAGAGCTGCTGGGATTGCATCCCGGTTTGCAGGCTGGCATGAAGCTGTGAGGTCTGGAATGGCTGCAGCCATCCTGAAGACTCTAGAGTGGCCATCGACGGGAGAGGACAAATAACAGAGGTTGAGGATCCAGCCATCCTTACCACAGCTGTCTTTTGTAAGACAGAGGGGCTGAGAAACATGGCATCACAGGCAGCATCACTTGAGCTGCTGGATCAAGCTGAGCCTGAAGTTCATGAGGACTTTCAGTGGCATGAGTCGATACATACCTAGCAATGACATCTTTTTTTATTGATTTTTATTGAGCTCTACATTTTTCTCTGCTCCCCTCCTTGTCTCTCCTCCCCCCTTCAACCCTCCCCCAAGGTCCCTATGCTCCAAATTTGCTCAGGAGAGCTTGTCTTTTTCTACTTTCTACTTCCCATGTAGATTATAAGATCTATGTAAGTCTCTCTTAGTGTCCGCATTGTTGTCTAAGTTCTCTGGGATTGTGGTTTGTAGGCTGGCTTTCTTTGCTTTATGTTTTAAAACTACCTATGAGTGAGTACATGTGATAATTGTCTTTCTGTGTCTGGGTTACCTCACTCAAAATAATGTTTTCATCCATTTTCCTGCAAAATTCAAGTTGTCTTTATTTTTTTCTGCTGTGTAGTACTCCATTGTGTAAATGTACCACATTTTCCTTATCCATTCTTTAATTGAGGGGCATTTAGGTTGTTTAAAGGCAATATATAGCAATGACATCTTATAGCTTTCTTTCTTCCTTCCTTCTTTCCTTCCTTCCTTCCTTCCTTCCTTTCTTTTCCTTTTTGAATACAAACCCAAAAGGCCCAGGTGATCTAGGAAGAGAACAACTGTCCTCATGAAGCTGGAATTGGGGAACACTTAGGAACCAAAGCCTCCTCCTTTCTCCTAGAGCTCCAGGCAAGGCTATGCTTCACAGGTCCCCTGACCCCACTTTTCTCTCTAATGAGGAACACCTGTTCTCACAAATCACCACCAGCCTAAAAACCCATGGCGTCCATTTCCCTAGTAGATGGGGCTTCTCAGTTTCCTTAGTCCAAATTCCCCAGGAATGAGTCAGATTGGTCAAGCTCACATATTCGTGAGAGCCATTCCCATGCCAACAAGCAGAGGGATATGTTTGTGGAAACATAGCACATGATGTCAAGTATAAAAGGCAGGAGTGCCAAAATAAGGGTTGGCCTAGGCTTTTTTAAGGATGGGGAGATGGCTCAGCTGTTAAGCGCACTTGTTGCTCTTGCAGAGACAGGATCTGAGGTCAAATGAGTTTATGTCCGTGCCCTTCATGTAGCCACTGATTGCGGTCTCTCCTGAGCTAGGCAAGGATTCCTTGATCAAGGGAGAGTTTGGCTCAGTGGTTAAGAATGCTTGCTGCTCTTGCAGAAGACCTGAATCCAGTTTCCAAGTCTCGTTGGGTGGTTCAAAATGTCTTGTAACATCAGTTACAGGAGAAACAATGCCCTCTTGTGGCCTCTATAGGCATTGCACTCACATGTACATACCCACACACAGACATACAAACATACACACAAATCATAAAAAATAAATATACATATACACACATATATATCATATGATTTTATATATATATATATATATATATATGCTTTTTGAATTATAGGGATGCTGTCACTGTAGCACAATAGCCATAGGCAAATGAATAAACAAAAGAACACAGATCTATATTAATAAAACGTTCCCCCCACCAAGTGGTGGTCTGTATTTGGCTTGTAGGTCATAGTAAGCTGGGACATGATCTCCTACATAACCTTGGTCCTCAGTAACCTTTCCAAGCCCCCTTTTTATTCAGACAGGAAACACTAGGAGAAGTCACATGGGAGGACTGTTGCCACTCGGTGTCTGCAGAGAGTTCAGCGCAGTGACCAGCACAGAGCAGAGAGAGCCTCTTGCTCTTTCTCCTATGCAGGCTGTCAGGATGGCTGGACCCCAGGCCTGCTGACTCACCTTGTCAGTCTGGAGAGCCTGTCTGCCTGCCGTGGGCTGCAGCTGAGAACCTCTCTCCAGATCAGGAGAGAGCGAAGAGGGGCAGAGGAGCAGGTATATGGAGGCAATGCCCAGGCCGAGACAAAAGGAAACACGATAGTGAGCAAACCTGAATCTGTGGGCCGGTGCGAGGCTGGCTTGGCTCTGCTCAGGGACCTGGCGGGGAGCCCCTGGCTTGATCTGCAAACAAATTTGTTCCACTTCCTGCCAGAATGGAACTTCCTGGTGCATGGGAATTTGGACCTGTATACCCAGGATGGGAAAAGTGTCCCTAGAGGGTCAGTGTCCCACTTCCAGAATTCTCCAGGAAGCAACAGGAACATTAGAACAAGACAGTAAAAGATAAGGGTTATGTTTCATTCATTCTATGAGCTCACTTAAGATTTTATTCAAGCTATATAAAAATTATTTAGTTACCATCTACATTGTGCCCGGCAATGTGCTACACATTCAGGGTTTATTAGGTTAATAAAACAGAGATTGTTATTCCCTTCAGGAAGTTAAAGTCCAAAAGGGAGTTGACTGCAGTCCCACAGCCTGGGAGGCTGAGGCAAGAGAATCCTGAGTTTGAGGACAGCAAGGGCTACAGAGTGATACGTTATCTCAAGGGTTAAACAGATAAGAGTCCAACGGGGGAGACACTGAGCAGACCAGACTGCTGAGCGGAACGGTGTGTGGCAGGGATTTGAACCTGAGCTCAAATCTCCGAGCTTCCCCAAGAGTGGGTTGAGAGGCTTGAGAACTCTGGGGATTTGAACCTGGGCACGGAAGCTTTGTACAGGGAATAGTTGCAGGTGAGTCAGAGGGACTAGGCTGCAGCTGGGGCCTGGCATGTACCAACTGTAGGGATGGTGATCCTAGAGAGAGGAAGGACCAGATCCTGGGGGGCTGGGAATTGCCGAGGGTTTTCTGTTGGGAACAACAAGAGAGTTGCCCTTTTTTTAAAGCAACAAAATGAATATCTTTATTGCTACAAATATATTAGCAAATATACATATATAGTGAATATACAAGGCAGAAACAGCAGAGTGGGCGGGGAAAGAAATCATCACTCGGAACTGGAACATTGCCAGGCATGGATGAGGCCGCGGGGTAAATGCCCAGTGTTGGGGGAAAAAAGGAATCAATAGCATGAACAAGCAATTGTAAAGGCTCTTTCTGACTCTTGGGGGTGAGTAGAGAGCCGCGTAAGTGGAACCTATAGGCGGCCCCTTCTGCTTGGGGAGCAGCTATGCCTTGGACTTGAGAGGGGCCAGTGGATTTGGGCTGAAGCAGACAGGATCTGTTTGGGCAGTAAATGGGAACTGACATTGGACTGGGCATTAGGGTCTGGGGAAGAGGGAAGCACCCCCACCAGTGTGACCATCTGGGATGGGCAGGCCTACTGGGTGGCCCTGTTTGGGAGGGAGAGCCCTAGTCAGTCAGATGTGTTGAGTTGGAGCTCGCTCTGAATTAATCTGCTGTGGAACACACATTGGTGGCCCTTGAAAAATGCATATGTTGAACTTAATCCCTCCTGGCTTCCTCTTTGGACGTTGGGGTTTTAGAAGGTGATGAGGTCACGAAGATGGAACCCCCATGAAGGGGATTCATGTCCCCATCAGATGATGTGGAGGACACAGGATCACTCTTTCTTCTCTGCCACATAAGGCCATAAGGGAGGCATTTGCAAACCGTGAGGAGGGTTCCCAGCAGACACCACCTCCCCCAACACATTGATGTTAGATTCCCCAGTCTCCAGAGTGGGGAGAGATAAACCTCTATTGTTTAATCAATCCTAACACAACAATGGCATATGTGTTTTTGATGAACGTCCTGTTTAGTGGGAAGTGTGGACCAGGCAGGAAGACTTTGTAGGTTCAGAGCATGGAGGAGGGGTTTCTGGGTGGGAGAAGCAAGTCTGGGAATCCAAAACCTTGAGGATGTGGCCAGGCATGGTTTGCTGGCCTTTGCTAAGAGGTCCGTCTAGTGGTTTCCCCTCCACGGGCAGAGCGGAGACTGCTCCAAGGTTGAAGGTATCGTGGCCTTCAATTCTACACCTCTAAACTCCCCAATGGAGAGAAGATTTTCTTTAGGTGGATGAGGGGGCAAGCAGCCTAGCTGGCAAATTTAAACTGAGTCCCCACTGTAGGGTGGTGACCCTGGAGGAAAATCCGACCTATGAGAAACCAGAGGAATCCAGTTTCCTTTCCTGTGAGCCACTTTAAGAGCACGCAGTGCCCTGCTCTTAGTCCTCCTGACCTGGAAGGGAGGAAAGGACCCTGTGTGTGTTACTCTTTCACCCTTCCCCGGCTCTCAGTTTGTGGCCCATTCGTGCTTAGGGAATAATCATAGAAAACATGAATTCAGCACAGAAGAATGAAGGGTGAGGAGGTTACAGCACGCGGAGCGGGGTCCCCTCTGGAAGCTACAGAAAAGACCTCTTGTGTGGGCCTGGCCAGCTCGGCTCTTGGCCATCGAGGGCTGGGCATTGAGCCTACCTGGGCTGCCTCGGGAGGGCAGCTGCTCACCCTGCTGGGGGCCCGCAGCTCCGGTTGGTGAGGAGGAGCAGCCTGGCCATATCTCTGCCCTCATTCATGATCCCCAGACCTGGCTTGGGGCCGGCTGCTGCTCGGTGCTACCTTCCTGAGTGCGTCACTGGGAATCCCCTCACATACAGACTGCCGGAAGGGGTTGGGGGTGAGCAGGCCCCAGCTTGGAAGAGTTCAAACTGGATGCTCCCTTTGCTCTTTGGATCTGGCTGTGACCGCTGATGGCCAGAAACAAGAGCCAGAAACTTGAGCCCAGCTGACCCTGATCTACAGCTACAAGATCTACAAGTAAGGAAGAAGGGGAAGAGGGAAGGGATGGGTCCAGACGTTTGTAGCAGTTGAAGTCAGACAGTGAGGACCCTGCCTTCTGAGTCCCCTGCTCCCAGCAGATGCCTATGGCTTTTTACCCAGGTCCTTCAACAGCTGCCAGCATTCCTCAGCTGCTGTGCATGCTGGTGCTGAGGCTTACAGCTGTAGTCTCTAGAGCGTTGTCAATTAGCCCAAAATGCCCTCCCACCTCCCATGCAGGAAAGTCCTTAGCAAATGATTGACAGATAGGAGAGGCCCCTCGCCTCATGATGCAGAGTCCCCGTTGGGATCAGCAAAAGACCAGACTTCCTCTTGATTCTGTCCCTTACCCCCTTATAGGTATCCCTGGGAGCCTTCTTCCTGGCATGAGATCCTGTCTTGGGCTCTGCTTTTAGAGGCGACAGAGACGTCCCTTCAGACTGAAATCCATCTCTCACCATGTATTAGAGCTCAGCCCTTGAAGCTAGGACATTGGTTTCGTGAAGGCACCTGCACGGCATGGTGGCTCCAGCTTGTTGCTTGTGAGCGGGGCACCAGCGAAGCATGCCACCACCATTCCTCAGCTGTGCGTCCGTGGACCTGGGCTCTCCCTCACAGAGCTTTTCCGGGGTCCTTGTCTGATCCTGCAGGGTGAGTTTGAGATGAGACACTCAGACTGTTGTGGGAGGGTAGCAGAGAAGCCAGCTTCAGAGCCAGGCAGACCTGCACGTTCTGTCCCTGTGGCCTTGACTGTCACCAATTCCCCCACTCTCTGCTTTCTCACGCATAAGTCTGAGTTGGATAGCAGCTCTGTAATTAATGAATGTCAGGCCTTGCCATGAAGCCTGCCTTGCTTGGCGAATGGTGGCTATGGCAAGTATACACAGTGCTGGCAAAGACTAAGTACTTGGTAAGATTGAGTGCTGTTCAGTTTATTAACAGGGTGCTATGTCTGAGTCATGATATTGATAATACCCTGATGATCTCAGAGCGGTACCTCAGAGGCAGGGCTGATGGACCCCACGGGACAATGTGTGCCAGGTGTGGGCAGGGAGGGGAAGACAGGCAGAGCCCACCTGGGCTTGCTTCTCAGCCGCCTGGCGTGAACCTGAAGGCCAGTGTTCTGCAGCAGCCTGCTCTGGCAGTGGGTGGCCTACACACCAGCAGATTCGTCACCATCATCACCTCCGCACTTGAAAGCAGATCCCCAGGTACAGGGGACAAAGCACACCACAGAAGTCGCTGGTCTCTGCTAGGCCTGAAGAAAGGTGGTTGTAAAAGAACCTTAGAGGGTCTCCGGCCCTTTCCAGGTGTTCTCCAGAGCATCAGCCTGAGAAGGAACGACTTCTGCTCTGTGCTCTCCTCCCCACTCCCATCTCTTTTCAGTAACCTTCCATCTCAGTGCTTGGGACTTTCTTAACACCTGGCTACTGCAGAGGGAAGAATCTGATGAGAACATTCACACGAAGGTGTTGGTGACTTAATGCATTGCACCCTCTTTCTCCCAGGAGGTTGGACTAAGGGATTGTGGCTTTGAGTGGCAGAGCATGAGGTACTGTGGTGTGTGTTTGGGGGTGGGGGGTGAGGGTTGTAGTCTTAGAGGAAGAAAGTTAGATGCTTCTGGACCCAGGACCAAAAGAAAAAGATAAATAGATTCTTTGGAAATCCAGCCACCGAAGGCAGATTGATATAAACTCAAGGCCCCTCTGCATCATCAGGCTTCTTGGGTAGACCAGATGGTGCTGGAGAGACAGGGGGTCTATGACCAAATCCCAGCAATGGGCACCACTGTCTGGCTATCTCTCCATAAAGGTAGTACCCAGGAAGTCAGCCTACCTGTTGTCATCAGCCTTTGGCCTAGTGGCAATTGGCTTTATGTTTCTAGTGACTTTAGGTCTTAGATGCGCTGGGTACTAGCTGCTTGGCTTTGCCCAGCAGACCCAGCTTGTCACTTCTTTTCTCCCAAGTCTGGAGTTGAGGATCGGTCTTAGATGGAGAAGAGGTTCAGCTCAGCCCCTGTAACTTACTTAGTTCAGCATTCCAGACCCCAGCTGGTTAGACAGATGCCCACATCTGGTCTTTGTTCCACAAGTGGTATAAACAATGGCTTTGTACAATGCCAACCTAACTGCAGAGACCTCCGAGGAAAATTGGTACTCCTTTCTCTTGGTCTGCCCTCCACAAGGTTTCGTGTCCACAGGCAACCCCTGCAGCATCTTCTTGGTCAGTGCATTCTGTGAGACTGGTACCCAGCACCTGGCCAGTGTGATCTCATTTACTTCCCAGCATCACCTACTTCCCCCTTCCAGGAGGGTGGTGAGTAGCATGCCCTGTAATGGCCTGAAGTGCTCGGCACCCTGGCTCCTGCCTGACAAGCTTCACTAATGGGAACAACTACAAACACCCAGGGTAAACCCCGTTTGAGCTCTGCCCAGGTCCCCTCCAGGCCCTGCTCTGGCCCAGTTTTGTGGGTTTTGATCTTCTAAGGCACACTGCTGCCTTCTCCCCAGACTGCCAGAGTCTCTTTGCCTGGTGGTGCTCTTGGGGACTTTAAGAGCATGACCCATGACCTTGCCTCATCTGCTTTCTTTATCTGTCAGCTTCCCTCTCCCTTACTGGTTTCTCTGAGTAGCATTCCCTTGATAAGTCACTTGCACCCAAATTATCATCTCAAGTTCTGTTTCTGGAAGAATCTGACCTAAGAAGGGTTAAAAGGCTTTCTGTGAAGAGCCAGTTAACAGTAAACATTCCAGACTCGATGGGCTATTTTGTGGTCTCTATCACAGTGACTCAGTCCTGCCACTGGAGCTTAAAGGAAGTTGCAGCCATGCTGTCAATGAATGTGCAAAGCTGTTTTTCAATAAAACTTTATAGAAACACAAGGCCCAGATTTAGCCTGAGGGCCACAGTTTGCTGTCCTTTATCTGAAGACCAAAGTCTTCTGTGGAAGCCCGCTTCTCTAATATATCCCTCTGCTCATATATGAGGAAATGGAGGTATAGAAAGGTCACACAGTCATGAGTGGCAAGACCAGCAGGTTAGTTCTGAAGTCACTGTACTGAAATGTCCCTTGAGGAAGGGGTTTAGTCAGGCCCAGTCAGTGGTTCTGGGTGTCAGAGAAGGATGTTGTATTAGTTAACTTTCCTCCTCCTTGTGACCCAATAGGAGCAACGTAAGAGAGGGTGGGGTTATTTGGCCTGTTTGTGGGGATACAAGCCATCATGATGGGGAGGGGCATAACTGTAAGAAGGTGAGGCAGCTCCATGGAGGCTGGTCACATTTTGTCAGGAGGCAGAAAGTGGCGGAAACTGGGTGGAGCTAAGAAACCTCAAGGCTTGCCTCCACTGGTCTAAATCTTTCTTCTAGGCTCAACCCTCAGGCCCAACTAACAGCTGGTGACCGAGTGTTCCAACACTTGGGAGACATTTCTCATTTAAACACAACAGGGGCACAAATGGGAATGCTCCAGATGACATCCCCACCCCACCCCCATTTTCAGAAATAAAGGTTGCATACAGATGGGTGAAGGGTATCTTCCTCTAGGTTCTGGGTGGTTCTGTGGCCTTCCTGAAGAACTAGGCAATGGGGCAGGACTCCTGGAATCCTCTCCCAAGCTCATGTGTCAGAAAGATTGTAAAAATAGCAGCAGACCCTTTGACAGGAGTGGTGCTAATTACCCTGATGCTTTGGCACCCTGGCCAATGTGCTGCCTCTACAGCAACTCCCACCCCCTCCCCCATCCCAATTCTCCACATGAAGTAAGCCTGTGTTGGAAAGGGAGGGAGGCACCAGCAGGCCTTGCATTTCCCAAGCTTGGGCCAGGGAACTGCCCTGCTATGGTCTCCACTCCCAACTTGACTTTGATGGGGCTGAAAACAAAATCCACTTTTCTACCCATGTTGAGGGAAAGAGGAATCCAACCCCACGCCCCTCCCCAGTGACCTGCCAGCCTCAAGGCCAGGTCTGTGTGCTCACACATATGGCCCCACACGTAAGCACAGACATACGTGTGCATCCTTTCTGTCCACTGTAGTAAATGCTATTAAGCAAAAGAAAAGCTTTCCATGATCTCACCCCTGAGTGAGCTGCTACCCACATTTCGGTTCTCCTCAGCTTCCTTTGCCTCTGTGCCTATTTCAGGTTTGCAGTTGTGTGAACTTGCTTAGGTTCCGTGACATGCTAGCAGTTTTCCATGCCTCTGCACACTGTCCTGGGAGGACTTTGAAAGGCTCCAGATGACTTACATCTCTGACTTTCTCATCTGCCAGTTCCCGGCCATTAGGGAGCTGCTATTGTGGCTATTATTTCCAGGCGTGGAGCATTTACCCGCATTTTCTAATACGAACAGAGAAGCTGCTTCTGCGCTTGAGTCTTTTGTTTTTAAACATAATTTCTTTATTGATTCTTTGGGAATTTCACATCATGCACCCCAATTCCGCTCATTTCCCAGTTCCCACATTTCTGTGCTTCACACTTGCAGCATCCCCCCACAAAAGAAAATTTAAAAAAAATATGAAAACCAAACTAACCAAATAAACAAAAAAAGTCTTTGCTCTTCTGACTTTCTTGCTTCTCCAATACTTCTTCATGTGTCTTAGTGGCACTGGGAGCAGTGGTGAGCCACACAGTAGACCCTTTGTCCAATCAGCTTTACTTGCATTGTGCATTACAAAGAGTCATTGGTGTGGTTCAAGGTCTCTGGTTTCTGACATGCAATCATCACTGGACCCTCACCGAGGCTCCTCTCAGATATCCCTTGGCCAACCCAAGTCATGGAGATCCTGTGGGTATCATTCCACACACTCCAGCAGGTCACCGATGTGGTAGGTGTTAGGGTGGGTCAACCCAAGGCCCTGGATGAAGGCCTGGGTAGTAGCTGAGCTGGTCAGTTTGGGCCCCTGGGGCTCCCCGCTCAGGCAGGGAGCAGAGCCCACTCTGCCAGCCCATGCCATCAGGGCCAGTTCTCCCATGCCCATGGTGAGGGGTGGGCTTGAGTCTTGGCTAGTTCCCTTACATCTTTCTGTGTGGAACTGGGGACTTGGGGTAAGCTCGGGGAAATCAGAAACGTTTGGAGATGTTCTACAGAATTTCTCCTAGACACAGTAAAGAAGCAAGCATAGACACACGTTCACAGTCAGTAATTTGAATCCCAGTTTGGTCTAGAAATGATGTAGAACCCTGGATGTCTCACAGAAAATCTGTGACGCGAGCTATAACAATGGTAGGGTAATGACGCGACTCCCTGTCATCTCAGTGACCTGGTCCCCTCCCCACCTTGCCCTGTTCTTCCTCCACAGCCTCACCCACAGAACACACCAGCGGTGTGCCCACCACAGGACCGTTTACCTTTGCTATTTAAAAGTCAAATTTTGTAATGAATGAGTTTTGCACAAGAAGCACTAAGCTTCATGTCCCAGCTCAGCTCCCACCGGAAGAGCATCCAGATTCCTCCTCCCCTGTCTGGTGCCTCGGCAGCCCTCACGTGCCTTCTCTCACACTTTGATTAAGTGACTTTCTAATTCTGTTTCCTCCTCAGTTTCCCTGATCAAATGTATTGGTGGCACAGGGACTTGCCTGACACAGAAAGGGGGTTTGGTATTGTTGAGTGGGAGAATCAATGGTGGTGCAGCAGACATTGTGGGCATCAGTGGGAACATCTCTGGGCAGATCACCTGTTCATTGTTACCCGGTACCTCGATGTCAGGATCTAAGCTCCATCTCTCAGGCCAGGTTCTGTGGACGGTTTCTGGACAAAGCGGCCTTTGTGTCCGAGGAAGCGACATCTCTCTGAATAAGAATTTCAGTGGCTGCCATGACAACCGATACATTTTAGAAGTTGGGGGACTGGGGATAGGCAAGCCAGGTGCATTTTAAGAGACTCATTTTTTGATCCTGAGGTATCTGGAGCTTATCAGTGAGAGCCTACCTTGCCCACACTAGCCCTCAGTGCGTTCTGCCCTGGGGAGGGATTAAGGCTTTCCTGGCCACATCAGATATCTCCAGCTTCTCCTCTTGGATTCTAAGTTACTCAGGCTCAGATGAGGCAGGCTGAGGTTTTCTTTGGTTTGCCAAGGGGATAAGACTGTTGAGAGCATAAGGTAAAACAGAGAGGGGAAAGTCGTTCTTGCTTTTGATATTCGTTCACAAATTTCCAAGTGACTGCCCATGCCTGCCCACCCTCTTGAGATTGACTCAGGGCAGTTTTGGTTGTTGTTTTTCTTTGTTGACAAAGAACTATATGCACATACACAGCTGTCTGGGTCGTGCACTGCCCAAGTCCATCCAGGTCACATGCACACAGCTTCCGGAGTTAGGAATGCAACCACATAGGAAAAGAGCAATGCTTCCAGCTTCTCATGCTCAAAAACTCCTTGGTCTTAGAGAACAAAATGGACTTGTAGCATCTATAAAAGGATGGGTGAATGTTAGATAACTCAAAAATATATAACTGCAGAGCAGTCTAAATAAAGCTTCCTTGGGCCATTGGGGGAAAAAGCAACAAGCATGTAGACATTATCTGTTCACTGAAAAGAAGACCTTACCTTCTGCTCCCTGGACCAAGTCTGGGAAAGGGCAAGAGGCGTGGCCGAAGGCAGTGGGTGTGGCCAAACTCCTTAGTTCTGAGGCATGAAAGTCATCGAAGCCTCTGTGACCCTGGCCATTGTAGTGATGTCAGTGCTGTGGATCTGGTATGGAAGCCAGATAGAGAGCTACTGACCCTGAACAACCTGTGATCAGGATGAACCGCGCTTAGCCGCCTTCTGGGAGATGTAGCAATGAGACGGGTGGGCTGATGGCTGAGTCCGAGGAGGGGACAACTCCAGATTGTATTCATAACCTTCCATGCTCCCTGATCAAACACACATATCGCAGGGAAGAGGAATTTGTATGTCCTCAATTCAGCCAAGATTTCACATCTGTCCTTTAGTGTGGCGAGGGATCAGAATAGAGATTAAGTTGTATTAAAGAAAAATAAGGTCATGTTTCTTGCAGCTGTGTATCTTGGAGGCAAGATTTATTTCCACAACAAACTGCCTTAAGAGGCTCAAAAAATAAACAAGTTTGAATGTTGTTGATTTATGTTGTTGGAGCCATCAGGGCTGCTACCCAGAATGCCCTGGGAGCTTTGCAAGACCCACGTGTCTGGGCCCCTCTTCCTGTCATAGATCCATTCTTCATACTCTTGTTCCTGTGTACAGTCTGGTCCTGACTTCATCCATGCTTGATTGTAGTTTAGCCGAATGCTTCTTCGTGTCTCGGCAACCTACCCTTCTCCCAGGCTCAGAGAAATCAGAATTCTCAGCGCAGGCCTGTGTCTTCAGCTGGCTGGGTTGAGGCTCTGTTAGCCTGCTGTCACCGTGACAAAAAGGAAGAGAGATTATTTTGGCTTCCGGTTTCTGGCTTCAGTCCGTGCATGCCTAGCTCCGTTGCTTTGGGCCTGTGGACTTGCAGAATGCTACGGCAAAAGGGTGTGGCAGAGGAAGCTGATGACTTCATGGCGGCCCAGAAGGAGAGGAGAGAGGAAGAGAGGGAAGGAGAAAGGGGAGAAGGGAAGGTGAAAGAGAGTCTGAATATAGCCCTCAAAACTGCATCCAATGGTTTATTTAGTTCAGTTCTGTCCAGCCACTCAAGTTTCCACAGCCTCCTGACAATGAGGCCAAATGGGGCCTGGGACTTTCGGGAACTTTAACTTTCAGACCATCCACAGAGCCAGTGGGAACCCTCGTGGATTTGCTGTGTGCTTTGGGAAAAGATCCCCCTTTTCTGATTTCTTTGTGCATTAAATGAGTCAAACCCATGTCTTGTAAAGGACTCAGAAGCGAAGTTCTTAACAGAAATGCCCAACAGTGCTGTCTGCTTAGAAGAGAAGCCTCTGTGATTACAGAAGAGAAAGATGTCTTTCTTTGCCACTTAGCAATGCATTTAAAATTCTGTGTCTTTTATAAGGAGCTTATTTGTATTGGTTATATTAACAAATGAAGTAATGGTACTGGTAACTTTTAAAATGTGAACTCCCTGTAGGTGGGGAGAAGAAACAGGAGAAGGGACAGGGACAGATATGGACTTCTCCGGATGTACCTTTTCTGTAGTCTAAATGTTTGACATGTAGACTTCATTCTGTATTGGATTTCAGTATCTCAATCATTTCTGTAGTCTAAATGATTGTAACACAATTCACTCAAAAGAGAGACTAATAATTCACGAAATTGGGAAGTGATGTGACACAAGGGATTGCCATTTTGTGTCAAGTTGGGGACTAAAAAAAGATTACTTCAGATGATTTTTAAAACACAGTAAATTAGGGGATGGAGAGATGGCTCATCTGGTAAACATGAGGAGCAGAGTTGGGGTCCTCAGAAACCACATGACTAAAGCTGGGAGTAGTTGCCCATCTGCACCCCCAGGGCCCAGAAGGGGGTCCTCCCATCAAGCTGGCTAGTTAGCCTGGCTTATCTGTATAACTAGCGTCATGCCCACGTGCACACAGGCAAGTCATGCATACCCAGGCACTCTACACACATATGCACACACACCACAAAGGCGCATGAATCCCCCTACACAACACACCGTAATGTAACTCAACATGTGTAGCAGAATACGTCCCGAGGACAAGACAACTAAAGTCAAACTCCTTTCAGGAAAAATTCCACTAGAAATAATATTGGTATTTCTATTAGTCATTTTCTGTCGCAATAACAAACCAACTGAAACTGAGGACTTTCAACAGTCACGCCGGGACTCTGGGGGAGATAAATTACGTCTCGACACACAGAGATGGTATTATTTTACACTGATTACATGCACATGTGCACACACACACACACACACACATGCATACACAGATACACAGAGTAGCCATTGGGAAGGGAGGAGGGAAGAAAAGGGGAGAGGTTGTATGTCCTCCAGAGAGGTTTGGATGTAATGAACAGCTCCATAGCAACAAGGAGCCTGGCATTTAGTTTATATTCTCTAAGTTCCGTTTCCCATAAAGGGGTCATTTCCACAGTGTGGAATGTGTGCAACTCATTTTGATTCTGATTTTAATGAACTGTAAAGAGCCGCTTATGAAATTACGGGGAAACTTGGAAGACCAATGTGATGGCATCAAGGCATGATGGAGACCGTGTTTTGACTGTGGTCTAAAGATGCAGTCTGTATTTAAGACATATGCTGCAGTTTTCACTCCCAAGCGGTCCAGTTGAAGTGAGAGAACTGAATGAGCACAGGAGGAAAGGATGGCTCTGATGGCTCTGTGTCAGTCAGCTGGAGCTGCAGATGGTTGTGAGCTGCCTTATGGGCACAGGGCACTGAGTGCTGTCAGCAACTGAGCCATCTCTCCAGCCCCAAAATGTCTCACTATGTAGACCAGGCTGGTCTGGAACTTACAGAGATCCTCCTGCCTCTGTCTCTCCTTCTCAAGTACCGGGATTATCCATCGTAGCCCAGCCTCAAGATGTCTTTTTCCTACTTTTACAGAGGACCTGGGTTTGATTCCTAGCTCACAACCACCTGTAACTCCAGTTCTTGGGGGATCCAAAGCCCTCTCTGGCCTCCACAGACACTGTATACACATGGTGCAATACATGCCTATAGGGAAAAACACTCATACACAAAAAATAAAAATTTTAAAAATCATTTTAAAATGTTGTGTATTTCATAATATAAATGTAAAATCTTATGCTAAAAAATAAAAAAAAGATAAAGTGTACAAAAAAGCTCAAAATAGAAGATATCACCATGTGATTGCACCACTAAAGGTACCTGTTGTCAACCCTTTGGAGTGGATCTTTCTGGAAGTTAAGCTTGGTGGTTAGGGAGGTAATCGTTGAGGATGTTGAGAGATGGCTCAGCAGTTGAGAGCACTGGCTGTTCTGGAGAATTAGAGTTCTGTTCCCAGCACCCACATCACACATCACAGCCACCTGTGATTCCAGCCCTAGGGTGTCTGATGCCTCTGGCCTCCATGGCTATTTACACACACAGCTACACACAATTAAAAATAATAAAAATCTTTAAAAAGATGATCTTTGGACTGAAGCGGGTTTCAGATCCTGGTATTGCCACTAATTAAATACATGCCATAGGGCAAGTTCCTACCATTCTGTCAGCTCCCCACCTGGCAGTGCTGGGGTCACAGGCACACACAGCTGTGCCTGACCTTTTACATGGGTGCTGGGGATTCAAACTCAGTCCTCATGCTTACAGACAGTAGTTGATCTTACCCACTGAGCAATCTCCCCAGACCTGCAGTTGGAACTTTGTAGATGGATTTTTCTTTAGGCTACTAGCTCACAAATAATGACATGGGGACTTATTATTAATTATGAAAGCTTGGCCTTTAGGTTAGGCTTCTCCCCAGCTACCTCTTATATTAATCCATTTTCTATTAATCTATTATTTGTCATATGGCTTTTTACCTTTCTTTTATTCTGTATGTCTTACTACCTCCACGTCTCATTGGCATTTTCTTGCATGCTAGATTCCTCTTCCTTGTTCTTTCTCTCCCCAGAAGTCCCACATATACCTCCTGCCTAGCTATTGGCCATTCAGCTTTATATTACACCAATCACAGCAACACATCTTCACATAGTGTACAAATATCCCTCAACCTTTTCCCCTTTTTGTCTAAATAAAAAGGAAAGGTTTTAGCTCCAACATAGTAAAACTACATATAATAATAACAATTATCAGGTAAGAATTACATTCACAATGTCTAGTCCATTTGTATTTGGCTAATTTGGAGAAAGTATTGTATTATCTATCCTATCTTAGTGAGTACAAAGTTTTATACCTAAATCATTTTTTAATCATGATTTGTTTTACCATCCTAAAAATACCTTTTAGACCTTAAAACATCTTTTTAGATTAGAAAAACACAAGCTTTTAATGTTTTTTTTAATCTTATAAACTTTAAATCTCTCATGTAAGTTTCTTTTCTGAATTTGGTAACAAGGAAAACCTTAAAGCTAACCATCTAGTCTTCAACCTCATCAAAGACCTGAGAAGGACATAATATTACCTAAGCAAACAGGAAGTACAGAGCAAGCACTTCCAAAACTATAAAAATGTCAGAAACAGCTGACTGTCTGGACAGTCACCAAGGTTCCTCTGAAATGTTGGGGCATCCATCTTTAGTCTACAGACCTAGAACATCTGACAAACTTTTTCTGAAGCAGGAATTCTGAGGAACTGTCCTAACTTGGCTTGGCAAAGCTTGGCAGTCACTTCCTTTTGTGTCCTGTTTGTCCAGTTTGGATAGCACACTGTCAGCAGTCAAGGCCAGGGCAGTTTCTTGCCCAAATGGCTTTGTTACATTGAATGCAAACTCCAAATGGAGGTTCTTCAGTGTCCATCACACTTTTTTGAAGTAAATTGGTGCTACCAGGAGCAGACTTGTCTCACTGCCATGAAAAGCCTTATGTTATTAAAACATTTTAATTGCTATATTCTGTATGTCTTTGATATTTTTAAGACAATCTTTTAAAAACATATCTCTGTTTGTTCTTGAAAAACATACCTAACATGACTTATAGGTTCGTTTGTTATAGATGACTAACTAATAACCTGGATTTCTTTATCATCCTAACTAGCTTTCAAGGACTAGAACTTTATATTATATTTTAAAATGAGTTGTATTGGCACAATACCTTAAACGAGTAGAAACAGGTATACAGTATAACGAAAATAACCATAAATTTGTATCAATGTACAAAAATTCATATCAATGTAAAATATTTGAGACTAGTAGTTTTTCAGAAATAGACCAACAACCTACCCTTTTATCCCATCATTTCTATAATATATCTCCCTTTTTCCCTTCAGAAAGAGATCCCTGAATCTAATCTCCTTTGTTTGGCTTTTTTCCTGACCACAACCAATAAACTAATAACTAACTCCCTAAATGATGACAAGCATCCATAACCCACATTAACCATAACCAGAAATGACCAAAAATCACTCATCCCGCCTCTTAGGAATGCGGCCATGTGTGTTATCTAGACAGCTTCTTCTTGTCTGGGGGTGATAGCATCTTTAGGGGACCCTGAGAAAATTGGGATAATGGTCAAGTCCTAGGAGAACTAACTGTATTGTTTTTTTTCTTTTGTTAAGTCTCTGTGTGATGGGAAAATATGCAGCTTACCTAAAGTCTTGGCTGGATAGTTTGTGAGGCTGGACCTTCTCAACTAATGGTTTTGAAGTTGTTCTGGATGAAGAATTTTGAGAAAACTGCAACAGAGGTATTCTGAGAGGCTGAATCACCTGGGTTACTTGTCTTTATTGGTATCTGGTCCTTTTCTGCAGCATTCTCTGACGTGTGAGACAAATCTTAAACTGCCATATCAGCCACCATGACACAGCTTAGTGAATAGTGCTGCCTCCTGGCACGGGTGCCTGGCTCAAGCCCTCAGGATTTAGCTGGGAACCACAGCTCTGTTTGCCGCTGACCCACCTGAGAGATTGAAAGACTAGGAATCCACAGCCAGCTTCTTGTCAAGAACTTTTCTTAGCTTTCTCAGGAACTATGTTTGGATATTTGAGCCTCTCTGTTGGACATCATAGGCAACGAGTCTTCCTCTGTCCCACCAAATAATGACATGGAGATATACTAATTATGAAAGCTTGACTTTTAGCTTAGGCTTGTCTCAGCTAGCTCTCATAACTTAAATGAGCTCATTTATATTTATCTGCATTCTGTCACGTGGCACCACCTCTCTCTCATCCTGCATCTCCTGCTTGGTCTACGTCTCCTCCTATCCCTAACTTTCTTCTTCCCAGAGTCCTCTCTGTCCCTGAAAGTTCCCCTAACCTCTTCCTGCCTAGCTATTGACCATTCAGCTCTTTTGTAAACCAATTGCAGTGACAGATCTTCATGTGGTGTACAGGTATCCTGCAACAGGATTTTAAACTTTTTGCCTCTAAAGCTTTTTCTCCCTAGCTATTAGGCATATGGGCTCCTGTTTCCATTTGATAACTTAGAAAAGGATACCCCAGGAGGCTTTAAGTGACCTTGTAAAGATTATAAATTAAGTGGGTGATGACATCAACATCAGGATTCAGGCTCTTATCCCTCTCATCCCTGAGCTAAGGCCGGGGACCTCTGAGCTCAGGTGATGCCACACAGATTATTACCCCTAAGTCCCTGCCCCCACTACACAGCTTCCAACCTGGAGGTGTCTAGGCTAATCAAGACCTCAGGAGGGTTTGTGAAGTGGGTGAGAGAGGCTGTGGCCTTAGCAGGAGGTGAGGAGAAGCAGCTCTTGATTTGTGAGCTGGATCCTTTGATCTGAAAATCAATAAGAGTAAATGAATTGGACTGGAGGAAGTCTTTCCTGGCCAGGCCTGCTACGGTAGCTCTTAAACTTGCCATTGTCCTCCAGCATTCTGAGTCCCTCCAGAATCGCACCCCACCAGGGACCTCCATGGAAAGTAGGCATCAAGTAGACTTTTCATTCTGCTAGTGCCGTGTGTGTGTGTGTGTGTGTGTGTGTGGCACGCCGGGTGTGATTTCAATAGCTCTTCCCACTGTTTGGCAGCCGCAGCTGCCCCAGAGTCACAGCTGTAGGAAGAAGGCCTGGATTTAATAGGTCTTCACAGCAAATGTCAACTAGACCCTAACAAAGCTGCGTGGAGACTCCACAGGGAGCACAGCCAGGCTATTTCAAGACGCCACAGCCTAGTTCAAGGGCTGAGCGCTGATTTTGACCAGCCAGGAATTTAGAATGACCGTGTTTCTGGGATGTGATGCAGCTCCCGAGTTTGTCGTTTCTCCTGCCAGTCACCCTGAGCAGAAAGTACCAGAGGGCAGCAGGGAGGTACCTACTGGCCCTCTGAAGGGTTTGGGGAGCCATTGTCCCAAAGCCAGAAGGTAGTGTTACAGTCATCACTCTTGGGGCTCACATGAAGCCAGGCCCATCGGGAATATTCTCCAGTTGTTCATAACAGAGCAGCGGGCTTTGCATCCTGCCTCAGTGCCTGGCACAGCTTAGGCACCGCATGAACTGTACTGATTGGGCGATTGTTCCCTTGGTAATTGATAACAGTAGGGCCAGGGAAGTCCTGCAGAGAATTCTGGGAGTTTGGATTTAACCATCATCAACTGTAAGGAACTAAGGACAGCTAAGCTCAAGAAGCTAGTACCTAGGTTTTCCCAGCATGCCCCCTTCTAAGTTCTGATGCAGAACACTAACCCCTGCCCCATCACAGATGGGTTTCATGGACTTTAATGGGCCAGACCAGGAGAATTAGCATCTGACAAATCTTGGTTCAAATGCTGCCACCTGCTAGCTGTTTGACCACATACAAATTGCTTCATCTCAAAAAATAAAATATTAAAAATTAAAAAAAAACCCTAACAACTTGTTTTGGTTTGTCCCTCAACCCCCAGGTGTGTGCAGGTGTGTTCATGCCACAGAATGCCTATCAGATCAGAGCATGACTTCAGGAGTTGGTTCTTAAAGCACAATTAATAAAATCTCAGAAACTGAAATTGGTGTTCAACCTGAAGACCTGAAAAGCAAAGCAGTCAGCCACTGGCTTTACCTTGCCTTCAGTCCGAAATGGCAACTCCAGGGATCTCAGAATGAGACTGTGTCTGGGAGCTGTTTCCTCCAATTTTATAATCCTCTCTAGTTCTGGGATTAAAGGTGTGCACCACCTGGTTTCTATGGCAACTAGTGTGGCTACCGGGATTAAAGGTGTGTGTCACCACTGCCTGGCTGTAAGGCTGACCAGTGTGGCTGTTTTACTCTCCCGATCCCAGGCAAGCTTTATTTATTAAAATACAATTGAAATACCACTTCAGGTTCTCTCCTTTCATTGTAGTTCTGGAGACTAAACTCAGGTATCAAGTTGACCAGCAAGTGCTTTTACCTACTGAGCCATCTTACTGCTCCTGCTTCATCATTTTAAGTCTCAATTTTCTTCTCTGTCTTTCTCTCTCTCTCTCTCTCTCTCTCTCTCTCTCTCTCTCTCTCTCTCTCTGTGTGTGTGTGTGTGTGTCTGTCTGTCTGTCTGTCTGTCTGTCTCTCCCCCCCTCTCTCTCTGTGTGTGTGTGAGAGAGAGAGAGGGGAGAGAGAGAGAGAGAAAGAGAGAGAGAGAGAGAGAGAGAGAGAGAGAGAGAGAGAGAGAGAGAGAGTTCTTGTACAAGTGCAGGGGCATGAGTGAGTAAATATCAAAGGACAAACACAAGTCTTGGTCCGTGTCTTCCATCTAGTCTTAGACTAGGTCTTGTGTGGTCTGTGACCTTCCAGGATTCTCTTCCCTCTGCCTTCCAGTTGGGAGTCCTCCCCCATAGGACTACTGGGAGTACAGATGTGTGCTGGCACCTCCAGCTGTATAAGCATCCCGAGGATGTAACCCTTAGGTCCTCATGCTTTTCCTGTGGAGCCATCTCCCCAGCACAGAGACAGCAATTTTATGAAACCTTGATCTATTTCAGAACCGGCTAAGACAACACATGAGGAAGTGCCTGGCATTCTGTTGGCCTTGTAACAACTGATCATGAATAAAGGGACTTGAAACAACTGAAATGTTTTCATAGTCTCAGAGGTAAAAACATAAATCAGTAAGGGGGTCAGCAATTAGTAATGGTTACCAGGCCATTAGTATGGTGGCAGGCCGTGTTTTCTGACCACTTCTTACCCTTAAATCCAGAGAAGTTTTCCGGGCTTCAGTATAAACCTTTATATTTCTCATTATTCCAAGACTGAATTAGAGAAGGTTTATCCAACCCTTGGAGTGATTCGAAATAATAAAGAAAATAAATGTTTGCCCACCATAAATGAATTTGACTACCTCTTAGTTTGACTGATGCAAGGTTCTAGGATGTTCTAATCTAGGTGAACAGAGTAAGCCCCAAGCTTACAGAGATTGCCCACCATCCCTATTCAGCTCTGGCACCACATTCTGGCTATCATTTGACGTTAGATGTCATATCTCTTTAGTTTCCTAAGACGGTTGCCCAGACTTCCCCCGTTTCTGATGTCCTTGAAAGTTTGGAAAGTGCTGATCAAATATTTTGTAGCCTGCCTGTCAGTTAGATTTATCTGCCGCTTTCTCATGAGAGTGTTATAGACTTTGAAGAGGCAGACCCCAGAGACAAAATGCCCTTCCCTTCCCATCCTCTCAACAGTCCACACTGTCAACGTGACCTTCACATTCATGCTTACTTTGAGCATAAGGGATTGTTTGTCAGGTGTCTCCATTACAAGGGACTCGTTTTTATCTCGTTTTCATGCTGAGAACTTTGAGAGGCCATCATGGCGTGCGGATCTCCTTAAAGAATGGGACGCGCTGCCTTTTTTAGGGCAGAGAATGCAAATAAATGATTGTGAATTCTGCATGTAGCTAATATCCTTTGCTGAACTATTTGATCATTTATTTCAGTATGGACTCTGGGGTGTTTATTTTATTCTTTGACTATAATCTAATACTACTTTTCATTTTTTTGTAAAATTGTCCGAGCTTTGACTGTTGGGAGCATTCCCATTTGATTACTAGGTTCTTAATTTTTTTTACTTAATTGTTTTCACATAAAATATATTTTGATCATATCCTTCCCCTCCTGTTTTTCAATTTTTTTATTTTTGAGATTATAATATGATTACATCACTTCCCCTTCCCTTTTCTCCCTCCAAATCCTCCCACATCCCACCCTTCACACTCTTTCAAATTCATCTCTTTAGTTAATTGTTGTTATATACATAAGTGTATATATGTACACATGTTTTTAAATATACAGTTTTTAAACAGTTTGTATAATGTTACATGTATGCATGCTTTGTTTTCTTTTCTTTTTGGGATGTTGTGTGCATGTTTGTGTTTATGTGTGTATGTATGCATGTATGTATATGCGTTTAAGGCTTCTTGACTTTGTGGAACTGTAATGTATGTGTCCTGGGCTCACTGTAAATATTTCTGCCGTAGCCCCCAGAGCAGCCATTTCTCCAAGGAGTCGGGTCCCTTTTATTGGATGATGTTACTGTGATGGAGGTGGCTGCCTGTGGTCCAGAGGTTCAACTTTTGCAACCTTAAGTTTAAGATCTCATTTGAGCTGTAAGTAGAGACATGCAAATTGCCATTCTGTGGAGAAGTCTAGAGCTCATGGAGGGTCTGATGGGGACCACATCTGAAAGTCATCGTGCTAGAAACCCCTCTGTATCTGACACTGGCTTCGAATTCCTGGCCTTCTTGTTTCTACCTTCCGAGTGCTGGGATTACAGGTATGTGCTTAGCTTAGGTGCCTCTGTTTGGAGGAGTTTTGCCTTAAAGGGGAACATGGAAATGGACTGGTATCTAGAGAGGCATATGAGAACGGGAAGGATTCCCAAACAATTCTCTCTCCCCCCTTTTCTTTTTCTTCCTTTCTTTCCTTTTTGTTTTGTTTTGAGACAGAGTTTTTCTACATCACCCTGGCTGTTCTGGAGTTGGCTCTGTAGACCAGGCTGGCCTCAACCCGAGCAGCAGGTTTGCGATTCAAATCTAGATTCTTCTGATGCCGATGTCTGTAGTGCTCCTCAAGGTGCTCTTTTTAAAATCCTTGGGGATTCATTCCCTCTCTTCTTTCCTTTATTTTCTCCTTTTTGTGGAAAATGTGCTTTCTAGTTAGTAAGGTTATTGACATGTCTATAGGAAGGGTTCACATATAAGACAATGGAAGCCTTATACTTCTCCAGAGCCTGACCCAGAAAGCAATATAGACTTTTATGACCTTGATGTACTCCACATGTTTCTTTTCCTCGCCTGTGGAGGGTCAAATCCTTTTCACCTCTCTACTCATTCTCTTCATCCATCCATCCATCTACCCACCCATCCATCCATCCATCCATCCATCCACCCACCCATCCATCCATCCATCCATCCACCCACCCATCCATCCATCCACTCATCCACCCATCCATCCATCCACCCATCCACCCACCCACCCACCCATCCACCCACCCACCCACCCATCCACCCATCCACCCACCCACCCACCCATCCACCCATCCACCCACCCTCCCACCCATCCATCCATCCATCCACCCACCCACCCATCCACCCATCCATCCATCCTCCCATCCATCCATCCATCCTCCCATCCATCCATCCATCCATCCATCCTCCCATCCATCCATCCATCCATCCTCCCATCCATCCACCCATACCCACCCGTCCACCCGTCCATCCCAGAACTATATAGAGCACCTGGCAGATTCTTAGGATACAGTGAAAAAGTGGACACGGTGTATGTGTGTGCTCTTAAAACTTAGTCTCCTTCCTGAGTACTATTGGACACAGATGGCCAGTTCTGTGACAATGGCTTATTATTGTCCTCTGGTCCCAGGCAGTGTCCTAGTTAGGTTTCTGTTGCTGTGATGAAACACAGACCAAAACAACTCAAGGAGGAAAGAGTTGATTTTAGCTTACGGTCTCTTATTCCATTATGAGGGGCAGGAACCCAGAGATCATGGAGGAATGCTGCCCACTGGTTTGCGCCTCATACCTTGCTCTGCCTGCTTTCTTGTGCAATCCAGGACCAGGATGTGGCCAGGGATGGCACTGCCCACAGTGGAATGGGCCCTCCTTTAGGAATCATTAAATAAGAAAATGCCCTACAAACTTGACAGCAGGTCTGTCTGATGGAGGTGTTTTCTCAATTGTGGTTCCCACTTTCAAGATTACTCTAACCTGTGTCAAGCTGACAAAGAAACTCACCATCATTGGCAGGTGATAAAGGTGAGGAGAGAGGGTTGGGTGCACTCCAGCTTGAGCAAGTGGCGAGTGTGGCTAACTGTAAAATCTGAGGTTAACCTAAAAGGGACAGCCACTTCGCAAACAGGCCAGTAATCCTGAGCCATAAGCGCACTTTCTCACAGAGAAATTGGAGAGGAACACTTTCGTGTGAAGGCTCCCAATTATAAGTTGTTGGCAACTGATTTTTAAGAACCCTTAAAAAAACATTTCCTTGCCTTCCTATATACGTACCTCCTCCATTTATAAGTGATGCCCTCCAATTTATGGGTGTCAGTTTGCAAATTTTGCCTCTCAATAATCCAGTTAATAAGAAAACGTGGTAGCTCCATGCTTACCTAATAAACAAGCAAACTACTATTTAACATTATCTGTGTTTCCACTTTGGTCTTTAAAATTTTTTTATTGTGTATCCCAGCCTTCAAATATTAATTTCTCTGAAATATACTTTATGGCCACTGAGATGTGTCTAAAGAATTATAAATATGCATGCATTAAGATTGAGCCCAGGGGTATTAGGTTCTAAATGCTAACTTTAACTTTTAAAGGGCATGTTGCTTAAGAAAAAACTCAGAAAGAAATGGGTCTTCTGGAATTGACTTTGCTATGAGTGTTGAGTGTGGAAGGACGAGACACACAACTCAGACCCTCGGAACTAGGACATGCACAGTCTCTCTGGTCTAGGTCACTGAATTGAATCCAGCCCAAGGCAAAACTGTCTGCAGTATGTCACCATCAACATCTGTTCAGTGGTCTGTGTGAGGGATGTGGGAGCTCAGCCTGCTTAGAGCCGGGATAACTATGCCATTCGGTAGCTGTGCTCCAATGATGTCCTTTAACGTGAGTATCGCCATCTCCTGGTTACTTGATAAAGCCACTGAAGTAGATGGGGTGGGTCCAGAGGGCCCATGAGAAAGTCATGCTTCGAGTCTTTCTGTTAGTTTGTCTATCGTGTGACACAGCACTACCTAAATGTCAGGTTTTGTTTTTTATTTATTTTAAAATTCTATTATTTTTTATTATGTGTGTGCGTGTATTTATGTGTGTGTGTCAGTACCACAACACCCACATGGAGGTCAGAAGACCACCTCGGGGAATCAGTTCTCCCCACTTCCATTATATGACCCAAGAATTATTGGGCTATTGCAGCAAGTGCTTTTTTCTGCTGGGCCACCTCACTGGCTCCAGGTGTTCCTTTATTTCCATGAGTCATATTATATCTCTGCCCCAGATACACTATTATTTGCACAATTTTAAAGAGCAAGCCACATTTTAAATAATTAATTTCATATGGAGGGTTTGCTTCATTGTCATTAATCAAAAACTAATATTACTTGTCACAGAAGAGAAAGCAACTCTGAGGTGCAACATAAGTTACATTAACTGTTACAGCTTTGTTAACAGCTGTGCATGGGGTATACTTACCTTGTTCACCATTGACGGACTGTGTTAGAGCCAAATCCTTCTGTGAGGAAAGAAGAGAATTTTTAGCCCTAGATTACACATCTAGGTTAAGTTCGCCATTCTTTTTCTGGAAAGCTATTGACTCAATAACTTATCAACTGACTTGAAGTTGATCAAATCCCCATTCTGAGTCTAGCAGAGTTCACCACCCTGTGCTTTCTTCTTGGCTGTGAATGTTGGATTTTTCTATTGCGCTCTGTTGATGACACACTGAGCAGACATTTATTCAGAACACACTAGAACAACCCCCAACCCCACCCAAGTTCCATGGCTGGCATATCCATGGTTCAGTACATTGGTTCAGATGATTTAGTTAAACGTTTTTGTAACGCTCTTAACGTGCATGAAAGGGGGTACGGTGGAAGAAACTGGGCGCCCACAGATTTCTTTGGAAGCTGAAGGACCAGGTCAGGCAGAACCAAGAGGTCTCCAGAACATAGTTATGACCGGATACTTGTCAGGAATGGACCCTCCCTCTAGATGCCTGCCTGCTTATACGAAAAGCCGGCAGCTCTCCGTCATAGTTGCTGAGCACGGAGCTGTCCGCAGTGCTGATTTCTGTCTGCAAGATTGACTAGGTTACATAAGGAAAAGGATCTTAATGGCTTTTTGAATGAGCTGTGAGGAAAGGCACTCTCTTCCCGATTTTCCTCTTTTCTGCCCCCAAACTATTTTTTGGCTATATTTCTGACCGTGTCGACGCAGAAATGCATATAACAAAAGCAACCCTTGCTAGCCATCAGCCACTTCTCAGGGCACTTTGTATATATTATCTCTTTTAGTCCCTGCAATAGCCTTATTCATGATTATCCCCACTTTCTAGATAAATGATATGGTGAGAAAAGAGGTTGTTTAACTGGTTCAAGGTCACATAGTTAATGTAGAGGTGGAATTGAGGTTTAAATATTCTAACGTCAAATAATTTTAAATAAGATTTTCTCCTTTAGATGTGTAAGGCTGGAGGCTGACTGATTTAGATCAAGTCCAGTGCCTATGATTTACTTATCACAGAAAGTCTTGATTTTCTTTTTGAATAGCAACATTGACTGCGGCTGCTGGTAGGCTGTCATAGTGTACAACTGCATTTGATCTTCAGTGCAGGTGGCCAGCCAGCACTGATGACCGAGCCTTGCTGACAGTCGGGAACACCTTCTCCTGAACCCCAAAGGCCTCACTATCTGGATAAATGTTTCTCTTGTATTTTGAGGGAGCTCTAAGCACAGTAGACTCTCTATTGTAGAAAACACACCTTCTACGTGCCTCTAGATTGATGCAGAACAAGTCCAGTCACAAAGAACACAACCAGCTTAAGAAAGCAGGAAGAGAGTGAACATGTTCAAAGGGCTCCTGGATTTGCAATTCCCATAAATACACTCCCTAGCCTACACTAGAGCCTCCTTTATGTACATAAATACTCAACATTGCTCAGGTCCCACCATTCCCAATACTTGGATATTGCAATGTTTTGTAATCCAAACAACTGTCAGAAATCAAATGCCCCCTTCTTCTTTTATAATAGCATGTTTACTGCTTCTCGGCCCCCATATGACATTTATGGCATACCTGGTTATAGGAACAAGGGAAAATAAGACTCATCTGCTATTTGAAGCTGATGTAATCTCCTCCCTAACAGAACTGCCTATTACAGGGCTTTGTGCATTGCCTGAGGCTTCACCTTTCTCTTTCTGCAAACTCCTCCTTTCTCTCTCCAGGGATAAACACAAATTAATGTGTGCACTGGAAGCTGGCGCGCGATGACATCAGGGTCTTAAGGAAGCCAGTTTGCACTGTGTAGAAATGATGGATTCAGCTCCCTGTGGTTCCCTGACTTCTAATCAAACATGCTAATTAGAAGCTCACAAACAAGCCAAGGCTGAGAAGAGGGTGGCTTCACCCGGGAGGGGTGCAGAGTGCTATTCTCAACCCCGCTCAGCTTGAGCACAATGTTTCTGCCTTTGTTCCTCAACAGCAAGAACTGCTCTGCCCTGCATCGCCATCTCCTTACCTATGATACAGAATAGAAATCAATACCTCTTCCCCAAAACATTCTTGGTATTGCCTTTATCATGTTGACAAATAGCCATCATTTTGGTGTTTGATCAATTGATACTCCATAAAAGTATTAACATCTCTCTTGATTATCTCTTGGCTGCTCACAGTAAGGGATGAACGCATTTGTTGACATATTTTTTTTAAAAAATGATGTGCCAGGTACCCAAATGACAGTTGTAGTGCTAAGATATCATATAAAACCAAGTCCACCTAGAGCCTTCTGATGTACCTCCATAGTTTAAGATGAGTCATGCTGGCAGGTAGCTCAGTGTGCTGATTTTCTTTTGTTAGCTTGGCTCAAACTAGAGTTACCCAGGGAAGAGGTAACTTCATTTGAGGAACTGCCTCCATCAGACTGATCTGTGGGGGCATTTTCATTGCTGTAGATAGATTTAGGAGGGCACAGCCTACTGTATAGGAAAGGCAGGTGAACAAGCCATGGTGAGTGATCCAGCAAGCCATGCTCCTCTATGACAAAGAGTCTGTGGTCTCTGCCTCCAACTCCTGCTTTGGCTTCCCTCGCGATGGACTGTAGCCTTTAAGCCAAATAAAGCCTTCTGCGTCCAGCTTGTTCTCGGTCAGTGTTTATCATGGCAAAAGGAAAAGCCACCACTGTCTTTTCTGATTAGCGCTCTTTCCCTTGCCAAGAGATGTGGCCATGAAGAAAGTGCAGCCTAAGAAAGGGCTGTAGGTGTTACAGCAGAAGAAGTTTCGAAGGCATTTCGACAATATGTTTGCTTTGTAGCTCTATGGACATGAAACAGCCTTGTCTCTAGACTTGGCAGATATGAACTATACATAGCATATCCTGGAATTTCACAATCCAGATCTCCCTTTCTTCTCTGAGTACTGGACTCAGGACTCCAGAGTGCTCCCCCCCCTCCCCACATTCCTAGGATTTTAGAGCTGAGAAAAATTTGATATTGCCAAATACACAAACAATGAAAGTTTCATTAATGAGTCTTGGGCTAATAGAATTCTTTCTTTTTTCATTAATTTAATATTTATGTTACTGAAGGCCTACTGGATGCCAGGTGCTGAACCACTAATACTTACGGTGTTCCTTTCTATGCTCCTCGTGTGCTTTGTGTCTTCGTGGGTGACACAGAAGACAAAAGCAGCCAATAGGAAGGTGCTTGGGGTGATGAAGATGCAGGGTAGTTGAAGGGCTTAAAGACGACAGGACCAAACACCGTGATCAGAATCCCTGGCCATACAGCCTGGCTTTGGGTCTGGCTACTTGCTGCATTAAGAGAAAATGATATAAAATATGTAAGAAGGAAAAGCAGGTTTATTTACAGTATGGGCCTGTGGTAGTTTGAAAGAAAATGACCCCCACAAAGGGGGTGGCACTATTAGGAGGTGTGGCCTTGTTGGAGGAAGTGTGTCACTGTGGGGATGGGCTTTGAGATATCTTTTGCTCAAACGTCTCTCATTGTGACTAACAGTCGATTTCCTGTTCTGCAAGGTTTAGCACTCTCAGCTCCAGCACCAGGTCTGCCTGCATGCTGCCATGCTCCCCTTCATGATGATAGTGGACTGAACCTCTGAAACTGTAGGCGAGTCACCCCAATTAAATGTCTTACTTTATAAGAGTTGCCATGGTCATGGTCTTTTCATATCAATAAAAATCCTAAGACAGGCTCAAACCAGAATCATTATATGTCTCTACCTTCCCACTATTACACTTTATACAAAGAGCAGAACAAAAACCAAGAAATGTACACATTAGATTTGATTGTCTACTCCAGGAACTTAGCTGAGAGCCTATCCTTGGTCTAGGTACTGGGGCTTCTGGGATTTGTCTTCATTCTTGGAATGACATTTTCTATAGGGAGCTGGACCTGGGAAAGAAGTCTGTCTGTGTATTAATTAATCAATTTATATTTGAAGTTGTACTGTCTATGAGTTCTCTTATCATGGGGCAGTGGAGTGTGTCTGTCTGTCTGTGGAGAATGATGTTTGAACCGGGCTTTGGCATGAAGGAGCCAGCCTTGCAATTTTCAAGGTGAAGAACTTTCTGGTTGTTCCAGTAATGAACGCAACAAAGTGGGAATAAGTTTCCCATACTGAAGAACAGAAGTAGGAAGCCAGTATGGATGGACCATGATAAGGGAGGGTGTGGTAGAGGAGACAGGCAAGGTGGGGGAGATGGTCAGCGTTGTATCAGGTACAGTCTTGTAAGCCACAGCAGGTGTTTTAGAGAGGGGGGATTACATTTTTATCACATCTATTTATTTTGTATGTCTGTATGGGTGGGTAGATATATGTATGGGCACATGCCATGACATCCATGTAGAGATCAGGGGACAACTTGCTGGAGTTGGTTCTCTCCTTCCCCCACGTGGGTCCTAGAGACCAAACCCACGTTGTCAGGTTGGGTGGCAGGCACTCTTCACAGCTGAGCTGTCTCCTTGACACTTCGATTTCATATTTCTTTTCGTGCAGTGGAATACCATTGAGAAGATTTAAGCAGGGAAATAAAGTGACATATTTAGTCTGAAAGGCACAGTTGGCCTGCCTGAGGGCAGTGGTAGGATGGTGAGAGGTGAGAGAGGAGCGGGGAGTATGGCTCAGAAAGGTTTTGCAGTGAACCAAATGAGAGATAAATTCTGACTCGCGTAGTGAGAGTGTGGCCGAACCTGGAGCAAAAATTCCAGTCTCATTCCAACAACAAATGGATTACATACAACTGAAAAGTATATAAAGAAAGGAGCAGTTGCTGTCCATAAAGTGGCCAGTATTTTTCCACGCTCCTTTATTGCTCCGTTTCATTCTGCCGTAATCATCTGAGGTAGAATCCATCGCTCTTCATGGCATTTGGCAGATGAGGAAGCCGCAGCTGTAAAAGCTGAAGAGTATCCATCCACACAGAGCGAGAGGCGGAGTAGCAGGGTGAAGCTTAACAGTCAAATTAGTCTAACTCCAAAAGTCTGCAAGGCACCGGGATCAGTCCTGTTGCTGATAGCGAGGAGCCGGGTGGCTCAGTGGTTACACGGATGGGTACTGAACCCAGGAAGACTCAGTTCCCAGCCTGGTTCTCTTCCTTCAGAACTCTGTGACCTTGGGCAAGTGGTCTCAGCAACTTCTCATTGCCTCTGACTCTGCTCTATAAATAGAGAATAGGAACAGTAGATTTTAGTCCCCAGAGTTGCTGATTTCCCACATGCAGTTCAGACCAGTGCTTGTCACAGGGATGAATGCAGAGATCATGAATATCACCATGAGAATGGGAACCACACTTTGGACCATACTGCAAAGGCAGCAGGCTCTCCTCCCGCTTCTGCGCAGCTGGAATGCTTAGCCCAGAGCAGAGGTTTGCTGGACATTGTATTTCACTCCCAGAGTGCCCAAAACATCTACACATCTCCCTAGGAAGCTCGGGTGTAACCAGAGAACCACTGAGTATCTTCCAGTGATGCAGCATGATAGGCCATAGGGGAAGGAACCACGGCATAAGCGAGCTCTTTAAAAGTGGGGTAAGAGTCAGATGGGCTGGGGTAGTTATAAGAGGGCCCTTCTTTATATATGGGAGAGCCCAGGAACGAAAACAGAGGAAGAATTATGGAAGGGGGATCCCCTAGAGCAGTTGTGAACCACCTGACACGCAGGAATTTGAACCTGGGTCATCTGGAATTGCAGTAATTGCTCTTAGCCACTGGGCCACCTCTCCAGCCCCATAATCCTGATTTCTAGAACAGAGGGCTGCCGCGCCCCAGGGAAAGAAAACAGTCTTTTCCATGGTTCCTCGGCAACTGCTCCGTCACATGATGGTCAGCAGGGGGCAGTGTCGCCAACGTATCACTGTGAGTGAGGGGCTGTCTGCTCCTCTGCGAGGGTCCTGGAAGGAGCTTATGAAACCCGAAACTGCAGCCGCTTGTGCAGTTCCTGAGGATAGCCCACCTCTTCGCTTCTCTGAGTCCTATCTCTTCTCCATGTCTCCCATGCGTTTCTCCTTCCTTGCATCCTCTGCTCTGGTTTGGGTCCACATTCCTCATCTTTTACCTCTGGAAAGCACGCGAAAGTCCGCTGCCTCCTTGGATCTTCTGAAATATTTTCTGAGAGCCGGTTGTGCAGACCGAGAAACAGATCCAGAGAAGTTCCTGGTCCCTCAGGCCCGGTTCTTTGCTCCAGTATCCTTACAGGCTGGCTACGAAGGCTTCTAGTGTTTATCACCGCAAAGAGCTCTCTCTGACCCCAGGAACCACACACCCTTCTGAGTTACAAGCAAAGCTTCCAAAGCAATAAACAAGGAAGGGACTTCTTCACAAACATGGCGTCAGGGGTCCTATATGTTTTAGGAAGCTCCCTCTGAAAGGATGGAGAGTCCAAGCCTCTAAGAGTTCTGAGTCCACTTAGGACCAGGAGGGAACAGACCTGTCTGTGGATTTTTAAGGAGAGAAGCCACAAGCATTCCGGATTCAGGGCCACAGGAAGGAGCTGTGCTTAACAAACACTAAGCAAATACTGTTTGCATTATTGAAGGGGGGCTGTGAGAAAGCCCCTTCTCTTTAAACCCCAGTGTCCCCTCGTGAAGGGTGACTGAGGTACCGTATGTCTAAGAGTAAGGTAAGAGCCCACCACACAGTCTACATTCAGTCGGCTCTGCTCCAAAGAGGAGGCTCACATGCTCATTTTTTTTCATAGCTCCTTTCCTCCCCCACCCCCTACCTAGCATCTAACATATCCCAGGCTGGCTTTGAATGCCCTATGAAGCGAGGATGACCCTGAACTTCTGATTCACCTGCCTCTCTCTCCCAAATACTGGGATTGCAAGCAAGTACCACCGTGCTTGGTTTACGTAGACCTAAGAGTTGGACCCAGGGTTTCGTGCATGTTAGGTGAGCGCTCTACCAAAGGAGCTTCAGCCTCAACCCTCTGAGCCATTTTTTATTGAAGACTGTTTACTCTGATGAATCCCCTTAGTGACACAGTGTAGCCACAGCTTTGGAGGTAAGCTTCCGCCCCCACAGACTCCGACTCCAGGCTCGCCTCTAGTCAATCACAGCCGGCCAAAGCAGCTCTGTGTTGGTTTTAATCTGGCCTTTAGAGCCTTGATCTTTTTTTTTTTTTTTTTTTTTGGTTTTGTTGTTGTTTTGTTTTTGTTTTTGTTTTTGTTTTTTTTTCTCTCCCTGGGTGCTTTTTCTGTTTGGAGACCTGCAACCCTGGCTGGTCTGCTGCTCACAGATCCACCAGTCTCTGCTTCACAAGTGCTGGGCTTAAAGACATATTCCCTCCATGCCCAGCTCCCATAAACCCTAGAAGTACTGCATCCATCACCAGGGAAAGTTCAGGCTCGGCTGCTGGGGGATGCACATCACACGGGATGAGCTCGGTTTTCAGACCAGGCTCAGTCAGTGGTTTCCAGAACGAGTGAGAGAACCCAGCTAAGATCAAGAGAACCCCAGCCCTAACCCACTGCTCACCCCAAGACCACAAGAATGCCCATGTTAGGCCAGAAGAATTGCTCAGCTGACCCTTAGAGAGCATCAGCAATCACACTTACCAATGCACGATGCTTGGGAGGGGCACTTTGTCATCCTTGGCTGGTTACTAACCATTTCATCTCAGACTGATGGAAGGATGAAGGACAAGCTTGGTAGGATGATTTCACAAAGTTACTAACTGTACTGCCAAATACTTAAAGTAACAATGGTAACTTTAAAGCTGGCTGTGGGCCCGGCAGTGGTGGCGCATGCCTTTAATCCCAGCACTCGGGAGGCAGAGGCAGGAGGATCTCTGTGAGTTCGAGGCCAGCCTGGTCTACAAGAGCTAGTTCCAGGACAGGCTCTAAAAAAGCTGCAGAGAAACCCTGTCTCGAAAAACCAAAAAAAAAAGAAAGAAAAAAGAAAAAAAAAATAAAGCTGGCTGTGGGCGCATAGTTGTTCAGAGAAGACACCGGAGTAAGACAGACCAGTTCCAAATTGCTATTCCACCACAAATGGAGGTTCTAGATCTGTCTGTGCCCTCGTACCCTTTTCTGAAGGTTGGGGGTACTAATGAGCATAAAGTGGGCTAGTAAATGTGGGGTGTCTTGTTTGGTACCTGGCACACGATGAGCAGGCAATGAACACTGAGCATTGTTAATGGCTGTCTTGGTTACTTCTCTATTGCTGTGACAAAACACCATGACCCAGCAGCTTACAAAGATAGGGTTTACTTGGGCGTACGGTTCAGAGTCCTCGATGGTAGAGCAAAGGCACGGCAGCAGAAACAACCGAGAGCTCCCATCTTGATCCACAAGCAAGAGGCAGAGAGGAAGAGACACGTTGGGAATAGGATGAGTCTTTTGAAACCTTTAAGACTGCCCTCAGTGACACACCTCCTCCAGCAAGGCCACACACCTCCTAATCCTTCACAAACAGTTCCACCATCTGGAGACCAAGTAATCAAACATGAAACTATGTGATCATTTTCATTCTAACAAATCCTGTAGTGATGATTAAGTATCCAATAGGCTGTCTGTCTATTATAGCCCCGTGGTTGTCATAGGTTGAATGGGTACTCCACAGAGTGTCACAATTCATTTAAGGTATTGAAAGTAGAATTATAGTGTGTGCATGTGTGTGTGTGTGTGTGTGTGTGTGTGTGTGTGTGTGCGCGCACACACACACACACACACAGCACACACACACTTTTTGTCATATTGGGGATCAAACTCAGTACTTTGCACATATTAGACAATCATTCTAGTACTGAGTCACATCCCCAGGCTTTTCTTGTTTTATTTTGAGATAAAACCTTGCTAAATTGCCCATGCCGGCCTTGAACTCACCATGTAGCCCAAGCAGCCTTCCATCATGAGATCCTCCTGCCTTAGACAAGCTTCAGACTCTCAAGTGGCTAGACTTACAGACTTGCACCCACGTGACTTTTTAAAGTAACATTTACAAAGCAATTATAACTCAGAATACCTCCTAAGGCAAATTTCTTGATTAAAGAATCTCTTGGAGTATGAGTTATAACTTCTAATCGTGAGCCCTGAACTCTAATGCACTAACCTTGACTGTATTTTCTATAAGGGAAACTGCTATTGCAGACAGGGGCTTACATCTTTTTCTGAGCCTAACAACTCAACTTTGTCTTTTGTTGAACTAAGAAGCAAGACAATTGCCCACCATAGCAAAGGTGAGAAAAATAACCACCTGCCGTGTCTTCTCATGAAAAGGTTTAACAGACATTGTCAAAAAGTCAAAAGAAAACCAGCCTTAGGCTAAAGTTCAGGGTGAAACTTGAGGATTCCCTTCCTTACCAGCTCTCTGACATAGTCAGTGCTGTTTATTCCGGGCAGAGAAGAAAAGGGGTGGAGGGGCTGGGGAGATGGCTCAGTTGGCAAAGTGCTTGTCGAACAAGAGTTAACACCTGAGTTCAATCCCGAGGACCCATGTTAAAAAGCCAGGCTCAGTGGCCCATGCTGGAGAGGAAGAGAAAGGATAAGCTGAAGGGCTGGCCGGCCAGTCAGTCTAACTGAATCCTTGATCTCCAGGTTCTGTGAGAGATTCTGCACACACAAGAAAGCACGCACCAAAGCACACAGAGGTGCCGTGGTGGAGACAGTGATGGAGGAGGAACTTCTGCTGAGTTTAGAGCTAACTGCCCTGTTAGTGTCTCCAAGCAGATTTAGTCTGTGTGAGCACCCACTAATTTTGCCGACCCTTAACTGATTCAATTAAAAATAAAAAATATACTTGACAAAAAATCATGATGATATCTAGGATCATATACGCTAGTTAAAAACATTTTATATGTATTTTCCTTTTCCCCAAATCGATTCTTTTGCTTTCTTTTTCCATGGGAGTAGGTGATCAATACTGCACACCTGTAAGTGTGCCTAAAACTCTGCATGGAGGTGTTCAGTCTCTGGACCTGCTAGGGAGGTCCATGTGGGTCCAGACTGTGGGCTCTAACTCAGAGAAGTAGTATGTTTCCCTGATCCCATTATCCAGGTGTGGATGGTTCCCACCTCCTCTCCCACAGCTCAGACACAGGCCTTGTATTCCCGACTAGGGCACTTGTCAGTGCACTTCTCGGGATCTCGGGGAATGAGCAGAAAGCACTGGGCATCAACACAGAAACCTCACTGTGGGTTTCTGCAGCTATCCTGGCTCCCACAGGGCTGCAGAGAAAGGCTGTGATGGCACCAAGGTTACGGAGTGGGTATCAATAGCTCTCACTGGCTCCCGGTGATGTGTGGTTCCTAGATTTCACCTTTCCCCCAGTGAAACCTCCTGAGAGTCACACTGTGGTTTGTCAGGGAAGCAGACTGGCTGGACTGGTGGGAACCAGTGTCTGACATTGCCCCCGTTGTGTTTGCGGAGCTCCCCCCGGATTGGTTGGCATTATTGATTGTTAAATGTTATGGATTTCAGCCCTGGCTGAAGAGTGACAGAATCCTAATGTTTTTATTGAATTTCTCTGAACCCAGGGGAGGAACCACAGCCTATTTTTCTGTGTGTCCCTGTCTCTGATTTCCTCTTTGTCATCTAGCCATCTCTACTCAGCAGTCCACAGCAGAGGATGGTGGTTTCCCCATAGCTCGCGTTTAAAGCCTGCAACAGAGAACAACCCAAGTCTCTGAACTACAATGGAGAGCTCCTGCAAGGGGGAGTTTCATGACCTGGTAGAGAGCAGTGGCCACCTCTGGCCCAGCCACCTGTGTTTAGGAGGTTATAGGCACATTATGTAAGTATAAGCACATTTGGCATGGATCCGTAAATGACAAGGGGCAGGCAGTTGTTTGAGAAGGGCACCGCTGTGGGTGGCTTCTGCAGTGACTTATTCCTGGTGACACACGTCTATGCCATCCGCTCTCCTCAAGTAAGGGCTGGATTTAGAGACTTGCTTCTAGTGTATAGATGGTCTCAGCAGGTGAGATGTCATCTCTAAAACTGGGTGGCAAGCCTAGGTCTCTATCTCACTCAAATTCTTCCCGGTTCACTTTTGCTCACTCTGCTAAAGCAAGCTACCACTTGTGGTCCCTGGCGAAGCCTGGGAGGCAAAGAACTGAGTATGGCCTCTGGTCAAATGCTAGCAGGGAACTATCCTGCCAACACCCAGTGGAAAGATCTTGCCAGTAGATCCTTCCTACTCACGCCCAGAGATGTCTGCAGTCCTGGCTTGTTCTTCCATTGCAGCCCTTGGAGGGACCTTGAAACAGAAGCACCTGCTAAGTCATGCGCAGATTCCCTGAGCCACAGAAACGACTAGACAGCAGATGCTGTTTCAAGCCACTTTGACTTCATCCTTCTCTAAGTCTGCCCATAAACTGCTAAGATTTAGAGTGGTTAACTATGCAGCCCAAGATGGCCAATACGGGACTTTCATGGCTGCAGAGGCTCTGAGAGCAGGGTCCACATCCTTACCTTACAATATGGCAGCTTGCGAGTGTTTGCATGAGTTACAGAACCTCTGCACGCTACACTGTCACCTATAGAACAGATAATAGTGGCTCATGTAGTTCTTGTGAGGCTAAATGAGATAACACAATCCCAGCGAATGCAGTTAGTGGAGCTATACGAAATAAATCAACAGGCTAATATTGATTAATTGGCTATTATTAACTAAAATTTACAGCATCATGAAGTTTGGCTTATGCCTGAAATTTCAGGAGCTAGAGGGCTGGCTCAATGAGTAAGAGTGTGTGCTGATCCTGCAGAAGACTCAAGTTCAGTTTCCAGCAGCTGTATTGTGCAGTTCACAACGCTCTGTAGCTCCAGCTCCAGGATAGCCAATGCCCTCTTCTGGCCTCCTCAGGTACCTGCACACACACACACACACACACACACACACACACACACAGAGAGAGAGAGAGAGAGAGAGAGAGAGAGAGAGAGAGAGAGAGAGAGAGAGAGAAACACATAAGTAAAAAAAATAAAACACCTTAAAGATTTAAAGAAACCTTAAAGAGCATTCACATGTCTGTTAAGACTGCTCACATGGGCCATTGTTACCCTGGCTTCCTCTTAGAGAAATCTAGAGGATTCTATGCCCCTTATAGAAATGACTAGAAAGGAGGCTGGTGAGATGGCTCAGTGGTTAAGAGCACTGATTGCTCTTCCAAAGGTCCTGAGTTCAATTCCCAGCAACCACATGGTGGCTCACAACCATCTGTAATGAGATCTGATGCCCTCTTCTGGCACACAGGCATACATGGAGGCAGAATGTTGTATACATAATATATAAATAAATCTTTTTTTAAAAAAAGAAATGACTAGAAAGGAACATAAAATACCAAGCAATCTCCATGAACTCTACAGCAGTGGACTATTTTGATTTTAGGTATTACAGTAGAGCACAATTTTGTGTCATGGAAAAGCTGACTGAAAACAGAACCAGTGCTTTCAGACTCAAAAACCTCCAAATCTATTTGAGTTGATGGAATTGAACTTGTTTTTGCGGTTGCCTTCCACAGAAAGGCATCCGACAACCTTCCACAGCCAATTATCTTGTGGGTTGAAATGCCAGGGCACCACGCAGGTGGCAATCAATCACAAAGACGGATGCTGAAGATGAAGCTCACAAGGGTAAATCATCAATGCTTAAAATGTTTCTGCCTTCTGAGGGCAAAACCCACGATGTCAGCAGTTCCCTGGGATTTGCTTATCAATTCAAAGCACAGGCGCGCAGGGACTCTGTTTGCTGTCTTCCCTGGGATGTTGTTCTCCTGCCAGGAGCTGCAAGTCTCCACAGCGGAGGGACATTTGCAGATTTCCCCACCTTACCTTACCTCTATCTTCTTCCCTAGTCCCAAGACCACTGTTCAAGCCCACATTTCTTGCTATCCAGAGCCATGACTCTATTATAAACGCCCTGCCCCCGTGGCTCAGGTGTCTACCCCTCTCTTTGGGTCACTTGACCCAGTAAACTTCTTCCTTCCTGACTGCCATGTGGGGACAGCTTCCTGAGCACCCCTTTTTTCTGCCCTAAAGCCAAGCACAACAGAAGCCTTTCTCTGTTAGAGACTCTGGTACTGTTTGCTTAGAAAACAGTAGAGAAAGAGTAAGTGGGAAAAGCATCGGTAAGAGACCTTACCCTCCCTCCAAAAATTCCCAAGCTTGCTGAGCAGGGCCTGCCACTATGTGTAGTTGGGATCATTTGGGGTCTGTTGGGGTCACCACAATTTATCTCCCCATTGCCCTCTCGTGTTCCTAAGAATGCTGGAGGAAATTGCTATACATGCATGTGTGTATGTACATATATGATGTATTTATGCATATGTATATATCAATCTGTATATAACAGTCATATATAAAATGATATTCTAAAAAATTCATCATTAAGTGATAGCATCCTTGTGTGAGCATCATAAAGTACAATTGCATTAGCTAAGATAACTACACTGTTGCTAGGCATCCTAGTTTCATTTCCGTTACCTTGATAGAATTCCCTGACAGAAATCAACTTAAGGGAGAAAGGGTTTATTTGGCTTATGACTATAGGTCACAGTCCATCATTGGTGGACGTCAGGGTAGGAACATGAAGCAGAAATCACACGCAAACACTGCTTGCTGGCTCAGTTGCAGACTCAGGTCTAGCTAGCTTTCTTATAGTGCATAGGACCACTTGCCCAGGGATTAGTGCCTCCCCCAGTGGGTTGGGGTACTTCAATTAACAATCAAGACAGCCCTTCACAGATATGCTCACAGGCCCACAGGCCAATCTTATCTGAGCAATCCCTCAATTAAGACTCCCTTCTCTCATGACACTAAGTCGTGTCAAGTCAACACTAGGATAAGGGGCTGTCTCAAACTAGATATTACTAACATCTTAGAGGAGAGAGCCAGACTAAATTATGTCAAAGACTTCATGGTTTTTGCTGAGCTCTTTCCAAGTTCCTGCCCTTGGGCTATAATAGGCAGATGGAAAGTCATCTCCAGGTTCCAAAACAGTCACTGGAAAGGTAAAGGTCTTAGGCAAAGCCTGGATAGTGTCAACAAGAATTCAACTTTTTCAAACTTTTTCAAACTGGGTGGTGTTGGCACACGCCTTTAATCCTAGCACTCAGGAGGTAGAGACAGGCAGATCTCTGTGAGTTCGAGGCCAGCCTGGTCTACAAGAGCTAATTCCAGGACAGGTTCCAAAGCTACAGAGAAACCCTGTCTCAGAAAAAAAATAATATCACTTTTCCCCCTTGCCAGAGAAGAAAGAACAGAGCAGAGCTGTTGGGATGAGACACAGTGAAAGGAACAGAATAGCCTGGTGCGGGGAGACAAAATGAAACGGCAGACAGAAATGAGCAGAACAGACAAGAAGGAGATGGAAGACAGGGAGGAAAAACAACGCAGGCAACCTTGGAAGACTCCACTGCCAGGGCTCCAAGCTATAGAGAAATTACTAAGAACACGATTTCAGTGAGACAAAATGGACTCTAGAGGGGTTCCCAGGTGTCCAAGGAGATGTCCCCAGCGTGCTCCTTGAGCAGCTGAGGAGAGGGCGCCTGAACTGGCCCTATACTATAGCCACACTGATGAATATCTTGCATATCACCATAGAACCTTCATCTGGTTGGATAGAGATAGAGACAGAGACCCACATTGGAGCATTGGACTGAGCTCCCAAGGTCCAAATGAAGAGCAGAAGGAGGGAGAACATGAGCAAGGAAATCAGGACCGCGAGGGATGCGTCCACTCACTGAGACAATGGGACTGATCGAATGGGAGCTCACCAAGGCCAACTGGACTGGGACTGATAGAGCATGTGATCAAACCGGACTCTCTGAATGTGGCTGACTAGGAGGGCTGACAGAGAAGCCAAGGACAATGGCACTGGGTTTTGATTCTACTGCATGTACTGGCTTTGTGGGATCCTAGCCTGTTGGATATATCTAGAAATAGATCTGGTTGGAGTGGGGAGGACCTTGGACTTCCCACAGGGCAGGGAACCCTGACTGCTCCTTGGACTGGAGAGAGAGGGGGAGTGGAGGGAGGGGAAGGGAAATGAGAGAAGGGGAGGAGGTGAAAATTTGTAAAAATTATATAATTTAATTAAAAAAGAATTATTGCAGGTGAATAAAGAAAATCCATCCCTCATAGTCTTTTTGCATGCCCCCTCTTGCCCTTCTGCCTTCCACATGAGTTGAGGCAGTATGAGACCCTCCCCAAAAGCCAAGAGGGGGCAATTTCCATGCTCATAGACTATAGTTCCAACTGTTCTGCTGTAGCAACACAAAACACAACAAGAAGCATGCTAATGAGGACGCTGAGTCAGACACTGGATAACAGAAGAGACTGGAGATTGAAAGGCAGAACTAGCCTAATGACACACATTTAAGGCCATCAATGTGTGGATGGTATTTAAGGCTTAGGAATGGATGAGGTCTCTCAGGAAGGGAGTACAGAGAAGAGAACTGTGTTGGTTGGCTAGTTTTATATTAGCCTGACACAAGCCTAAGAAGGAATCTTCTTGATTGATAATTTATATAGGAGGGACCAGCTCGTCATGATTGGTACCACCCTGGGAAGGTGGTCCTGAGTGTTCTAATATGGAGAATAAGCCAGTGAGCAACACTTGCCCATGGTCTCTGCATCAGCTTCTGCCTCCAGCTTCCTGCCCTGACTTCCCTCAGTGACAGATTGGGGTAAACTGAAATAAACTCTCTCCTCCCCATGTTGATTTTGGTCATATGTAGGTGGAGACTGCTCTTTAGTTTCTCAGCTGCCTAGACCTGAATAATCATACAGAAACTTTATTAATTGCAACATTGCTTGGCCAATAGCTTAGGCTTCTTATTAACTAACTCTTACATCTTAAATAAACCCATTTCTATTATTCTGTGTATTGCCATGAGACTGTGGCTTACCAAGTAAGGTTCTGGCATCTGCCTTTCTCCTTCAGCAGCTACATGGTATCTCTCTGACTCCACCCCCCCCCCTCTCTCTCTCTCCCAGTCTGGCTATATTCTGCCCTGTTATAGGCCAAAGCACTTTTATTCATTAACCATTAAGAGCAACACATATACAGAAGGACATCCCACATTGTCTCTCCTTTTCTCTCTAAATAAAAAGTGAGGTTTTAACTTTAGCATAGTTAATAAAATAACATACAAAACAGTTATTGGCAAATTAAGGAAAATACTCTATCATCTATCCTATCTTTGTGAGTCTAAAGTTTTATATCTAATTTATCCTTTATCATACCTAAGGAAAACTATAACTATACGTCTTCAACTCTTCAAAGCCCCCAGAAGGATATAATATTACCTAAGTAAATAGGAAGTGCAATCAAGCAACTTTCAAAACTCTAGAATTGACAAATTGACAAAGACGTCTTGCTGCCTGAACAGTCACCTAAAGTTCTTCTGTAACATTGGGGTATCCATCACCCTACAGGCCCATAGTATCTGGCAGACTTTTCCATGAATCAGGAAATTTGAAAGGCTGTTTCACCTGTCTTGGCAGCTTGTCAGTCACTTTCTTCTGTATCCTGCAGGAGTGTCTGCCAGCTTCTTTCATGAAGCAGGAACTCTGAAGGACTGTCTCACCTTTAGACAAGTTCAGAAGTCATTTCTGTGGGTCCTGCATGTCCAGTTCATACAGTATACCATCAAGCAATTCAGGCAAGATCAGTTTCTTGCCCAAAGGACCACCCTTGTCACATTTGAAGGCAAATTGAGTTTCTTTAATATCCATCAACCTCTCTGAAGTAATTGATGCTGCCAGAAGCAGACATGCCTTGCTGTCAAGAAAAGTCTAAGTTCTTAAAAACATTTTAAATTCCATATTTGTCTTTGAAGTGCTGAAGATTATCTATCTAACTGAAATGTATCTCTGTATATCTATAAAACTTAACTAACATAATTAAGGTTTGGTTATTACAGATGGCTATGAATTAATCTGTATTTCTTAATTATACATTACATTTTTAAATGAGCTGCACAAACATAATACTTTAAACAAGAGGAGAAATACATATATACAGTGTAACAAAATCAACTTTAAATTTTTATCAATATCAATAGATTAAGATCCATACAAATGCAAAGTATTCATCTTTATATCATATACTCCTTTTTTAAAAAATTGACTGTGAACATTAATCACTCATAATCAACCCAATTAAATGAAAATAAACATTTATAAACAGTCAATTTGGGAATCCAGGCATTGTTTTTTCCAAACTGCTTCCTGCTATTTTGGGGGGTGAAGTAATTTTAGGGTTCATGGAGATCTTTCACTGGGGGTGGGTGTCTTTTTCCATCAAACCACATTAGCCTAGAAGGAATCCATAAGTTCTCATCTTCTGTGGAAACAAAAACAGAACCTCTTTTCCAAAGCAAAATATACTTAGACCCAAAATTTGAAGTCAAGATACCTTTATGTTGATTTAACTTAGCAGTCCCAGAAACAAATGTCTCTCTGCAGTCAAAAATATTCAAAGAAACCACAATAAATGCATAATCCAGACTCTCTGTGTATTTTCCATCTTTACGTGGATTTTTTTACTACTTTAATCTATGACTGTCTGTACTCTTTTATATTACTTTTACTGTCTTTTTAAAGACTTTGCTTTATTTTTTAAAACTATTTACTTTTTAAAATAACTGTCTATACTCTTTTTTTCCCTCTTTCTTCTAAGCCTACATACATTATTCCAACACTGTGACACATTCAGAGATCTTTTTTTTTAATCTGAATCTGTCTTTATTGTGTATATGTAACCATTTTCTGACCAGGAGCACTTTTTTTAAAAAAAAAATGCTAAGGGGTATAGCTAAGACTAATGCTGCTTTGCCTTTTGGCCCCGCCTAGTCCAATGCAACTCTGCAAGCCATGCTCACTGCCCCAGCTCCAGGGACACAGCAGGTCTATGTCACCATTATGCAATTTGTAACATGCTGCTCACAGACCCCGTTTAAGTACAGGACCTCCTAAAAGAGCCAGAGTTCATGCTACTATCATGAACCAGAAAGCTGCCATTTCTTTAAGGAGCTGTGCTTTTGCTTGTGGCCCGCGAACAGAGCCTATCCTAAAAATATGTGACTACCAAGAAGTTGTGTTTAATTCTGTTCTTTTATGTCTAGAATTCCTTCCCAGCTTCTCCTAGGTTTTTTTGTGGATGTTTTGTAGGCAGAGACTGCTCTTTCGTTTCCCAGTTGCCCAGACCCAAATAATCACACAGGAACTATATTAATCACAACATTGCTTGACCAATAGCTTAGGGTTCTTATTAACTAACTCTTACATCTTAAATGAACCCATTTCTATTATTCTGTGTATCGCCACGAGGCTGTGACTTACTAGGTAAGGTTCTGGCATCTGTCTTTCTCCTTCAGCAGCTACATGGTGTCTCTCTGACTGCCTACTGTCTCTATATATTTCTTCCAGTCTGGCTATATTCTGCCCCGTTTTAGGCCAAAGCAGCTTTATTCATTAACCATTAAGAGCAACACATATACAGAAGGACTTCCCACATCAGTCAGATCATTTTATCACAGCAATAGAAGTCCTAACTAAGGCAGGGAATATGTACTGGTTCACTCTAATATTAAGAAATCAGAAACAGGCTTATGGCATATGCCTATATTCCCAACACTCAAGAGGCTGAAGCAAGAGGACCATGAGTCTGAGGCAAACCTGGGCTGCATAGCAAGTTTTAGGTTAGTCTGGGATGCATAGGAAAAAAGTTCAGTGAGGAAAGGATACTGGACTAGAGAGTCAGTCAGAAGGAGGAGAGCTAGGGAGCTGGTGTTTGGAACTCCAAGACACTGTTGTCTATGGCAAGCAAGAGATCACCTGTATCAAATACAACTGAAAAAAAATCAAAGATGAGTCTCAATGCTCGTCCACTGTTTTTACTGTGCAGGACACCAGTGTGGAAGTAGATAGCAGAGATGTAGAGCTTCTTGGAAGGGCCTCCAGTAAAATAGTTGGAGAGGAATTGAAACAGCGTTAAGAGAGAACTTCCAAGAGGTTTTGTTGCAAACAAGCAAAGAAGGGGATGGTGGCTGCCTAAAATACTGAGGTCAAGAACATGTCTGTCAATCCTTGTTCTGGGAGAAAGGTAACCTTGAGAAAAGTTTCAACTTCTGAGCCTGTTTCCTTGTCTATAAGACAAGGACATTCTTCATTAAATCATTCCTTCATTTAACATTTATTGATTGCTTACTATGCGCCAAAAGCAAGGAGTGCAGAGATCGATAGCTGCCTTGTCCTTTCAAAACTCTCTGTCTAGCGGCAGGCTAACAGATGAGAAACAAATAACTGGACTACTTGGAGAGAAATGTCAGGTGCCTGCTGTCGAGAGGAAGAGGAGTCATATCTGACTGGGGGGAACTGGGAGCATCTTCTCAGTGCATGGACTCATCATGATTGAGAGTAAAATCTTGGAAAGCACAAGATAAATGTTATAGGCAAAGAGATACAGAACAGGAACATATAGGGCGTGGGAGAAAGAGACTCAGAAAACTGCTGAGACCACGCAAGTCACATAGCATCCCGTTCCATTGCCCTGCCCTTGACACAGCTCCCTAGACAACCTCTGTCTCTGCTAAGTCCAGATTTGACCTCGTAGTCTTTCCTCTGGCAGCCACTAACTGAGATGAAACCAATCGCTTGTCTACTGCCAGCAATTTGCTAACTACAAAACACCTTCTCAAAATGTTTGTGGGTTTAGTGTGGCTCATTGATGACATGAAATACAAACCCAGTTTAATACAGGTAGTTCAGAATTTCGAGTGTAGTTTGGTGATTATATATACACAAATAAACAATCCACTTCTTAATTAATTAATTAATTGTAAGACAGGGTTTCTCTGTGTAGCCCCTGGCTGACCTGGAACTCACTCTGTAGACCAGGCTGGGCTCGAACTCAGAGAGCCCCTGCTTCCTGAGTGCTGGGATTAAAGGCATGTGCCACCACACCTGGCTGCATCCATTTTAGTAGACATGAACTCTCTTTTCGAATCGAATCTGAGATGGAGGCACATGATTTCTAGAAATCATTTGTATGTATGGTTTAACAGAACAAAGAAACCATTTCTACAATGGATTGGAGTTTGGACGGGTTTAGGAATGGGGAATTTATAGTCTTCCTAATCATGGTTTAAAGTTTTAGGAAGTATTTCATATACAGAATAAAGAGAAAAATGTGACAGTCGTGTACCCGTTGCCCAGGTTTTTAAACATTTCTAACATTTTCCATTGCTTTGGGGCTTAATAAAAAGAATGAGATATTCTTCTGGAGTACAGATCCAACTGCTGCCCCTTGTCCCCATCGTATGCCTAATTCCCTCAACTTTCCCGAAGGACACTATCCTCTCAAGCTTTCTCACCGGCATTTGGATAACAGTCCTTTTCTGTTTGTAGCAAAACACACTAAACAGAATTACTTCCTGTGTTTTCCATTGCATAAATGATACTACAAAGCAAAAACTGTTCGTTGACCTGCCTTCACCATCTCTCAGTTTGTGAACACATCCACTGTGATATACGTATCGTTTGACAGCCTGTCTGGCTTCTCCTGAAATCAACCCAGACTGCCCAAGGCAGCCAGCAGATAGAACAGACAGATTCTCAATGGCAGATATGAAATCATTTGACTTCAATCATCTAACCCTTGCCTTCTCTTCCTTCTTTGCTCCCCTACCTTTCTTCCCTTCCCTGCGCTATTGACGATCAGTGAATATGTAAGAGAGTAAGAGAGAAAACTCTGCTAGGGAGGTCTGCATTTAGCCCTCCCGTTTAGAAAACATCCTAGGCATTTTTCTAGGCATAGCTGACACTATCAAGTAGGCACTTGAGGCTCGTTTGGTCCATTTATTTTAGCACCACCTCATGGCTCTTCCTTGTCCAAGGCCACAAAACGAGGCTGTGGAGAGTTCAGCAGGCACTCAGCTTTGAGAGCTGCTATGCTTCCCGGCTCACCCAGAGGAACGCGCTGATCCCAGGGGGCCACAGTGTTAAGTGAGCTCTTAAAACCACAACTCCCTGGGGCTGGCACTTTAACAAGTGGGATATTGATTCCAGTTAAAAATAAAGAGCTGTGATGATTCCTAATAATAAATAATAAGGATGCGGTTGCTTGAAAATTCACAGGGTGGGGAGTTAGTTCAGTTTCCCATATGATATTTGATCATCCTTTAACTTACAGCTTCCTCTGGGAAACTTGTCTGATTGTCTCATTATCAGCCCTAATTCTTTAAGAACAAAAATGGCTACTTTTTTCTCTTGAGGATATCTTGTTGAGGCAGAGCATTGTGGGAATCTAATTTCCATGGTCCTCTGTATCCTGGCTCCTCATGTTTCCCCCAGGACTGAATTTCTCCCACTACCAAATCCAAATGCTGAAGGCCTAATCTCCCATGTGATGAAATTTGGGCTTGAAGCTTTTGGAAGGTGTGTTTGTCATTTGTTGTGATATATATATATATATATATATATATATATATATATATATGCTTTTTGCAAAAAGCACAACTCAATGGCAGAAAGGGTTTATTTGGACTCAGTTTTCGGGGATACATTCCACTGTGGTGGGGAACTCATGACAGGATTTTGAGGCAGCTGGCTTGAGCTTGGTTTCTGATATTGCAGTAGACACAATGACCAACAGCAGCGTTGGGAGGAAAGGGTTTATTTAGGTTACAGGCCATAATCCACCATGGGGCAAGAGTCCATTATGGAGGGAAGTCAAAGGTAGAAACTTGGAGCCAGGACCTGAAGCAGAGACTGCAAAGGAACACAGGCTTGCTTCCTGGTTCTGCTTAGCTATCTTCCTTAGTACAACCCAGCGCCACCTACCCAGGGGTGGCAAACACTCACCCTGGGCTAGGTTCTCCTCCTTAGGGCCTCTTAGTAATTTAGAAAATGTCTCACAGACATTTTAGACTATGAAGGAACTGGCGGGAACTTTTCTAGAATATTCAGTAGATATTTATGCTCATTGCACAAGAGGGAATTCATGCCTGGCACTATAAATAGGTTCAGAACTTATAGCTAGCAAAGCCACGGGCTCTAAGGGAGAACCAACCCATTGGGTTTTGTTTGTTTGTTTGTTTTTGTTTTTTTCCTAAATGACCAAGTTGTCAAACTGCCTTCTGAATATTTATGCTTGTATGCTTGTATCTGTAGATTGATACCGTTCCCGATCTTGGTGGGAAAACTTACTGCAGTGGGTGCTGGTTAATTCAGACTTTTTACTGCTCAAAGTTCTGAGGAGAGACTGTGAGCACTCAGTCGTAGACGCGACATTTATGTCAACACCTGCTCCCCAAGGCTCAGGGAACACTGCAGAAGAGGGGGTGAAAGGTGTAGGAGCTGGGACATGGGGAGCAGGGCAGACATGACATGGCTGTGACACTTAGGAACTCGTGGCCTCTGTGGTTACCTCCCCAACACCCGTACAAGATCAAGTCAGTTAAAAATTCCAACGTGGAGCAGGGTGGGGGTGGAGGTGGGACTCCTCAGGCCCCATCCCAAGCTGAGGAACTACTGGCAATTGATGGCCACTCTGGAAAGGAGAGTCACTGTTCTCTGGGAATGTAGCCCTGGTTTATAAAAGGTTATGAAGGATATGAAGTTGGAAGACACGATAGAGAATCTTGGGGGAGGGGATCGGAGCGGGAAATAAGGGTTGGGTATAATAAAGATACATTGTATACATGTGTAGTTTTCAAAAAAATAAAAATTATCAATACCATTTTTTAAAAGTTGAAGAACATTCATGACTGAAAATTTCAGCATGTCTCAAAAAAAAAATAGAAATACAAAGGAAAACTGTTCTTGTTGCTATTAAAGTGCTGAGGTAAGGCCTGGGGAGATGGCTCAGTTGGAAGTGTTTGCCCTGTAAGCAGGAAGACCTGTGTTCCCCTCTAACCTACACACCCCTCCCACGCCTGCTCCAGTTTTTAAAAAAAGGTCCGGCATGGTGGCCCGTATATGGAATTCCGTGGCTAGGGAGGTGGAGACAGGTGGATAGTCCAGTCTAACTGGGGTGTCCCAGGCCCGGTACAAGGCTCCTCTGGTAGCCTTGCCTGCTCTGGAACTTTCTATATAGACCAGGGAGGCCTCGAACTCATAGATCTGCCTGCCTCTAGCTCAGGACAGTTGGTGTTAAAATCTTGAGCCACCACACCACGTGCTTAGTTTCTTTTTTATTGACTTATCAATACGTAAAAACAATACTTAAATGACAATGCTGTCTTGCCAGTTCATTTATTTTGGCTTTGAACTCGTTATCTTTTGAGCTCCAATTTTAATGTAGTCTCTACTAGGTGCTAGCATGTGTCCAAAGCACCGAATCAATCTCCAGGTTCCCAAGCCCAGTTCCGTTGCCATGGCGACCCGCGGAGACCCTGCGCAGTGTGGCTGTCAAGTCTTGCAGCAGCCTTGGGCACGAGCTGGAGGCGGCTCTGATTCCAGTTGCGCATGCGCGGGTCCGGGCCGCGTCCCTGACCTGGCGTGTGGCTGACGTAGAGAGACACACCCCCGGAAGCTGTTCCTGGGAGCGGAAGTGGCGGGTGGCTTAGAGGCGTGAGGGCTGCGCGTGGAGTGGACCCGTGCGGCTCTGGTGGCCGTGAGCGGAGCCGGCTTCTCGGTGAGTGACAGCCCGGGACGGGTCGCTGAGGACCAGGCGCGGGGCTGCTCGAGTCGGGGTCTGGGAACCCCCTTGCACTAGAGCAAGTGAGAGAGCTGCTGCCCCGTGCCCGGCGTGAGCACCGGACACGCCCCAGTGTTTTTAACTTCCTAGCAAGAGTTGGCGGGAACACTGATACCAATGTCTGATGTGCGTTTAGAGCTGACAGATGTTGAGAAATTAACGACTTTGGTGTTGGGCTCACGAATTCTACAAGCTTTACCTTTGTGGCTCTGGACAGGACGCTACTTCTTTTTGGAGCCTGCAATGTAAGCGATACTGATCCACCGCACAGAATTATGACGCAAATGCCACTCCATGGAGTGCTTAATGCAAGGCACCGAGATTCACATACTGGGAAATCTACATGTTGTGCATTTTGGAAACGACATGCTTTTAATTAAATCATTTTTTTAAAGCTGTGCGTTGAAGTGCTGGGGTGAAATTGAAATGCATTATTCTGTTTAGTGCTGTGTCTTTTGGGCTAAGTGTAATATTCGTTCATTTATCTAGTTAATACTCGTATGCTTCACTGTCCGCCAGCCAGTGTTGGAACCCCTTGGGGGTGGCCGTGTAAGTTAGCAAAATAAAAGATTTCTGTCCATGGAGCTTACGTTCCAATTTGGGGAAGACAAATCACAAACAGAAAACCTGAAGTAAACTGGCGATAAATTAGAACACCATGGGGGAAGATGGAGGAAAACAAGATAAGGGATATTGGGAGCTCACGATGCAATTTAAAAAGAAGTGTGTTAGGATAGGCTTCCCAGAGTAATTGCCTTTGAGCAAATAATAGAAAGAGCCACGGGAATTAGCTGTATAGATACTCGGGGAAGCAAAACCCAGATAGAGATTGCCCCTTTGTATTGGGCAAAGTGTTCCAAGGTGGATGGATGGGCCAGTGGACAGCAGGGACGGCGTGTGTGACTGGTCTGGAGCGAGGAAGGGGAAACAGTATTTAGAACTCGCTGACAGAAAGGCTGAAACAGTCAGGAACATTGGCGGATTGGATCCTTTTAGTTGTTTGCAAGTGAAGCTAATTACCTACTTAATTTCAGTAAGATTTCACAGCGTAACCACAGCCACTAATTAGTACGTGAAGTTAATGGCTGAAAGTAGACTTTTTCCAGAATAGAATATCCTTGAGATCTAAATGGAGGCGCAGTTCCCAGTAAGCACAGCGTGAATCCAGGCAGATGAGCGCAGTGTAATACGTTTGTATTTGCTCTTAGGATTTTTCGTGCATGCAAAAATCACCCTATTTTTGTCTCCCGATTCTAAAGCGCTTCTCAACCTGTGGGTCGCGACACACACACACATCAGATATTTACATTATGGCTCGTAACAGTTGCAAAACTACAGTTACGGGGTCGCAACGGAATAATTTTATGGCTGGAGGTCCCCAGTATTAAAGGGTGTCAGCATTAGGAGAGTTGAGAACCACTGCAAGCTTTTCTAACTGTTAGGTGATGGGGGTGAATGTCTGTGACGATTAATCTCCCCTCACGTGTGACCTGGGAATAGTTGTGGCAGATGAGATGGTTGAGAAGCTGCCTGTTGCGCTAAGGATCTTTCAGACTGGCGGACAGAACGAACCCAGGATAAAACACGGGGTGAGAGGTTTGCACAAAGGACAGGACTGAGAAAACACCAACATCATGAAGCCACGTATGTGGTCATAGCTAATCTGTATTTCTCATTTTACACTTCTTTGAAATTCATTTTGCTTGGCATACAAAGAAATGAGCCTGACTCATGATTTTCATCCTTACATGTTTTCTGTTTTGTGGGATGGTAATTTAGTTGTCTATTTTTTTTACGTCTAACAAATTTTGAGATTAAAAAAACCGTTTATTGAATGGAAGTGCAGTGGGTAAACTTAAGCACCCACGCTCAGTTCCCTGGCAGGTGACACAGGTACCATGCAGCGCTCTGTTTGCTGGGATGTAAGCCTTACCCAACACCAACAGTGTCATTAAAATAAAGGCATACGACTTTCTTTCCCTTAGCCTTTTCCTCTCAGCAAGATAAAAGTTCTGGTTTCCTGGGCAGTAGGATTTTTTTGTTAGTTTTCTTTTTTCTTTTTTGAAATTTTCTTTATTATGTGCGAGTATGTGAAAACACGGGGATCAGATGACAGCTTGAGGGGTCTATTCTTTCCGTATACCACATGGGTTTGCAGGATTGAACTCGGAGTCAGAGGCTTGGTGGCAGGATCCTGTACCCACTGAGCCTTCTCATCACCCTTGCCAGCCAGCATTGCAATCCAGGGTATAAATTAAATTCACTTATATTCTGCAGTTAAATTGAGGACAAATTTTTCTTTTAGTTTAAAATTTTGGTTTTGGCGTCTGTTAAGTGTTAACCAGGAAAATATTGGACAGTTCCAGCATCACCAAGGAGGCCAAGGAGTACAATTTAGTTTGCAAACAGTATAATGAATGCATTGGTTAGCTTTACGTGGCTGTGAGAAAACACTGGGCTAAACAGTTTACTAGGAAAATGGTTTCAGAAGTTTCACTTGCTGGTGAGTTGGCTCATTGCCTTTGACCCCAGGGTGCGTCAGACATGGGGGAGAGTGCATGGAGGAAAAGGGCTGTTCAGTTCATGGTGCCAGAAAGCAAAGAGGAAGGAAGGGGCCAGGCTGCCTTAGCTGCTCGTTAACCTGACTTCCTTCCATCAGCTCTGCCTCTTAAAGTTTCTCCAACCACCCAAGTAGCAACATGAGCTAGGAACCAACCCTTTCACACTGGGGCCTATGGGCAACATCAGACTTTAACTAGGCTTACGTTGATGGCTTACGTTGGTGACTGATGACCACCAAGGTACCAGTCTCAGTGAAATGTGGACAGAAGTGTGTAAAGCAGCCCTTGTAGGTGTGTAAGTTGATGGCCGCAGAGAGACCAGGCCAGACTCGGGTGGAGGAGACACCCTCCTGGAGGGAAGGTGGGCTACAGAGGGAATTAAAAGTGCTAAAAGGCCGCAGTGTGTTAGAGCTTGATCGGAGGTCGTGTTTAGGACGAAGCCGAAATGTGTACACGTGTATAGAGCCTCGTGTGTGCTGTCCGATCCGAGGAGCAAGAGCTGCCACTCACTGCTAAATATTCTCTGACACCTCTAAAAACGATGAAAGACCAGTTTTTTTGTTTTGTTTTTGTTTTTCGAGATGGGGTTTCTCTGTAGCTTTAGAGCCTGTCCTGGAACTAGCTCTTGTAGCCCAGGTTGGCCTCAAACTCACATGGGATGCTGCGGGCTGCATCCCACCACTTGGCTCCTGGCCGCCCTGCTCCCGGCCACCGGCTAGCTTATACCCCGAAATAACAACACACAAATTGTATTCTTTTAAACACTGCCTGGCCCATTAATTCCAGCCTCTTACTCATGTCTTGACTAACCCATATCTAATAATCTGTGTAGCACCACAAAGTGGTGCCTTACCAGGAAGTTTCTAGCGTACATCCATCTTGGGCTGGAGCTTCATTGCATCTGGCATCTCTCTCTGAGGAGAGGCACAGCGGTCTGCCTAACTTAGGAGAGGCATGGCATCTTACTGATCCTTCTACCTCACTTCCTCTTCCTGTTCTGTCTACTCCACCCACCTAAGGGGCGGTCTATCAAATGGGCCAGGCAGTTTCTTTATTAGCCAATGAAATCAACTCAAACAGAAGACTCTCCCACATCATTTCCCCTTTTTCTGTTTAAACAATAAAAGAAAGGCTTTAACTTTAACATAATAAAATTACATATAACAAAATAGTTATCAAGTAAGAATTAGTTACAATATTATATCCATTTTATCTTTTATCATAACAAAGGAAAACTTTATCTATCCATTCTTCAACTCCATCAAAGACTCCAGAAGGATATAATATTACCTAAGTAAATAAGAAATAAGCAACTTACAAAACTCTAGAAATGATAGAGACATCTCGCTGCCTGGACAGTCACCCAAAGTTCCTTTGTACTGTTGGGGCATCCATCTTCAGCCTTCAGGCCCATAGTATCCAGAGACATTTCCATGAAGCAGGAAATTTCAAAGGCAGTTCAGTCAGTATCTACTGTGTCCTGCAGAATGTCTCACAGACTCTTTCATGAGTCAGGAACCCCAAAGAATCATCTCACATTTAGGCAAGTTCAGCAGTCCTCTCTGTGGGTTCTCTGTGTCCAGTTTATGCAACAGTCCAAGCAAGAGCAGTTTCTTGCCCAATGGCTATCAAACTCCATAAGGAGCCTCTTTGATGCCCATCATCTTCTTGAAATAGATGGTGCTGCCAGGAGCAGGCAAGTCTCATTGTCATGAAAAGCCCTAAGTTATTAAAACATTTAAGTGGAATATTCTGTAGTCTTTGAAAGATATTAGGAATGCCTATCTAACTAAAATATATCTCTATATATCTAGAAAATCTAACTAACATGACTATAAGCTTTACTATTATTGACTATCCATTAACAACCTATATACATTACATTTTTAAAATGAACTACACAATCACAATACCTTAATCAGTATCAGAAATACATATACATAAAACAAAATTGACCTTAAATTTAAATCACTAAAGCAAAATCCATATCAATGTAAATTATTCATATCTATATCATATCCCCCTTTAAATGTAAAAAAACACTTATAAACAATATTTTGGAATATGGGCGCAGTTATTTCTCTCCAAACTGCTTCATGCTGAATGGGGGCGCTGTTAATCAGATCTTTCATGGTGTAACCTGTGTGCCAGGTTCATCTCAGTCATCAGTTGGGTGAAGTAATTTTCTGAAGGTGTTCACAGCAACCTTTCAGGAGGGCGTGGTCTATCATACCATATTGGGATAGAAGCAATCCATAGGGTCTCATTTTCTGTAAAAATAAAATAATCTCTTTTCCAAAGTATCATATCCTTAGATCCAAATTCTGCTTCTGCCTCCCAAGTGCTGGGATTAAAAGGCATGCACCACCACCGCCCGGCGGAAAGACCAGTTTTTTAAAATAAGGGAAAAAAAAATGGATCTCAGTATAAAAGCAAATTTTTCAGGACATTGGTTAAGCTGGAAGGAGAAGAGCTGGAATTTGAGCCTGGGGATGTCAGTTGTCTAGGCTCTCCCCAGTATGTCACATCGCTTTTTTGTAACTGCTGCCGTCAGTCCTCACGTTGCTGGGCTTGTTGAGTGTGATCAGATTCACTCTGACGTCCTCTCATTCACCATGGAGTTGAGTCATGCATCGTTATGTTTTCTCTTCCCAGATTTTAACCTGGTTTGAAAATGAGTAAGCGCAGAAAGCTCCCAGCTCAACCATCAGCGAGTTCTGAGACCTTCAGCCCGGATGTCCTCGATGGCGTCTGTGAGCTCTTTGCCAAGAGCTTTTCATACTGCAAGCCACTTACTAATGAGTGGCAGTTCCCAGCTCCTACGGAGGTTTTCACCTGTGAGCACACGGAGTTCGATGCTTTTCTTGACTTGAAGAACTCCCTGAATGAAGTGAAGAACCTCCTGAGTGATAAGAAGCTGGATGAGTGGCACGAACACACCGCTTTCACCAACAAGGCGGGGAAAATCATTTCTCACGTGAAAAAGGCTGTGAATGCCGAGCTTTGCACTCAAGCCTGGTGCAAATTCCAGGAGATTTTGTGCAGTTTCCCGCTTATTCCTCAGGAAGCTTTTCAGAACGGAAAGCTGAATTCTCTGCACCTCTGTGAAGCTCCAGGAGCTTTCATTGCTAGTCTCAACCACTACTTAAAATCCCACCGGTTCCCCTGTGAATGGAGTTGGGTAGCTAATACCCTGAATCCGTACCATGAAGCGAACGACAGTCTCAGGATGATAATGGATGACCGACTGATTGCAAATACCTTGCATTGTTGGTACTTTGGCCCAGATAATACTGGTGACATCATGAACCTGAACTATCTGGCTGGCCTTCAGGATTTCCTCAGCAGCATGCCCACTGTTCACTTGGTCACTGCTGATGGGAGTTTTGATTGCCAAGGAAACCCAGGTGAGCAGGAGGCTTTAGTCTCTTCTCTGCATTATTGTGAAGTTGTCACCGCTCTGGCCACGCTCGGGAGCGGCGGCTCTTTTGTTCTAAAGATGTTTACATTGTTTGAACATTGTTCTGTAAACCTCATGTACCTGCTAAATTGTTCCTTTGACCAAGTCCATGTCTTCAAACCTGCTACTAGCAAGGCGGGAAACTCGGAAGTCTATGTGGTGTGTCTCTGCTATAGAGGAAGAGAGGCTGTCCATCCTTTGTTATCTAGGATGGTGTTGAATTTTGGGACTGAGATGACCAGGAAAGCGCTCTTTCCCCATCATGTGATCCCCAAATCTTTCCTTGAGCGACATGAGGAGTGTTGTGCATTCTTTCATAGATACCAGTTAGAGACGATTTCAGAGAACATTCGTCTTTTTGAGTGCATGGGGAAGGGGGAACAAGAGAAACTGAATAATTTAAGGGATTGTGCTGTACAATATTTTATGCAAAAATTTCAACTGAAGCATCTTTCTAGAAATCACTGGCTCGTTAAAAAATCCAGTATTGGTTGTAGTACAAACACAAAATGGTTTGGACAGAGGAACAAGTATTTTAAAACCTATAATGAACGGAAGATGCTGGAAACCCTTTCGTGGAAAGATAAAATCGCCAAAGGATACTTCAATAGCTGGGTGGAGGAACATGCCGTGTATCATCCTGGGCAGAATTCCTTCTTAGAAGGGACTGCTTCCAATCTCGAGTGCCACTTATGGAGTATTCTGGAAGGAAAGAAACTGCCGAAGGTGAAGTGTTCTCCTTTCTGTGACGGGGAGATTTTAAAGACTCTTAATGAAGCCGTTGAAAAGTCCTTAGGGGAAGCTTCGAGTTTGGATTCCAGGTTCAGGCCCAAGCAGCGATATTACTGCTGTCACGTGTTTTCAGAGGAACTGCTGTTATCCGAGTTGTTCAGCCTTACCAAGTGCCTTCAGGGTGAGCAGACTGTAGAGCCCAGCAACCCTATAAAGTGCTTGCTTGTGGGTTCCCCAACTCTCTGTGATTCCAAACTGCACCCGCCCCTGGAAGTCCACCTGCTGGAGTCCGTCGAGCTCCTAACCTTCAGCTGTTCCTTGCTGCACGATGGCGACCCAGCATACCAGCACTTGTTTTTGGAGTGCCTTCTCCACTCGCTGAAGCAGCTTCACACAGGGGATGTCATGGTTTTGCCTGTGCTCTCTTGCTTAACCAGATTCATGGCCGGCTTGATCTTTGTTCTGCACAGCTGTTTTAGATTTGTCACGTTTTCTTGTCCCACGTCGTCTGAGCCCCTCAGGTCCTGTGCAGTCCTGCTGTGCATTGGTTATCAGAGCCTTCCCAATCCCGTTCTCCAGTATCTGCAGAACGTTAGCGAACTGCTGAGCGCTCTGCTTCTCTCTGGTGCACCCCAGCAGGTTTTACAGTTTGTGCCGATGGAGATGCTCCTCCAGGGCACACTGCTGGATTTTTTGTGGGATTTGAATGCTGCCATTGCTAAAAGGCATTTGCATTTGATTATTCAAGAAGAGAGAGACAAAGTCAGCAGCAGCCTTGAGTCACAGAATTAACATGTCACTGTTACGATTCAGTTTTGTGACCTACAGCTTCTGCCCTCTCTGTTTAATGCCTTTCGTTTTGGAGAAATGCCAATTTTTGTATCAAAGGACATTAATGATGGAAAGTTATAGCTTGTTCTGATCTGAAGGATATATGTACTCATAGGCACAGAGTTCAGTGCAGGTAGGAACCATGCACTGACGGTACTCAGCCTCTAATCATGTGACATCAGTATGTGCTTGGGGTGACAGCACGCCTCTGCGTATGCAGTTGAGTTGGTTTCATCTGCCTGCTGATTTGCACTGTGTGCCTTCATTCAGACTTCTCCCACAGCCGATGCCTCTCATTGGCTAAGGCTGTTAATGATTGTTAGAGAAGTCCTCATGAAAGGAGGTGACTGGCACCACCTCCGCGGCGTCACTGTTTGCTTCGGAGCCCTTGACCAATGTGTCCTAATGGATTTCAGGGGTCTTTATACCACATTTCTTGATAATTGCCACGCATTGCCTTTTATCAGTGGCTTGATTTTCTTTTGTTTGGAGTGAGACTAGTGTGCTCTTGGGGTACTGTTTCCCTAGCTGTAACCGTCTAAGTAATAAGAGGACAGCTGGAAGCCAGAGCCCAAGGTCATAGTACAGTGGGAATTATGTCTGGTAATTTATCGCCACAAGCTTCTTTCCGCAGTCCTGGCATTCTTAATGTCCAGTAAACAGTGGATGGAGAGATGATTGAGTTTTAGGGCTTCGTGTGTAGTTGTCCCCCGTGGGCTGTGTAGGAGCGTGTTGATCGTAGTGAATATCAAGGGACGTGCGGAACTTTCAGAATGATGGCAACACAGTTTTAATCTTTACTAAAGTTTTTAGTGTGAAAATGGCACTTTACTGAGATTATCCATGAAATGGTTATATCAGTTACACTTGATTTTCTGAATTATATATTTTTAGTAATGAACTTTTCTGGCAACCTGTTAATTTGTTACTTTGAAATTCTGTTAGGTAGATAATTATATCTTGCGTAAATTTTTAGGTATTTTTATTACTTAAAAATAGAAGTATTCGCCGGGCGGTGGTGACGCACGCCTTTAATCTCAGCACTCGGGAGGCAGAGGCAGGCGGATCTCTGTGAGTTCGAGACCAGCCTGGTCTACAAGAGCTAGCTCCAGGACAGGCTCTAAAGCCGCAGAGAAACCCTGTCTCGAAAAAACAAAAAAAAAAAAACAACAACAAAAAAAAAAAAATAGAAGTATTCTGTGATGTATTTGGTTAATAAATAAATTTTTTCATGCTCTTTGCTGTTTTTGATTTCCATTATAATTCACAAATAAAGTCTAAAGCAGACATATTTTGTGTTCATTTTATTAAAAGATAATGAGGAAAGTTAAAAATAGAAGCCAGAAACTTTTTAAGGAAGTTTGACCGGGAGTTAATGTTTCATTTCGTTTGCATTCATGAAAATTTATTCCTTCAATATTATATTTATGGGAAATCCTCAGGGGAGTATTTAATTGTTCACTTAGGGGCTGGGGGAAGAGGAGAACATGGCCCGGCAGTGACAGTGTAAGATTGTTTCTGAAGGAGCCTCACTTCCTGCTGGTGATTTACTTGATGAGGGTGGTTCTGGTTGGTTGCAGTCTATTAGCAAATTGGTTAACAGGAAAGAAGCTACTCTTGGGAATGTTTTTGCTGCCTTATTAGTGATAATGGAATTTATTTTTACTTAATTACACCATTTAAGCAGGATATAGTTGACAGTTTGAGTACTAATAGTAAAACTTGCTTTTTAAGTGAGTGTGTGTTTGTGTGTTAGTGTTAGTATGTGCGTGTTTGTACAGGTGCCCATGAGGGCCAGGATGCCAGAAGAGTGTGTGGTCTCCTGGAGCCGAAATTACGGGTGGTTGTGAACCACCTGATGTGTGTGGGTGCTGGAAACCAAACTCCAGTCCTCTGCAAGAACAGCAAGTGCTCTCCACTTCAGAGTCCCTAAAACTTGCTTTTTAAGACCCTCAAAGATTGAATATTTAAAAATAGTTATCTGTGTTGGAATACAGAACATTTGAATGTATTAAAATAGTCTAATTTTTAGCATGGTGTGGAGGGGGGCATTGAAGGAGAATGTCTCCCATAGGCTCTGGAATACTTCATTCCCAGATAGTGGTCCTGTTTGGGGAGCTCTAGTGATGGAGGCGGGTCTTCTATCAATCTGTTGATTTCATTGGTTAATTAATAAAGAAAACTGCTTGGCCTAATAGGTTAGAAAATAGGTGGGTGGAGTAGACAGAACAGGAAGAAGGAAGTGGGGTAGATGGCTCAGACAATTGCCCTGCCTCTACAGAGAGATGCGATGAAGCCAGCCGCCAAGTCAGACATGCTGAATCTTTCCTGGTAAGACAACACTCATGGTGTTACACAGATTATTAGATATGGGTTAGTCAAGATGTGAGTAAGAGACTGAAAATAATGGGCCAGGCAGTATTTAAAAGAATACAGTTTCCGTGTAATTATTTCGGGTGTAAAGCTAGCCGTGCATGAGCCAGGTGGCGGGAATCGACCCGCAGCTCCTCACTACACTCTAGGACATGTGGCCTTGCTAGAGAAAGGTTGCCACTGAGGGTGGGCTTTTAGGTTTCAATGAGCAGTTCCCAATTTGCTCTCTGCTTCCTGCTTGCTGTGAATGTGAGCTCCCAACTTGAGGCTCCAACTTCCCTGCTTGCCTGCTGCCCCACTTCCCTGCTGTGATGGTTACTGACTCTTACCCTTGTAGAACTATGAGCTCAGATAAATTCCCTGACACCCGTCTTTAAACTTGGGGAGTCTGGTGGGAGGGAAAGACTGGGGAAACAGCTTTGTTAATGAAGTGCTTGTTTTGCCAGCATGACCAGGTTTGATTCCCAGAACCCATATTCAAAGATGGTTGTGTGGCATGTGCTTTTAATTCTTAGCTCTAGAGAGGTAGCATCTGGTGGGTCTCTGGGGCTTGCTAGCCAGTCATTATAGCCTACAGGGTGAGCTCCCAGGTCAGTGAGAGACCCTGTTCCAAAATCATAGGATGGACAGCTCCTAAGGATTGACATTTGAAATGCCTGGCCGCATAATCACCAGGGTGCGCACACTGATGTTTGAAGAAATTCATAGTTATTTTGTCCTATGTAGTTAACTCAAAGACTCAATTATTTGATAATGGGCTTCCCTTGCTTATTTCTTTCAATGGATTTTGATTGTAGAACTAATTATATATATAAAAAATTTAACACTGAGGTAAGAAAGGTCAGTCTTAGCTTAGGCTTGTTCCTAACTAGTTCTTAAACTTAACCCACATCTTTAAATCTATGCTCTTTTGCATGGCTCAGTTATCTTTACTCTGTACAATAGTTTCCTCTGTGTCTAGCTGGCAACCCCTCCTTTCTTCCCAGAGCTTTGTCTGTCCGCACAAGTCCTGTGCAGCCTCGTCCTGCACAGCTAATGGCCATTCAGCTCTTCATTAAACCGGCCACAGTGGCACATCTCCACACAGTGTAAAGGAATAGTCCATGACACCAGAGTCCCTGTGATTCCAGCCATGGGAGGAAGAGACATGAAGATCCCTGGCTGGCAGGCTAGCCAGTCAAGCCTAATGGGGAGAACCAGATCAATGAGAGACCCTGTCTCAGTGTTCCCGAGCGTGACACCCAACATTGTCTTCTGCCCTCCTCACTCCCCCCCCAACATGACTACCCATGTATTAATAACAATACCCTCACAGGGCCTGGAGAGGTGGCTCAGTGTTTCAGAGTGTCTGTTGCTCTTGCAGGTGACCCAGGTTCAGTTCTCAGCAACCACATGGCCGCTCACAACTATCTGTAATTCCAGTTGCAGGAGATTTGACCTATAGAGCACTGGGCATGCGTATGGTGCACATACATACACATGGGCAACACACCCGTACACATAAAATTAAAAACGGCCTTATATATCTAGTTGTAAAGAGAGGAGTCTGCTTTGTTTTTTGCTGAGGATGCCACCCAGGACCTTGTTCTCTCTTCCCCACCCCTTCTCTCTCTCTCTCCAGGGGTTTTCATTGAACTTTTGATCTTCCTGCCTCTGTCCCAAGTAGATGGGATTACAGGCTTGTCCCAGCAGACCAAGGGTAGTTCTAATTAACTTTTTAAAGTCATTAGCTAGTCTTTGCTCTATCAAACATTGACAGCTGGTAGCTCCTTCAGTGTTTGTTGAAATGACTCTTTGGTCGTTAGGTATGTACTTCATTCTGCTGCTTTGAAATCCATTTGTCTATCTTACACTTGGATGGATCATTCAAATTTGGAACTGAATTTGTCATTTTGAAAATACTGGTTTTGAGTGGTGCAGAGCTTGTAAACGTTGACATATTTAATTTCACAGTATCGGAATTTTCATTTTCAAACTGCACCACTGATCTCCTCAGAAAGGCCTAAGTAGTGCTTGAGGATGGCAAACGTTAATTCTCTAAAAGTCTCATTTTCACCTGAATGCTCAGATTGTTCTCATGGCAACCAGTGCCGACACTGTCTTTGAAATGACAGCTTACTTTATCCATTTTTGAGGAAATGTCTGCCAGCACTTCCTGAAGAGAGAGTTTGTCTCCTCTGAAAATGCGTAACTGGGGCTGAGGAGATGCTCGCTCAGTCGCTGTGTGAACTGAGGGCTGGAGCTCGAAACCTGGCACATCAGGAATGCTAAAGACATGCCTTCTTAATGAAGGTGGCGCCAGGGGTGTAGCTCAGGACTTCACAATTGTTAAAATTGTTAAAAAAAATTGTCAAGGACAGTTTTGAGTAGAAATGCCCACCCCCATGAGTGTATGCTGAGACACCAGCTGTTCTGCCTACTCCCGCTTCTGCAGCAAAAGTTTGACCCTTGACTTGTGAAAGATGAAAGGATACCTAATGGCTTGGTACTAGCATGAAGATGTACAGACTTTGAAAGAGTCCATGGTCTTACTGAGGACTGCCGCTCTGGTTTTCCCCACTGTACCAGCTTCTGGAAAACTACCCCTTACCCCACTTCCTTTTCCTTCACCCCTCTTCCCTGGTGGTGGTAGGTTGAGAGGAGGTCTGTTTTTTTGGATCTCAAGGTTTTGATAATGTTTATGCTCCTGTCCCACCCCAGTGGCAGTTCTGGGCCAAGCGTGTAAGCCTGCCCCTTCTTGAGGTGTGTAGGGCTGTAACTAGAGGTTTCTCTCCTGCCTATCAGTTCCTGAATAACCACTCTGAGGCTTCATATTAATTACAGACTGTTTGGCCCATCAGCTCAGGCTTGTTATTTTTTTAAAAGATTTTTTATTTATTTATTATGTATACAACATTCTGCCTCGATGTATGCCTGCACGCCAGATCTCAGTACAGATGGTTGTGAGCCACCATGTGGTTGCTGGGAATTGAACTCAGGACCTCTGGAAGAGCAGCCAGAGCAGCTCTTAACCTCTGAGCCATCTCTCCAGCCCCTCAGGCTTGTTATTAACTAGTTCTTACAGCTTAAATCAACCCATTTCTGTTATTTTATATCTTACCACACGGCTATGGCATTACCTCACATCTTACTTCTCTGGGGCCTGCTGGCATCTCCCAGACTCCACCTTCCTTTTCCATTATCTTTACTTGGATTTCCCACCTGGCTCTATTCTGCCTGGCCATTGGCCAAATAAGCTTCTTTATTAACCTATGATAATAAAACATTCACAGCATACAGAAGGGCATCCCGCATCAGACACAGTGGGTACTCAGCACTGTCCTAAGGGGGTCTTTAACTCGTGCTCCTCTGGAACTTTTGAAATAGGAGAGGGAGGGAGGGAGGATGAGGTCCATGCTCTTCCTGATGCAGCTGTTCCCTGTCTGCCCACAAGGCTTTTTTCTGATACTCTAGCCACATTGTTTGTTGCGTAAAGCCTGGTGGAGAGATGAAGTGTGTACTGTAGCTGCATGCCCAGCCTCCACTGTTGTTAGGATTATGGATGAATCCTTCTCCCCACAGTTCAGTGTCCCCAGGACTGTTGTGTTTACACTCCATGTCTCCCTATCTCTCCTCAGGGAATTGGTTTTTCCTCCAAGAAAAGTTTTTAAGTTATAATTTGTTTAGTTTTTTTTTTTAATTGTAATGGTGGGTTGCTTTTGTTTTTAACTGTTTTCTAGTGGAACTCAGATCCTGGATCCCCTTTTACCGTTTGCTTCTGGTCAGTTGGGATCCCACCAATATCCCCCTCTTCACTCAGTCAAGGCTGTCTGTGTTAGAACTATAATTTTTTTGGTCACCTTGTCTATTGAACATTTGAAAATAGAACATGATAAGGTTTGACCAAGACGCTGTGTCAGGTTTGGACAGATTGTACCCTGAATAAAAATCAACTGTTGTTGATTTTTGGTGATAGGGGTAAGTGAGATTCATCAACCAAATACCTTGTATGGACTTGATGTCATTTTTCAATCCAATGTACATTTAATTTAAATATATGTATTTAAAATTTTTAGGTCATGAGTGATATTTGAACATCAGCTAGATATTAAAGGATTGTTGTTTTGTTAGGTATTATAATGATAGTTTAAATTTTTTGCTTGCTAGAGACACATTCTGATATATTTGGGGTTGTTCAGTTTGATTATGAAATGCCCTCCCCAAGACTCCTTTGCTAAGCTTTGGTTCCCAGCTGACGGTGCTGTTTTGGAAAGTTCTGGAAACACTAGGAGTTGAGCCTGAGCTGAAGGGAGTTGGTCTGTGGTGTCATACTGTTGCTCTGCTTCCTGTCTGCCCTGCTCCTGTTGCCACGATGCTTTGCCCAAGAATGGGGCAAAGAAGCTATGGATTAAACCCCACGTTAGCAAAACAAATCTTTCCCATTATGTTGTTATGGCAGGATCCATCTAGTCACAGCTACACAAAGATTAAGAAATGGTATATTCAGAAATATTCAAATACATAAAGGTGAAGGGAGACACATATACTTTTTATTTAATGCCTCCTGCAACGATAATATTATATGAGGAAATGAACAAATATATTCAAATTTCCTGCTTGCCGGATAGGTGGAATCTAATAAATCTTTTTTTCCTTTTTTTTTTTTTTTTTTTTTTTTTTTTTTTTTTTTTTTTTTTTGGTTTTTTTTTCGAGACAGGGTTTCTCTGCAGCTTTTTTTTTTTTTTTTTTTTTTAGAGCCTGTCCTGGACCTAGCTCTTGTAGACCAGGCTGGCCTCGAACTCACAGAGATCCGCCTGCCTCTGCCTCCCGAGTGCTAAATATTGTTTTCTTAAACTGGATTGTAGCAGAATTGAGAAGAGGATTTTGATGTTTATGGTTCATTTAATGGCATACCTCTTTCAACTGCTTTGGAAGGGATTCAGATAAGCAGAAGCAGCCACAGTGATGTGACCAGGAAAGGGGGCACAAAATAAAGTGTCTCACTGAAACCATCGGAGCAATGCAGAGTTACAGACATGGCACCATATGCAGTTATATCACCATGGAAACTCCCGGTCCTCTGAAGGGCTCTTGCTCGCTACTCTTCTGCAAAAGCAAATCAGGAGACTTTGTAATATCCTGTCCACAAAAAGGTGGAATGACAAGTAGCCTTAAATCAACAGGCATAATTAATCATGGTCCCACTTGTTTCGATGAGCATACAGGAGTGACAAGTTAATAATAAATCCCAGCTTGTACCGGGAAGGTGGCTAAGGAGGCGCGGTGGCTTAATTTACATCTTTGGAAGGCACCAGAGATTCAATAATCTCCCTGCCTCATCCATCAAAACCAATACCTCTGAGGCTGAGAGGCAAAACACTTTAAATTGTTAATCTGAAAAGCAGTAAAACCCTGTCTCGGGTCACAGATAAATTGAGTTTCTGGTGGTCTTGATAGACTTAGTGTGTGTGATTTATCTAGATTCTAGAGCGATTCATGACCACGGGGAGCTGTGGCTGCCATATTGGGCAAGCTGAGAATACCTTTCAAGTTGCCAGCCTTACCAGAAGCCCTAAATCAGAAGGGCAGTGACTAGCCTCTGCTTCTGTCTACCCAGTGAATCATTTTATTTTTTTTTGGTTTTTCGAGACAGGGTTTCCCTGTAGTTTCTAGAGCCTGTCCTAGAACTAGCTCTTGTAGACCAGGCTGGCCTTGAACTCATCGAGATCCGCCTGCCTCTGCCTCCCGAGTGCTGGGATTAAAGGCGTGCGCCACCACCGCCTGGCTCCCAGTGAATCATTTTACCTTCACCATCTACTACACATTGATGCAGACCTCAGACACATTTTTTTAGATGGAAGTCCAAGCGGTCGTTTGCAGCCGAGTCTTAACCATCATTCTGCCCATGTAGTACATGCTCTTAAAGACAAGACGCTGTTTTGACTGATCTTTTTCTTCTTTCTTTTGAGACAGGGGATTGTTGTGCATCCCAGACTGGTCTTGAACTCACTGTGTAGCTGAAGATGATCTTGAACTTTTCTGTTCCTCATGACTTCACACCCCCAGTGTTAGGGTTATAGGAGTGAACCGCCACACTCTATTCATGCAGCACTGGGGCTGAATCCAGGGCTTCATGTGTGCTTGGCAAGTGCTCTACCAACTGAGCTACACCTTCAGCTTTCTAATTCTTTAGTATGGGATTTTTAACTGGCAAGAGGAAAGGGGTACTGAAAGGAGAAACAGGCTTTCATGGCATCTGCGAAGCCTAAACAACTTCTGGGTTTCCTCTTCTTCATTTTCAAATAATTAAGTTGTGGTGTATACTAACTCTTTCAATTTGAAAAACTTTCTTTATTGATACACTTACGAAAAATGCCATCTTCCCTGAGTAAAGAGTGGGTTTTGGTGGTTTCGCGGGAAGGGTAACAGAATAGTATGTGCTTGTTCTACATGCCATGACGTAATCACATGCAGTCATTTTGATTGCTGATCATCTTGCTAGTGCTGTTGGTCATTTATGATGCTTAATGTATTGCTGTAGAGAATTTTATATTCTTAAGAGGTGCACTAGACCAGCTGAAGAAACATTTTCAACTCAGGCAATCCTCCTCTCTTTTAAATAAGAGACTACTTGATCCCAAAAGTACATGTGATGCAGGTTCTTCACTCTTGCCTTCAAAAGAACCACTGTCCCCTGGTTTGTTCCCATGTCCTGTCAACTCCTCAGTCATCTTGGTGTGTTGTTCTCATTATTCTGACAGTGCTGGCTGATCTTGTGTCAATCTGACACAAGCTAGAGTTATCTGAAAAGAGGGAACTTCAATTGAGAAAATGTCTCCATAAGATCCAGCTGTAGTGCATTTTCTTAATTAGTGCTTGATGGGGGAGGGCCATCCCATTGTGGGTGGTGCCATCGCTGGGCTGGTGGTCCTGAGTTCTATGAGCAAGCCAGGATAAGCAAGTTAGAAAGTAGCACCCCTCCATAGCCCCTGCAGAAGCTCCTGCTTCTAGGTTCATGCCCTTTTTGAGTTCTGTCCTGACCTCCTTCAATGAACAGTGATAATGGAAGTGTAAGCCAAATAAACCCTTTCCTCCCCACTTGCTTTTTGGTCAAGGAGTTATGTTGCAGCAAGAAAAACCCTAACTAAGTCATTGATTTAACATTAAAATTCCACAAGCTCCCCAAGATCTCTTCTGTCAGTAATCACTAGACTTTTAAAAAAATGGATTTAGATATTTTCTACATGCTGATGATAGCACTGTTCATTCTTCTGAGGAGTCCACAGCTGAGGATGGAGGAGGAGAAGGCACAAACTTCCACAGGGAGTTGAAAAATGAGGTGTTTAAATTTTGTTCTTAGTTTTCAGAAAGAATCAAGTGATCATGAGTTTTCCAAGTTCTAAAATCTGACTCCAGACTGGAGGCAGCAAGTATAAACAGTGAACATAAAGCCTTCTATTACACAAAGAAAGGAAGGAAGAAAGAGAAGGACAGAGGGAGAAGGGAACAGATAAGGGAGGGGAGGAAAAGAGAGAAGAAGGAAGAGAAGAAGGAAGGAGGGAGGAGAAGAGAGGGAGAGAAGGAAGGACGGACAGAGGGAGGAAGAAAAAGCTGTTGCCTACCAGAGTTTTGTCAGATGGATACAGAAACAATTTGGGAATCAGAATAGTTAACAGAAATTCATCGAAGCACAGCAAACATAAAACTATCTGAGTTTATACTAATATTTAAAAATTATCAGTGGGAGTTTCTCTGGCACCCATAATTACTCAAAAAAATTGATAAAGGTTCTGAACCAAGCAGCTTTTCTCACTCCTTTTATGAGCCATATTTGGGGGAAACGCCATGAGGAAGTTATTCTGTTCATGATATACCTTTCTCCTCACTGAAAGTTTTATTTAAATGGTTTTACATATATTTTAATCACATTCTTTCCCCACCCTCAGTTCCGCCAGGATCCTCTCACGTGTCTCCCTCGCCACCCACCGTCATACTCCCCGCTTTACAACAGAGACCAAAAACATCTGAAAACAACGTCAGGCTTACTGAAGGTGCCAGTCAAGTGTAGTGAACTACAGGAAAGTTCACATCACTGGGGCATGGAGAGCCATGTCACCTTGAGGCCTGGGAAGCTAAGTCACCAACCTGAGGTCCCGGCAAACTTGGAGAAATACTTTGGCAGGAACCCCCTCCAAAGACACTTGTCTGTAGTCAGACTCAGGAAACTAATACTGCAGAAGCACCAGCTGCGTTTCGTTTCGTGTTATTTCATTCTCTTTTGTCTTTGTGGCTTTTCTCCTCCAGCTGGGACCTCAGCATGCCTGATAGTCACTGGTCCCTTCTTTCCTAGACGGTACTCGACTCCGGTTTGTGTGATGTTGGGGACAGGTATGTACTGTATGCTCATGTGTAGGCGTGGTGTGCGTTGAGGCCAGAAGAGGATGGTGAGGGTCCTGCTCTATCACTGATCTCTTTCTTCCTTCGAGGCAGAGTCTGTTACTGAACCTGGCGCTAGATCTGCTAGTAATTCTCAGTGATCCCCCTATCTCAGTACTGGGGCTGTAGCCTCTTTGTTTTTTTTTTGTTTTTTGTTTTTGGGTTTTTTTTTTGTTGTTGTTGTTTTTGTTTTTGAGACAGGGTTTCTCTGTAGCTTTGGAGTCTATCCTGGCAGTAGCTCTTGTAGACCAGGCTGGCCTCCAACTCACAGAGATCACCTGCCTCTGCCTCCCAAGTGCTGGGATTAAAGGTGTGCACCACGATCGCCCGCCTTGGGGATTTGAACTTGGGTCCACATGCTTACCTAGGAAGTACTCGATCTCGCTGAGCCCTCTTCTCAGCCCCTTAATGTTTTCTCACGATTAGAACATCATGATTCAAGCTATGTTCTCCTGTTAGCATCTTTTCAAGGGTGGATCATTTTGGTTGCTCCATTGCTAAGATGTTTACTGCAGTCCCTTGATAAGGAAGGGTCTGTTAGGCTTCTTCATTGTCAAGTCATTCGCTTCCTAAGTAGTAGCTATTTTATGAGCATATACTGCTGAGAATATTTAAATGTCTTGTTCTTTATCAAACATTCATTTAATTCATTTACTTAATTCATGAACCAGACTCCTATTACTATCATTATTTATTTTTATCCTCAAATATCTTAGATTAATTAGAATCCCTAGTGCCCTATCAATCAGTCTGGCTTCTGGGTCTGTTTGGTATAGTTTATCTTTGAAGACTTCCCTGCTTTTTGGCTTAATATATTTCAAATACATCTGGGAGTTTTTGAGCTAGCCATGTCCCCAAGAATCTGTTTCCTTCTGGAGGAGACTAGGAGCTAGAATCCAAGGCCAGGTGTTGTAATTGGTGTTTTCCTTCCCTAATCCTTTGTGATCTCGGTATACAGAACTAGAGAAAATGAAAGTGTGTGTGTGTGTGTGTGTGTGTGTGTGTGTGTGTGTGTGAGTGTAGTGTAATATATTGACCTTGTTTATGTTCTGGTTTGAATAAATTTATTGGGGAAATTTGATATAAACTGAGAATTAGATGACTTTAAAGATGTAATAATTTTGTAGTGTGGGAAAAAGACATTGCACTTAGACTGACAAATCCGAGGAAAGTAACATAGAAATGAACTCTGTAGGTGGGACACTAGTTTACCATTCCACAAATACCCATCCATCCATTCACCCACACATGCATACAAATAGAAACACACACATATAATTTATTTTATTTATATGTTTGTATATGTGTATCTCTCTATATTACATATGTGCAGGTTTCTATAGAAGCCAGAAGAAGGCATTCAATTCCCCAGAGCTAGAATTACAGGTAGTTGGTTGCAAATTACCTGATTATTGGTGCTGGGAACCAAACCTGGGACTTGTGCAAGAGTGGCAAGTACTCTTGTCTGCTACTCTGTCCCTGCAGCCCAGGTACGTGTTTGCTCCTTGAGACTAAACTCAGGCTTTGTATATAAGTATCTAGACTGTCCATCTTCTATATGCAATATTTAGAGATCATTTAGCCCAAAAGCTTCCTGTTAAAATACACTTGTACCACAGGTCCTGATTGATGAGGTCTGGGAAGGTTTTGACTATGTCTGGAGGAGATTTGTCTCCGTGCCTTCAGTTTGATTGCTGGCATGGAGAAATCATAATGCATTTTTGTGACAGTGTATGTGGACATCTAACTGTTAAGCAGGACCACATACAAAATCTAGCCTTCCGAAACTCTTGCTGGAATGGCTAGAGGGGTCAGTGTAGACATAGGGACAGCTGTCTCTCACCAGCTAGGGAGCTGGCCTACAGCCTCTACAGCTGTTCACTGCTGGAGCAGCCATAGCTTTCTGGTGCTCATTAATGCTCAGAGCAGCTGCGACAGCAAGCAATTTAGTGCAAAATAATCCATCAATTAATCTCTTTGTTATTGGACATTCCAGATGCTGTTGCCTTGGTTAATGCTATGAAGGGCCTGGGAATGAAATGTATCTTGATAGTTCTGGGTGTATTAACATGATGGCTGTCCTGCCTACCCTTACCAATGCTGAGAGCATAACAGAACCCCAGGGAGCACGCCGGCTCGCCCCAGGCAATCTTTCACTCTGAAGAAATGATTTGAAAACTGCAGTTCTTCCAACATTGCTATTAAACTGGTGTTGGGATCAGGTTCAGAGCTCGAGCTGGAGTGATTCTTTTGGAAAAAAGGAACGCATTGAAAACCAGTGCCCGAGCACTGCCTCAGAACTGCCCAGGGGCCTCCGACTTCCGCCAAAGCTGAAAAACCCTTTAGAAATCTCTAGCTTCGCACTTAATTACCACCTCCTTTAGCCGATTTCTTTTCTGCTGCTTTCCTCGCTTCCCCTGTGATTTCATTCCCTCCTTGTTGCCACGCAGGCTTTCTCTCCCAGATGCCATCTGCTTCCAGGGCACAGTGGCGTTCTTTTTCCTTCCTCAAGTGCTCCTTTCCAGGCCTGGACTGCTGCTACTCTGTGACCCCCGTGGGTTGATGGGAAGGCCACTGTGGCTTGCAGAGCAGGAATGAAGTTGAAACACAGCAGATACTGTTTTGGACTTGGACATGAATGCATCCTTCTTGGGCCTCAGACCCCAGGGATTAGTGTAGAATATCTTTAAAATATCTTTTGTCTTAAAAGGCAAAGAAACAAACAAAAACCCCCTTTCTTTGTTACAAAACCTCCAAGAATACCAGTCTAAAGGAGGAAGTGATCTCATCTTTCCCCATTCTGGTTGTACTCTCTGGGGTGAGTGGTTCCTGAGTGTCCCTACACAGAGTGTCCCTGACAACTACTCTGATATATAGCTATGGTATAGATCCTTGTAGTCTTTTTCTATGAAGATATCAAAAGCGCATGTAAAATGGGAATACACATAGATACAGACGCACCCCCCCCCTCACTCTCTCTCTCACACACACACACACAGGACATCTCCCTTCACCAGATGAGTGCCATCGGTCACACGCAGGTTGCCAGGCTTGGCAGGTAGTGCCCTTGCCTGCTGAGCCATCTCATGCCTCATTTATTACCTTAAAATATTACAACAAATTACAATAGCAATAAATGGCCCACTTGTTACTTTACTATCCCGAGAAAGAAGATGCCAGGATGCATAAAGCTTCCTAATACCTGGTCTTCCAGAGTATAAGTCCAACACCATTTGTTTTCCTAATCTATCACAGGCACACATTTGTGATGATTTGAATGGGAACAGCTTTCATAGGCTCATACATTTAAATGTTTGGTCATGAGGGAGTGACCCTGTTTAAGAAAAATTAGAAAGATTAGGAAGTCTGGCCATATTGGAGGAGGCGTGGCCTTGTTGAAAGAAGTATGTCCCTGGGTGAGCGTTGAGATTTCCAAAGCTCCTACCAGGCCTGGTGTGTAGCTCTGTCTGCTTGCTGCCTGGGGATCAGGATATAAAGCTTTGGGCTGCTGTTGAGAATAAGACTGCCACAATTTAAAGCCAAATTTGCAGCAAGCTTTAATTAAATACTGGTTAGGTGGATGGGCTCAGGCCATGTCCATCTCTGGGTTCCCAGACAATGGCCATGTATCCTGTTTTGCAGTGGCTTAAACAGGCAAAACCACTGTATTTCCCGTCAGGTCCAATCAGGGGCAAGCATACAACCTGACATACTTCCTGCCTGTGTATCGCCACCAACACGTGACCAAGCACCTCCACTGCAGATGGGTCAAGCAAGCAGGCAAACAGGCACTTATTCTTAACTGCACACAGAACTCTAATACGCCTGCTGTTGTGTTCTTTTAAAAACGCTACGGAGTCCCAGGCGGCAGCTGTAGGCAAGCAGCAAATGCTATAAAGTCCCAAATGGTGGTAGCAGGCCATGTGGTGGCAGACAGTGGGCCCTGCGAGCAGCCAGTCCCAGGCAGAGAAGGCTGCCGGTCTTAGAGCTGTGGCCTGAGCAGTGGTGGCGGCCCATGTGGTGGCAGGCAGTGGGCTCTGGGAGCAGCCAGTCACAGGCAGAGAAGGCTGCCGGTCCCCGAGCAGTGGCTGGTCCCAGGCAGGGAGACACATGGCGGGCGGGCAGAAGACAGAGACATGATGAGGTTGAATATTTATTCAGGGGAGTTATAAAGGGGTAAGTGGGAGAGAAAGAGAGAGAGAGAGAGAGAGAGAGAGAGAGAGAGACAGAGACAGAGAAAGACACAGAGAGAGAGAGAGACAGAGAGACAGAGAGAGACAGAGAAGGGGAAGCAGAGAAGTGGGGAGAGAGGCAGAAGCGAAGCTGCCTCGCTGAGAGGAAGATGGAAAAAAAGAGAGTGAGCTCAGGCCGGAAGCTGAAGATCAGCCTGCCTCAGCGGATGGGTAGGGAATAGGCGTGGCTTGTCCCTTAAAGGGACAGGGACCAAAACCATAACACCTGCAAGGTGTGTTTTTCCTGTTTTGGTCTCACACTGCTGCCCCAATATTGAACCTGTCTGTTTCCTGCCATGATGATGGTGGACTAACCCCAGAAAACTAGAAGCAAGCCCAGAATTAAAGGCTGTCTCTTATAAAAGTTGCCTTGGTCACGGTGTGTCTTCACTGTGATTGAACAGTGACTGAGACAGAAGTACCAGGAGTGGAGTGTTGCTGTTCGGCCCTACCATACTCCTGTTTGGAGGAATACAGGACTTGGGGACTAGAAAAGCAGTTGAACCCTTTAAGCAGGGTTAATGGGTCTTCCTAGTAAGAACATGGAAGACAGTGGTGCTGATGGCAGCGTAGACTCCCCAGTCCAACTCTGAGAGGTTTCAGAGGAAGAATGTTAGGAAGTAGCCTAGAGACCATTCTTGTGGTATTTTAGCAAAGAACCAGGCTGCTTTTGGGCCCCTGTCCTAAAAGTTTGCTGGAGCCTTAATAGTCAAGCTTTGGATTAATGTTGTTGGCAGAGATTTTAAGAGAGCCTAATAGTGACCGTGTCACGTGGTTGCTCATAGTCACCCTAATGTAGATCTACAATGGAAAAGAGCAAGCAGGGCAAAAAAGAAATACAAAAGGTGCATTTGGAGGAGAGAAGGAGCTCCTGGAAATGGAATGTCGGAGCCAAGCCCTGTGCTCAAGGAGATAAAAAGCTTAAAGACAAGCCTGATGCTAACTGGAATAAAGGAAGTGGTGACCTCAAGGCAAGACCCCACCCAGTTAAGCTTCCTGCGTGTGAAAAGGAATTAGAGGAAAGCATGAACAACAAAGGAAGCCACCAGCAACAGAAAGATTATGCAAATACAAGTCAAGGAAGGGCCCAGGTTCCAACCCCAGCAAGCAGAAGAACTTGGCAACGTGGTTCTGAATTTGCAGTCAAGAAGGAAACAGGAAAGAGATTAAGGAATCTTCCTCCACGGTTAGGGCAAGAAAAGCCCTGAGGCTAGGTGTTTGGCAGGGCAGTCCCTGCATGGATGCCCAGAGAGGCCTTTACCTGAAGCTGTGAACATCGGGCATTTTACATTGGAGACCCCAAGATGTTGGAGATGCAGCCGAGAGCATCTGTGTTGATAAGATGAACCAGACCAGCACCAGGAGGGAGTTGCTGTGGTGGCCGTCAGAGTCAGCGGTCCAAAAGAAAGCTGTGGGGTCCTGCTGTGCATGAGGTGAAAGGCTGAACCAGGGTCTGAGAATAGGAGAAGGGAGCTTCAGGTCCAGGTGGGCCAAACAGTGCATGGACAGGCGGCTGAGTACACTGTGTCAGCAGCAGGGTACTGTGGTGAGAGCGAAGGCCCCGGGGATAGTCAAGAAATCCTCTGGTTGTTGATCCTTCACACACATGTCAGGTGTCAGATCGCTGTGGGGTAATTCCACCATGGTGTTAGGTGTCCATCACCTGTTAGGGTCCAGGTGTGGCAGTTACGTCCTTTCCGTGGGCTGATGTGTAAGGTAAATTCCTGAGCTTGGTTTCCCTGATAGGATTTTAACACTTCCTGAGCCTGCTTTCCCTGATAGGATTTTGACACACCCATGTGACCCTTCCTGCAGTCTCAACTCTCCCCAATAAATTTATAGAGTGGTTCCCTCTCAAGTCCTAGGAATAAGTCATTTATCACTTTAGGCTGGATGAGTGTTGCCTGCAAGATGGAACAGTCTGTGGTCCACCCAGGGTTCCCTCAAAGTGGAGTCAGGAGCTCTTCATAAAATGGGATCTCTCCAGGTCTGAAAACCTGTTTCACATAATGGAGCAGCCTGGGTAGAGTGAAGGGGCTGATGGAGGACATGGCCGGATTTCACTGCTCTCACCGGCCTCTCAGAGTTCCTGCTGGGAAGGGCTCACATTTGGGTCCATGTGAGCATTCCAAGGAAATGCCCCAGTGGTGGCAGGTCTCATGTGAAAGGAGTTCTCAACCCAGCTACTTAGAGAATAAATTATTTCTCTTACATTACGTAATGGAGGCTTTTATATAAACATAAATGAAAAGGTTTGACCTGGTTTATAAAATTTTAAGCTGCCTTCATTTTCTCTTTTACCCAAGAACCTGAAAGATGTAAGTCTACCATCAATTACACAATGGCTTTTTCTTCTATTCTCTTGGAGTTCTCCATTAGGGGCTAAACTGGGGAGGAATGGGGGGGTTGCTAAGAGCTTAACTGCTTTCTTGTTTTGGGGACATCGTGGGATTTTCCTCAGAGGTCTGTGGTTTAATGCATTAACAAACCCCTCAGGATACAGGCTTTGCAAAGGGAATTGTGCGAGTGTCTTAAAAAAACCAAGGCATCTTTCCTAACAGAAAGCATTAAAGATTCAAGTCAGATTTGGACCAGCGGCCATAGTAATGAGAAAGTTGTCAAAGCCATTCATCAGGAAGGAACAGAGGGAGCTGGGGTCAAAAGGATGAGACTGGGGGTGGCCTGGAGTCTCAGCAGCTTGAGTCTCTTGGAAGTGGCACCGCTGAGCAGAGGTGGAAGCCTGTTTGTGGTGGAGATGGGAAGTTTCCTCTCATTTAGCATGTCTAGACCTGTCAGGAGTGGGGGCAGCTGGTCAAGGGAAGAGGTGAAAAGGTGTGCAGGAAGATATAAGGCAGGCCAAAGGAGTTTATAAAGTTAAAAGTTCTAGAAGTTTCGGCTTGTATCCTTGAAAATTATGCTTCAAAGAATAACAGCACAGAGACTAGCTAGCATTCGTCAGACGCCTGCTACACGCCACACTGTTCAGAGCACACATGGCAAGGTGTTCAAATTCATTAGTCACCAGGGAAACGCACATATAAACTACATACATCCGCACTCCATCTACTCGGAGGGCTAAGATGAGAACGTTGGAAAGTCTGCCAAGTGCTGCTGAGGGTGTGGAAGAGGTCAGTCTTCATCGGTCTTCACGGCTCTCCGGGATGGCTTTCGAAGGGAGCAGCAGGTTTAGCAAACTGACTGCCAGTGTCTGTGAAAGCTGACACCCTCTGGCCAAGAAGTTCCACTTGAGCCAGACATTGTATATGTAGACTCACCAGAAACTACCAGAACTCTTCATAGCCCCCAACTGGAAGCAACTCGAACTGCCACCCCCTGTAGAATGGATGAGCAAATCACATTGATTGTATCTATAACATGGACTAGTGCACAGCAGGACAGTGGCCCCTGTTAAGGTTACATTATGCATGAATCTCCCTGACTCCTCACAATAGGTCTACCCTGTGGTTTCCTTTATTGCCTTTATTTTACAAAGGGATAAACTGGACCCAAAGAGTTCTTACTTGCCCAAGGCAAGAAAAGTAGGAAGCGCCATAGCTGAGATTCAAACCCTGATAGCTGAGTTCTCACCCTTACCCACAGGAGTCCTTGCTCTCAGCCTCTGGCGTAGGAGCAGCAGGCATTGGGGAGGGGGTTTGTGATCTCTCAGCGTGGCATCTCCAGGGGTGTGTGGTGGAGCTGGCACAGGCTTCTCCTGCAGGAGGAGACAGACTATCAGCTAATTTTGATACCATATGCCAGGCTGAATGCATTGACACATTACCTGGAGTGTAATGTTTAATTTTCACAGTGTTTTGTTCCTACAGATACTGCCCCAGAACCATTTTTTTTAAAAGAAGGGGAACTAAAATAAAGGGGTTTGTTCAAAGTCAAACAGCTAGCATGTGGTGGAGCCACAACTCCAAGTCAAGTCTGTCCCAGAGTCTTTCTGTCCTCCCTACCTCCTTGCCTCTTCTCACCTCTAACCAGAGCATCAAAGTCACACAACGTTCTTGGTCACAGACTTTGCAAGGGCCACTTGGAGCTGTGGTCCTTGTCAACAACAATTGGAACTGGAGACTAAACCACTGACATTTTCCGTGGTCAGTTGGCTTCTGAGCAAGGTATCTGCCATAGGTTACAAAGGAAGGGAAAGGCTGCGTGCACACCATTGAGGCTACATCCCATTGGAAACAAACTCCCAAAAGTTTGTAAATTAAAAATCTCTGTAGCTTTTCAAAGTATGACCCCGGTTCTTTTCAACCCTAACATAGCCATGGAAAATGCATTCCTGGGTCAGGGAGATGACTCCGTGTGTAAACATGCTTGCTGTGCAAGGCTCACAATCTGAGTTCAGTTCCTGGAGGCCACATGGGAAAGCTGGATATGCAAGCATGTATCAGGAACCTCAGACTTCCTCTGGGAAATGGGAGTTGGAACAGGAGAACTGCCCTAAAGCTGTGGGTTAGCTAGACGGCTGAACTCTTTAGCAAATGCAAGAGAGATGGCCTCATGATCAGAGTGGAAGGTGAGCATTAACTCCTCAAAGTTGTCCTCTGACCTTCATGCGTATCACACACACACACACACACACACACACACACACACAGCCACCCTCTTCTCAGGCCCATATTCCCCTCTGTTGTCCCATTATTCATTGCCTCACCACCATGTGCTTCTTGTCATTTCAACATTAGTACCGAAACTCCAGATGTACCCAAATCGATGGGTAACATGTGGCAGAGTGCTTGGCTCCAGCTCAGCCTCCTCCCCCAGGCAGGTGTTGGAAAGGTGACCGAGTTCTAGTGACGAGAAGGAACTGTGGGTGGGGGACTGAGCCTGTCTGTTCCCTGGACTCTTGACTCCACGGATGGATCAATACATAGCAATGCTTCCAGAAGCCAGCTTTAGTCTCCAGTTTGCAGAGCAGCTGGGCAGAGAGTGCAGTGAGTCCCTTGCGTCCCCACCACAGCCTGTCCATTCTCCTGCCAGCATCTTGCTTGTCTGTGGCAGATTTCTACAGTTAGTGAACCTGTGTCGGTGGGTCGTTATCACATATTCAGTTTATCGTTGATCCAGACTCCTGTAGTCTTTTCCCAGAGTCTTCTCTTCTACTCTAGGATTCTTTGGTGCTCTCAGCTCCGTAGGCTCCTTTCTACTGTCATGATATTTCAGATTTTCCATGCTGGCCTTGAATATTGTGAGGCATGCCAGTCAAGTATAGTGTGGGATACCATCTCCTGGAATTTGTCTGGCACCTTTCTCATGATTAGACTGAGGTTATGGGTTAGGGGCGGGAGATCACAGAGTCAAAGTACCATGTCCATCAGATTATCAACATAAACAGACTTTTAAATACCAATATCCTCAAACTTGTCTTTTATTCATGTTCCCAATCTCAATCAATATCAAGAAATCTCACTTTCTTTCCTTTTCTTCTATCTCACCAGCTGTCTATTTCTAAGATGTCTCTGCCCCTGTTTTTTTTTTTTTTTTTTTTTTTTTTTTTGGTATTTTCTCCTTTTTCTTATCCATCCTACTTCTAGATATTCCTACCTTATTTTTCCCATAAACAATTATCACAGACCCTCAATTAGTCTCCTTGATTCTCCCTGCCCCTCTCCATTCTTCCAGAAACCCTCAGGTAATTTTTTTTAAGCATCCACCCTGTCTTCAAAAATCCTGGGATAAGGCCCATTACCTACAGAGCAATGTTCCAGGGGCTTAGTGGGGGGATTCAAGACTCTTCAGGCACTAGTTCCGAATGCTCTTGTTTGCTGTGATCAATATTAGTTTCCAAGTTTCGTATTAAGTGGCGCATGGGAGTCTATTTATCTCAAGCATTAATTGACATTTTCGTAGAACAAACTTTCTCCAGTAGAGTCAATAAAATGGTGCATGCGTATGTGTGATGCACACAGCTTCCTGGAGATGACTCTCTCTGCAGGTCCTGGCTTTGGTGGGGAAAAGAACTACCTATGCCCTAGTTTGGTGGCCACCAGCTCACAGCGCCAAATTAGAGAAGATGACAGGGGAAAAGATGGTACCAGGAGAGTGTTGGAAGTGTGTGTGTGGGTGCTTCTCTTTTCAGGGGCTTAAGACGGAGAGTCTTTCATCTCCCTGTTTCCGTGGGTCAGGAAACCTGGTGCAGCTTCCTGCTTCCTTTGGCTAAGGGCTTCTCACAGGTTCCTCCTCATCCAGGTGGCGGCATCTCCGTTCATTTTCTCATTTTGATCTCACTTTCAAAGATCTGCCAGCTAAACCTTACTTTCTTTAAACTTTCATAACAGAGAAAGCCCAGTCACGCTCCAGGGATGGCACTTAGATGTAACACTGAGCTCTCTCTTGCCCGGGATAGCCAGCCGTCTGTTTCATTAGATGGGTAAAGCACCCCTTGTGCTCAGAGATCTGAGAGGGCTGGGCTACATTTTAATGAACAAAAATAAATTGCCTCGCAAATTCCATCTGCCACTTGTTCACACAAAACCAGTCTTCGTTATTAAAGTTTAAAGGTGCATGAGAAATGTGTGGAAAGCTTCCAGGCAGCTTGCTGAGGGACGCAGGAGCCAGTGGCCCCTTTATCATCTGCTCCCCAATACTAGGTGGGAGAAGACTATGCATGTGGAAAATAGCGGAGGAAACAGGAGCCGTGGGTCCAGGCGTGCGCATGGGGAGAGGTTAGACATGTCACTGGATTAGCTACCCCCTGTCTTTTCATGTTTATAAATTCAGAGCCATTAGCGACTCGGTGACACTGTGCTAGCTATAGGGAGAGTGGAGAGTGTGTAGAAGTAATGACAAGTGGCTTAGAAACACTCTCATTTCTTGAGCTCCTACGTGACAAACTGTTTCCTGAGAGAGAAACAAGACCTTTTTGTCCAGGATGGGAAACATCCTCGGAATCTCTGATAAAGTTGCAGTGGAACCAATCTGCTGGCATTTGCACAGGAATTCCCAATTCCAGCTGTGTAGAGGGATTCGTTCTTCCATGGCCCAACACAGATGAACTATGTAATGTCATTCCATGTGGCTTTGAGTTTATGTCTTCATCTTCATTGTGACTATCAGGAAATATACATGTGCAAAGGTGTACACACACACACACACACACTACACATACCCTACACTGTCTACCAGTGCATATATCAGACACAATGTTCCTCTACCCAGTTTTACTCTTATTAATTGAACATTTAATACAAAATTGAAATGCTTCCTTTTGTATATTATCAATACCATGACTACCGTTAGTAGGCCAGGCAGATATTTGACTTAGCAAGTAGCTCTGCAACGTCACTGCCACTGTATCAACTTATTTCTTCCCTCCCATACCCTATCAAGAAGAGCCACTTCCGTAACCCCTAACATCATTTTAGATTTTCCCTCATTGTTTTTGCCCTTTCCAAAGTCAATCCTTCCGTGTTCAAGGTCATGTGGTGGCAAGGCTAAGCCCTATCTTGGTCACCACTGACTTCTATTAACCTCTCTGATGTGTCCATATGCTTTTCTAATTAGCCCAGGGACCTGCAGACTCCCCCGGCAAGTTAGTCTAATGGCAAGATGAGGGCAATGAGGATGTTTTTAACTTTGACTTTCTGTTTTCCTGCTGATGTTCAGCCCAGTAAAGTATGGGAGACCACAGGCTCAGCACCTGCCCCCATTTCTGTCCTCCTTCCTCTTAGAGATGTGGGCACCTTGTCACCACCCCTAGGCGATGACCCCACACTCCAGTCTGAGTGGACTATGACTGCCAATGAGAGCTTCGTAGCTTATGAAGAAGTACATGCGTGCCCATGACCTCCATGATCTCGTGGATATTTTACAACAGGAGAGGCAAGTGTGACTGGATGTGTTTTATAGACTTCAGTACTGATGGCCAAAGAGGGCATAGGATGTACTCAGGATGATTAGACTTGAGAGCATCAGGCCTGAGCTTCGGCCACTAGGACTCACTCTGTTACATCACGGCCCTTGGGGAAATGGTCCATTTCTTCCGAATCTTTGTGTTTTCAGGACCCTTTAAAGTGATTGGTACTCAAATAATTTCAGCTGAATGAGGGCCTGATGATACTTCTGATAGCTCAGGCCTCCCCCGTGGTTGTTCCAGAGAGACTTTGCACTCACTGAAACATCCTTTGGAGAGCCATACAGCACTGCAGCAAGCACTGTGCTGCCTCCCTTGCTTCTAGGCTGAAAAGAGATCAGGGCCACAGCATCTTCATCTGCAGAGAAACACACCATGTGAGGGCAGAGAGTGGAGCATGCCCCTCACCAATGGCTTTGTCCCATCAGAACACATTGGGTCCATTTAATTCAGTCATAAAGAGAGAGTCATACATTACTCTTTCTCTAGAATGCTTTGTTCATCTTTAATCCTAGTTCTTTTAAAAAGATCAGTGTTTGGTACAGAACCCAAGGTCTTGTACAGGGTGGGCAAGCACTATACGACTGAACCATGTCCCCAGCCCTCCTTTCACTTCCCTAGTTGTATCAGGAGGCTGCTAGTTGGTTCCCAGCTACTGGGCTGGCTTAGACCCAAAATAATCACACAGAAACTGTATTAATTAAATCACTGCTGGGCCCATTAGCTCTAGCCTCTTATTGGCTAACTCTTACATATTAATTTAACCCATTTTTATTAATCTGTGTATGGCGACATGGCTGTGGCTTACCAACTAAGGTTCCCAGTATCTGTCTCCGGTGGGCTACATGGCTTCTCTCTGACTCTGTCTTCTTCCTCCCAGCATTCCTTTTAGTTTTCCCTACCTAGCTCTGTTCCCTGCACAGGCCCAAGAGAATTTCTTTATTAACCAATGGTAATCACAGCATACAGAGGGAAATATCACATCACCTAGTGACATTTCTTACTGTTATTTTCCTGTTAATGAAGGAAAACCCTAATTTTTGTTGCTCAAAAGGCAGACTTGGTGCGTACCATCATGTGGGACATGGCTGTGTTCAATTAACTATAAGCAACTCCACCCATCAGGCTGTGAAAGATACCTTTTGGAAATCAGGGTTCCTAGACAGGAAGTATTTAAAGCTAAGGGAATGTGAAGGAAGCTAGACTTCTCACAGCGTCCCCCAGATTTCACTTTGATAAATAAGGCTGCAGCCTTATTTTATAAATAAGGTCAAGGTGAGATCTACAAGGAAATGGGGGAGGAGAAACTGTGATCAGAATATATTGTATGAAAAAATATTTATTTTCAATAAACAAAGATCCTAGTAACTTTAAGAAAGAGAGAAAGTAAGCAAACAAGCAAGCAAGAAGGCTGAGCAAGGAAGCCGTGAGGAGCAAAATGGTTAAGTAGCAGTTTTCTATGGCCTTGGCTTCCTGCCTTGACTTGCCTTCATGATGGCCTCCTGTGCTGTATCCGACCCAAGCATGGTGTTTCTCAGGAGTCTGGCTAAGGATAAAGTCTGTATCCTTCCAGTTACACCCTTTACTTAGGGGAGATTCAGGTGAATAAAAACCATTCACAAACTTCATCTACTTTTTAATTCCATCTTCAGCCTTTGGTGAGATGTCTCTTTCCATCTGAGTGGCTTTCTGGTTTTGTGTTTGCTTTTCCCCTGCCTACACGCCTGCCAGTCTTTCTGGTGCTAAGAACATCATTCAGTTCAGGCTTCTGTCATTGTGCATCAGCTGTAGATGGCCCCCGGGGAGCAGGAACCTCAGAGTGCCACTGTCTGACCCTCCTAGAAGATGCAGAAATCCCTCTGGGGATGGGGGATTGTCTAAGGTCTGACGCTGAGGTGTCCTTCGGCTTTCCTTAACTCATTTCCTCGCCGGGGGAAGAATAGGCACTCCAGTCTCTAACATTATACATCTACTGTGTTTTTCAAGATGAACACAGTTCTGCCCAGATTTAAAGTCTAGCTCAGGTTTCTTATGTAACCATTAAGTCAAACTTAAACGTGGCTTTGTGGACTGCATTCATAAAGCAACTTTATTTACTGCCTTTTAGTATCTCTTCAAAGTTTCTTTGTGAGGCAAATTATTTCCCTTCCTGTGGATAAACACAGTCAAATGCCAAGACATCTCTGGACCCTCCTAGGTGTCAAAACAGTCTCAATGCCATTTGACTGAAAGTTGTGAGCCACGAGTGGTGGCACATACCTCTAATTCCAACAGTTGAGAAGTAGAGGTGGGATGATCATAAACTCAAGGTCATCCTCAGCTACAGAGTGGATTCAGAACCAGCCTGGGCTACATGAGACACCTCCCCCCTTAAGCAAACAAAGAATGTGTGACTTCTGTGTGACCTCGAATCTGCTGAAGACAGGAAATGTAAGAGGGAAATGAAAGGGTATTATTAGTCACGGTCTCTAGAGGAGTAGAACTGACAGCTGTGTACACACATGTATATATGTGTGTATAAAGGGGATTTATTAGACTGACTTACAGGCTATGGTCCAGCTAGTCCAACAATGGCTATCTACTGATTGAAAGTCCAAGAACCCAATAGTTGCTCAACCCACGAATCTGGATGTCTCAGGTGGTCTTCAGTAGATGCTGGAATCCTGAAGAAGTAGGTTCAAATGCGACTGAAGGAATGGACTTTCCAGAGAGAGTGAGTGAGATCAAGCAGGCAGAGAGAGAGAGAGAGAGAGAGAGAGAGAGAGAGAGAGAGAGAGAGAGAGAGAGAGAGAGAGAGAGAGAGAGAAAGAGAGAGAAAGAGAGAGAGAGAGAGAGACCTTCTTCCATGTCCTTTATATAGTCTACCACTAGCAGGTGTGACCCATGAATCTTCCCACCTCAAAAAATCTGAATTTAAGGTGGATCTTCCTACTTGAAATGATTCAATCAATAAAAAAAATCCCAGCATCTTGGGTTTTAGTTAATTCAGATATAGTCAAGATGATAAGAATAGCCATCACAGGGGGCATAGTTTATTCTCTCTGTCTCTGTCACTGTCTCTCTGTGTGTGTCTCTGTCTCTCTGTCTCTCTCTGCTCACCGATGTCTCAATCTGTGCCCACAGCTGGAAAACTGTTTTCTGGCCCTTCTTGAATTGGAGAATGGTAGGGAGGAGAAGAGGGGACAGTAAGAAAGTTCCTTGTCTGACACTTCTGTGGTTAAGGGATGTGTCATTTCTTGAGAGTTCTTCAGGGAGCATACCCCATAAGTAGGAAACCAATAAGAAATGAGGTCAGATAGACCTCTTGACTGGCTGGTTCTTTGCAGCTCCTGGGGACCTGGCTTTGCCTCCAAAATGTCTTAATATTTGTGCTTCTCTGACAAAATTCCCAAGACCAGAGAAGTTATAAACAACAGACTGTGCACATGATTAATTTTTTTTCACAGTTCCGGAAGATGCGTTGTTCTGGAGATCTCTGCTACCAACATGTACTGTTTGGAGGTGAAGAGTATTGCATCCTCTCCTAGTGGAGGGTGGAGGGGAGAAGAGGGAACTTCCTCCCTGAGACTGTTTTTAAGGGTTCCTAATGCCACTCATGAGCTCTCATAGCCAATCACTCTCTGGAGGCACAATATTGGTGCGGGTTTGGGGGGCTCTTTCATTCAGCTCTCCTTTGCTGAGGTCTCCTTGTCCCATTAAGGTCTCCTCCTAGAAAGGACTTAAATGGTCTGGGGACAGTTTCTGGAGTAGCCCACGTCTTGTACCACTGAATGCTCACATAAAATGAAGAGGGAGTGGGAGGGGTGGGGTGAGGGGGGAGAGGGAGGGTTGTTTCCAACCTAGCAGCTTTCTCTGCTCAGCTGGGGGCGACTCACGGGCTCACCTCTTGCCCTTCAGAGTTTGACAGCGGTGTTCAGAGCCAAGTCTACCATCCCTTGCATAGTTTAAACTCCTGTAGGCACCACGGTTTACATCTGCCTCAGGTTCTCCTCAAAGCCCCGTTGTTTTGTCTGGAGTTTTCAAGGATGTCAGGTCTCAACCCTGTCTGAGGGGATCTTCCCCAGTGGTTCCTTTCTGGCCCTGTGCATGCCCAGTATCTTTGGGAAGATGTCTGCCTTGTTTTCTTTGTAAAATACTGGTCTAATTCCTCGATTTGAAATTAGCTATTCCATGTGCCAAGCCACAAATGACTACTTTAACATCAAGAACTCATTTGTGTATTCATCTGGCATGAACTTCCTAAAGGAAAGGCACTGTCAAATGCACATTTAAGATTTTTAACATCTAAAAGACATATTAAACCATGGAAAATACAAGTAAAATTAGTTTTAATTTTACTTAGTATATCCAAAACATTGTCATTTCAATGTGAAGTCAATATTTTTTCAATTAGCAAGGTGTTGTGGGAACTCCTTCAGCCAATAACCTTGAAGATACTGAGGGATTTTTCGTTCTTCTTTTGCTCAAAGTCTTTATGACCCTAATTTACTTCTAGTCCACCTTCTAGTTGGGACCAGGCACATATCAAGAGCTCAGGACCACAGGAGCTATTGGGCTACGAGTGTAAGCTGTGGTGCACATCGCCACAGGCAGAGTTGATGTCCGTCTTGACGGCTTTTATCAGTGTCAATACACAGTAGGTATTCTACACTTGTGACCCTGAACTGAGATGTAACTGAAAGAATAAAGAATCTATCAGAGGGCTGAAGAACAGCACCCAGAGTCTAAATCATCCAATTCTGCACACAATGAATTTACCAATATAGTTTATAATTCATCTCTTTCACAGGCCTTCAAACTCCCGAAGGCAGAGGTATGTCTCTTATTCTCTCCCACATTCCCGCAGTCAGCCCCTGAGTCCTGGTATTGTGGCCTGGAGCTTCTTGTAGCCAACAAGTATTTCTTTAGTGTTGGTCTTGGACCAGTTACAATTCTAGGTGCTGGGATACAAGCTGATGGAGCCCACAGGGGAAAAGACGCTAACAAGGTCTGCAGAGGAAATAAGCAAGGGTGACCTGATAGGATGTGACAGGGGACAGGAGCACCGGATACTGGGGGGTGGCCTGATAGGATGTGACAGGGGACAGGAGCACCGGATACTGGGGGGGGGGGTGGTTCTGCAAAGAGCCATCTCATTACGTCCCATCACCGTCCTTCCTGCCCTCTCTGTTGCGGCCTCGCTGACTCTCCTTTCCTGGACTAACACACACTCAAGTCTGCCCTTAATGTCCTGTTTCTGTCGCGTCTTGCTTTCCCCTTGACCTCTCCATCATTTTTATCTTCCCATGCTCCAGCTCCTGTGCTGTCTCCTCCAGGAAGCCATCCCTCACCACCCTGTCCAGCGACCACCGTGCTCACCATTCTCCATAATTTGACCACAGTGTGCACAGCACTGTCTGTGACCTTGTGTTTACCGGAAACTCCTGGTGAAGTGAACTGGTGAAGCATCCCTGGCAGTTACAATCTTTCAGTGCCTGGAATATTCCCTTGATAACTAATATTTGACCAATAATCATTGATCATTAGATATGATTTTTTTTTAATTGAACAAGTGATGGAAGATCACTAGTTACAGTCTTTGGGAGGTGTCTTAAGGGCCAAGTTAAATAAATGTAAATAAACTCTGGGTAGAACACCACTTTGTTTTCTGTCTCAGAAAAGGAAGACAGGCTGATCCATCTGGAAATTACTCTTTCGGGATGATATGGGCTTTTGACTCCTTCAGCACATAACTGGAGGACATTCCTGGACCTCTAGAGGAGGTCAAAGGACCACAGGATAAATACTCTGGAAATGGGGATCTAATGTGTCATGAAGAGGCAGGAGTTCACAAATATCGTGTGAGAAGTGGCTTTGAAAACCCGAGAAAAGTCTGACTAAGAATAGCGTTGAGATGGGAGTGAAGTCTGTGTCCCAAGAAACCGTAAATAAAATGTATTGCTTCGCTACCTGGCGGTTGCTACGGGCGCCCGCCTTTTCCAATCGTCGCTTCTCTTGCTAGAGTGTGCGCCACTCGGCGGTTGCTGTGGCAACAGATCGCAACAAGATGGACCCGACGGTGCATGAAAAAGCGGACCGCAGGAGGTGCCGAGACTGTGAGTTTAGACCCAGTCTCGGCGGGGAGTGGGGTGTGGGATTGACGTGGGATTCTGGGTGCGCAGAGATCACTGGATCTCTCAATGGTCTTGGGGTGAAAGAGTGCAATTATGGGGACTGTTGAACTTTCCCCCTGCCTGTCCTTGGTCCCGGTGTTCACCTTGTTAAAGTTTTGGGACCTTTGCTTTCTCTTCTTTCTTGGGGTTCCCGCCTGGAAGCACCGAAAAGGGGGTAACCTCGCTTCTGATTTCAGTCTTGGGTAAATCCCTTCCAGTCTTTCCTCCATAGGAAAATGGATGGCAGGTCCTTGGCACTCCTTCAGTTGTTTTTGCCCACCTTTTCAAAATGACCCAGAAGATCAAATGCGTGGTCAATTAAAAGAGAGAGGGCGCGGTGGAAGGGGAGGAGGAAGAAGAAGAAAAAGGGGGCGGGTGGAAAAATTCTCAAGCTTGCTTTACTTGTGCGGTCCTGTGACAGGGCTGCACCTTTTCATGTTCGCGCTTCTGGCTCAGAAAGTGCCCCACGGTGGAGCTAGGGACTGGCCCTGTTTATGCCTGCGCCCCTCAGAGCTCTGGGCACTATGTGTGCTTGAGTTTCTCCATCCCCGCCTCTGTTGGTTGTTTCTTTTTCATTTCGGAACATTACAACCGCCGGCGTGTTAACCAGACAACTGTTTTTAATTTTCCTTATTTTTACTTTTAAGCAACAGAAGCACCACGTCATGTCTACGACTAACTTGCTTTTCAGGAAGATTGTTAACAACAAGATCTCCATTCTAAATGAGCGAACACAGGTGTATTCAAGGGTTACTGTGTTAGAACCAGACTTTAATTAAGATCAAAGTTGAAAACAGTTTAAAAACAAAACAAAACAAAACAAAAAAAGGGCCACACTCATGCAGGATAACTCAAGAGCAACCCAACCAGCCATAGAACCACCAAAAACCTTTAAATGTGGAACTCCTGAAGGAAATTCTATAACATTTAGTAGTAGTTTTTCCATTTGCCGTCAAAAACCAATGGAGGGTAGGTGGGCCTACCCACTGCATTCTTGTTCTTTTGCATTTTGGGGCTCTCCAGTTCACAGCAGTTAATTCCAGGAGAGCATTGAGGGCATGAGCATTGTCCGCATGGGGGGGGGGGCTCACCCTTTGCTTGCGGGGATAGGGGTTTGTGTCCATTCTTTCTGTCATATTCTCAGACCTCTGTGACTTCTACAGTCTGCATGGCTATCCTGCACCGTGCTCAGCAGCACAGTCAGGTCTGTTCATCTTTGCTTTATGGCACAGGCCTATCTGTTAATAGACCTGCAAAGAAAATCCCAGCCATGTTAAAAGTTACCTAAAGTTTTCTGATACATCTAAGTGTGAGTCACATGGTCTTCACCATCCCTATCTGTGTAGCTTGTCCTGAATACTGATCAATACTTGACATGATTATTCTTTATTTAGGACTTTTGTCTGTCTTTCTGATGGGAGGAGAGTGGTCATCACCTTATTTTATCTCCCTGACTACAAGTCAGATGAAGCAGCTTGTGACCGTTCATTAATGGCAGCTCCTCTAACCTGGATCGCCTGTCTTTTAAAATGCAGATGTCCTTTTTGTATAGATTTCTAGATATCCTGTGTAGCTTTAACTGTCAGCTCTGCTAGACTTGCCTGAGACGGGAGTCTCGTGATGGGCTTGTGTGCATGGCTGTGGGGAATCATCTTGGTTATTAGCTGATATAGAAGAGTCCAGCCCACTGTGGGCTGTACCATTACCTAGCAAGTGGCCCTGGGCTGTATAAGAAAGCTAGCTAGGCATGAGCCTGCCAGTGAGCCAGCAAGCAGTGCTCCTCTGTGGAGCCTGCTTCAGGTATCTGTCTGATGGACTGTCGCCTGTAAACCAAAAGAGAGCTCTCCTCCCTGCAGGTTGTCTTTGGTCATGGTAATTGTCCAAGTACCAGACAAGAAACTAGAGCATTGGGGGTACTGTACATACTCCGGATATTAATACATTGTATGCTTAATATGTATATGTATATCGTTGAGATAAAATTAATATTTCCTCCCAACAATGTTGACCATAGTTAGATTCAGCTGTGAACTTGACACAAACCTTTATTTATCTGGGAAGAGGGAACCTCAACTGAAGAATTGTCTCTATCAAATTGGCCTGTTGGGCATTTTCTTAATTACTCATCAATGTAGGTGGGACCAGCCCACTGTGGGCAGGTCTGGGCTGTAAAAAAAGCTGGTTGAACCGGGCAGTGGTGGCGCACGCCTTTAATCCCAGCCCTCAGGAGGCAGAGGCAGGTGAATCTCTGAGTGTGAGACCAGCCTGGTCTACAAGAGCTAGTTCCAGGACAGCTGGGGCTACTCAGAGAAACCCTGTTTTGAAAAACAAACAGACAAAAAACCAAAATAAAACAAAAAATATAAAGAAAGAAAGAAGGCCAGTGGAGCAAACCAGCAAGCAGTAAGCTGCGCTTCTCCCCAGTGCCTTTTTCAGTTCCAGTCCTGCATCCCTTGATGGTGGGGTGTAGCCTGGAGGCCAAATAAACCCGTTGCTTCCTAAGTTGCTTTCGGCTAGAAAATTTATCATAGGAACAAACCAAGGTGCTGTGGAATATTAATCAAAGATGTGTTACATTGTTTTATGCTATGGAGAATTTGTTTAATGATTCAAAGATGTGTTGCTTTTTTTATGTTGCATTTGTTTAACTCTGTGAAGCTGTGTTACTTTGCCTGCCTAAAACACCTGATTGGTCTAATAAAGAGTTGAGCACTTAAGACAGGAGAGGCAGAGAGAATAAACAGGAGGAGAAATAGAGTGGAAAAGGAAGAGCAAGAAAAGGAGGAGATGAGGATGCAAGGGGCAGCCCCCCAGCCACACAGTCAGACACAGAATAAGAAGGGAAAAAATATACAGAAATGGAGAAAAGTAAAAGCCCAGAGGCAAAAGATAGATGGGATAATTTAAGGAAAGCTGGCTGGAAACAAGGCAGGCTAAGGCCAGGCATTCATACATCAGAATAGGTCTCCATGTTTTTATTTGGGAGCTGGGTGGTGGGCCCCTGAAGAGCAAGGAATAAACAATGACCAGCAACACCAAACCAGAAGAGTGTTCTTAGCTATTCTTTTCCACCAAGTTGCATTTAGCCTAAATAACAACAAATAAATGATAACTGTTTTTCTGTGGGCCTATAACACACTAGTAATTACGTTGTACTACTTTAAAAGTCAGATTTATTGACATGTAATCTATACTATAAAATATCTCCTTGTTGTCTGTAAAGTTCCACAAGCCAACTTTAAAAATCTAAAGTCGTGTGATAGCACAACTCACCACAGTATATAGAATTAGTCTGGTGGTTCCAGCAGCTCTCTTGTGTCTGGGTCGAGTAGGCCCTCTTTCCTCACCTCCAGCCTGTGACAATGGTCTCACTTCTGATTCTGTACTCTCCAAATACATGGAACCATAAACCTGTAAAACCTTTTGTCTGGCTTGTTTTATTGAGAACATTGTGCCTGAGCTTTCCCCGCGTTGTATGTAAAAGTAGACCTGCTTTTATACTTAACATCTTCCATGCTTTCTGTCCTTCTTGTGCCTTAGTCCTCCCACCAGCAGCCATGTTTTTTCCACCTGCAGTACAGCTAGAGGACTCCTTCAATGGAACGATGCTAACGTGTTATCCTCTGGTTTTCAGTTTCTCTGGGGTCTAACTAGATGGACCCTCCTTGGAACCGCTGGAGCTTCTTGGAGCTCCTCCTGTTTTTGTTCCCTTATTTTCTTTGTCACACGTGTTTTCCACAGTCCTTTTGACAGTATCCTATCCTTGGGGTGATGACTCATATTGAGTTGGGGAACTCAGCCATTAATTTTCAGATACTACTTCTGTCTCATCTTCTTTCTTTTCCTTTCCAGAATGTTAGTGGCATATTGCTAGGTCATTTTGCTTCCACCTACATATCTCTTAAAAATCATCCTTTTACTTTTATCATTAAAAGAGAATTTCATATACATGTGTACTGAAATATGATCATATCTATGCCATTTCCCCACAGCTTCCCATATTCCTCTTAACATTCCGCTTTCCCAACTTCAAATCTTTTTTTTTTCTTTTTGATAACCCACTAGGTTCAGCTAGTGCTGCCCATAAATGCATGGGCATGGGGTTCCCAGGGTTTCCACTGGAGCATAGGCATGGGGTCTGCCACTCGAGCACAACATGGGATTCCCCCACCAGAGCACAGCCATGGGGTCCCCCACCGGGGCACAGCCGTGGGGTTTCCACTGGAGCACAGCCGTGGGGTCCCCACTGGAGCACTGGACTCTGTGCTTTAATAACTGAATCTCAGCTTGCAATTTAGACAGAATTCCCAACAATTTCTGGAATGGCCCTAAATCTACTTTATGTTACATATTTATGCAAAGGGTCTTTCTTAGCATTAGCTACTATAAAATGAAACTATCAATCAATCCTGAACAACAGTGCAGAGGCTCTCTCCTGCATGCCAAATATCTGCCATGTTTTCTCTGTATGAAATTTTAAAAAGTCCATCTTAGAACCATGCACATTTGCTTGCATCTTTAATAAGTGGTAAAACTATATACATACCAAGGAGTTACTATACAATGAATTTCTTTGTGATGATCAGTGTATTGCGGGTTTATGTATCCACACACCTATGATTGTGTGAAAATTTCCCAGGTGAAAAGGGTTTACCAGGGAAAAATGTTTAAAGAGTCCCTGTTCTGTACCACTGCTTCTGTAGCGCTCGATATCTTTAAGAATAGGCGTCCTCAGGCCAGCTGTGGGGCACATACCTGAGAGCCCAGCACTTGGGGGATTCAGGCAGAAACCAAAGCTCCTGGGCAGCATGGACTGCATCCAGAGAGACATTCATCCAGAGAAAGAAAAGACCCTGATAATGGGTGTGTGTCCTCAGAGCAGGGGTCACAGCCCCTGGAGTTGGATGTATAAGCCACCTAATGTGGGTGCTTGGAACGGAACCCTGGTCCGCTGAGAGCAACAAACATCTTCACTGCTGAGTCAGCTCTCTAGCCCTTGGGATGTTTTCTTTGTTTGTCTGAGTTTTGTTTTATTATGGAAAGGAGTCTAAGCCCGACTGCTGAATACACACCAAATGCGTTCTTGTGATGATTAGGAGTTTGACTCGTAGTTCAGTGCCTTCAGTTTTCATCAGGGTTTGTTTCCTTTTATTCTGTTGGATTTCCTTTCTGTGTGGAGCTTCTGTTTGTTCTTTTCAGGGTGTTTTCACTCTTAGCCATGCTTGTTCATGTCGACTGCCAGCTGCTTACCTCTTCTTTGGTGGCTGAAACGCAGGCCTCTGGAGGGTTTGCCTTTGTCTGCACTTGGCTTTCGGAGGAGCAAACTGCCTGGACTCCCTGTAAAATCGACTCTGGAGACTTGGGAGCTCATAGGTGATAGAGTTCGGAATGCTCATAAATTGGAGAGCTAGTCAGTGACTCCAGGGTCCCAGGCACAATTTATTTCTCCTTTCAACCTCTCTTCTTTTGTCCGTGCCACTGAGACTTCATCTGTGTTCCACTGTGGATGGTCAGATAGAGCAGGCTTACTCTGTTCTGATCTGCCTCGAAGGCAGAGTCTCCTCTCCCTCTGCACACTTTTTTTTTTTTTTTTTTTTGGTTTTTCGAGACAGGGTTTCCCTGTAGTTTCTAGAGCCTGTCCTGAAACTAGCTCTTGTAGACCAGGCTGGCCTCGAACTCAGAGATCTGCCTGCCTCTGCCTCCCGAGTGCTGGGATTAAAGGCGTGTGCCACCACCGCCCGGCCCTCTGCACACTTTGATGGGACTCGTTCTTCATCCACAGGCAGAATGCAGTGTCCCCTTGTCTATCAGACGACCTCACAGCTGTCTGCTCAGCTCTCCTCACTACTTTTTGGCTACTTCTAGGGACTGGACTTGAGAACTGGAGAGGAAGAAAAAAGTCATGTACCTCTGCCTCCCGAGTACAGATATTAAGGACATCTGGCACTATAGCTAGCATGGGAGCTAATCGCACACTTAGATGTATTGACCATTTTCATGGACAGCAAAGCTGGAAAAATGGTTTTGCAAGCGCCAAATGAAGACCGTGCCGGTTTCGACAGAGAGCTGTTTTCTGTTTCTGTAAGGTGGGCGTACTCTCGTGTGTTGCGAACCAGAGGGCATGTCTGCAAAGCTCTTCAAGTGGTAGTGCCTGGAAGGTGTTTAGCATCCTAACAGCGATAAGAAATGGTTTGTTTGAGGGAATTGCAACAGTATCTCTGGCTGTGTGAGACCGGTCATGCAGTCGTCAACAGGAAGAGGTAACCGTCACTGAACAGTGTGTGAGAGTCGTGGCACAAGGCACAGTTTTGAGGCTGTTTTTTCAAGCACTCAGAATGTGAAAACTCTCCTCAAGCTTGAAAGCAACCCACAGAGCTGGTTGGCTTTGGAAGGGATGGTTTAATTGGTCCACATTTGGGATTGCTTAGTGATTCTTTACTCTGGGTATGTGGATTCTAGCTCCACAGGCATCATTAAGGGAGTTGGTATCCATAGCCTTCTTAGTTGGATTCCCACTGGGATTTGAACCGCAGAGGTTAAAGGTCACTGCTTCATCTATCTTTTGAATGTGGTGAACCATAACCCACCCATTAACCATGTCACCACCATTAAAAGTGAAGAAATGATAGCTAGCCCTTTCCTAGGAGCAAATCTTCCTCTCAAATGATCCTGAGATTTGCTTCCTCATTAATACCACAGAAGCATTTAGCAACTGGCTTTTCACAAGGATGGGGCTTGAAATGAGGCAGAAATAATTGTAGGCTCGTGGCTGGAAGGATTTCGGGTTGCATAGAGGAGGATAAGTGAGGGATTGATCTAGTGCACGATGCCCCCAGTTTAATTTGAAAAACCACACACAGCCGGGCGGTGGTGGCGCACGCCTTTAATCCCAGCACTCGGGAGGCGGAGGCAGGCGGATCTCTGTGAGTTCAAGGCCAGCCTGGTCTACAAGAGCTGGTTCCAGGACAGGCTCTAAAAAAAAAAAAAAAAAAAAAAAAGCTGCAGAGAAACCCTGTCTCGAAAAACAAAAAAAAAAAAAAACAAAAACAAAAACAAAAAAAAAGAAAAGAAAAAAAGAAAAACCACACAGGCTTTTCATTTCTTGGGGGATTTAAGTGCCTTTAGTCCTTTTATTTATTTATCCCCTATTTATCCCTTGAGGTAGTGAGGGGGGGAAAAGTGAACTTTAAAGTGTTCTGCCCTTGATTAAAAAGCTTGTGGGAAAGTGTATGATGCTGTTAATGTAGTGGTCTTCATGTTAGATCAATTATCCAAAGTCCATTGTACCGAGTGTAGGAAAAATCTGTGTGAAAAGGCAGAAGAAATCTCTCTTGGGGGAGGGACTCAGAGGAGAGGAGACGGAGAGACTTTGGGTAGGATGTAATCTATGAAAGGAGAATAAAGAAAAGAAAAGCAATCTTTCACACCTTCACTGGCAGTTCATAAGCCCCAATATTTTTCTTTGAAAATGGTTTTAATAAGCTATCTAAAGTGTCCTGGGTGGAAGGCAGGGTGGTGATCAGATTGTGTCTGCATCTGGTTTTTATTCGCTTAGCCTGGTATCCTAACCCAAAATTGGGCAACTTTACCTGATTCCCTGTTCAGTGCCATTATTATTATTATTGTTATTATTATTATTATTATTATTATCATCATCATCATCTTCATTATTATCATTATTATTATTATCATCATCATCATCAATAAACAAATCACTCAAATTTACTTCAGTGGCACAGATGAATCTCTAAATAAATAAATTTCAAGGTTAAGCTGTTTTTATTCATGCCTGAAAACAATTCCCAACACTCACTGCTTCTAAAATGGCAGCAGGACAGGCATGGGAGCCCATACCAGGACAGCAGAAGCTGGAGTTCATGAGTGCCACAGATGAGTCTCACAGCACCCTGGAATGTGCCCGGGAGTTCGTTATGGCTGATTTGTCTCACGGGAAGCCGCCAGGGTTTGGCGTGAAGTGGAAAAGACTCTGACTTGCTTCAATTCTCATATAATCCCCTTTACTCTAGAGGAATCCAGCTTTAATAAGAAGGAATAACCAGAGGATGTAATCGAAGAACACTAATTAATAATTTGAGCTCTTTCAGAATGAGGATCTGTAATAAATCGCAGGCTGTCAGTTGCTAAATCATGAAATATTGCAGAGAGAGAAGGGATACCACGCTCTTCCACAATGCGGCTTGTTATGGTAAAGCCGTTGGTGGCAGGGAACTTGGTGTTGGTTAATCGCTTGTGTTTTTACATTGCTGTTTGTAATCACAATTAAACAGATGGTTCTGAAAAAGCTAGTGTGGCCTTGATAATTAGAACCAGCGCAAACCGCTCCTTCCTCCTCCTAACATACAATTACACTGAATAGAATCCCATCGCCCAGGCCTTCTTGAGGAGAGTCGTCACAGGCGCAAGATTACTGTTCTGCCCGGAGCCCTGACATCTTGACCCCTCACAAAGCCTAGAGCTTTGCAGCTGGCCGAGAACTTCCAAATAGACATGGCTTACCCCTCCTCTGCTTTCTCCGCAAATCTTATTCCTGCCATGCGTGGATTAATAGATAGATTTTTAAATGGGATCTTTGGAAGAATGTCTTACGGCCATTGGGTGCATGTGTCTGAACTCTGGAGCTCAGCTAGCACACAAAAGTTCTCAGGGGTATGGGAAAATCCATCCTGTTTTTCTTACCAAGAAACTAATACGGATGTGGTTTTGCTTAAAAGAAGAAAAAAGAAAGAAATTTTCATTTCATGGTGCGTTACTTTTTTTCATTTCTATAACAAATGCCTGGCAGAAATTATCTTAAAATAATTTTTGTTTTAAATTTAATTTAAATTTAAATTTAAAATAATTTAAAATGTTTTGTTTTTGACCCATGGCTTTAGAGATTTTGGTCCATGACAGATTGACTCTGTTGATTGAGCCTGAAGTGGTTAAGACTACAGTTTAGGAGCGTGTGATGAAATTCTCACTTTACTTATTGAATCCTACACAATAAAAGAGGGGATTTTTCAGAAAAGATTCCTCACCATACAGAAGTATTTCAGCAGTTGAGAGGCTGCCCTGTGGCCATTGGTTCCTCCCTTGAACTCGACCTTAGCAGTGCGAACCCCAAAGCCATGCGGTTGGAGCCTGCCAAGGTCTATTCACAGATGAAATTTGGGAAATGTGTTTTGTTAGCCTGAGCATAAATACACCCAAGTATACTATCGATGCTTTTAGGTGCGGGCTTTTGTGCCCACAAGTAAGCAGTCATTTGCTGGTGCAATTAACCATCTGCACTTTATTATGTGGGTGCAGCTGGCTAATTATCCTCAGCACCATGGGGCAGGTTCAGCTTCTCATCTGCATAGGAACTGTATTTGCAGCAAGGGACACTGACCTTTAACAATGAATCTTTAAATTTAACCAGGTTCTCCAGAGGTCACCAGGCACAGAGCTTTGTTTTGTTTTGATCTGAAGTGAAATTCAAGTGTGGGTAGCAGGATTTCTGTTCGGGTAGGGAGATTAATCTAGAACAGTGGGATAGGCCAGTAATGGTCAGTCAGGAACAAACGAGACCAGTTTACATTATTATGGACTCTCACTTCGGAGAGTGGTACATTGGTGGGTGTACATGAAGTTGTGAGCTTCTTTGATGACAACTTGGGGGCACCATAGACTTAAAATGGGGTAAGTTTGTATTTCTCAACCAGTTCCACATCGTTCCTAAGAGCTTGTATATTATTCTTGTGATGTAGTAGATGGAATGAAGGGTCAAAGGCAGAACACTGGAGAGGCGAATCCTCAGATGAACAGTCAGCGCTAATCCGTGGCTACCAAGTATCATTCCGCTGGAGAGTTACCCATTGCATCATTAACCTCCACCCTCCCCCGGGGGGGCAGCTTTAAGCTTGTGCAGTTGTGTCCCCGTGTGCTCTTGGGGAAAACACCTTACCTGCTCATGAGATCGGAACTCCAGTCCTCCCCAGACAGCATACCTCTTTGAAGTAGGGACCTACCATAAACCTCACGAATCACCATCTGGGCTAGGAATGGGGACCACCTTAGGACAAGTTAAGTTACATAATTTTAAGGATGTGTTCTAAGTTTTGAGAAAGGCTTAATTTTTAAAATGAATTCTCTTTGGAATTTCAGTTGTGAAATTCAAATCCATGTAAACATATGAAGCATACATACACGTCCAGACATATGTCTGTAGTTTGTACATGTGTAACTTGAAAGCAGTCATGAAGGGCTCAGGTGCAGCCTTCACCTGGGGCAAGATTAAATTAATACTATCCCACAAATACGTTTTTAAAAATTAATTTAAATATTTTATGTGCATCATGTGCATGCAGTGCCCCTGGAGGCATTGTTTTCCCCGGAGCTGGCGTTGCAGGTGGTTGTAAGCTGTCTCTTGTGGGCTGTAAGAACCAATCCCAGTCCTCTGGAAGAGCAGCAAGTGCTCTTGACCCCTGCATTAGCTCCCTCTTTATTGCTGTGATAAAACACCATGACTGAAACAGCTTACCAAGAAAATATTTACAAAAGCCAAGTGGCGGTGGTGGCGCATGCCTTTAATCCCAGCACTTGGGAGGCAGAGGCAGGGAGATGTCTGTGAGTTTGAGGCCAGCCTGGGTCTGGGTCTACAAGAACTAGTTCCGGGATAGCTAGGACTGTTACACAGAGAAACAAAACAAAAAAGAAAAAAAAAGGAAAAAAAGAAAAAAGAAAGAAAAGAAAATCTACTTGGGTTTACAGTTTCAGACGATTAGAGCCCATGATGACAGAGTGAAGACATGGTGGCAGGCAGCTGGGAGAACGCTGGAAGGTCACTCCTCAAGGACAAGGCAGAGAGCTGCAAACGTGCCCCAGTGACACACCTCCTCCATCACGGCCACACCTCTGATCCTTCCCAAACAGTTCCACTGACTAGGGACCAAGTATCAGCTGAATGAGCCTGTGGAGGCTGTGCTCATCCACACCACCACAGCCACCACAGCCACCACAGTCACCACAGTCGCCACAGCCGCCACAGCCGCCACAGCCCCCACAGCACCACGGTCACCACAGCCACCACAGCCACCACAGCCACCGCAGCCACCACAGCCACCACAGCCACCACAGCCACCACAGCCACCACAGTCACCACAGTCACCACAGTCAGAGCTGCCTCTCCGATCCGGTATTCAGGAAATGTTTTCTTCTCCTTCTCTCACCTCAGAGATCATTGCTCTCCTGACTCAGGAGACTTGTTATTGTTGATTGCTTTTATCGTTTACTCTTTTGTATGCGTTCCTGAAAACAGGATTCCATTTTCCCTCAATTTGAGCATTATGTAAACCGAATTGCCGTGTGTGTCTGTGTGTGTCTGTGTTTTCGTGATTGATTCATTTTTCTTAACTTTGTGTAAAATCCCTGCATTTGCTGATGAGATGCATTATCTCTGTGGATGAACGCGTCACAGGAGCCCAGCACTGCACTCCGTGTAGTCCCAAGAAGGTGCAGGCGGTTCCCAATACGTCACTAATCGAAAAGAGCTGCTGTGGGCAGATTTCTTCAGCGTCTGCAGCATAAACACGCCAGCCTTACTCAAGACTGTGGACCAGGGCAAAATTCCTGGGTCTTAGGTCAGACATAGGTATCCTTAACTTCACTAGGTAATAAAATACTAGTTTTGGACGTGGTTCCATTCAGGTACAGCCCCATCGGCAAGTGTTTAGTACTTTTCAACACAGGGCTCGGTGCTCACAGTTATCAGACTCAAATTTTGCCCATCTTGTGGATTCATGCTGCCTTGTGGTTTTGGTTGCAGTTTTCTGATGGCTTTTAAATCATCAGACTCAAATGTTGCTGACCTGGAAGATATATAGTGGCATATTTTCATTTTAGTTGTGTTTTTCTGGTGATTGAAGTTGACCATGTTTTATATATTTATTGGCCATTCAGACTGGGCTTTTTTCCCCTACCAGACATACTTTAAATGCTGTTTTATAGGAACTCTGTAAGCATTCTAGACCTGAGGTTGTGTAGTTATGTTTTGCAACACCTGTTTGAGGGAGCTTGACTTCCTATGTTTTATGTAGACTCTTTTGATGTGATTTAAACAGTATAACTCCAAATCAAAAGCCATAAAGCTGGGCTGGAGAGATGGCTCAGCGGTTAAGAGCACTGATTGCTCTTCCAGAGGACCCGGGTTCAATTCCCAGCACCCACATGGCAGCTCACAACTGTCTGAAAATGCAGTTCCATGAGATCTGACACCTTCACACCAATGACATAAAGTTAAATAAATCATTAAAAAAATTTTAAAAAAGCGATAAAGCTATTTAACCTTTCTTTTGTGGCAATGCTTCTTGTGTTCAAGGGACAATCTCCTTAATGGAGCCCTCCTGCCCGCCTTCCAGCTCACCTTCCAAATAGTTCCTGCGTAGCCTTTCCCCTTTAGAGTTTTGTTCTACCAGAAGTTACATGTACAGTGTAAAGTAGGAATTAAAAACCCTGTCTCCGAAAACAAGATAGAGAGTAACTGGGGAAAGACCACAGGCATTGGCTGCTGCCTTCTCTCTCCTCTCTCTCTGCCTCTCTACTCTTCTCTCTCTCGATCGTATTCTATCTCTCTCTCTCACTCCCTCCATACCTACCTCCTCCCTCACCTCCTCCCTCTCTCTCTCTCTCTCTCTCTCTCTCTCTCTCTCTCTCTCTCTCTCTCTCTAATACACACACCCCTAAAATGTTCAATAATTCCTTGTACCCTCAAATGTCAGTCACTGCACCTCAGGCTCTGACTCTTACTTTCACGGCCGAGCCTCTGAGAAGCTCTGTCCAGAATATGATTCATGTGTCATCTCTCATAGCTTACTGGGTTTTCATTGACGCTTGTTCTTCTTAATTTTAGTTTTAAGTTGTAGGAGTCTATTAATTGTCCCATTGAGTTTCCATAACCAAATTTTCATTGATTTCTGCCTTCGATGTAACGACAACGTAACACTTCTCTGTGCTTTCTGTAAACTGGGGTTAGATCTAAAGGCTCAAGTTGGTCTTTTTTTTTTTTCCAGAAGAATAATCGGAAGGGTTTTCTTCCTGTCTGCTCACATATTGTTAATGAGATTAAGACTGACTATAGGTTCAGGTTGCTAGCCTTCTTGTGATTGGTTGACATGTTTTCTTCATGATTTTGTCTAATGATTTTGGCATAAGAGCATACATTAGCCTGGCAGGAGAGCATTGTGAGGCTTTAAATACTGTCAGTGCTTAGGCATTCTCACTAGAATGTTCCTGTATAGGACTTGTTTCTCATTTACTGTATTGCTTCTATGAAATATATCTAAATGGGATGAAAATAATGAGTCCTTGGCTCTCTGTCTCTCTTACACATACTTATGAGTTTAGTTTCATTATGAATATATACATTTGGTTTATATTGGGAGGTTTCTCATTTTAGCCAAGAGAATAGTCCTTCAAGTTCATGTTGGTTTCACTACCAGTTTGGTTTCTTTCTTTTGCAATTTTTTCAATTTTATTTCTTTTATATATGTGTGTAGATGCCAGGAGAGACCAGAAGCATGCAGTGGGTGCCCTGGAGCTGGAGTTACAGGTGTTTTTGAGCTCCCCAATGATAAGTATTGGATCCCCGTTTGCTGGGTTCTTCTGCCACCAATACAATAAACCAAATCAAACCAAATTAATAAATCCAGATTTAGTAAACAGGGCAATGCAAAGCAGAGCATTCCTGGGTGACTCTCAAGAAGGCGGGAGAGAGAACATGAGAGCACACGTGGCAGACTTACGTAGTCTTAAGTAGCCTATAGGCCATTTTGAGCACTTCCAGGTGAGGAGCTGCCAATGGCGGGCTTCCCAGGCTTGGGGTCTAGAATAAGAGGGGTGGGGCTGGGCAGAGCTTCCCAATACCCAACATGCTTGCTGAGAACTGAACGTTCATCTCCTGCAAGAGCAATGCCTGATTTTAAGCACTGAGCAATCTCTCCAGCTCTTGTAATTTTTTAAAATTAAAATATAAATCTATCATTTCCTCTCTCCTCCTCCCTCTAATCACTCTCGTGCCCTCTCCCCCTCAAACTCATGACTCCCCTTTTGAATAATTATATATGCAAATGGCTGAGTCTGCTTAGTGGTGTTTGTATCTATGTTTTCAGGGCTGACCACTGGCATGGCTAACAAGTTAGGGGCCCATTCCTGGGGAGGTTGATTCTCCCTCTCTGTCAGTCATTGTTTGCCTACAGCTCTTTGTCTAGGGATGAGGACCCCTGAGATTTCCCCTTCCGTGTTAGCATGTCTATCAATATTGTCATCGTCCAGGTCTTATTCAGACAGTATCCTGGCTGACTTTTTGTCAACTAGACACAAGCTAGAGTTAGTCACCAGAGAAGAAGGAGCCATAATTGAGAAACTCCCTCCATAAGACTAGCCTAGAGAAGAGCCTGTGGGGGAATTTTCTGAATTAGTGATTGATGAAGAGGGAGGGGGATGGCAGACAATTGTGGGTGGTGCCACCAATGGGCAGGTCATCTTAGGTTCCATAAGAAGGCAGACTGAGCAAGCTATGGGGAGCAAGCTAGTAAGCAGCACTCCTCCATGGGCTCTGCTTCAGTTTCTGCCTCCAGGTTCCTACCCTGCCTCTCCTCACTGATGGACTGGGACGTGTGACCCTGTAAGACGAAGTAAACTCTTTCCTCTCCAAGTTGCTCTTGGTCATGGTGCTTCATCCAGCCCCGGAAACCCTAAGACAGGCAGTGTTTCTATTTTCTTCCCTCTCCATCTCTTGTAGTTTCTGACAGTTTCCTGACTGTCAGGACATACGTGTGTTAGACTTAGCTTATTGACTTCTTGGCCCAGCCATTGCTTTATAATATGTGTTCTTGTCTGATAGATCAGTTCTTCCTCTTCTCTTCTCTTGGACTCCCCCAGAAGCAGGGACTGAGTCTAGAACCTGATTGTTGATATTTTATTTTTGGTTAATGATCTTAAGGGATTTGAACAGGCTGAAGGGTGAGCTAGGGAAGGAAATAAAAGCAGGTTTTAATGGTGTGTTGTAACATGCCTACCACTGTAGGCAGCAGGGCAGTGGTCTCACAGAGACCATCTAGAAAGCCAGGAAGAGGTACCTGGGCATGGTCAGCCTGGAAACTGAAGGGATGGGAGCTCTGCACACCGTCATGCCCTCTGCACTGTCTGCTGCCTTTCACACCCCTGCCTGGGCTGGGTGAGACGTAAGAGACGCATGCCCTCGGGGAACTAATAATTTTTCGTGCATGTTGGAATGCACGTTAATTTAAAGTCCTTCACACACCAATGTTCCCCCTCTATTTCTTTCCCCACCATGGGTTTTTCATTTGAAATCACTTTCCTTTGGTTAGATTGTGCTTTACTGAGAAGCTGTGACTGCCTTTAATTTGCCTTTGCTCTTAAAAGACATTTCGCTGCTTATAAAGTTACAAGAAGGACAGGCCATTTTGTCTTTTTATTTTTGTTTAAACTGGCCCTTTAGAAGCATTCCTTTTTTTAAGATTTATTTTTATCCCCCCCCCCCACCTCGTGTGTGTGTGTGTGTATTTGTGTGTGTGTGTGTGTGTGTGTGTGGTGTGTGTTTCTGGATTAGCAATTGCCCCAAGGGTACAGATGCTATAATGTTCTATGACTTTGCTTCCTCCTCTGGTGCTTGGCTTCCTTGGGATCTGGTCTGGTAATTGTGTTACTGTCTTGACAGCTCTTTAAGGCTCTTAGGGTGATGAAGGCTTTTCATTGGGAGCTTTTGATTGTGTTCATATGGTTGGTTGGGTCAGCTAATGGGTTACATACCATTATTGGGAGTGAAAGTTCCACTTTAATTCAAGGTTATTTTATTGTCGTTCTTACTGGGGATGTAGGGTGGATACAAGTATTTTTTCATGCTTTTCAATGGGAATCAATCTACCCAATCCCCACGAAAGAGACACAGTAAGAATTTCCTAGTCAGTGTTTGCCAGCCTAATAACAAAGAGAAGAAAAATGACCCTGTTGCCTGTCAGACAACTTGAGTACAGCGTTATGGCGTGTAACCAATCTCTGTCACTGGTTTTCATTATTGAACTCTGCTGTTACAGCCATCCAACATGAACTCAAAGAATTGCATTTGACATTTTAATAAAAGGCAGAAACGCCACACTTACCTGGTAGCTTCTAGTGAATGTGTACCCGCCAGAGATGAGTGGAGAGCACTCAGTAGAGAAGGGTCAAATGAGCCTGCTGGTCACTTGCTTCTGGGAATGGCGAGTGACAGCCCCAGTGGCTGGCAGACACTGATGAAAGCTCTCTCTTTGCTGGTGTCACTGGGAGCCATAAACAGGGTCAAAGAGTGAATCTGAACTCGTTCCTCTGTGTACACACAGTCTGTGGAAGGAGTCTGATTCGCAGGCACTGGGGGGGGGGGGGTATGACAGGATCACTTCTAAATAATATTTGCAAGTTGAATTGTGAGTTCGTTGAGAATGTATAGAAAAGTGGTAGCTTTCTGATCTCTAGAATCTGGAAATGAACAATTTCTCTCTAGACTCACATGTTCTGTGAACTTGAACTCACCCATCCAAAGACCAGGAATCTTCAGACTCCTGCGACCTTCTGCAAACACTTTGCTGTGTGCTGGTTACACCCAAATGTGAGCTTTCTAAGAACAGAACATTTGGTGTATTAACAAGTATGAATACTTGGTGTAGGATTAACAGATATGGGTTATCTACTGCAAATATCTAGTGATTCCTCCTAAGTTCCAGGTTTCTAGGCATTGTAAAGTGCACTTGGCACCCTTAGCACAGATCAATTGATCTGGGAATTGCCTATATTTTCAATTATGTATAAGCCTATTATCTCCTAATTGATAATCATTTTCAATTTGCTTGGAAATAGCAATTCGTGCCATTGGATAGCAGTTATAAACCCCTCCTAATGAACTCGATGAATAAATTTCAGGTAAATGTATGATACCTATAAGTAGCAATTCTCATAGAAGGTGCTGGATTTCGGGTGATAGCAGCTTACTCTCATGGGGCTTAATCAAAGCAAGTCCATTTAGTTAGAACATTGTGACTGTTAGTGTCACCTGTCACACATGTATCTCCACAGTCACGCAGAACAGAGAACAGGAAGTTCTGATTAGGCTGCAGCTACTGGTTACCTGCTCTTCTGGAGAGGACAGTGGATGGATTCTTACTGGAGAAGAGGATGATGGGAAAGTATTACACTAGATAACCACAAGAATTCCTCAGATGTCTTTATTGTAAAAAATGATTAAAAGCTGGAGATGGGGCCAGGGCTCAGCGGGCGAGAACACTTGCTGTGCAATCAGGAGAACCTGAGTTTGAAGCCCGTATAAAACTCGGGCGTAGCTATGAAAGCCTGAACCTGCAGTGTTGGGAGGAGACCATGGACGCCAGGAGCTTTCTGGCCATCTAGCCTAGCCAAAGCGGTGATAAACTAGTCCAGAGGAAGACCCTGACTCAAAAACTTAGGTGAGGAGCAGCAGAGGAAAACACTCAATGTCCTTTAGCCTCTCCATGCACACACATGTATACACACTTGCACACCAGTGTGTGGATATACACCCCCCCCCCCCAACAAAATCTTAAAAGCTGCTAAACAGTATTTGAGAGTACCGTTTTGAATCCAAGCAAAATAGAGTTGAGAAAATGATTTTTAACTCATTTTCAGCATTTGGAAAGCTATTTTCTCATGTTAGAAAACGCTACAGATTGTAATCATTATAGCAACTAGATGCGAAAAGGGACCAATGCAAGTGTTGGGAAAAGGAAATTAATAACCGTTTTCTTTGAGTTGTTTCTCAAAGCCACTAAGAAATACTAGGCTTGGGGCTGGAGAGATGGCTCAGTTGTTAAGAGCACTGGCTGCTCTTCCAGAGGACCTAGATTTGATTCCCAGCACCCACATGGTGGCTCACAACTGTCTATAACTTCAGTTCCAGGGAATCCGACACCCTCACACAGACACACATGCAGGCAAACCCCAATCCACATAAAATAAATAAATCTTAAAAAAAAAAAAAGAAATACTAGGCTAGAGCCAGCAAGATGACTCAGAAGGTAAAGGCGCTTGTTGCCAAGTCTGACAACTCAAATTGATCCCCAAAGCCCACATAACAGAAGAAGAGAACTCCTACAAGGTGTCTTGTGAACTCCCTACGTCATACACACATATGTAGACATAGGTATATACACAATAAATAAATGTAAAAAGTTAAGAAATGGTTATTGCTAACCTAGAGGGTGGTAGTCTCTGGATCTGTTGTTGCTAGTAAGATATGAAGAAGCTAGCATTGATGTTTGGATCCTAAAATTTTGAGTTGTCAGTAAATGATAGTTTCAATATATCTTCTTCATGGCAGATTTTATTTTCAGTAGAAATGATGTAAATTGCCCAATCATCTCAGAACACATAAAGAATAGATGAATGGGAAATGTGTGCCTGTGCCTGTGTGCAGGCAGCTGCCTTAAATGCATCCTCTGAGCTGACAGTTTCTTGGATGTACAATCTGCTTGTCTCCCTCTTTACATTTACAAAACTATGTATGGCGTTATAATTCATTGTGTTGGAGAACACCCAGATGATAATCAGTGGTAGAATGGATAAATAAATTGCAGGGGACAATTATATGTGACTTACAGTGAATAGCTATATACGCGTGCGCATACACACACACACACACACACACACGCATGCACAAATTAGATCACAGAAGCTAGACATGGATGGGTGCACACTGTATAATTCCATCCTTCCAAATATTATTCATCACGGTTAACTACTGTCTTAGTTAGGGTTTCTATTGCTGCGATGAAACACCATGACCAAAATGCAAGTTTGGAAGGAAAGGGTTTGTTGGGCTTACCCTTCAGCATTGCTGTTCATTGCTGAAGGAAGCCGGGACAGGAACTCAAATAGGGCAGGATCCTGGAAACAGGAGCTGATGCAGAGGTCACGGAGGAGTGCTGCTTACTGGCTTGCTTCCTGTGGCTTGCTTAGCCCACCTAAACCCAGGACCAACAGCCCAGAATGGTACCACCCACTGTGGACTGCGCCCTCCCCCATTGATCCCAAAATGAGAAAAATGCCTTACACATGAATCTCAAGGAGGTATTTCCTCAGCTGGGGCTCCTTCTTCTGATAACTCCAGCCTGTGTCAAGTTGACACACAAAACCAGCCAGTACAGCTGTTGTTATGCTCAGGGATGTTTGTTTAAATTGTGAAAGACTGGATTCTGTGACAGCAAGGTTTCCTGTGGTGGGTAGAAAGAGCTCAGCATTGTGAAGCCGGCTTGCTGTGTTTTGTTTCTTGTCCTGGGTGTTTAGTCCACAGGTCTAACCCCTGTAATGTAAGAATGCGTTAAGTAGTGCATTTGTGAGGACTTTTCCCTTTAATGATGTTTCTATTCTTTAAAAGTTTCATATTTTAATTTTTATTTATTCTTTGAACATACCATATATGTATACAATGTCTGTTGTTCATATTTATTCTTCACTTCTCTCCCTAGCCCCATTACATCTTCCTCCAAACTTCCAATCCTTTTGACTGATTGATTGATTGATCGATTGATTGATTAATTTATATCCTGTAGATGGAGGCTGCTTGTTTGTTTCCCGACTGCCCAGACCCAAAATAATTACACAGAAGCTATATTAATTGCAGTACTGTTTGGCCAATGACTCTAGTGTATTCCTAGCTAGCTCTTACATCTTCAATTAACCCATTCCTAGTATTTTATCTTTTACTACGAGGTTCATGATTTACTGGTAAGGTTCCAGGGGTGTCTGTCTGCTTTGGTGGCTACATGGCATCTCTTTGACTCTGCCTACTGTCTATCTATCAATTTCAGTCTGGCTATATTCTGCTCTGCTATAGGCCAAAGCAGCTTTATTCATTAACCAATAAAAGCAACACATATGCAGAAGGACATCCCACATCACTACCTATTGAGTCCAACTAGTGATTCCCATATGTGCATGGGGTCCTCCACTGAGGCATGGAAAAGCTACCAGTGGCCACACTCCACTTGAAAAGTGATTCTTCCAGGCCAGGCGGTAGTGGCGCATGCCTTTAATCCCAGCACTTGGGAGGCAGAGGCAGGCGGATCTCTGAGTTCGAGGCCAGCCTGGTCTACAAGAGCTAGTTCCAGGACAGGCTCTAGAAACTACAGGGAAACCCTGTCTCGAAAAAAAAACCAAAAAGAAAAAAGAAAAAAGAAAAGAAAAGTGATTCTTCCTTGCCTAGCAACTATCAGGTGCCCATAGCTCCTCTGGCTCTTACAACTGTCTGTGCCCTCTTTACCACACTGTGTGAACCTTAGATGCAGGCACTCACTGTGTTGTAGATGTATCAGTTGGGGCTGGACACGACAAGGTTACTTGTTGTTCTCTGTGTTTTGGTCACTCATGTTTTTCTGTAATGTTCTTCATCTGTTTGAAAGAGATATTTCTTTGATGAGGGATGAGAGCTATACTTACCTGTGGGTATAAGGATAAATATTTAGAATATACATAGGAATTATGCTGGTTTAACAAAGTGGCTGTTGTAGGTTCTGCTCTAAGATCCTTGACTTCAGCAGCCTTGGGTAGTTGGCTAGTTTCCACCAGCAGGCATGCTTTTTCTCTTGTTGAGCAGGCCTTAAGTCCCATCAGAGAGTTGTTGGTTACCCCCAAGGTATGTGTGCCACTATCACACCCTTAGGGATATCATGCCATGCTGGCTCATTGGTTCAGTTCATAAGCATCATAGCTGGGTAGGACTCTTAGCTGCTTCTCTTCTTTGGAAGTTTGAGTGGCTTTGTATGGTACCATGAAAATTAATCCTCAGGGAGGAGGCTTTCAAGTCAGAACCATTTTGGATCCTCTGGGTCTTGTATCTGAATTTAAGAATGTGTCTTCCACAATGGGCACTTAATATCCATTTCTGAGAAGCATCCAGGGGCAACAGAATTTTGGCTATTCTGGGACAACCATAAACAACAACTCCAAAGGAGGGTTCTCTTACCATGTATTCGGACCTTTGTTAGAGAGTCAGTGGCTCTTGAAGGGAATATTATCAGCCCAGATATATTTTAAATGAATTTTTATATTTATACACATAAATATATATTTATATATAGTTTAAATTTTATATATTTATATATAATAGACTTATTATATCTAAGCTTAGGTAGATAGATAATAGTATGATTTAATATGCACATGTGCAGATTTGGAGCTGTGAACCACAGATGAGAGAGACATGCAGTTTATCTTTCTGGGTCTGGGTTACTTCACTCAATATGATCTTTTCTAGGTTCATCCATTTGCCTGAAAATGTCATGATTTCATTTTTTTCAGCGCTGAATGGCATTCTATAGTGTGTGCACACTATGCTTTCATCAATTCCTCAGCTGAAGAACATTCACATTGTTTCCATTTCCCGCCTATTGAGAATAGAGCAGGAATGAACAAGGCTGAGCAAGTAGCTGTGGACTAGGAGTCCTTTGGGCAGATGCTGAGGAGTGCTATAGCTGGGTCGTGTGGTAGACTTTAGTTTTAGCCTTTGGAAGGTTCTCCACTCTGTTTTACAGACCCAGCAACAGTGAAAGAGGATTCCATTTCCCTACATCCTCTCTAGATTTGTTGTTCTTTTGTTGATCTTTGCCATTCTGATTAGGGTAAGATGAAATCACAAAGTTGTTTTACTTGTGTTTCTCTAATTGCTAGGGATAATGGTGTGTGTGTGTGTGTGTGTGTGAATGTGTGTGCGTGTCTACAAATATATGCATACTCACATGCACATGTGGAAGGCAGAGGTTAACATCAGGTATCTTTCTTTATTGCTCTCCACCCTAGTATGTGAGGCAGAGTCTCTCATTGAATCCAGGATTCATTGGTTGGCTAAACTGCCGGCCCCAAGCTCTGGGGACGCACCTGGCTCTTTCCCTTCCTCATGCTAAGGTTATAGGCACTCACCACCATGCCCGCCTGGCTTTTCCATGAATGCTGGGATCCAAACACAGATTCTCACGCTTGTCCTGCAGGTACTTTACCTACTGAGACATCTGGCCAGCCCTAGAACTATAATTCTTATACTCATGGCATAGCCGTAAGATTATATGCATAAATGAAAGCACTATAATGAAACAGACTATTTTGTACAATTGACATAATAAAATACCATTTTTTAAAAAATAATGTGAATTGGAGCTCACAGTTTACAAGAACGTCTGGCAGCTTCCTTTCTATCCTGTTACCTTCTTCTTATATGACTTTTAGTTTGCTGTTTGACTTTCTCAGTGTGTCAAGTCTAGAAGCTTCTAAAGTTTAAGCAAGTTTTTAACACTTGATGTTTTCCTCTGAAAAGGCAGTTCTACTCTGTAGTTTGATCTTGGAAAAGTTGCTTTCCTTTGTATATCTGAATCTTACTTTTCTCTAACATGGGTCAAATAAGAGGGTTCCTTCTGAAAATTCTCTCTTTGATCTACCTGAGCTAGAGGAAGTCACATCCTGCAGGGAAACATTGTTTTCAACAAATATTCAAGGGGAAGGGAGCAGAGGCCAATGTGAAACTGGTAGCATCAGAAATAATTCAATTTTAAAGATATCAAACACATAGAAAATCAAGAAGTATAACAGCTTGAGGGACAGGAGGATAGCCGAAGATGAAGCAGGATTATAAAATGACAATCTTTTTGCTCAGTGAGTGCCCAAAGAAACCCCAACTCACAACAAAAAGTCCTGTTGTGTTGATATTCTCCCTTTGCTCCTTTCCTGCTAATGTGGTGTTCAGCCTCACAACCCACAGGGGAATGGCTCCCTCTGCCACCACACAACTGTAAAATCAGAGGTTGAAGATGTGTGGGTGGCCGTCAGCTCTCACATTTACCTTCAGCAAGCAAGAGTAATTGAATAGAATTTTCTTCTCTTTAGACGTTCTTCTTGCTGCTTTGGCTTTAACTAAATGGCATAACAACAGCAATGCCAAGAACCATTATGTGTCAGGAGCTGGGCAAAGTATTCTTTGCAACTACTATCACATTTAAACTTTCTGATAAGCCCCTGGAGGTAGTTTCCAAGATGGCTCCCAGTTACCTGATAGTTATGTCCTGTTGTGGTTTTTCCCACACTGAAATGAGATGATCTGCATGGCCAGATGTGTAATGATTGTGCAACTTTTGGATTGAAAATAACATTGTGTTTATGCTTCTACATGATCTCCTGGCTTGCTTATGCCTGTCCCTATGCTTTGGGGGACATTCAAGCAGTCCTGATGAGAGGTCTATTAGAGGATCAATTGCACTGACATCCAGGCCCAGCTTTCCAGCTCTATGAATGAGTCATCTGGAATTTTCTAACCCTAGTGAAGGCTTCAGATTTTGTGGCCTTAGTGCCATCTTTGACTACATCACTAGAGTGTCCATGCCCAAGTCACCCAGCCAAGCTTTCTACAGTCTTTCAGGTTGCTGGAACTTGGGATATCAATTACAAGCCTGGTTCAGGGTCATGGAAGCAGTGTTGTTTGGTCAGTTGTGTGGCAGCGGGTAACGAGCAGAGCAGACATTGCTGTCATTGTCATTACCGAGGTCCAAGGTGCCTAACTTCCAGTTGTAATAATTCTAGAATCTTTGGGCTAGTAGAAATGAGATTTCACTGGGGATTTGGTTTATCTCCTTTTTTTTTTTCCTGAAAAGAAAAAATAACTTCTAACTGGGAAGAAGCATTTTTGTCTATCAAAGCTCCTATTTGTTAAAATGTGCTAAAAGGGCATGGGCCAACGAAGTGTATCATAAATGCCAAACACAGTGTTTGGCTCCAAAGATGTCTCAAGTTTGTTTACAGTCCGTATAATTCTCACTGGCTAGAAAGGATCTGAACATTTCTGAGAGTTAATTTTGGAGCAAATTGGCCATTTTCTGTTTCTCTTTTCTGAGAGAAGATGCAGGGTTTGGAACTGGAAGATGATAAAGGGGAGGCAGGCGGCGATACATTTGGAGGCGTCTAGGATGAAAGGCCAAGCGTGGAGATGACGGATGGAGGCATGAGTGTGGCCATCATGATAGTTATTAATGTGACAAGCACACAGTCCTGCAGCATCTGGAGACATTCACCGATTTAATAACACACATCAGGAAATTCTGCTTTCCCAAGCAGCAATCCTTTCTGAATTTGAACTCTTGTAGACTTGTCTCTATCATGAGTTCCTGAGACTGAAGAAAATATAACTCCCTATAGAAAATGAATTTTGTGCTTAAGAGCATCTATTCCCCAGCATCACACACAGGAATCCGGTGGTACAAATATATAAAGTCAGAGCTCTAGTGCAAATTCCCAAGTTCTGTCCTAAGGGTTAGCTGGGAACACATTTTCCTGGCTCTTCATCGTTCATTACATTTGAAAAGAAGCTATCAAGTCACAGACAGTGGGCACTTACTCAGCCTAAACTTTGTTAGGTAGAAATACAGAGGTTGAAACTTGACATTTAAGTTAAGGAAGACAAAGCAAAGCTTGAAGTGTTTAGTCTGAGAAGTGTCTGGGCCTCCTTAAAAATTCTTTGTGTGAGCACAATTTAATACCCACGCAGCTGGACAGTTATCTGCCAAGCCCCTTCTATGTGCCAGTGTTGTGTGAGCTTTATAGTCAAGGAGCTTGTGTTAATAGGTTCATGAGCAAATAAAGGCAATGCCATGCGTTTAATAATTTCACATAGTGGTCCAGCTTTTCCTTGCTGTTGCCCTAATGCTACCTTAGATTAGGGATGGTTACTCTGCACCATGCCGCTGTGTATTACAATCATGTAACTTGTTTTTATCTGATCCACCTGTCTCCATCTTCCCAGCACTGGGATTAGAAATGTGGGCCATTTGCCTGTTTTTCATATGTGTATTCATGCTTGTGGAACATACACATGTCAGTGACTGAGCTGTCTCATCGCCTGTGGTGGTTTGAATAAAAATGGCCCCGTGCGCTCATATATTTGAATGCCTTGTCAACAGGGAGTGGCACTTTTTGAAAGGATTAAAACGATTAGGAAAAAATTAGTGGCCTTGTTGGAGGAAGTGTGTCACTGGTGGTGGATTTTGAGGTTTCAAAAGTCCATGCCAAACCCACAGTCAGTCAGTCAGTCTGTCTGTCTGTCTCTGCCTATGGATCACGATGTGGCTCTCCGCTACTGCTCCAGCACCTGCCTGCACGTGGCCATGCTTGCTAGGATGACAATGGACTGACCCTCTGAAACTGTAAGCCAGCCCCCAGTTATGCTTTCTTTTCTAGGAGCTGCCTTGGTCTCAATTTCACAGCAATAGAATGGTGACTAGGATGCTATCCTTATTAATATCTTTAATTATGAAAAATTTAAAACATGCACATATTAGAAAGTATATTATGAACCAGCTTCAATAGTGCACAACATTCTCCATCTTTTGTTGTGTCTGCCTTGCACCACATACAAGCACATAGAGACACACTTTTTTTCTGGAGTATTTTAAGGTCAATATCAGACATGATTTCTCTTTACTTACAATTTTTCCCCAAAATTACTAATATATAATAACTTCCTTACAAATGCTCAGGTTCACTGCAGTGTGAGCCTACCTAATAATTTTTAAAGCATATTTTATGTTAGTTGATATATCTAGCAAGTACTTACAGCAACAGAGCCACTAAGCTTTGAGAATGGATAGGGTTTGATGTGATCTTAATTAGCTAAAAATTAAAAGTAATTAATTCACTGAACAACGATGATTTTTTATCTTTTATTATTCATTTGGGGGTCCCAGAAGCTAAATGAGGTCTGTCCTCATTTAACCTGGTTGGTTAAAGACTCTATTTCACGTTCAGTCTCTCTTCTCTCCTCAAGCAATTTATTGCTCTGCTAAGCTTTTCTTATTTCCTGTGACTTTCCCCACGTCCTGAATTTGGCCTAAGCCATGTTCTTATAGGAGGTTCTTGTTCATCCATTTCCCCTCTCTCCAACTGCCTTGCGGGAGGGTCTAGAAGCTTAGCTAGAACTAGGTCTGGTCTTTTGTTTATGGGTTCTCAGGGGTGTTGTGGGGTGCATCAAGTGAGATCTGTAATTCCTGCTTTATATAAGCAGTGAATATGTACAGTGTTAGGTTTCACCATACATAGGTATCCTTGTTTTTTTATTGCTTCTGGTAATGTTACCTCTCAAAGACAGAATTCCCCTCACTGAATAAAATTTGAAGATGCCCAGGCTGGTGAAAGACACTCATGGACCAATAATAGAAAATATGAAATGTTTATTACTTTCATGAAGGAGCTTCCCGAGAGAGCTCAGCAGACCTCAAGCCTTTATACGCCAATAGTTTCTTCTATATTAGCTCTTTTATAAGTCTCCATTATTTACCTACTGCTGCATAACAAAGTGTCCAAGTAGTGGTTTAAAACAGTGGGTATTTATTTTCCTCACAGTTCCCGTCTTAGGAATTTGGATGGGACACACCTGAATGCCCCCTATCTGGGCCCCTCTCGTGCAGCTCCAGGCGTGCCATTGCCTGGATTCGACTCTGTCTAGACACTACCTACAGCTCATTCAACTGCTGCCAGCGGGCCTCAGAAGACCCATTTTTAAGCACATCCACACCATTGTGCAGGCCTAGTTCACAGTTCACAGTACGGTTCTCTATGTAGGTTTCTGGACTACCCAACAATATGGCAGACAGTGATCTGAGAGAGAAAGAGCCAGAGGTACCAAGACAGACCTGTAGAATAGGACCCCACCACTCAGACCGTACTGTGTTCTCTGAAGTGCCTAAGCATAGCATGTATTCAAAGGGAGAGATGATTCAAGTATACAAATGCCAGGGAACAGATGGTACAGACTTATGTCTTATAAGCTTTCTGCAATAATCCCCTTTATCTTCCTTTATCCTGACTGGTCAGTTTGATGCCTGCCCATGATGTGTACCGTACTCGCTCTTATTCTACTCCTTGCTTTCTCTTTTCCCCATCCAGCCTTAAATTCTATTTTTTTCACTTTCTCCGAAAATGTTTGCATACTTTGCCTCGTGTCCTCAACTTCATTTCGGTTTTAGCTGAACACAATAAATATCCATTGTCGGTCTTTTGACTGAAATTCTTCAGTTCCTTGACTGGATGAAGCTCATTTTCTAGTAGATTCCTCAGGGAGTAGTGATGGCTTATCTTAGTTGTCAACCCGCACACTGCTGTGCATGCCCATGAGGGGTTTTCCTCACCAGATTATCTGAAGCAGAAAAACCCACCCTACGCCTAGGTCACACCTTCTGGTGGCAGTCCTCATCAAAGGACACGGGAGAGTGAAGCTTTGCCTTTTGACTGCTCGCCCTCATTCTTATTGGCAAGTCCGTCTATACTGTTGTGGCATTGCTTCTTGGGTATTAGAATCTACTTTTACCATAGACTGAAGATAGCAGCTTTCTAGGACCCCAGCACCCAGTCAAGACTGCTGAGACATCCAGCGTCATGAACTGAACAGCTATCGGATTCTTGGCCTTCCTGTTGTGAGAGCCATTGCTGGGTTACCCAGACTACATCCTGTAAGGCAGCCTAGTAAATCTCCTTTGTGTGTGTGTGTGTGTGGGGGGGGTTCATTCTATTGGTTCTGTCCTATTAGAAAACCCTGACTAATACAGAAGAGATCTTGCCTGCTGTCTTCCCTGGGTTTTTCCATGATCAAATGTGCTTCTGTAACCTCAATAACTTAAGAGCTTAACTAAATCTCTGGCTTGCTTCTTAAAAATCGTGAGTTTCCGTGGTTGCTGACCACTACAGCGCTTGCTCTGAGCTCTGGGCTCCCAAGCAGCCATCTGCGTCTACCTGCCATATTGATGTTCTAGCGGGACCTCGCCTGCCCTGAAGAGCTGCTCTCTGACATTTACAAGGTCTAGGAGACTTCTGACTGAGCGCACCTAGAGATAGAGATATTTGGGGAACAGAAGGAAGCGTAGTGGAAAGGCCTGAGCCCGGTTTTACCAAAAGCACAAAACTGGGTCGTGTTTGTTGATATTGTCACGAACTGTCCCTTAACGGAAACCAGTGCCATGGAAGAAATATGTAATGATTGCATGACACCACTCAAAGGCAAACTTGAAGGACAGAGACCAGAAAGAAGTAAACCTCTTTTGACAGGGGCTGCAGAATTTCAATATCTATCAGTTTTTTTATTGGTGAAAATATGAACCCAGACAGCACAGCTGCACTCCTGGACTGCCATGAGAATGCTTGACCCCGTCTGCCATTTCCTCCGAGAGGGGCTGAGAGAGGGAAAGATGCTAACGAGTTGACCAATTACCTTGCATCTATCACCTGTCATCATAAACAGCTGCTGCCTGTCAGCCCTACCCTGCCAGGGCGTAAGACAAATGCGACTGATGTCATTTTGGGCTCTTTATATATTTTTACTATGATTTGTTTAGAGCAGAGCCTTTGTGTTTATGTTTTGTTTCTAAAAGAGCATGTCATGTAGGCGGTGTGAAAGTGTATTCAAACTAGGAAAAATTGGGGTGAAGTGATGTCACACTGTTGCCTTAGTAAGTCAGTCTAAAAAGTCTAGGGACTACTGGGTCTGCACAAGCTGGCTCCGGGAGAAAATGAGCCCGAGGAGGTGGGTTCATCTGGACTCATTACCTGAAGGAGCAGGTGAACTGCATCAAAGGACTGGGTGACCATAGAACCAACTTGCACAGGATGGGAGCCCCCAAATCTGGTATGGCAGAGTATCACCTTGGGACACAGTGATCACAAGAGCTACGTTGACTATCTCAAAAGCCATAAAGACACACAGAGAGACATCCTAGCATGTAGATTTACGAGTAACTTATTTATGAGTATAAAATTTAAATGTTTCCATAAAACATTTTTCTTCTTTTTCTCCCTCTTGTTTCCTGCTGCTTGTATTTTCTTTTTCTTTTTTGTCTCTGTCCAGCTGTGAAGATGGGATGCCCCATGTTTAATCTGTTTGTAGGGTTGATTGTCATGAGGCAAATCTTTGAACTTAGTGGATCAAGTTCAAGTAGTAGAGATAACAGGTCTTTAGTGAGCAGTGCCTGTTTATTGTATTTGGAAGTTAAACACGGCAAACTGAAGGAATGGCTAGTGCCTTCATTCATGTCTTCCTGAGCAGAAAAGCCCGCAGTTGGCTTAACATGGATTCTTGACCTTGAGATAGGAATGCATCTAGTCACGTGGAATGCAACTCCTTGTTTAATGTGTTTTTGTTCCAAACATTTGACATGACTTTGAAGATGATTTTCTTAGCCTTCTCATATGTGAAAAAACTTAAGTAATGTAGAACATGGAGCTAGAGAGATGGCTCAGTGGGTAGGAGCACTGATTGCTCTTCTATAGGACTCGAGTTCAATTCCCGGTACCTACGTGGTAGCTTATAACCATCTGTAACTCCAGTTCCAGGGGATTCAATGCCCCTTTTTTTTGCCTCTGTGGGCATCTGCATGTATATAGTGCACAGATATACATCCAGGCCAAGCACCATGCGTGTTAAATTGTATGTCCTGTATTCAGGAAGCTATCATAGGAACTCCTTCAGCCTTTAAGATACTGCCCTTTGTTGGACGCCATTTGTATGTGGAGACTGTGAGTTCATTTCCCAGCCTCCCAGACCCAAATAATCACACAGAATCTAAATTAATTACAGCACTGTTTGGCCAATAGCTTAGACATATTCCTATCGAGCCCTTACATCTTAAATTAACCCATTTCTATGAATCTGTATAATCACCATGAGGCTGTGGCCTACTGGTAAGGTTTCAGGCGTCTTCCTCCTTCAGCAGCTACATAACATCTCCTGGACTCCACCTATTCTCTCTATATATCTCTGTTCAGATTTCCCACCTGGCTTTATTCTGCCCTGCCATAGGACAAAGCAGCTTCTTTATTAACTAATGGTAATAAAACACATTCATAGCATACAGAGGGGAATCACACATCAGGAAGTAACTGATATCTGCTGTAAATCCACCCCTTCTTATCCTTAGGTGAACAAAGAAAATATCTGAAAATGACAAGTAAAAGTCTTGAGGAATCCATGGGGGCTGTGCAGAGGGGGCTGGCCAAAGTGATCACAGGACTGCAGAGCAAAGTCTTGCCACCCATGAGCCCAAAAGTGGTCACAGAGGAAGAAGTGAACCGGATGGTAACGTATCATGGGATCTAAGTGTAAGATATATAGGGCAGTACACTTGGGTCAATGCTGTTTTTGTTCTTCCAGAACATCAGAGAATCACTGATTAATATCATTCCAGCCACCAGAATGTTGGAGAGCATGAATGCCCCCCAAAGCTGGAGGAGTTCTTAAATTCTTCAAGGTGCAGGGTTGGATTGGGTAATCAGTTGGAATAAGAGTCCATTTTCTGTTCCTATAGCAGATGTCAGAAACTGGACGACTTATAAAGAAAAGAAGTTTGTTTGGGCTTGCAGTTGCGGAGCCCAGGAAGTCCAGCTCTGGGTAACTCTGTCCAGTAATGGCCCCATGTGCAAGCACCCATGTGTAGATGGAAGGGACCTAAACTACCAGAGAACCATTAATTCCTTCTCTAGGACTTTGACATGTGACTGTGGGGGACACACCCAAATCATGGAACAATGTGATTAAACTTACTAAACGTTTCTGAATGGTAGGTAGAGCCACGTGAACTGCATTCGTGTAGTTCACTTGAGACAAATATCAGATTCTCACACAGCTCAGCCCAATAATCTGTTATTTGAGAACTGGCAAGAGTTGTTTTTATAATTTGCAGGACACAGAGCATTATAAAACATGGCTGATATCTGGGAAAATAGGTAGTTTTCTTTTAAAATAAAAATAGGTATATTTCTAATGAGTGGAAAAGTGATGTGTTAGGGACTGGATTATGAATCACAAGCTGTAGGAAAGAGTAGTAAAAAAAAGTGTGGTGCTGGCAATGATACTCCCTATGTTTTAAACCCAATCTCGAGTTACATTTTAATTAAATGAAGTCAGTCATTGCCTCTCGTGGTGGCTACTGGTCTTGTCTACACAAGGCTCTGGCTTGCTGTTGTTAAGATTTTGTTGTTTCAATTTAAGCCACACTATTGCTGATACCTCTTAACACTCTGTTACTCTGATCTGTGTTCCTGCCAAAAAGGACTTAAAACCAAGTTGAAAGCTGTGTTAGAGACAAGTCTTCATTTAAAAGGGCTCAATTGCAGAGATAAGCATTATTGAAGAGTTCTAGACCTTAACCTAAATCAGCTATGTTAGAGACAAGTCTTCATTTAAATGAGTTCAATTGCAGAGATAAGCATTATTGAAGAGTTCTAGACCCTAACCTAAATCAGCTGAATTACATACTCCAAGCTCTTATAAACAGTCTTGGCATAGACTCTGCCAATGATCATGCCCCCCTTGCATGTAAAGTAGGCCTGGACCAATAAGAACCTTTTAGAACAACAATCGCAAATGCACTACAGTGACAAGTTTGGGCAGCTAATTCTCTGCTGGGCTACTGTTATGTAAGTAACAAGTTACATGTATCTTCTCATAACATTGGTAAGAATTGAAGCCCTTTGTGTTGTGATTTTTGAGTGTGAATACGATCGGCTGCAAGACCCAGCTCTGACGCAAGCATACAGCTCCTTGTGAATACGTCCTTCCTTTCTAAGTGGCTGGATCACACCTCTAAGATCCTTTATGATTTACATATCCTTTTAGCACGGTTGTGCTCTAGTTAAACACCCCAGCGCTCTGCTTACCTGATCTGTAGGTTCAGAAACAGAGCTGTCTCTGCTCTTCAGATCTGATGTTTGGAAGTGGTTTTGTTGTGTGTGTTTTGTTTTGCTTTTTTTTTTTTTTTTTTTTTGGAGTTATCTTCCCAGAAATCTCGTGTGAGCACAGGTGCTCTGCTCTTTGGACAGATCCCTGTGCAGTCCCTTGGCTTATTTTCTCTGGGGTTCCTTTGTGTGCCTCCCTCGCAGCTGTAAGGGAGGGCTAGTGCATGCCACTTTCAGTTGCTGCATGCAGACCTCAGAAGTGCATGGGATTTCTCTTCTCTTGTATAATTTAGTTATCCTCAATATTTTATAAGGGAACTTAGTGGCATTCCACAATTATACTGAAAGCTGCACATACAAATTATTCATTACGGTGCTGAGGAGAATCCTTCCTTGGACTAACCATGCTGCAACTGGCTCTTGTTGAATTCTAGCTGACACCCTCAGAATTCCTGAAGGAGATGTCCCTCACCACGGAGCAGAAATTGGCAAGCACACGAATTATATGTCGGCCACAGATCACCGAACTCTTGGACATGGGAGAAACAACACATCAAAAGGTACACCAAAGGCTGGAGAGATGGCTCTGTGATTACAGAGGACCAGGTTCGGTTCCCCATCAGACAGTTCTCACTGCCTGTAACTGTCGGCTCCAGGAGATCTAATGCCCTCTTCTGGCCTCTACGGGCACTGCACCCACGTGTATAACACCACAACACGTAATTAAAAATCAAAATACAATCTTTTTGAAAAGCACATCAAGCTGAGCATAGACCACATAAATCTTCACAATAATAGATACTAAATAGAAAGCAGTGTTTCTAGGCTAGCCAATCCCTTAGGGAGGTGGCTTTGCCACTCCTTCCATATGTGTTGATCTCTGTGACCTGGTGAAGTTACTTCAGTTAATAAGAGCAAACCTTACGTAAAGTCACTTTTGACTAATTCTCCTCCCTATTTAGTTACTTCTGATTAGTACTTGACACAGTTGTTTACAGGGTGAGAGTAATTCTAAGAATTATATCAGCCAAGCCCAATTAAGCTCTCTCCTTGGTGTCCCATGCTGTCCTTCCTTCCTGAACTACCCACGAGTGAAGAGGGAGGGGGGAACTCAGGCATTTGCTAGCTGGCTTTGGCCCATTTCCAAGAAACTTTTAGCCTAAAAAAGTAGCAATGTTCCACATTGCTGTATTCTAGGGGCAACTACATGTTCTTGGCTTTAGGAGCGAATACTTATAACCCCACAAATATTTTCCTTCATGATGGTCTGGCATTAAATGATGCACACAGAAGTTGGAGCGTCGGCTCATCTCCTCCCCCCTGCAGACATGCTAACAGTCCGGTCTGCATGCTCAGACTGTGAACTCTTCATTCATGCTCAGTGTTTTCTTAGATATGGCTGAGTTTTTCCTATGTCACTGTGTTCTTGTTTTATCGGCAGGAGGTTTATTTCTTAAAATCTGAACCGTTTTTCATGTTCTTCTGAGTTCTTTCCCTTTAGGAACATCAATTATGAATGTGTTGGGCCTTCCTTGTCTGCCCTGCTGCTCTGACTTCTCTGCTCTAACCCACTTTTAACTTTGTGTTCATCTGTTTTATTGACATGACACTGAGCAGGCTGTCCTCTCTGTCCCTTCCTTTGCGTTATGTGTCTGTCTCTCTTAAGTGCAGCCCAGCAGACGCTGGTCATCTCTAGTCAACCGAAGCCTTGTCTCTTTTCTGAATCTTGTGATCCATTAGGGTCCGAGTGACCCTAATGTACTGATTTGTGGAATCTTTCTTCTTTTCTTGAAACTCTGCTTTCTCTCCTAAATTCAATCCTAGATCAGGGTCTCCTAAACATTGTTTTTTTTGACATATAACCCCTTTTTGTCTGAGAAGGTATTAAGTGACAATGGTTATATAGAAGATAGGTGTGTAAGACAGGCCTGGGAAAATGGCTCCGCGGTAGCATGCTGGCTGAGCAAACGTGAGGACCTCAGTTCTAATCACCAGAACCCATGCACACGCAGACATGGCAGCACATGTCTGTATCCCCAGTGCTCTTACTACGAGCTAGGAGGAGAGATGGGAAGATCCCAGGAGCTTGGGGCCAGCCAGCCTGGTGTGTGCAGCAGCAACCATGAGACCCTGTCTGTCTGGAACAAGGTGGGAGACAAGAACTGACACCCCAGAATTTCTTCTGACTTCTCCACATGTGCCACGTGCAGCGAATATGCACTGAACACACACACACACACACACACACACACACACACACACACACACACCCTTTGCACTTACAAAATAATTAAAAATAAACTTTCAGAAAAGATAGGTATACAAAACAAACATCTGATAATAAATTATAAGAAATGGATCTTTCCCATTTTATCATTTACTGTGATTTTTATTGCATTTTGTTTACTTACGGTGTATGTACATATGCATGCTAATACTATGGCATGTGTGTGGAGGTCAGAGGACACCTGGTGGGACTCAGCTCTCTGCTGACCACGTGGGTCCCAGGAATCAGACTCAGGTCCTCAGCCTTGGCTGCAAGTGCCTTTACCCACTAAGCCATCTTGCTGGCCCCCAGTTTAATTATCTATTATATATGAAACTAATGAGATGGATGTGCTTGTTTATTTTTCACTAAGAACTAATCTTGTTTAAATGGCACCGCAGGATGGAGAGGAATGCCAGCGTTTTCCAGAGCTGGTTGATCTTTTGGTGTCTTCGTCCTCAGTGCTGAGACCACTGCCCTTCACAACTAGGAAGCACAAGATGGCAGACGCCTGTTCAGGGCCGTTCAGGAACACTTAGAAACTCTATCTGAACTCCAACCAAAATTCGGTTAACTATTTTTTAAAAATGAAACTCATCAGAAATGGAAGCAAGAGGTTTTAAAATCATGCAGTCCAGTCCAGACATGTACTGATTTGATACTTCCTGGCTGAGGGGTGACTGCAGGAAAATATGGAAGGTCTTTCTGTTCTGTAAGCAACCATGTCTATAGGAACAGAAAGCGCTGTATACCCAGTAAAGGCGCTGCAGTTCCTAACACGGAATAGTCTTGACTTTGAGCTGCAGTGTTTCAGGCAGCCCTCGCCGACGTGCGTGGTGCAATAGCGACCATAGTGTGACGCATGCGCGTCCATCTCATCGGTATGCATGCTGCTTAGCGCTGAGACTGCAGTAAAGTCCTGAGGTGCAGCACAGGCCGTGGCTGCCAGAGACACCTAAGGTTCACTATGCCCTTGACTTTGAACTAATTTGGAGTCATGCATTCAGAAACTTCTCGCTGTTCACAAGGTTTTCATGACCCTTTATGCCCAGTTATGTGACCCCATATGAGGGCATGGCCCACAGGTGAAGAAGCTGTGCCTTGGGTGACCTTTTCAAGGAGAATGACATCTTGGCTCCTCTTATCTCTTCTGTAATTTATGTAGTTAATATTAGTGGTACCAGGGAGGTGCATGGGATGCCTCCTGTCTGCTAGGCAACTGTTTCCAATGAGCTGCATCCTCAGCCCACGTTTGATGCAGACCTTCACGGTTATATCTCATGCTACATGTCAGTCTCCTGGACTCTGGATCATATATTCAGCTCTGTGTACAGTTGACAGCTCAAACTTGATATGTTGGAGATCAAAATGCAGGTTTGTGTTCTGTCTCTCAAAGCCTCTGTTTCTTTTGCCTCTTGTCTTCTGCAGATAGTAATCTCATTTATCTTGTTTTCCAGGGTGAACTTCAGAGTTAACTCCTCTCTCTCTCTCTCTCTCTCTCTCTCTCAAAATCAAGCAGAAAGTGCTTTAAACTCCTTGACTTTCACAAATATATCTTCAATCAAACCATTTTCATCATCTCCTCAACCATCAGTCCAGTCACCAGCATGCGGACTGTCCAAATAGCTGCCATGGAAACAGCTCCTCCTTCCCTCCCGCCCTCCCTCCCTCCCTCCCTCCCTCCCTCCCTCCTTCCCTCCCTCCCTCACTCCTTCCCTCCCTCCCTCCCTTCCTCCCTCCCTCCCTTTTTTTGTGTATGGGTAGTGTGTATGTGCATGTCTGGGCTTGCATGTGTGTGTGTGGAGGGGAATGTGCACGTGTGTGTGTGTGTGGAGGGGAGTGTGCACATGTGTGTGTTGTGTGTGGAGGGGAGTGTGCACATGTGTGTGTGTGGAGGGGAGTGTGCACATGTGTGTGTGTGTGTTGTGTGTGGAGGGGAGTGTGCACATGTGTGTGTGTGTGGAGGGGAGTGTGCACATGTGTGTGTTGTGTGTGGAGGGGAGTGTGCACATGTGTGTGTGTGTGGAGGGGAGCGTGCACATGTGTGTGTGTGTGGAGGGGAGTGTGCACATGTGTGTGGAGGGGAGTGTGCACATGTGTGTGTGTGTGTGGGGGGGTGTGTGCACATGTGTGTGTGTGTGGAGGGGAGTGTGCACATGTGTGTGTGTGTGTGTGTGTGTGGAGGGGAGTGTGCACATGTGTGTGTGTGTGTGGAGGGGAGTGTGCACATGTGTGTGTGTGTGGAGGGGAGCGTGCACATGTGTGTGTGTGGAGGGGAGTGTGCACATGTGTGTGTGTGTGTGTGTGTGTGTGTGCATGTAGAGACTGACATGGGGCTCTGCACTCTCCACCTTATTCATTAAGGCAAAGTTTCTCACTTGAACCCAGAGTTCACAGATGTAGCTAGTCTAGATAGCCAGCCCACTCCTGGGGTCACTGCCTTCTGAGTGCTGGGGTTAGAGGTGGCTACCGTGTCTGACTGGTGTGTAGCAAGAGCTCGAACCACTGAGCCAATACCCCAGCCCTCTAGCCTCTGATTCTGTGTCTCCACTGCCAGTAGTCCACAGAACAACATGAAGGAAGCTCTGGACTGTAAATGAGGTCTTGACGAGTGGGTAAAAAGCTCACTGGCAAGCTTGATGACCTGGTACTGCCTGGCAGAGAGAGAGAACCAACTCCCACAAGTTGTCCTCTGGTCTCCAGGTACACATCACAGTAAGCATATTTTTGCAGGTATATGTGTGTGTATGTGCACGCATGCACACGCACACTAAATACACATGTAATTAAAATGTAAATGGGATCGTGTTACTCCCACATTTAAATCTACCTTTGACTTCTATTACTCTCATACGATCTAAACTTGACCCCTGGATCCTAAGACTTGACATCATCCTCCCTTCTTTCTTCAAGGCCTTATTGACTCCCAACTGTCCTTCCTTCTTACCCCTCTTTACATGCAGAAGTATTTCTCATGAGAGAAAGGGAAGATTGGTTGCCCTGCTAAGGAGGAAGCGGTGGGAAATCCTCTCTGAGCTAGACAGATGTCTGAAGCAAGTCATACAAAGGCTTAGAAAAAGGCATTCTAGTGGGAAGGAAGAGAAACATAAACCTGGGAAGGGAGTCCATCAGCCTCGCAAGGACAGGTCTGTTGGCGGCTCTGTCTAGTACTGTGTGTTCAGTGTGTGGAAAGGAGTTTGGCATGTGTTGGAAACCCGGCGTTTATTTGGAAGGCAAATTTTGTCTTCTTTGTATCCTTGAATCTTTGTTTTATGCTCCTTTATTGTTTCTCCAGTATATGCTTTAAATGGTGAAATGGTGTGGTTAAGATCGTCGTTGCCTTGTGTGACTGAGGATATAGCTCAATAGTAGAGCGCTAACCTCACCTGCTCTAGACCAGTATTCAGTCCCCAGCACCACAAAAGCAAGCAAGCATTGAATTTGCATTGCTTATTGGCAATAAATTTCTGATACACATTCTTTATTTGAGAGCTGAGGAGATGGCTCAGTGGGTAAAGTACTTGCTGTGGAAGAAGCATGACATAAATGTATATGTGTAAATATATTGGCTCAGTTTATTGTTAGGACTGTTTCTGCTACCCATCTTTGATGGAAGAGAATCTTCTTGGACTTGCTGTCTTGTCTTTTAGCACTGAGTGATACTCCTGATTGGAAAGCGTCTCTGTGATTCTCAGTGAAGTGTTATGAAGGATGTGTCAGCTTATGCATAATTTTTGGAAGGAGAATAGCCTTCTTCTTTAAAATAAAAACTTGTGTGTTGCATCCGTGTATTCATGTATGTATCTATGTATTTATGTATGTATTTATGAGTGTAAGCATGTTCAATATAACCACTGGCTCCCTGAAAGATTACTTATGTCAATTTTCTGACCCTTACCTCTTCCTTCAAAAGATTACTAACTTACCCTTTGCTTTGTAGGTTAAATTTTCCTCTATGTGAGGGGAACGTGACAAGATGCACTCTTTCATTTCTGACTGGTTCCCCTCATATCATGATGTTGCTCATTGCTCTGATAAAAAGCAAGTACGCAGTGAAACTCACAGCAGTAGTAGGGATGTGCCCATCCCAGGCCTGATGTGAGTGTCCAGCTAGTGCACACATGTCATGGACAAGCAAGTTCTCACTGATGTTGTCTGTATGGCCCAGTCGTTTAGATAGACTGGACACTTACGCCTTTACCATTCTTCTCTCCTTCCCCTGTATCTGAAGACCCTCTATGAGAATATCCTCCAGTGTTTTCCTTTGGACATTGTTAAAATTATAATTTTTATCTTCTCCAAAATGTTTCTGTTTGAACTTCTTTGTTGAAGGGAGGTTTTTTTTTGGGTGGGGGGGGGGAGTAGAGAACATTATTTCTGCAGGTTCTGTTTGTTTGGTCGGTCGGTTGGTTGGCTGGTTTGGACTTGTTTCCCCAGGGTTTAAATGACATTATTTTCACACTTTTTACCCTTGTTAATAACATTGAACAGCCAACACTTTTTTGTTTCTTTCTTTTCTTTTCTTTTTTTTTTTTTTTTTTTTGGTTTTTCGAGACAGGGTGACAGGGTTTCTCTGTAGCTTTAGAGCCTGTCCTGGAGCTAGCTCTTGTAGACCAGGCTGGTCTCGAACTCACAGAGATCCGCCTGCCTCTGCCTCCCAAGTGCTGGGATTAAAGGCGTGCGCCACCACCGCCCGGCTACTTTTTTGTTTCTTGAATAAAAAAAATACTCCCTTCTTCCTGTTAGCATCTCTTGCACATTTTTGCCTCTGTTTTCAATGGTTTATAATTACTACCTAGGTGTGGATGTCTTTTTAACCCTACCGGAGTTCATAATGCCTCCAGCATGTTTGTATTGGCATTATCATCAACTATAAAACCCTCTATGCCATTGTTCTAGCATTAACGCCTCTTCCCCACTTGCGCATTCCCAGCCTCCAAATGCTGCACACATTCTAACCCTTTTCACGTATCCCCTCCCATATCAGCTCTGACTTTTCTCTCGTCTCAGTCTGCCTTCTTCTGAATGCTCTTCTAACCTTCCTCCGTACCAACACCACTTCAGCCGTGGCTAACCTGCTATTAAACACCTACACACACCCTGAATCCCTGCTTCCCATGATCGTGTGTAGTACACATCCTGCATTTACTTTCTTACTATTTCTACCTCTGCTAAATTCTGAGCCTTGTGTTTCAGAGAGTGGGTCACACTGCTGTTTTCTGCCACCTCTTGTTTGTGCTGGCTTTTTGTGCTGACATACTGTTTTCTCATATTTATGGCTGGTTTATATAATTACAATCTGCAGGTTTTTGCATTTTAAAGAGCATTCTTGGTTATGAGCTATAAAATTTCACAATTGGAAGATTGCATAAATTATCCAAATCCTGTGGTGACTCACTCTTGCTTCCAAGGAGACTTGGTCGCTGGTGCCAAACCTCCCTGAGCACCGGCACTGAAGGACTTAGGGACCCTAGTTCATCCTTATTCCGTGGCGCATCTAGCTACAGCTCAGCGAGAGTAAAGGCTGTCAGAGTCCTACCCTTCCTAGACAAGCTTTGGAAGACTAGTCTCTGTCTCTCTAGCCTTGCTGCAGGTTCAAGAGGTCATGCACATATCTCAGCCCCTCAGTATAATGTATGGGGGTGGACGTAACCCAACTGTCTTTATCCCCTGTGCTCTCTGTGCCCATCCATTCTCTTCCTCCTGGAGCGCAGCCAGCAACTGTTAGCCATGTGGCAGGCAGGTATTTGCTGATCGAGCTCTTGGGTTATTCTCACAGGCTAGCTGGGTCAGCATCCACCTTATTTTCTGAGGCTCTCTTATCGAGATCTGGAACTGACTAGGCTATGCTGCATGACCAGTGTGCCCCAGAGATTCACCTTCCTTTGCCTCCCCAGTCTTGGGATTACAGTCATGCACTACCATGCCTGACTTCTTATGTGGGTTCTGGAGAACAGAACTTATATTCCATGCTTGTGCTGGAAGCTCTATACTCAACTGAGCCAGCTCCCAAATTTTCTATCTTCTTCCGTAGTGAAGTTAATGAAAACAAGCTCACTCGTTTTAACTATTGTTATGGTAGTTTCCCCTTTAGAATGAACCCCCATGTTCTTTATTTTAAATACTTAGATCTTTGCATTACTTCCCCCAGTCATCTTGACCATTGTTCACAGTATGAGTAATTTTCTCTTTCAATTGCAGTATTCTGGAGTTGATTTGGACCAGGCCCTATTTCAGCCCTTTCCATCAGAAATCATATTCCAGAACTATTCTCCCTGTGAAGTCTATGAAGTTCCATTGGTTTTAAGAAACAATGACAAAGTGAGTATGTTTGCTGGCGTAGGTGAACTCTATAACTTGTGGTTTTCTTCCCTCCTGTGGTCTTTTCCGTATTATGACACATTCTCCAGACTTTGTCTGCAGAGGACTTATCCCGACGTCCATGCCATGCTCCTTTATAATTAAACGGAGGGCTTCTTCTCTAGCCTAATATCTTTTTTTCTTTAGAGATAAAACTAGGGTTTGTTTCAAAGAATTCAATGCTGGAGGATTTCCTTGACACCTGACAGTAATGGAAGAGGGATTATGGGGAAGCTTTGAGTACAGTTAAGTGCAAAAATAAACAGATGGTGTGTGAAGGGGGGGCACCTCAGCAATACTAAACTCCAAGGGAAAGACAAATAGGAGTCCAGGAAAAGAGGTGAGCTACAAGAACAATGAGAAACTAAGTCCGTGCAGGAGCCCAAAACAAGTGGGAGGACGTGGAGGTGTGTCCACCTAGCAGCTCACTAAAAGGGCTCAGAGATGTCTTTCAGAGATCAATAGGGTGATTAGTGCCAGCAAAGCCAGACGCTGGAGACAACGGTACGTTTAGAGTTTGGCTTTGCTTGTTTGTTTCTGGCTGCACTGCTGTCAGCAGGAGAAGCTCACAACGGAAGCTAAGGGGAAGCAGAGCAATGAGAATGGAAGGCACCGAGGGCCGTGTCCCCAGGCCTCAAGAAAAGTCACGTTCTGTGGACACGGGGCTGCCAACAGGTTCATTTTCCCATGTAGAATTCTCTTCTCCCCTCTTACGACTGTTTTATACTTGTTAGGTATTATTAGGCTAGTAAGGATGGAGTGGGCCCAGTCTCTAGGTCTCTTGTAATTCCTCCCAACCCTAAACAAGAAGTGACTATCAATAGGTCTATATGAGGAAGTCGGGGTAAGGGGAATATATAAATTTCATCTTCCAAATGGCACAGTGTTCATGGATAACCCAACACCTCTTGCGTGAGATTCAGCCAAAGCATTGGCCCCATGGAAAGTCCTCAAACAGGTAACTTCCAATTATCGACAAGCGGATGACTTTCTCCAGGCTCGGCAGGTATGTTCTCACATGAGTTACACCAGGCTGCGCGCTGAGAGGCAGATACAAGCTCTCTTCTCTCCTTCCTGACATACAGGAAGACCATGGAGACCAGAGGTGTCGGATGCCCCTGATTCTGGAGTTACGGTCAATTATGAAGCACTCAACATGGGAGCTGGTGTCTGAGCATGTACTCTTGAGACCTGAGCCATCTTCTCCCTGGTCACCATGATGCTCTGGATAAAGAGAACACAGCACATGTGTTGCCCTTTTCCTGTCTAAAATGTGCTCTCCCACCCCCACATGTCTGTCAGTATGTCTGTCTCTGTGTATATGTCTGTCTGTTTCTGTCTCTGTGTCTCTGTATCTGTCTCTCTCCCCCTGACTCTCCCCAGGGTCTCACTGTTTAGACCAGGCTACTTTTGAGGCATCTGCTGATGCTGATGTTGATACCTCCTCCTGAGTGTTGGGCTTAAAGTCTTGAAGACTGACTGCCAGAGCCCTTAGGATGAAGGTAGATTGCACCATTTCCCTTTCCAGCTGAAGCCATTGAAATCCTGATGAAGGCCACGCATAGCAAGGAGTGGCCGGAAGCCTCACTGTGCTCCACTCTGACGCTTGTGCTTTTCGCCTGCCTTCCTCTCACGCCTGGTGTGACCGTCGTGTGTCTCCCCTGCAGATCCCAAGGATGGTAAAAGTTGTTGAAGAAAGCTCACCCTACTTTAAAATCATCAGCCCCAAAGACATCGGTCACAAGGTGGCTCCGGGAGTGCCGTCTATATTCCGAATCCTCTTCACTCCAGAGGAGAACAAGGTAATGACAACACTGGCCAAAGAAAAAGAGTATGTATGCCAAGCACTTCGTAGTTCAACTCACAGGACTGCCTAGTGTTCGTGGCAGTGTTGGTGGTATTAGGAGTGGGCTGTGGTGGTGGTGGTGGTGAGGGTCACATTTATTTGGTGGGTCTTGATATTTTGGTAGTAGAACTGGTGATGGTATTTTGTTGTTGATGGTAGTTGTCTGGGTTTTTGTCAGTGGTTTTATTATTGTTATGGATACCTGAGGGAAGGCATGAGAAGAAGGGATTTATCTACCTCCCCCCGTCTTAAAGGCTGATACTGCCAACAGCTCTAACTGCGGCAAGCCCACCCACTACCTTAGCTGAGTCACCTCATGGGGGATAGTGTCCTCTGCAAAGGGGAGATAGCATGGGGTTAAAGGAAACTAGAACTTGCAGAAGGACCAGCACTGAGCTCCCCCCAGTCTGCACTTCTTAAAGGGATACCACCTCCCAACACCATCATGCTGAAGACCAACCCCCCTGCCACCCCTGACCCCCCAGGACAAGCTGTGTGCAAACATGGCAGCAGAGCTTGTGCTCAAGAGATTGTTGCTTTTAGATTTGGTGGTGGTGAGGGGAGAAAGGGAGGTAGCAGGAGGAGCCAAGAATTGTCAGGTGACGAGGGTTCCCATAAGCCCTAAGTCACTAGTCTGAGAAGAAGCCTGGCACTGCCAGACACTCCCTGTTAGCCTGGACCCAGCAGGTTTATACTGTATACAGAGAGCCACCAATAAAGAGGAGGTGCTGTCTGGATGCAGTGAGCTGAGAGAAAGGATAAACAGTAGGACTAGATGTTTAGGACACTAGTAGGTTATGTGTCTCCCTCCCAGGATTCTCACCTAACTTGTGAAAGAGACCTGAATTCAAATATTGATCGCAGTCAACCTCAATTTGAGCAAAAATATATTCAGGGCTCCAGACTGAGATGGAGTCTCCTGATCCCCACTGTCTACTAGATAATTGGTTCTTCATAAAGGACTGACTTCCCATAAAATCTCCCTCAACCACAGCCAGAAAGAAACAGCTAACAGCAAAGCCCTGCCTGGTCAGCTGAACCCTGTCTGCACGCAAACAGCCAAAAGCTAAGGTTGTTTCCCGTCAGCACCACCCCCAGGTTTTCCTAGATCATGGGAACCCCAGCTCTTCCTTGGAGGGAAGGAGCTAGGTCGCAGGAGTCGCAGGCACAATTGTTGGTTGGGTTTTCTCCTTCTTGAGCCCATCTGGGTACTCAGGAGGTGGCAGAAGGGATCTCACGACAGTGTGAAGGGACTAGAACAGAACCAATTGCTAAATGGGCTTGAACAAAAGGCTCCAATGTTAGCACAGGTGGGGGAGATGATTTCCCAATGCACCACCCCTTCTGAGGCGCCACTGGCAGTGGACAGGTGCTGGGAGAGGAACAATCATTCTTTCCTGAGGATGTGGCCACTGATGAGGCCCCCATGCTCCAGAGGCTGTCCCCATGCCTGTGCGCATATGGGCAGCATCAACTGAACTTAATGAGTTATTCTATATATGAAGTTGGGAGGGCACATATTGAAAGAGACTTGGATGGGGAAATAAGGAGTATATATGATAATATTTCATTGTGTACAAGTATGAAATTCTCAAAAACAGAGCCCTCGGATAAAGAGGTGGGCTATGGGTAATGTTAATAGTGGGCATGCTTATCTGTATGGTGCCATTATAGTGGAAATCAATAGATGAGCCAGACAAGATAGCTCTGAGCCACTCTCTGCCACTAACACTCACCACCTGCTGTTGTCATCACCAGGTCTCACTGCTAATGTGGCTGTCACTACTCTCCTGAAGGGCAGGGAGGCAGTCTCCTGTGACTCTTTCCTGCCTCGTCACTGGTCATACTGCTGTTTGTTTCTTGGGTGGCGTTTGTGGAGTTTGGCCGAATTGATAGTCAAAGAGTTGAGCACCATACACTGCCTCTGTGTCCCCTGCTGACCCGTTCCCTCGCCATTCTCATTCACACCCCTCACATCTGGGGTGTGTGGGGGCTGGGGGGAGACAGGCGGTGAGATATGTAAATTGCAGCATGCCACATTTAATAAGCTCACCCCCTTTCAGTTGGATCATCAGCACCCGTGTATATCAGCACATTGAAGATGATAAGCCATTTGCATTCTCGCCTGCCATCTTTTGATTGGCTTCTTGGGCATGGCGGTTGCCAAGAATGCCAACTGCCCAGATAACAGGTGCAGCCGATTCATTTTGACTTTCCCTGTCTCCTCCCACACAGACTTAAAAAAACACTGGCTGTGTTATTAGTCTACTAATGCCATTGTATGCAGCATATTCCATGGAAGCGTAATAGTCAGTGTTTTAGTCAAATAGCACCAGGGAATTCTGGAGCCTGTCATTTATTTTCCTGACCTCTTAAATTATGTTTATTATTAAATTGAGCTGGGAAAATATTAAGCTCTGGTTAGGAGGCAGCACAGAATACTGACTTAGGCTCGAGAAAGCGTGTTTGTATAGTTCTGCAGTGTGAGAATGTAGCAGTATTCAGAGGAGGGAATGAAGGATGGAGCTTTAAGAATCATGTTTAGGTGAAATCAGAATGAAGGCACATCATTTATGGTTAAATCTAGGTGATGAGTATAGTGGCATTTGTTACACTATTCTGTTTTCTCTGCATATGTTTTTAGGGGAAATGGTCAATTAGCTGTCAAAAATGGCTTTCCTATAAAATTTAATACATGTCTCAAAAAGGACAAAACATTAGCATATTTTATGTGCCCTAGATATATAATAATCATAAATTCTAATTGCCAGCACTTTGAATTAAAGTGTAGATACCATAACATCTTCAAGGGTGGAGTATGAGATGGGATCCCGAGGCACCTAGACAAGCCTTGAACTCACTGTTCAGCTGAGAATCCCTTCGACCTACTGACTCCCCTGCCTCTGCCAGTTCAGTGCTGGAATTTTAGGCAGCAGGCATGTTCTCCTAATCGGTAATTTCCGTCGTTAGGAATTTTATTTTCTTTTTGTCTAGATTTAGCTCTCCCTAGTTCTGTCTAGGCCCTTCCTGTAACCCCACAGCCCGGCATAGTGCTAGACACACTGGAATAGAACATTGACATGTGAGTGTAAGCTGGTCTATTGTAAGTGTGTCTGTTCAGTAAAGAGGGAAATCCAGAGATTTGGGGTGGGCCTGGGGTGACAGAAGGGTTGCTGTCTGATATGTAGGAGAGAGAGGCTGATCCTAGAAACATGGTGAAGGCAGAGAGCGCGTGGATGTGGAAGCAAGCACGGGTGGACTGGCAGGGTTACGGGTACTAGATCAAGCTTCTTTGCACTTAAGGAAAATCACTTGTCCTCGTGGGTGATATAATTCACGTGAATTCTAAGTAAATTCCCATTATCTATTTAAACAACCAATAGTTAAAATAAATTCCTAAATCCTGGCTCTTTTTCTATATCCAAGGTCAGAAATGATTCTTTTAACAGATGGGATATAGCTATCCCCAGGACGCTGAGATCTTAGCTCAACCACAGGAGGTGCTACCAGTGGCACAGGCCAAACCTAAGATATCTGGTCAGTCCCTTTTTAAACTCCCTAGGATTTCCAAAAGAATTCCAGTTTCCAGTTTGGAAACACCAAATTCTAGCTCCTAAGGAATTTCTTCTGAGGGTGAATCTAGATTGAGAAGCTACTATCTAGCAAATGCTTGTCACTGGTGAAGGATTCCAAAGGTTATCTGGGTGCCAAGAGGACTTCACTAACTCCTGGCCACACCTGCTTTCACTCTGTTGCCCTTTCCCCCAACACACTTCAGGGTGGAGAGAAGGCAGAAGGGGAGGTAAGGCTTTAGCCTCTTTGGCCTTGACTTGTAGAAGGAGCTGCGGGCTGCGTCCCACCACCCAGCTCCTGGCCACTGGCTAGCTAGCTTATACCCCGAAATAACAACACACAAATTGTATTCATTTAAACACTGCCTGGCCCATTAGTTTCAGCCTCTTATTGGCTAATTCTCATATCTTGATTTAACCCATATTTAGTAATTTGTGTAGCACCATGAGGGGTGGCTTATCAGGAGAGATCTTAACCTGCATCTCTCTCAGAGAGGAGAGGCATGGCGACTGCCTGAGGCGTATGCCTGACTCTGCTTTCTTTCTCCCACAATTCTGTTCTGTCTACTCTGCCTACCTAATTTTTGGTCCTATTAAAGGGCCAAGGCAGTTTCTTTATTAACCAATGAAAGTAACACATAGACAGATGACCCTCCTCCATCATTGACTTTAACATGCAGTCATTTGTTGGAGTAGAAGGCACCATTTCCCTCTGCCAAGTCTCCAAAGATATCTATGCCTGTTTGCTTTCTATCAAGGAACTAATGTAAAAATCAGGATTCAATTCTTTTTACTCCCAGAAAATCAGTTCTTCTCTGCTAGTGTTTTCTGTGGTTTTCAGGCTTAAAAAGGGAGTTCAGAAGGAAGGCTGTCTGGAGAGCACTGTTACTGGGGCAGCCTTTCAGCGGGGTGATTAGTGGCAAAGTCTCATGGTAGAAGGGAGAGAGTGTGTACAAATACCCTGCCTTTGAAGGGTGATCTGATAGCGCTGCATCGCAGGAAGGAATTCCATCAGCTGGAGCAATAGCTTAGGCTCCTGAGTCATCATATCTGAGTTCATCCCAAACCAATAAAGCAGTATCTACTGGCCTGTTACATAATCTGCGTTAGATATTATTATATTATATTATTATATTATATTCCTAACCTTGGAGATTGGAGTGTGCTTTAAAGGCACTGTTTTAAATTGTCTTCATGTTCTTTTCTGGGTGTGGGAATCAGTTAAGAGAAAAAAATTGTGACTCGGTGTCTAACCCTCACTTGGGAATTTGAGAAGATTCTAAACCGTCCTTGGTACCATGTCAGTCAGCCTCCTCAGCTATCTCTCGCTGCCTTAAACCCCTTATACAGCAAGACATAAGACACATCAAGAACTAAAACAAAACACCCAGGATTGCCTCTGAGCCTATCTCTGCAGCAGCCCCTCAATGCCTTAATTAATACTCTTCCGACTGCTTTCCAGTTTATGGCTCCCAACAAAAACTTTGCTCGCCAGGTTTGAGCACCTAAAGAAAAATGAAAGAGTACTTACCTCTTTAAGATGCTGCTGTCATCTGACTAAACAGTTGTGTGATTAAATTTTATGGGGCTTCCTAAGACCAGATATTTCACTATAATTTGTACTTCCTTATGTCCGGATGTCATCATTCCCAAGCTTGGCATTGCCATCTGAAAAGCAAAATCAATTGCAAGGCGAAGAGCCCAACAAATTAACTTTAATACATTTTGAGAGTACTGTTCATTAATTTTTATTGCATACACCTACCTGAAGACTTTATGTTCATGGTCCCCCTTGCCAGGAACACTCTGTCCCTGGCTCTCTTCTGGATAGCTCATTTTGTGGTCCAGATCTCCATCAAAGGTCATTTCCACCAGGAAGCTTGCTTGGTTCTTGAAGACTAACCAGCCCCTTACCACACAGCATTTCTGTGGTATTAGTCACTTTTCTATCATGATAAAATACCATGAAGGGCACTTACAGCATGAAGGTTTATTTGGGAGTATTGGTCCAGAGGGGTGAGAGCCCATCACAATCATATCAGGGAGGCATGGCAGCAGACGAGCCTGGCCACTGGGGTAGAAAGCTGGGAGCTCGCATCTTAGATGGCAAACACAATACAGAGAAAGCAAACTAAGAATAGGGTGAGGATGTGACACCTCCAGTCCCACCCTCAGTGACATACTTCTTCCAGCAAAGCCACACCATCTAAGCATCTCCGATACCACTGCCAACTTTGGGACCAAGTGTCCACATGCCTGAGACTGTGGGAGACGTTTTCATTCAAACTACGGCAGCTCTTGATGATACTCCATTTTCTCAAAGCCCTCACTGTGCCCTGACTTACCTTGTCCTCATCCTGGTATCATTTTCAGTGAGTGCCCTTATCATCACCTCAACAACACAAGGAAACACATGCAGACCGTTCGCTGAATGGCTTCCACCCAGCACTGTTTTTAACATGTGAGATTAATGGTGACAGGCCATACTCATTGAGAACTTCCTCCTTGGCAGACATTTGGCGAAGCGAGCACATTAGCTAACGTTTAGATCAGTATCATCTCTTGCCTGGGACTACTGGGGTGACCTCCTAGCTGGCCTGTCTTTCTCTACCACTGCCCGTGTGGTTACCAGTGCTTTCCCTAAGCTATAAATTGGGTTGGGTGGGGGATCAGCTGTCCACACTGTTAATGCTTCCTGCCATCCTCAGGTCCTGCCGCTGGTTTAAAAGATGCTCTGTGACCACCCTGACCGCCCCTGCCTCTCCTGGGTTCTCTATCCCTCCTGCCGTGTTTTCCTCTGGCCACAAGCTCTGAGTCATACTTCCCCAGAAAGTCATCCAGCCATATAGCTTCTTCATTCCTCACTCTGGCCACTCTGGCTAGCATGCTTTCTCTTTGTAGAGGTCCTTCCTGGCCCCTCCCCAGTATCCTGTCCTTTGATCATTTTATTTACTTATTTTTCATTCACTACTATCTAGTGTTGCATCACTGATTTCAAACGTTCATCAGATGTTGGATAAGCCTGGACTGTGGTGTAGTGTGGGATGCCTAGAAGTCAGTGACGTGGAAGGGCTAAGCGTAGATGGAGTAGACAATGAGGTCTCTGTGAGAGAAATGAAGGCAGAAGCACCTGGAGTAACCTGAGGACAGCGAGGTGTGAGGAGCAAGTATCGAGTGTGAAGGCTCGGAGCGGCTCTGGGAGATGGTAGCTGCATGGAAGAGCGAGCAGGACAGGAGATGTGGCTGGGGAGAAGACAGAGGCCTCACTATGGAGTCCTCAACCAGGATGACTTTGAGCAGAGGCACGGCCTGAGCTCACTTCCACCTTAACTGGATGGAAATGGACTTTGAATGAGGAGGGTCTCAATAGCCCAGGAGAAACTGCCGTGCTAGGATCAGGGTGGCAGGAAGTAGCTGCACTCAGGATATCTCTTGAATGTAGGTAGGTTCTCAAAAGCACCAAGAAAATAAAGCGGGGAGGGGGGGTGGATCTAGAATGTGTTAGCCTGTTCAAGGTCACTCAAATGATGGAGACATCAGCAACAAACCTGAGAGGATGTCTTGGAACTGGGTTGGGGTGTACTGATCAGGAGCTGGATCTCAGCTGGCTTTGTGGGGTCTTCATAGGGACTAAGAAAAAGTCCGCAGCCCGGGCTGATTCTGTCAGGTCCAAGAAGAGTGGTTTGGGTGTCAACTCCTGCTCTCAACTCTCACTCCTGCCCATTGGCAGGGGATTTTACCTGGTGTTGTATGCTGTAGCGTTAATCAGGGGGTTTGGTGTGGGACACGATGTATTTCCATCCAGAGAGGTGCCTGCTGGGAAGCTGGGTGTGGGGCTGGGGGTTGGAGGGTACAGAGAGAACCACGGGTTTATACGCTGGTTATTTTGCCCTTATGTTTATTAATGCATTTACACAGTGGACGGCATTGTATTGCATATACATTATGAAATAATGTCCATAGACATTATTCGTGTACCCATTTTCTTTTTCATCCTCATGTAAAGGGAAGAGATTGTAACCACGTCTGTTCCTAGCCAGTACTTTGCCAGGCACATGCACCCTCACCAGAATGACTAGACTAACGGGGAATCCCACAGCTTCCTCCCTGCCCTGTGGCATCATGAAGTCCACAGCACGGCTGATCTGCGTCAATCTGTATGCTGGACATTCCCATCCCTACTCTGTCCCCAAAGCCCAAAGAGACTTGTTGAAAAGAAAAAACAAGACTAAAATCAAGAAGCTCCTTTTACAGACGACTGTAAAAGGAAAAATAGGGGTTCTGGCAGGCATTGTGCAGAACAACTCAGCATGTTCCTCTACAGACTTCTCAGGACAAATAGTGAGGAGTTCTTCCTGACATCCTTTCTATTGAGAGGCGAGGGCCTGGTCAAGTGTCAAAACCTATAAACCAGTAGAGAAGCTTGGAGTTCATGTTTCTCAGACGGTTGGAAAATGAGGTTGGGGGGGATGATGAAAGTCAAGGCACAGTAGTCCTTAGACGGAAAGGTTGCTTCTCGTGCCTCATGTCCTCGGGCCATCCACTTCGACACTGAGCACCATTTACTATATGACTGCCGTAAGGCATTTGACCTCCAACAACTTTCCGTTGCTCAAGACTGCCTAGCAGCTAAAACACACCATCGTAATGTAAAAACTGTTAGATAACACATGCTTCTGATGCTGACTTCTGAGCTCCCACCCAGCTCTTGAGGGGAACATTCATGTTTTCTCCATGTACTTAACCTGCTTATCACCAGAGGCTCATTTAACTTTTTCTTTGTTGTGGTGCTGGTGAGAGTTATATTTCTATTTAATGAGATGACAAAGTGTGTTTTTACTCGGTATTCCAGTTGTATTTAGACTCAAAATTGAGAAAGATACATGCCTGGGGTTTGGGTATTTTGTACAAATTGGTCAAATGACTTTGTATAAGAAAAGACATCGAAATTGGGCTGTGTATCAGTTAGCTGTTGCCGTGTAACAACAATGTACTCCAAAATGTAGCAGCTGAAAGAGTAAGCATTGCTCACAACACTATGATTCAGCAGGGCTGTTCTGATCTTGACCAGGCAACCTTGTGCACCGGGCACCATCTTTGCTCACCATGGCTGAGCTCCCTCACAGATCTGCAGATCACTGAGGCTAGTTTAGTTTGTCCCCAGGTGCGAGCTCTAGGCTCTCATCCTGCAGTAACTTAGACCAGACTTGTCACATGACAGTGGCAGGGTCACAAGAGCAGAACTCGCAGTATCAAAACTTCTGAAAGCTTCGGCTTAAAACTAGCGAAGCGCATGCTGCTTTATATTGTTCAGAGTGAGAGGTGAAGCCATACCCTTCACTCCTGAGGGAGGAGTGCAAAGCCATACTGCAGAAAGTAGGGATGCGGGGCGACCATTCGTCAGCATCATCCGTCTAAACACGAGGCAGAAGAATAAACAGGGTTTAGATACCAGTGTGTGCAAACTGTAGCCAGCGGCCCTCATATCCCAGAATAATGATGTGTTGGGGAATGTCCTTCTCTGGGGAGACATAAACAAAGTCTATCCCATCCATTTAAGATCCCAACAACAAATATATAATCTCACCAAAGATAACCCGAGAAACCAGTGGGTCTTTCAAGATGGGTTGCCTACAGGAGCATAGGTAACTCTGAAGAATGATGTTGTCCACCATGAATGATGGCTTTCCCTTCTGTTAAATCTTACTTAACCTACATACTCTAGTCTTTTCTGAGTGACCTCTCAAGCCACAGGCCACATGCAGTTAGGACAGGATGTCTGGGAGGAGCAGCTGGAATCTCAGATGAGGTTCAGTGTCTTTCTCCAGCTCCTCCTCCTACAACAGCAGATCGGCAGCCAACCAGCTTGATGGTGCTACTGATCCCACGACTATACTATCTGTTCTGCACGGAAGACCGTGTTCTACAACACTACGAATGGACCCCAACACAGTTTTAGACCCCAGTGTCTAAAAATGCCAAAAGTCTGCACACTTCCTGTAGAAGGAGGGCACGAGGGTCTAACAGCAGTCTTTTAATCTAAAGAATACTGTACCCTGACTGTCATCATTCCCACCCTCCTCCCAACCATCTGAGAAACACGAACTTCAAGCTTCTCTACTGGTTTGTAGGTTTTGACACTTGATCTGCCCTTCCCCCTCTCAGCAAGAAGACTGTCAGGGGAAGCACCTCGCTACTTGTCCTGAGAAGTCTGGAGAGGAACACTGAGTTGTTTTGCACAATGCCTGCCATAAATCCCTATTTTCCCTTTTACAGTGAGCTTGACCATGTTGGGGTCCCCACAAGTAATGATTATATCCTTTCCTGGCAGGATTATGCCCACATGTTGACCTGTATTACTGAAAGAGAAAAGTTTGTTGTGCCCGTCAAAGCCAGAGGTGCTCGAGCCATTCTGGACTTCCCTGACGAGCTGAATTTTTCCACTTGTCCTGTGAAATACAGCACCCAGAAGATTCTGCTGGTCCGAAACATTGGCAACAAAGACTCCGTGTTCCACCTCAAAGCTCGCAGGTATGCATTCCTGCAACTCTGGCCTTTGATCAGTTACAGCTACCTCTGGCTGGCACAAGTAATTTGCTGGACTAGCTTTGGGGGTGGCTTCAGCTGCGAAGCTGGGAGACCACATTGATGTCGATCAGGCTGTCTCTTCATCCTAAAGGGATCGAACATTCCAGGTTTACCATCCATTTCTTACCAAATGTCACCTTCTTTAATACATAGGATGACCCATGGGAATTTATAAGTAAACCTAGATTTCTTTTGACCAAGAATTGGGGATATTGGCTGTGTTCATTTGCTATTGATGATACACCAGGTTATCATAAATTTAGTGACTTCAAACAATATAAGTTGATAATCTCACATCACAGTGGATATCAGCAGGCTATTAACCTTTCTGGAGGCCTGTGAGGAGAACACACGCCTTAGCTTTTCATCTTCCACAGAGTTGCCCATATTCCTTGACCTGTGATCCTCAGTTTTTTTCATCTGAGAAATTGGGAACTATAGTCACTTTATAGAGTTTTTACTGAGGATAAAATTAATTAGCAAAGCCAAGCTGCTGGAGTAATGCACGCACTGTATAACAAGTGTCTGTCTTTTTGTTTTTTTAAAGATAGCTAATGCCGGGTGGTAGAAAGAATACTCGCTCCCCAAATATTCGTAATTCTAATTTCTGTTCAAAAGAAATAAAATATGCTGCTATGCTTGGTTTGCAGAGGAAAGATGACACATAGTTTTCCTTCAGGAATGAGTCTTATCATATTGATATTTTTATATGTAAATGAGAAGTCACCCGATATGGAAAAACAAATGCAGGCAGAATATCCTCTTGGATTGGTTGTCTAATTCTTAACACTTTTCACCTATTGGTTTCTTACATATCAGATACATGTAAATGCTAAGGAAGCAAACAGACAGACCCACAGTCAACAGTGTAACATTGCCGACACTTATCGGAGACGTTTCTGTTCACTTACCACTCAGCTGGGAGCACATCACTGCGTTTTCCTAGCACAGTAATTCGGAGTTTGAGTGAGGCCAGGGGCAGCTGGGAATCATAGCGTTAGAGACCCTGTTCCCACGTTCCCACCTCACAGCTGAAGGTGGGAGGAAGAAAATGACCTAGCAAGTCCCCTCACAGAGTTAGCACCGAAGCTGTATTAGCACACACAGACTTGTTTACCCTTCTCCTGTGTGGATGTCATCACCATTTGGGTAATGACCTTCCAAGCCTCTTGCATCATCAGATTGCACTGTGTCTGACCATGGGTCACCAGAAGACTAGAGGACAGGAAGAAGGGGCTAGGGGGCTCCTTCTCCCTCTCCTTCCTCAGCTGAGCCCTGTCTTCATTGTGGTCCCAGCTGCCATCAGACTGACTTGCCTTGGTTTCAGCTCCTCCTGGTCCCTGGGATCGGATAACCCCCTACTTCCTCTTCCTTTTGCTTCTGGTCTAAGGATTGGGAAGTCTAGCTGCTGTTGGCCATCCCTCACTGTGTGAAGGCGGGTTTCTCATTTTGCCCGTCTTTTGTGTGGTCAAGTCTCCTGAGTCCCCACCTTGCAAATTCTGTTGTTTTCCTCTCCACACTCTTTGTGAAACTGTACCTTTGTGCCTGTCCACAAAATTGATGATTTCTAACCACATTGCCAGCGCAGTGAACTGCAGGGCATCCTTCCGGCGGTCTCTTTTCTGCATTAGCTACATTTGGCTTCTGTTTGCAAGTGAGGCTTCTCATGACTGCAGCGAGAGGGACGTGGTTGGATTTGTAATCTGCAGTTGGAATCTCTGCAGAGATTCCTTTCTACAAACCACTCAGGTGGTCTGTCTCCCAGACAGGGTGCTTCTGTCAACACGATGCCGAATAGACACATAGAGATAGAACTGGTGGCCATTGGGGACTATAAAGGCAAAGGCCTTGCCTCTTGGTCTGAACACTTTTAGTTCAGTATACAATGTGAAATAGTATCTCATGGGAAATTCTCTTAAAAACAGCTCTTGCTTTTGTTCTCATTTAAACAATGGTTTAACTGATGTATAATATAGTTCCGCTTATATAGACGATAAGAAGAAAAGTTTGCTCCCACATCTGAGGCCCATCAAGAATTGTATCTTACTGTTTCATCTGCATGCGCTCAGCAAATGTCTAGGGTAAATAAGTGCTCAGTAAATGTTTAGAGGATGCCTGGCCAACAATATGCCACAGAGACAAAGCTACAATTGCAAACCTCCGCAATAACTTAAAGTAAAAACACACGTTCCAAGGACTATAAAATGGGTGTAATGGTTTCTGCACTAATACAAGGAGCGGTGGTGTGCTATAAAATATACAGAGAACATAAACAATTGCCATTCCACTTTAGTTCAGCTTTGACCTAGAACTCTAGCAGGTCGCACAATAACGTCGACTGCTAAAGGGGGATTAATATTAGGAAGTGGATGATAGAGGATTGGGAAGCAAATTAAAGACCTAAAGGCTCAAGTTGGAAATAAAATATCAGAGAGAGCATGGAGAGAAAAGGCACTAAGATGATATCCACTATTTAATATACCAAGACGAGACTCATGCTTTTTCAGAAGACCACGTTCCATCCATAATTAAGAATTTGATATTAATGAGGGTGTCATATCAAAACTAAACAGTGTAATAGACAGAACCTGCCTCAGACCCCGAGGGTCACTACTCTTCACTTCTTTGTAAGAGTGTTTTCTGACACTTGATATTTTGCAGGCAGTTCGGCCTGAAGGCCTCTACTAAAATGAAGTGCAAAATCAAATTACAAGCAGTGATTAAAAACCAGCGCCTAACACACTCTGCCCAATTAGCATCTGATGTATTGAGCGAGCTTGGGCAGCTCCAAGAGGCGGGAGTGATCCCAGGTGACTCCTCTCACTGCTGAAGAAGTTTAGTCTAACCTAAAGCTAGCAATTAGCACGCGGGGGAAAGTATCCATTACCTCTCTATAGAATTTGGAATCCTGCAGGTCCTAGAGATGTGACACGGGCGTCACCTTCTCTGCAGAAAATTAGCTGAGGTTCTGCAATAGGATCGCATCCAGTTCATTTCAGCATGTGCTTGTGCTACCGAGATGCATTTGGAAGGAAAGTGAAGGCGCAGTATTAGAAAGTGGAGAGGCAAAGAGAGAAATCATTGCTGTGTTGTTCTCAAAGTCAGAATGGGGCCCTGTCCTCTAGGGTCAGAGTCTTACTGAGCCAGAAGGGAGGAAAGGACCTTGGGCCTTGGAAGACTCACCATCTTCCATAAAGGAAGGATTCCTTGGCTGCTGGAAGTTTACTCCTTTTCTATTCCAAGACATTATAAAAATTGATGTAAGAAGGTGAAAGTTTTATTGATGTTCATGATTGACTGTGGTCGGGGGGTGCAGCTCAGTGGCAGAGTGAGCTTTCCTGCTTCTTCCCTTGGCTTACCTTGCACCAGCATTAACTTCCATGGGTGTGCTTCTCAATAGCTGATAACCCTTCAGAGGAGAGGAGGTTTCAGGAGCAGTACCCCACGTGCAGACCCACAGGTTTTGCATCACAGGCACTCCACACATGGCAGCATTCTACGTAAGCGGTGACTTGGAATCTGAGCTCTGATCAGGGACAAAGGAGTGTCACATGTGGGAAGGCCGTGTATTTTCTGATAGGATCCTGGCAGTCGCAGGTTGTCTATGCAGGAGGCCGTCTGTTTGGTCACAGCAGGTGCAGTACTTCAGGGACTTTGTGGGTAAAGAGACCAAAGCCTCCCACCTGCCCCGCCCCCAACCGACTGGGAGTGTGACAGGTGAACAGGGGGTCAGATACATGTGAATGCGTGCAATTGGGATGCACAACCTGGGTGGGAGCAGATTGTGTGTGGCTTTGAATTCTGAGGGTTTGAACTTGATTGCTTAGCTCACCAGGCCCAGGAACGGTGTTTGGGTAGGAGACTAAGTTGTGATGTACGTGGATATGTTACAATCTCCCCAGAGCTGAATGAAGGCAAAAGGGGCAGAAATAGAAGCTCAAAATTAACTGAACACCTGAGTATATCTTTAGGTTCCTCCTCCAGCATTGCTGGAAAACTGGTAACGAGAAAATAGCAATAAACATTTGTATCATGCAATACTCCTGGGGCCAGACATTATCCCAGACACCTTATCCCTTTACCCCACACGGCAACCTTATGAGGCAGGTGCTATCTTGACCAATTTTCTAGATGAGAAAACGGGCTTTTAAATAACTTGTCCAAGGTCATGGCACAGCCAGATTTTGAGCTCATTCGGTCATCTCCAGAGGTCATTGTAAAGATCAACAACTCCAGGTTACCCTAAAGTAGCGCCAAGAGATCACCAGAGAGTTGGTGTCATGTCTACTAGGAAAGGAGAGAGAAAGATCAGGGGCTGGAAGAAGAGGTACAAACAGAGGGCAACAGAGAAAGTGAACAGGCCTTATCCCTGGAGGCTGCAGAGGTCCCAGTGAGCAATCTCAGCCACCACCTCGTGCTTGTGTCTGCTCTGTGCCCTTGTGGCAGAGAGCTTGTGTTCTCTGAAACTGAGTTCGTTAACTACGGGCAGACTTAAAGGATGATGATTCCAAATGCTGTTGTAGTAGAAGTAAGTACTCAGAAACAGCGTAGCCTGCCAGCTGCACTGCCTACCACATTACTTTGAAAAACTAGCAATTTAAAGACGTGAAATGGACCGTGAAAATAATTAAATGGACTGAACTTCCTGTTTAGAAGGAGGAGCCCCACGAGCTGTTCAAGGTGCTTCATAGTCAGGTCCAGCTTACTATCCCATCCTAGAACGATTCAGTGAAACTGTCCCATGCTGCTCAAATCCACCCTCCTGCCTCCCGACATCTGAGTCTCCAATTCTGTTTTCAAGATGCAGAACTTGCCCTGTTCCTCTCCTAACTGCACCTTCCTTCCCTCTTCCTCCTGTGTGTGCCCAGGAAGCTGACCTCTGTGGTACACTTCCCTAGGCCTTTTGACTTCTGTTTGGATTCAGCCAATAGGAGCCTGGGATAAGCAGTCAGACAGAGGGTGAGGTGAGGGACCAGGCTTTTTGTCAGTTACTTCTCATGAAGTTATCACAAAGCACCCACCAGAAATAACTTACGCCAGGAAGACCTGATTTTGCCTCAAGTCCACTACGACAGAGAGGGTAGGGAAGAGCAGGTCACTTGACGGCATGAGGGACACTTGGCTGGCTTTTCCCCTTTTCTCCTCTTTATCCCGTTCAGGCCCCTAGCCTCACAGGGTGGTGGCACCTGCATTCAGGGCAGGTCTTTCGCCTTTAGTCAGCCCTCTGTGGAAATCTCACAGACTTACCCTAAAGTGTACCTCAGTGATCTCCTAGGTGATTTGAAACCTCAGTAGACCTGACAATGAGATTGCCCATCATGGTATTATTTGTTTTATTGTTACTGCACGGCTTCCTAGGCCGTTTGCCTCTTTTTGCTCACTAGGCAACCTTCTCTTGGGATTCCTCCTTTCCTGTGACTTCTTGGGCCTAGAGATGGTAGTGCTGGTAAGAACCCTGAGGTGTTGCGTCATCTCTTGAAGTTCCCTCCACTTCTCCCATCCCCTTAAAATGGAGCCTTGGTAAGCTCTCCTCTGGGAACTCGGATAGGGTTTCCACTATTGTGATCTGCTCTCCTCTGGACTCACCACACCCGACCTTTAGCCCTAGGAAGGCAGGGTTCTTTTTCAAATAACAGTCTATTCAATATTGCAGTCTCTGAGTCTTGAGGGCACTGTTGACTTTTCATTCCCAGAAGGAACACCCCACAAATTAAAAAAAAAGATCTGAAGGGCAAGAACACAAACAGGAACACGAATGACTGGGCCTGTTGGGTCTCTCGCCTTGCTGATCTGTTCCTGTTACTTTAACATTCAGCCTGCTTCTTTCCCACCAATGGGCAATCCATACTGCACGTCTGAGCGGGAAGTTGGCTGGGAGCGACGTCTCCTCTGCTCATCCCAAGAGTCGGACATATGTTCTGATCATGCCACCGCGTGTTTTGCAGGCCTTTTTCCATAGAACCAACGGACGGGATTCTTAACGTGGGGGAGTCCATGCAGCTAGAAGTGGACTTCGAGCCCCAGACCGTAGGCAACCATAAAGGGAAGCTCATCGTGACATACGACACTGGTATGCTTCTTTCTCTTCCCTTCAATTTCAGTTCTACAGAGGAAGAAAGGGCAAATAGAAAAACGAGGAAGCTAAGATGTGTTTTGGTGGCACAAACTTGTAAAGATTGGAAAAGTAGAGAGCCAAAATAGGAATATTTCCACCAGCAATGATGCCGAGTCCTATAGGACTCCCACCTAATTGGTTGCCCTACACTGGAGAGAGCCTGCACTCAGAAGTCATAATGATATGTGGAGGTTATTTATATGTATATGAAAACTTGAAGGTAATGTTTATCCCATGTGCTTTCCATTTGACCTATGGCTGGCTGCATTTGTCTGACGTTTTTAAATGTATGTACATCCCAGTCCAGAATATTCTTTTATGTGCCCAATAGTCTATTAAAGATCTCGTGGCCTTAAGCCTTGCATCGAGCAAGTGTTGCTGAAACGTCCCACATGAATCCCAGACTGAATCTCTTGTCACTAGTGTCCTCTTGATGGAGGCATCTCATAAATTAATCATGGAAATTACATATCGTGTTTTTGTTACTATTTAGCTTATAGCCGTGTCAACTGCTGTCTTCTGGAATATGCAGATGGCACTGTAGAGGAACCACTTAAGCACACAGCCAGAACAGAGTCAGCCATGGCATTGAGGTCACAGGTCAGAGCTGCTGGCTTTGTGTACACTTGTGTCAGAGCAACACAGTTGAGCCTTTTCCTAACTCCCCACAGTTAAGCAGTCCTGCTCCATCTTATCCAGATCATACTACCACACAGCCGGTGGCTTGGTGGTATGTCTTCCTGTTTCTGTCGGCTGTGATTCCCTGCCTCCCAGCTAGAGAGACTTAATTTAAACTAGCTTTAGCGAAGGAGGAATCTTTCAACCTGCATAAGTAAAGCCACTTCTTATAGCATGCAAGGATGTCACTTTCCAAAGCATCTGGGTAATCTTATATGAAGTCCACCAGTAGAGACTGAGAGTTCCAGCTGCTCCCCATTCTTAACACTGAGGGCCACTGTGTTCACTTTAGATGCAGCAGGAGTGTAAAATGGTGTCAAAGAAGCAGGAGTGTAAAATGGTGTCAAAGAATGGTTTTAATTTTCTCATTTAATCTCTCTAATTGGTGACGTGAGACTTCTTTTCATGTATAACTGGCCATTCCTATATCTCTCCCATTTGTGTAACTCTTTTGCTTGTTCATTTTTCTTTTCTTGTTCATTGGGAAGTAACCTTCCCAGTGAACTATCTACATACTAATTACTCATTGGATAGATGGAAGACTCGTCTTTTCTCCCAGTCTCCAGCATGCCTTTTCATTTCTTCAGCGACAGTTCTTGATGAGCAATGGTCTTTACGTTTAATAAACTCTGTTACCATTTTGTTTTTAAGATAGTTTTTTCAGCTTGTTAAAAAGTCAGTCTTTGCCTCCTCCATGGTCACAAGCATATTCCATGCTTATGTCTATAAGAGATGAGCTTTGAGCTGCTGCACTTCGGCTGACCCAGCTCTGACTTAATTGTATGTGTGAGACCAGGCATCGCTGTCTTTTCTTAGCTCATCATCAGATTCCCCTGCACTCACTGTCTTGCTCTTGATCACTGCTTGCTAGCGCGCACTCTGTGAGATTAAAACAGTTCCCCTCACACCTTGGGTTTCCATGACTCTCAGTCTTGGGAATGTTGGGTCTCCATCAAATGCTTTCATTAACATTATCATAGATTTTCTGATCTTTAGTCTTCTAATGTGGTAACTGATTTGAAATGCCGCTTTCTGGTATAAATATAAATTTTAAAGTTTGAGAAATCGCTGAGGTAGGGTTTGCTGATAATTTGTTGAAGAGGTTTATGTTCAAATTTATGAGAAAAAAATTCTCCTGTAATTTTCATTTTACATAATAGCTTTCTCAGGTTTTGGTCTGATGAAACAAAGTGGTCTCAAACACAAATTGAGTCCAAAGGTACAGAGAAACCCTGTCTCAAAGAATAAAACAAAAACCAAACCAACAAACAAAAATCAAGTGTTACTAGGAATTATTCTCTTCTCTTATTCTGTGGAAAAGCCCTTTTTAAAGATTTGTGTTGTTACTTCCCTAAATGACTAAGAATTTCTTTCTTCAAGTGTTGGTAGAGGTTTCTGTCCTGCCCAGTTCCCACAGTTGTTAAGTCCCAGAAAAACCCACACAGAGGTCTACTTTAATTATAAACGGATTGGCCTCAGACTTCTTATTAACTCTTATAACTTATATTAGCCCATTATTCTTATCGATGTTAGCCATGTGGTTCAGTACCTTATTCTTGCTTCCTCTGTGTCTGGGTCACAACTGCAGACTGAGCTTTCCTCTTCCCAGAATTCTCCTGTTCTCATTGCCCCGCCTCTACTTCCTGCCTGGCTACTGGTCAATCAGCATTTTATTAAAAATAATACAAGTGACAGGATAAAATACCATTGTCCCACAGCATTCAAGTCACACTTTTTTCAAAAGACATGTAGATTCTTAATGTAATTACTAGCTTGTTTTTCTTAAACAAATTTCCAGGGATTTTATCATATAACTTGAAATCTTAAATTTCCAGCACAGGGTTGTTGAGAACAGCAGCTCACAGTCTCTGTGCTGCTGGGAGGGTCACAGCGCTCCTCCTCCTCTGTCCTTAGTTGTGGGTCTCTCTCTCTCTCTCTTGGCTTTATCTGTTTATTCATTTACTCAGAGGATCAACTATAGCTGATTTTCTTTATTGTTCGCATTTTTCAAATCTTATTTGTTTTTCTTCCTTACTATTTCCCCCAGGCTTTACTTCTTGTGGCCATTCTCAATCTTAGGGGGAATACTTAGAACGCTGACTTGTAACATTTAGTCTTTTATGATATGTATATTTGAGACAAAATCTTTTATCTAAAGTTGGATTTATCTTCAATGCATATATATTGTTTCATTTTCCTGAAAACTTAAGAATTTTTCTATTTCAGTTTTCTTGTACCCAAAAACTACTTAGCAAAATATTGAATAAAAGTCAAATTCTTGGGAATTTTGTTGTTAGTAGGTTTTTTTTTCTGATTTCTTCTTTAATTTTTCCAGTGACAGAAAATGAATGCAATATGATTTCAGGCCTGGAAATCAGTTGAGACTAACATTCTTGTACAGAATATGTTCAAGCTGAGTAATGAAAATTGGGAAGATTACATATTCCATAAGTTACAATTAGGTGAAGTTTACTAATAATCATGTCATTTGGCATATATCTCTACTTTTTATCCTTTTTTGGCTGATGGCAAAAGTTATTAAAATTCACAGGTATAACTATGGATTTAGCAATTTTCATTTTGGCATTTTGAAACTATAATACTTGGTATGCACACATGTGGTGATAATATAGCTTCCTGTCAAAATAACCATTTTATCATTATGAAATATCTTAGTGCAAGTTCTGATATTACTGTCGACTTAGGCTGACATTTGTGCAGTAGAATAGCTTCCTTTTGATTAACCTGGACATTCAATACTCTCTTTAGCCTTTTTACTTTCAACTTCTCCAGGCCTTCTTGTTTAAAGCTTGACATTTAGAAGAGCCAATCCCCAGGTGAATTTTTAATTGACTCTGAAAAGCTTTCTTTTATTGTTATTATTTTATTTTATTATTAAATTCTTCTATTTGGTCCTTTTATACGGAATGAGAGCCCTGACATATTTGGGCTGAGGTTGCCGACTGCTGTTATGATGAGCACTGTGGGAAATAATTAATTGAATTTTAACTATACTCTTCCTGTTATTAGCTGTTGGTGTCAATAGCAAGTGACATTTAGAAATGAGTGTTAATATACTAAGTCAATGATGTACTTTTCCTACCTTATGTCCATATCTTTGTAAGACATCATTTTCTGTCAGTCCACAAAAACCAACGTGTCAGGGGAAAAAGGTGCCCTAAGAATTTCCTTTGGGTCACTAGATCCAAGATTTGAAGGCTAGGTTTGGAAAAGCACAGCCTGTGCTTGTGTTCATAAGAGTTGTTTGGTTTCCTTATTTTAAAATACTGCTTATTTCATCTTTAACTCATCCTTTTAAATACATTAATGTATTGAAATAGATCTAATATAGGAGTCTAATTTATCATTAAACAAGTCTTGGTGTGTTACTATAATTTAGAAAAGTTTCACTAGGTTTTGAGATTAGTCATCTTTGACTGCTCAAGTGATTGAGTCAAAGCTTGAAAGATCAGACACATTTTAATCTTGCCACCATGAAACTCAGTTTCACCTAACCCAGTACCATCTAACCCAGTACCAATCTAACCCAGTACCAATCTAACCCAGTACCGATCTAACCGGGTCATCATCTAACCCGGTCACCATCTAATCCAGTACCAATCTAACCTGGTTACCGTCTAACCCAGTCACCATCTAATCTAGATTTTTAGGAAGGGAAACTGAAGCCCTAAGAAACTGAGAAACTTCCTGAAGGACACATATCCCATCCAAAGCTCAGTTAGAACTCGGAGGTAGATCCTGAACTCCTGAAATCTGTCCTTTACACCCCAGGGATATCTCCCCAGCCTTTCTCATCACTACACAAACATTCCCCTCTTTCATTTGTTGGCATTGAAATGCAGTCCATTCTCACAGAGGCCAGAACTCCAGTTTTACTTTTGTAGAAGTGCTTGAAATGACACCTGTGCTTATACTGCTACTCCTGTGTTGTAAAGGAAGGGTAGCTGGACCCACAATGAATATTTTGTGTATTGAAATCTAGCTAGTCTTGGAAAAGTTAATGTTCCTTCCCTGAGGTGCTTCTGCCATCTGTGGTAAGTGAATAATTTTATGAAGATTAAAGATATTATTCGTTGCATAAGAAGATCTGCTGGTAAGAGCATGCTTTTCATCTTTATTGTAGGTTATCAATGCCCAGAACCTTACATTAGTGTAAAGCTGTAATGATTGCCCAAACACATGAGTCGCGGAGCCCTTCCCGTCAGCCATGGTCATTGTCTTCCCATGTCACTGAATAAGCCCCAGGCTGAGCTCTCTGCAGCTGCTTGACATGTGAATTGGTTCAGGAAGGATGTTTAATATGGGCTAGTGATGAATGTCTTTTCTTTATGCTTCCTCAAACAATGTTCTAGAAGAAAGATCACTGACTTCGCCTCAGCGGGAAGTGCTCAGTCATGTTGCTAGCCCTTGTGTGGTCCTGTCAGCTGTGGTCTTCCCCTCCGCTTGTTCTTCATAAACCACGCTACAGTCCTTTCCTGCTTCTGACAGGAGTTTGAACCAGTGCCCTGCTCCTTAAGGAGGTCAGATACAGTGCTTCACTAATGCTGGCATTTGCTCTCTTCCATTTGCCTGAACCAGAGTTCTCCCCCCTTCCCCCTGCCTCCCTCTTTGTCCTTGGAGTATTAATGGATAGTAAAATTAAGTCTGCTTAGGCAGCTGGTTTTACCCAGAAATGATTGTTAGCTTTATTATATACTCACGGCAGCAGAAAGGATAACACGTAGAACTTCTCAAGGTTTTATTCATAAGAACAAAACAAAAGCAAGCAGTGTGTGGCGGCCCCCGCATGTAATCCCTGCACTGAGGAGGTCCCCGGGAAAATAGTGAGTTCTAGGCCAGCCTAGGCTCTATCTGAAGTTCTACACCAGAAAGACAGTGACAAAGCAAAACAGCGTGAGCAATAGAGTCAGTTCGTGTCTGGCAGACCCTCATCGGCTGCCGGCATCTGCTACCTCTGGCTTTTCTGAGATGTCCCTGAGCCTTCGGGAAGGGGAGTGGTACAGATTTGCATTCAAACCTTAGCACTCCACCACCTTCTAGTCTCTGCGTGGCCAGCTGTGCGTCTTTGTGTTAATCACCAGCCCCAGGTGACTGGCAGCCATTGGCCATGATGGCGGCTGTAGGTCGGGGAAGGAAGTCTGTTTTCTTCAGGCGTGCAGCCTCTGAGAGGCCGTCCGTGCTCCCGTGGATGCCCTACACCCACGTGTATACAGGCAGCACTAAGAGGACTCAGTGGGTTTTTTAAATGAGCTCACGAAGCTGGGGCGGTGGGGGGGAGAAGTATAACTGGGAAGAAGGGAATGGAGAGAGAATTTGCACAAAACACATTACATGCATGTATGAAAATCTCAGATTATGTCAATTAAACTGAGAGTTGGAAACAGCACATTGCTCTGCTGCTCAAGTCCTGAAAATTTCAGCCGAATGTCGAGGAAGTTTATGTAATCTGAGGCCTCCCAGAGAGACTGGTATTCACAAAACAGCTTTGTTTGACAGAAAAAGACATTTTTCCTGAACATTCAGTTACTTGGATGAGTCAGAGAAATAGAAATCAATGCCTGGTGAGGCGGTTGTCACCTTAAAGGTGACATTAACCACTGGCATAGTTGGGAAGTCTAGCTGATGGACCTACCTCCTCAGTGGTTTTAGAGTCTTATGTTTCTTACTGAAGAGGAGATATTTCAGTCTAGAGCCAGACGTGGGGAGGTAGGCTTTTTCCCCCAAAGGCAAAATGGTGGGTTATACCATTTTATATTTTTATATAATGCATTTATTTTTATATAATGCATATTTTATTTGGTTTATATATTTTTATATAATGCATATTTTATTTTTATTAGCTTCCCAAAGCTATGACATATTTCTTTTTTATCCCTGTGAAGGCTAATAAAGGAATACCAAAAAAAAGAATATAGTGAGCAATTGATTGAGATTAAGGAGAGAGAAGGGAATAAATACAAGGGGAGAGCAAAATAACAACAGCGATTGCTAGAAAAGTCCTAAGGGATCACACTATCAGTCAGCTGCCTGAACAACATAATATGCATGGGTAGGTCTGTGTATAAATATGCATATACAGTTAAAATAAATTGTCTCATCTGGGCTGACAATACGATCTCCAGAAGCCAAACACTCTCACAAGACCCCCGTACCAGGCATGAGAAGTCCTCTTTTGAGTTATTGATCAGGATGTCCAAGAGAAACTCAATCATTATAGACTATTGCTTTTGCCCTTGGTTGCTTAGCCCCCAGAGGTAGAAGGCAGAAGTCCCAGTTGCTGAAGATATCATGGACTTCAGATGCAGGACCAGAAGCCCCTGAGCTGAAACTGACCAGAATGCCGCCTCCCTGCGGGCTAGCTTTCAGGGTACCAGAAGGTGCCATACCGGTTTCCAAAGGAGGGAAACCACCAACTGTCCTGCCCAGCTGTGATGTCTATGAACCACAACAATGACCAGCATGGCAGGAGAACTTGTACTGTCATCTAGTGGCGTGCATGGATTAATGGTAGCCAACGGCTCTCTAGTTGGACTCAAGACTCACTCAGCAAGAAGGAAATCATGCCTGGTATTGGAAATCTAGCCGGCTACCCAGGACTAGTAAAGCCACAGATCTTGAAGGAGCTAGGAGCCTCTAATGAGTGTTAACATGTCATCTTTCTGGGTCTAGGTTACTTAAGTCAATATCATCCTTTCTAGTTCCACACACTTATAGGGCTACCCTGGAGAAGGTTGTGGAGTAATTTTATTTCTTTTCATTTCAGAAATGAGTGAGTATACATGACCCAGGAACATTTAATGACTGTATCTATTAAGGCCTGAGCTTGAAGCCAAGTTCCCGGTGTGCTCCAAGCTAGAGCCCCTTTTACACATCTGCATATCTGCGCTGCCTTTGATGCGGAGCAATGGCAATTTTAGTCTTTGCCACCGATGTGCTGGAGTTATGTTTAGTATTTAAAATGTGCCATAGGCTCATGGTCCCCTGGTGCTGGTGGTGTACTGGGAAGGTTGCAGGATTGTTAGGAGACAAAGACTCCCTAGAGGAATGTGTCAGTGGGTATGGTCTCGAGGGCCTGTAACCCAGCCTCACCTCCTGGCTGCCCTCTGAGTCCTGACTGTAAATGCTACGTAACCTGCGGTTTCATACCCCTGCCTTTGTGCCTCCCCCACCACATAAACTATATCCCCGCAAACTATAAATAAATCCTTTCTCACTTAAGTTGTGTCCTGTCAGGTGTTTAGTCAAAGACAAGAAAAGTAGCTCACGTAGCTGGATTGCCCCGTTTCAGCTCCCAAACAAAGGGTGCTGACAGGGGTTTGGTGGAGCAGTCTGCACTGACAGTGGTAAATCTGACTCCGCTGTGACCGAGATGAGAAGCACTTACTCTCCACCACCAACGTGTCCCCTTGAGACTCCATGGCTCCCCTCATGTAGTATTTTATTTCCTATATCTGCGTCCTCTGTTGTCTCCGAGTCCTGAAGCCACAGTCAGGGATGTACTGGGTACACAGCTGGCTTCACATTTAGTTTTGGAAAATTAGCTCTGTTCATGTTTGGCTTTGCTTGATTGATAGTAGTAAACTTGGCAAAAATGTTATGAGAACTTCCATGAAATTTATTTTTCCCAGGATGTAATAAATGATTCTGGTTAGCCTGCACTGCAGCACTCAACCCCAGGAAAGGAACCAGAGTAGGAACATGGAGTCCAAGGACACAGAGAATTAGCAGAGCCACACAGCCTCTGCGTCCCCACAAGCCTGCCTCTGAGATAGCTGGGGCGTGGAGAGCCTTTTTAAAGGTTGTCTCCAGGCAAATGGGTATCAAAAGCTAATTTTCTAACAGTCTGGAGATAAGAGAAGAGCTCTTCCTCCCTCCTCCTCCCCCCCTCTTAGTTACTTTTCTATTGCTATGATGAGAAACCACAGCCAAGCAATTTATAGAAGAAGGAGTTTACTGGGGGCTTACAGTTCCAGAGGGCGAGTCTATGTGTATCATGTCAGCAGGCAGGAAAGCGGGGTGGAGAGGTTTTGCTGGGGTAGCAGCTCAGAGCACAAACATGAGGCACAGAGGAAGAGCTAACTGGAAATGGTGTGAGGTTTTGAAACTTCAAAGCCCACTCCCAGTGACACACCTCCTGCAACAAGACCGTATTTCCCAATCCTTCTCAAACATCCAACCAACTAGGAACCAAGCATTCAAATGGCTGATGGGGACTGTTCTCATTCAGAACAGCACATTCCACTCCCAGGCCCCAACAGGCTTGGAGTTATAATGCTAAAATACATTCAGTCCAACTTCAAAAATCCCCACAGTCTATAACAGCCTTAACACAGTTTAAAAGTCCTAAGTCTCTTCTGAGACTCAAAGCATTCTCTTCATTGTAGCCCCTTGTAAAATCAAAATGCAAATTACATACTTCCAACCTACACTGGCACACAATATCCTTTGTCATTCTAAAAGGGAGGAATACGTGCATAGTGATGAGATACTGGACCAAAGCAAGACTGAAACCCAGCACTGCAAACTCCAGGCTGTAGCTCTGTGTCTGATGGCAGAAGCTTAGATGTCTCCAACCTCCCTGATTTCCTGATTGCAACATACTTCTCTGTTTTGGGCTGGTTGCACTTCCTGAATGCAACCTCTAACGTCTTGGGGTCTCCAACACAATCCAGGCTGCATCTTCACAGCCGCATGCAATGACCTCTCAGGACCTCCATGCGGAAATTCCCTGCCATACACCTGGCCTCAGTGGCTCTTATCTGTCAAAGGAGATTCCACAATCTCGTGTATCCTTTGTGCCTCTGTCTAATGCAGCAAGTTCAGCTGCTTGCTTAGACAGAGCCCCCTCCTTGAATTACATTTGGATAAGCCTTTCTTTGTAGCATAAGATTACCTTTGTTTTAGCCGGGCGGTGGTGACACACGCCTTTAATCCCAGCACTTGGGGAGGCAGAGGCAGGCGGATCTCTGTGAGTTCGAGGCCAGCCTGGTCTACAAGAGCTAGTTCCAGAACAGGCACCAATAACTACAGAGAAACCCTGTCTCGAAAAACCAAAAAAAAAAAAAAAAAAAAAAAAAAAAAAGATTACCTTTGTTTTAAGAGCAGAAAATTCCATAGGCACTCACTTCCTTTTGCTTGTTGGAAGCCTAGCTGGGAAGGGTCTTGCCCTGGAAACGCCACTCTCTTTATTCCATTTTCATCAGGCCTTTTACTAAACTTTTTCTATGCAGGCCTTGCTTCCAACTTTACATTTCCTGGTGTCTTTTTTTTCCCCTTGAATGATACATTTGTATGTCTTTTTGCCCCGCTTGCTCTTTTTTTTTTTTTTTTTTTTTTTTTCGAGACAGGGTTTCCCTGTAGTTTCTAGAGCCTGTCCTGGAACTAGCTCTTATAGACCAGGCTGGCCTCGAACTCAGAGAGATCCGCCTGCCTCTGCCTCCCGAGTGCTGGGATTAAAGGCGTGCGCCACCACCGCCCGGCTCCCGCTTGCTCTTTTAACTGCAAACCTGGATAAGAACAATTACTAATAACCATGTGACAGCGTCAACATGAGGCTATCTTGAAATCTCCTCTGCCGACAAAATGTGCCTATTTGGTTTCACTTTTGCCTCAGGCACATTTTTAGGACAAGGGCAGAAAGCAGCCACATTCTTTGCCAAAGCATGACAAGATGGTCCCTAGGCCAGTTGCGAAGATTGTCTTCTCAGAATTCTTGAGCTGGGCCTCCAGAGTCCACATTGCTCTCAGAACTGTTTTCTTCCAAACACCTACTAGGATGGTTTGTTAAGCCCTGCTTACGACATTTAGCCATGGTTCTAGTCCAAAGTCTCAACCTTTTCCACACTCTTGCAAAGAACTACAAGGTTAGGCTTGTTACAGCAATAGCCCGCTCCCTGCCTGGCACCAGCTCCTGTCATTATTACTTCTCTGCCAATGTGGCAACACATCAGAACCAATGCAACACAGAGAAAAAAGAGTTTATGGGGGACTTACAGTTCCAGAGGGCTAGAGCCCGTGACCGTCATGGCAGCCATTGCGCTGGAGCAGCAGCTAAGAGTTTACATTTTGAGACACAAGCATAGTGTACAGAGAGCTACCTGGGAATGGTGTGGGCATTTCCAGCCTCAAAGCCTTCCTCAAGTGACACACCTTCTCCAAGGCCATATTTCCTAATCCTTCTAAACAGTTCAGTCACCTAGGGACCAAACATTTAAATATATGAACTTTGAGGGCCATTCTCATTAAAACCACCAAACTCCTCTTCTATAGAACTGATGAATTTTGGAAAATAGTAGCAGGATGATGATGATGATGATGATGATGATGATGATGATGACAGATGGCTCTTGGAAAAAGATATAGTAGTTATTGTTGTATTTCTGTCCAGGCACATTGTTATAGTGAGCAACCCAACCTGATCACAATCCTTTTTGTGACCTGTAGGTTGGTGTGAGATAGGACCTTTGTATGTAAGTGTATGTATATGTATGTATGTATACGTATGTACATGTATATATAATTTTTAATTTTGTGTGTATATATGTATTGACAGAGGTTTCTGTCCTACCAGGTCCCACGGCTGTTTAGTCTCAAATAAACACACAGAGGTCTACATTAATCATAAACTGACTGGCCTAGTAGCTCAGGTTTCTTATTAACTCTTATAACTTATATTAGCCCATAATACTTGTTTGTGTTAGCCATGTGGCTTAGTACCTTTTTCGTAAAGACAGTCACATCTTGCTTGCTCTGTGTTTGGCTTCCTCTATGTCTGGGTGACGACTGCAGACTGACTTTTTCCTTTTCCCAGAATTCTCTTGTTCTCCTTGCCCTACCTCTGCTTCCTGCCTGGTTGCCCCACCTATACTTCCTGCCTCGCTACTGGTCAGTCAGCATTTTATTAAACAAGTACAAGAAGCAAATCTTTGCAGGGTAAAACCATTGTCCCACAGCATATATGTGCATGTATATGGAGACCAGAAGTCAATGTTGGGTGTCTTTGTCTATTACCCTCCTTATTATTTATTGAACCTAGAGGTACTGATTGCCTAGAGTGGCTGGCCATTAAGTACCGGGGGTCTGTCTGTTTCTGCACCTTCAGTGCTAATAAGGTTAAAGGTACGCACCACCATGCTTGGCTTTTACACAGATACTGGAGATCTGAACTCAGGTCCTCGTAGTTACATAATAGGCACTTTACTGAGCAAGCCATCTCCTCAGATCCCAAAGTACTACATGTTGTCTATTCTCCTTCTGAATATTTAGGCTGTTCATGACTTTATCACAGGAAGTGTTGCCCTGAGCATCTTTGTACAATGTCCTATAGCTGGATGAGATTTTCTTTTCGAATAAATGCCTATAGGTACATTTTCTGGCTTACAAAGACATTTTATATGAAGTTTTCCTGAGTAGTAAGTAAATGGACTTGAGCAATTATATGAATTTATATTTTCTTCAGCAATACATAAGAAACTTTGTTTTCCACATCCTTGCCAATATGGTACTCAAGAGGCACTGTCAAACTGCTAAATTTTTGTTAATTTGCTTGATGGGATGATATCTCATTTTATATTTATTGCATTATTGGGATGCCTAGCAGTTTTACCTGTTTATTGTAAGCCCTACAATTCTTTTCTTGCATTAAAAATTTTGGATGAGTAACATAATCATATGTTTAAAAAACTAAAAAAAACACTAAAAGTATACATTTAAAATTCTTGTTTTCATATTTTCCCATTTATCCAACCCACTATCATTTTATTAGCTTCTTGGATAGTTTTTATGCAAATAAATGCAAATGTTAATGCATAATAATTTCCTTCTGTACACAGAATATAAAATGCAATATAGAGCATTCTATGCATGTGTTTTCCCACTTAATAATGCATCTGTAGATCCTTCCTCACATCTATCTTTTCATACCCACACAGAGCTGTGCTTTTAGTGATATAGAAATGAATACTTTACTTTGGCATCGACTGTGGTCTCCCTCACGGATCCCTGCAGCTGAACTAGAGGAGAATCCTGCGTAGGATATAAAAATGAATACTCTACATTTAGAGGTAGTGAACAGTGTCTAGCCATCTTTTCCTGCCCCATATGTGTTTTCTCTCTCTGCTCTTATTAACAGCAGCTCCGTATTAAACACCCCTGAATTTCGTGCTCCAGCTCGTCTCCAGGATAGAGTCCCTGAGATGAGGCCCAGCCAACGTATGGTAATTTTGACTGATGGTTTGAGCCACGTTGCCAGACTCACTCCAGGAATGGAGAAGAGTAGGCTGTTGTGTTCCCTTCCCCTTTGACAAGAAGTTACATTTTCAAACTTTTTTTTATTGTAACCAATTTAGTGTATATATTTATGCTGTGAGGGTGCTAATGTAAATTTGTCTTCACTTGTGTGTATTTTATTAGAGCAAATTTGTACATATTGTCAAACATATAATATATTTTTATATTTCTGGGTTTGTAATCTTGCCCTAGTCTATTGAACTGTCTTCTTGGTTTTGAAGATATATTTTTCCTTTTTAGTAGTTTGTTTAAAATTTTAGACAGTGTATTTTCATTATATTTATTCCTCTCATATCCACCCTTTTCCCTATCTACCCAACTTTGCATCATCTTAAAAACAAACAAAAAACTATCAAATACAATTTTTGCTGCCTGAGTACTCTTGTATGGTATGTGTGGTATAGTTCTACTTACTGCAAACCGACTCTCCCTCCCCCAGTAGCTATCAGTTACCAGTAGCTGCTTACCTAGGGGTGGGACTTCCTGCCTTCCTCCCCTTTCCAAGCTGGGATGTGGTCTGGCATTGGTTTCTGCAGGTCTTGCGTGTGTTATCGTAACTGTTGTTAGTTTAGGAGCCCAGCTGGCCTGTTTTGTCTGGAAGCCACTCTTTCCTTGTAATCATCCTCCTCTGCTGCTCACTCTCTTTGTGCTTCCTTCTGCAATAATCCCTGAGCCCTGGGATGAGGAGGGGGTATGCTACAGATGGCCCATTTGGGGGCCAAGGATTCCATAGTTTCTTATTAATTCTTTGTCCTTTGGCCAGTTGTAGGTTTCTGTGTTAATTACCATCTATTAAAAAGAAGCTTCTTTGATGAGGGTTGAGAGAAGCACTGATCAATGGGCTTAGCACCAATTAGAAGTCACTTTAATACTATGCCAGTTTATCAGGTTAGTAGTGCTGGGTTCTTCAGAGGACATATGACCCATCTAGCCATAGTGGCTTTTCATATTCTAGATACCCTCTATCAGATGTATAACTGGTAAAGGTTTTGTTCTCTATTCAGTAAGGTTCCTCTTTGCTGCACAGAGCCTTTTAGTTTCACGAGGCCTCACTTACCAATTGTTCTTTATGCCTTTGCTTCTAGGGTGCTGCTCATAAAGTCTTTTCCAGTGTTAATGAGTTCAGGCCTACTCCCTATTTTCTCCTCTATCAGATTGGGGCAGATGCAGACTTTATAGATTTTTTAAAAATGTATTTTGAATTTTGCAAATTTGTTTCCAGCATCAATGAAGGACATGTCACTTCTTCCTTTGATTTATGATGCATTTATCCATTTCTAATAAAGAGCCACTTTCCCGTTCCTGAAGTAGACTCCGCCTAGTTATGAAGTATCACCCTTTTAGTGCAGCAGTGGGTATATGCCAGGGTCACTGCAAGCCTCACAGCTGGCAGGGAAGAGTGAGACCTGGGTCAGTGCCACCTTAGCAGGTGCTGGGTCAAAACTTTCAGAGTCTGGCCAAGGAGTTTATTTCTCTTACTCATTGAAACAGTAAAAGTTTTGGGGAAAAGTTTCCTCATAACAATTATCACATCGAAGCTTCAGGGATGGCTTCAAACCCCCTTGCAAAATACACCTCTATAGCAAAACACCTGTGACCTTTGTAATCAGATGAGTTCTATTGACAAACAGTGCTCAGGGTCAGGGGTTAAGGAGGAGGCTTTTGTAATGAGCATAAGGAGAGAGTATATTGATGCAAAGTGCATGGCCCTCTTTCATAAGGATGGATTCTATTCACTGAGAGGTAAAGCTCAGATCAGGGCCTAAACAATGCTCAGGATTTGAGGGGATTCCGGTAAAGACTGCCTCCATAGAATAGCAAAAAGATGACCAGGTTGTTAGATGACATTCACTCTCTCTTTCCGGGTGGAAAGGCAGCCTTTCCTTCCCTTGAAGAAAATAAGCCTCCATGTTTAACAATTCTGGTTCCTCTTTCCTCAACACTTTCTCTAAGCTATGCCTCCTACAGATATGATTGCTAATTTTTCATTTGATATCTTTACCCTGGTAGTGACTTGTTTTATATTCACCAAATTTTAATAACTTTATACTGAAAAAATATAGTGTTGAAAATTAAAAGTTATATAAGTTTAGCAGAAGAATAATAGATAAGGAGGAAGATAGGATCCATGAACCTAAATGTAGGCCAATCAAAGACGCTCAAAATGAGATACAGAAAGAAACAGCAGTGTTTAAGAAAAATAACAAAGCAGAAGCACACAGGGCATAGTCAAAAGATCAGCGTGTGTGTAACTGGAGACTCAGAGGTAGAGAAAAAGAAGGTGAATGAAATTTTTGAAAGTGTTTTTAAGATATATTATCTAAGAATTTTCTAAAAATATTAACTTATATTCATCCATATATTCATGGCACTCAGCACATTTTTCATACAAAGAAAGAAAACCAAATGTAGGCATACTATTGTTTAAAAGCAAAGAAAGCATTATAAAAGGATCCAGAGGGGAAAAAAAAAGACACTTTGCCTTAAAAGGAATGCTCATAATGCCTGGCAAACTCTTCAGCTGATATCAGGAAACCTAGAAGGTACGGAATGGCATCGTTAAAGTGTTGAAGGAAAACAAGGTTAAACTGAGGTATTTCAGTGTTGCAATATCTTAAAAGGTAAAGACAAAATAATGACATTTTCAGACAAAACGTTAAAAACGGAACAATCCTATAGACTTCTTTTGTCACGTTTCCCCTTTGTCAGGCTGAAGATGACCTTCCATTAACTTTTAGTTTCTGCTGCCTCAGTTAACACATCAGGTATAATTCTGCCCGCGGATCCGCTGAAAGCAATGTCTTGTCTCTTTCTGCTTCCAGGATTTTGTCTCTGATTTCTTCTGTTTTATTGTTATAGATTTATGTATGTATTTCTCTACTTGAATTCCCTTGTGTTTTTTTGAGCTAGGAATTGATGTCTTTAATTCCAGAAAATTCTTAGCTATCACCTCTTGAAATATCGTCTTAGGTAGATAGAGCCATTGCTTGGCTGAGATCCTCACGAGACCCCTATCCTCATGTTATTTCCTCGTGCCACTGTTTATATTTGATGAGCCATTTTTCATTTCACTAATTTCTTTCATAAAAAACAAAATTCTCTTTTTATTGATATTCTTTAAAGGTTGTTTTTTTTTTCTCCTCTGCAATCTTTCCTAAAATTTAGGTCATTTTATTTTATTGTTTCTCTGTATGACTGTTCCCCACATTTGAGATCCCTTTTCAATCTCCTGTTCTCTGGGCACAGCTTCAAGATCATCCAGTGGTTTCTATGAACATGCTAAGTCTAGTTGCCATGTGGGCTCTGTCTGTTGGCACCTGGTGTCTGTTCTTGGTGAGCCGTTTCTGTTTTTCACGTGTCGCTGGTTCTAACACGAGGAGCTGCAGTTCTTCGCCAGCCTCGGTATATTTGGCTGTGCGCTCTTGGATGCAGACGCCTTCCTATAAAGGACCATGAGTTGTTTCTTTCCATGATCTCGGGTCAGAACCAGGGAATGGCATGAACTCGAAGTGAAGTGCTCTGCAAGATGCAGGCAACTTCAGCAAGCTCTCTGGCAGCAAACTAGGAGCAGGCTCCTTCCAGTTCACCATCATCTTGGGGGCATAACTCTTTGAGTACCAGGATTTATAGTGAAGGTCCTTTTGTCTCATCTAATTATTAACTTGTATAATGGAACTCAGTGTCATCCATAATTAAGAATATGCGAATGAGAAGAACCGTGAGCTTTCACCAATTATTAAATTTCACTCTGCAGACTGAAATGGCATGCATGGGGCCTGCATGTGTCTGCAAAGGTCTTCTGCATGTATGTTATGGCTATTAGTTTGATGTTTTGGGAGGACTCCCAACAGTAGGAACGAGTGAATCTGGCTCTTGTTCCTGTTCTTGAGACCCCTTTTCTCCTATTGGTTTCTTAGTCCAGACTTGATCTGAGGGCTTTTGCCTTGTGTCATTGTATCTTGTTTTGTTGTGTTTGGCTGTTGTCTCTTGGGAAACAGGGAGAGTGGGTCTGGGGGAGAGGAGAAGAGCAGGGGAGTTGAGGGAGCGAAGCTGTGATTGGAATGTGTTGTATGAGAGAAGACTCTGTTTTCAGTAAAACAAAAGCTTTCAGTCCTCAGAAATTCTGAAAGGACGTTCTTAGAAACACTGGCCCTTCGCATGCAGGCCTATGCTTGAGTGAGGGAGAGCAGGACATTTTAATTTCCTTGTGCATGCTTTTATAGTGCTTAAAATTTGATTATCTATTTATCTGTTTATCATCCATCCATCTATCCAACTACCCATCCATCATCTATCTATCATCTTTAAAATTTAGATTCAAAGGTCTGATGCTCACTTTTTCTTTAAGTTTTGATTTTAAAAAAAGGAACCTATGAAATCCAATCCACTTGGCAAGAATTGTGAAAAGAAACATAGACGTGTAGATTCATGTTGAAAATAGTGAAGAATTACATATTTGGTCTTTAAAATCTAAATTATCCCTAAGTTATAACCACGGCCAGAATAACTGGGGATGAACAGCTTTGGCTCCATTGCGCAGCTGCAGGAGAGCATCCCATCCTGGAGGCAGCTTCCGTAACTTGAGTTCCTGATTTACTAAGGTGGTTGTTTGGCTCATGCTGTGAAGAGACACCATGATCACGGCAACTCTTATAAAGGAAAACATCTTATTGGGATGGCTTGCTTGCAGTTCAGAGGTTCAGTCCAGCATCATCATGGTGGGACATGTGACATGCAGTCAGACTGGAGCTGGAGCTGAGGGTTCTACATCTTGCAGGCAGCAGGAAGTGAACTGTGACAGTGAGCAGTATTTTGAGCATATATGAGACCTCAAAGTCCACCGCCACAGTGCCACACTTCCTCCAACAAGACCACACCTCCTAACAGTGCCACTCCCTTTAGGGGCCATTTTCTTTCTATTGTTAATAAATAATTGTTTGCTGAAAAACAAAGGGTGAATAATCATACTTTCTGGATTCTAGTTAAAACTTGTACAGCACAGATCCATAAAGTGTACCTGATATTTAAGTGTATCCTTTTTTAAAATTACTTTATAAGTGTGTGTATGTGTGCATGTGTGAGTGTGTGTGTGTGCGTGTGTGTGTGTGTGTGTTCTGCATCTGTGTCTGTGAACTATGTGCTTATCTGATGCCCACAGAGGTCAGAAGAAAGGGTCATCTTCCCGAGAACTGGAGCTGCAGCTGGTTGTGAGCCACCATGTGGGTGTTGGGAATCAATTCTGGGTCCTCTTGAAAAGCACCCAGTGCTCTCTTATCTCCTGGTCCCTTTCCCTGCTTTAACATTAAAGTAATACTTTCAGTAGCATTATGGAGTCGAACAGAATGTCGTTCTTGGGTGGCGTCTTCTTGCATGCCCAGTGACCTCACAGCCTGTAACTCTGCAGCAGTCCGCAACCACTGCCTTGTTAAGGGAAGATGTTCCCGATATCCCTTTTAAAATTATCTCCTGGTATTTATCTTTGTTTTCTTTCTGTGTGTATGCCACCCCAGCCCAGTACTGTGTGTGCTGTTGTCATTATTGTTTGGATATGTGATTCTGTTCAGTCGGTTTCCAGTTTCTAATGTACTGACTCTGTTTTCTGAATCCTGTGAGGACTTAAATCCCCTGGTGATGACCAGCTCCTCCTAAATATATTTGATTCTATCTTTTTAGAACCAGAAACTAGATTATGCTGTAGCTAAAGATGAGGCAGGTGTTTATGATTCTGAAGCACACGGTCCTCCTGGCTAGGCTGTAAGCCCAAAAAGTATTTGTGAAGAAGAAAATCCTTAGATAACCTTCCATAACAATTCATATTTTGTGTGGTTCATATTTCTTAAAACGACCAAAAAAGATAGTTGGATTTCCTGTAACTGCAACGAAGGGCCATAATTAAGTTTTCTGATCATGTCTGACTCTGGATTGAAGGACTTGGGGAGAATAAAATATGTGATGGTTGTTCTATTATCCCTAACCTCATCTTGATTTTTTTTTTAAAGGCTAGAACTATCATTCTAGAGTTAGTCTTTTATGTGTGTGCATGCCTGTGCAGGTCAGAAGTCAGTGTCAGCTGGCTTCCTCGGTCCACCTTATTTTTTGAGACAAGGTCTCACCTTTGGCTCGATTGGCTGCTCAGAGAACCCTCGGGAATTCATCTGTCTCCTCTTGTCCAGCTGTGGGCTTCTGGACATATGCTTGGCTTTTGTGTGAGTGGATTCTGAGGAATTGAACTCAGGCCTTCATGCTTATATGGGAAGTACTTTATCAAGTGAGCCAGCTCCTTCATGTGTTTCTACCTTGCTCATTCCTAGGTGAAATGGTGTTTGTGCGTCTCTATGGAGCTGCCATAGATGTGAATATAAGACTGGACAAGAATTCCTTGATTATGGAGAAAACATACATATCTCTGGCCAATCAGCGGACGATAACCATTCATAACCGCTCTAATATTATTGCCCATTTCCAGTGGAAGATATTTGCTACACAGGAAGAGGAAGACAGAGAAAAATATAGGTTTGTATCCGAAACCACCTCTATGTAGCAATGCAGGGGTACAATGGGGTAAATCCAGTTAATCTTGGGGGAGGGGTGGGAAGCACAATTTATGGTAAATTCTTAACCACCACAAATAATGTCCAACCTTGAGAAACTGGCTCCAGTGTGGGGTGCTCTTTGGGAGCTTTGTAGCATCAAGTGTTGCAGATGCTCAGTCAAACTTAACCTGGTTATAGTGTAGCAATAATTAAAGACTTAATTAATTTTAAAAAATATGTCATTCTTTACTGTTTTTTAAGCACTAATGTACATGTATATATTGCTTTCCAAAGCCCTGGTCAAATTTATTAGCTCTTACAGTGAGTCCCCCAAATAATCCATTTTGGACTGGCATCAATGTCTCAATGTCACTCCCCGCTCTATAAAAAGATATTTTCAGAAAATAGAAAGAAGGAAGGAAAAGAAGGGTTTAGATGTAATGATCTTTATATTTTGGCTTTCACAACACTGCCCAATCTCTCTGAACCATGTAATTTAATAACGATTTCTTAGTGGAATCTTTAGTAGTCTATTTTAGAGAAAATGATAATTCAAATAGCAGCAGATTAGAAAAATGTAAAACCAGCCGGCTTTTAGCGCCTGCCTCATGGTTGCATCCTGGACGATTCTTTTGATTGACCCCATCCTTGCCTGTCTGAAGCTGCGCTCACTTTATCTCCTTAGATCTGTCTGAATTAACACTGCTGCTGTTACAATTACTTCAGTCTCTGCCTCTCCATTGCCATGAAGGATTAACCCTGGGAAGCTTCAAGGCTTTGTTTAAAACCAAGTTAGTGTGGAATAAAAGTAAAAGTCTTAGATCCCTGGAGAGCTGGCAGAAGTCCCCCACTGCACTGTCCCTAATTGAATCAGAAGGATCCAGGACAATGAGGGCACACAGTTGGCAGAAGCTCCAGGTGATGAGCTTTACCACAGGATCGCCCCGTGAAAGAAAAGCCTTTCCTGCCTACAAACCTCACCGGACCTCATGGCCTAGGAATGCCGATAATGAGTTGTTTTTTTCCCTTTTAATTATTAATATTGCATAACTATGAAACATCACAATGAAACCCACTCGTGTACAGTTAATAATTGCTAATAAAAGTGGGAAATTCTTAGAAGGAAATTCTGCAGCAGACGATGTCAGCTGAGCAGCAGCTGGAAAGGCCAAGCAGGTTTAAAACTGGAGCCCTAGTGGGGCCAGGGGAAGCCGGTGAAGGGAGTCACAGCAGCAATGCTGCAACCGCCCTCCTGGGGGAGCCATTTGGAGAGAAGGAGAAAACGCAGCTTTAAGTCCAACTGTTTCTCCATAGGGCAGGGGCTGTGGGGACTGGTACCAGGCCAGTGTCCAAAGAGTGTTTAGAAGCTAATTTTAACAGTTAAAGTTAAATGGAAGGAAAGGAAGGAGGGAAGGAGGAAGGGAGGGAGGGAGGGAGGGAGGGAGGGAGGGAGGGAGGGAGGGAGGGAGGAAATGGCAGGTATGGAAGGTGCCAGACCATCCAGAATAGAACTTCAGACACAAGTTCTGTCTCCACCTCACTTCCCCTGACACTCATACCCTTAGTTTTTTTAATATTTTTTTTACCTGTTTTATTTGTTTGTTTGGCTGCTTGGGTTTTTTGTTGTCTTGTTTTGAGACAAGACTGACCTCAACCTCACTAAGTAGTCAGGGATGACCTAGCATTCCTAATCCTCCTGCCTCTTATCTCCTCATAGCAGGGTTTATAGGCATATGCTACCTTGCCTGGTTTTATCAAGTACTGGGATTCAACTCGGGGCTTTGTGTGTGTTAAGTCAGCATTCTAACAACTGAGCTATGTCTCTGGCCTGGCCATGTGTATATGTGTGTGTGTGTGTGTGTGTGTGTGTGTTCAAGAATGTGTACATGCACAATGCACATGCAGAAGACAGAGGGTGATGCTGGTCATCTTTCCCAGTCGCTCTATAGAGGTATACCTTATTTTTTGAAATGGGGTCTTTCACCACACCTGGAGCCCTTGGACTTGGAGCCCTTGGAGCCAGCAGTCCCCAGAGATTCTTCTACTTGAACATCCCCAGTGCTGGGATTATCAGCATGCATCCTGTGCCCAGCTTTCTACATGGGTCCTGGGGAAATGAGCTCTAGACTTCATGTTTGCATGACAAGCGCTTTATCAGCTGAGCCATCTCCCCAGCTCCAGTCCCACTGTTCACCGTGTGTCTGTTGCATAACATAAGTTTTCTTATGACAGCTCCACTTCAGATGTGTGTGTAGTGAGCTTTGATTGTGTGGATTATATTCACATATTCACAATTATGTTTTCCTGTTCTCCCTTTCTTACATTCTCATAGTCTCCATTTTAGCTCTCATATCTTTTTATGTTCTCTTGGTCTAGCCTCCACACATGAGAGAAAATATGCAGCACTTGTGTTTGTGGAGCTGATAAGTTTCACTTAGCATGATGACCTCCAGTTCCAGCTGTGTTCCTGCAAATGTTTTAATTGCATCCTTCTTCTGTGGCTGAGTGGGCTCTGCTGTGCAGTAATACTGCATTTAATCCATCCACATCGTTTCTCTATACCACCTGTAGGCACATGGCCAGAAGAATCGGTTAGCTCTCCATAGTGGCATCTGCATATCACAGTTATTATAGCCCTGTACAAAGTTTTTAAACAACGAACTTAAACAGTGGCTTTTGATCTCTAAAGAGGATTGTCTTCACTTTCCCTTGGGGTGACATATATCAATGTACCTTGTGTTTCCCTCAAATAGATTTGATTTTTCTAAGTAGAAAGTCTACTAAATGCGATCCTGCCTTCTCTCCCTCTTCCAAGCAAGCCACATTATGCCTGATCTCTAGCTCGACCAACACTGACTCTTCTCCCTTTTCCCTTCTCTGTTCCTCAATACATTCCAAGTATGCCTCAACTTTCATACAGTTTTCCCCTTGGGGTCTTGTCTCCGAAATAACTGCCAGCTATTCTTTCTAGAACAAGGCTGTGTGCTCCTTACTAAACAGCGAGTGTGATGGTGGTACTTGTGCAAATGGTCGTGGTCTCCTCTTTCATTGCACATCCTCAGGTTATACCCCGGGCCACACATGAGCAGCAGAGCAGAGGTCTGCCTAGCCCCCCACCCCCCCCCAAAAAAACAATAGTAAGGTCATTAACTAGCAGGACAATGCCTCTCTCGTGTTCTCCAGCAAGGCCCATGCTGTTGTCCCTGACCCAATCCTTTGTATATGTGATGCTCTTGCTCCTGATGAGGCCCGCAACAGCTTCTTGCTTATCTCCCCTTCCCCCACCAGCATCTCTAGACTGCAGAGAGAAGAGTCGACCTTGGCCCTGAGCTTAGCATAGAGGGAATGTGTCTTTAGTTAGAGACGCATTTCCAGGGATTAAAACTTCCCTTTTCAGCATCCCAAGGCCCTAAGATAGAAGGTTAGTGTTACTTCACAAAATGAGACTCGGATGTCTTCCCTCAGCTGTCTGTTTGCAAAGTGGCTTCCATCTCATCCTGAGCCATTCAACTGCAAGTACTGAAATTTGCTCGAAGGTCCCTATAAAATGCCAATCCTTCTAACAAATGGCTTCAACTCCTGTTCCATCCATCATGGTATCTCGCCTACAGAATCTTGGTGAGCCAAGATTTGGTTGTCTCTTTTCCCAGTGGAGGACTTTCAGCCTCTCCCTCTTCCCAGGAAGGTCATCCTGGGAAGGATGACCTTTCTCTCTGCGTCTCTTACAGTGTTGGAACCCTCGGGCATGTGTCTGGACTGAGAAATATGGGGCTACTGCCAGGCTCCAGGTTCTGGCCATGAAGATGCCCCCTCCTCTAGGAAGAAGTTCTGAGCTTTAAAATTGTTCTTCTCTTTAAAAAACCAACAAACAGAACACCTTCAGAGTCTGAAATTAAGGACCCTTTGAAGAAATCACCTTTTTGATCTATTTTTTGATGTTTCTCTGGAGCCAGAAAGGACATTAATCTCTTCAGAAAGGACCGTATCCTTCCTTCCTTTCTTGCTCAGCTGTGTTTGGGCGAGCGTGCTCTGCAAGATTCTCCCAGCACATTCTCCTCGCGTTCCCCATTTTCAGAGACTCGGTGTGGGCTTTTATGGATTTTTGCTCCTAGAACCTCCAGCAGGGTCAAAGGCATTGTTTCAAGAGCAGGTGGCTCTAATTCTACATTTGCTCAAGACCTCCCAGTAACCTCAGTGGACAACCCCACACTGTGGTTAGCGGGGATTTATTTCACAGCATTCAGGTGCACGAAATGACACATCTCTCTAGTTAATTCAACCTTAATTGATGTTTGAGCCTGCCACCTGGGTTACTGTAATGAATTTAATTTCAGTTATGTTTAGGGGCTCCTTCCTGCTGTCATTTTAAAAAAAAACAAAACACTCTGAAGACAGAAATGGCACCTGATAAACAGGACAGGAGACTCTAGACACGCGTTCGTCACACTGGCACAGAGTCCCCCCCCCCCATTATCTAGGGTCACACAGTCCATTTGGGGGTGATGGCCCCATTGTCTCCACTTACTCTTTCGTGTCACAGGCAGCTCTGGAAGTGTTTCTCCCAGCTCTGAGGCCAGGAAACTTACTTTTTAGTCGCTTCGGCATCTAGTTACCAACTCTATTCCTTACTTGTCTCGCGACAAAATCCCTGACAACACGAGAGGGAGGCCCCTCCTGGTGCTGTGTGTGTCTCACCCTTTGTTCTTCCTGCTACAAGATGTCTTGCTGCAACCCATGCCTCTTCTGGTGGTGGAACCCTGGGCTGGGTTTGCCTCCCAGGCTCCTGTGAAAAACTCTACAGTGCTTCCATCTGAGACCTGATCCACACTGAATTTTTTTTTTTTTTTTTTGGTTTTTTTTTTCGAGACAGGGTTTCCCTGTAGTTTCTAGAGCCTGTCCTGGACCTAGCTCTTGTAGACCAGGCTGGCCTCGAACTCAGAGATCCGCCTGCCTCTGCCTCCCGAGTGCTGGGATTAAAGGCGTGCGCCACCACCGCCCAGCTTCCACACTGAATTTTTAACTCAACTTGTTTTCTAATTTAAAAGAAACATGCTGTTAATGTATAAATGTTTTTTTTTCAAAAATTACATCTGTGATTATGAAAAAAATCAGTTCTAGTTATATGACCCAGAGAAAACCTAAGGAGTATTTTAGTATCTGTAAATGTATTCCTTTGCAAAACGAGTATGGTTTTTTCCCCTTGCTTGCTTTTTTTTTAATCAAAAAATTTGGGTTTTTCTCTCTCCAGAATATTTTGTAATGTTTTTTTTTGTCTTCAGAAAGCCATGCTAAGTGAACTAAAGAGATGTCACCCTGATCAAGTACGCTCACTGCTCTTGCAGAGGACCAGGGTTGCATTCCCAGCATCCACATGGCAGTCCACTGCCACCTATAACTCTAGTTCCAGGGAATCTGAAGCTCCTACACGGAGTTTACAAACCACTTTTTTTCCCTGTCCTTCAAAGAAGGTCAATCTAGCTAGGTCTTTGTTTCTGTGATTGTTGTAGAATTTACTGCTGCCAGTGAAGTCTCTCGCTTGAAATGGTATTAGTTGCTTTCTATAGCTGTAAAGAAACACTACAAACAAGGCAACTTATTAAAAAGTTTGGCTTGGCTTGCAGTTCATGATGGTGGAGTGAAGGCATGGGGGCGGGAACAGCTGAGAGCTCACATCTCGAACTGCAAGCAGGAGGCTGAGCGCACACTAGGAATGGCCTGTGTCTTTTGAGTCTTTTGAAACCTCAAAGCCTGCCCTCAGTGACACCTCCACCAACAGGGCCACACTTCCTAGTCCTTCCCAAACAGTTTCACCAACCAGAGACCAAGTATTCAAATATGGGAGCCTACGGGAGCCATCCTCATCCAAACCACCACACAAATGATGTGCAATTTGTAAGCCTCTCAGATAGCTGTCAACTAGCAAAATAAAAAGGAATTGGATTCCTTGCTTTCCGAGCTGATATGGCCAGTGGCATTAGGAGAACTGGTTACCTTGGATACTGCTTCCCACCTAGCAGTACCAGGGAAATGCAAGCTGCTTTCTTCCTTGGATCCAGAACACACCGGATCCATTTATTTGATTTCCTTGTGTGATATAGACAAAGGGCTCAGAACACTGAAGTTATTTAAAAGAACCATTTTGACAAAACGGAGCCTCTGGTTTGAATGAGGTCATCTAGGAAGTCAGAGCCGAGACAGGAACTCAGTGACCTCACACACCCACTCAGCACTCCCTTGCTAAGTATGTGCCGTCACCTGGGTCACAGCATCACAGTGCTGGGAACAGGAGCAAGTGTCCCAGGGGGAGAGTGCAGGCCAATCTGCAGAGTCCAGGTCATCGGGAAAGGTGAGGGCAGCGAAGAGAGGCTTAGAAGAGGCTGTTCTCTCACTGACCGTGGTAGACAGTGAGACCTGGGAAGTGAGTGAAGGAGGCATCTCTGGGCATGGCTCAAGCATCTTAAAAGCTTGGCATCTTAAGAAAGTGAATGCCTGACATAGGCAGAAAGATGGTACTGATGGAGCACCTGCTCTGTGCCAGGATCTGAACCGAGGCCCAAATCACCTTTAAGCCCCATCTCTTAGGTTAGAAACTCTGCTCCCATCGCCTCTAGTTTTCTGGGAACAAGCACCAAGCTTAGAGGGATTGGGAAGCTCCCAGAGTCTCAGAGCTAGGAAATAGATCGTAAAATCAGTATCTAAACCCAACCCTCACCAGCCCTACATTCTATTCCCTAGACAACAAACAGCTAGGAAAGAATTCAAGTGAGACAAGCGTAACAGGAACAAACTCATCCTTGCCATATGAGAGCAGAGCAGATGTTAAATAATTTAAAAATAAGCATGGAAAACACAATTACCTAAAAGGAAATATTTGTCCAGATCATGCTGGCTCAGAAGTAAACAGAAGGGCCTTGGGTGGGGAAAAAATCCCAGAGGACTTCTGGAAGGAGGAGACAAGGGATTGTCAGATTTAGCCTCTGAAAGTTCTGAGGAGGCAACACAAAGTCACCCACTTACATATTGTAGACTCAGGGCAAGGAGGGACCACCCCAGGAGGTGTAAGGACAGTCCCAGGAGAGGAGACTGGAAGCGAGTTCCCATGGTGATCCTTATATTTCTTCATTTTCTTTAGGGTCTGTGACGATCTGACCAAGGAGGAAAAGCTAGAAACCAACATGTTTCTGGAAGAGTGCCTCTTGGACCCTTCGCTCCGAGAACGCCTTTCTATTCTCTCCCGCACCTTCGAGAACCAGAGGAAGCTGGTGCAAGGAGACAGCATGCTCTTTCTGGACCACATTTTCACCATCGAGCCCCTGGTGAGCACCTGAACAGAACCCCATTATCTAGTGAGCACAAGCGGGGGCGCAGGGCTGCTTCTGGACCTGGCACGGCTATTCCTGAGCCTGACATGACTGACTCTAGAGACACTGCCTGAAGGCCGGTGGCAAGGATGCTGGCAGGTCACACTTCCTGTACACCTGTCACAGTGGTCATCTTACCAATTGCCCAGGATGTATCATTTGTGCATATATCACCTTACAACAAACCCAAAATATATAATTAAAGCCCCATATAAAAATAAGGAAATGAGCACTTACATCTCATAGCTGGCTTACTGCCAAGCAACTGGTGTCTGTAGTTGGAAACTTAGCCCAGATTAGTCTGACTATATAGCAGGATTTCTCAGCCTTAGCACCATCAATGTTGTAGATGTATAATTCTTTGTCCTGTGCCTCCTTTCTCCCAGCATTCAGTTCAGTTCTCCCCACCTACTTCTTTTCCCTGCGCAGGCCCAAGACAGTTTCTTTATTAACCAATGATGTTCATAGCATCCACTGGGAGCATGGGGAGGGGGAAGAAGACAGAGAGGGAGAGATCATGCAAAACCCATGACCACATGTTCCTTTTTCTGGTGTGAGCTTAAAATAGCCTGTGGAGTGGTCCTGACCCTCCCTGAGGAGGGATCAGTGTTTAGCAGGCTTTCCTGAAGGTGGAGTCCAGCTCAAAGCAACTCCAAGGGGGAGGGGGCCTGAGATGGAGCTTTCCACTCCATTGGCACCCCAAGAATGAATGCAGGGGCTGGGGTGATGCCCCCAACTTAATATTACAAAACCCATTTAAATACTTGGCCTCCCAAAAGAGTCAGAGTTCATGTTAGCAGCATGGCCCATGGTGGGGAAGCTGTTTCAAAACCATGGCTTTTTTTTTTCTGCTATCGCTGAATCAGGAAAACCTCTCTTAAAGAAGCCATGGCGTTAAGCCATGCTTAACTCTGTTTTTTGTCTGTCTGTCTGTTTGTTTTGTGCCTAGAATTCCTTCCCAAACTCCCTCAGGTTTTAAGTGAATTTTAATTGGTCATGTTGGGGCCATTTGTTGCAAGGAGGCTGCTTGTTGGTTCCCAGCTGCTCAGCCCTGAAATAATCACACAGAAACCGTATCATTTAAATCATTGCTTGGCCCATTAGCTCTAGCTTCTTATTGGCTAACTCTTACATATCAACTCAACCCATCTCCATTAATCTGTGTATCGCCACATGGCTGCAGCTTACTGGATAACGTTCCCGCATCTGTCTCTGGAGGGGCTATATGGCTTCTCCTTCCTCCCAGCATCCAATTTAGATTTCCCTGCCTACCTCTATTCCCTGCGCAGACCCAAGACAGTTTTTTTATTAACCAATGCTATTCACAGCACACAGAGAGGAAATCCCACATCACAGAAGAGATCAGAACCAGACATTGGCAAAAAGCTATGGTTTAACTAAGTGAAGAGGGAGGGGAGTGTTCCCAGTTAGAGAGACCATGGAAGCCATGGGGAAAGGAAACATTCTGTTTACAGCAGGATGGAAGACAGTGAGCAGAACAGTTTCTGCTTGGGTAAGCAGAGGGAAGGTGGCCTATCATGTTCAGCCTATAGCTCCCTGTCTCCCACTGTGCTCTTCTGGAGATGCTGGATGCTATTGTATATTCTTTGCAAAAGCAGTTGGGAGATCAAACAAATTTGGGAAAAACTATGGGGAAAGAGAAAGTGTGTGTCCACATGGCAGAGTTCAAACACCACTTCCCTGTGAGCAGGTCTCTCCCACAGAACACCCATTGGAGCTGACATTCTGTAGGTCCCAGCTTTGCCAGTACTGATGAAGATCTGAGACCCATTACAGGAGAGTGGTGTGCTCAACAGGGCTTGGAAAGTTTATCCTGATATCTGTGTGTGGCTTTAATTGGAGGAGGGTGGATAGAGGAAGTGTTGGATGGTACAGGTCAGTCGATGGAAGGTGGTAGAGGACAAGGGTCATATTAAGCAGGTCTTCAGTCAAGATCAGGATGATTTCATGAGGATAATAGTGACCTGGAACAGTCCCGGGGAAGAGGTGATTAGAAAGGAAAGGAGATGGTAGATATGAGCCATAGTCAAAAGGAAGACACAACATGCTTTTTGATTAGTCATTGAGATTGAGACAGTATAAGACTGTAGATCTCACTGGAATGACTGGAGGAGTTATGACATCGTTGATAGAAATTGGCAAATTAATAGCTCTGGTCTGGGTCTTGGCTTTGCAAATAGTAAATGTGGCCTAAACTAGCCATTTGGTCTCCCTTGGCTGCAGGTTCATTATATACCAAGGAACTGTGAATATTGGGAATAGGTCAGTCTTATCTTTTTTGACTCATAAATTCTAAGTCTTTAATTTGAGTCACACTGTGAGCTCCTAAGACCAAGAAATGTTTAATCCTCATCCCTAGCACTTGGCCCAGTGCTAATAAATGGTTGGATGGATATATAGCAATCAGAAAATATTAGTGAGTTTGGCTCTGAGCATGTCAACTTTGAGATTACTACAGATGTCTAGGGAGCTTCAGAAATATAGAACTAAAATTGGTGTTGGAAGAGATCCAGAGAACTCAGGACCAGAAGCAAGATTTGTGAGACTACTGTAAAGGTCTTTATTGGAGACGTGAAAACCAAATGGGAATTCTAAGAGTAGAGGGATAAAGGGCAAGTTTAGAGGCTACAGGAGCATCTCTCTGCACCCACCCCAAGGGGACCCAGGAAGAAAGTAAATGCTGGGATCTCAGAGTGTGAGAGCAAAGCATGCGCACGTGCACACACGCACCCCGAAAGTGTCCTCTACACCCAGGGCACCTGATCCTGCACCACCAAACTTCTCTTCTGAATATTGCTAACTTGTCAGGTCTCTTGTATCAAATGGTCACTGCTTACTTTCTGACAACTTAGTTGTGCATTGGTGATTAGCTTTTTTCCAGTTAAATAGCTTCTTGCCCTGGGTTGATCTTGCAGCAGAAGCAGAAAAGATCAGGAGCAAGTAGTGTTACCAGCTGGTCTAATAACCAACCTTAGTCACAGTCTACCCAAATAAATAAAGCAAAGGTCATCGGCAGGTGTAGAGACCACCTTGCCTTCTGATGGGCTTCCTCTGGCCATGGAGGAAGGGCAGCATGTTCAAGTGAGGTAAACATAAGAGAGACAAAAGAATCAATAACAAAAACCCCTAATACCTTAGGGGCCGAATAGAAATAAAAAAAAAATCATCATATTTTATCAGGTCTACATCGACATAGTTTCATTCTTCAAGCATATCAGTCAATACTAAAGTTTAGCTTAGTCCTGCATACAGACTGTGTGCCCTGCATATTGAGTATTTTCTGAGAACATTGTTCCTGTTTCAGAGGCTCTTCCCATTTAAAGCAAGAAAATCCAAGATCAGGAAATCAATCCTGACCTCGGGTTGCTCAGAGATGGTGATGGGTTTGAATTTAAATCTCATTTTATTGATATTATCATATGAGGAGTTGTTTGGCTCAACCCTGTAGAAATAAAAGGCCCCACATTCTATAGTAGCGAGTTCTTACTGTGTTCCAAGACCGCCTCACCATTTGGCCCTTCAGTGGTTTGAAAGAGAATGAATGCCCCCAAAAGCTCATGTTTGGATTCTTGGTCCCCAGTTGGTGGGTTAGGAGGTATGATCTTGTTGAAGGAGGTATGCCACTGTAGATGAGCTTTGAGCTTTCAAAAGACTCCTTCCACTCCTAGTTAACCCTCTGCCTCCTGCTTGTGACTCAAGATGTGTGCTCTCAGCTGCTTCATCTGCCAGAGCTTTGCACTGTCATAGACTCTATCTAACCCTCTGAAACCATCAGCCCAATCTATCTCTTTCTTTGATAAGTTGCTTTAGTCATGGAGTTCTGTTACAACATCAGAGCAGTAACCATGACAGATCCCATGTCTTAGCAGACTTTCTTCTCATGCCCATTCTTTGTGGAATGTGGCCATAAACCTGGCGATTGGGTCTGCTGCTTGAACTCTGAGGAGTTAGATTTGGGTATCCTGAGTCCTGGTGGCCACAGAAGCACAGAGCCGTAGGCCTGCTTCTATCTCCCATTTCCTCAGGATATGGACAGAGGGGAAGCTGGCCTCTGCTCTACTGATGAAGAGCTGGGACTTCATTGTGGGACTTAGAACTGTCCTTTGGTGGGAAAAAAGAGGGCACCAAGGACCCAGAATAACCCGGAGACAGAACACTAAAAGAAATTTTGTAAAATGGTAGTTATTTATATTGATATTTTAAAGCCATTGGGATTACTGTGTAGGGCATAGGAGAAACAGCTTTTTACTTCTAGTTTCTTACATATCAATTCTTCGGATAATATCTTGGGTATAATATTAATATCATTATATCATTATATCATTAGCTGACTTTCTCTGTTTATTGCTTATCGGGAAGGCATGGAGCCATGCAGGCCACTGATGATTTGTAAAGTCACCTGCTTCCATTTGAGATTTTCCCCATCTTCAGAAATAACCTGAGTCTATTATGCATGTTTTGTGCCTTCCAGAAAAGCAAAAGGAATTGACTGTTTCATAAATATAATATTCAGTTGTGCCAGGCAGGCCATGTCTGGGCCGAACTTTAATGGTCTCGTTCTGTTATTTCCCTCTGCTTGAGTCTCCTGAGTCCCCCTGAAAGAGAGAAATCCAAAACTCAAAAACTCAATTTTGAACATTGAGCGGTGCGAGAATATCACTGGGCAAAGAGAATTAAGTTTTTGCTTCCCACAGGCGCCTAGCAATCTCAAGACCTCAGCACAGATGTAACCATCCTGTCTCTGAACTGTGGTGCTGCTGGCTCAGGTCACGCTTTGAAGACAGCAATTTTCTGAACGTGGAACACTTGGTATTTTCTCAAAAAGGAAGGCCTGAATGTTTCAAGGTTTTTTCCCAGCTAGCGCCTGCTGCATGTCTGCAGTGTTTGAGTTGGCCCAATATTCCTGCTCCTCTTAACCCACATCTCCCGAGTAGATTTCACCCTGCAGCCCTCGGGAAGCCGAGGCTTCATCTAAATGAACTATCAAAGGGGAGGGACACTCGATCATTTCTTCATCACCATGCAAGTTCGCAGTAACCTGTGCTCTGATGTCATTTCAGCCTGAGAGAAACGTGCTGTTCTAGCAGTCCAGACGTGCAGAGGCAGCTCAAATTTAGTTTACTTGATCCCTCTCCTCATTTGGTATAGTGGGTGAGCTCAGCAGAACCGGGTTGGGTGAAAGTCCAGACGGCTAGCAAGAAGAAAGACTCAGTGCTTTTTGTCCTGTGCAGCCCTTCCTCAGCTCCGGTCATTAGCTGAGCTGTGACTCACTGGGCACACACGTGGGCGCTGACTCCTTGAAAATGGATACCAGGAAGGAGCCCAAGGACACGGATCTGCTGAGAGCAAACTGCCCCTGACTGGCTCTGCCAGTGCTGTGGCCCACCCCTTAGCCTCATTCCTTAGGACTTTCCTATCAGGTCTTTGAGCTAAGGCCCAGTTTTTTGGCAACTTTACCAGAACATTCTCTATTGTGTTTAAGAACCAGTGTGGGTGGAAGGAAGCCCAGAGAAGCCTTAGAAATAGCAAGGTTGCTCCTGGCTCATTAAATTAGTCAATACCTTTTCTTTCCGCGAAGGAGAGAAAGACTTGGACTTCACACATGGCCACCTCCACTAGCTAAGGACCCCATGGCGTTCCGTGTGTTGAAGACGAAACTAAGGCCTTTTGTGAAGCTGCTTCTGCCAGATGGGCAGACCATGGGCTCTCTCAGGAACTTTTATAGGCGTTGTTTTGAAAATCACACCTTGACTTGACTTACTTGTCCTAGCCGAAGTGACTGAGTAGTCAGTCTCTATGCAAGCCTTGTGCCAATGTGGTCTTTTCTCTCAACAATAGCAAGGGTAATTTACTGTTTCTTCATAATTGTTGTCTGAGACAGTTGGTATTTGCGCCAAGTGTCACTAAAGGTAGCCAAAGTTTTTGTCATTGATTGGATCTGTTGTGAGTGGAAGAAAAGATGACAGCATTTTGGTCATGGGTTGGTCATTGATAGAAATTTGACCCAGAGGGCTGGGCAGATGGCTCCGTGATTAAAAGTGCTTGCTGTTCTTGCAGAGAAGTTCAGTTCCCACCCCCATATCCTGTGGCTCACAAAGGCCTGCAGCCCTAGCTCCAGGGGGATATCATACCCTCTTCTGGCCTTTGTGGACATCTGCGTGTGTGTGTGTGTGTGTGTGTGTGTGTGTGTGTGTGTATGTCTGTGTGTGTATGTGTGTGTGCATACATATGTACATGCATACATACATACATACATACAGGCATACACACTCATCAATTTTTAAATAAATCTTACTTTAAGTTAAAAAACAAAAATTTGATTTTGAGAGCATGTTTTCATTTTCTGGAAACTTTCTTTTTGTTTGCTTGTTCATTTTGGGAAATGGGATCTCCTGGGCTCTTCTTAAACTCGTGGGCCCAAGTGATCTTTCTGCTTTGAGTCCTGGTGTAATTAGTACTAGAGCAACTCTTTCCGTGGCATGAGGGAAATGATGGGATATTTGAAGATGTTTATGTCGCCAAGCACGAACATCAAGAACACCACTTGAGGCCATTGTTCACATATCTTGTTCTGAAGGGACTGGGCCTGTGTTGAGGGGAGCTTGATGAAGACCCCACCAGAGCGTCTCCCAGGAGCACCCACATGCTCAGGTAGACTTTGTTCCATGAAAGCACCTGCTTTGAGTGACCTTCTAGAGGAACTCAAGCGTGTGTGGACAGGATCACCATAGGCGGGATCACCAGGGCAGGCTGCATCAGATAAGTCCACACATCGGTGGTAGATTCTAAATGTCTGCCCTTTCTGTCTGGTATGGTGAGAGAGATGGGCCCTGCCCTACTTTTAGAATTGCAGAGGGGCTGGGGAAGTTAGGGAAAGTACCAGAGACTCCTGGCCGCCACTTGTTGGTTTGTGCGTAGGCAAGATACTGTACTTTACTTTGCCTCAGTTTTCTGTTGCTAACGAGAGGATGGAAGGACTTAACTGGCGTGAAGACCGGGTGAGATAAGGTACAGAGGCAGTGACTGCAGCAGGCAGAACTTGAGCTCTCGGGAAACATTTGCCAAATCGTGATTATGAGTTAGATACATGTCTTAGTTAAGGTTTCTATTGCTGTGAAGAGACACCCTTGACCCTGGCAACTCTTACAAAGGAAAACATTTAACTGGAGCTGGCTTACAGTTCAGAGGTTTAGTCTGTTACCATCACGGCAGGAAGCATGGCAGCATGCAGGCAGACATGGTGCTGGAGAAGGAGTTGAGAGTTCTATAACTCGATTTATAGGCAGCAGGGAGAGATGGTCTCACTAGGTGTGGCTCAAAGCCTGCCTCAAAGCCTGCCTGCACAGTGATACCCTTTCTCCAGCAAGGCCACACCTCCTAATAATAGTACCTACCACTCCTGTGGGCCAAGCATTCAAACACGAATCTGTGGAGCCATACCTGTTCAAACCACCATAACACACTTGTCTCTTTGCAAATTAGAAATTGACTGGAAAGCTAAATATTTGAGTCATACATGTAACCGGAGACTCAAAATGCAATTCTTTTGTTTAATACACATAGGAATTTTTATTGTAAACATTGAGTTCTGCTTTCCAGATCAATCAAGGAAGTTAAATACACAGGTAACTGTTCTTGCAGTTCAAATTCCCATTTAGCAAGGATTTCGAGAAATGATCTTTAAGGAAGGAAGAGGAGAGAGAGAGAGAGAAAGGAAAGATTCAGGGCTTTTAAATGTTTTTGAAGAACTTGTTAAGGAGGTTCTCACTAAAGTCCCTTTGATCTAGTGCAACTTTTTGAAGGTCAGTCAGTCACCACCAGTCTGCCACCCCTTCCCCTGGCTCTTCTGTGACTTTTCTTTTGTGTGTCCCCTCCCCTTGATCCTGATCACTTTTCCCTGCCTGTCAGTGTGTCTAAGCTTTGCATTTATTTAATCATTCATTCATTCGTTTGGTTTGCATGTGTTTGTGTGTGTGTGCACGCACACACATGCTTAGAGGTCAGGTGGTCATGTGGGGGTCAAATTCAGGTCATCAGGCTCAGCAACACACATCTACTAAGATAACAGACATCTACCTACCAAGACCGCTAATTGGCACTACTTATTTTCATGTGTGTGCTGGACATGGAGTATAAAAGAACTAACTGTAGCAACTTCAGACGGTTAATTGAGGTTAAAAGACCCATCCAAAATGTGGGCCACCCCAGTCCATAAGCCAGGATCCCAGACTGAATAAAAATGAGAAAACAAAGTGAATAGCAGCCATCTTTCTCTGCTCCCTGACTGTGGACACAATGCAGCCAGCTGCCTCAGGTACTGCTGCCCTGATGTCCCTGCCATGAGGGACGGTACCCTCACCCTGTGAGCCCCCATTATCTGAGGACACCGCTCTCATCATGTTTGTCATCTGTCACGGGACCAGTGGCTGCATACTCTGAGCATCCAGAAGGCTCAACGTTGGCCATAAGTTGTTTGGTTTGTTGTTCTTATTCAGAAGAGGCTAGAGAATTAACATTAAACTCAAAAATTCAAAGTTGATTCCTTCTAGTATGTCATTTGATTGACAAGTATACTCACAATAGAGTTGAGGAACAACAAAACATTACAAGCAAAGGGGAAATGATTATAGGAGAACTAAGGCCACTGTATTTCTTTTTTTTTACATCAAGGAAATGGTGACAGATTGAATCCTCTAAACTCAGGTTCCCATTTGGAGTGGGAAAACAGAGAAGGGAGAGAGCCTTAGAAATAGGAGGAAGCTGGAGCAGCAGGAATCTGAAGGAAGAGGCAGCTCCAGGGGTCCGGGGAGACAGGGTATTGATGCTGGAGCCAGTAGGGGAATTTGTGAAGGTTTTGATTTTCTGAAATGTCAGAGCTGAGCAATAAAGAATGAGAAGGCATTTTCAGAAGCATGAGTGACCTGGAAGTTCATTTCAATGGGACTAGTTAGAAGAGACGATTAAGGCAAGTAGTCAAGTGGGGCCATTTTAGACCTATTGCGTGTTTGCTAGGTTTGGCCTTCGATTTGCTAGGAAATGTCATTTTTTTTTATTGTGTTTTCTATAGAAAGAAGTAGAAGTATCACTCTTTAGTGAAGCCCACCCGAAAGCAGAGGTAGTGAGTGACCTCACTACCAGCATCCCTCTGAGAGAGCAAACGGGAATGACCACGCTTTTGTTGTGGCACACACACAGCTGTTAGTTCACTGTCCCAAGATCTGACCCAGGAGAGGACTGTAGAGGGACGTTTGTCCTTGAATTATCTCCCACGTGCAGAGAAAGATCAAGTTACTAGTGGTTGCTGCAGACTCAGCTAAGCAGCTGCAGTTGAGCAGAAGGCCCCAGGGCCAGTCCTCATTCTGTCGGAGCTCTGTGGACGGGCTCCTTATGCTGACCTCCAGTCACCAGAGGATCCTCTCAGTCTTCCCCAGGTGCCAGTACCCCTGTCTCTGGGATCCAGATCACGCCTCTCAACTGTGTCTTATTTCCCAACCCTTCATGTCTACCTAGCAGACTTATTTGACCATGGCAAGTTCAAAAGTGTTTGGAGGTTGAGGCCATGCTCCCCTTTGTCCATGCATACACCATGAAAATGGTCTGGCCTACCCCAAACCATAAGACCCCTCTTAACATGCTCTGAGATAACTCAGTTTCCAGGTCCTCTTGGGGCCACTTCTTGCTACTCACATTTTTCTGGCATGGATTCTCACAGGAACCAAAATGTCCATTGGTGCTTTGCCAGTCTGTTTTGGAGCAAGTTAGTTGCGTCTACTTAATGTCTGGTTAAAGCAGGGTCTAAACCCACCAGCAGACTCACATCACATGGATTGGGAAGATGCCTAAATCTCCAGTCATCTTAGGCAGGATACCCACCAACATACCTTCAGCTGACTGAAGACGCAGCTGAATGGCTGAGCTGTATCTGCTTGGCCTGTCTGCCTTTTCTAGGTCCTACCAGTCAAAGGGCCAGATAGTTTTCATTTATCAGAAGGGACCAAATATGTGTTTCAAGGTCTTGCAAAGTTCTGTGTGCAATTTTTAAGTCCATGAGAGTGCTTTGTACCTTCCTGTCCACTGTGGAATCTCAGGGGCCCTCTGTGGGCACTACAGTTGTATGGTTTTGAGGGTCCTAAATGCAATGAAAAAGGCAGAAGGAAGCTGCAGAAATGAATCCATGTCTGGTAATAACTCCATAAGGTATAAGCAGAGCAGAAACAGCTGACTCAGTGGATAGCAGCAAGCGCCTGCCAAGAGCCACCTCTGCCTGGATGCTGTAGACAGAGGAGCTAGTGCCTACCTTTTGTCTCTTGGACTTCCTGGGGATGCAATACCACTTCCTGATCTTTGTAACCTCCTTGTTGCTTCTCGGAGCCTTAGCGTCCTCCCATCACTCTACAGTTTGGAGGGACACTACCTGAGAAGTCATGGGTCATTCCGATTGCTCTCTAGTTTCCTGTTCTCCAGTCTTGTCTGATGTTGCCTTTTCCTCAGGGGCTGGGGTTGAACCAAGGATCTTACTTCTCCTAGGTGATGATGTCAGCTATTTGTTTTCCTCTCTATTCTTTATTCCAGGAATAATTTTCCTTCCAGCCAGACTATCTAGGGTGCTTTGGGGACTATCTGAAACTGAAGCTGGATTGTTTATTATGTTGTCTTGCCTTGATTTGCTATTGAGCTGTGTATAGATTTCTAAATATGTTTAGTACTTGTGCTCCTTTGGTCCTATTTAGAAGATTTTAGGAAAAGGCACACATTTTGCCCCCAGCCTTTTCAGTCTGTTAGTTTAGTCTTAAGTGGCATAGAAGTAACATAGATAGGTGGTGGTCAGTCAACATCTAGGGAGCCCTTACTGGATACATGGCTTTTCCAGACCTTGTGGGGGGGGAGGGGCTCTTGGAGTCAGGTACAGTTTCACCTCTTGCATCTTGAGATATTGGTGAAGAGATACCAGATTATATGGTCAGGACAATGCTTTAAATCAGGGTTAGGTGGCTCATTCCATCACAGTACCAAAACTTGGGTTTTGTTCTATGGCATTGGGGTGGTTTGGATTAAAGTGAGAGATGACTGGCTAGGTCAGAAACGCTCTGATCTGGCCACTAGCCTCCCTTCGACCATTACTTGACTGCACAGAATAGAGGTATTTCTGTTTGCTGTCACTTAAAAGTCAGGCAGTGAGTGTCCCTGCTGAGGAGGTCAGATAATTCTTTCGCTGTAGCCCCTGTGGACCTTATTTTTGTAGGGACAACCTTTGTCATGTATGTTCCTGTCAATCAGCCTGCTGAAGGCTTAACCCCCTTCAGTCTTGACCTACTCTGTCTCCTCTGAAGTCTCAGGTCTGGGTACACATTGGGCAGATAGAAGATGCTCACTGAACATACACATCTTAAAACTGCCCTGTCCCACGAAGCACGGTGGCACACACTTTAGGAGAAGGAGTCAGGGGACCGTGAGTTTGAGGCTAGCTTTGGCTACATAGTAAAACTCCATTTCAAAGGAAAACAATCATTCTTCCTGGTTTTCTCATTAATGCATCTTATATTCATGAACTCACTGACGTTATCTGCAACGTCCACACTGGTGCTACTTGATAGGTTGCCGAGCAGTGGAAGTCTCCATCTGCTGGGTAAATGGTGTTGTCTCATGTGCTGTAGAAGGGTTTCCTTTAGGTTCTCAGGATTTCAGCCTCTGTGTGTGGCTCCCGAGAAATGAAAACTAGAGCCACCGTGTGACCCAGAATCTCTTCCTACGGCTGGTCCAAAGGAAGTAAACTTAGTATTGCACAGGCTCAGTCCCGTGTGTCTGCAGCATGATTTAACTAGCCAGCCTGTGGAGCTACTTGAGTACCCACGGGCAGGCGAATGGGGAAAGAAATGTGATGTGTACACACAACAGAATATTGTTCAGTCTTAAAAGGGATCCCCTGCTGGGCTGTCAAGATGCTTGGTGGGTAAAGGTACTTGCTGCCCAGCCTGACTGACAACCAGAGTTTAATTATTGGACTCCACATGGTGAAGGAGAAAAGCAACTCCAACAGATTGTCCTCTAACCTTCATTATGCAGACTGTGGCATGCACACATCTGCGAGGGTGTGTGCACACACACAATAAATAAACGTAAAACCCGTTGGAGGGTGCTCTGCATTGGCAACAAGGCCAGCACATCCAGCATGTTCTCAGGTGTATGCAGGCTATAAAAACTGAACTTGTGGAAACACAGAGTAGAATGGCAGCTGCCAGTTGCTCATGGGCACAAATACGCAGCCGTGAGTCCTGGAGATCCAGTGCAGCCTGACACATGCAGTTAATAACACATGTATTAGAGATTCGGTAAGAATAGACCTGACGTGTTCTCGTGGCACACCAAAGGAACTGCTTAGGAAATGCATGTGCTAATCTACTTGACCATAAGGACCCTTTAGCTATCTATATGTGTGTCAAAACTTTATGCACTTCTTAAATATATGAAAAAAATCATAGAATTATTATTTGAAACCAATGCCTTTTTTTGTTCATGTTTCAGGAAGGCGATGTCTGGCCCAACTCATCAGCTGATATCACTGTGTACTTTAACCCCCTAGAGGCCAGGCTCTACCAGCAGACGATTTACTGTGACATTTCAGGTATGAACGTGCTTTGTGTGGTAACCAAGTTACCAAGTGCTCAGAACATATACATATGTGTGTACCTGTGCGTATACATGTGTGTATGTGTATGCAAATGTGTGTATACATGTATATGTATATTCACGTGTGTGTATAAATGTATGTGTATGTGAGTCCATGTGTGTATGTATGTGTGCATGTGTATATGTGCATGTGTACATGTGTAAAGTATATGTGTATGTGTGTGCATGTGTGTGTGTGTGTGTGTGTACAAGAATGTGAAGACTGTAGACTAAGGCCATTTGGTGCTACCTGAGATCAATAGAAGAATATTTGAGTCAAACTATGAGCTTCTCACATTTTTCTAGAACAGATGAAAGTTTCGTTTTTGCTCCATTTTTGTTTTTTGAGACAGGGCTTCACTCTGTAGGCCAGGCTGGCCTAAAACTTACTATGCAATCTAAACTGGCCACTAACTTGCAGTGATCCTGGTACTTCAGTCTCCTGCGAGCTGAGATTACATTGGGAACCATCACACATGACTAGATCAAGAGTCTCTTTAAAGTGTTTTAAAGAGACATTGTCCATGGGGGAAATAGAAAAACCCCTCTGTCTATTTCTTCTCAATGCTTAGAGCACCAAGACTGTTACTTGTGACATTTTCTTGCATGGTTGTTTGTTCATTTTATAATGCCCAGCTACTAATATTTAACATTTCTGTGAGTTGGAGGCCAGCCTGGTCTACAGAGTGAATTCCAGGACAGTCAGAGCTGTTACACAGAGAAACCCTGTCTCAAAAAACCAAAAAGAAGAGGAGGGGTGGTGGCAGATGAAGAAATAAATAAGTATACATGTGAATTTGTGTGCATTTGCACCTCCACACGTTTCTTGGCTGTTGCTGAGACATCCTGGAAACTGAGATCCACATAGCATTGAGCTCTTGAGTCATCCCCAAGCCTGGCTACAAAAAAAAAAACTGCTGAAAAGAGCTCACTGTTTCCGGGATGAGGCAGGAAAGAACGAACTTCCTCCAAGTCTGAGTGGAGGAAGTGATCAAAGAATGTCCAGAAGCTGCCAAAGGACTCCCACTGACGATCTTCAAACAAGTTAGGAATCAAATAATGCTGCTTACAGATTATGTCTGTGTTACATCCAAACAGGCATCGGAATCCACTGAATTAAAATGTGTCACATGACAATCGTTACCGCTATAAATAACTCAGGTCAAAAGTAATGGGGGAATTGTGGGTAGGACAGGATCCAATGTGGCCTCAAAATATCTTCCATCAAAATACTTAGCAGTTATGAAGTGGAGAAAGCTCAGTTTTACAGTGAAGAACATAAAACATGGCACCTCAGCTGTGGAACAGGTGGCCTGCTAGGACCTCCCACTAGGATGCAGGGAGGGCAAACCATCCTGCTGGTTATACCAGGACCAAACTACCTTAGCAAGTCTGATTCAGAGGGTGCTTCCAGCAAACCAGTGGAAGCACAGATTGTCTGGATCATCGCAGACTTCAAGGCCATGAAAGTTTGTAAAGGAAGGAAGAACTGTTCGAGACTCAAGAGAGCAGTCACATGTGATCTAGGCTGCAAAGCGCATCCGTGGGGAGTTCTTTGTCCTTCTAGGGAGATTCTTCTGCATTTAATTATTAATTTATTGATTCTTTGATTGTTTGTCAAGACAGTATCTCACTTTGTAGCCTAGGCAAACCTGAAACTCATTGTGTAGTCCAGGCAGGCCTCAAGCCTGAGAGACCATACCTCAGCTTCCCTAGTGCTAGGATCACAGGTGTGAGTCACCACATCCAGTTTCCGTATTTTTAAATCTTTAAGTTTTTTTTTAATGTTAATAGGAAAAGTAGGCAGACAGCAAAATTATAAGTCAAAAAGTAGCCTTTCCCCCATGTAGTACTGTCAAAAAGGATGCTGGGTGTTTTAGTGGGGGGGGGGGGGGAGCTTGCTAACACTTACATTGCTGTTTGTCCTAACTTCACACAATTCTCTTTGGTTCCCCAATATGAAAGGCAAATATTTAATTTACTTTTTTCTTCTCTTTTCTCCCATATGTTCTTTGAGTTATAATTTGCATACAGAGCCATCCTGTCTTTGCATTTTGACAAACCCAAGTAGTGGTGTCGCTACCACCCAAGTGGAGATATAGAAAACCCTGTCACCCCACACAGTTCCTTGTGCCCCCTTTTCAGGCAACAATAAGCCCCCATCTCACCCTTGACAAGCCAGTTATTTTTATCATGTTTACTTTGTGGGGTTTACTTACAGCTTTAAATTACATGAAGCCCTAATGGTTTTGTTCCCTGAACCTCATGACGTCTCTTGGTGTATAAAGATATTGGTAAACCTAACCTGCCCAACACTATTCTGCAACCTTTCCCCCTCTGCCTTTTATGAACCTTTCCAGTTTTTTTAAATAAGCTCATTATTGATCACCATAGTTAAGCTACTATTCATATAGATGCCACTTGAATGTGTCCCTAACGGAGGCCTATATCAAGTGGTCTCTCCTTTATACACCATCAGTCACTTGTGCTACCCACCCCTACTGTGCCATGCGTGGCTTGCCCTGGATACTATGGATGTTCTGATTATTTAAACTGGGAGGATGAGAGACGAGTCCACAACCACTGGAGGCCAGCCAGCCAGCTGCCCAGATACCACCCTTCTCTGCACGTTCCCCAGCCAGCCTAAGAATGTGCAGCAGGATGGGCTGCCAACCCAAGACTCTGCTAGCCTCCCCGTGAATACGCCTATCCTCTTAAACGTTATGGGGATCATTTTCTTGCTTTCCTGTGTAAAATTACCATCTGTGTATTCATCCCTAAGCAAAAGTGGTCTTGGTTTCCTTTTTTTTTTTTTAATTTCTGTGTGGGATTCATGCCGTATAGAGCCTATGTTGCAAGCACCAAGAACATAAATTTGTTTCATAAATGTTTGGTGAAAGAGCAAATAATTGAAACAAAAATATAAGCAAATGGGTAACCACATTCTGCTTTGACTGGGTGTTTTCCTTGCACATGGAGGAGGGATGCTCATGATGGCCCTGCCATGGGTACAGAATGGATGAGGAGTTTTGGGTCGGCATAAATCTCCTTCTATGCCACAGCTCAGCATCCAGGACACCTGGCTTCTTAGAGGATCTGCAGGAAATGTTTGGGAGGGTGGCCGTGTTCAGATGCAGACTGGAAATATGCCAGTATGTGCCCCCCATGCCACAGGTGGTGGGACCTCCTCCAGCTCCCTGGGGACACTGTTCTGGCATCGTTCCAGGGGGCTGGCTGCGCTCCAGGAGGTTCCCAAACAATGCACCACGAGTTGTATTCATCTATTGTTTCCTGTGGTTCCAAATTCTTCCCCAGCATTCTTCTCCTGGGTAAACGGAATGTAATTTTTCCATCTGTGTGACAGTCTTCTTTATTTTGTTAGTCATTTCCTAACCGATTCAGTTGCCAAGGAAGGGCTCTGTTTACATAGTAATTCCGTATTATCATTCCTGTAAGTTCCATGTAATTCTGTGTCCTTTGGGGGGCTGGTGATGATTGCTGGCTGTTACCGTCAACCAGCTGGCAAGACCCCCTGGCATTATGTCACTAAGAAATGTCTGCTAAGTGGATAAAAAAGCTCTTCCCTGCTGGCTCTCCTTTCAGTTGCCTTTGCTCTAAGCTACTGTAGTACTTGGTTTTTCTCACCTCTGTGCAAGATACCTGACCAAAGCAACATAAGGGAAGAAGGGCTTATTTTAACTTTTGGCCCTGAATATATAGCAGAGCCCACGCCAGTGAGAGCATATTGCTGAGACTCCTCACAGACCAGGAGGCAAAAGACTTGGGCTGGAAGTGGGGCCTGTAACCCACAAGGCTTGCTCCCCAAGAATTACTTTCTCCAGCCAGGAACTTCCTAAAAGTTCTAAAATCACCAAAAACAAAACAAAACAACAATAACAACAACAAAAAGCAATAAACCTCCACCAGACCAAGTGTGAGTCGATGGGGGACATCTCACATTCAAGCCCCAAAAGGTAACTATGTTTTAAAGAAAGAAGTGTGTGTGTGTGTGTGCGTGTGCGTGTGCGTGTGTGTGTGTGTGTGTGTGTGTGTGTGTCCGTGTCCAGAAGAGGATGTCTGATTCCCCTGACACTGGAGTCGTAGGTGTTAGGAACCCAACTCCGGTCCTCTGCGGGAGCAGCACATGCTCCTTACTGCTGTCACCTCTCTAGTTTTATCAGTTCTGGAAAATTCTCATTGTCTACCTCTTCAATGTTGCCTTCTTATCTTTCAGCTCTCAAGATGATTGTAGAATTTATCTCTTCTTCGATCTCCTTGTCTCTGATCGATTCTGTTTTCTATTGGATTTTTATTGCATTTGTATATGTGTGCATTTGGCACAGCACACGTGTGGAGGCCAGAGGACTACTTGGAGCTCCTTCTCTTCACACACACACACACACACACACACACACACACACACACCTAAAAATAGTAAAAATAAAATGTCTCAATTTCCCGTGGAAATGCAGAGAATCTAGATTACCTAAAATAACTTAGGGGAAGAATGAAGCGAGAGAGCTGGTGTGCCTGCCTGGCTTCCAGATGTCTAACTGCAAGATGGCCATCTTTATACTCTGTGCCTGTGAACTGTAATATAAATGATAAAACAATATGCTGAAGATTCTGAAAATACCACCAAATTGGCCTCTGGCTAGAGCTTGCCCTAGGTAGACAGAGGGCAATAACAAGATACGTAAAAGACTTAGATTTTCGTCAGGGAGCGATATGGGAAGATGAGCCAACAGGCACCCTAGGTTTTACCTAAGGAAAGTAGGAGGCCCATGGTCTCCACAGAACAGAACAGGTCAACTGCAGCAGCCCCTTCTGCATTTCTTTTGCACAAGGCAATGCAGGGGAATGTAGGGGCTGAATGCATGGCTTGCTACTTTGGTCAGTCCAGGGGCCTGAGAAAATACCACGGATTAGGTAGGTTATAAACGAGAGAAACTTTATGCCCCCTGATTTTGGAGGCTGAGCATGTGAGATCAAGGCAGCCACTAAGGGTCCTTTTCTCACAGCGCCATCTTGGGTGAGTCCTTACCCCATGGGAGTCCCTCTGGGCACTTTTGTAAGGACATGGACTTCATTCTTTCTGAAAGGTTCTCTGTTTGTCATTTCCACTTCATAATCCCTTGGAGATTAGCATTTTAGTGAGTGAATCTGGGGGTGGGCGGGGCGGGGGGAAGACATGACAGACATAGCCAATAACAAGCTTTTGAAGGCCTGTGCTTTTCATTTTCTGGTAATTAATGCAATGAGGTCTGTTGCCTTTAGTGATTTCAGGCTCATTAAATGTACCCTGTGGAGCATCCCTTTGTCTCTAATGAGTAAGGCCAGTTTACTCTAACCATACACAGAAGCTACAGTTATTTTTTAAATGCTTTAGGAGCTTGCTTGTCTAGGAAAGAATTTGTTCTTACAGTTTACTGCTCTTCTGTGTCTGTCCTTCTTGCTGCTTTTTGCCAAAACAAGAAAAATATCTGCTTAGAAAATCCTGTGAAAAAAGAACATCTGTAACATGACCCTAAGATTTAGACAGACCCCTGGAAATGCAGGGGTGCTGATTTCTGCACTCATTCTGTCCCCAGTACAGGAAGTGGCTATCTACAGACAGGACAGAAATAATTAATAATTAACAATCCCCAAAGAAACAGTGGTCCACCACTTTATTACAACACTTGTCTGTTTTCTGTTTGTGTGTTTTGTGTTTTGTTTGTTTGTTTAAGGAGGGCAGCCAAGGCAAAGATGGAGCTGGAGAAAGTTTAGATCTGATAGTTATCAATAGCCCTGCTGTTTATCCCATGATGCATTAGCAGTTCTCTCTCTCTCTCTGCCGGTCTGCAAATCGGGATCTCAATAAAAATACATTTTGCTTGACCATAGAGTCCAAGTCATTGCCAAGAGATTTGAACTCTGGAGTAATAGTGAAGGGTGACAGTGTTTGAGAGTTCTGAAAGTTTTACTTATATTCTAGAGCAGTGGTTCTCAACCTGTGGGTTGTGATCCCTTTGGGACAGAACGGCTCTTTCACAAGGGTCTCATATCAGATATTTATGTTACAATTCATAACAGTAGCAAAATTACAGTTATGAAATAGCAACAAAAATTTTATGATCAGGGTCCCCACAACCCCAGGGACTGTATTGAAGGTCCCAGCATTAGGAAGTCTGAGGACCCCTCCTGCCCGGTATTTGTCATCACTGATGTCTCCTTTCCAGGGTCAGGTGGAGTAAAGAAAACCCTCTGAATAGATTAACTATCCCAATTATTGTAAAGATCATTCATGTTTCCTATAGTCAAAGTTATAGCTGCCTGAGGACCATGATGTTGCCCCAAACTGGAATAACAAAAAGACAGTATCCTTGTCCCAAAATATAAAAAAGCTAGATGGCAACAGAAGACAATAAGATGTTCCAAGGCATTATAATGATGGCAACAATGAATTAAAACTGTTGCTTTGTGTCAAGTAAAGGATAACTATGTTACAACTCACCAGCTCAGAGAGGCTAGGGAACAGGGCTCAAGGGGAGGGGGTGGGATGCTTGGATCTCCCTGGGAAAGGGAATAGAAGAAATCCCCAGAGTAGACTAAGGGTGGGAGGGGATGGGAACAATGGACGATCAAGTTTGGGGGATGGGGGGAAGAGTACTGAATAAGACTACTTGAAAGGGTGGGGGGTATTAGGGTCCGGTAGAAACTTGATGCAAGGGAAACTCTCAGAAATAGTCAAAGATGACCGCATCTGAGACTCCTAGCAATAGCAGACACATAGCCCAAACCAGCCATCTCCTGTGACAAGATTGGTGTCTATCCCAATTGTTATCAGAGAGGCTTCATCCAGCAGCTGGTAGAAATGGATGCAGAGATTCTGATGCAGCCAGGCATCAGGCAGAGCTTGGGCGATCCTGCTGAAGAGAGGAAGAAGGATTGTTGGAGCTAAGGACACCAAAAGAAAATCCACAGAATCAACTAAACTGGGCTCACAGGGGCCCACAGGGACTAAACAGACAACCAGGGAGCCCGCATTGGACTGACCTAGGCCTTCTGCATATATGGGACAGTCGTATAGTTTATTGTTCTTGTGGGACTCCTAACAGTGGGAGCAGGGGCTGTCTCTAAGTCTTGCTGGCTTTTGGGACTCTATTCCTCATACTGGGTGGGCTTGCCCAGCCTTAATACAAGGGGAGATTCCTAGTCTATCTGCAACTTGATATGCCATGTTTTGTTGATATCCATGGGAGGCCTGCCCTTTTCTGAACAGAAACAGGGGAGGAGTGGATTCGGGGAGGCAAAAGGGAAGTGAGGGGGAGGGCATGCAAGGGAAATCTGTGGTCAGGATGTAAAATAAATAAATTACTTTAATTTTTAAAAATACCCCCCCCCAAAAAAACAGGATAGCTAAAACAACCCCGTACAATAAAAGAACTTCCAGAAGTAATACCATCTCTGATTTCAAACTCTACTATAGTAATAAATACCACATGGTATTAGCATAAAAGCAAACAGGTGGATCGATGGAATCAAATTGAAGACCCAGACATAAATCCACACACCTATGGACACCTGATTTGACACAAAGAAACCAAAATTATATAATGGAAAAAAGAAAGCATCTTCAACAAATGGTGCTGATCTAACTGGGTGTTGGTATGTAGAAGAATGCAAATTGGTCCATGTCTATCACCCTGCATAAAACTCACATCCAGGTGGATCATAGACCTCAACATAAATCCAGATACACTGAACCTGACAGAAGAGAAAGTAGAAAGTAATCTTGAATGCATAGGCACAAGAAACAGCTTCCTGAACAGATCACCAATAACACAAGCACTGAGATCGACAATTAATAAATGGGACCTCATGAAATTCTGTAAGGCAAAGATACTCCATCAGAAGGGCAAAATGGCAGCCTACAAAATGGGAAAAGATCTTCACCAACCCCACATTCAATAGAGGCCTGATCTCCAAAATAAATAAAGAACTCAAGAAATTAGATATTAACAAACAAAATAATGCAATTAAAAATAAGATACAGTTTTCTAAACAGAATTCTCAATGTATGAATATGTAGAGCTCAATAAAAATCTATTTAAAATGCCTGAGAAATACTTAAGAAAATATTCGACATCCTCATCTATCAGGGAAATAGAAATCTAAACAACTCTGAGATTCCATCTTATAGATGTTAGAATGGCTAAGATCAAAAAACACAAGCAACAGCTTATGCTGGAGAGGATGTGGAGCAAGGAGAACACCCTCCATTGCTGACAGGAGTGCAAACTTGTACAGCCAGTTTGGAAGTCAGTGTGGCAGTTTCTCAGAAAACTGGGAATCAATCTACCTCAAGACCTTTATCCATTCCTCAGCTGAGGGACATCTAGGTTGTTTCCAGGTTCTGGCTATTCCAAATTAAAGCTTCTATGAGCAAGTGTCCTTGTGTTATGGTTGAGTATCCTTTAGGGATACTGCTTTTGGGTATATAGCCAAAGGATGCTCAATCATACCACAAGGCTGCCTTCCTTAAACAAACAAACAAAAATTAAAAAAAAAAAACATGTGTTGTAATAAAGCAGTGGGCCACTGCTTCTCTGGGGGAGGGGACAGAGAGGAGAATGAAAGATAGCCTGGGAGGAGAGGAGGGAGAGGAGACTCTGGCTGAGATGTAAAATGAATAAACTAATTATTTAATTTTTTTAAAAAAAATGCCCAAAGAGATATGAGACAAAAAGTCTTTTTAAAAAATGTTGCTTGGTAGTTCTGAATTGTTTAATACTAAAAACTGAACCTAATAGGTCATCAAAAGTGTTTTGAGTATTCAAAGTCATGTACAGAGCAAGTATGCCCATTTGCCCAGGAATTAAGCCCAGCCATTGACAACCGGGACCTCACCGTGTGTGCATTGTCTGTATGGGTAAGGAAACAAGCAGTCGAGTGAAGAAGCCCACAGAGTGGGGGAGACTCCACACATCTGACGGGACTAGTGTTCAGAATATACACAGCCCGAAAACAGAGAGTGCAGGAAACAAATGACCCCTTCAAAGATGGGCTGCAGATCTAGACAGAGTTCTCAAAACAAGAAATAAAAATGGCTAAGAAATACCGCGGTAAATATTCGCCATCCTTAGCAATTAGGAATTCAAATGAAAACGACCTTGAGACTTCATCTCCCCCGCCAGACAAAGCAACTAATTACAAACGCTGGTGAGGTCGTGGGGGTGTAGGAGCTCTCGCTCCTTCATTCCGTGGTGCTGGGAATTCAAATTGGTGCGGCTGCTCTGGAAATCAGTCTGGAGAATTCTCAAACAATTAAAAATAAATCTACCATATGACCCAGCTATACTTCACAGATATTTGCTCCATAATGTCTATTCACAGTAGCTAGTCGATGGAAGCAACCTAAATGGCTTTCAGCAGATGAACGGATAATGAAAATGCCCACATATACTCAGTGGAATAATATTCAGATATAAGGAAAAGTGAACTTTTACATGAAATTTACAGGTAACTGGATGAACCCAGAAAAGAGCATACTGAGTGAGGCAACCAGACCCAGACAGACAGTCGTTGCATGTTTTCTCTCATTTGTGGTTCCTAGCTCCAAATCCTCAGATGAGCGTGCACAACATGGAGTAACCATAGAAACCAAGAAAGTATGCTACAGGCAGGTAGAGGCAAGGGGTGCGCTGCAACTGGAGGGAGGAGGGAGGTCAGTCAATACAGACACAGGAGAGACAAGGGACAGATGACACCAAGGTACCCAAGGTAGTTTCATAAGACCTCAAGGGATCAGTATTTTTATATTTACCTAAAACTATAATTGTATGCAGTGTGTGTGTGTGTGTGTGTGTGTGTGTGCGCGCGCGCGTGTGTGTATGTGGGTGATGGTGCTGGAGATGTAACCTGGGGTCTTGTTCATCCCATGCTTACACTCTTCCACTGAGCTTTCCTCCCCAACCCTATCTGACTGTATTCTTCACCCTCCCTCCCTCTGCCTGGCCCTGCCCTGCCTCTGGTAATCACTCCTCTACCCTCTACAACTGCAATGGGACCAGCTTTAGCATCTGCATAGAAATGAGAACACGTAGCATTTGCCTTTCTGGACCTGGAGGTTAACTTTCTTAATTGTCTTTTCCCTGATAAAATGTCAACCCAAATTGCTATGTAAGCTGTTCATTAAAGGTAAGCACCTAGCAATATTACTGTTTCCTAAAGATAAGAGCCAGCTTCCTCCTTGGTTAAATTCTAGTTCCCTCGGTACAGAGCAGTCCTGGGGAGTATTTGAGAAGCTCACACTTTACATTGGTAATAAGTCAAGGGTGATTTGGGCTAATTAAGTACTGTCTGACTAATAAAGAATTAATTTTTCAGGTCGAGAGATCCGCTTGCCCCTCCGAATCAGAGGAGAAGGAATGGGGCCCAAGATTCACTTTAACTTCGAATTACTGGACATTGGCAAAGTTTTCATTGGATCTGCCCACTGTTACGAGGTAGGCATTGCCATTGTTCACTGAGGCTTCTGACAGAACCTGGCTTTCTTCTCTTTGCTTCTTTTGATGTGGTTTTTATTTGATAGAGACTTTGTAAGTCACCTTCCTTGTCCACTTTCTGTCTCTATTCCAACCTCTCTCCTACCCACGCTAAGCTGAGTGTCTTCTCCCATCCTTTTTACTTTATCAAACGCTCAAACTCTTCAGCACTGTAATGTAATTGGCTTTATCCTTCTTGATTTGTGGGCCGCAGAGGGAAAAACCATAAATACACCTCCCCATCTGTCTAGTGCTTGTTCTCGGACAACCTAAATCCTACAGATCAGAGGAAAGAGGGCTGTGTGCATTTTCTCAATCCTAATGAGAATAGCTGTTTTCACACTTGAGGATCACCTCACAGTTTGCTCTTCCCCAGTCTGTGTTTTAAAAAACCAACCTTCTCGGTTTCTGAAGGAGAGTCCTGTTCTCTGTCTTTCCAATTAAGCGGAAACCGGAATTTTCCAGGATGAACTTACGGTTCTTCAGAGCTGGCGTCGCTCCAGCGCCACCTCACGGGCCAGCTTCTATAGGGTATACTTACTTACACATAGATACCAGTGGCTGCCATGGAAACCTGTTTTAGTGTCTCCTAAATTGTGAATGTTTGTATCTTATGAAGGCGATGCAAGCAGCTATTTAATAAGTGACACGTAGCTGTCAGGTTCTGGAATTTAGTGTACACACTGCACACACACGTGTGTGTGTGTGTGTGTGTGTGCGTGTGTAATTTGCAATCCTTACAGAATTGTGAAAGGCAGAGTCTTTTATCCTTATGTCTCCATTTCTGCCTGAGTAAGCTGGGGCATAGAGAAGTTTATCTAGTTAGGCTAACGCTGGATAAATATGGAGGGAAGGCTCAGCAGGTACTCCTATAGGAGAGTCTGGAGCCTGGGATCCCTCCCTCTTCACAGTGTTCACCTCCAGCACATTCCTGCAAGATTGCAGTCCCCCCGCCGCCACCCCCGCCCCAGCTCCATCACATCCTGGCTGAAGGATAAAGAGCTCTGAGGAACATAGATGAGGTTTTCATAGGAGGCAGTTAGAGGTGGCACGTCACACTGTCGCGCGTGTTCTATTGTTTGTCTGTGTCTGCGAGGGAGAAAAGAGTACAGCCATCGTGGCCGTATAGAAGACGGATGCAACTCTAAGTGCCGTAGGTGGCAGGAACTTGGCCAAGTTACTCAGCTTGTAAATGTCATGAGCGCTGGGCCACTGATGCCCACTATAGTATCTGCGAATAGGAGGAGCTTTACTGGCATTTCAGTCCTGCAGGTCCTCTGCAACCCATCTTTCCACGCCAAGTAGATCCAGCCTATAAGGAGAAGTGCCTTCATGGCATGGGGACAGTGTCCTTCATTCCCACGCTCACTAGGGTAACTGATCTAACTGAAGCAAAGCAAAGAAACACAGATGTCATTCTCAGGATTGATGATACACAAGGGAACACAATCTGAATGATATTAAGACGTAAAGGTACACAGCTAAAACCTCTGCTCTTGAGAGAAGAGTCCCGAGGCAGAAAAAGAGTATGATAGTTCTTATTCTTTGCTGTTGCTGTGTAATTTACCCCATATGCATTCTCCTTACACCTTACCGATTGCACTTTATGGATGCCACGTCACGAAAAGACAGTTCTAATGCAAAATAGATATGGTTTCCCCGAGTATAATAACAGTTTTTTTTTAGCAATTTAGTAGGCATGCCTAGACCTTAACTGCAGAGCAAAACCCCAGCCAGCCAAAGTGTCCAGTGAGGTGGGGCATCAGATTGGGCAGAGTTGAGAAGTGGCAGAGAGGGACATGGCGGGGTGCTCTCTGGGGGAGATTCTGCACTCTCAGCATCTCCAGTGCTGACGCTTCGTTGAGTCTCTCAATTTATTACATTACCTCCTTGAGAAATTTGAATAACTAGCTGCTGAGCTTAGTCATTGCTGAGCTTAGCAGATGCATAAAAAAAACCCTACACTTCCAAGAGTACGACACAGTAGTCTCCAGTGTAACCCAGAGGCAAAACAAACGGGAGGCTGGGTTCTATTATAAGTGACCCCTTTGTCCACAGAGTTGGACCTCAGGGGAAGGAGCCTCAGGATCATGTCCCAAACTATTAGCCAGATTCAGTATTCATTAACAGATGTTTCTTTGTCAAGAACAAGAGAATGGTATCATGTTCTCCAAGGTGGAGGAACTGGGGCTGGGAAGATGCCTCCCAAGTAAAGCTAAGTGTTTCCTGTGTAAGCATGAGGACCTGAGTTCATGTCCCTGGAAACCACATGAAACCTGGGCATGGTGGAACTTGCCTGCAATCCTAGTGCCAAGGAGATGGAGGCAGTAAGATCCCTGCACTGGCCAGCTAGTCTGACTAAACCAGTGAGCTCCAGGTTCAGTGAGAGACTCCATTTTAATAAATGAAGTGCAAAGTAATTGAAGATGGCGCTGGATATGACCTCTGGCTTCCACATGCACAGGTACACAGACATGCATCCATCTGCACACACAGGCACATACCCACAGGAAAGCACTCATGCAGTGCATGCATGCATGCACACAAATGCACACGCACACGCACACGCACACACACACACAGAGGGAGGGGGAAGAACTGTCACTGCTCAGAAAACCTGGGAAAGATAGTCATGTTAACCAAATAACAATAAAAGCAACACACGGGGATTTGTGCTTATGTCCAGAGAGACGCACAATGGGCCATGGATACCTTAGAGAGCAGCCTTCAAGGTCACGGACATAAACAAGATATATTGTAAATGTATGGGAAATTTTCAAAAATCGCTTACTTTTGAAAAGGGAATAGCCTACAAATTACAAGCATTTGTCAGTTACCCTGTAAGCACAGGTAACCTCTATGCCCGCAGCGCTGAGCGAGGGGCTGTGTCACTTTTATCTGTAAACTGTCGCCAGGTGCTACTGTCACAGCTACATGAACTAAGAAATCTACCCTTTCAGCAATATGAGGAGTTAGGAGGACAGATGGGGAAATTGGGGCATGGGGAACTTAGGGAGTTTGTCTAAACTGCCTAACTAGAAAGTCAAAGACAAATCTGGGACTTGAACCCAGGCTCTCTGGCTCCTGAGTCCTCAGCCAGAGTTATTTTCTGTGCGGTCTCTTTAAAAGAGAGAAAGAAGGATGCACAATTCAGACTCCCAGGGACTTTAGAACAAGGAAGGCTGGAAATAGACATAAAAAGACGAGCCAAGCAGCGAGCAAGCTTATTTATGGTTTTGTTTTGGCGCAGTGGTTATCGCTCACTGGCAGCAGAGGCTGTGCTCCTCTGCAGAGGGCGTGGTTTCTGGCCGACCTGCGCTCCGCTCTAAAGCTTGGTCTCCTGGACTCCTAGACACAGCTGATCTCCTTGGCCACCTAAGGCACTGTCCTGCCAGAGCAATAGGTGCCATGTGGTGGGGGCTTCCCTAGCAGGGCACTGGGTCCCCATCACTACACACACCGTCCTCGGGCTTCTCATCCTCACCACTCACTCTTATCCCAAACGGTGACCTGAGCCAGCCCGCCACACCTCACGTACCTCTTCCTCCCTGGATGGTGTCCTTTGGATCCTATAACCACGCCCCATCACAATCACTCTCTTCCTCAAGGTCAGGGTGACCTCTCATTATACATAGGACCCTGCACTCCTTTCCCAGAGCTCATTCTGATGACCTCTGTCTTCATTTGACTTTTCTGGGACTCCTTCCTTAGCTTCCAGCACGTTCCATCACTCCTTAGTGTGTCTCTGACGTGCCTCACATTTTTCTACTAAATTTCTGGATGTCCTTGGGCACTTCTCAGTCTTCACTTAACCTTAGCCTCTTCATGCATGTAAGAACTACATGCTACAACCCCCTCCTTGCTTGCTTTATAGAGCATATTTTTTGAGACAGGGTTTCTCTGTAGCTTTGGAGCCTGTCCTAGAACTTGCTCTATAGACCAGGCTGGCCTTGAACTCACAGATTATTTTTTTAAATTATTTAACTTTATTTTATGTGCATTGGTGTAAAGGTATCAGATCCTCTAGAACTGGAGTTACAGACAGTTGTGAGCTGCCATGTGGGTGCTGGGAATTGAACCCAGATCCTCTGGATATAGAGCATATTTAAGAGGTATTTAAAAATCTGCATACATAGATAGAATTATGGTCAGTCTCCATATAGTGTGCAGAGGACAGATAACTAACTTGGTTTGATTAACTTTCAATGTCTCGGGTATGGATTAAGGGATGTTCCTATACATCAAAAGAGGAAGCCAGTTACCTTTCTAGGTGTAAAGACAGAATTGTCAAGGAACAGAGGCAGTGTCTTTGGAGGCCAAGAATAGAACAGTGTGACTGTAGTGGGGGTTCATGCACACACACAGATGGTGAGATGCGGGGTGGGAGCATCAGAACGAAACCAGCTGTGGAGGACTCTGCGTGCCAGGCATGAGCTGCTCACATGCACACTCAAACCTACCGTGCCATCAGATAAGGACACTAGCCTGGTGCCAGGACATTAGCACACAGGAATAAATCATCTGTAGTGAAATGACTGCTTGCATAAGACTCCCCAACAGCCACTCATCCAATGCTGTGTGAGATGAACACATTCCAGGAAGATGAAATCACAGCACCACGGAGAGCATCCTTGTCACCCAGAGTTCCATCACAGGCACAGGCTGAGCAGTTGCTGCTGCTCCATTCTGATATGGTTTCTTCTCTTACAGCCTGTACTCAACCTTAGTTTCTTCATGCACTCGAGAGAATTATCTGTTGTAGTAAGGAGCTGCAGGCTGTGTTCCCTCCTTCCTGCAACAATCTGCCTTCCTGTGGTTGCTCTCTAGAGAATGTTCATTCATAGATATAATTACAACCAGCCTTTTAGTGGTATGAGTATAATTCAAATGACTAACAATTGTAAAGATTTTTAAATTTTCAAGTTATTTGTGTATGTAGGTGGGGAGTGTGTACCTGTAGTGTAGGTACCTGTGAAGTCCGTAGGCATCAGAGCTGTAGTTACAGGCAGTCAAGAACCACTCGGTATGATTCTAGGACCTGAACTTAGGTCCTCTATAAGGGCAGTATGCACCTTTAACCTCTGAGCCATCACTCTAGCTCCAAGTAACTAAATTTTAAAGAGAACACTGAAAGCATAAAATGACCGTGACTTAGGAGTCTAATCTTCAGGCATTCAGGATACCAGACGATTCATTTCTCCTGAGAGTTTCCTTTCATTATAATTCCTGCAGTTTTCCCTGATGCTGAATAAGACATCATGCATTTACCTGAAAACTGAGTGCAGTTCCCTTGCCCTGATCACCTTTGGCTTTGATTGGCACAGGCGATCCTATCCAACAAAGGCAGCATCGATGCCCTCTTCAATGTGATCCCTCCAACTTCAGCCCTGGGGGCCTGCTTTGTTTTCAATCCTAAAGAAGGCATCATTGAACCGAGTGGGGTCCAAGCTGTCCAGATCTCCTTCAGTTCTACCATCCTGGGGCACTTCGAGGAAGAGTTCCTGATCGACGTTAACGGGTCCCCGGAGCCTGTGAAGCTGACCATTAGGTATGGGACATTGTAACTTACATAGAAACCAACCGGACTTTTCCCTTCTGCTTTCTAGAGTCTGAAAAAGTAGGTCGTATCTTGGATGTCCATAACTGTCTGTTGATATGAACCCATCAGCATAATGGGATGTCTAAAATGCCCACCAGTGCTGCTTTCCTTAATGGATGTCATTATAATATGGATGCAGATGCTACCTGGATATCCGATTCTTCTATAAGTTGTAACTTATGCAATAAAGGTTTTAATGCAGACTTCTAGTTACGCTCATCCACATAATAACCAGGCCAGACCCCTCTGAGATTCTGCAATCAGCTGGGCGTGTTCAGGGTGGTGGTGTAGAGACTATGCCCTGTGGGTGAAGCTGTTTGGAGAAAACAGGTTGTTGCAGTAACACCTGAATCAGCCTGGGTTTTTGAAAACATCTTCTCTAGTCTCTCTGAACCTCTGTCAGTTATTTCTATTGTATGAAACTCTGTAAACTGTGTTATTTACAATGCCCGCGAGCAGTGTGAAAGTGACCACTTATTAGTCTCATAGCCAAGGCTAGATACTTACAGCTTTTTGGATAAAAAAAATGTTTTGAAGGGGTTCCAACTGTTTGTGGTCACTGATGGTCATGAATAGCAAGCAGAATTTGTCCTTGGGATTTGAAAAAAAAATCTCTTTTTGTAACAAACCAGGTAGGTATACAGTATTGACCCCTGGTGCTTAAAAAGACTGTTTCTACCAAATAGAAAGATCATACCTCAGATCACATCTCACATCACTCTGGCTCTGCTTTTTTTTTTTTTTTTTTAAAAAGAAATCCATGGTCATCTCTCTTAGGGTTAGTGATAGCAGCAGGTCCCATTCTTCTACAAACCAATGTGTCTCTTAGAGCCTGGAATAGCATTGGAAAGAGAGACAAACTGTGCTCTCTCTCCAAAAATGTATAGATCTCAGCTGGGCTGTGGTAGCACACACCTTTAATCCAAGCAGAGACAGGTGGATCTCTGTGAGTTCAAGGTCAGCCTAGTCTATAGAGAGAATTCTAGGACAGGCTCCAAAGCTACTGAGAAACCCTGTCTCAAAAAACAAACAAAAAATATATAGATCTCATTCAGAATCTTGATATCAGTCCAAAGGCAATTAATTACTTTTTATTCTCAGACTCAACCCAAGAATCCTTTTATATGCTGGATTGTGTCCCCAGACTTTCAGTGTTGAGTCTTAGCACCTCGGAATGTGACTGTTCTTGGAGAGGAGACCCTTGAGTAGGTAATTAAGTTAGGATGAGGTCATATGGTTGGGCTCTAATCCAATAGATTTGGGTTAGCAGTGAGGATTAGGACACAGACACAGACAAAGGCACAAGTAAAGATGCCTTTTCCAGGAGAGGGCAGAAGCTCGGGAAGCAGCAGCTGCTGCCCAGCCTCACCCTTCCAAGAAGGATGAGAATGAGTTCCTGCCACTCGCTGTTCAGTGTGTATGTAGCATTTGACGCTGTGGTTGTTACAGACAGTTCCGAATAATTAAGGAGTGCAAATGGCCATGCCCCATGGGGTGTATGCATGGCACTCGGCCCATCACATCAGTTAGGATTTTCTTAAAGCCTCAAGACTTCTCTGAAATACTCTTAAGATGCTTGGAATTTCTCTCAATATATCTGTGTTTGTTATAATAGCAAAAGTCAGTTCAGGCACAGTGTTTGTCACACATCTGTCATCCCAGTCTTGGGAGGTAGAGTCAGGAAGATTAGGAGTTCAAGATCATCTTGAGTTTTATGGCAAGTTTGAGGTCAGCATGGGCTACAGGAAACCCTATCTTTAAAAAACTATTAAAAATTAGAGTTGTGTGGGTGGTGGCAGCACACGCCTTTAATCCCAGCTCTTGGAGGCAGAGGCAAGTGGATCTCAGTGAGTTCGAGGCCAAGCTGGCCTACAGAGTTGAGTTCCAGGACAACCAGGGCTGTTACATAGTGAAAGCCTGTCTTGAAAAAAAAATGGAGTTGTTTCCCAAATATTTGAAAGTGCATTCCATTCTCCTCCAGAAGGTGCGACATATGTGCACTGACCCATGATTTACGTCCTCCAGGCGTCTGTCCCGTAGGAGAAAGATGAACGGACACTTTCCCGCAGCGTGAGCATCAGCTCGTTTCTTATGTCCAGAGCAGCTCGTACCTCATGGCAATCTGTTCATCTGGGCCTCACGGCTTCTTTATCATCCCGAACAGATCAATTCTTTAAGCTTTTGAATAAAAGTTTTCGACTTGATTCAATTTCTTGACATCAAAATGTCAAGAGTCATACCCCCTACAATATCTAGCATGTCAACATGCCTCCATACAAAGACATGCTGAAAATAAAAACTTACACATCTCCTCCTGTGTATCTTTAAGACAACTGATAAACCACCATATAAAAAGATTAAACACCAGGATCAAATGGATTTTACTTCAGAAATTCAAGGCTGGCTCACATATGGAATTCAGTCTATATGATGCAACATATACAGTATCAACAAAAATCAAAGAATCAAAGAAGAATCCAGATGGTTATCTCAGTAAATATAAAAAGGCATTTGCCAAAATCCATAGTCTTTCATGATTTAAAAAGGAAAAGAACTCAAAGCTTAATAATATAAAGAGATTCTCTCAGCATAAATGGGAGACCCAAATTCAAGAGCCAACACAATGAAACTGTTTAAAGTATGCACACATAAATATGCATGACTCTGGATTAGACACTGGTTTCTCAAACAAGACACACCTAAGCACAAAACAAGCAAAGATGAATAAATAAATTAGACTTCATCAAAATGTAAAAAGATTTGAGCTTCAAAGTACTATCAAACCAAATGGGAGATCATATTTGCAATCCACATATCTAATAAGGGATATATATATATATATATATATTTCTATGTATATATATGTAAAACAGTTACAATGCAATAAAAAGACAAATAACAAAATTTAGAACTGTGCAAAGCTTTTTAAGTAACAGCATGATTGGGGAGATGCTTATCAAGAAAACCTACCTCACCACCGTGTGGTTGGCCATAAGGAACAAAATGGAAACGCGACCACTAGTGAGAATTTGGAGGAATCAGCACATGCACACATTGATGATGCTTACTGCTGACTGTCCACTTGGCGGGATCCAGAATCACCCAGGAGATAAACCTTTGGGCTTGTTTGTGCTGGAGTCTCTAGATTGCATTAATTTTGGTGGGAAGATCCACTTCATATGTGTGTAGCACAATTCCGTGGGCTGGAGTCTCGGCCTAAATAAGAAGGAGAAAGATTCCTGACTGCAGGTGCAATGTGACCAGTGAGTGGCCTCACGCTCATGCTGCCTTCCCTGTCATGGTGGACTGTGCCCTCAAACTGTGATCCACGGTAAACCCTTCCTTTCTTACAGATATTGTGTCGCAGGAATGGGACAACTCATACACACTGATGGAAATGTGAGCTATTGCAGCCAGTTTGATTAATAGTCTTGTCCTTACTCAAGTAGATGAACACTGACCCAGCAGTTCTATTCCAGAGGATATACTCAGAAGAACTGAAGGCGTATGCCCATGCACAAACTTGCATGTGAATGTTTATAACATCATTATTCATATTAGGCAAAGAAAAGCAAAATATGACACATCTATTCATGAAACGTCATCGACCACAAAAAGGTGAAAAAAGAAAGAAGAGTGGATACGTGCTATGATGTAGTACAATGGATGGAACCTTAAACCAGCTCAACAAAAGAAAGAAGCCAGTAATAAGCACATGCATGCACATGTACACACACATATAATTCCAGTTATTTGAAATGTTGAAAATAAGCAAAGTCATGCAAATCGGTAGGTTAAGGATAGCACGTGAAAGATGAGGGTGACAGCTAAGAGCCTGGGTCTCTTTCGGAGGCACTGGAAGCGTTCTGTAATTGTGCTTGTCACGCTTCCTGTTACTAGCCCAATGTTATCAACTGAACACTTTAAATGCCTGAGTTGTGAATGTACGTAAGTTATATCTCAATGACACTGTTTTTAAAGCAAATTTCTGAGAGCCTGTAATATTGAGTGAGGACTCTGCTGTCTCCTGAGTATATTCTTTCACATTGTGTGTGTGAGTGCTTGCAGGTGTGTGCCGACGAGCTTGAAGAGCCGGACTAGGGGGTCAGCTCCAGAGTTATGGTCAGCCGTGAGCTGCCCAACGTGGGTGTTGGGAACTGAACCCAGGCTCTCTGCAAGAGCGGCGGTGCTCTTTACCACTGAACTGTCTCAGCCACACGAGTGGTTCTTTACTCCCTATCTCTTCTCAGAATCACAAAGTAGAAATTCATGTCATTAGCAGAAAAACAGTTAAGGTGACTGAGATTTTCTACTGTGTATATAGGATTTAAACAATAAGCAGAACTTGGACTAAAACCCCATTTGCTCTCTGTTGGTTAAATTTCTACCTTTTGAACCTTTTCCCCCAAGTTCCCATGCTCCCCCTCCACCTTTTTTTTTTTTTTTTTTTTTTTTGCTTTCTCTCAATGAAAAGGGAAACTCAACTGTGGAGGAAATGCTTGGGCTTTATCCCTAAACAAATTACCAGTTACTAAAGAGGGAAAACAAACCTGCATAGATTTTCTTCCTTACTTAACTTCCTCTCAAACTCAGTGTTGCATGTGTTCAAAAGTATCTTAGCATTTTAAACCATGCCCAGTAAGGTAGAAAGTCCATGAGCCACTGGTATCATAAGTAAGAGTCTAGTTATATAAAAAAGAATATGCAATAGATCATATTCCCAGCCCTGCATTAGAATTATGACTTCAGTTATAACGTTGAGGGGCAAACTTTCTCAGGCCCCAATGTCTCAAGAAATGCCTATGAAGTTAATAGTGTGAATTCTAGAATTTTGTTTCTTATTCTTTTATTACCAGGTGCCCTGCCCCAGACTCCATGTATTTTGGGCGAATATACTTTATAGGAGAACAAATACACATTTGCTGTTTCTAATAATCCTCTAATTACATGTCACAATATTTTAAGTGATTGAATAAGCTATGTTATGAAATTAATGTGCTTTTTAAACCTATCCCAACAAACAATCTTGTTCTCTCTCTCAGCATATGTAATTTTATAAGCTTTCAATTATGGCATAGATATATTTGATATTCAAATTGTCTCACTTAACTTGTCGTGGTGGTCCAATCAGTCCGAGTCTTTGGGACAGTCATGTTACCAAGTCCAGGTGGCATCATTTAGCCACAGGTCTCTCAGTGACCAGAGCCTTTGATGGCATATGATTTATCTCTGTGTCTTTCAGCTTCTGCACTGATGAAATGGCGCCTTGGTGCCGCTTCCCCTGCTCTTCTCCTACTTCCTTTCATCCCTGTTCGTTTCATATACTTTTTGATCTACTTGAAACTTTGCCCCAACCCCCCAAAGTGTCTTTTCCAACTCAGCGGTATAAGCTGGGAGCTTCTTTGGCTTCATTCTCAGCTGAATCCTAACGCACTGCTGAGTACCAGACAGGCTCCTGGAGATCAGCTCGGATCATCAGCCTAACACAAGGTCATGAGAACAGATTTGCAGCTTACCATGTTGAGTCTTGGCTGTGGTCACCCCTCGGCCTTAGCACAGTAGATCTATGTCTCCAGCAGCCAGCACTGTTACTGGGGCACCAGCAAGTCGTATGTGGCATAACTGGTATCTGTGTGTCTCTAACATTTAAAGCTTTGCCAAGTATACAGACTGTTCAACCCTTACCTTTGCTGTAGACATTTTAAAAGGTTGATTATGGAGAACAATGATTGTTGTTTAACCAGTAAACAAGAATACCTGCCATATAAACTTTCTTTGGCTATTGAAAAGATTGGCACAAATTTAGTAGAGTAAGACAATATATATTTATTATTTTAGAGATCTGTAGGTTAGACCTCAATACTGGTCTTAATTGAGCCGAGATGCAGGTAATGACAGAACTATGAATCTTTCTGGAAGCCCCAGAAGACAATCCACTCCCCTAGCTTTCTCAGCATCTTCAAGGCTGGCCATCCTCTCTGACCAGTGTTGGCAGCAGCACTAGTCTACGGGTAGAAATGTTTAGGAGGGAGTTTGAAAGCGTCTCTATTTAGTGAAACAGCAGTGGCTGGTTCTCACGTAAGGGCCTGTGACCTCTCCAACCATGGGATTCTTTTGAAACAAGGGTTACAATACCAGATACGATTTTTTCCCCATGGAACTAGCCTAAAATCCAACCAGGTTGGTTACCTTAGTAACAGTCATGTTGCTATCATACCAGTGAGCCTGTCTTGCTTGTCAGGTTAGGATTGTAGTGTGCAGGGTTCGCTGCTGAGTAAGATCCTGGATCCTTTTTTCTCCGAGGGCCTGCATAGCGCCGTCCAACACTATGAAAGCTAGCCCACGCGGAGGACATTTCCAACGTGCATTTTATTTTATTTTTTTTTAATATTTATTTATTTATTATGTATACAATATTCTGTCTGTGTGTATGTCTGCAGGCCAGAAGAGGGCACCAGACCTCATTACAGATGGTTGTGAGCCACCATGTGGTTGCCGGGAATTGAACTCAGGACCTTTGGAAGAGCAGGCAATGCTCTTAACCACTGAGCCATCTCTCCAGCCCCCATGCGTTTTATTTTTGTTTTTAGCTATTTATTTTGTCTTTAATTGTGTGTATTGCAGTGGGAGGGGGGGCATGTGCACATATGAGTGCAGGTGCCCAGGGGTCAGAAGAAAGCATCAGATTCCCCGGATGTGGAGTTAAAGGCAGTGTTAGCCACCCTGTGTGGGTGCTGGGGACTAGATTCCAGTCCTCTGCAAGAACAGTACATGCTCTTAACCATTGAGCAATCTTTCCCAATTTTTCTTTCTTGATGAGCTGATTGCTTTACAGAGTGTATAATTCATCCAAATTTACCACATTTTGTGCATTATTTTGGTTATCTGGTTGCTTCTTCCCTGGTCACAAGGAGGAATAACATTATACACTAATTACACTGGCATTTCCTAAAACCTATAGTTCGAGACCTGAAGACTTTTCTGGATATTGGTGTGTGGTGTGCATGTGTGTATGTATTTGTGTTCACAAGTGTGTGAACATTTATGTGCACCTGCCTGTGGAGGCCCAGTGTGACATCAGGTGTCTTCCTCAATCACTCTGCTTTATTTATGAGGCGGGGTCTCTCACTGAGCCTGAAGCTCACCAGTTCTGGTTAGTCTAGCTAGACGTCATGCTGCCCCAGGGACTCCCTGTCTCTGCCTCACAAGTGCTGGTATTACAAGTGACCACTACGCTTGCCCAACTTTTATATAGTCGCTAGGATCCATACTCTTATGAAAACCCTGCCACACAAGTGCTGTGCCCGCCAGGATACACCACACACTATGAAAAGTGATTGTAAAGGCTACTAGAATGGCCTGTCATGTCATGGCCACTTAGACTCTGTCACCGATTTCATGCCAATGTTGGTTTATTCATGTGTATTCTCTTCCTGGTTCTGAGCATTACCTTGACCTGCTGGAGTCATCCCTACTTCCTGTTTGTGTTCTGACTTTCAGAGGGTGTGTCATTGGACCTACATTCCATTTTAATGTCCCTGCTCTGCACTTCGGTGATGTTTCCTATGGTGAGTAACTTTTTTTCTTTTTTGGTGTGTGTGTGTGTGTGTGTGTGTGTGTGTGTGTGTGTACACATCCGTGCACACACGTGCATGCACACTTATGTGTGTGTACATATGAAATCTGGAGGATAACCATGAATGAATACCACCTACCTCCTTTGAGACAATCTCTTTCATTGGCCTGGAGCTCACCAATTAGCCTAGGCTCTCTGGCCATTGAGCCCTGGGGACCCTTCTGCCCCCCCCCCCAGCACTGGGATTATAAGCACATGCCACCACACTTGTCTTTTTATGTAAGTTTCAAGGATCAAACTCAGGTCCTTGTGCTAGCAAATGACCTTGACACAAGCTAAAGTCATCTGAGAAAAGGGAACCTCTATTGAGAAAATGCCTCCATCAAATTGACCTGTAGACAAGCCTAAGGGGCATTTTCTTGGTTAATTTGATAGTAGAGGGCCTGGTGATGCCATCCTTGGGCAGGTGGTCCTGGGTTGTAGAAAAGAACAGGCTGAGTGGGCTATGGAGAGCAAGCCAGTAAGAAGCATCCTTTCATAGTCTCCGCTTCAGTGCCTACCTCTAGGTTCCCACTGAGTACCTTCCCTTCTATGACAGACCATTACCTGGAAGTGTAAACCACATAAACCCTTTCCTCCCCATGCTGCTTTTGGTCATGGCGTTTATCACAGCAATCAAATGCAAACTAACGCACTAACTAAGCCATTCAGCCAAGTCCCAGCTTTCCATTTTAAACTTAGAAATTGGATAGATTACTTTTTTGGTCTCTACCCAGGAGACGGAAGGTTTACAAAGCTCCTCACTTAACATTTTAATAGCTAGTCAAGAGAGTCTCTTCCTCTGCAGCACTGTTTCTAAATTATATGTAAAGTAGAAACTAGGTCCTGTGCATGAAGAGTTGTCCACAGCAACCTCATGTATCTTTTCACTGCCTGAAAAGATTTGGAGGAGGTGGTGATGGTGGTGATGGTGATTTTGCTTTGCTTCCTTGCAGTGCTGGTATCAAACCCAGGGCTTTGTGCATGTGGCCAGTACTCTGTCGGTGAACAAATCTCCCAGACCTGCCCTGTATCTAAATGCAAATTCTGATTTGCCTGTCTGCCTGCACAACAGCTTAGAGAGATGCTTCCGAGTTTAAGTGGGCTTGATGTGGTTTGCTTCCAGGGTTCGGTTGCTCCAGGTTGAAGGATGTCCCATCTGTTTGTGTTGTTGTCTCTCTCAGTGTCTGCCTTGTGACATTTTTTCCTGTATATGTCTCCCCACTGATAAAAGTGACAGCAGCAGCAGCAGCAACAGCAACAGCAGCAACAGCATTCCCCTTGCTCATTTCTTGTGGCTTTTCACTCCTGAGTGTATGGCGTGTAGGGGTGTGTTTGAACCTAACAGTCCTCCACAGAGATACAGCCACTGTCTCCAACAAGCAAAATTGGACTTTTAAATTATTTGCCAAAGACACGCAGCATTGATAGACTTACTATTTATTTTGAGACCTGCTTTCAACTGGGATGGTGCCCCAGTGAGGCAAAATTTGGTCCTTAACAATAAAAAAATTATATTTATGATCTTCCAATGTCCAAGCCTATATAACCAAATCCTACTCCTAATTCCTCTTGAGAAAGAGAATTTAAATCGTATTTAGTGTGTTAATTTGCTCTGATTTGAAATTAATTTGCCCTTCTATTTAGAAGGTGATAATAGGAAAAGCCCGAAATAAGAACTGTTCATTTAAATCTGCATCCCTGCTTTTTCTAGTTCTAGTTCCTGTTTGTCTTGCTTCATGTTGAATGGACCCTGTCTACTGTGGGAAATTGTTCTTTAGGCAAAAATCTATTCATAATGCGTTTGTCAGTTGCTTTACATTTGGATGTCTGGAAAATTTTACTTATTCAGAAAACATTGTGTGAAGCCCCCGGCGTGCTTTACAATGCATAAAGTTATATAATCTAGTATATATACTTCTCCTAGACTGTATATCTCCTGTCCAGAACTCTGCCTGTGACAAACTACAAAGTGCCACCTCATTTGAAAAATGACCCATATGATCCCCACTGCTTTGAGAAGATTCGTGGTCTACTAGGAACACTAGGATCCTCTTGTCTGAAATATTATATCCCATGAGGCCCCCCCCCCAAAGTCTCTCCACTGTCATTCAATTTTTGGTCATGTATGTTACTGCATCAGTGTGGCATCTTCTGTTGGGGGCCCATTGTCTATTGGTGAACTCATGTCCCCACACATCATCTTTTTTGAAGAATCTGCTGATGATGATTCCAAGTGCTCTTGTGATCTACAGCTTCCAGTTTCTTCAAGAAGTCTTGAGGGTGAAGATCCTGCACAGTGGTGGAGCTCTTGCTTAGCATGTTCAAGGCCCTGGATCCAAGTTTTACAAGTCAAACAACTGTCAGACAGACAGACAGACAGACAGACAGACACCTTTTTTGGATTTATTTATTTTTAGTTTATGTGCATGAGTGTTTTGCCTGCATATATGCAACTACACCTTGTGCATGCAATGCCCACTAGAGACCAGAAGAGAGCATAAGGACCCCTGGAACTAGAGTTCCAGACAGTTGTGAGCCACTATTTAGATGCTAGGAATCAAACCAGGGTCCTCTGCAAAAGTAGTCAGTGGTCTTAAATGCTGAGCCAACTTAGCCCCAAGAAAGATCTTCTTAAGGGTCTTTTGGGGTTAGATAAAATGTAGATGTCGAAGGAGAATTAAATTTTTAGAATAGTTTCCTTCAAGTCAATATTGAGCACAGGAGGAAGTATAAGCACCTCTGTGACTCCCTGAACAATCTGTCCAGCCGCGTTGTTAATTTTCCTAAGCTACAGACACTAACAGGAGAGAATACAGATGTTGAGAACTGTAAACGACTTTAATTCAGGAAGAACTGTAGGTAGAACAGACTGCAGATGGAATAGGGGAGCCAAAAAAAACTAGGCATAGAATTCTTACTAATACCCACTGGGTCTTTAACAAGCCACCATCCCCTCCTTAGGCCTTGTGAAGGATGGGGGCAACACAGACACTAGTACAAGACTGTCCTAAGTAAGTTTTAATGAGATTTATTCGGTGAAAAAATCTAGCCAGGGGAATTGGCCTGGGCAATTATTTGAAGGACCATGTAACTAGAGAGTCCACTTTTCATAATACCCTATATTAGTAGACCATTTACTCATTCACAGCCAGATAGGTATAGTTTTCAGAGTCATTACTGGGCAAGCTCTGGAGAGTCCAGTATAGCAATCACATGCTATTGAAGGTGACTTTCCATCAGCCTCTCTGAGATTTCTAAAAGAAGGTGGGTTTAGGTAGAAAAGTAGATGCTGTCTCTAGAAAAACCAACGATGTAAATTACCCTGTGGTTATTATTGCTCTAAAAGTGATAGCAACGTAACAGACACCCAGGAAATCTAGCAAGAAGTCAATTTATTGCTGTCCCAGCAAAGGAAACCCGCATCTCTTCCAAAAGGAGTGCGAGTCTCACCAAGGGGAAGGCAATGGGGCCAGATGTGACCTGAAGCAGAACTCTGGGGAGGTGAACTAGTGTTAGTAGCTGGCTGACTCTAACTCAGATGACCACGTCTTTCCTGGGGGAGGCTATTACGACGTACTGTGTCATCAGCCCTAAGAGCATGATTCTCATAAAGGACAAGTGCAAATCTTGTCACCTCCTGGCAAGTTCTAAGTCAAACAGCAGACAAAACCATGTAGGCTTCTCCTTCAACATATTGACAGACAGGAGTGAGAATGAGCCTAGATTTTAAAAATCTGTTTTTTTATGCAGAGTATAAAGGCAGAGTACACTCTACGAGACAATTTTAAATTGCCTTGGTTGACAATCAAGGGACTTGGCTTGTGTCACTGTTTAACCTGCATGACTTAATGCATGACTAATACTCTTTAGTTAATTCACGAATGAATGAAGTGTATTTATTGATTGTATGATTAATGTTTTAAGGAGATAAGAAGGGATGGATGTGAGCAAAGAGAGTGAATGGCATACATTTGCAAAGATGAGGATGTCACAACGAAACCCATTATTTTATACGTACATATAAAAGATGTTTAAAGAGGGCCTAGGGACTTGGCTGAGCTGACGAAGTACTGTGAGAGCGAGAACCTGAAGTTATCTCCCAGAACCCCCATGAACTCTCCGGACGCAGCAGAGCATATTTATAGTCCCAGTACTGGGGAAGCAGAGACAGGAGGGTTCCTGAGCTTTGCTGGACCGCCAGTCTAAGCAAACCAGAAAACTCCAGGTTTGGTGATAAACTCTGTATCAAGAAATAAAGTGGATAGTGATTGAGGAACATTGACTTCTGACCCCCACACATACCCACACATATGCACACACAATAAACAAACGAACGAACAAACTTAAGACAAGTTGGAACGTAGTGAGGAACGGTGATGAACTACATACACAATGCCAGCCTGTTGCTAGGGGAGATTTATTGGCCAAGGGAGGCTGTTGGGAGAAGGGAGTCTTTCTTATCTCATGCTTTGTTTTCCAGGATTTCCCCATACTTTGATGTGTTCCCTCAATAACACATCTTTGGTCTCCATGACCTTCAGATTGCGTGTCCGTGGGGACGGCGATGGCCTGCAAAGCATCCCCAGTTACTCTCAGGGGTCAGACAGCAAGAGACGGTCTTGGGTTAATACCGAACTATCCACCACGAAACCCAAAGAATTCACCATCACTCCCAGCAGCGGCACCATACGTGCCCAGGGGTTTGCTGCCATCAAGGTAAGGTGCACAGACTTCAGCACACACTGCCAAATACCAACCTCTCAGATAGCCACTGATACCTCACGTAGGGTTTTCTGGGAGTGCCAGGGGAATTGGTGTTGGTTGTTTTTACTCTTTGCTCTTTTGGCTCTTTGTTCTTTGTGGGCCTGCCACCCAGCTCCCAAATAAACACATATGGAGGCTTATGCTTTCTTATAAATACCTAGCCTTAGCTTGGCTTGTTTCTAGCCAGCTTTTCTAACTTAAATTGTCCCATTTACCTTTTGCCTTTCTCTATTTTTGTATACCTTTCTTTACTTCTTACTCTGTGACTTGCTGTATAGCTGGGTGGCTGGTCCCTGATGTCCTCCTCTCTTTCCTCATTCCTCAATCTTCTCCTCACAGATTTCTCCTCCTATTTATTCTCTCTGCCAGTCAGCCCCACCTATCCTTTCTCCTGTCTCACTATTGGCCATTCAGCTCTTTATTAGACCAATCAGGTGTTTTAGACAGGCAAAATAACACAGCTTCGTGGAGTTAAAATGATGCAACGTATCTTTGCATCATTAAAACAAATGTTCCACAGCATAAACAAATCTAACACACCTTAAAATAATATTCCATAACAGGGAATCACGTGCAAAACTGAGCCCATAGGAAAAAAGTCTCTGAGACCACAGAACCCAACACAAAAGGGCTGGGCAAAGACATTCACACTGCTCATGTTACTGGACTTGCTCAGGCTAGAGCCTGTGCTCAGTCAGCGCTAGCAAGCCAGTCCTCAATAAGCCAAGGAGAGAGACAAATTCCCACCATGGGACGAACAAAGAAATTTCTTGGTACCCACTCCCCAGTCGTCTTGGGGTCCTGACATGAGATTTAAGTATAGCAGTTCTGGTCTAGGTGTGGCCTCACCCACCATCACAGTCTCAGCTCCGGTTTCTCCTTTGAGGTGGTCTGACCAATTTTTGGAACTGTGTAAGGTCCCTTTTCAGGAGGCGAGTCCCCCCACTGGCTAGCACCACGCAGCAGCCTTCTCCAGCTTGAGATTTCAGGAGTTGATGGGAAGGGGATTCCAGTTCCTTGGAAAACACTGTTTCAATAGTCTAAGTATCTCTTTAGAATAACCGTGTTCCCCCAGCCCAGCTACGCTCCAGTTGCTTTACATGGCTGTAGGTGTATCTCCTTCACAGGAACTACAGCTTCTAGTTCTTTCTAGTGTAGTCACAGCTCCAGGCAGACAGCCCACCCCACTGACACTCACGGAAGAGAAGAACTCAGCTCAGACTCTGGCTTCAGACTCATATCCTCCACCACCAAAAACATTGTATTTATGCCAAGCTGACAGCCAGACCATTCAGGTTTGCAGTATAAATCTGGATCCTGGCAAATGTGTGTGTGATCCCACAGGAAAAGGGATGCAAAGGTGGTCAGCACCCTATCCTCCCTCACCTTGGGCTTGGTTTCCCGAGATGAGGTCAATGTAGTGGACTTAGTGACGGTCTCCTGGTGCCATCAGCAGGATTGTTTCACAGTTAACTGAGAAGGGTTTCAGCTGCCTCCCTTCACCTTTGCTGCTCCCGACACCGAGATCTAGCAGAAAGGAAGGCCGCTAAACCAAAGTGATGATTTCTGGGAAAGGAAGACTGCGTAACTAAGACAGCTAATTCTTTAGCTATTATCATCAACTATTTAATCCAGTCACTGTTCCATCTCCAAATTTGTTTTAGAAGCTTCGCAGTCTCTTCCTGGGATCTATTCATCTTAACTCTTCATCTGGGACTTTTTAGCTCTTCCGTGGGCTTCTGCAGGGGTCTAAGGAGGTTTGCTATGGCATCACAGTCTCTAACTGGCTTTTCCTAGTGAGGAGCTCAACTGCAGCCGTTTTATCTTTTGCTTGATGCTCAGCCTCCATGCAGTCTGTCTTTCCTTTTGCCCCTAGAAGTAGCACAGGAGCGATTGAAGACAGCATCTCTCCCCCAGCTTCCTCCCGGAACCCCTTGACTTTCTTCCTGTGGCACACAATTCCAGCACATAACAAGGGGTTCCAGTCATGCATGTGGACATCCTCAGCTTTTCTCCAAACCTGACAAATTTTCTGGTCAAGTCCATGCCTCCCTTCTTTTTATTTTTCCTGTATATTTGGCAGACTCTCTCTCTCTGACTTCATCTCTCCCTCTGATCCGCACCTCAGCAAGGTCTGTGTGGACTCAAATCTGCATGTGGCAAGTCCCTCTGCAACCAAAAAGATTTTAATTAGTGCCTGATACATAATTTATAGACAGAAAACCCTTAGCCCATGCCAGAAGCTGTTTTCCAGACTAACAAGTATCCCTTCCAGTAGAAATCATTTGGAAGCAATTAAAAGTTGTAACGAGGCTTTCAGAGGGCCTAAACACAAAGTTTGACAGCAGTAAATACAAACATAGGCTAAAATGTTCTGGGTAGATTGTCCTCAGGTGGACCTGGCTTGGCCCTTCCTATTTTTTGTTTTCTGCTCTAATAATGAAAACGGAAAGAGGAGGCAGATTTCTAGTTTGAAAAACTGACTGCCCCTGCCAGTTTCTGAAGAATACACAATTATTTTCATTTCCCTTTCATGTAAGAGAAAATTCACTATGCTGTTTACTCAATTATATTGCGGTTTTATCATTTAGATAGCTGCCTGTAGCATAAAGAACAATTTAAACTGCAATAATGAAGGTCTGTTTGTTACTTCTCACCACCTGTGGTCATTTTCCCCCCTTGTGTGGGTGTGAAGTCCCCACGATAAAAAAGCACCTCAGAAATGAGCCAGCCTATTGTGCTCATAGCATCGGGTTTCTAACCCAGCATTTGAAAACATCCACCATGCCCGACCCCCCAATGTAACTTGTTCTCTGTAAAACACCAGCCGTCTAGCAAAGCACTTAGAAGTCATGCTGACTCCAGGGCCTGCCCCGGCTCCCGGCTCCAGGCTCCCCCATGCAGAGAGCTGGCTGTTCCAAGCAGCAACTTGTCCCCTTTCTCTTCCCAGGTGACCTTGTGCTCCAACACTGTGCAGAAATACGAGCTGGCGCTGGTGGTAGATGTGGAGGGCATTGGAGAAGAAGTGCTGGCACTCTTGATCACAGCCAGGTAGCGTGCACCTGTTCCTCTCTGCCAGTGTCCCATCCCCCCCAGCCCCATGCCCAGTGTCCAGATGCTTCCCACAAGGCATTTGGCCTGCTAGAAACATTGCCCTCCTGATTCCTCTTGCCTCCCTGACATGGAAAATGGAATCCGGGGTGCAAAGGGCAAAACTTCAAAACAAAATGGTTGAAAAGGACCAAAGGTTTTCTGTGTGTGCTGTGTTGCCCTCTGATGGGTCTTGTAGAGTATATAACTGAAAGAGTTTAGCAGATAGGTGACAATTGCTAAATTTTATTGATCTGTCAGCGTCATGTAGTAGAAGGTGCTATTGTCAGTCTCTAATTAATATGAGTTTGTCATCTTCACGCTGTGTATGCACACACATAAGTGTGTATCTATGCGTGTTGTGTGTATATATATATATATACACACACATACATACATGTGTGTACACATAAGCGTAGGGATGAACTCACTCCAGGTATGTGCGTGTAGAGCCCAGAGATTGATCGTGGGTGACCCCTCTATCTCTCCACCTTATTTTTGAGACAGGGTTTATCACTATACTTGGAGCTCACTGTTTTACTGAGACTAGCAGGCCATGGAACATCTGGGACCTGCTCTCTGCCCCACCACATGCAGCTTTTACGTGTGTACAGGGGCTCCTGACTCAGCTCCTCATGTCTGCACAGGAAGCCTTTACTCACAGCTCCGTCTCCCAGGCACCCAGCTTCTCTCTTTTTTGATGAGCTGGTAAGGGTTTAAGTGGGGCCGAACACCTCCCACAGCAAACAGGCTGTGGCCAGAGAGAAGGCTGTGGCAGAACAGGATGTCAGTGTCTGGGATTTAGGTCTTATAAATCTTAGGAAGACACACCTTAAAGACAGTGCAGACGTGCCAATTGGTGCAGAGATAACAACTGGCCTCCCTGTGTGTGTCTGAAGCTTGAATAGAGACAGATGTCAACCTGGAAGGAGCTAGAACTCTTGTTGCCTGGGTCTACAAATGCCGCTATGATCCGACTTGTTCATTTGCTTCACTGAAGACAGGAAAGCTCTTTGGTCCAGTTGATACCTTCCTGAGGTTTGCGCTTGCCTGGGTCTGATGTGATGCTGCATTTGACTCCTGTGCTGGCTGTTTCTGATACCTTTCGGCCTCTTTTCCCTGCAGCTGTTCAGAATTGTAAAAAATAATAATGCCTAAAGGGACTGTGAGTTTCCTGCTAGGGTTCGCTGTGACCCACATGAAATATCATAAACCCTTTCAGCCGCACTGGCTCAAAAAGCAAAGGATTAGCTTTGAGAAAGTCATCGGGTCAACTGACACCTTACATGCTAGATAAAAAGAGCACTCATCCCTGCTCAGGAACAGGCCTCGGGTTGAAGAGAGGTCCCACCATGTTACCGTTTCCCACGGCAACTGCGGGAACAGAAGAGCTTCTCTTAGAACTGTACCCCACAGTATCCCCTCAGCGAGCCAGCAGTGACTCCTGCCATGTCCTCGCCCCGGGTTCATCCCCTCTTGCTGTGCACTTACACACTCCTGGATTCCTCCACACCACCCTATGAGTAACAACCCCACTGAATAATACCATCGGGTCTCCAGAATGATTTCATTTCATCCCCAGGGGAGGGAGACGTGAGACAGAAAGCAGCTGACTCAGAGTGACAGAGGTTGGACTTTGTAAGGTCAGCATTCAGCTGGGCTCCATGGAACTTAATAACCAGTCCTTGTCATCTCTGTGCTTTGTGTCAGACAGTGACAGAGGGTGGGTTAGACACTGAGAAGACATGAAATAAAATCCAAGCCACTGAGTAATTGAACGACGACAACACAGGGCCGCATGCAAGACGCTCTGACGTAGCTCAGTCAGGAGCAAACTCATCCAGACAGCTACATAGCACAGGAATTAGAATTGTTATTGTTACTTAGATGATTCGAGCTTTGTTAGTTCCTGGAGGTTTTCTGACCCATCCTATGTGTCACAGCTAATTAAGACTCCATGTAGCGGCCATTGGTCCTATTTGACACAGACACAGGAGGAACAGACAGGAGGAACACAGGAGGAAAAGCCAATGACAAGGGCTGTCACTGCCTGGCAAAATGGCTGTTGGAGGTTTGTTTTCTGATTAACTACCGGTGAGTGGGCTAAAAGGGAGAGACTAGGACAGAAGAGTTGAAATGACCCCGCAGTGCCCACTAATACAGTTAATAGAGAAAAGCTTCTACGTGACAGTGACAGAGGCACTTAGCTTAGGCTTCTGCCTTTTCATACGTAAACACGCTCTCTGCTTCCTATTGTCTCATGGGTTCCTTCGAGCAGGTGTGTTGTACCTACCCTCCAGTTGGTGACCACAGAGGTGAACTTTGGACGCTGCTTCCTGAAGTACCCGTATGAGAAGACCATCCAGCTTATCAATCATGATGTCCTTCCCGGATGCTATAAGGTCCTGCCCCAGGTGAGTTCCTTCATCCTTCTTCAGTGCTGAGCTCTATTCTGGTGGGCTGAGAGAGAGAGAGAGAGGAGAGATAGAGAGGAGAGAGAGAGAGGCATCCTTCTGAGAAGCCACAGGCTGGTGCACATGCATGACCTCCTGTGTGTCTGAATTCTAGTCCTCAAATGAGTTGGGTGTCGAGCTCGGAAGGCACAGCTGGACTGCTGCCTGTGTGAAGGAGCAGCTGCAGGTGTAAACCGTTGTTAATTTCCCAGGGAAATTGTCCTTGATAAAGAAGGGAAAGTGTCAATTAAGCCAACACGCAGAAGTGCACCTGCAAATAATTGTCTGTGAATTAACCAAGCTTGGGAAATGAGCTAGGAGATTTCGTTTGTGCTCATGGCCATGACTGAATAGCATCACCAAGACATGGCAATGAAGTGTTTATTAATGGACCTTTTTGACCAGAAAGCTAGGGGTTACACAGGAAGAGAGACTGTGTCTTGATGCCTATGAACTATAGCCTTCCACACACCACTACACCTGGCTACCTGGGGGGCCAAACAGGTCACATGTGCAGAAAACTCAGAAAGACTAATATAGACTAGAGTAATGGAGGGTCACCAATGACCTACAGTTTCCCAAGAATGCATTTGGGCTTAAAATTTAGCTCTGTGCATACAGACTGCAATATAAATCTATGGGATGGAGGTGGGGTAATTGGGAGGTTTATAGTCACTTTTGCTATGGGGAAACACCATGACGGAGAGCAGCTTATGGAAGAAATAGTTCAGAGGGTAAGAGTCCACCATGGCCCGGAGGCATGGCAGCAGGCAGTTTGAGCAAAAGTTGGTTGAGTGCATTTCAACACACAGGGAGCATGAGGCTACAAACCCCCAGTGTTGCACCTCCTCAAGCAAGGCTCCACACCCTAAAGTAGCACCACCAGCTGGGGACCAAGTGTTCAAATGCCTGATCCTAGGAGACATTCCTCATTCAAACCACTACCGAGCTTTATTTGGCTCCAAGTTAAGTGTTTCTGGGGTCCACGGATCAATAAAGATTTGGGCTGCGTCTGAGAAATACAGAAAAAGGGAGATGGCAGCCACTGGTCAAAGCATGGCCAGGATTTTATCTTCAGCTCTTATCATCTTTTATAATGAAAACTTTGGGGGGGGGGCATCATGTTTGGAGTAACCAAAATGTCATCTGCAAGTCTAAGTCATGAAAAGAGCTAACTCATGTATTTAAATTGAACAAAGAAGGCTTATCCAGGACTAGATCACCAGCCAAAGGACTATTATGTAGGAGAGGAAGTTGGAATTATTATGTGGGCTTCTCTAAGACAATCAGAAACCAGGGACCTAGCTCTAGGACATCCAACAGAACAGAGACCCACCAGCAGAAGAGGCGGACCCTATGTTGTGCATGGTCATCTCAAGAATTGAGAGCAGAGCTGCAGGGTCAAGGGAAGCACTTTCAACACAGGAGCTGGGAATCAGGCAGAACCTGCCTTGGGTGCAAAATTGAAGGTGAAGCTTACACAGTCATCAAGATACTCAATATTTTTGCCACATTCTAAGATATTAAAATAACTTTAAAAACTATAGCAGGCAAAATATCAATATTTGGAAAAAGATCAGTATTACAGACTTTTTTCTTTTGTCTCAGGCTCCAGGGGCTCAGCCAAGGAATGATACACAAAGATAAGAGTATGTTAAGCTGTGTTAGGCCAGACCAGATGCAGGAAGGGAGGGGTTTTCTAGAAGGGAGAAGACTGCATGCTGAGCCTTTCTGCCAAGAGCTAAGGCCCTCGGTAAGGTTTTCAAAACCAGACCTACAGGGTAAGCTTTGGGCCAGAAACTGGGCTTGTGAAACAGGAGAAGCTAGGCTCCAAAATATATCCAACCCCTAGAGATGATGACATGCAGGTGGTCCCATGCTATAGAAAAGGACTTCACTGGACGCTCTCAGAGCAAGGCCTCACCTCTGCAGAATTTGGGAGCGAGGTAACTGGAGCAAATTCAAGCAAAAGCCTCCGAGGCAGGTCAGGGAGAACAGCAGGCTGAGAAGGAGATCCCAAGAGCAAAGGATTGCAGGTGGGATGAGGACCGCGTGCCCAGGAGCCGCTGGAGTCGTGGCCTCCATTAATGGGGTGCAAAGGTCTAAGACAATGGGAAATGAAGCATGAAGACACGAGGGACCCAGCTGTAGACCTTGGCCATGAAAGGCCATTGTCCTGAATGCCTGCTGTGCTCATTCTGCATCTCACTGTGCTGGGAATTCGGGATCTCTTGCCTCATCTACATTCCACTTAACCTTATGTCCTTTTGGCTGAACCAGGGTCTTTATCCCAAAGACCGCTCTAAATGAGGAGTGAGACTTCCCTTCCTAATGACTCTCCATGGATGCAGAACGACAGTTGTTTCAAAATAAACCAATACGACATGTGTTCCCTTCTGAACATGGCTCGCTTATTCCCTCGCTTGTCTCTCTGTAGCTGTGTGAGAATCCACCCGCTGTCCTGCTTTCCAGCCCCTCCCCCTGCGGGGTCATCCCCCCACACAGCACCGTGCACATACCACTGTCCTTGGAGACCCAGGTCACTGGTGAACACAGATCCACGGTTTACATCTCCGTCTTCGGGAGCCAAGACACCCCTCTGGTGAGTGAGTTTTCAGAGTCGCAATTGAAGTCACATGCTTCGCTACCATAGCGCTTTTATCTTCTTCGCTGACAGCACGCCTTCACTGTATATCCCCTGGTTTCCGTAGTTACGGGACTTTGTTTGCATTCTACAGTACTAAAACACATGTCGCCTTACCCAGGAAAGCTATACATAGATGCGCTCAAAAGCTGTAAGGTGGTTTAGTAATTGCTCTTAAGTCTAACTTAAGGACCAAAATTTTTCATATGCATGTACACGTGTACACACACACACACACACACACACACACACAGAGTTATCTTTTCCTTGGTCATCATCTCTGTATGTTTAATGAGCTCCTCAGTTGTTCCCAGAGCAAAGCCAAGTTTGACCATCACTCAGTCACCTACAGGCTGCAAGATCAGTTTCATGCCCGACTTCCCAGATCTTTTCCTTTAGAGCAACTACATTAACCGTTTACCTACCAAAGCTGTTAAGAGTCTCCAAGCAAGGTGGGACAGAAACACTGAACGATGCTGCTTAGGCTGAACCGATAAATCTTGAGTCTTGATGGAGGTTGTTTCCCTGGGATTCGGTTTACGTGGAAGCTGGGCGCTGTCCACTGAGCTGATTCTGACTGCCTAGAGAGCGTGATGAGCTGAGGTTTTCTCTGGCCGCTTCTGTAGAAGATGCTATTGGTGTGATCAGCAACAGGCCAGCAACCCCACCCCTCCGCCATGGTTCATTGTGACCACTCCAGCCCTGCACAGATGCAGCTGGGGAGGAGGTAGCTAGTGCTTTAGGGAAAACAAGGGCCCACATAGTTCAAAGTGTGGATTTCAGCCACTAACCTGCACAGCTATGTGACTAGCTCTGCCTGTCAACTGTTATCAGAATGACAGAACTGGGCATCAAACCAGACACATCTAGCCTGAAGCACTGACGCTTGGCCTTGTGTCACGTGTTCTCAAGACTGAAAGACTGAGTGGGGCATACGGCTCCAAGAGTCTGATTTTCTCTAACTGTGTGACCCTGGGCTGACCTAGGGAAGCTGACCATCCCAGGGATGCATTCCAGGCTAGACAGACATGTCTGACCACATGTGCTCAGCTCTGTGTCCCTCTGACCACAGTGGGAAGGGGCTGTCAGCTCACATCAGACCCTTCGCACCTCTTCTGTTTTATTAGAGGGGACTGGAAGCTTTTGTTCTCACCGTCCCTCTTAAGAGTAACCATTTCACCTGGTCCTGTGTTCTTTCTCTTGTGGAACTCAGGTGTGTCATATACAGAGCATTGGAGAAGGCCCGGTTATCTTCATACATCCCACTCAGGTTGATTTTGGCAATATCTACGTCCTGAAGGACACTTCAAGAATTCTCCAGCTATCTAACCAGTCATTCATCCCTGCATACTTTCGGGCTCGCATGGTGAGTAAGTCCTGGGCTGTCACAACTTTGGCTGATGTCCCAGTGTCCCTGTTTCCCTAATATGTGTTTAAAACTGAGCACCAGAAGCAGTATGAAACCATGTCATTTCCATCCTTAATTCTCTTTATTATAATCCTTTTGTTAATCAAGAAGCATAATATGCATATCTGGTAAGCAAGCATATGTATTTCATATGTTCCCATATGTGAAGATATTTAGAAACAACAACCAGCTTTTGCTATTAATTACTGAACACGCCTAAACCCAGCGCCAAACCCTCTGAAGAACATTGTCTCTGTAGCTGGAATCATTTCTCATTAGACTCCCCTTAGCTATACATTTCTTAATATTTTTATCCTACTTTTTGTTCTCCCCTTTCTTCGGAGAGTGTTTCAATGCAGTTTATAAGGATGTATGGGGTAGAGAGATGGTTCTGCAGTTAAGAGTGCTTGCTGAGTTCAATTCCCAGCACCAACACTGAATGGCTTACTCCAGCTCCAAAGGATTCAGCACCCTCTTTTGGCTTCCACAGGCAACTGCACTTGTGAACACACACACACACACACACACACACACACAATTAAAATAAGTCTTTAAGGACATATCACATAAAAACAGTGTATGCCAACAGTGGAAAGGAAAGGAAGAAACTAGGCAAAGATGTATGTTAAAATAAGTCTGTCTCAGAGCTGCATGTATCTGTATTTTAGATCTGCTAGCCACCTACAAACTCTTTTGTTTGTTTGTTGTTCCAAAAAAGAGATAATATTGGGTTTGAATGAGAGCTACCGTTTCATGTCAACATTTTCAGATATTTCTGAAAAATCAAATATTACTGATTTTATAGCAATCACTATTGAAAAGAACTATCACTTTCTCCTGGCTCAAAACAGCCCACTGGATACTGGTCCCAGTCAGCAGCATTTATTCAGCATGATGCTTCATTTTTCTCATTTTTCCTGATCCCTTGTCAAGGCAGCCATTTTCATATGCAGCCATTTCAACGTGAGGACCCAAGACGGCATGGATTTGGCTAGAGAACATTAGTTAATAATTGATAGAGGAAAGTCCTGTCAAGAAAGCTTTCACTACGGTTTACCCAATTAATTCATGGTTGCATTTGATAGAAATCATGAAGTTTTGCCTGGGAAATGTTGCTTCCTGGTCCAATATGAAGCTGACACTAGAAATGAAAGAGGCCGGTGGTCCAGCTAGAACCTAGGAGCAAGCACAGCAGGGCCCAAGGACCACAGAGGGAGGACGCCGCAGCCCACGGCTCAGGACACTCCCAGACCCATTCCTTCCAATTCACAGATCTCTCTAGATTTTACTTTTCTTTTCAAAAAGTTTCATTGGTGGTGGTGGTAGTGATGGTGATGGTGGTGGTGTGTGTGTGCACACGTGTGCGTGTGTGTGCATGTGCGTTTGTGCACATTTATACAAGTGCCTGCAGAAGCTAGAAGAGAACACCAGGTCCCCTGGAGCTGGAGTTACAGGTGGTAGTGAACCACCCAGTGTGGGTGCTGGAAACTCAGGTCCTTTGCAAGAGCAGTACATTCCCCTAACTGCTAAACCATGCCTCTAGCCCCAAATCTCACCTTTTGTATGGCATTTTTGGTACACTTCAATACACAGAAACTGCATAAATGATCTTTTTCTTTATTAATATGAGTATGCAGTGAATGACCCAACGGGCTTCCTAAGATGGGACGTTTCCCTATCCCATGTCTCAGCTGTCTATGACTTCCTCACATCAGAGCCAAGTGCACGATACAAGTGATCTGCTGCAGGGGTGTCTTCTGCCTCCAGCTCCTGGAAACCAGTGGGGTTGAGTTTAGTACACGTCTGAAGTGGTCTCGGCTGAAGGGTGAAAACTAACCCCTTCCAAATGGCAGTAGGGGTTTTGTGAATTGCCTGATAAACATTATTAATGGTACAGAAATTGAGTTATGGCAACTTAGGAAAATGAGAGAAACTGAAATGCCATTTGTTAAATCTCAACCTGACCCTCAGTGCCGATTCTAAACCTATTCTTAGACTGCCAAGCATTGGGAAAGTCTCAACTAATAGTTGCTCGCTCCCTCCCTAAGCCTGCTACAGATCCAGGAGATCCACTGTCTCCTTTTGCTGGCTGTTTTGATAGGAGGGGTCACTTTCTTTCCTCTGTCAGCAAATGTCATCCTTCCCCAGACGCTCCCTGCTGTCAGCCCTCTGCCAGGATCTGCATCACGCAGGGCCACACACTTCATAGCCATCACTGTGATTCAATTTCCCCCTAGCAAGAAAGCTGGAGGGGTCAGAAGATGGGAAAAGGAAAGCCCTCCCTCAAGGTGATATTGGAACTTCAATGACAGTGCAGATAAAATTTTAATGTCCCAGAAATATATACTAGACTTTTTTGTTTGTTTGTTTGTTTGTTTGTTTGTTTTTTCGAGACAGGGTTTCTCTGTAGCTTTGGAGCCTGTCCTGGAACTAGCTCTTGTAGACCAGGCTGGTCTCGAACTTACAGAGATCCGCCTGCCTCTGCCTCCCGAGTGCTGGGATTAAAGGCGTGCGCCACCACCGCCCGGCTATACTAGACTTTTTAAAAAGATTATAAATCAACTAAGACCTCTTTGTAGAGTTTGGAATGGAAGAATATATGCATGGTATATGTGTGTACATTTATATATCTGTATAATTTTAACTTATTTAGGTTTTAAAACTGATCAACCCCAGGAATAGTGGGTCTCCTTTTGCTTCAGAATACCTGCTGTATTGATTCCGTTTTGGTTGCTATGAAAATACCCCGAGAAAAGCAGCTTAAGGGAGAAAGTACTTATCTTGGCCTGCGATTCCAGAGGACTAGAGCTCACCATGGTGAGAAAGACATGACAGACAAGGAGCACATAGCCACAGGAGCCGGAAACTGCCTGGTCACATTGTAGTGTGCACAGGAAGCAGAGGATTTGATAGCCAGGTTATAAAACTTCCTTCAGTGAGACTCCACCTCCTCCTTTCATAACCATCACAAACAGCAACACCTGCTTGAATGTTCAAACACAGGCATGTGTGGGAACACCTGGAATACCACCCTGCCCTGAGGGCAGCCAGGGAGCAGACTTATTTGGGGAAATAGAGTAGAGTAAATCGCCTCAGGTTTAGAAGGATAAAGGTTTGCACAGAATGTAGGTTGTCCTGACAGAGCAATGTCAGGAAGATGGATTTCCCCTTCACTCTGAGCAGCAGTGAGCCTGAGGAGCACCCCCAGCCCCTGAGAATATCAGCACTCATCTGGAGGCCTGTGCCTTCTTCTCCTGGGTGTCCCTGGCGGTCAGAACAAGGACATTGCTTAGCTTTTGCTTGGAAGCATCTGGAATCCTTTTCCTTACACTCCCGACTCTAATTTGGCCTTGGCTACAGTTAATCCAAAGCCTTCCATTTAGATATCAGTCGGACCCTGAGAGTAAGCTGGCACTGAGATAACTTTGCAGTGGCCTCTTGCCTCTGTGATCCAATCATCAATTCTGTGATATTTGGAATCCTTGGACCCTGGGGATGGAAATTTTGATGTCTCATTCAAACGTGGTTCTTACAAGACATTTCTTTCTGTCGGCTGCTTCTTGAGCGCAGCAGAGGAGAGCTGGGCGTTCACCACTCAGAACTTCAGGAACTGAACGGGGCTACTTCCTTACCTCAGCAGGATCCACTTTTCTTCTCATATTTCTCTACGTGTCTGTCTCGTTCCAATGATAACAGTATCTGCGCTTCGTTTCCAGTACGTAGCGACAGGTGCAGCAGTTACGGTGGTGACAGGAAGATGAAATTCACTGTGACAAATGTTTATTTTTGATTGCTGTGAAATAGATAACATCACATCTACTACAAATCTACTGTAATTGCCATCAGATGGCAGGAACAGAGATTAAGATAAATTAAGTTGCTGTGGAATAAGTGTCCAACCTACGCCCAAACTGCTCTTCTACAGTGGACTGTGGCCGCCGTTCCTGCTCTGCCGCTCACTTTGCACTAAGGTTTGCTTGCTCCATGTGACCCACAAGCTCTACCACTTTCCATAGTATTTCTTTAAGTGACCTCCCTTACTTTCTTGGCAAAATTAGATCTTTTTCTAACAATAATGAATAAACTTAGTATTTTAGTCTTCCTCAAGAATAAGACGGGAGCCTGGTTACACAGTCACTGTAACCTCATCACTCTTTAACTGTTGTGTAGAATCCGAGTCGTCTCTTCTTGACCTTGGAAATGTTGGCTTTTGTCAGTCAGGGATTAACCATTCAGTAACTAGGCACCGAAGTAGTTTCCTGGCTCCCCTTCTTTTATTTCCTGGAACTTCCTACTTCCTTCTCGTGTTATTTTTTGTACAGCGGTGGGTTTGGCTGGCTTGTATGGTTTACCTTGAGATAGGCTCTCTTGCCTATTGAGTTCTTGTGAGCCCAAGCAGGCTCTCCACCTCCCAAATTCCTGTTACTACAGATGTGCACCACGAAGCCCAGCTTGGTTAGCATTTCTTTTCACAAAGTTACATCTTCCTGAATTTGCCCATGGTGTCTCATTCCATTCCACGGGATCTTTCCTTTCCTCTGAAGATTGACCTCTTGCCTTAATTGTTGTTGGTAATTTCTCAGTTAGTTTGGATTATTGCTTATTCAAGGGCAGCTTGCCTTTTTTTAATTGGCTGATCTTAAGGATTTTTTAGCCTTGATTTTTATAAATGTCTCTTTAATGTATCTGAAGATTTGAGACTTAAAATCTAGAAATTATTTATTTGCTGCTTTTTCTATTTCCTGCTTTAAGGAAAAAAATAAACACACATGCCTGAATACATAAGTCCCACACATACACAGAGACATAAACATATACATACATACATATACACACATGTACTCACACACATAATCCATATACATACATACACACATAAACACAGATACACACATATACATAAACAGATACATACGTATATGTGCACTCTCTCTATATATGTGCATATATATATTTACACACACATACTCATATGCACACATACATATACACACAACCACACAGAGTCATGCACACACACACACACACACACACACACACACACACACACACAAATGGGTGTACTAGAATTTTCCTTGCACTATCCTACTAAACTGGCTTTTTAAAAAATTTCTTGCTCATCCTTTCTCCTCTTCATCTCAGTGGTATATTCTAATTTACAAATTCCGTCTTTGGTTTTGGCAGATCTGAGATTTATCTGATCTCTACACATGCTTGTGCTGTGGTAGAGGACCTGGTAGTAGGAAAGTGGGGACTTTAATTTAAAAAAAGGAGAAATTAGCTCCAAAAGCCACAGAGAAACCCTGTCTCGAAAAAAAAAACCAAAAAAAAAAAAAAATTTAAATTTAACTTCAGTGACTGCATTTTTCACTTCCAAGATTTATAGCTGGTTATTTATAAATGCTCGTTCTTGATTCCAGTCTCCCTGTCCTTGTTCCCTAGGCTTTGTTTTGGGGGCATTATCCCACTCTGCAGCTCTCTGAGGATCTTGGGTGCACTCTCTAATCGCTTTCAGTTGGCACTGTTGATAGCTCGGGAGTGGATTAATTGCCTGATTGTCTGCAGCTGCTCCTCCAGATGTTTGGCATTTCAGATGATGAGTCGGTCTGGCGTGGAGTAGGCTTGCACCTCATTCTCAGTGCCCACACCTCCCTTTCTAGCAGGCTCACATCTGCCTTCACCCGGGCAGTGATCACCAGCCAAGAGTCAAGTCTTGTGCCTCCCTTCCCACGTGGATGCTGGGAAATCAGGCTCCAGTTGTTGCATGACCGGCAGCCTGGCCAACAGGCGACCTGCCTGACGGCCTCCATATTACCACTACCAGGTCCTCCACGACCCAAGCATGTGTAGGCTGTAGCTTCAGGCTTGACACAGCTTTTCTGCCTCTTGCAGAGAAGCTGCCTTCCCTGGGGACTTTGACCCGCATCCCGTCCCTTCCCTGGTTTCTTTTTGGCTTCTAGTTTTCTTCCTCGGCCTGCCTCTGCTAATGTTAAGTAGTAGGAGCCGAGTAGGTCTGTGGCTTTCAGCCCCTCATTGTTTCTCTTCCATTTGTGTTCATGTGAAGTTTAACTCGTTTTGAATACAGCTGTGCCTCTTTTTCCTTATCTCATCTTTTGATGGGTTAGAGTGAAAGAACTATTTTAAAACATAAACTCACTGAGACTCTGTCCTCTTAACTTTGTTTCTGCACTTTGTGGGTGCTAATACACGATCAGTTACAGAGAGTAACAGGATATGTCTTCAGCGGAAAGAAGAGAGCAGAGAGGGTTTTGCTTTTTGTTTCGTTGGGCTTGACTTTGTGAAAAATCTATTTTAGAAAAACTTAGGAATGAAGAAACAGAAAGGAAATAAAATTCTACCCTTCTTTTTGTGGCATCTTTTTGCCACATAAAAGTTGCTGCCGCTATTCCAACGTGAGTTGGGCTCCTCCTGAGCCGCCCCTAAGTGACATGATGCCGGTGGCCTTAAGACTGACAGTTCTGGAAACAGAAGTTTGTATTTCACAGAGAACAGTGAGCTGCTCACACATACCCCACCCCATCTGAGACCTCTTTGATTTCGGCAAAGCCAAAAGTGAAAGACGGAAGACAGATCCCACCAGGTGACATTGATCTCTAAACTACAGTGACAGAGGGAAAGCTATTGACTCAGCATCGGGTAACACGTTGGGTCAGCACATTTTCTGACCACTCTACTGGTCAAATATGATGAGTTTGGATCTAAGTTAAAGCCGAAATGAAGGGAAAGCATTTGGAAATGAAAGGGAGCTGTCAAAAGAATAAAAAATAAAACCCTTTGTTTGCGTGCTTGTCCGTCTCCATTCTACTTGTCCTGACTTTTAATCAATTTTGGAAAATTGCTTTTTCTATTAATTATTATTGAGGTAGGCAGTTACAGTAACTATCATCTAGAGGGAGTGGGAAGTTCATTTCCCCCTGAATTATCACCCTTTTTCTTCTCTATGAAAATGTTTAGCTTCTTCCCCATAGTCAGCAAGAGCAGCAGCCCAGCTCATGTCACATTCAAGAGAGATCACTCAGGTTGGAGAGATGGCTCGAGGTTAAAAGCTCTTGCTCCTCTTCCCAGAGGTCCTGAGTTCGAATCCCTGAAACCACATGGTGGCTTTACATCTGTCTATAATGAGATCGGGTGCCCTCTTCTGGCAGGCAGGCAAAAACACTGTATACATAATAAGTAAGTAAATCTTTTAATAAATTTTTTAAAAAGAGAGAAATGGCTTTTACTATCCTTGACAACTAAAGCATTTACTCCTGTTCTGTGCACGGACACAGCAGCCACAGTTCAGTGTTGGTAACAAAATGAAATGAGCCCCTGACTGTAATAAGCAGAACAAGAAATGCTAAGCATCATGCTATGGCATGGACTCCTCAGCATATCTCCAGCGAGACTTCCATTGAGACGAAAATCATCAATCTTCTTCGGTTCGTTTCCTCTTTTCCATCACAAGCAAGAAAACAGAGACTGGGCATGGTAGAATCGTCCGTAGGATTCATTTGGAGTGTATCTTTTATAAATGGCAGCGGTAATTATGTTGTTGTACACATACCAGAGTACATGCTTTGGAAGAGAGGAAACCTGTCTCTGGGTGATAGCACATTAAATCAGGTCACATCTGGCAGGAAGGACACTACCTCGGATGACAGGGTCACGTACCAAGCGCATTTGCTTCGTGCATAGCGGCCGCCCAGAAGAGCTGTATAGTGTGGTTGTTGGGGAATCAAGTCCCAATTCTTCACATACTGGGCACATTCTTTAACCCCCTTGAGCCTTTGGTGCTCTCTCTTTAGATGGCAATGGTAACTGGAAGACTGTGCAGGATGATATATGGAAAAAGCACCTGTTGACAAAGTAAGAACTTGGCCAGTGGTAGTTTTAATTGTTATCCGACAGCAAAGAGAGCCAGGACAAACACCTGGAGGAGAAATAGTGAAGGATGGAGAAAGAGGCCCTTGGTTTTGAATCAACTGATATATATCCTGCTGGACTCTGTAGAATGGAGGCTCTAATGTGGCCTTTTCCTCACCTTTCACCTTCTTCTATAAATTTTTGATAGTGGAATCATCTTATAAAATACTTTAGAGCATCAGTGTTGGCAGGTAAGTGCATGTCCTTTCATGTCAGAGAAAAATAGACTCATTAGCATGTAACTATCTAGAAACGTTAGCTCGCCCATTCCCTGACTGTCTCTTTGCAGGTCTTCCTCACTTGTACAGCTGCCCCCAGGAATATGCAAACCATGTGTATGTTCAGGGGCCAGTCTGTTTCCTTGTGTCTCTCTCTGTGCCCCATGTTTGAGCTGAGACCTTTCACTGGGTCTTTAGAAGGCAATGATAGTCAAAAAGAACCGTGTTGCCTTTTCCTAACAGATTATTAGTACATATTGCTTGAGACCAGTGGAAACGGCATATGTGTTCCCCCAGTACAAAGTCAGTTGGCCTCATAATGCCCACAGCTTCCCCCTCCACAGACAGGTAGAGCCATGGCTTGTGTAACAGAGAATCTCATATCAGCAACCAAATCTCTTCTATTCAATTTACAACCACAAACTATTTCCCTCCATGAACACAGAGAAAGGCCTGACCAAAAAAAAAAAAAAAAAAAAAAAAAAAAAAAAAAGCAAATCATTTGTGGGGGGGCGGAGGGTGAGGGAGCAACCAACCCAATGACAACCCCAAAGGAAAAGGAAATGAAGAGAAGCAGGCCCAGAGTTTGACTCTAGGAGAAGCGGGAAGGTTTAAAGCATCCTAGTGAGACACATTTGGAAGCAGTAGTGAGCCATGGATATAAACACCAATGGAAGAAAAATCCTAGTCAAACTCCAAGGCTGTGAGTTGGGTGCCCCAACTTCCCTCAGTGAAGGGCTGTGAGCTGGAGGATAGGTGGCTCCTGGAGGGATTTGTCTCTGAGAGCTAAAAGTTATGAAAAGTTTAAGAGGCCATCCCCTGTGCGTGGCTGTGTGTTTGGGGATGAGCCTGTGCTTGCTAGATTGAAAATATGAATGAAGAAAGGTGATCATTCCTAGGAACATGAACACTGTTGTTAAAAGAACTAACCTTACACAAATAACCTCCTTCTAAAACAAACAGCCGAAGATGGGAGGGGGTCACTCATGGTCCCACCATGCCGGTCCCACCATGTCGGTCCCACCATGCTGGTCCCACCATGCCGATGACCACTGCAAAAGTTTTGGTATTCACTTCCAGTGTTTTCCTCGTGAGGCCTATGTATTCCTCCCCATCTGTGGACAGGCATGGTCTTTCTTGCCAGCTCTTTTCATTTAAGACATATCATCATGGTGAATTATTAAGACCTATTCTTCCCTAGGTCATGTTTGCTGACTAACCTGGCTGGGTTTCTTCACTCCAGCACAGTTGACTCAATGACTGCCCTATGGGTAGACGACAGACGGTGCCCAGCTTTTCACTGTCATAAACAGTGTCTATCAATTTCTTAACTGTTTTTGTTGACTAAATTCCCAGAAACACGGCTGCTGGATCACATGACATTAATGTAACTAAAGTCTTAGTACATTTGACAAGTTGTCTCTTGGAAAGTTTGTACTGACTTGTATCCAGACCTTCACCCGATGTGAAGCTTCATGCTCCCAGCCTCTTACCAACGCTTTTGTTTTTTTGCCAAATCTAACAGAACTTTTTTTAAATGTTCATTTTAAGTTTGTGTTTCTTTGGCTTTCCGGTGAGGCAGGACATTTTTCATATATCTTATTGACCATGAAGTAAATATTAGTTTTGAGCCCTGACCCATTGCTGGCACTTTAATGACCAAAGAGAGAAACAAAATGTAAATAGAATGGCTCATTTCTTCAGAATTCACAATTGCACAGAAGAAATGACCCCATAGGCATACAGTCAGACATTAAAATATAAGCCCAGAGGAGGAGGTAGTCAGTTCTTCCATCAAAGGAAAGTGGTTGTCAGTCAGAAGGTTCGAGTGGAAGACAGAAATGAGCATGCATTCATGTTCAGTGATGGTACTTGTCACATTTCGGAGGGGCAGGTGACCTTCTGTCCTGAGAAGCAAGTCTGGAAAAGGCATTGGTGATTGCTTAGCAGAGCTGGGGCTGGAGTATTTAGACAAGTGGTCATGTATAGGATGCCAATCTTGACTGTGGACTGCCATGTTTGCAGAGGGCCTAGGTGATATCTCAAAAAGACCTGAGGTCCTACTAAGATCCACCCCAAACTGTGAATTTCCAACAATAAAAAATGTGTAGACATTGTGGTAATTTGAACGTAATTGCCCCTAGAAGCTCACTTATAGAGAGTAGCACTAATAGGAGGCGTGGCTTTATTAGAGTAGATATAACCTTGTTGGAGAAAGTGGGGGGGTGGTCTTTGAGGTCTCATATATGCTCAAGCCACGCCCAGTGTCTCAGTTCACTTCCTGTTGCCTGCCAATCAAGATGTAGGACTCTCAGCTCCAGCACCATGTCTGTCAGCATGCCATCATGTCCCACCATGATGATAATGGACTGACCCTCTGAAACTGTAAGCCACCCCATTAAATGTTTTCCTTTATAAGAGCTGCCATGCTGGGATCATGGTGTCTCTTCCCAGCAATAGGAACCCCTATAAGACAGACACGGACCAATAGAACAACATATGGCAACGCTTGACCGCGTCTGTAGTTTGTGTGCACTGCAGCCTGTACACAAAGCTCGAGTCACCTGGGGTATTTTTTTCTGGAGGAGATACACAGACGTCTGGAAGGGGCTAACGCACACTGGTGCCGACAGTAAGGAGCCATTCCGAAATCTTTCACAGGACAGGACCAGGCTCAGGTCCGTGTAGGACAGATAGCCCTGGGAGTGACCTGGATGGTAATGTAATGCACAAAAAAAACAAGCTGAGAAGTTTTGGAAAGTCATATGATTAAAGCCCACTGTTTATTGTGTGATGGACAAGCTGTGAGATGTTTGACACCCACTTTAGATCATCTTTGTAAGCGGTTCAGCTCTAAGGGGAGTCAAACCAAATGTGACAGCAGACACCTATAATCCCAGGGGTCGTGCATTCAAGGGCACTCCTGGCTATGGAGTGAGGCCCTGTTTTGAAAGAAAAAGAGAAAACACAACGAACAGCTGGAGAACCTGAAACCTCGATTGTAAAATCAGCCCAAGGTCACCTCGTTACAAATGATGGACTCCAGGACTGATCACTAAGCCATGTGACTCCAGAACCTGCACTTCCAGTCATGACCCTGCCCTGCGTCCCTTGAAAAAGCTAACATCAGTTCTTCTGCACCTCCCTGTTGCCCTCCAGTCAATTGTCTAAAGCAGCAAAATGACTCATTTCAAGGGAGAGGAGTCTGTGGCTCCAGATGCCATTTAGATGATGAAAGCGAGCCAGGCCTTGGTGAGCCCTTCATTGTTCTTGCCCCACGGAGAATGGATCATCTGCTGAGATAATAGAAGTCTAAAGCAGTCCCTCACTCCACACGTGGGTTCCTGTTGTCATCTGCTTCCTCTTGTTTCCCGGGAGGAAACCTCACAGGTCTCAAAAGGCAAAGGAGTCGTTGTTTTCAAGTGAACGGTGCTATTTTCTTCAGGCTCCATAGTTATTAGCCCTGCAGAGCAGCAGGCCTGCCGAAGCCTATGCTGCCAGTGTGACACGCGCACACAGCAGCAATCACTTCTGCCTTTTATGGAAAATATTAAATACACGAGACAGAAACTTATAAAAAAAAAAAAGGGTCTCGGCTGTTTTGCCGTGGAAGCTGAGCTTGCATAAGAAATGAAGGGAGGTGGCTCGTTACCAAAGCAAAAGCAGATGTTAGGCTTAGATGTGTGGAACCTCGGGAGGAGGGTTTATCAGTAATCACAGGAGGGCATGGATTCTGAGCTGTAAAAGGTCACAAACCACAGCCATGTTCACCTGCACATAAGCATGTACTTCCTATGTATGTTGGCTGCGGCCTGGGAAAATGGCTGACTTCCCAGCCCTAAGTTGCTGAAAAGGCATACATCCATTGCTGATGATCTTCTTTAAAGGTTAATTTTTATTTATGTGTATGTGCCTGGGGTAGGGGTGCCGGAAACCCAACTCCAGTGCTCTGCGGGAGCTCGAACCCCTGCTCTTGCATAGGCTTTATCTGTGAGACTCAGCTTATCCCAAGTACTTAGCCACTGAGCCACCTCTTCAGCTCCATCTGATGTTTTGTTTTGTTTTGTTTAGGGAAATTTTTGGAGGGTTTGCTGTTAGCATCTTTTGAAAGAAACGTATGGAAGCTTGTATTAATTTTCTATTGCTATGTTTTAAATTGCCATAAATCTAGGATTTAAGACAATACTAATTTATTACTGGTTTTTATGGGGCAATAGCCCAGGCCTGGCATGGCTGCTTCCTTCTTATCGGATCTCCAAGGACTAAAATAAGGATGGATACCTCTCAAATGCTACTGGGACGCCACAGCTGCCCTATCACGTGGCGCTTCCTTTAGGTCTCTCGGACTTGGCATTTCCAAAAGTTCAGCCTCCTTTTGTTCCACTGAAGATGCTCTCCCCATCTAAGGGTGAGCTGACTTAGGACCTTAGCTGCGTCAGCCAAGCTCCTTCCAAGGAGCACCCACATTCGCATCTGACTGAATCGCGGAGAAGATAGCTGGGTCCCAGGAGATGGACATATTGGGGCCCATCTTAGAATTCTCTCTACCACAGATCACTACCTACTTCTTTCTGGCAAGAATCTTAAATCTTAAATTCTTTCTCAGAATCCATCTTTATTTTCTCAGTGTCATAATCTATATTTTTTTTTTCAGCAAAGCACTATCAAGCCCGTAATGATGCAATATGAGAGCAGTTCAGGTTTGAGTGAAATATGACGATGAACCTGTGGTTTATGGTGACTTACGAGGTGCCAGAACCTCACACATGACCGCAGTTAACCAACGCCACCACGGCGTGTGGAAGACACAGTCGATACCCAAAGCTAATTAGGTCAGGAGGCTAAATGGGTGCTGCCCTAGTTACTTTCCTGCTGCTACGTTATCACCATGATCAAGGCGATTTATAGGAGAAAGGGGGGTTATTTGGCTAACGGTTCCATAGGGCTAACAGTCTGTGGTAGCGGAGGAGAGGTGACAGGTGGCAAGCTCACATCTCAAATCACAAACGAATACCTGAGTCTTTTGAAACCTCCAAGCCTGCCCCAAGTGGCACACTTCCTCCAGTTAGGCCACACCTCCTAACCCTCCCCAGACTGCCACGGACTCAGGACCAAGACCTTGTTGGGGAGGGCATCTCATCGAAGCCACCACAGGAAATATGCCCCAAGTCCGGCACTAGGAGGGCAGCTGAGCAGGCGCCTCAAGCCCACATCTGCTTTCCCTCAGAGCCTTCCTTCCTAAGCCATCTCATCTTCCTGTCGTGTGGTCTTCAAAGGTCGGGATATGGTCTCCACAACTGCCATGTTTGTCATTTGTCTGCCCTTTCTTTAGCCAAGTTTTCCTCCCACACCAGAAGATACCACAGGCCCTAGGCCCTCCCACAAAGGAAAGGGCTCAGCCAAAAGCTAAATGGCAAAGCCACACAGACACAGCAGTGCCTTACAATCTGACTGACAGGGAGAGCAGCCCAGGACCTTAGCATCTGACATTTTATTGTACCTTGTTCTTAGAGCTTATGATGTATTTTTCTGTCTCATTTTATGCCAGGCATTGATTAATAAGCTTCATCAAAAAGAAAACTCACTGACTCAGCCCTGGAAACAACTTAGGTCTTATTTCTGGAACATCCAACCAGTTTCAGCAGGAATCAAATAGAGACAGTATACACCCATCGAAAGCCGATGTCCTCTGGCCTGAAATAGCCTCACTTCATTGTGTGTAGAGGACTGAACTGTGCCCCTGGTCAGAGCGAGAAGCAGTCAGAGTGAACGAAATGACTTTAACAGTACCTGCTCTGAAAGACACCATGCTTTTTTATGTTTTAAATGGCATTGACTTATATCTGCAGTGTAAGCCGAGTCTCGTAGATGGGCAAAACTATACAGAATGCTCTAAAGCCTCAAACTGGGCAGAGGGATCAGCAGAGCAGGATCCTCTCACCTAGGGCTTTCCTGCTCTGGGTCCACAGTTCTCACAGGGTTTGAAATGCCAAGTGAGTCTCCCCGGAGCCCCTTTTGTTTTCATTTTATTATGTTTTTTAGATTTCATTTTACATTCCAAATGCAGTTCTCCCTCCCACCGCTCCTCCCACCCCACCCCCTTGCCTCCCTCTCAGCCCCCGCCCCCACTCCTCCCCTAGGGTAAGACCTCCCATGGGGAGTCAACAAAGCCTGCCTCATTAAGTTAAGGCTGGAGGAATCCCCTACCTCCCCCACTGCTTTAAGGCTGAGCATGGCATCCTACCATAGGGAATGGGCTTCACTGGAGCCCGTTACCATTCCAAATCTGACATTTGAGAGTTGGGCTTGGCGGTACACCTGAGTAGGTAGCTGTGAGTTAAACTAACCAGGTAGTTTTGTCAGCAGCTGACCGCACCAATCTCCCTTTACTGCGGACTCAGACCTGGACTACATTTCCCAGCCTCCGTTAGGTGTAGCTTCATGGGGGAGTTCTAGCCAATGAAAGTGAGCTGGTGTGTAAATCCTAGCACTCAATCCCCCATCCTCTCTGCTTTGTTGTCTAGTGATTCACCAATGGCCAGAGTGTCCGACTGTGCCACAGTCTGCTCAGCTGAGCTTCCTGAATGACTGTGGAGTAGAAACCAATCCTCTATCACAACTTCAAAATAAGCTTATATTACATTAACCCATAGAGAATTAGGGGTCTGTTATAGCAGCTACCTACCATCACCTTATCTAAAAGTAGCTGTCTAGAATCTCAAGACTGTAAGTCTAAACATGCTAAGAGAGAAGGACTGCTTAGCCAAGGATGAAAACTCCATTTCCATCTGTTGCTTTAATTGCGCAGGTCATACTGAAATGGTTTTACCCAAAGACTTCAGCCTACGTTAACTAAGACTCTAGGTGAAATGGAGCCACCTTGATCCATTTTTTTAAAATGGCTACAGAAAAGTGAATTTGCATTTATAGTTCTTATGGAACTCATTTTGATATTATATTTGCCACTATTGGCTTAGAGAATTGTTCTGTTTTCACCTTAGGATGGTTAAAAAAAAAAACAACAACAACTTTGGGGCATAAATTAACAAGCTATGTTAGGAAGTATTTCTTTGAACCCAAAGACAAATGTAATATGGTGTCATTTCATTCCTGTTGTTTCTCCTTTCAATAATAGTTTGTCTACATCATGAAAATTCAATGCATAAGGAGTATCTTTTTAATTATATGTGTGTGGGGAGTGTAGGTGCACATGTGTATGGGAGGTTATGTGCACTCATATAATCACATGAAGGCACAAGATGACATTGGGGTCCCTCTCTATCACTATCTTATTTCCTTGAGACTTGAGACAGGATCTCCCATTAAACCTGGAACTAGGCTGGGAGCCAGTAAGCCTCCGAAACCCTCCAATCTCTGCCTGCTCCACAGCTGGGGTTACATATATGGGTGACCACGCCAGCTCTTTATATGAATCCTGGGGATCTGAACTCAGGTCGTTGTGCTTGTATACGGAGCCATCTCCCCGGTCTCAGAAGTGTAAAACTATAAACAACCGTCTATAAATGCTCTGGAAAAGCAGGCACTTAGAGTCCTTTGCATAGTCTAATGCTCCACTAGGACGAGCTGAGAGTGATTAGCAAAGGTATAGAGACATTTTGAAAACAGTGAATCATGCAAGGTTTAGCGTTTTTTTTTTCCCACAAGTGTCCTTCAGATACAAACAGACTCTCTCTGTTCAGGTCCTAGCGTGTCTAAAACAACCCTTAATGTTTGATTGTTTTCTTCTGTTTCTGTGTCTCTAGAGGCATTCCTCATTCGGAAATCCTGAGAGCTGCTCAGACTTTTGACTTTCTACAGTTTCCATTAATGTCAACACTGAAGGAAATTTTCCTCAACGTTGTCTGTCTATGTCCTCATCACACACAATTTGTACATCTGAAAAATGTTTTTCTGGGATTCATTTAATTCATTTTCATTTTAATATGCAATTTACTTCTTCTCCATGTAGGCTTACAGAGCACAAGGAAACAGAACTAGCTTTCTGGTCTGTCTAACAGTTTCAAATTGGGAAATGAACATTTGGGCTTAAACCTTAGTTTCTCCTTGTACAGATACCTGTGAATCAGTTCTTAAGGGTGGTGAGTGGGTCCCATTGCGCAGATCCAGCCCCTCATCTGCACTGGGACTAAAGTGCTTCAGGGATGTCACCCTGTGGGACGCTGCCTGGTGGCAGACTCTTAACTTTTTCTCATGATCTCATTTTCCACAACCACAACCCTATCTAAACCTCTCGCAAGTGTCTCAGGACGTTTCTGACTGAGTTGCATGTATCTTTACGTTCTTCTTTTTTGTTTTGCTAGAAATACACCCTGGAAATTAAATGGAAGAAGGATTAATTAAGCTTTTGAGAATTTGTCTTTTTATCTCATGTGTGTGAGGGTTTTACCTACATGTATGTATGTGCATCATCTTTGTGTCTGGAGCCCGTGGAGGCTGGAAAAGGGCATCAGGTCCCCTGATAATGGGGTTACACATGACTGTGAGCCTCCACGTGGGTGTTGGGAATTAAAACTGAGTCCTCTGGAGGAGCAGCGTGTGCTGCTGACCACTTCAGCCTCTCTCCAGTCCAAAGAAGGATGACTTTAGATTGAAATAGCCTCCAAAGCCAGTGAGCCTAGAAGGTATTTTTTTTTCTTTTAAATACATTGTTTTCCTCCCTATGCTTGACTTTTGAGGTCTTCTCCTGAGCCCATGACTTGGAGAAGTCTGGGAAGCGGGGAAGATTTTCAAGCATATAATCACATTTTAATCTAGTACTGCCTTACTATCCTGGAAGTTTCTAAACCACCTCCATGGCTTTTCTTTCTATAGCCTTTTCTCAATGTGTGTTACTGGCAATAACTAAATATTTTATATAAGTAATTTCTTCCTTGATATAGAATCAAGAGTTAAATGAGCGGAAATAGCTACTAGAATGGGGAGAAGGTGCTTTATTTATTTTGAAGTAATTGCCTATACATACAATTAGAGAGTGTGTTAGACTTTTTAATCAATAGTGATATAATTAGGGACACACCACTTGTTAATTAGGTATAATCTCACATTTGGAGGGAAAATGTGTATGTTAAAGTCAGAGGCTTCTAGCTTGCCCTCCTCTGGAGAAGCACCCTATTCTTTGGCTCCTCTGAGGTGCTTTCTCCCCAGCCTCCTCCTGGCTTCCCTCAGTGTCATGTCAGCTCCTCAGGAAAGAGAGTGTGCTTTTGGCATTTTTGTATTTCCCACAAAAACTGAACATCGGGTCTGTTGGATATATATTTACTGTGCTTGATTAAAAGTCCTAAAACCAGTGTGCTCATCAGATTTGTAGATGACCAGGAGGAGCAGCTGGGAGCTAGATATCAGAATCAGAATTTGGGCAATTCTCCCAAAGGCTGAAAACCGTATAGACATGAATATCAACTATTCAGACCTAATTTTGAAATCCAAAATAAAGAATGCATTAGGTTTGTTTACCAGCATATTATACTCAGCTGAAGAGAGAATTAGTGAACCGGAAGAAAACTGAGGAGAAACCATCCAAAACAAATCAGAGAGTAAAAGTAAAGAAATGGAGTTAGGAAGCTAAGACACAGCGTATCCGTTAGCTATACCTCTCCGCAGCAGAATAGCTAAGATCATTTAGATGGAGGAAGGCTTACCTGTGGTTTCAGAGATTTTTGGTCCATGACCACTTGGACCTTTATCCCTGTGGCTGAGAGCCATGGGGAAACAAACCTGCTCACTTTATGGCACCCCAGAGGTTGGGTGCAATGAAGAGATGCCCAGGCCTGAATATCCTTTTCAAGGCATGCCTTAGTGACCTCACTTCCTCTAGCTAGGCCCCACCTGCTAGGTTTCCAGCGCTTCCCACCAGCACCACCAGCTGGGTCAAGACTTCAGCACAGGAGCCTCCAGGGGACATTCCAGGACAGACTCTAATAGAGAGGTCATATCAGGAAGTTCTGAAAGGCTAGGGATAAAGAATGAGGTGAGATATTTAAACAGACAGTGATTGATAATTGTCCAAAAATAAAAAACATCAAACAAAGGACTCTAGAAAGAGATCAAATTCCAAGCAGAATGCATTATAGACTTTCAAAGACAAGGGCAAAGTCTAAAAGTAGAAAATAGATTACCATCAAAGAAGCAGAAATCAAATTTTAATTAATATCTACAGCATGAATCATTTTTTTATAACTGACATCTTAACCTCACTTTGACACCTGAGGTTTTCCTCTAAGTCTGGGATGCAGGATTTGAAGGACAATTAAGTACAATGGGGGTGTTCAGTTTACTCTGCATAACTCCAAGGAAGGACCAAAAACAACGTATAGGAGATCAATATGAGTCATATCTCTACTTCATATAAGGAAGAAATGTCTAATATTTTGAGTTGTTTTAACCTGAAGTAAACAAATTACCCTATATAAGAAGTGAATAGACAACCATCAGAAAGAGTTTGAATAAAAGACTGATATCCTCATTCATTAACTTTTGTTTTACTTATTGAAACAGGATCTGGCTATACAGCTCAAGCTGACCTTTGAACTTGTAACCCCCCCCCCCCCGCCTCTCACTCCCAGGTGTTGTGATTATAGGTATGCACTACCATACCTGGCTTTATTTGTCAGATAATTATTAAGTGTCTGCTATATACACTGTATTGTACATATAACATAACTATACACTGTATCTTGCTGTAGATACTTGGGATATATTTGTGGAAAAAAAAACCCCACAAACAAATGACAAATCCCCTCCTATGTAGAGCTTACAATAAGTAAATCATGTACTGAGTTAAAACAGCATGAGTGCTAAGGAAAGAAAACCTAGAGCAAGGTGAAAGTGAGCAGGAACACTAAGATGGGTTGGCCACTTCAGAGCAATGGTCAGAATAGGCGTTAGCAGGCACTGGTTTTGGCAAAGACTTTGGGGAAGAAAAAGCAGTGTGCTGTGAATATCTGAGCAGTTAATAAATGATAAGAGTCACTTTCAACTCGGGGTCAGCCTTGTAATAGATTTCAGAATAAGCTTAGAATCTTAGCTCATGGAATTCTTTCAATTATTATAAAAAAACATAGTAAAAGCCAGGATGACTTCCTATCATGTGTTTATGAAAAGGATGCTCATCTTTACTCTGATTCTACAAACTCCTCCTCTGAGAATTCCAGAAGGAATGCTGGCCCTTCCCTTGGCATCTCAGAATTGTGAGGTTCGAGCAGGTAATTAGTGAAAGCTTGTTAGAGAGACCTAAGTTGTCATGGGGAAGAGAGGCAACAAATGTACACAGAGCACCCCAAAGCTGAAGGGTGGCCTTGCTCTTCAGACTTGGGCTGCCTTTTGAAAAAGGAAGTCAGCAAACATCCAGCTTTTCTGATTCTAAAAGAAGTAAAATGATAATGTTTGTCTCCGAAGTTGAATCCTGTGGTGTGGGCCGTTTGAAACAGACGGCTTTGACATACGCAAGATGAAGAGCCAAGGACATTTACCCGGCTAACGTGTAATCTTGTGTTGCAGGCAAACAAAAAATCCCTTTGGACAGTTAAACCCAGTAAGGGCATGATTCCTGCAGAAGATGATGTCCCATTGACCCTGACTGCCAACCTGGATGACATCGTTACGTTCAAAGACACAGTCATTCTGGAGGTTGAGCACAGCAACACCTATCGGATCCCTATCCAGGCTACAGGGATTGGGTCTACCATCGTGTCGGACAAGCCCTTTGCTCCAGAGCTCAACCTGGGAGCACATTTTAGGTAGGGGAATACCATGGAGTGATTGTGTAGCTAATTACATATGTCACAGTCTCAATGAAATAGTACTACCCCTCTCCATCCCTCTCCTATCCCGCCCTCACTTTCTCCTTCCTTGATGAAAATACTAGACGTTTTCTAGTCACAGTTTGGTTACATTTGCTACAAGAAGACGTTTCTAAGCCATCACCCTGTGCTCTGCTTTCCTTTCTGTTGCTGTAATACCAAAAGCAACTTAACCAAGCAAAACTTGGGAGGGTTTATTTTGTCTGGTGCTTCCCTGTCACTTCTCCCAAAACAGGAACTGAAAGGCAGGAACCATGGAGGAACACTGCTTGCTGGCACTCAGACTCTCGAACTCTTGCTCAGTTAGTTTCCTTCTATAGCTCAGGACCACCTGCCCAGGGAATAGTAACACCCGCAGTGGGCTGGACCCTCTGACATCTATTACTAACCAAGACTATCCCCTAGAGACCTGCCCACAGACCAACCTGATAAAGGTGATTGCTTCATTGAGACTGTTGGCGGTGGCAGTGGTTTTTATCCATCTGATCCTAGGCTGTGTGAAGTTGACAGTTGGAGCTAACTAGCAAACCTGCTTACATCCTCCAGGCCAGGTCCCTCTACTCTGGTGAAAGGGGTGGCTGCTTTATGATGGATTCAGTATTTCTTCATAACCTCTCCTTTCTGATTTCAGTCCACTTCTCATCCTTCTCCACAAATGTAGAAAACGCACAGCTTGGTGTAACCTAAGTAGAGTTTACCCAGAAAAATAAGTCATTACAAATATATCAGGCATTGCCAAGCCAGTGATTTTATGAATCATATTTCATCTATTTGCTTCTCCATCATTTATTTATATTTTATGTATGAGTGATTTGCAAATATACTTGCATATATACCAGGAGAGGGCATCAAAACCTGTTATAGATGGTCATGAGCCACTATGTGGTTGCTGGGAAGTGAACTCGGGACCTCGGAAAGGGCAACCAGTACTCTTAACCGCCAAGCCATCTCTCCAGGCCCTTCTTCTCCATCATAGCAGCAATGCTTAAGCTGCAGTTGTTTCCCCTGGCTGCCCAGGAAAAGCTAGAGGGTCTGAATATTTCAATAAGAGGCAGTAGAGTGAGACCCTGGTCCCACAGAGGCATTTCGCAGTTGTTGGTAGTTGACTCCCAGGGTTTGGCTGATTTGTACTTCTCAGGTGCAGTACTGGGAACAAACCTCATGGCTGCTTCTCAGGCCTTCTGATCTAACAGTTCCTGAACCCAACTCACATGCCATGTGTTCTGAGAAGTCCTTCCCACAATCCCATCCACCCCTTGGTTCTTACTGAAAAATACCACAAGCAATAACAAAGTAAGTGATAACCCAGGAAGTTGAATTGCCCAGTTGAATGTTCTGAGTCAGGTAAACATCAAAACCTTCTTCTCTGCTTTATCTCCTGGTAACAACGAAAGGCATTCATCAATGTATGCTAATGCTTCTACTTAAACAACTACTTCTTGTTTTTTGATTGCTTGTTTGTTTGGTTTTGGTTTTTGTTTTTATATGTTTATTTGTTTGTTTGGGTTTTGGTTTTTTTTTTTTTCCAAGACAGGGTTTCTCTGTATAAACCTGACCGTCCTGGAAGTAGCTCTGTAGACCAGGCTAGCCTCATACCCACAGAGATACACCTGCCTCTGCCTCCTGAATGCCAGCATTAAAGGCATGTATCACTACCACCAGCCAGACTACTTAAACTTCCTAAGTACACACAAACCTAATTATAGAAAATGATATTCTTGCACATCATATATTATTATTTGGGGTTTTTCTGAATCTATAAAGTATCAAAAAAAAAAAAAACCAAAAGGATATGCCAACCTTTGCCTGGAGATTTGAGGCAAACTGTAGTTAGCTATTAGTTTCCCCTCTGTTTAAACCCTGTTATTCTCCTTATTAACATATAATCACAATGCCAGCAATAACTAAAAGAATGAGCAAAAACCCTGACAGGTACACTTCCACCCACCGCCTGTTTCTATAAAGAAGGTTCTGTTGGCATGCAGCCAGAATATCTGACTATTTTCACACTAAGGAGGAGAGTTGTGTAGTTATGCCTGAGATCATGTGGCCCAAAAGTTTACCTGTGTTATCCTTCATCTCTTTACAGAGGAAGTTGGCCGAGCCCTGGACTAAAGGAATGCCTATATGCCACTCCATTTAGAACTTTTCTCCCTTCCTAAAATGGCAGATGGCTCTGATGGATGGGTTTCTGTGATTATTAAAATCGCACTGTAAAAAAAACCAGCAAGGGCTCTATCTAGGTTATTTATACTGTATATGTTTACCTCTTGTCCCCCAAACTTACCATTGGTCATAAAGTTAAACTGCTGGCTAAAGATTATTCTGTTGAGTATGCCCTGTAAGCATAAACATTTAGAGACGAATGCTTCTACCTGACAACTAAAAATTATTTCTCCTGATTTACTTACTTGATGTAACAACTTACTTGTGAGATCTGTCATTTCGTGAGAACAAGCAAACGGAATGAAATCACAAAGCCTAATACATTTTTAAAAGACAAATGAGCAGTTGAAGACGAGCTGGGGTGGTTGTTTTATGTTGTTGTTACTGCTCTGAATGCTGCTGCTTTTCAGAGAGTGTCTCACTATGTAACCCTGGTGGACCTAGAACTCCCTATGTAGGCCAGGCTAACTTAGCTTTATGGTGATCCTCTTGCCTCAGCCTCCCAAGTGGTGGTGCAGTACCTTGCCTGATCTGACATGAACTTTTTTCTTGAAGAAAAATATATTGATTAAGTCTATAAATTGGGAACACACACACAATTTTAACTTCTTTGAATATACCATAGAAATCCCAGCTCCTTCATAAAGACCCGTTAATAGAGAAACAATGAGTTAATGGACGAAACAGTTACAACTTGAAAGCATGAGGAAATGAGAAAGAAAATCTGAGGAGAGTGTCTAGTCTAGTTGGCCTTCCGGTCTACTTCAGCCCAGCCACTCTGTCCTGTCAAGACTTAATCGGTGTGTGTTGTTCACACTGAGTTTCAAAGTAAACTCACAGTTTACCAGCCATACCTAGATCAGGAGAAATGTATTCAGCACCTTTCCAAGTGGGATTCTCCTCCAGCTGGTACTATGCTTTCCTTTCCTCACCTCAGAACCGCTTCTCATTAAGGAGAGTGTTAAATTAACTCTGTTCACGAATCCTACAGTGACCTTGACCTGCTGGGGGAGACAAAGGATGCATAGGCCACTTCCCCATAGCCTTTATCTGGTAGTGGTGATTCTGGGACAAAATCCAGGTTCATGACTCAACCCCGGGAGCCCTTGAATCACACTAAGTGGCCTTGTGACCTAGACTACTCCCTGAGCAGGTGTTTGTTTGGTTTTTTAATGTCTTGCTGCTCATTCTATAGCACTTCCAAAAGAATAAATCTTGGGGTGCAGCGTCGAAGCCTCTCAGCACCTGCCCTTCTTTTCCAGCCTGGATATCCACTATTACCGCTTCAAGCTGACGAACAAAGGACGGCGCGTCCAGCAGCTGTTCTGGATGAACGATGACTTCTGCCCTGCGGAGAAGCAAAGTAAGAAGGAACCAGTGAAGAAGGGACCTGCTCGTAGCCGTCGCCAGTCCCAGACCTCCCAGGAAACCGCAGATACAGGGAGCCCCGTGTTCCAACTTCACCCTGTCAGGATGGAGTTGTACCCAGGCCAGACGATTGACGTGATACTTGAAGGCTATTCTGCCATTCCCAGGGTAAGAGGAGAGCATGGTCAGAAGCTATTCTTCCCCCAAATAAATCTCTGCTGTGCTATATCTGTTTCTTAGGAAGGTCTCTTGATATTTATCTCAAAGACTACACATAGCCCTGAGTTACCATGGCAGCATTTCTTGCTTTCAAAGTTCATCTCTGCTCAGTTTTTGTTTGTTTCTATAGCTACCGCAACCCCAACCGTAAAGGACCATTGAAAGCCGGTTCTCATTACCAGAGTCAACACTGACCAGCCAACAAGTCTGTGGTAGAAAAATGTCCAGTTTTCATTCCAAGAAATTTCCCTGTTAACATATAGCGGTCTTTTCTCAATTTTTTTTTTTCAGAAAATAGCATACTTTTATAGATGCTCCGGGCTGCCTCTATTATTCAGGTATAGCCACGTCCCCATTTTTTTGGCAACTTTGCCTAGCTAAATGACACCCCATTTAAAAACATCATCTTTGGGGTGACTGAAAAGATGGCTCAGCAGTTAAAAGCTCTGGCTGCTCTTGCAGAGGATCCATGTTCTCTTCCCAGTACTCACATGGCAACTCACAGCCAGCTATGTAATTCCAGTTCCAGGAAATCCCACTCTCTCTTCTGGTCCCTTCACTCACCTGGCACATGTGTGCTATGCATATATACATGCAGGCAAAACATTCATACATATGCAATTTTATGTAGCTGAAATAGCCATGTTAATCTCTAGCAACGGACTTTCTAGTTTTGTTTACATCAGTGCCAGTCACTCAGCTTAAAACACTTAAGCATACTGGCACCACGTATCTATTTATTACAGTCCCTTATGGAGTTTGGAAATCACCAAGTCACCCAGGAGTCTTTCCCACCCCCAAAACACAAACTTTCTGAATGAGATAAGGTGTTTACTTGAGCTGCTGCTTAGAGGGCTTATGGGTTGACACTGAGTTTTCTCTTCATAAGATCAGAAGGAGTAAGCAATTGTCTTCCAGAGATAGGTTGGGAAATCTGGTCCACTTGCCAGCTTCTTTGGCAGATGATTTTCACAGATTCCACCTTATTTCTTTACCTTATTTCTTCAGAAAGCATTTTCAGGTAAAAAACACATCCTCCCTGCATAAAGGGTACCTCTCACTGGGGAGTCTTATATACTGTATCCCTCCTCTTGTTATTTGGGGCATCAGCCAACTTTGATTGTGTGTGTACCAGGAGATAAACACTTCTAGGCACTAAGGATGCAGAGATGAATATAACACATAGCCTAATCTTGAGACCCAGTCTGTAGTAGGGGCAGTAAATCTGGCCTGCAAGGGAGCCAAATACACCTGGAGCTTCAGTGGAAGCTTCCCAAGGTGGGCTTGCAAACCATGAGAATGTCGGGTTCGTTAACAGCCCAAGCCTGTATGCTCATGAGTCCGATCTATTTATGGCATAGATTTACTCCTGGGTCCTTTCTCACCTACAAAGCTCTGGCCATCTTGGGTTTGAAGACATTTTCTACTGTTAGGTCATCGAGTTCTCTGAAGTGTAGTTATTCAAAACTGCTAATGTGTGTTGTGTGCAGAAAGTCAAAGAAAAGCTGGTGTGCCACGCCATTGTCGGAGCCCAGAAGGGGAAAAGCTTGTTGATGTCTGTGAACATCATCTGTGAGTTTATAGCACCTCTCACGCAGCTCTCCACCAGGCAGCTCATATACCGACTGGAGAAGGTCAGTGGGGCTGGGCTGGGAGGCTGGACGTTCTAGCCAGAGCCAACGTGTTTGTGCTTGCATGTTAGAGGCTAACCTAATTGGAATCCTGTTAATACCCATCCCCAGGACGCTATTGCTTCTCTGTTCAAGCTTCAGAGGCCAGTACACATTTAGCTACGTTCTGAATGTAAACCTATAATTCTATGAAATGGAAATCCTGGTTGCATCATTCCTGGTATGTCAGACCAAAGGGAAGGGGTCTATCAGTGCAGAGTACGCACGGAAGTGCGTGAATACTCCGTCGTTTTGCTTTAGGTAGCGTAAACATCACTGCAGAGAAAGGGTTGGAATAGAATCAGCAACAATTATAATAATTGGTAAGAATGACTACCACCTACTGATGGCTATTGCTAGGCATCCCATACTCCATTACCTACCTGGCCATCACCTCAGAGCTTGCAGGAGAGCACTCAAAGCCGTTGATTGTGGGAGTAGATTTCGTCATACTTGATTCAGGCATCTGTTGAGAACCCCATGGACAAGATGCTATGGTGGGATATGAATAAGGGAGCTAACGAAGTCCAGGGGTCAGGGAAACATACAAGTTCAAGTCAAATCAAGTTTTCGAATGCCTGCCGTGTACCGGGCACCTACAGTGGATACAGAGGAGAAAAGAGTCTGGTTTTGCCAGCTTGCGGGCCTGTGAGTATTGAGGAAGTTGAGTAAGGGTTTGAGCGGCAGCAGAGCTGGCCCAGCTCGTGAAGCTGACAAACTCCACGACACACTGAACAGGGTCTTGCTTTGCAAGCTCCTGGGAAGTTTTAACCCTTTCGCTGTCGGTAGTCAGACAGCTGCACTGAATCTGGTGGCGTCGTATTTTCCCAGAAAACAGCTATTCAAAGAAATTTGGCGAGGATTTATTGAAAGCGGTTCTGTACACGACATTGTATGCTAAATATGCAGCATAGTTTCTTATTCAATTCTTCTGAGCCTGTAAACACTCATAGCACACGCAGACTGTGTGCCTTTTCGTCTTCATATCCTCCTGCCTTTTGACAGAAGCAGAGTAGCATATTCTTGCTTCAATGTCTGTTGTTGGCATTTATCACATGCAAAATTCTGAATGTGGTAATAATTTATGACTGGATTAAAAAGTGGATTGGAGGGTCATTGAAATGGTTCGCCAGGTGAAAGTGCTTGCCACCAAGCCTGATAACCTGAGTTCAACTCCCCCCAAGACCCACGTGGTAGAAGGACACAACCGGCTCCTGCAAGGTGTCCTCTGAGCTTCCTGCTCTTTGTTTCTGTCATTCTTTCTCCTCAAACTCAGAAGCTTGGATTCTCCCAAACCTTGTTTCTCATTGCTCACCTCCTGCCGATTGTTAGAATTTATCAGGGATGATGATGAGCACATCTGCATTATCCGGCATGCACAGGAGACTTGTGCCTTGGCATTTGGGCTGAATTGTCCAGCTTACAGCTGTTGTGCCTCCTGCTGCTGGCTCAGGGCAGTGCATCTAATATGGTGCATTAGAATGTAAAGATATAAACCCTGCCCAAGGAGGGGCTTTCTCTCTTGCTTCCCACTCCATCAACTCTAGGCTGTTTGTGTTGTTCATCCACGATGGAGATGAAACAGCATCTCTGTGGGATTGAAAAGGTCAGCTGAAACTTTCAGCCTGCTCGCTTCATGAAGTCCCAGAAGCAGACTCCGTCTACTGATATTTTGGAGACAAACAGCCCCAAAAGAAGGGGTCATTTTAAAATAGATTGACTTCTCCAGACTTCTGTTCCTTCTCATCGCTAACCTCCAGATGGCCTCTTGCCAAAACCAGCCAAGTGTGGCTTCTTCACTTCAGAGTCATCTGCAGTGACACAGCAGCCTTCAGGGAAGGTCACTGTGTGGACAGTTCTCCATGCAGCCTCCTATTTAGTGGGCCCAAATATGTTGCTTCCCTCTCCATGAACTGATAATACAAAGGGAGTAGGTATCTGTGTTCCCTTCTTAGAGGGAGAGAACCAAAGGCTGGTGTCATGTGACAAATCCCAGAGCAGACGTCTGACACACCGTGGCAGTACACAAGAGCTGGTGGAGTAGAGGCTTGAGCCCAAGGATGCTGCAGCATCCAAGCTCACCCAGGGCCTGGGACCCAAGAGCCACAGTGTGGGGGACGATGATGCTGAAAGAACAGCTGAAGATTCAGCCAGGTCGAAATGTGAAAGTTGGGGTTGGGTGATGAAATTAGAATGGGGAGAGAAAGCAAGTCAAAATGTGGAAACTATTTTAAGGGCTATGCTTTATATCAAAAGAAACCCCAGATGATCAGGGTTCTTACCTTCGATGCCACAGGTTGAGGCTCCTAGTCACCTCCTACTGATGCTAAAATGTCCTTTTTCAGATCACACAAAGATTAATGTAAGCCTTAACATTAGAGTGAGCAAACCCTCTCATTCAAGAGCCATTCCAGCCCTCTCTCTGGTTGAAAACTGTAGTCCAGCAATTCTCACACAGACAGCGTCAACACCGCCTCTCTGCTATTGGGGAGGTCTACAAGGAAGATGCATGAATATTTGCCAATGTAACAAGATGAGCATGTCTGTAAAGTGGATATTTTAAACAGAGGGGGGAAATTCACATCATTCAAATGTTTTATCTGTTGTAACAATTCCTCAAGTCTTTCACAAGCTGTCACAGATTTATTAGACTCTGTTCCGTGGTAGTGCGGCAGTGTGTGCAGTGTGCGCGGGTGGCAGTGTGTACAAGGTGGCAGTGTGTGCAGTGTGTGGGTGTGTAGTGTGTGCAGGTGGCAGGGTTGCAGTGCGTGCAGGGTGTGCAGTGTGTGCATGATGTGAGTGTGTGCAGCATGTGCAATGTGTGCAAGGTGGAAGTGTGTACAGTGTGTACAGGGTATGCAGGATGTGCAGTGTGCGCAGGTGGCAGTGTGTGCAGTGTGTGCAGTGTGTGCAGGGTGACAGGGTGTGCAGTGTGTGCAGGGTGTGCAGTGTGTGCAGGGTGGTAGTGTGTGCAGTGTGTGCAGTATGTGCAGGGTGACAGGGTGTGCAGTGTGTGCAGGGTGGTAGTGTGTGCAGTGTGTGCAGGGTGGCAGGGTGTGCAGTGTGTGCAGAGTGGCAGGTGTGCAGTGTGTACAGTGTGTGCAGGGTGTGCAGTGTGCTCAGGGTGGCAGTGTGTGCAGGGTGTGCAGTGTGCGCAGGGTGGCAGTGACAGTTTGCTTTAGCAGCCAGGCTTCTATAAGGTTTTGGGGGGTTGTTTTGTTTTGTTTTAAACTAAGCACTCAGAGCCTCTCAGAAATCTACCCTCTGTTTTCTGGGTTATATAAGTTCATGTTTCAGAATCCTAATACCTCATTCCACTTCATTTCCGTAAACCTCTACCAGGGGAAATAAATGTCCCTGTGAAGGGAGGGGTGACCAGGTTCTTGTTCAGAACTAATGAGACTTGTTACTCGGGCTTCCTGCACTTACTGTGACTTGCCTTTGTTTCTTCTGTTTCCCTTTCCTTCTGTGCAGAAGCCTAATACCGTCCTAGAACCTGATTACCAGCCCTTGACTATAAAGAACATCACCACCCTGCCTGTGAATGTGCTGCTCTCAACAACTGGACCCTTCTTCATATGTGAGACTGATAAGTCCCTGCTGCCCGCAACTCCTAAGGTAACTGGGCAGGGTGTGTGTGTGTGTGTGTGTGTGTGTGTGTGTGTGTGTAAAAGAAAGTAATAAAAATATACTGCCTAATTTCAGTCCAGAAAAAATACAAAACGACCCGGGAAACAATAGAAAAAAAACTACAGGTAATTGCAAATAAGCAATAACTTATTTCAACTCTCAGTCAGTGGGAAGACATATGCATAGTATAAGACCTGCCAGCCCAGCAGGGTGACCTACTCACTCCTGCCCATTGTAATGAAGTTAATCTATACAGGGCAAAGACTTCCTACTAGGGAAATCTAACCAAAGACCCTGTCTCAAGGAACTGATGAGTTCAGTCTCCCAGTGAATAAGCCGATCTGCAAGTGCTGAGAAACCTGATCCAAGCCGAGAGAGAAGGCTGTGAGCCCACCCCAGCTGCCAGTCTGAGGCCAGAAGCAGCACTCTCTAAACAGCCCCGTGAGGTGTCCATGTGATTCTCTGCTGGGCATGGGGTCACAGTAGAATTGCCACAGACAGGTGACACCACGAGGCTGTGGAAGAGTAGGGGTGAAGGGGAAATCCAGCTCATACTCCATCTGGAAAGCTCAGTTTTTCCTTCTAGAGAGATCGCCAATGGAGAAGTGGATATGAGGGCAGCGAACAGTTGCCAGATGTCAGAGGAGAGAGCCTTGACTTGAGACCGGTCTGTGAGCCACACTCAGCAAGACGGACCTTTGAAGTGGGCGGGGACAGAGTGCTTGGAGAGAGGGTGTACCAGACAGTGCCCATCTGACCTCCTTGGATCACAAGAGAGGGAAGACCAACTCAGATTTCCCAGCATAGGAAACTAAAGGAGAGACAAGCCCCAAGTAAGACACAGAAGCAAATAAACTACGATGGGACTTAGCCAAAGAAAGCCCCAATAGCCTCAGAGACAGTACAGCTGATATGCCTGGCTCTGAACCACAAGGATGAGACATGAGTCCTCAAAGAGATGGCAGGTGTTGACGTTATCTAGATATGGGAATAGCCAGGCTAGCTTAAAGATAAACAAATATTTTATTTATTATAAGGAAAAAACTCACGCCACAGAAATGGAAGATTCTGGCTCTGTTCGGCTGTGGGAGGAAGCTACACAGACAGTGCACCTGGGAGGTGCACAGGTTTTTATCTCCCAGTCCCAGAAAGCCATGCCTAAACTAGGTTCCACCTCTTAAAGATTATTGGTTTCCCCATCATCTCTCCCCTTTTGTCTAAACAAGAGCCATCCAAACCCAATACAAACTATATACAATAGGAACAGATATCAAGTATAAGATTACAAACAACATGAGCAATATTAAGCAAGGAGCACATGACAAATGTTTTAATAAAAATCCTATTCCAAAGAGTCTAAATCTTGTATCGGAAATAAGCTTGGCTAAACCATAAGAGGAATGTAGCTATTATCTAATCTTCAACCCCATCGAAGGCCTGAGAGGGAAGTAATATTACTTGAGCAGGCAGGAAGTGCAATCAAGCAGCTTCCAAAGCAAGCAATATATGTTGAAGACAATTAGCTACCTGAGCAATCACCCAAAGTATCATTTGCAATGTTGAAGCAACCAACTTTGGCTAAGACATAACTGACCATTTTCAGAGGCAGGATATTTTTCAGAACCATCTTACCCTGTCTTGGCAAGATTTGACAGTCTTTTTCCTTGTGTCCTGCATATCCATTTCTGGATACCAAGTACTTTGTCAGGTTGAGGCATGGGCAGTTCCTTGCCCAAAGGCCAATTGCACCAAAAAAAACCCCCAAAACAAAAACAAAAACAAAAGAAAACAAAAAAAAAAAAAACCCTCCAAGTGGAGTGTCTTTAGTGCTCAGCATTCTCTTGGGAATAGATTGGTGCTGTCAGGAGCAATTATGTCTCATGTCAACAGAACCCTAAGATATTTAAATGCTCTACAGATCCTTGATATGGTTGAAGATTACCTATCTAGACAGAATACAGTCTCTATGTATTTAGAGAACCTAATTAATCTGACTGTATGTATAACAAACATGAACAACTATTGACCTAATATTTAATACCTGTATAACTTAAAGACTAAGACTTCATGTCAGAATATTAAATAACCTATAAACAAATATGCAGTAAATGAGGACAATGACCTCAAAATGTAAACAATGTGTAAGTATCTTGTTCAGATATATATATATATATATATATATAAAATACAATATGAAACTATATCCTAAAGGTTGTATCAATATACAAAATGTCCTAAATAGAGGTAGAAACATGCATGTATACAATCTGACATAATAACCTTGTATAGGTGTACAGAAATAACAAATATAATTTGAACTTGTATCAATATACAAAAACTATACCAATGCAAATTATCCATAAATAATAGCTCACAAATAATTCACTCTATTACCCACTACTATTATCCTTTTTTTAAATAAACATAGTTTCCACCTCAACCCTCTACCTGATACAAGTAACAATCAACAACCCCTAAAAGGTGTTTCCAGCTCTGAGTACAAACTTTTTTGGGAGAGGGGGCATCATCCTCTAGAATTTCTTCCCACTGTCATAGGGGCAAAGTTCTCTTTATGAGACCCTGCAAACAGAAAGTGATGGTTAGGTTTCAAGATTACTGTCTAGTATAGTTGCAAATGATTTCTGAGTAGTCGATAGGGATTTTTCAAAGTTCTTATTTTGAGTTCTTGTCAGAACATCATAAGAAGGTGCACCATTTCTATAGCTGGTACACTCCCCCCAAAAAACAGTCTTAAAGTAGTGCTATCAGCATCACACCCAGGTGGAGTTGTTGCTGTGGGGCCCTATCTTCTTCCTGGAAACTTCAAAGATTACTGCAGGAAAAGGATCTGTAGGAAAATCTATTGTTCATTGTGGAAAACTTAAGCATTATTCATAGAGACATACATTCAATAAAGAATATGATATAGACAAAATAGACATGAAGAAAGTAAAATTTTTTTTCTAAAGTCTTCCTTCTGTCCCATACCAGATAGCTCCCAGTATGAGACAGAAACTCTCAATGTTCCTTTTAACAACAAGCTTGGATTTAGAAAAGTACAGAGCCATTGTTCAACTCTAAAACCAGCTGAAATATATATATATATATATATATAAATGTATGTGTATCCATTACCTGACCTCATAAATCATATTCCCTTTTCTCGATGATCCTTAGTGGATAGTTAATTTTCCTTCTGTCAGCAGCATTCAAACAGCCAGGGTCTCTTGAATTTTTTGAAGATGTGTGTTTTCCTATAGAGATAAGAGCAGGACACTGCCCCAACCCTCTATGCTTTCCTTACCACCTGTATGGTTCCTGATCATTGTAGATGAGCTGTCATTTCTCTTTTTCAGGAGGTTTCTACTTTTCAAAGTGAAACTTTATTAATTTTGATGGTATCCATAGTTTTTCTTCTCCTGGCCCCATGTTGGGCACCACCTGTTGATGTTATCTAGATATGGAAATAACCAGCTAGCTTAAAAATAAACAAATATATTTTATTTATTGTAAGGGGAAAACTCACACCACAGGAATGGAAGATTCAAGCTCTGCTCGACTGCAGGGGTGGACACAGAGAACATACCTGGGTGGTGCACAGGTTTTTATCTTCCGGTCCCAGAAAGCCATGCCTAAACTAGGTTCCACCTCTTAAAGATTATTGGTTAACAAGGCTTTCCCCATCAACAGAGCACAGGAGAATAAATATATGGGAGGATGTGAAGATTCAGACATAAGTACCAGTCTTAATCAGCAGTCTTGGTCCACTGTTGTTCTTATGGTTGTAACGGAATAAAAGCAGAGATTCCCTCCCTGACCCCCACAAATGAAGAGCCCATAGCAATGAAAGGGTGGATAGGAGATAAGATAAATGTAATTAAAGGATGAGATTTTCAGCTAACTTAGATAGACAGAATGATGATTTTATAGTGGTTTGGAGGAGGAAATGCTATTAAATCTGCATCCCAGAAAATGTTACCATGGAGATGTGAAAAATGAAGCTGCCATACACAGTGGGCTTTAGAGTGTCTTAAAGATTAGAGACAGGACATATGTGGTGAGTGCTGAAGATGGGGAGGGCGATATATGCACCAGACTCCACCAAGAAAACATGGACAAAACAAAAACAGTACTGCTCTCTGGAAGTATGGGTCAGAATATCTGGGAAAGGCTCATGCTTTGGGTGGTATCAGTGCTGTTGTCCCAGAGTAAGCCCCTCATCCTTTTCCTCATTCTGCTACCAGCTGTGACCATAGCTTACTCATCCCTTCTTGGCCCAAGAAAACTGTACTGTGAACCAATTCCATGACAAGAATTAAGAAATGGAGGGCTGCCGGGCGGTGGTGGCGCACGCCTTTAATCCCAGCACTCGGGAGGCAGAGGCAGGCGGATCTCTGAGTTCGAGGCCAGCCTGGTCTACAAGAGCTAGTTCCAGGACAGGCTCTAGAAACTACAGGGAAACCCTGTCTCGGAAAGAAATGGAGGGCTGGAGAGATGGTCCCATGGTTACGATCACTGACTACTCTTGCAGAAGACCCAATGTCCAGTTCCCAGTACCAACATGGTGTCTCACAACCTCTGTAACTCCAGTTCCAGGGGACCTGATACCATCTTCTGGCCTTCATGGATTTCTACACATGTGGGGTACTCAAAAACTCAGCAGATGCACACAAATAAATAAAGAAATATTTTTTAAAGATTTTTTTTTTAATGATGGCCTGTTAGTGGTAGGGACCCAGGATGGATCAAGAGCTCCTATTTCTAGTAGTACATTTTCAGTTTTCATATTACTTATTCATATAGCCTTAATAAAAATCAAATTTATTAAAAAATAGAATCAACAAGAAAAAGAGCAGCATCCAGTAGAAAGTCAGAAGAAGAGAGTCGAGTTCACAGAAAGAAACAAAATGACTCCAAACACAAGAAACAGGTTCTGCTTTGCTCATAGTGGAGCAAACAGGTGGACAGCACCATGCAATAAACCCGTCAGATTGGCGAAGAGCAAAAGGTGGCTAGCACTTGGCTTAGGCAGGATGTGTGGACTCACTCCCCTGCGGTGTTGGGCAGTGGGCAGTGGGGGGAGGGCAGTATGCCAGTAGCTATCAAGATATTTTAAATGTCATTTCCCTTTGACCTAGTAATTCCATGCTTAGGGGTTTATTCTACAGACCCAAGATACAAGGTGACCCATATGCAAGGGGCAAGAGTATTCATCAGACCTTATAAGGCAAATGTTTGGAAGGCCAATAACCTTGAGGGGTTGGCTGAGCAAATGATAGCAGGGTTATAAAATGAAGCTTTGTTTAAGGAGGCAGGGACTATGTTAATTCTACCTACCCAAGAGCATGGGATATCTTTCCACTTTCTGGTGTCTTCTTCAATTTCTTTCTTCAAAGATTTAAAGTTCTTGTCATACAAGTCTTCCACTTGTTTGGGAGTTACTCTGAGATATTTTATGCTATTTGTGGCTATTGTGAAGGGTGTTGATTCTCTGATTTCTTTCTCAGTCCATCTATCATCTATGTACAGGAAGGCTACTGATTTTTTTTTAGTTAATCTTGTATCCTGCTACACTATTGAAAGTGTTTATGAGTTGTAGAAGTTCCTTGGGATCACTTATGTAAACTATTATATCATCAACAAATAGTGAGAGTTTGACTTCTTTTCCAATTTGTAACCCCTTGATTTCCTTTTGTTGTCTTATTGCTCTAGCTAGGACCTTAAGAACTATATTGAATAGATATGGAGAGAGTGGACAACCTTGTCTTGTTCCTGATTTCAGTAAGATTGCTGGGAGTTTCTCTCCATTTAGTTTGATGTTGGCTGTTGGCGTACTGTATATTGCCTTTATTTTGTTTAGGTATGTTCCTTGTATCCCTGCTTTCTCCAAGACCTTTATCATGAAGGGTTGTTGTATTTTGTCGAAAGCTTTTTTGGCATCTAATGAGATGATCATGTGGTTTTTATTTTTCAGCTTGTTTATATGGTGGATTACACTGACAGATTTTTGTATGTTGAACCATCCCTGCATCTCTGGGATGAAGCCGACTTGATCATGGTGGATGATGGTTCTGATGTATTCTTGGATTTAATTTGCCAGTATTTTATTTAGTATTTTTGCATCAATGTTCATGAGTGAGATTGGCCTGTAATTCTCTTTCTTAGTAATGTCTTTATATGGTTTGAAATGCTGCACTTTACACTGAACAGAAAACACTGGAAATGGATAATACCATCCTTAATATTTAGAGTTGTAGGCAACGGAAGACGTTAAATTAAGATCTGACCCTATCTGGCTACTCTGTACAAAGTCTATTCCTCCGTGTTTCAGAATCTTTAAATTTATCTTAAGGAAAGAACTTTGCAGTTTGTCCAGCAAGATATTTTCCAACTTAGTGGTATTTTCAGCTAAGAAGATTTAATAAGGTTGCTCAGTGGTTAGGAGCACTGCTATTCTTTTAGAGGGCCTGGATTTGGTTCCCAGCACCCACGTGGCTCACAACCTCATGTCTCTCTACTTCCAGTGTTCTAACTCCCCCTCCTGGCCTCTATGGGCACCTGCACACATGTGCTATGCACACAGACAAGCAGGCACACAGCCCACATAATAAAACAAGTTTAATTTTAAAGAATATTTAATAATGAGCACTCACATCAGGTTTTGACTTTGCACATTCATATTTTTTTGGTTTTTTTTTGTTTTTTGTTTTTTTTTTTTTTTTTGAGACAAGGGTTTCTCTGCAGCTTTGGATCCTGTCCTGGAACTTGCTATGTAGACCAAGCTGGCCTTGAACTCACAGAGATCTGCCTGTCTCTGTTTCCCAAGTGTTGGGATTAAAGGCATGCACCACCACCACCCAGCATCAATTCCTAAATTTTTATAACCCTGAAGTTCTTAGCCAAATCATTTCCTTCAAATATCACACATACACACATGTGCACGCACGCTCATAGCTATCTAAGTCTGTGTGCTGATGATCCAACAGTATATCTAGGCTTATTTGGTTCACAGTTTCTGCAGGTAAAAGCATGGTGTCCCTGGGAGAGCCTTGTGCTCTTCCGGTGATGACAGAAAGCGGAAAGACAAGAGGATGTGTGGAAGACAGCATGAGGGTCAGCCTTGCTTTGTAACGACCCACTCGTGTGCCAGCTAGCTAGGTCTCACTCCTGGACTCTGTCCCTAGTGACAGTCAATTTCAGCATGAGTTGGAGAGACAAAATAATTTTTTAAACCCAAACATATATATAGCATATATATGTGTTAAAAGAAATATGTATGAATGTATGTGTGTATGTAAAGTTGTGGACATGCATAAATATGACCGTCTTGTGTCATGTATCACACTGGATTTTCAAAGCATAGGAGTTGGTGACTTCATATTATCTTGTTTGTAGCCTATAAAACTGGAGGTCAATGAAGAGAAAAACCTGCTGGTCAAGTTTGACCCCTCCTACAGAAATGACCTGAACAACTGGGTGGCAGAAGAAGTCCTATCAGTTAAGTATGTGGAGCACCCTCAGGTGGACAACCTGTCCTTGCGTGGAGAAGTGCATTACCCCAACCTCAGCTTCGAGATGATGCAGGTGGATTTCGGCTGCATCCTGAATGATACCGAGGTCATTCGCTACATCACCATCACAAACTGTAGCCCCTTGGTTGTGAAATTCCGTTGGTTCTTCCTTGTGGACGATGATGAAAACCAGATAAGGTATGGCCTCCCCTGGAAGCCCACAGACCCGCATCGCTCACACAGTCATTTTGTAGCTTTCCCCTGAGTTAACTGTTGCGGTCTTTGCACCAGCCTTTCCTGAGCATCTTCAGACTAATGCATCATTGCTGATAGGAAATCACAGAGTCTAAAGTCGTGGCTCAACTCAAATTTCCAAACAGGGAACACATTTTTGAAAACCCTGTCACCACCAAAGTTAAGAAGGAATATTCAAAAGGTTACTTTCTCTCAGATCTAGTGGCTAGCACTCTAACAGTCTGTCAGTAAAATAAAGTCGTTGCAGAGTTTTTAACTGATCACTTCATGTGGTAAGAGCATGTCACGTGAGATCTACCATCTCAACCAATGTCAACACAATGACAACAGGCGTGATGCTCTATACAGGCTTCCAGAACATCACCATTTCCTACCTAAGTAAAACTGTTGGTACACATTCTCCTCTTCCCCAAACTTAGGTGATCACTCCTCCACTCTTTGATTTATGAATCTGATTATTTTAGAGAAATCATAGATGACTATTATATAAGAAGCAGTGACACTGTTAATAAGATCTGGGTAAAGTGGAACGCTGGACACTGTTACCAGGAAGAGAAGATGATGTCATCTGTGGGAAACAGTATAGAGCTCCTGAAGGAAGCTAAAAGTTGGCTGGGGGATGTGACTGAGTGATAAGCATTACACCCTCGAGTTTTACCCATGTTGTCACACACTGCAGAATTTCCATCCAACAAGCTGAATGATCTGTTGTATGTAATGCTCCATCCTATTTCCACATTTGTGTTGGCATTTGAGTGGTTTGAAAGGCTTATCTTTGGGGGGATAATGCTGCAAGGAACAGACCTCTTTGAGATCCTGCTTTTTGTCCTGCTGGATAAACACCAAGATTGCCGGATCAGATGGTGGTTTTATTTACTTACTTCTGGGGACGGAACCCAGAGTTCTGTGTGTGCTAGACAAGCACAGAGCTACTTCCCCAGGTCTGTTTTAATTTGAGAAGCCTCTGTGCTCAGTCCCATAGCGACCGCCCCACTGTGTGTCCTGGCAACAGCAGGCTTCCCTCACCACACTAAGGCTTCTCTAACAGCTGGGAGGGGACCGCCCGCTCAGGCTGCGATTCGCATTTCTGTGATGACTGGTGAAGCTGAAGGGTTTTGATGTCACTGCTCACGATGTGTACATTTTTGGAGAGCTGTCCATTCAAATCCTTAACCCATTTTTAAATGGGTTTAGTTTGGGGGATTTGGTTGGCTGTTGGATTGTAGGAATTGCTTACTATTTTGGAAACTAGCCCTCCTCAGCTGTACAGCTGGTGAGCTCTCACTAGCTCCGTAGTTGGTCAGCCTTTTCGCTCTGTTGGTCTTTCCTTTGCTCTACAAGGCCTTTCGAGTTTGATGCCCCACTTACTTTTGTCTTTGCTTCATCAGCTACAGAGTTTTCTGTGTGCATGTGTACATGTTCATGTGTCTGCAGCTCCATGTGTGTGTGTACAGGTATGCATGTGCATGTGTGCACATATGGGCATACACATGTGGAAGCAGAGGACAACCTTGGGCATTGTTCTTCTGGCAACCAGACACCATGGCTTTTAAATTAATGTGAAATTTTAAAAATTAGCTTATAAGGAAAGGGAGAACTAATTATATATAATCTCAACAAAATATTGGCAATGAATAACCATCTGAAAATATGATTACATGATATTTTATAGTCAAAAGAATTGATGTGGGAGGGTCTTCTATCTATCTGTTGCTTTCATTGGTTAATTAATAAAGAAACTGCTTGGCCTGATAGGTCAGACACATAGTGGGTGAGTAGACAGAACAGAATTGGTGGGAGAAAGAAAGCAGAGTCAGGCAGACGCCCCAGGCAGACGCCATGCATCTCCTCTCTGAGGCAGACGCAGGTTAAGATCTTTCCGGTAAGCCAACCACCTCGTGGTGCTACACAGATTAACAAAATATGGGTTAAAGCAAGATGTGAGAATTAAGCCAATAATAGGCTGAACTAATGGGCCAGGCAGTGTTTAAATGAATACAGTTTGTGTGTTGTTATTTCCGGTGGTAAGGCTAGCCGTGTGGGAGCTGGGGCGGGAACGCAGCCCTCTGCTCCCTCTACAAAGAATTAGCTTCCAATAGGTCTCAGTATGGCATTTTGATACATACTTCACTTTGGGTTGGTTCTTCTTCCTGATGGTCCCCCCATCTCTCTGCCTTCCTTTCCCACTTAGAACCTCCCCACCTTCGCTTTTGCTCTGTTTTGTGTCTCCACCTCCCTTCCCTAAAGCCTCCAGTTATTCCATTCCCATTCCTCCCTTTCTAGGCTCTGAACTGCGGAGCCATCTCTCCTGCCCTATCAAAGTAGTTGAATTTGTATTTCTCTAACAGATGAAAGTTTGGAGCACTATTTAAAATACGTATTGGCCATTGGCATTTCTTCTTTTGAACATTATCTCTTCGGATCATGGTCCCATTTATTGCTTGGCAACTTTGTTTCTCTGGTGTTTAATCTTTTTCAGTTTTTCCTATATTCTAGATATTAACCCTTGTCTGAGTCATGGCTGCAACAGAATGTCTCCAATTCTGTCTACTTAGTCATTAATGGTTTGTTTGGTTGTTGCATGGGGGGGGATGTTGCTATACAGAAGGGTTTTTTTTTATTTCACATAGTCAGGCCCTTTGTCAATTCTTAGAGTGGCTTCCTATGCTATTAGGCTTCCACTCAGAAATTTGTTGCCTATAGGTGTGTCCTGCTGTGTTCTCCTTCTACAGTTCCAGTGCTTCAAGTTTTTAATTGACTTCTGTAATCCAGCTTGGAATGATTTTTGTACTGGGTGTAAGCTATGGGTCTAATTTCATTCTTCTGCAGATATCTGTGGTTTTGTGGCAGATTCTCTCACTATCTTGGAGCTAGTCTGACAGGCCAGTGAGCCTCTTAACCTTCCATATGCTAGGCTAACAAATCCATGCTATCCGATAACCAGGCTTTCTATGTGGGTTCTGGTGATCAAACTCGGTCTTCATGCTTGTATGACAAAATCGTGTACTAACGGAACTTTGCTCCCTGCCCCTGCCATTTGGGGTTCATTTTATTTAAGGGGTGGGGTGGCATCCATCGCATACATGTGGGATGTCAGGGTATACTTATAGGAACTTAGGTTCTCCTATGTGGAGGCGCCAGGATAAAACTACAACTCATGTCATCAGGCTTGGCTGCAGGTGCCGTTACCTGATGAACCATCCCCTGGCCTCTAGATCTTTCCCCCAAAATCATTTCAAACCAAAGTAATGGACTATACATTGAGTATACAACCCCCATTGTAGCTTCAATACTTCTTGTTCTGAATATTTAGATGGATTTCTGTTCTAGTCCATGTAATGTGTTATATGTCTAGACACAACAGAGTTAGAAAAATGTGGGTGATAGTGAGGGACCTCATTTTCTGCTTAGTCCATGACCAGGACTGACGGAGTAATGTCTAACTTCCTTCCTGCATGGTTTTGACAGCCCAGTGTCGAGCTGTGATGGTGTGCAGCTCTTTAACTGAGGAGACCTCTTATTATGTCCGTAGTGGCTTGTCAGTGCTTCCCAGTACATAATCCACGTCTTACATGTGACAACGGCCCTTTTCTTGCCTCTGCTCGTTACCATGGTAACAAAGGGCTTTCTCTGAATGCCTTCTGTAGACATCTAGCAATGACCCAGTGCTCATTGAAGCTGGCAGACCATTCCTGGGCCTGGGCCTGAGCCTTGGAGCCTGCTCATTAAATGCTATGGACTGTTTGGGCTTGGAATAAAAATCCTGTAGATGAACATTTAAATAATTGTGGAAAAATCAGCCAACCTGACCTAATACACTTTGAATACCAGATTTGTGAAAAGTATTATGATGTACACAGCTAAATGAGCTTATTCCATCTGGTAGCAAGGGCACGCTTATTTATTTTTTTACTTTTTGAGAGGGCCGTTTCCATAATTAAAATGCATTTTTAGAAAATGCACTCGGCCAGTGCTGAATATGATACATTGAATTTTCATTGATTCAAACATCTATCAAACCATTTTTCTTTTCTCCCTGCAGTATCTTCCTTTATCTTGAGGGTGAGTCTCTCTTTATAACTCATGCCAGTTAAAGAGTCATTTGGCAGGAGTTGATAAGTATCTCAGCTGTTACCAACCAGGGACACGAACATGGACAGAGACATGAGCCTCCCTGAGGCTAGAGGGGGAAGCAGGTGTGGAATCATGGAGGGACAACTCCCATGGTGAACACGTTCAGAGATGTCACATCCGCATGTCCCAGAGCAGAAGCGGAGGGGGATTCCGAGTCACAGGGACTGGGTATGGATGTAAAGGCTGGACTTTTAAATCACAGAAACCCATACCTTGGATAGAACTCAGAACACAGAGCCAGAACCAGTCTAGCCCTAGCCTGGCTTAAGGCAATTCATGTAACACCATCATCACAGAGGAGTTCTCCGCCCTTCCCTCTGCTCGCCACTGTCACAGGTTGACCGCATTCTAAGGTTTGCGTTTCCACGTCTCTAAACAACGGCTACTGCTATTCCAGACTCTGAAATGCCTAGAGAAGAGTCATTCTGGCCAGACTAATTTAACCACACTTCCTGTGCCCACCAAACCAGGAAGGTGATGTGCTTGTCGTGTTGTCACGGCCACGTGCCCTATCCAAATCAAGTGGCCTGCTGGAGGGGCCGCGAGAGGGAACTGTGGGAGTTGGGGCTTCCCTTGCATGCGTCGGAGGCATAGCAGGTTAAGATGGAAGGGCGGAATATCTAAACAAAACTGGCCTAAGGGAGAGCCTGGGTTTGAGAGGGGGCAGAAGGTGGAGAAGCAGCAGGGCGAGAGGTTGGCTTCCCTTGGGTGAGAAGAGATAACGGAGGAATGCATCTTAGAAGGTGTACAGGCAGCTGTGTTGCAACACCCAGTGCTCCCATGGAAGGCAACCATTGGTGGTCATTCTTTTCTTGACTGGCAGATTCCATAGCCCCTGCTGTTCTTCCTGTCCTCCACTCTCCCTTCTCAGCTCTGCCAATAGTCGCTGCAGGGAAGTAAGTTCCCCTCCTCTCAGTCTTAGATAGTCCAGGTAGCTTCAGCCCCCCCACCTCCTCTGCTGCTGACTCTGGTCCCCTCTGCTACAGTTCTAAGTTGAGGGCGCTCTTGATGTCTTCTCTCTGCTGTCTCCCAAAGGATTCATGTCCAACATGCTGCACAGTAATTCTTGTCCACCCCCACCCCGTGTCTTCCTTCCTCACCCTCCCTCTCCTCCAGGGCTCCTTGTCCCAGTGAGTAACATCACTATTTCCCAGGAAGGACCAGGATTCTTCTTCATCCAAACCCCACCCACTACAGCAAACCCACCTGTGCTACCTTATAAAAACCTCTTGTTGGTTTCCACTGCTCGGACTCTATTTTCTTCCTATCACCTGTGACGTGGGTGGTTGTGACAGCCCTTACCGGGTCCCCTGCTGCCGCACATGTACCACAGTCTCATTCTATCCAGGGTCCCGGTGAGGAGACTGTGTCCCCCCCCACCACCACCCTGGCTTAAATCTGTGATGACTCAAGTCTCTTCAGAATCAAGTACAAGATGCTTGGGATGATCAGCCTTAGCCTGAGCCTACCCCTGAGTTCCTCCTAGTTGGTTTTCCTCCCTGTATACACCACAGTAACAACTTCTGTTTATTTAATGTGCCAGCTTCTGCCCCACCCAGAGATGCTCCTGTCCAGCGACCCCCTCTCTGCCAAAAGCTCTTCCCCACTCTGCCCTGGCTTCCTCCCGGTCCATCCTCAAGACTTAGCTTCAGTGTTCTTCCTCAGGAAGCCTCCTCTGAGACTCCTGCCCAGGTCAGAGTCCATGCCATGAGCACCAGTACCTCCACTTTCCCAATGGGTGTCACACCCGTACGTATAGCTCAGCATCCATCCTCCCAGTGGGCTTATCCCCACGATCTGGCAAGTACAACCCGGTCTGTCATCCCCAGAGCCCCAAAGTCTGGTTCTCCCCTTAGATAATCAACACCCCTTCCTGGGTTACTGCAGAGAGAGGAAGGTGGTTTTTCATAACTTGTTTAAGGATTTTTTTTTTCTGTCAGCTTCCTGGCACCTGCCAAGTAGAAAAGCTCATGGCATAAATGTCACATATATCAGAACCAAAAATGCCACCTGCCCTCTGGAAAGTCTCTGTGCACACCATCAGAAAAAAAAGAAAGAAAGAAAAACCCCACTGGCTAAAGGTCACTTATCAGACATATCAACACTAACCTTTCCTTTCCAATTAGAATTCTTCTGAGTTCTGCAGCTGTGAGAGGAATGAAAGCACAAGGGTGGACTTCTTTTTCTTGTTTGGGCAGGTGTACGCACATCTGTGTGTGTGTATGCACATCTGTGCACATGTGTGTGTGTGATTTTGTAGGTAATTCTTACTCAAAGCACATCTGCTGTTTGGGAATACATTTCCTTCTAAATTAGTCCTCATGTCACGTATAAGAACAAAGAAAAAGAGGTGTGGTACGGACGTTTAGTGGGTAAAAGCCCTTGCCAAGCAAGCCTGATGACCTCCAGAATTCCATGGAGCCAGGAGAGAACCAATTCCTAAAGTTAGCCTCTGACCTCGACAAGTGCACACACATGCATACAACACACACACACCACACACACATTCATAAACACACACACAACATCATAATCATGGTTGATGCTTTTAAGAAAAATGGTTATGGATATTCAGAATCAGGAAATACTACCACTGCCTTAGCACACGCTGATCCATGGAGCCAGGGCCCGTGACAGGTATTCTAGACCTGCTGTGAAGAACGGTAGTCCATCACACATGCACATGTAATAAGGATATTGACAAGGCCTGGGGATGTTTCTTCCATTGGGTGTGTCTCTTCTGCCTCTCTGAACAGCTCGACAAGATGAGATGCTTCATGGACATATAAGTAAGAATCAAGGAAGTGCCTATCCTTGAATTATCCTTCACTTCAGATGAGAGATGTAGACACCAGGGAGTCATAACCTGAAGTACAATGCTACCTGGCCTCACAGCCACAAAGCTGAGCCAGCACTAGACTCGAGCATGGGGCTTGAGTAGTCTCCACAGACCACTTTGGGCTTTTCATTTTCGAATTAGATTATGAATAAATCAAATATGGAAGCCTAAGGGAACCGAGCGCTGCAGCACCATAACACATTGTTTTCACGTTGAGGCATCGGGGTGAGCAAGGTAATTGGTAATTGGTGAAGGGCGATTGGGGAGAGGGAGGTGGAAGGTTCTGCGGTGAGAGGAGGGAGAGCAGAAGTCTGGTTCTCTGGAAGTTTCCTCTGTCTTCGTCATCCTTTTTATTTCTTTTGCTTGAAAAACAGAAATTTTTCCAAGATGTACTGAACTCTTGGTATTTGGGGTCCAGAGCTATAAACCAGACAAAGCCAACTTGAGTCCAGGTCCTGTCCTTCTAAACCCGTGTACCCTTTGTCCTGAATTCTTAGCCTGTATAATGGGGGTAATTTCGAATCCTAATGGAAGTTCATGATTAAAGCTAATATTTTCCATAAAATACACATGTCTTTAAGATATACTGAGCTCTCCCCCACCTTAGTGGCTGTTTTAGGCCCCACTAAGGCCCCTTCTACTCTTCTATGGCCCCTGTAGCAAGTGCACACCTCCCCCACAGAATCCTAAAGTACTGGAAGCAAGGAATCTTCAGACACCAAGGTGAGAGACCCAGAAACTCTTTATCTCTTGGAAAAAGTATAGAAAATCCTCTTCTTATACCATGCTGCATTCATCAAGGCCAAAGCAGGGGTTTACTTGATTCCTCGTTGCTCTGACAAAAGCAGTGTAAGAAGGAAGGATTGATTGTGACTCTCAGTTTGAGGGGACACGGTCTGTCACAACGAGGGATAGGAAGCTGCAGGTCACATGACATCTTCAGTCAAGAATCAGAGAGATGAATGCTGGTGCTAAGTGTGGTTTTCATTCTCCTCCTTTTATTCTGTCTGGAACCCTAGCCCTTTTATTCTGTGTGGAACCTGTGCCACACTGAGGGTCTCCCCTCCTCGGTTAAACTCCTCTGGAACTATCCTTGCAGACATACCCAGAGATGTGTGTCCTAGAGATCCTAAAGCCAGTGAAGTTGGCAATGAAGATTAGCCACCACTACAAGATGAAACATCATGCCACTTCTCAACATGACACTCAATCAAACGTCTTACTTTAAATCATAACATCCCATCCCTGGAAACCAAAGTGTCATCTCATGATGCAAAGTATCTTTAGTCAGTCGCTAAAGACCCAAGCTTTAATTTAATACTCCCAACACTGTTCTAAAGTTCGAAGTCCAAAATCTCCTCTGAGATTCAAGACAAATTCTTGTCAGCCCATGCTATAAAATTTTAAAGTATGTTGCATGCATCCAATATACAATAGCATTTAATAAACATCCCCATTCAAGAGGATACCAAGGAAAGATTGGCCCAAAAATAGACCCAAACACGGCAAAGCAATGACAACATGTCTAACATCTGGAGCTTATGGTGATGTCATCTGACTTCCAGTGGGCTTGGGCAATCGTCTAGTTTGCTGACTGCAGTATATGTGGACTCCTTGGGCCAGCTCTACTCCATGTCTTCAGTTTCCTTGGCAGATACCCCATAGTGCTGCCTTCTCTACCATCCTGGGGTCTACATTGCAACTTGGCCTTCACTTCAAATATGGCTCCTGGGGGCCTTCTTTCAGAGAATCCAAGTGTGTCACACATTCCTAGACTCAGTAGGTTATTTGAACCATTGGCTCAAGTCTTCTGAGACCCTGTAACTCCTGAATTTGACATGCCTAAAAAATTATTCCCAAAAGTTGAAGCTACCAAGCACTACTGCCAGTTTGTTCATTTAGCTTGAGGTATCATCTGGCTTCCTACCTCATCTACAATAACTCTGTACACCTTGGTGACTGAAATTGGGTAACTACTTTCATGGGTGGTGGTTTTAGAGTAGGGAACCCCTTCCACAACGTTCAAAGTTCAGCCACATTTTTAAAGATGAATTTGTGTTTTCACAAGTTAGAGCTACCAGCGGTGAGGATCTGGCTTTCACTGGGCACCTTTCTTGTTCTCCAGGGCAGAGTGCAAGGATTTTCCTTAACAGCATTAATCTCTTTAAACTTACAGCAGCGTTCACAAACACCCATAGTGCCTGCAACTTTAAGCTTCCTCATCAAACATTTTTGGTCTGTCTGCTCTCTGTCACTGTTGATCTAAGATGGATGAGCACTGACTGCCCCAGCCTGGATGCTATGCACTGTTGGATTTTCTCCACCAACAACCTCACCCAGGTTTTTAATTCAGCTTCACTCATAATTTAAGGACATAGGCAAAATATAGCCAGATTCCTTGCCAGAATACAGCGAATACCTTATAAACCCAGCTGACAATAGAAACCGTGCTTCCCTTTGAAAACTTCATGAACACAGTCTTTACATTCTGATCTTCTAACTGCCCACCAGAAGCAGTTCATTATACCATGCTCATAGCATTCCAGGAATCCTTTATCTCACAGTGCCAAATGTATCCACATTCCCCACAAGCTAGTTCCAAAGCCCTAAAACCCACATGGTCAGATTTATCACATCAACAACCCTATTCCTGGTACCAGTTTTTATTCTAATTGCTTTCTTGTTGCTATTACATAATACCTCACAAAAAACAATTTGATTGAGGAAGAGTTCGGTTTAGCTCACAGTTTGAGGGGATACAGGTCAGTTCCATCGTGGCAGAGAAGTATAGTAAGCAGAAGCCCAAGGTGGTGAGTCACATTGCATCCAAAATCAGAAGTAAATGCTAGTACTAATCTTACCTTATTCTTTTTGGCCTTCTAAAAATGTACATTTATTTATTGTGTGCATGTATATGTGTGCGTGTACATACACACACACACACACACACACACACACACACACACACATATCAGGAAAAAAAAACTTATAGGAAGCAGTCTCTCTTTCTGCCATGTGGATTCCAGGAAGCAGACTCAAGTCGTCAGGCTGGGAGGCAAACACTTTTATCTGCTGAGCCATCTTGCTAGCCTCCCTTTTGCCTGCGTATCCAGTCCTTTTTAGTCAGGTGATGATACTCACATTCAGGGTGAGTCTTCCCTCCTCGGTGAAATAGAAACGCTTTCCCTGGCACACTTGAAAGTGTGCCTCCTAGGCGATTCTAAAAGTCAAGGAAAATTATCCATCACACCAGGTCTTATCCAAAAATACAGGTAGGTCCTAGCCAGTGTGTGGCTTCCTTGACCTCCCTGACCTTCTTCTATGTAGTTAAATGAGCCAGATCCATGATTAGAAGCAGTTCCTTGGTCTGTTCAAGGGCCCAGTTACATCTTTATTGAATCCCTCAGGGTAATACCTAGGCTTCAGCTGCCCCAAAGCAATTCATTGGGCTTGTTAAGCGCCAATTGAAGTCAGACTTGCACTTGGTCCCTGCATCAACGGATGCTCTATTTGGAATGGAGTGGTGAGATGCTAAGCACTGAACCCAGGCCTGGTGTTTGATAAAGACATGCTGGATCACTGAGCTACCTACCCCTCCAGCCCTACTTGGCCCATATGACCTTAGGCAGTGGCTGATTTTCCCCAAGTCTCAGATTTTTTGAGTAAAATGAGATGAGACTTGAGGCAGCAGGTGTCCAGGGTGCTTTCAGCACAGTGTCTGTCCCCATCATAAACATCCACCAAAAGTCAGCCGTTAGCAGACTTGTCTTTACAGAAGACAAAAAGAGCACCTTTGTCAATGTTGCTACCAAGCCACATTTGAGAAGTGGTATCCCAGAGGCATCTCTGAGATGTTTTCCCCTGAAATCAATCTGAGACCATTCTGTGACACAAGGAGGCCCTGTTGGGTTGGAAGGCTGCGGGGACCTCTTGCTGACTTCAGCGTCCCTCCCTTTCATCAGTGGCACTCCTCAAGACCCTTTAAACTTCTGCGAACATGGCTACTCTTTTTGACCTCATGGAGAATAGTTTGGATTGAATACATCAATAAACAGCCATCCTGGGGCACTAGGAAGGTAGCTCTGAGGAGGGACGAATGGTCCCAAAGGGGAAGCAGGATAGTGGCCATCTTGTCTTGGGCAACACTTGAGGCTGGTATTTATGCCTTTCCAGCCCCTTCTCCTGGCAAATTCTTTGCTGGCTTCTTTCTAAAGCAGGATGATAGATTTTGAAATCCAATGGGAATAGGGGCTGTAATCTCCCCGCTAATATATTATTCTCCTATTACTGCCTTAAAAGATTGCAAATTGGTTGGATATGGAAGGATAAGGCAGTTGAGCAGGGAAGGGAAAGATGGATGCCAGGCAGAAGAGAATAAAGATGTCCCCATAATGACTGACAGGACCCATTGTGTTTCCCTTACTGGTCCTGTGCCACACGGACGTCTAGTTCTAAAATTAAATGTCACCTGCTCAGAAGGATACTTAAGGGGCCAGACCACTTCACCAGTGTTCTGGAGATATGACAAGCCGGAGGCCCCTTCTGACCCTGGGAAAGCAAGTAGCCATGAGACACCATCCCCCAGCACAGTTTCAGTCCAGCCGTGGAGCCCTGGGAACCATCACATTTTCTGAGTTCTGCATTTTGATCTTGCCTATGAAGTATAGCATGCCTGCTTCTGAGGTCATAAGGCATGACCACCAGTCCAGTGGAAATGAATTCACATCTCTACTATGAGAAAAAGCTCTTTTAACAGCTTTTCAGAGCCCAGAGAAAATGTCTTGAGTCAGAAATATTTCCTGTAGACAGCTGCATGAAGTCAGACCCTCAATATGGTGATATTAGGAGCAGTGAGAGGAAGGTTCCAGAAGGTTTCTGACCAAGAGCAATAAATAGAACTGAGTCCTTCTCATGTACTAAACAATATGTGCAACATGTCCTCCAGCAGCCCTGGGGTGTCAGAATGAATGTCCCCCCAACACTGGAGCCACCATGGTAGATGCAACTGACCACAAAGCCCTGGCCTTAAGCATTGTCTCCTACTGACACAGCCCAGTTCCTTCTTCTGCATATTTTGTTGCTGTATCCCACCCTTCATTTAAATAGGCCTTCTGCAATGCCCAGACATTGTACCATGTGCTGTGCGAATACAAAGATAGACTCGTCCTGGTCTACGCATAGACAAACATGGAAGACACACACGTGACCCCGTTAAAGATGCTATCATAGAATCCCCTCTTCCAATCAGGCTTGCTTACAAGAAGCTTATTTAGAAAGTATTATTGCTGGGGTTTTTAACAATAAAACCCAAGTAATACAGCCCAAGGAAAGAAGTCGGTGAAAAAGCCTGTCCGTGAGAAGAGGACCATCCCAGAATAGCGATAGGAAGAAAGTTCTGTGCCTGGAGAGATGGCGACAGAGCGCCACGGTGACACCACTACAGTAGAAAAGAGAGGCCCTGGCGGGAGGCATGGTGACCAGGCTGGCGACAGGATCATTGCCCATGGTGCATATGAGTAATTTTTAGCCAGATCTGTAAATCTCTACCATACAGTTTAGCTCCTCGTAACACAGTTCAGCCTCATAGTCTGTGTCTTCATTTAAGAACTTCTGGAAGAAACAGAAAATGGCAACAATAAAGACAAAGTCTGAGTCCTGCTCGGTCCCCTTGAGGGCATGAAAGTAGCTTGGTGTTCTGTGACTACCCCTCCCTCAGCCGTGGTCCTTAATAAGTTTACAGAGGGGGATCTAGGAGAATCAGGATATTGTGCTTGCTTGCCCAAACAATCGAGTCTCCTTGGAAGATTAAGATTGGAATGTCTACTTAAAGAAGGAAAACTTAGAGGACTCAGTCTTGGAGACTGAGAAATAGACCCAGTAAGAGAAGCAGAAGAAAACAGCCACAGGAATCAAGAAGGGAGTTTTCAGGGAACAGAAGATAAACGGGGAACACTTCCATTTCTGTATTATGTTGGGCCGAAATAGCAATTTTGTTGTTGTTTTGCTGAATGAGCTGACAAGGTTTCTCACAGAAAAGATTCCACAAACAGTGGCCTCAGCAACAGAAACCCTGTTCTTGTTTTGGAGGCAGAAGCTGGAGATCAATGTGCAATTGAGGTTGGGTTCCTCCTGAGGACCCTGAGGGAAGGATCTGCTTCCTGCCTCTCTTGGCTTTCAGACTGCTAGCTTCGGGGGGTCTTCATGACACCCTCCCTCGGAACAGTCAAGCCATGTTGAAACCTACCCAGTGGCTTCATTTTGACATAGTTACCTCTAACATGATGCTGTTTCCAAATACTGATTTGTTTGGTTTTTTCTGAGTTTCCATGAATTGGGAGTTTAACATAAGAATTTCAGGGAGCCCCATCTGACCACTGACAGTATTTACTTTAAACATTAAGCAAAGGAGGAAACCATGGAAAAATGAGGCTGTAGCAACAGAACCCCGTCATCAGGGCAATGAACGATATTTAACTAGAAAGTTCTGTGAGGTAAATCAGGGAGGGGCCGTGAACCATGCTGAAAAGTTTGACTTAGTTTCTAGAAGTCACAAGCTACAGGAGGGTTTTAATTAGGAGAGTAGCATGAGCCACCTTAGACTAGACAGCAGAAGCTTTACCAACAAAACCACCCTGGGCATTCCCAACACCCTCGGCAAAGAACAGTCCCCTGCTGTCCATAAGGGAGGGAAAATGAGCCCAGGTATAGTGTCTGAAAAGAAATACGGACTTTTAAATTAAGAAAAAAGTATATCAGGGCAGGAAGATGACTCAGCAGGCCAAGGCACTGACCACTGAGCATAACAACCCAAGTTCGATTCCCTGGAGCCCACAAGGAGAGAACCAAAACCCAAAAGTTGTTTTCTGGCCTCCACCTCATATGCTATGGCTGGTGGGTGAGCACAGACAGACACACCCGTGCACACCCGTGCACACACATGCACACACACACACACACACGCAATTTTAAATGTTTTTTAAAGTCACTAAACACACAGGTGAGTATGAGACACACTTTTTCAACGATTTAAAGACTCAGCTTAGTGAAGATGTCATTTTTGCCAAAATGATCTGTACCCACAATGCAGTTTCAATCAGAATGCTGACAAGTCTATCTTAAATTTTACATGAAATTGCTAAAGTTTGAGATTAGCCAGGCCCCTTCGAATGTGACAATATGGTAGTAATAGGTGTCTTTTGTACAGAGAGGCAATTAGAATCGAGAGCCCAGAAGCAGAATGATAGATTAGTAAAAACACGACAAAGATGGAATTGTTGAACCAAGAACAGAGGGAGGCTCTTCAGCAACTGTCCTCAGAACGATCTGTTACCCACAAAGGAAAAATCCAAACTACGTTCCTAAAGTTACACCGTAAAGAAAGCAACTTCACAGGGGAAAGCAACTTCACAGGGGCTAACAGTTTAAATGCGAAAGTGAAACTAATTTTAAATTTGAAGATTGAATAGTGATCTCTAAATAATGGAAAATTTCTCAAAACACAAAACCACAGTGAAGCTTTTCATAAACGTGACCTTAGATTTGAGAGCTTTTGTTTATCAAAGAGGCACGGGAGGAGCGCCAAGACAAGCCGTAAGCTGAGAGGAATCTTTGGCATGCATATTCTCTTCAGGCGATTAGAATGCATAATGACCAGTAGTAGCCTTGAAGGAAAAGACAAGAGTCGCGGAAGCCAAAGTATGAGAGACAAAGAGTGAAGAGAGAGACCGCCTCCTTAGTGACCTTGACTTCCGGAAATTGAAGCAACCGGAAGCTGCTATACTGCCACACTGGATAAAATAAGACAGGTCCTGAGCACATGCGGTTGGGAGGTAGAGGGTGGCAACTCAGACATGGCTGGCGGAAGTTTAAGTTGATGGTTATTTGGGGGATGATTCTGTCTGCTTGGAGTTTCAGCTGATGCATCCCAGGGCAGAGCAACTGGTCCCCTGTTTTCCTCCAGCATGCTTTCTGGATTGACCTTCCTTCTGGCCTGCCACACCCTCATCTTGCATAGGTCCCATTCAGGAGTCACACACACACACCAGTTTCCCTTTGACCCTCAATTTGTGTGTGTGGGTAGGGGGTATGTATGTATATATGCATACATATATATGTGTGTGTGTGTACACATGTTCATGTGGGTGTGTACATACCTGTATACATATGTGTATGTACATATGGGCCAAAATTCAGTGTCAGATGTTGTCCCCAATCACTCACCATCTAATTTTTTTGAGACAGCGTCTCTCGTTGATCAATTCAGCGAGGCTGGCTGGCCAGTGAGCGTCAGGGACCTGACTGTCTGTGTGTCCCTCGTTACAGACTTGTGCCAGCATACCTGGTGTTTTGCATAGGTTGCTGGGCGTCTGAGCTCCCATCTTTGTGCATGCAGAGCGAGAGCATTACCACCTGGACATCTCCCTGTCCTCTCGTTAGCTCATCTCTTTTCCTCCCAGAGTATGGGAAATGTGCAGAATGTTTTCTCAAACCCAGAAAACAGCATCTGCCCCTTTGCAGAGCCAACCTGCCCATCTGTTCTTCTCTTGGAATAATTTCCTCTGGCTCCTCACAGCACCACACTCCCCGTCCTTTGCTCTCAGTGCGACAGCTCTGTGTCTTAGCCCCTCTCTCATTCCTCTGCAGTGGGGCACTGGCTCTCTCACAGGTGGTGGAAGAAAACGGTATAACTGACTGTCCTGTCAAATCCCTCAGCCCCAAACCACGTCTCTTACAAGGTCAGTGATGATTGCATCAGCCAGGGAAGCCCTGGTGTGTGTGTGTGTGTGTGTGTGTGTGTGTGTGTGTGTGTGTGGTGTGCACATGTGTGCGTGTGTGCACAGATTAGCCTCAGTGCCCAAGAGAACTGTAAAACATCTCTCAAATCTGAGCTTCCAGAAGCAAGCCTGTGAGCGAGAGACCCAAGATTTCAAGCAGAGGGAGGTCTTTAGCCCATTCTATCATTCTATATTGAACCTGAACGCAGTCTCCATGTTGGGTCTCGGCGTCCAGTTCTATCTGTAATTCGGTATACTCTGGCTTCCTAACATGCCAGCTGCTTCCCCACAGATGAACGAGTCAGGGCATTTTTTTTCATTTCAGGTTTGAGTGTTAGAAAACCTCTTTGTCCCGCTTTCATGGTGCTATAAAAGACCTCTGGTCACCTTGTTACAGGTTCACTCTTTTAAAGCATTTTCTGAGTGTCTGTAGTATCAGCAGCAGACATCGGCCTCACAGAGATCCAGTGGGAGCTAAGCTAGCTTCTGAAGAAGCCAGTGGAGAATATCGATGCAGATCCCATCCCAGGCTGGGTTAGGTTTGCTTGGCTTCTTTGGTCGTAGGATTCATAAGCAGTTCGTATATCTATGTGTTCATGTTAATTAAAAGCCCCTGAAGTAAGCTACCTCTGTGGGAGCCCAGACACTCAAAGAAACTGAATTTTAAAACTTTGCTATTTTGAAAGTATTTTCCAAGTGCTTTGAAGCTGAACATGAAATTTCACAGTCTACCTGTGAAATCAGCGTTTCCTCCCTTCCGAGAGTGTGTAGCAGTGGGGACACCTTCTGGAGCTACGCAGAAGTGGCTGTGTCTCCCAGAACTCCCTTTAGAGAGCTTCAAGGTAGATTCTGTTAACTCTCTTCTCCTAGCCCTCTCCCAGCTAAACTCCTGAGGCATCTCCCCAAGGCCAAGGCCAATGTTGCCATCTCTTCCTTAGATCACCAGGGAAGGTTCCAGACAATGCATTGCAAGTTCCTTGTGTGGGGGATTGCGGTGTGTTTTGGCCTGGGAAGACGTGTTTTGTGACTTGCCACCAAGACAGTGGCTTGGCGTGAAGCGACCCAGGAGCACCCGCACCTGTGGCTCAGCAGGGTTGCCAGCAAAGCTGTTGAGACTGTGAGCTTTGGTTTGGTCTAACACAGCTCAGTAAATTGCTTGCTTCTGTTTTGTCATTTGAAAAGCGATGGGACTTACAGCATCCTGGTGTGGAGATCAAATTGGACACTGCTATTCAGTGGTACCTGGCAGGATGCTGGCGAGCAGCATTGGCTGTGGTTACCTGAAACAGGCTCCCTTGATGTATGTACTTTCCCCACCATCTTCCCTGTGACGTTTTCCCCACGGTCATGGGGCCATGGCTTCTCAGCCTTGAAGGCACAATGGAATCATAGTAGGAATTTCCAGACGGACTGATGCTGAGTAAGCCCAATTTCTGGGGTTGTGTCTTAGGCATCGGTCTTTAAAGACCCTATGGGTGGCCCAAAAGGACAGTCAGTTTGTGAGACCCCCTCCTAAGTTCTTCAAAGGCGATGGTGTCCAGCCCTAATCCCTGAGGGATTTGAGTTTCAGCTACTCAGCTCTCAGTACCTCCCCCTTGGTACGCATGGCCAATTGGAAGTGCTGGAAACATGATGGCATCTGAGGACTGAGCAAGAACTGAGGCAGGCTCTTGTCCCATAGTGGCTGTAGCTGTGGTTGGCTTCCCCCTCTTCATGGGGCCCAGCTAGAATGAATGCCAGCAGGGATGGTTCCAGCAGCCGTATCTGTTTCTGTCATTTGATTTCCCATGTAGGAAGAACTGTGATGTAAAACCACAAATCTAGGCAGTAAATGCTGGAGCGTATGAGAGACTTTGAGTTTAGGAAGCAGGAAAATGTGCCATCGAGTAGTATAGTTCAAAGCAACGGTTTTCATCTGCTCCCTTTAGAAACAGGGAGGATCAGTAGATTATGTTAGAGAGCTTCAGAGAGACGGGGTGGGGGGAGAGAAGGGGAGGGAGAAGGAGGGAAGGAAAATAAAGAGGAGGGAGAGCTGCTCAAAATGAGAATCAGAAACAAGAGGAAGAAGAGATATTTTTAACCCTAAGATATAATAAATATATATTAATCGCCACACTAGATGGTAAACTAGCTGTTTACATCACATTGTCTAATGCATTGTCATTGGCCAGAGAAGCCAAGAAAGACCAGAGTCAGGGGCTGAAGAAAATAGATTCTACCTGATGTTGAAAGGGGCAGCATTCCTTGCGAAGATCTGTGTATATAGGAACTGGATAGATCACTGAGGTCATTTTTACACCACCCAATGCAATGCAATACTTAGAGGAACGAGATCACATGTGCATGCATGTGATGTCCCTGTGTGGCCATCTATGTGTGTGCACATGGGGAAGCCGGAGTCCAGTTTCAGTGGTCACTCTCCACCTCATTTTCTGGGCAGCTTCTCTCCTTAAGCCCAGAGCTCGTCATTTCAGCTCGAGTGGTTGGCAAGCCCCAGAACCCCACCTGTCTCCTTGCTGCCCTCCATGACCAGTTTGTATGTGAGTAGGGGTAGGGAACATAACATGGGTCCTTGGGCTTGCCCAGAAAATACTTTACCCACTGAACTATCTACCTAGGCCCCAAACACTTTTTAATACAGGAAATTGGCAAGTCATTTTCCCCTCTGATATCTATGTAAGTGTGGTGTGTGTTAGCATACCTATAAGTATGTAGGTGCATGTGTATTCACAGGCATGTGAAGATCCAGGGTTGACATCAGGAGTCTCCCCTAATCCCTCTCCTCCTCATTTATCCAGGAAGGATCTCTCAGTTGAACCCACAGTTTACTGGTTCAGTTAACCTACGTAGCCAGTTTGCCCAGGGATCCCCTGTTTCTGCCTTCTGAGGATTGGCGTTACCGTCAGGCCTCCCCACCCACCCAGCATTCACGTGGGTGCTGGGAATCTGAATTCTGGCCCTCATGCCTGCGCAGCCAGCACTCTAGCTGCTGAGCCATCTCCTCAGCCTTGTAGGACTTTCGAATAGAATTCCTCATTCAGTAAATGTTGAGTGAGCATCATCCTGAAACTTGATACAGCATCACACGCTAGGGACAGCGGTGGCGGAGACAGCTCTGGCTGCTGATAGCGTGAATTTGACCCCATAACTTGGCTCGGAGGTCAGGGCTCCCAATGGAAACAGTGAAGCTAAGGCTGAAAGGTTACATAGCTATGAACTGAATACCGGTGCAGAGTGCAGAGGGAGAGCGTGTTCCACAGGCCAACAATGAGAACGCCCTTTCTTGGCCCTGAGAGAATTTCACTGAGACCTGAGCAGGTGAGGAGAGTGGAGAACGGGAAGGCTCAGGGCAGTAGGGGAAGAGTTTGGCCTTGAAGAGCTTTGTCAGAGCACTGTGTACTCAGTTATAGCCACAATCCCATGTCTTTCTCTGACACACCAGCCTTAGGGTTGCTGAGAGCCAGGGTCTCTCCTCTCTGGAACTGTGAGCTACCGGTATGGTGGGTTCCTTATAGGCAGAGGCTGGGATGGTGGTTCCGCAAGTCATGTATTGGGGGGAAAAGCCTCAGGAGAAACTGTATGAGAATGAGGGAAGCTAGAAAAAATGGAGGTACCTCAGTCAGTCCCACAGGGCGCCCTGGGGAGTGGGTTGAATCCCCAGAGTTTGTCCCTCTCACAGATGAGGAGGCTGGGCTGTAGAGCATCACATCCATCGACCAGTCCGTTGCCTGTGAGCCCTTTCTATATCAGGGCAGGGAAAGGCTCCAGAGAAAGGTGTTCCCAGAACCCACAGCCCCCGGGCAGCGAGCACATCCTCCTAGCAGGGGGATCCAGACGTGGGCCATCCACGTCCACCTCATCACTTTGGAAAATAACACGTGCTGGTTCTCCTTGTCCGGCCAGGGAAAGCCCATCTGCAGGCCTTTTATATAAGGCCAGAGGCTTCCCTGACCCTCTCTAAGGGACACTTCCAGAACCCAATGTAATGGAACCAGCAGTCACGGTGTGTACTGCAAAGCTCCCTGTCCCAACCATCTTCTCTGCCTACCACCTGGACATCACTGCCCAGACCTGGGTGGATGTCTGTCACCTCCGGTCTACACATAGTTCTCTCCTGAGAACTACACCATGCAGTGCAGCCGAAGCACAGTTCGTTCTTGGCTTTTTGTTTGTTATGCTGCCACTTGCCGTTCCGGGGGGACTGGAAATGAGCGTGGTGAACTTTTATTACCGGGTGCACAAAGGTTGGTATTGATCCTACCCACGAGCCTTCTGAGCCTGGCTCGGTTCGGCTCATCAGCCTATGTTTGATGCTCAGAGGATGCTGTCATGGCCGAAGGGTGTGTCCTCTCCTGGTGTCTTCAGCAATTCTTCTAGGATGGGAGCAATATTGATTTTTCTTGATTGCTGCACACTCTCTTTTAGAAATAATGGAGTCTAATCCTGTGAGAGCCAACACGACAGGAAAGCAATCATCTATACCTGAAGGCAAAAAGATCTTTTTGGGGAAGAGGAGAACTATACCAAAGTTGGGTTTGGATGGGGGGTAGGATTTAATAAGTTAAAGCCTCCATTCTGCTAAAGGTCTCATTAGATTAAAGTCTTGCTTGTTTCCAAAGAGACCTCTCACTTCCCAGTCGAGGTGTTGTTTCCCCGGGTGTGCACACACTCCACAGCTTTGTATTTTTCCTTGACAGGTGTTCCCACATGCTCTCTCTTCAATCTGGAAGACATCCGGGGGGTGCCAATGCTGAATGAGAGAGTGCTATTCTCTGCACAGTGACCCAGCAGAGGGTCCCCCCAGGCATCTCTGCTGACCTGGGGTGATTTAATCAGTACTCAGGACTGTCCTTTGCTGCTTTTCACCGTCCCTGGCTGGTGAGGCTACGGTGTTAACCCCACATTAATTATCGGCTCTATCCTGAGCTATCACAGTGACTTCCCACCCATGGTGGCTGCTCATCACTGGGAGCATCTGGGACAACTTAAGACTAACTCCTGGGCCGTACCCTGGCCCTGAATCTGCCCAAGGATGGGGTCGAGCGTCTTTATTGTATCAAGTTTCTTGGAGATTTTTTTTGACCCACCCAACTGAGAAACTCTGCCAAGAAATCAGAGTCAACTAAAGACATCTGTTCTAGAAACAGCCCAGTGAGAGCTCAGGGAAGATAAGAACGTCCTAGATGGGGGGAGGGGGGAGTGCAGCACACTGCTCTCCGCTCTCATTTAACCACCCTGTCCTGCCAGCCAATGGAATGTCCACTGAGCGCGGTCAGCAGGGCTGAGAAGACCCTGCCCTCCAGGTGCTCGTGGTTCCGGAATGAGCCCAGTTACAGATGGTGCCAACCCTGGGTTTCCACATGGGAAAGTAAACTGATATTCCTTCCTAAAAACAGCAGGCAATGCTGCCTATGCTTGGAGCCTTCATTAGGCAAATAAATAACACTGCTTTTTACCCCTGTTGATTTGTAAAATGAGTTAAAACTAAGATTTCATTTGTAGTAATCACGTAAAACATTCCCTTAAAAATAGGCCTACTAGTATATATGTAATGTGCTGTCACCATGTAAGCATTGAATGGCTTACACTGATCTGAACACCAAGTGTAACTATTTCTCAGTTTCCTTTCATGTTATATGTGCATAGGTCATAAAATCCAGCAGCTCCCTACAAAGGAACTTATGGAAAAAGAATGAGCCAGTCAGTGTTCCTTACTATAACAAGTACCTGAGTTGGTTATCTGATAGAGAGGAAGGGCTTGTTTTGGCTCACAGTTTTAGAGGCATCAGTCCCATAGTTGGTTGGTCTTGTTTCTTTCGGGCCTGAGACTAAGCAATACATCATGGTGGGAAATAAAGCAGACTAAAACCATTCAGCTCATTCTGAGCCATAGAGCCAAGGAAGGAAGAAGAGAGTTTCCTTCTGCCATCATCCCCTTTAGTAGTATATCCTCAGTGACCAAGGGCCCTCTAGGTCTTGCCTCCCAAAATTTCCACCACCTATGAGTAGCACCGAGCCACAGACCAAACCTTAACACACAGCCTTTGGATAACATACCAGATCCCAGTAAAAGGAGAGAATAAACATGTGTCCACATAAAGACTCATTCACAAATGCTCATAACAACTTTATTAATAGCATCCAAAGGCTAGAAACAGCTTGGGCATCCATCAACAAGAAAACAGGTTAAGTACCCATATTATGGAGTACTACCCCATTTTTTAAAACAGTACTGTTCCACACACCAACACTAATCTCAAAATGTTTATGTTGAACCAAAGAAGCCAGGCACCAGTAAGTATAGATGCCAGACAGACTCCATCTCTATAAAACTGTGGGCAGAATGTATCCACCGTGCCATAAAGCACAAATCTACAAAGATGACATGTGACTTCTGGGGAATGATAGTATGTCTACACATGGGGCAGTAGGTATTTGGGTCTGTGTATTTGTAAAATTTTTGCAAACCATATGATGATGAGTTGGTTTTCTAAGTGAACCACACCTCCATAAAATTGCTTTATTAGGTAAAATTGGAGAGGCAGAAATCAGAACGTAGTAATGAGGTGCCCATAATTTAGGAAACTGCACTCCAGGCCTCAGTGGGAAGTGGGCATCGTCCCAAAACAGATGAGGAGCTGTGATGAATTGGGAGGCTTTCCTTCTGCACAGGGAAGATAGGACAGTGCCAGGGCCTTCTGCTGAGCCTGGGCTCTGACATGGCCGGGAGGATTGGATAAGTGAACTGGGTTGGAACACATAGTAAAAGATGGAGAGGAAGAGGAGGAGGCCAGAACAGTCACATGTGCACAGAAAGAAGAGGAATGGGAGTGAGCCTCAGCCTTGGCCTTAGTGACATCCGAAGGCCTTTTGAATCTAATGGGTGACACCTTACTAGTAGCATGAAAGACCAGCTCTCCAGGCTACTCCCAGGGTTTGAAAGAAAGCTCCATGGTGTAGTGAAACTGAACTTGAGGTTCTTCTGTCTGAGAGCTACAGAATAAATTCCCACATGTGCTGTTGGAGTCATGTTCTTTATCTATTTTTCTGTCCTCTAATTTTCTTCTAAGTTCTTTCTAGTTCTCCTTTGTTTCGATTCTCTGTTCCAATTCTCCCTTTCTTCTCTGTTCACCTATCTTAAATACATTTTTTAAAGGAGGCTTGAGGCAATAAAAATGTTACAAGAGTTACATCTCATTGGTCATAGCACATTCCTTCAGTAATTGGTAAGAATGGAGCCATTTACCATGGCAGCACAAGGTTTCAAGGTTCCAGGTATAAGTGTGTGACCAGAGGCCGGGGCACAGTGCCCAGGTGAGACAAACCACAGCGAGATCTGTACAAAGAATCAGGTCTATCAGCCAGACTTGGCAAGTGAAGAATTGGCATAATTTTTTTTTAGGTTGCTTTGTGTTAATAACCTTGGTTAGACATCTGCAACCCCGACCTTGTGCATATCTGTAAAGTTTTAACTTTTGATCCATTTACAGGAACATTCAGTCTAGTTTGAACTTGCTCCAAGGTAAAATGAAATAACTGTGTATAGTTTGAGTAAAGGAACAAAGCAGGCTTTTGAGTGTCTTACAGCCCTTGTGGGGACAATAGATGTAGTTATGAAGCATATCCTCATATATTTTCTATACATCAAAATTATACAGCTTAGTGAGAAGTCATCTTCCTGACCATCCCAGATATATGTGCCCATAACATTGAGATGCAATCATGAGATAACATATACACATCACATGAGGTTATACACTACAATGCAGGTATTGGAGAGACACCATATCTGCTTTTGCATGTGTGAAATTACAGACAGGACAACAGTTTCCAGAGTCGGTGGTCCCACAGGTCATGCCTAGATGGATTCTCCTCCATCAGAGAATCACTCCTCTGGTGGGTTGACATCTGGACACTAGTTGTCACCTGCTGCAACTCCCAAAGCCTCTGACAAAACCTGAACATGTGGGCTTCTGTACTACAAGTGCAGCCACCTAATTTCCCCTGAGCCCCTTTACTCAGGATGTGAGTGGCAGCAGAGCTCATCAATAGGGCCAGCACTGGGATGTGTTAAGCAAGGGGCTGAGGAGTCAGCATTGTAAGGGATGAGGTCATTGTTTCTCAGGACCCCACATAGCTCACCCTAGTCCCAGCTCTGCTTTCTGGTTGTCTGGGAGCAGATCCTCATTCATTCCTGTCTAGGCCTGGCCATGTGGTCCAGGAACTGTATCTGGTACCCTGTTAGAAACAAGTCCTGGGGTAGCTCACATTCAACATTCAGCCAGGGATGAGGAGGAAAATGGTATAGGGGATCTCAGGGGTCTGTGTTTGCTCAGAAGGGAAATCCTGGATCCAGGCTGAGATGGGGTGAGACTGTGGAGATTTGTAAAAGACAAGTACAAGAAAGAGCTCAAGGTTTTCCTTCTAGATCTTTCCAGTATAGGATATGAAAATGAGAGCCCAGGGGCCAACAGTCCTCAGTTTGCAATGTGTCCTTGCCTTGGTAGGTTTGCACCCTGCATCAAGCCGTACAGCGGTTTCACGTCCCAGATGGAGTCCGTCCCAGCAACCTCAGTTACCGCCAGCTCGCCAGCAGCCCCACCGATGGTGGAGTCCACTGAGGTGGACTTTAGTGATTCTATCAAGTAAGTAGGCAAGGCCAGTGTGGTTCTTTCCTCTCACCGAACTTACATTCTCAACCCCCATCCCTCACTTGTCCATGCAGACACGCCCTAGTCAACAGTTCGATGAGTGGATTCTGTGGTAGGCCCACCACTGCTCTCTGGGTTAGAGAGCTGGGAACCATCCCTACTGTCCAGTGGCATACAGAGTTCTGAATCCTGGGGGACTAAGTCCTTCCTTCCCATTGCTCCTCCACAGAGCAAAGCTCTGCCTACAGGATGGGACTCAGGGTAGAAAGCAGAAAATAACATCACTATCCATCCATCAAACACTGTGTCCTCACAACAAGCGCTCTAGGTAGTTATGAAATTCATCTAGATATGGTGGCACATGCCTGCCATGTCAATATTCATGAGCCTGAGGCAGAGGATTATGAGTTTGAGAAGCCAGCCTGGGCTACACGGTGAAACCCAGGCTCAAAAACAAAATTTTAAAAAAGTTGCGAACTTGAACATTGAGGACTGAGGGCTTGTCCAAACTGTCTGAAGAATTGCCCATGATTCCCGGGATGCTTTTTTAAAGAATAGGACATGAACCTGATGCACCTCTTGGACACTGAGCAGTGTAAAGGCTCACTCTACAGCTGAGCACTGCCATCCGAGCTCTTGGAGAAAGTGTTCCTTCAGTGATACTCTAGACATGGCAAAGAGAAAGAGGGAGGGGGGATACAGCTGGACTGATGGTGATGGCTGCCAAGTGAGTGATTCTCTCATTTCCTCCAAATCCCCAGGACTATCCTTATGGATGATGAAGCTGGACCTGAAGAAATCAAAAAGCGCACAGCCTCCACCGTGATCTCAGAAGTAGGGCTCCTGTACTCCTGGGCAGGGCTAGTGAGGAAAGGCTCTTCCCAAAGCAAAGAAGAGCTAGAGGCAGCGCGCCATGCGCAACACTGGGACGGAGCTGTCATGAGGCTAGGTAGCTTTGTCCAGGTCACCTCTTCCCCAGAGAGAACACCTCAGTGAGCGCCTGGGAAACCTCGAGACACAATTTCTGAAAGTGAAAAATTGGCTTCTTTAGGCCTGCCTGGTCACGTGATCTTCCCTCTCCGCTGTGGGGCTCCCAGTGGAAAAGTACCTTTCTCGGGAACAGTGTAGCATGTGCAAAGGCGAGCTGAAAGCTGCAGGCCAGGGAAGCAGCTCAGTGCTTAGAGAGCAGATTGTACAAGCATGAGGCCCTGAGTCAGATCTCCAGTGCCCACGTAAAAGCCAGTCTCTCCGCCACACATCGGTAATCCCAGCACTGGGGGCGATGGGTGTGGAGACAGGCCTACAGTCTAGCCGAACTGGTGGTGAGCTACAGATTCAGTGAGAGACCCTATCTCGATAAAATAGGTGGAGAATGATCAAGATGTAAACATCTGACATCTTGCCTCCACATATATGCACACACATATGTACTGGCACCTGCTCTCCCATGTGAACACAATAAACATATACATGTACATAAGCACTTCCATATACAACATGCCCACAATCCACATACACACATATAGAATCCATACCCTTCAATACTTCCTCCAGCATGACAGACGAAGAAATCCATTGGAGACACAAAGTTCTCCACTAGAAAGATATTTTTATTACACCTTAGAAATAGCAGAAAAAAATGAAAAAGAAAGCAAAATTAATTACTTTGCTAAGACACGGTCATGGCAAAGAATCCAAATTTGCAGAGATTTTCATATGTACAGGCAGTGGAGCAAACTGATATAACCTCTATGACAAGTAACTTGGAAGGTGTTTCAATATTTAAAACACACTTTTCCTCTTTTAAATTAATCTCCAGATATGCCCCTGTGTTTATATGCAGATATAACTAGACTTGTACATCACAGCTTTATTTAAAAAAAAAAAGAACATTTTGGAAAGAACAATTCTTCCAACAGGAGAGTAACTGAATAAGCCAAATTGCATCTGTACAAGGCAGTGCAATGGAATGTAATTCTATTATAAAAAACCAACAGATTCTCTACTAGTTTGCTATAAACTCAAAAGTATTAAATAAAAAAGTGCTAGGTGAAAACAGGCAACCACTAAAGTGTGTGCATAGTGTGCAACCATTTAAGTCAAGACAAAACTATATAAAAACAAAAACTAATGGTTATTTTTTAAATTTTTTATATATGTGATTTTTGCCTGCATGTGTGTATGTGTCACATGTGCATGCAGTGCCCACACAGACCAGTAGAGGGCATAAGATTCCCCTGGAATTGGACAGATGGTTATGTGCTGTCAGGTGGTTGCTGGGAATAGAATCCAGATCCCTGCAAGAGCAGCCATTATTTTACCCACTGAGCCATCTTTCCAGCCCTAACAACTAGCACTTACTGAATACTTAATAAACTTTGCATAGTTGTAAACATTTTTTACATTGTCTCTGTTGGCGGGAACCATTATCCTTTCCCACTTCAGTGAGAGGATGCATGCATGTGAAAGCAGTCTAGCCAGGAGACTTGGCAGTCTATGTTTCTGAAATGGTGAAATAGATGTATCTGCGTACATATAGAATATCTAAGAAGTACAAGCATCATGAGGGCAGAGGTTTTCTTTTTCCTGTTCTGGTCACCATTTTATCCCCAGAACCTAGAACTAGTTCATAGTATATCTTCCATAAGTACTAGTCTAATAAAGCCTGAAGAGGTGGCTCGGCAGTTAGGAGCACTTGCTGCTCTTCCAGAGTGCATTCCCAGTGCCCACATCAGGAATCCGCATGTGGCATCATCTCTGCCCTCCATGGGCACTTCCACTTCTGCACTTACCCATTCTCAAATGCATGCATAAATACATCAAAATATTTTAAATTAAATTTTTAAAAATTATTCAAAATAAAATAATCAGGTGGAACCTATCAAAACCCAACCAGTGGTTACCTAAGAGACAGCTGAAGAGTAAGGAATATTGGTGGAAGTATTATTTTCTTAGCTATATACCTTTTTAATATTTTAAATTTGTATCATGAATATGTATCAACTACTTTTAATATTCTAAGTGATGCTCTTGAAGACAATTCCATCACATGGGATATAGACAGACACATATAATACAGGACAGACATAATACGTACTATATAACCTATTGTCTTTTCTTTCCTTAAATTTTTCCCTGCTTTTTAATGTCACACATTTGTCTTCTGAATGTTCACTAATTTCCATCCTCAGAGATGCTTGTCATCAAGAATTCATACAGTACAGAAAAATCAAAGGAAAACTCCCCTGAATCCCTTCATTCATAAGAAAAATACTAGCGAACTGCTTGACATCTCCCAGATACTGCTTTGCATATGCAAACCTCAGGATGAGTCTGCACTCGCTCCTGCCTTCAGACTGTGACTCACACGAGGCTATGAGGCTATGCAATCTCACATGAATGAATCCACCTTTTCTCTCATTCCTGGTCAACAAATACACACTGTGTCGTCCTCCGTGGGTAGAGAGGTACCACACACGCTTTATTTAAAGCGTGCTGTTGCTGGTGGGCAGACAGCTTGCTTTCAGAGATCCCCTGTTAAAATAACTCTGCTGTATACACACATATATGTACATTGTGAGTATTGTCCAGTTATTGTTATAGGAAAAATGTCCAGTGTTTTAAAAGGTATTTTCACTTACATATTCTTGTGTTGGGGAGGATACACACACACACACACACACACACACACACACACACACGTGCAGTGCCCATTGTGGCCAGAAGAGAGAGCCAGGTCTCTTGAGCTGGAGTTTCAGGTGCCTCTGAGCCACTCAACATGGGTGCTGGGATTCCAAACCGAGGTCCTCTGGTGCTTGCTCTTAGCCACTGGGCCACCTGTCCATGCCCCACGTCCCCGTCCTGTCATCACATCTGCTTTGTTTCCTCTCTCTCACAGGGATGGAGAGGTGTGCACTAATGACAAGCTGCACGTGCTTGCTAGCTTTTCCTCCCTTTTCCATTTCTAGGCAATAAAATACAGCTCGGCAGAAACAGAAAGAAGCCAGAGCCAGGCGGACTACCCAGAATCCCTGTGGATCTTTGAGCAGGAGGAGATGCTTTCCATCGGGATAGAAGAAGTAAGTGGTCTCCGGGGTCCCTGATTACCTAGCACTGATATGTCTAAGCACCTGCTCTATATTAGAACCGAGCATCTGCCCGGAGTGTCTCCACTGTTACCTTCATACATGTCCAAGAGTTCGGTTAAAAGTCCAGAATGAGTCCGCTCACTGACAAAATTTAACTCATCTGCCGCCGACCCGTCACCATGACCGCTGTTCCCACGTGGGGTGACTTTCTCTGCAGGTGTTTGACATTTTGCCCCTCTACGGAGTTCTGCGGCCATACAGCAGCCATCAGATATCATTTACCTTCTATGGACACTGTGACATCATTGCAAGGGCCAAAGCTCTGTGCGAAGTGGAAGGAGGGCCCACCTATGAGATAGTACTGAAGGGAGAGGCCTCCCTGGTCAGCTACTCCTTTGACACTAAGGACATTAACTACGGACTACAGGTACTGCAGACAGCAGGCGGGGATTTTCTGGGTTTGCCTTAAACATGGATTGTAGCCCTTACCCTTGAATCTCTCGAACCATCACGCATCCGTAATCAGCTCCCCTGCCCCGGTCCCCCTGTTTGCAACCATTTTCCCTTGTGTTGCTCACTGTCTCCTCAAGTTAAACATGAGAAGATGCTCATTTTTCTGTCCAGAAGCTGCCGCGATCCTTCTTTTTCTCTCGTTAGCATATTTTCCTGCACTCCTCCATTTACAATGCCCAAGGCTCTTTGCTGCGCTCTCCCACACACCCCGCATACGTGCAGCACCCGGTATTTCCAAGTCACCCACTCAGTTACACTAATCACACTACAGGACTTCATCAAGCCATGCCTAGATTTTTCTTTCGATGTTTTGGGTTTTGATTTTTAGAGGCAGAGTCTCATGCAACCAGGCTTACCTCAAACTCCGTGTGCAGCCAAGGGATGACCTCAATTTCTGATCCTTCCACCACCGCCTCCCAAGTGCCAGGGTTACATACATCCCAGTGGCATCAGGAGCTGTGGGGTGTCACATAGTTTACCCTTTTGTCCAACCAGCCCCACCTGCAAGATGTTTGTTGCAATGAGTCACTGGTCTGGCTCAAGGCCTCTGCCATACCATTGTCTCCTGACCCTCACCGAAGCTCCTCTTGGATATCCTGCTCTTGTGTTGCCCTGAGTTATGGAGATGTCATTCCACAAGGCCAGACCTTCATGCACTCCCGCAGGCCATAGATGGGGCAGGCAATAGGGTGGCCAAGCAACTGGCCAGTATCTGATGGAGTGTCTGTGGGGCGTATGTGCTGATCCCTTTTGCCAGGGCAAAAGCAGAAGCCCCAGGCAGGTAACAGCCCTTCTTCCTGTTCTCTCTCCAGCTGTTTGACCATGTCACGGAGCGCGAAATCACACTGAAAAACATTGGGAAAGTTGGCTTTGAGTTCAAGGTTCTGACTAACTACCGGTCTTCACCAAAGAATCTGCTCCCCGGAGTACCACTTATCCTGCCTCTGTCGGTGAGTCTGAACTGAGAGGGCTCACACCAGAGAAACAAGCCACACCCAGGCCGGGGGGGAGCGCTACTGCCAGTACCGCAGGTGTGGCTTTTTTAGTTAGAACTGAGAATTTGGAGTCAACTATGATGGTGCACACCTGTGATCCCAGCATTCAGGAGGGTGAAGCAGGAGGACCAGGTGTTTGACAGAGGCCAGTCTTGACTACTTAGCAAGTCTGAGGCCAACATTGGTTATATGAACCGTGTCAATAGATGGATTGATGGGTAGACTGACGGAAAGATAGACTTAGGGACACTCTTCACTAAAGAAACATTTATCAAGTCCTACGTTACCGTTTCCAGGTACCATGGACACATGATAAACCAATTAGTTTCAACCTATGGATTTCCCCCATGATAATCATTGGTTTTAGTTGGATGTGGTACACCTTTCAAATCCCAGTACTCTGGAGGCATAGGAAGGAGGCCCTTACATTTAAGGCCACCCTGTATGATGAGATTACTATTTCAGTGGTGGGGAGGGTCTTTCCCACCAGGACATCAAATGTCCTTGCCGTTCCTCGGGGCTTCCCCCATACGAGCTGTACCAAAGCAACTTTTCCTCTGCATGTATGAAGACACCCACAGCCTTGAAAGAGTCACTGTGGCTTTCGGAGCAAGGGGAAGTGGCTCCTGATGATACTGTATTGATCTCTCGGTTTCTAAAACCTTTTGTTAAATTTTTCTCCTCCTGAAGATGACACATGATTTTTATAAAACGCTAGAAAATATTTTTTTAAATCTATATAATTAATTTATAGTTATTCGTAATCTTTTGGAGGTTTTATTTTTATTTATGTGGGTGAGTGCCCAAGGAGGCCAGAGAGGGACGTCAGGTCCCTCAAAGTGGAGTCACTGGCCGTTAGGAGGCACCTGACTCGGGTCCTCCAACAGCAAAGTGCTTTTAGCTGCTGTGCCGTCTTATCATCCAGAGACGAGGAATGCTGTTCTCCCTGGCATGTCGTTCATGCTCGAGTCCATCGCCAGCCCCAGTGGCCTTTGACCTGTGCACCTGTATGTTAACTCCATGCTATTTTCATGACTGCGGCTTTCAAACCCCGGTTAGGAGCTGCTAAATCAACTCCCTTCGTTCTCTTTTCCTGATAAGCCTTAACTGTTCTTCTGAATTGGCATCTGTGAATGCTTTTCCTAACTTCACAAGTCTAAGGCTGACCTTTCTTTCTTAAAGAACAGTGGAACAGGCAAGACTGTTTATTCCTTGAATATATCCATTAGCCTCCCCTCATAAGTTTTCGGAAGATGACAGATTTAACCAGGAAGAAATCAGGCTGGAGAGCTGGCTCAGTGGTAAAGAGCACTTGTTGCTCTTGCAGAGGACTGGGGTTTGGCTGTCAGCACCCACATGGCAGCTCCTATCTGTCCATAGCTCCAGTTCCAGGGACTCTGATGCCTTCTTCTGGTCTCCACAGGCACCAGACATGTGTGTGATTCACAGACGTTCATGTGAACAAAGCACTCATCCACATAAAATAAAAAGTAAACAGATCTTCTCAAAATCCGGGCATTTTATTCACGTGTATAACTGCTATCACAATTTTCATTATTTTCTAAGTTATCTAAATTATGCATTTCTGTTTACTTCCAAACTAATACACTTTTAGAATCTTGTAGTGAGGAGCTGCGGGCAGGCCTGCTTTTCATCCTGCCCAGGTCCCGGCCACCGGCTAGCTTATACCCCAAAATAACATCACACAAATTGTATTCTTTTAAATACTGCCTGGCCCATTATTTTCAGCCTCTTACTCACATCTTGACTAACCCATACCTAATAATCTTTGTAACACCATGAATGGTGTCTTACCGGGAAAGATTCAGCACGTCTGACCTGGTGGCTGGCTTCATCGGATCTCTCTCCCTAAGGAGAGGCATGGCGGTCTGCTCAGAGAGGCGAGGCGGGGCAACTGTCTGAGCCATCTACCTCACTTCCTTTTTCCTGTTCTGTCTACTCCACCTATCTAAATTTTGCCCTATCAAAAAGCCAAGGCAGTTTGTTTATCAGCCAATGAGAGTCCTCCATCAGAATCTTCATTACTTTTATTGATGGGGTGGTCACTGCGGCGTGTGGAGGTCAGAGGTCACTTCCGGCATCAGTGCTCGCCTGCCACCCTGTGGGTCAGGAGATGGAGCTCAGGTCACCAGGCTTGGCAAGCACCACGACCTGACAGTCAGAGACAATGGGGGCCTCTCCGCTCCTACTCAGCAGGTTCACAGGTGTATTTAGAAGTGAAAATGATGTTTAGCACTAAAGAATACAAGAAACACCATGCTTTCAAGACTGCAGAGTGAAGGCCGGGCGGTGGTGGCGCACGCCTTTAATCCCAGCACTCGGGAGGCAGAGGCAGGCGGATCTCTGTGAGTTCGAGGCCAGCCTGGTCTACAAGAGCTAGTTCCAGGACAGGCTCCAAAGCCACAGAGAAACCCTGTCTCGAAAAACCAAAAAATAAAAAAGACTACAGAGTAAAGATTATCATGAATCTCTATGAAATTAACCAGATAATTGCAGCATTCAAATCTTCTCTATCTTTTGTTTGTTCACTTTTTCTAAGACTAAGTGGCACGCAGAGAGAGTTTGCGCTCCTCCACTTTAACTGTCTATTAACATAAAAATATGTGTGCTGTGACTGGCGCGATTGTTCAGTGGACAAAGCGCTTGCCGTGTAAGTATGAGGACCGGAGTTCAGACCTCCAGCACCCATGGATGCTGATGGGCATGGCAGTCCATCTGCAGTCTCAGCACTCAGCAGGCAGAGACTGAGGAATCCCCAGAGCACACTAGCCAAATCACTGAGCTCTGGGCTCAACTGAGCGGTCTGACTCCATGTGTAAGTCGGAAGGATGGAAGATAACACCCAGTGTCAACCTCTAGCCACACACACACACACACACATACTACACATGCACACCCAAATATGCATGTCCTCCCACACATGTGAGTATGTGTCCACATATGCATGCATAGCCCACATACATACAGATGCAAAATTTGGGGGAGGAGGAAGGAAGATAAATATGAACAAAATACCTTATATGACGTCCTCAAATAATTAATTTTTGAAATATGTAATTAAGAATTTGTGTTGTCTACATGTTCATTTCTCTGTTGACACATAAGATTTCATTTCCATTAAGTGTTCCTCACAGACTTCATTTTGCCTATTTTAAGTGGTCCCTTTCTCATCTTTAACAGCTTTTGCCATGTGCCCACTTCCCGAGGTCTCAGCATTGTGGTATCTGTCTTCCTCACGCCACCTATCACAGCCTATTTCATTTAGTTTAGCTTAGCTCCCTCATAGAATACGCATTGTTGAACTTTATTATTTTGTTTGTGGTATTATTTCTTCCTTGTATTCTCTCCATCAAAGTTTTCTAAATGTTTTTTCTGTCTTTTTCTACTTACTACCTTTTCTCCTCTCTTTCTTCTGCTCTCCTTCATCAGCATCTGAGTTTACATGGCTGCTGTAGGTGTGAATTTGATGCGACTCTGTGGAGAAAAACTTGACAATCTCTATTAAAATTACTCTTTGATCAACTTTTTCACACCTAATTATCATGAATACATTCTCCCACACTTGCAAAGTAAAGTGTAAGACTCTTTTCTGCATAAACTGTAATAGAAATATAAAAAACAGACTAAATGTCTATCAAAATATAAAACTGTATGCGTTAGGGTATTAAAATTGTGTGGCAGAATAATACACAGCAGTTAAAAAGGATGTGGCAATTCTAGATGTGTTGTGAGATATTTGATTACACTGTGTAAAGATTTGTCACTCTGATTGGTTTAATAAAATGCTAACTGGCCAATAGCTAGGCAGGGTTTCCAGGCACAGAGGACACTGGGAAGGAAAAGGGTGGAAACACAAGGAGACATGGAGGAAGCCGGAAAGCAAGATGGACAATACGTAGATGGGGTAAACAAGTCTTGGGGCAGCACATAAATTAATAAAAATGGGTTATGTTATAAGATCTAACTAAAAATAAGCCTAAGCTATTGGCCAAGATTTCATAATTAATAAATCTCCATGTCATGATTTGGGAGCTGGCTGGTGGGACAAAGAAAGACTCATTACAAAGATACATTAATATTGGATTGAGTATGAGATCTATTAGGTGAAAAAGAAAATAGAATGTTGAAAAATTATATGCTGTCACCTACATTTTAAAATATGCTCATATGTGTGCATAATCTGGTTTCGGTTAGCTAATAAATATTAGCTAATACTACTCTTGCACCTTTGTTATCAAGTGACAATTGGTCCATAAACTCCTTCTTTGTGCTTTGGCCAGCTTGGGTGTAAGAAGTGAACATTTCTTTCCTTTCTGCCGTCTGGGATGGATTGCTTTCTGAGAGGCTGGCCAAACTTGTTCAAATGCCACATGTGCCTTCTTCTCCAGGAAGATTCCTTGGACTCAGCAATAAGTCATTCTCACAACTATGATTTATTATAGCAGAAGGGCACAAAGCAAAATCAGCAAAGGAATGAAGCTCAAAGACAAAAGGTCAGAAGCGAGGCACACCTGAGAGGATGCCCGCCAGGGAGTCCCACAGGACACTAAGTCCCTGTCTTAGCTATTCTTTTCATTTCTGTGACAAAATACCAGGTCAAAAATAAATAAGTAAATAAATAAATAAATAAACAAACAAACAAATAAATAAATGCAATGAATTGGGAGGGGAGAAGAAAAGGAGGGCTAATGGGAGGAAGGAAGGGCAGAGGATGGAAGGAAGGGCTTATTTAAGAAGGAATATAGTCCATCACGATGTGGGGCAGTCGCAGATTGTCTGCATTGCAGCAGGAGCCCGAGGTGCTGGTGACAGTGTCCACAGTCAGAAAGCATCAAGAGAGGTGAATGCCACTTGTTAAGCTTGCTTCCTCATTTTTATTCTCTCCCGGACCCCAGCCCGTGGGACAGCGCTACCCACATTCCGGTTGTGTCTAACCTCAGTTAAGCCATTCTGAAAACATCTTCACAGACACACAGATGAGTGTTTCCATGGTGATCCTAAAGCCAGTCAAGTTGACAACAAAGCCTAATCATCACAGTCCCCCAGCAATAAACTGTGGTGACAGCTTGAGAGCTGCCAGGGACTCACTGGAGATGCTTGTCATCTGGGGGCTTCTGCCTGTCACATAGCAAAATTCCCTCAGAAATCAAGCAAGGAGGTGACATAAACTGTACTATTTGCATAGATGTGGCAAGGTAAGGAATGGCAAGGAAATGTCAAGAACCTTCCAGAACTTTGGCTCCCAGATGCCAATCAAGGGTCAGCCTTGCAAGAGGCCTTTCTGAGGTCCAGGGCCTTGAAGCTGCTGTGATGACCCCTTTTTACCTAGGGCTTCTCTTTCTGTCTGAATGGGATTTTCTCTGCATATTTTTCCTTTCGCAATATGCCAGCTGTCCTATTATGAAGCCAAGTTCCCAAACATGCAAACCAATATTTGCAGAATGCATAATTGCCCGTGCATATTCAGCGTATAGCAACAGAGAGACGTCTGCCCAGCAGTACTGCTTGAGAACCGTTCTTATTGGGAAAATGCATTGCTAAGCTTTGGAGAGAGAAGCTACGACTGCCCTCCTCCCAGAACACTGAGCACAGGAAGAATGGCTCTGTGGGGAAATGGAGAATTTTGTGGACTGCCCAGGAGAAGGCAGCAAGATGGTGTGAAGATAAACCCTACTGAAACAAGCATGGCACCCTTTGCAGCTGGATTGTGCAGTGCGGACATGCGCACACGCACACACACACACACACACACACACACACGCACGCACACACGTGCACACGCACGCATGCGCGCATACACACACACACACACACCACATGTGTGTAACCTCACACAGTGATTCATGAGGGTGAGGGTCTTGTGAAATTCAGGAGTGAGCATCAAAAAATATAGCATATAAGGAAGCCTGAGAGTGGAGAGAAAGAGCAATGGCTTCTCACAGGCATGGTGACAGGCAAGCGCCACTCTCAGTTTGGGGATTTGAGATAAGTTTATTGACTTCACTAGGGTTAGTGTATCCCCAGCACATGTGCATTAAATAAATTATAGCTCAACATATGTCAATATGTTCTCATTGTTTTATGATTATTTATGCTGTGGCTTATTTTTTTCTTACCCTCATTCAATAGTTTTTCTTCAAAGAATATATATTATTCCTAAGATATTAAATAGTGGGCTAGGGAGGCTTAAAAAAAAGAGGCAGGCATGGTGGTGCACACCTGTGACCCCAGCTCTGGGGAAGTGGAGACAGGCAGACCTAGGGCTCCCTCGCAACCATGTTAGCTATGATGAATTTCATGCAAATGAGAGATTCTGCATCAAAAGCCAACATCACGCTCTGAGGAATGACACCCAAGATTATCGTCCTCCTTACACTCACATGTGTGTGCGTGCACACACACACACACACACACACACACACTCAGAGAGAATTTAAAAATTATGAAGATACAAATCATACTGAATTATAGACACTTCCTTAACTAGAATTTGGCCAGTATTGCTTTCCCAGTTGAGGTTCCAAAAGAACTTTGCTTTTTTCGCAAACTTTATTTAAAACTGGCATAGTTGGGGCTAGGTAGATGGCACAGTGGTTAAGAGCATTGGCTGCTCTTCCAGAGGACCAGGTTTCAAGGGGCAGCATCCACATGGCAGCTCACAACCGTCTGTAACCCTATTCCAAGGAATCTAATGCTCTCTTCTGACCTCCCCAGGCACCAGACATCCATATGGTCCACAGAACCACTCATGTACATAAAATAAAATGATTTAAGTGGTACAATTAGATGTAATCCATGACAACTTGCCTTTTTGCCCAGCATTATGATTTTAAGATTTAGCCATATTGTCACATCATAGCTACAGTTCACTTATTTTCACTGCAGAATAGAATTTCTTTTCTAGCCATATTGAAATTTCCCATCTTCCACTGAAACCACATTTAATTTTAGAAGGTGAGCTAGCCAGAAGTTTCCCATTAGCAACAATCCTACCATGAATTTTCCCATATATATCTTCTGGCCCAAAGGTAGATAGATGTTTTCCTAGGGACTTGTGCCAAAAATGAAATTGCTAGGTATATTGTCAAAGTCCATTTTCAGTGGGGTTCAGGTCCCAAAGAGGAGGTATGGAGTTGGCAGAGGAAGAAAAGGGCAAACGCACATCGGAGGGTTCAGCATCTCTCTCTTAATCAAAGAGACTCTTTATTTATATAGCATGTTGACTACATAAGTCATTTGGCAAGCATCAGGGCCCCGGATCCCTTTCGCTTCTCCGTTAAATGTCTAGGGTAGAAAAGCGAAGAACAAAACAGACAGTCTTGCCTGAAACAGCATCTTCAGACAGCTCTGTCACATCAGGAAGTGACAGATTTCTCAGGGTCTGCAAGGCAAAGACCTTCTGTTTTTCCAGCCTGTGTCCAGACTGGCTGCTCATGTGGTTACATTATGTTCAACAGTCCGAAATTGTTTTTACCTTACCTATGTTATGTGTAGCATCATTTGATGTTTTCTAAAATGCAAGCTTTACAAAATATAATAAGCATTTAATTAGCTGATTTTAGCATTTTTCTGTTCCTCGGTGTTATAGGAGGAGCCTGTTCTTTACATAGGCTCCCAAGAAGGAAGGTTCTGGTGTCTCATTCTTTCTCCATCAGCCCGGATTGTTCTTATTTCCTCTATATTTGCTCCAGTATTGGACAGTAGGCATACCTATGACGTCTTGTGTCCAGAGCTGAGCAAGACATTTCTTAGAATCCACCCTATTGGTCCCACATTCCTTGGGGCAAAAGGCAGACCCTTCCTTCTGTGACTCTCCTTTCAGGCCTTGACCCCGTCTTCAGAGTTTTATCCCAGGAATGTGAATCCATTTCCCTGGGGGCTGCATTAACAGAAAACTCCCCATTACGCACAATTGCTCTTAAAAGCGAAAGCAGAAGCCACGCGCTGGTAGCCAAATCTCTTGGTGAGGTCTTACTGGAACTTTCTCAAGCAGCATCGTCCACCTCAGAACTCAAGCTGTCCCTTGTGCCATGGCCCGCACCAGGGTACGGCCTGCATCCACTGAGTACTGGGATTCCATTCCTGTGCTGCTGTGCCCGACTCCTACAGGGTTTCCCTGTGTGTTTACTGCTCTCAAAGTCCCACGAGAGGCACACAAGCATCTCCTGTGGTGTACGTTCTCACCCAACTTGATACATTTTTCCAGGTTTGTGTTTTAAAAAGACAAATTTGGTGTCACCTTCCTTTGCATTTCCCTCATGGCTGACAAAGGTGAGGCCTTCCACTGTCTGAATCCGGAACAAAAAGAATCCTGCAGGTAACACCACCACACCCGCTTTCCAGTTACACCGCAGAATCAAAGGGATAAAAGCAACAGGGCACTGGCACCAAAATAAATAAATAAATAAATAAATAAATAAATAAATAAATAAATAAATAAATAAATAAATGCAGTATAAAATCACACACATACAGTTATCTGATTTTTGTTGTTGTTGTTGTTATTGTTGTTGTTTTAGAAATGCCAAAAATATACATCAGAGAATAGATACCATCTTCAACAGATGGTTCTGGGAAATCCAGATTTCCCTGGGTGGGAAATGGAACTAGGTCCTGATCTCTCTTCCTTCCCAAAATTCAGCATCTAGTGGAGCAAAGACCTCAACATATAATTTGCTAGTCTGGTAGGGTGTGGCAGTGCTGCGCACTTTTAATCCCAGCACTGGGCGGCAGAGGCAGTTGGAGCTCTGTGAGTTCAAGACCAGCTTGGTACAGCAAAACTGCTAAAGGGGGGGAAAAAAGAATATTTCAACTTCTAGGTAAGCACAGGTGAGAACTTTCTGAACAAGACTCCAGAAGCACAGGAAATAAGGTCATCAATGAACAAAGGTGTTTTATGGAACTTAGAAGCTTCTGTACAGAAAAAGAAAATGTGAAGTCATTGAATAGTCAGCCCACAGAGTGGAAAAAGATCACTGCTAGTGACTTATCCCACAGAGGACCAATGCACACAATATACAAAGCTCAAAACCCAGACATTAAGAAAGGAACAACCCATTAAAATGTTTGTTTTAACATTCTGTTAAAATGTTCCCTGTGTTCCTCTTTTGGGCAGTGCCTGTTCCTCTGCTGCCTCCTTCCCTGTGTTTTCTTGTCATCTTTCCTCAGCACCTTGGGAACTGATCTGAGGGTAGTGTGTCTAGCCATCCACAGGGAGCATAAGTCCGCTGCACACTGTCCAGCTCTCTTTGGTCTCTCTACCATGTAGGGTTTTATCCGCTCAAATAAGGAGCAGGTGCTGAAAGTTTACTACTTGCCTGGAATACCTGAGGTCTTCCAAAGAAGCTTCCAGATACAGATCGCCCACCTGGACCCAGAAAATATCACTCTGTGCGGAGAGGGCATCTTTCCCCGGATCAGCCTTGATCTGCACAGGAACCTCCGAGGTACTATCACCCACTGCAATAGCAGAGGACCCCCAGAGGACAAAAGCCACCAGTGTCTTCTTTGGCTTTTTCTGCATCTTTGAAGGCTCGTGGCTACTCACTTTGTTTGGTCATTTTATTGGCTTGCAAAACCTCTCTAGTACTCTTCTGTGTTGTGCCTTGGTTGCCAGGGGTCTGGGACAAGAAGTAAATTCGACTCAAGCTGTGACCATTGCAAACTAAGACTCCGGATCCGTTTTGCCATCATTAAACTCCCTATCAAAGGGAGAGGTGGTGACATTTAGACCAGTGTGTGTCCCTTCCAGCCAAAACTTCTCTCCCAGTCTTCTGTCCCAATAGCATGCTCAGAACAGAACCGTCACGGGAAGCAGCCACACCCTGTAGACCTTCACTCAGGGGCCTGGCTTAGACACTGAAGTTACATACTATTTGCTATTTGCCTTTGTGCCTTTTCTGGCCCCATGTGGTTCCCTAGAACCAGCTTCCTGTGCCAGGCTGGTACTCCTGCCTTGGTAGGTCCTAATACTTGGCTGAGATGTTCTTTTAGCCTGCTCTTCCTGACCCAAGAGAGGACCAAAGGTCAAGAGAACCTGCTTGTTCTTCATGGTTTCCTTCTTTGCCTCCCTTGGGTCCACTTTCCCTACAGTGCTTCAGACTGAAGCCCACTTTCCAGCCTTCCTCTGCCTTCTCTAAAGTCACAAACTCACTGGCTCCAGATCATCTAATAGATTATAATTATCAGCTCCCCGAAAACATGTTTTCATATTATATTGTATTATATTTCATATAGCACAAATGTTAATAAAGCTAAGACCACACTACACTCCAGTATTATAGCTTCAGCCAGAGAGAGGTAACCAGCTCCACACACACCCTCAGGCCTCAGGATCCAGCCAGAGCTAGCTTCAGGGGCTAAAATGTACACACGCACAAGTCGCACACATAAAATGGCATGGTTTGCATGGCTCCTACACACATCTGTCATGTACTTCAACCCACCTGTAGACTCTCACAGGCCTAATACAGTAGAAGTGTCTAACGGTGACTGTGCTCAATTGCCAGGAGACAATAATGAGACAAAGCCTGTCCAACGTCACCACAGATGCACTGTTTGTCCAAGCAGTGTTGGCCATAAGTATTTGAATGTGTAGATCCGGACCCTGCAGACACAGAGAGCCAGCTATGAGGGTCAGGAAGGAGACCGTTGCCTCACGGTTGAAAATCAGGTTCCCCGTTAGCGCCATAACACAGAGGGTGTGGTTATCAGTCACCCAGATCCGCACATCCATCGTTGGGGCTTCAGCCCTGGTGTCCACTGCAGTCTCGTCGTCCCCCAGAGTTTCACAGTCGGCTTTTTCTTTTCTTCACCCACTTTGACCTTTGCAGCATTTTGAGTTTGCAGTGACTTTGGGTGGATCCAGGTGTCTGAAATCCCTCTGCTAATTGTCTCCCTCCTTCAGTAAGGGTGTTGTGGCTCACTTAGATTTGAAGGAACTTGACCCCAACATATCCTTTGTGTTAACTGGGAGGGACTTAGGGTGCCAAAAGCCACGGAAAGAGTGACCAATCATCTCAGCTCGTCCAGCACTGGAAGGGACTCCAGGGTTAGAGGGTTTAGTGTGAGAACTGAGCAGCGTTCCAGGTGAGCCTGTTGGTCTCTCATAGTCTTGAGGGCCAGCTTGTAGTTTTTATGAGCCATGTCATTAAACTCAGCGAGGTCTCAGATACAAATCCAGCTCACTCACAAATTACCTGTCCCTCCAAAGTAGAGAAAATACAGCAGGTGAAGTGTCGAAATGTCCCCCTTCCCTTCCCTGCCCCCTGGAGCTGCGAGGCTAGGTTTGAGGCTGAGCGCATCTCTGACTGCGCTGATTCCCTCCCCTCCGCCCTCCACAGGCAATGAAAAGTATGAACACTTCCTGGAACAGGCGAAGAGAAACATGGAGAAAGAGTATAATAAATATGAGCCTGCCAATCACTATGAGGTGATCTCTGAGGACAACACTGAAGAGGAGAATACAGAGGTGAGAGCCGCTCCGCCCTGCACAGAATGTCTGTGGGGGGAAGAGAGCATGCAAATTGGGGTGGGGCAATGACGTGGGACATCCCAGAAACAGTGGAAAGAGATACAGTCAAGGCAAACGTGGCGCATGGGAAGAAGGCAAGACGAGCCCAACGAGGTGAGCGGCTGCCTGGAGAACCCATAAGAGCTTTGGACTTTCCCTGGGGGTAAGAAGGAACTGTTGAAATGTTTTAACCGGAAGTGCTGTGGTTAATTGGGCTTGCATCTCTGAAAGATCCCTGTAGCTGTGTTGTGGGCTATAGGGACAGGGCTTAATGGGGTAAGAGCAGATACGAGGAGCTAGGGGCTTTTAAAGCTGTTGGGCTGCTTCTAGGTGAGAAGGGGTAGGGGTGCAGACAGTGCTGGTGGCAGTCAGAGAAGAGAGAATTGAGTGGGGACGAGGAATGTTTCAGAGCTGGAGTGGTCAAGCACTCAGAATCGAGTGGGTGTGAACTGAGGTAGGGATGATGTTTCTCTTGGATGCATCATAGAGAGGGAGTGTCAGGAGAGGGGACTCAGAAGGAAAAGCAAGTTTTGGTAGGAAGGGTAGGCAGGGAAATGAGCTGAAATGGTCCATTATTGAGCATAAAATTGCTTTCTTTCTATTTTTTGAAAACTTCATACACATTTACCCTGTATCTGAGTCACATATGTATCTCCCCGCTCCCTCCTTCCAGCTCCCCCATATACCTCCCATCTGTTGAAATACCCCAACGGATCTCTCATCTCCCTCTCTACTTCTTGCCCCTTTTTTAACCAAGTCCAATTAGAGCTGCTAATATGTATGAGATCGTCTACTGGGGTATGAGCATCCTACTAACGTCTACCCCTCCCCAAGCAAAGTCTCCCTCCAATAGCAGCCACCAATTACCATTAGCTGCTTGGCGAGGGGTGGGGCTTTGGGAACCCCTCCCCACTCCATGCTGGAATTTTTAAATTACTTGATCTCATGGCGGTCTTGTGCAGCAACCACGGAACTTGTGAGTTCCTGTGTGTAATAGCTCTCCTCCCCATCCTCTGGATCTTACATTCTTTCAACCCCCTCCTCCAAGATGTCCCCTGAGTCTTTGTGAGGGGATATGACATTGATGTCCCACCCACAGCTGAGCACTCACAATCGCTTATTCTCAGCAACTGTTGTGAGTTTGCATTAAACACTGGCTTCCAAATGTGAAACTCCTCTACCTGTAACTATAATTCCAGGGGAGCCAATGCCGCTGGCCACTGTGGACCTCTGGGCTCGAGAGCACACAACCACCGATACACATCTTCATATAAGTAAAACTTTAAAAAAGAAACGGAGGGCAGAGCATCCTTGCATAGGAATATAAAAATTCCTGCTGAAGCTGAAGCCATGCAGAGAAAACACACAGTAGCTCTGTGGTGCTTGAGGATTTTTGCCAAGACATTTTTATTTTTAAAAATATTTATTATATATTTATTCGCCAGGGGACTGGGCGCGTGCCACAGAGCAAGTGAAACAGTCGGAGGACAGCTTTCAGGAGTTGTTTCTTCCTTCCACCTCAGGTGGTCACACTTAAGCGAATGCCTTTGTACCTGCTGAGCCATCTGGCCACCCATTTTTTTAAACTCTACTGCTTGGGGGTAGAGAGATGGCTCAGCAGGTAAGTGCACTTGTTGCTCTTCCAGAGGATCCAAGTTCAGCTCCCAACCACCCCTGTCTCTGGTTCCAGGGGATCTGATGCTTTCTTCTGAACTATGTGAGCACCAGGCATACATGTGATACACATGAATATATGCAGGCAAAACACTCATATACATAAAATAAACCAATCTTAAAATAATCGGTTTTCTTAAAGACCTTTCCTCGTTTGTGAGTGCATGAGAATTTATTCATTGTGAAGCTAATCTTTATTTACTACACATTTAGAACATGGGAGGGATAAAATCAGTAGTTTTCCCTTTGTGGTAAAAATTCTTTCCCACGATGAATAAAGAGACTACATATTCTAGAGCGACCTTTTGAATTGCTCTGGCTCTGGCTCTTGCCCCAGATAAGTGCTCATCTCCAGATGGAAGTAGAGCGACTTATAGTCCAAGACTACGCCCTGGAACACCAAAAGGCAGTCTCCTCCAGTACCACAGACGACACCTACTTCAGCAATCGGAGTCGCCGCAAAATAGCCAGGTGAGGGCCCTTATGCGTTCGGGTTGCCTTTGTTTCAGAGAGTGGTGAGGCAAACCGTGTTTCTTTTCTCCTGAGAAGCTAATTGATCACCTAGGACTGAAAGCCATGCACCTCGTGTTAGCTGCCATCCCTAGCATCAAGCCAACCAGGCAATTCTGGATCTTAAAGCCAGAATGTCAAATCCAATAGACAGGCCCCCATTTCAGGTTCACGGGGACCCACACTGAACATGTCGCCAGATGATGGCCAGGCACACGCATGGACTTCTGAAGGAGGCATGGAGTTTCTAGTCTCTCTGCTAGTGGCCCTTAGCTATTCTCCACTCTGGAAAACAAAGCTGCACAAGGAGAGAACTCACTCTCTCCTTTTGGGAAAAGTGGCCTCCCAGGCTTGAAAGTGACTAGTAAGGACAGCCCCGTACCTGTTTCAGAGTCCAGCTACCTGAGTACGTCCTGGACTTCGGCTACATTGTGCTTGGTGACGTCCGAACCCACATCATCAAGATCACCAACACCAGCCACTTTCCAGTGTCTTTCCACGCAGAAAAGCATGTTCTTCACGATACAGGTACCAGGAGCCCGCCTGCATTCCCCATCCTTCTAGAACAGCGTTCCTGCTGTTCATTCAGCGGAAGGAGTTTCTGCGCTATTCCGTGATACTTTTGACAGCCTGTCCCAGAGGGCCTGCTACGGAGAGCAGCTTCTCTGTGCTGTTTTCTTTGCTCATGAAAAAACAATTTTCTCCATCTCCATCTAGGCTTCAGCACTGAGCTAGACCGTGTAAAGAACCTGCCCTACTGCGAGACAGAAACATTTGAAGTGAGATGCGACCCACAAGGGGCTAATATTCCTGTGGGGAACAAAGAAGTCATTCTCCCCATCAAGGTATGGTGCGCCACTGGGCCTACTCGGCCTTCCAGGTCCCAGCCACGCCTGTTGAGAACCCCAAGATTATGCAGTCCTGATGATCAAAAGCTGGGTTCTGAGCATCCTAGGCAAGAGATCTGCCCCTGAGCTATATCTCCATTGTGTCGCTGCTGCTGCTGCTGCTGCTGCTGCTGCTGCTGCTGCGGCTGCTGCTGCTGCGGCTGCTGTTCCTAACTCCAAGCCACATGGTAACCACAATTTTCTGTCCATTTCCAGGTGTCTGGAGGGCCAACCATTCACATCTGCCTCCAAGCCACTGTGACCATTCCAAGTATGAGCCTGTCTTGCAACAAAGTAGAATTTTCTACGATCCAGTGTGGGCAGTGCATGGTGGAAACCATTCAGCTTTCCAACACTCTGCAAGTTCCTTGCGATTGGTTTGTCCAAACCCCCCAGCCTACTAACAAGGTAAACTGGGTTTCCCTTCTCTCCACCTCTGCGGTAGCCAGAGCTGGGGTTCTGGGCCTTTCCTCCTATCATTTTAACTTCCTGTGGAAGCCTCTCTGTGTTAGCCATTGCCCAGTTTCTAAACCTGGTACTGGAAGATGTCTTCAGTCCTTGCCATTGTGTGTAATGTCATACCGCCCTTCTGCCCCTGGTACACATCCCCCGGTGCCTGGAAAGTGCTCAGGAAATGTAGCTCCTGTGAGCGTTGGGTAGACTAGAACTGTTTGCTACATGAATGATCTAATTGTCTAACATTTATAACCCAGATGGATAAGCACATGCCGAAGTATTTGAGACGGAAACTACAGGCAGAGATGATTCCAAAGGCTCGGATCTTTGAGATCCAACCCACTTCTGGAGTCTTGGACCCTGGCGAGAGGGCCAATGTGCAAGTGAAATTCATGCCCAAAGAAGAGGTGAGCTTGAAAACATATGAGTCTCTGTAGAGATCTTCCTTCTTGGGTCACTTTGATGTCAGAGCCCAGGGTTGCCTGAGACTCATACCTATCTGTATATGGCATCAAGTTCACCTACTTCCTGGGTAGCCAGCCTGGTAGGCTGGGCCCAGCAGCCCTGAGTGATATGCCAGCTTTCACTGTGGTATGGTATCAGTGGCATTCTGCCTCTGTTTTACAGGCTGTGTATCTTTGAACAAATCACTTGTCTGACTAAGTCTCGGCTTGTTCATAGGTAACATAAAAAGCAATAATATTCCAATATCAAACCTCCCTTATTGCAATTCAGAAATTCAATAAGCTCAAAACGTGGGGGTTGCAATTTCATAAGTTTCATATTAAAACCTACTCAGTAGAAAATCTCATTTGATCTGACATGACTGTTTTTGCCTTTCTTTATCCCTAGTTTTTCAAACATTGCGACTGCCAAAATATTAATGTGTTTCATTACAGGAGTCCTTGCCGAGACTCCACTTAGGACACCAGGTAGCAGAGCCCAGATGCACAGTGCTTACCTTCTTACAGATCAGAATTTGAAAGCATCTGGACACTGGGATTTCTGATAAGCTAGCCCAGCGCCGCAACCAGGGCTCATAGGGTCATTCTGAAGATTAGCAACACTGAATGGCGCACACAGCACGCTCCCCTGTGTATCATCAGTGATTCAGGAACTATTAACTTCTACCAGCCATCACCACGGTAGTCAGTACTTCCTGGCAGAAAGCCTCCCTCAGCCTGATAAATGTCTCTTATGTAATTGCCGTGAGTTCAAAGTCACTCCTAATGGAGCGCATGGCAAGAATAATAAAACCCAAGAACTGGAAAGGATCTCAAGATGTCTCACCGTGACAATTTTTATTCAAAGCGAAAAACATCTGAGTGATGTTTTCCTTTTGATTTTGGTTTCAAAGACAGGGTTTGTGCAGCCCAGGATGGCCTGGAGCTCACTAGGTAGCACTAAGATAGACTTGAACTCTCGATCCTTGGCCTCACAAGTACTGGAGTTACAGGCATGCGCCACCATGCCTCATATATTCTATTATTGCATAAGAAAAAAATCTAAGTGAATTTTATACAATATATGGCTAACTCACATATTCCTGGTAATAGGTTTGAAGAAATGCTCCAGAATCTGCAATGGGAAAGTAGAAAAGTAAATAACCTCATATTTCATTCTAAAATGAAGCCTGTGTTCCTACCTATCAGAGTCTACCCATAATGCTACTGATGCTGAAGCTTCTTTCTGCCCCACTTCTTCCCTCCCTGATCCCTCTCTCCATCCTCTTGTCTGTCCTCCACTCCTTCTTCCCCTCTTAATCCCTTTCTCCATCCTCCTGTCCCTCCTCCAACCCTTCTTCCCTCCCTGATCCCTCTCTCCATCCTCCTGTCCGTCCTCCACCCCTGCTTCCCCTCTTAATCCCTCTCTCCATCCTCCTGTCCGTCCTCCACCCCTTCTTCCCTGCCTGATCCCTCTTTCCATCCTCCTGTCCCTCCTCCACCCCTTCTTCCTCCCTGATCCTCTCTCCTTCCTTCTGTCCCTCCTCCACCCCTTCTTCCCTCCCTGATCCCTCTCTTCATCCTCCTGTCCCTCCTCCACCCCTTCTTCCCTTCCTGATCCCTCTCTCCATCCTCCTGTCCCTCCTCCACCCCTTCTTCCCTGCCTGATCCCTCTCTCCATCCTCCTGTCCCTCCTCCACCCCTTCTTCCCTCCCTGATCCCTCTCTTCATCCTCCTGTCCCTCCTCCACCCCTTCTTCCCTTCCTGATCCCTCTCTCCATCCTCCTGTCCCTCCTCCACCCCTTCTTCCCTGCCTGATCCCTCTCTCCATCCTCTTGTCCCTCCTCCACCCCTTCTTCCCTCCCTGATCCTCTCTCCTTCCCTTTCTCCATTTTCTCCTCCACCTCCCTCCTCTTGCTCCCCCTTCTCCATCTTCTCCTTCTCCTGTGCTTTTTGCTGAGTTCCACTGTGTATCTCTGGCTGGCCTGGAACTTGCTAAGTAGAACAGGCTGGCCTAAGACTTGCTCTGACCTTCTGCCTCTGCTGGATTACAAGTGTGTGCACTAGCACATCTAACCTGCCCATGCTTCCAAAGAAAAATAGTAACATGCTTGCAGCTCTTCCGAGTGATTTAAGATGATTTGGGCTTGATTTTATTTTTCTCTGTGGTGCTAGGAATTGAGCTATCCTCAGCCTAGTTCTGGATTCTTATCACTTCCGAATGAGGGAAATATCACAATGGAGCAGGGGAGGTGGGATGCTTGCCATGTTCCTGAGAGTCACTGGTGGAAGTCAGTGGTCCCAGAAGCTGTTACTTCCCTGGATTTTCTACTACACTCTCTGCTGCCCATGGGCCCAGAGTCACAGAGAGTGGGACCCATACAGGAAACTCAGAGACGTGAAGATGACGCTTAGGCCTGCTGTATGTGGTCAGGCCCCTAGCATGCTCTCTACACACCGCGTAAGAGTCCCCGCTATGGTGATTGCTCTTTCACAACTACGTAGGAAACGTGTCTCCTTTCATCTGGAGGCAGGAAGCTTTGTGCCTTTGGTGGTTCTCAGTTTTGCATTGTTTCCATGTTTTCCAGAAGTTCTACAGCCAATCGCTGATGTTCCACATTGGCCAGAGCAATCAGAAGCTTGCGCTCCTGGCCCAGGGGCAAGGTTTGGAGCCGCGGCTGGAATTCAGCCCTTCTGTTCTGGAGCTGGGGCCCCTCCTGCCATTCGCATCAGGGGATGAGGCGGAGGTGATTGTGAGGAACCCCTGCAACTTCCCCATTGAGTTTTACTCCCTAGAATTTGACCAGCAGTATCTCTTAGAGGAGAAGGTGAGCAGAGACCCAAACCAAACACCCCCGCTAACGTGACAGGCCCCACCCCTGGCCTCTGTCCTTGTATCCACAGTGCCTTCCCTCTGGCCTCCCCCCCCCCCTTTCCTTGCCAGCTTACCAATTCCTTATCTGTAGACTTTCTCCACCTGCTTCTTTCCCCATGAGAACTTACTACTTTTTTGTAATTCCCATGTGCATCTTTAAGCAAATTAAAAAGCCAATGCATGTTTGTGGTCAGTATTTGCACAGTAAAGGACTACATGTAACAACTTGCCATTATATTTGAAGTAACTTTCCTTTAGGCTTCTTTTAATTGGGACACTTAAAAAAAATATGGACTGGGGAGATAACTTAGTCACTAAAGTTCCTTTCTTGAAGCGTGAGAATCTGAGTGAGTTCAATCCCCAGCATCCATGTGAAAAAGCCAGGCACAGGGATGCTCCACTATGATCCTAGCCTGGGAAAGCAGAGACAAGTGGGGCGCCTGGAGAAGTCCCTAGTTGCTGAGCTTCAGATTCTGTGAAAGACCCTAAGCCAAAAAAAAAAAAAAAGGTGGAGAGTGATTGAGAAAGACAGTGAGCATCCACCTATACCCTATACACACGCATGCACGTGCACGCGCGCGCGCACACACACGCACGCACGCATGCTCAAAGACATATGCACAAATAATTTTAATGTTATTTAATGTTAGTCTCTGCCCTTAGTTTGCATTTGTGCACCATTTACAGTTAATGTAGCTGCTGATGTATTAGGGCTTACATCTGCCATTTTGTTTTGTGGTTTTTGTTTTTGTCCTCTGTATACTTGGGCTGCCTTCCTATTGGTCCTTCCCATTTCATTTTTCCCAGAGCATTTTAAGTATATCTTTATCTTGCTTCTTTAGTTATTGCTACACACATTATATTTTGTCTGTGTCACTCCCCATGACCAACTAAGGTTCACCCTCCTCATTTTAATATAACTGTCTTGACAATCTCCTTAGAGAAGATGACATGATTTTTGTTAGAAACCCACACAGAAGGAGAAGCATTTATCCTTTTTTCCCATTATTCATCATTTTCTTTCTGATATTCCAAGACTTCTTTTTTACTATTCCCTTCCCATCAAAAGATCTATTATTAGTTCTTCTTGTTACTATTAGATTTTGGTCAGTACACAGAATAATAAGTTTCATTATGGCATTTCATATATTTTGTCATTGATTTATAACCCATCATGCTGTTCGTTACCGGTTAGGGTAGGTTTGCTGGTGAACTTTTTCATTTTTCTTCAGCTGAGAATGTCTCCATTTCCTCCCTCATTCTTGAGAATGTATTTTTTTCTGACTATAGAATTCTGGACCAATGGTTCATCATGCCCTTAAAAACTATGACTCTTCCTTTTAGCCTCCAGGACCTAGTGAGAAATCCAGATTTCTCTCTTTCTCTCTGTCTTTCTCTCTGTGTGTCTCTTTCTCTCTGTGTAGGCCTGTCTCTCCCTCATTCTCCCCTCTCTCTGAATCTTCCTTTTTCTTAATTTATGGATGATTGAAACAACTGAAAGTAGTACTCATGGAAAAGGCTCATGTAACAAAACAGAGAGTCACGTCAGGAAGGCATCTTGCAGATGTATATGCCTCTTATGAATTTATTTCATTGCCTTTTACATACACTCTAGGGTTGCCAGACTTAGCACGAAAATCTGCAATTATATTTAATGTTTAGATACATAAAAACATAGTATAATTGTGCCAAAATAGTATATACTAAAAATTATATGACTTATCTCATATTTAAATGCTTTACTTTATCTAGAAGCCCTAACACACACACACACACACACACACACACACACACACACACACCATCTGTCATTTTACCTATTTTCTCTGTATTCTCTATTTATGAGGAAACAACCTCACCAAGTGCAATATTGTAAAGAATGTTGCCCTGTACAACATCACATAATAGAGTGACATTTCAGGCATCAGAGCCATCGGGCTTTAGAACAATGACAAAGTCCCCTAATAATGCATTTCTCGTGTCTCGGAACACATCCCTCTCATTGGGTGATGCATGACTGCACTTTTTGAGAATAACCCACTCCGAGTGGATAATGAATTCTATGTTAGGTATTAGAAAAGATGTATGTGTGCCATTCTTAAAGGAAGAAAAACTTTGTCTCCCACGTGTGAAACGCTTGGGTATGTGTGGAGCAAAGTAAAGATTTTGAATCCCTTTAAGTTCAGGGTGGGGCTCTACCTTTAGACCTCCTAGAGAGGCCCACCATGTGAAACCCACGAATCATCTCTATTGATTTCAGCCTCTTGTAGAAGCAGGGCTTTGATGAGGCCAGTGAGCAGGAGCAAACCTCAAATGAGGCCAACGGTAGTTTTCATTCTCCCCTTGAGCAGATGTTGCGACAGCTGAAGGGCTATGATTCCTTCAACACCCTGCTGCTGCCTCCCCGGAACCCAGGGGAAAAGCTGCCCCAGGAGGTCTACGATTACTTTAGGGAGATGAAGAAATCAAAAGAGGAGCAGATGAAGGCGAAATACATGGAGAATGTGTCACAGGAGAATGGTGAGAACCCAGCATGAAGTACCTTGGGCTCTGGCTGCTGTTCCATTCCCTTTGAATTACCCCTACCATGAGACCAGCCAGCTACTGAGTATCTGCCAGGTACCAGGTGCCTGCTGTATCCCGTTTAAGACCATTACCAAATAGGTTGTGTAATCTTTGTGTTAAGGATACAGAGCTGGCACAGTCTGGGGTTACTGAGACTTAAAACCAGTGACTGTAGATAGAAGAGTGTGTGCTGGAGGCTGAGCCAAGGGATTCACACAGAAACTGAAGCAAAGAGAGTCCAAGTACACAGATGTTTATAGAAGAACCAGGACTTCAGTTCAAATCCTCTTGTATGTAACTGACAGCAATTACTGTACACCACTGTTTCCTGTGGTCGTGCCTAGGTACTATGTCTCCCACAAGGTGGGAATTGATGCCCTAACATATTCAAGTGGCCAGGGGCAAGGGAACTTGCATTGGAAAAAGGACAGCGCTCCTGTGGTCCTCAGGACCCACCATGAGCATCCCTGCTGTTGCACCATCGCGTCCTGTGGTCCAGCAGCCCTGTATATCTTGTCCCTTCCCCAGGGCCTCTCTGCGTTCTTGAGCAGGACAGCCCCCTTTATGACTTGTAGGACCAAATGACTGGTGACACCGTGCTCTCTCCTTTCTGTTTCTCTGTCCAGTTTCACTCCCTTCTGCACTAATAGTCCTCTCGTGTGTAGTTCTGCTCTTCACGCCTGCGTCTTCCACTAGACAAGCATTAAGGAGACAGCTCAGTGGATAAGGTGCTTACCAAGGAGCATGAGAGCCAGGTCCCCAGAACCCATGTGCAGCAAGATACAGTAGTGCCTGTCTGCAACCCCAGAGCTCCTATGATGAGACAGGAGGCGGGCTGACCAGAAGCTCATCTGGGTATACTCAGGTCAGCTAGGCTGACATACTCAGTGGTGTTTGAGAAACCCGGTCTCAAACAAAAGTGGAGGGGAAAGACCACACCCAAGGTTGTACTATGACCTCTACATGTACACACACACACACACACACACAAACACCTTGTATAGCCTTTTTTTTAAAACCTAGTACATGGGACAGCAGCCAGTACATGACATGCTCAACAACGTGTAGCGTATGAGACATGACCTAATGGTCCAGATGGAATCCTCTCCTCCTGCCTCATGGTCTCTCAAGGCAAATCAGTTGGAGACTGTTCACTTGACTTTCAGGAAAGACTGCCTCTACATTCAGTGTTCCGACCAGTGTTCAGCACCAATAACTTGTTGGAGTTGTTTGTACAAATGTCACAGGGCAAGTGGCTCTCACAGTTCTAGATGCTAGATATACTTGATCAAGGTATCTTTGGGGTTGGTACCTTCTGAAAACCATCTCTTCTTGTGGAGAGTTCTCTTCATCCTGTGCCTTCCCACTGTGGGTCTCTGTCCTGATCTCTTCAATGCTGTAACCAGTCACACTAAATTAGAGCATACCTATATGATGACCTGGAAACCCTAGTTACCTACTTAAAGGGCTTATTTTCAAATAGAGCCACCTGAGACATTGAAGGCCAAGGCTTCAGTGTATGGATGTAGGGAGGCAGAAATGCAGTGATTACCCACTGCGTTGCAAGAGCTAAGCTGAAGGGCTGCAAAGAAGATAAATGGCGGAAGGCGCCTCCCTTTGGAGAGCTGATGGTCAGGAGGATGATCAGGGAGACAGTTTGAGTCAGAGGGATGCCCAGTGTCCTCAGGAGACCCTGAGCCTGCAGTGTACACAGGACCTCGAGGAGGCAGATAAGAACCTTGTTTGCTCTTGAAGTCCATACACACCAAAGTTATCAGCTTGGTTTTCCCATTTATCCCAGCGGAAGATGATCTGGATCCAGGGCTGATGGGTCCAGGGGGAACCCAGGCTGAATGCTCACTGATACCTTTTCCAACACTGCCTCACGCTGCTCCCATGCTGTGGGCTCTGACCTCTCTAACCATGACCCAGGAAGGGCAGCTACCTCTAGTCACACATCAATTCCAAACAAAACAGATAATGCCCCTAGGTTAGAGGGGGTCACCTTGTATGGGCACGGACAACTGTACCCACTGAGATGCTGTGGAAGAGGGGATAATAAGGTGGGTGCCGGTCTGACAGGTGCCAGACACATTTAACGATGACTTGGGAAACATTGGTGAGAAGCTGAGGGTGAACGCAGGCTCCAGGGTACAGAATAGTCTCCACACAGTCCTGACAACCTGAATATTAAAATCTGTGGAGCAGAGCCTCTCCTGCTCTGGCAGTTATATATATAAAACCAGCTTCAGTCCCCGTCACCATGTGTCCAGCTCAGGCTTTATTATTATTAACAATTTAAACTGTAATTTGGGACTCTTAGGAATTCTCTGAGTTTCCTGGGCAAATGTATACTCTCAGTATCTAAGCACGTTTAAATGCAGAAACACTGTGCAGAAGGAGCCAGCTGATTGTGCTCTTGGTCATTAGGGTTGGTAGTATAGGGTGCTGGTCAGCACAGCCATTCTTTCCCCATCTCCCTTGTTCCCCACCCAGCTCCTTCCCAGGCATTTTCATCCTCTGCTTCCTCTGCAGAAGAAGAAGAGATGCCATCAGACCAGGGAACTTCCGCCAGCACCAAGAGGACATCACTTAGCCGAGCGATCTCTGTCACATCCAACCTGGAAGAGCGGCATCTTATGACTGAGTCCAAGAGCTACCCAGATGAGGACGAGGATGAAGAAAGCCTGGAAAAACTAACGTTCCAAAGTAACGGAGCATTGCGACAGGGGGCAGTTCTGTCTAGGCAGACATGAAAGGGACGTTCAATCTCTGGATAGCTTTCTCCATACAAAGGGGTACTCTGGGCCTCCTGCAGTGGCTTCCCACCCACCATGCATACCCTCTGGTGACCCATTTTCTCACACGGTACTATGAACATGGAAGCCTGCAGAGCAGTTTAGCATGTGATATTCTCTTCTTGCTGCGGTCACTTGCATTTTAACTAGACTAAGGAAGACCTGATCCCTTAATGCTAACATTATACTCAAATGGGAAATTTTTAAAGAAATGTTCTCTTCCGCTGGGCGGTGGTGGCGCACGCCTTTAATCCCAGCACTCGGGAGGCAGAGGCAGGCGGATCTCTGTGAGTTCGAGACCAGCCTGGTCTACAAGAGCTAGTTACAGGACAGGCTCCAAAGCCACAGAGAAACCCTGTCTCGAAAAACCAAAAAAAAAAAAAAAAGAAATGAGAAATGTTCTCTTCCAAATGTCCCTCCAATCAAAACATTAAGGAACCCTTGACTTTACCTCCCAGCTTCATGGACCCATTTTCTGACCTCCGTTTTCTCTGAGATCTGAATTAAAGCCAGGAAACACAATGGCAAACCCGAGATAAAGGCAGAGTTCCAGTGCCATGCCTCGTGGTCAGCCCAACCTGGCTCAACTCACCCCTGAGTGGTCCCTGACCTTTTGTGGCACCTTTTCCCCATTCCACCATCGTGGCTCTGCCCCCATCTTCTGAAGTATCTTGGACCCCTAGAACCAACTCCAGACTCCTCTCCACATGGCCATCCTTTTTATTTTTCAACAAGAGAAATTCCTCCAAGTAGAATTTAAGTCAATGAATATCTCTTTATTTTAAAATGCAGAGACACGTTATTAGCCAAGTTAGGCATTCTCATGTACCACAGGTGGCGCTGCTGCACCATTGGGTGTTTTAGAAACCAAGGGTATTTTAAATGAAAACTTCGTTCCCATCTCTATTGATGCCTATGTACCTGTGTAAACTCCGGGATGCACACTTGTGCACACACTCACATGTAGTTTGGATTGACAGCTGACAAGATCCAGAGCACAGACAGCCACTCTGCAGAGGAGGTTGGAGAGGTGGAAAGCAACCCCGTGAGCAAGGCAATCGCACGCCACCTAGGCATCGACATTTCTGCAGAAGGCCGCCTGGCCAAGAACCGGAAGGGCATAGCCATTATCATCCATGGGACACCCGTGTCAGGTATGTGACAATCTGAGGGGAGATTATGTCTCTTCCATAGGGAACTGTAGCAGCATCAGCTTGGTCATGGCCAGTCATAAGAGTTTTATCTGAGGAACGGCATAGCAAAGGATCACAGGCATGTACCCAGAGACCCTGTCTCCAAAACACAGGCCAAAAAAGAGATCTAACTGGCTTCGTGTCTATCTCGCTGCAGTTGGAAAACCAACATCACACAAGTGTATTACAGCAGAGTCAAGGATAGGACTGGGGAGCTGCTTCTGTAATTAACGTGCTGGAAGGACGAGCATGAAGAAATGAGTCTATACCCCCTCACACACACACCAAAGCCCAAATAAAAGCTGAGATCTATGACTTGCCTGTAACCCCAGTGCTGAGAGGCAAAAGCAGGCAGATCCCAGGGCTTATTTCAGCCAGTCTCGGTGAAATGGTGAACTTTGGGTTCATTTAAAGACCCTGGCTTAAACAGTAAGAGGGACAAGCCATCAAAAAACATTATCCCAATCTTCACACATACCAGCCAGCCTGGGTGTGCACACGTGTAGATACCAGACACAGAGACACATTTTTAGAAAAGATGTTCATGATCTGCCATTTTTCATGAGGAGAAAGTATCAAACTTATGATTTATAATTTATATCTGTTTGATATTGCCTCTGTAACAGCCACAAATGCAGTGGCCTGAAGAGGCACAGATTTACCCCCTCTTTAACAGTCCTGGAGACCCTAAGTCTTAAGTGGCTCAGGGCTGTAGGTATTGGGAGGCACTAGTGGGCAGTCCATTTTCTTGTCTTTTCTAGCTTCTAGAAATGCTGCCCACATTTCTGGCCCAGGGCAAGAGCTTCCATCTTCAAAGCTGGCAGTGCAGTCTCCTCTAGTGTGTTCCTGTCATATAGCTGCCTCTGCCGCCAACCCTCCTGCTGTTCTCTCCTAGGGATCCCTGTAGTGAGATTGAGGCCACTCGGATAATCCAGTCATATTCGTGGTAGAATCTGTAAACTGATCCACCTGCCAAATGATGGCACTTTGCATATAAGGGAGCATGTTTACAGGCTCCAGGAATGAGAACATACATCTTTAGGAATTATAACTCGGCACCCTGTGTAACCCGTTCCCTCCATCTCCCCTTCCTTTCCTCCCTCCATTCCTTCTTCCTCCAGTTCCCCCCTCCTTCTCTTCCTTTCTCTTCCTTTCTTTCTTTCTTTCTTGGACTCTAGTAGAAGCTAGTCTCATACTCTATATATAGATAAGGATGGCTTTGAGCTCCTGATCCTTCTACCTCTGCCTTCCAAGAGCTGGGATTAGGGATCTGTGCTACCATACCCCGTTTGTGTGGCACTGGGGATCAGTCCCAGGGCTTCCTGCATACTAGGCAAGAACTCTAAAACTGAGTCGCATCCTCAGACCCCCCATTTTGTTTTGCTATTTTTATATTCATTGTGCTTTTATTTATTTTACATGTATGAATATCTTGCGTGCTCATGTCTATGTGCAGCACATGTGTAGCTGGTGCTCACAGAGGCCAGAAGAGGGCGCCAGATCCCCTGGGACTGGAGTTACAATGGTTGTGAGCAGCCATGTAGGTGATGAGAAACAAACTACACTTTTGCTAGAGCAGCCAGTGTCCCTAACCACTGAACCACCTCCCCACCCCCATCTATGCCTAATGAAAAATATCAATAACATGGCTACATATGCAACTTAGCAGCTGTAGGCCAACTCTAGTATCTCTGTATGAGTGGATTGCTAGATCCTTTTTCTTTCCTCTTATCTATTATTTCTGAATTTTCTACATTTTAATGAAAGTAGATGAAATGAGGAAAATCAAGTCAGCACAGGTTACTGTTTAATCCCAACGTTAGTGTCAGCGACAGTGGTAGGGGTGAGGGGTGACACAGTGCTTTAGAGACTACCCAGTAGAAACTGTTTTTCTACATGGGGGGGGAGCCTTAGAGTGAGGCAGTCAGATGTCATGCCCCTGTGCCTCCGTGGAACGGTTAGGAGCAGATCCACAGCTCTGACTGTACTTCCTGATCCACAGCTCTGACTGTACTTCCTGATCTACGGCTCTGACTGTACTTCCTGATCCACAGCTCTGACTGTACTTCCTGATCCACAGCTCTGACTGTACTTCCTGATCCACGGCTCTGACTGTACTTCCTGATCCACGGCTCTGACTATACTTCCTGATCCACGGCTCTGACTGTACTTCCTGATCCACAGCTCTGACTGTACTTCCTGATCCACAGCTCTGACTGTACTTCCTGATCCACGGCTCTGACTGTACTTCCTGATCCACAGCTCTGACTGTACTTCCTGATCTACGGCTCTGACTGTACTTCCTGATCCACAGCTCTGACTGTACTTCCTGATCCACGGCTCTGACTGTACTTCCTGATCCACAGCTCTGACTGTACTTCCTGATCTACAGCTCTGACTGTACTTCCTCGTCTCTGCTGATCTACTTCTGCCGCTTAAGAGACTTGTAGGTGAAGCATTCAGAAATCACTCTGTAGGGTCCTCTGTTCTACAGACTTCTGTCTAGGACACCGAGCAAATGAGAATTGTGAGAGTCAATACCCTGGCCGTTTTTACAGGAAAGACAGCCAATGCCATCAGCATGGCCAAATACTACAATGCGGCCTGCTTGAACATCGACTCCATTGTCCTAGAAGCCATATCAGACAATAATAACATCTCAGGGATTCGGGCTCGGGAGCTGTGCATCAGAGCTGCCATAGAGCAGTCCATGAGGGAAGCAGAGGAGTCGGGTAAGCCCCCCTTCTCCATGGTTTACTCTGTGTGTGTGTGACCCAACCAGCCTTCCCATCTTTGAGTTTCCCTGGTTTCTTGATCTTGTACTTGTCTCTATTTTGCCTGTTTAATAGTCACCAGATCCCCAAAGCCCATTTCCATGAAGACTTCCCCAAGTCATCTTTTGTTGGAACCTTCTAGTCCCAAACTTGCTCTCACAGAAAGTGAACTCATCTCCACACACATACATGTGTAGGTACACATGCGTGTAAGGGCATGTATGTACGAAAGTCAGAAGACGATCATCCCTGCCCACCTGGTTTGTTGATAAGGTATCTTCCTTGGTCTGGAGTTCACGAATTAGGCTGGGCTAGCTGGTCAGTGAGGCCCAAATATCCATTTGTTTCTTCACCCCAGCACTGGGCTTACCACGGCAGACATTTTATGTGGGTTCTGGGGATTGAACTCAGGTCCTCAGGCATGGTCAAGTGGTGGTACCCTTTACTGGTAAGATCATCCCTCTAGGCATTGCCTTGATCCTCCTCTCCTACAGCCTGGTTGAAGGTTGATGTGGGACCCGTTGCCAGTTTATCCCACAGAATCCTCTTCACCTAGCATACAGAGGTATTATTCCATGAGTGGTGCAGGAGGATGCTTGACACAGTAGAACACAGGACCATAAGAGACACAACCCACATCGCGGTTAGTCTGACACTTGGAGGAGAGGCAGAGATGAGTTCAGGAAAATACCACAGCCATAAACATTTCTGTTTCTGTGTCTATGTCTGTGTCTACCTGCATGGTGGAGAATTAGAAGAATGGGGGGATGTTCAGGGATGATTGCAGAGACTTTGAGCCATAGAAACTAGGAGAGTGGAGTCATTCACTGAGGGAGGAATTCTGGGGGAAGAGGCAGCATAAGGAGCTGGATTGAGCTTTTAGATCTCAACATAGAGAAGTCTGGTGTGGTCTTCCTATTACAAACCAAGAATCCTGGCTCCGTCAGGTCATTTGAAGGCCACGGGTCAGGAAAGCAACTGCACAAGGAAAAAAATGTAGAGTTTGAAGCAGAGGACCTGCTTAGAGATGGATCCTCTCTCCAAGAAGCCCTAAGAGCATGCCATAGTTCCTGATAGCACTGTACCTACTAGCTGATCAACTCTCAGTCCTCCACTTGGGGTACTCATGGGAGAAAACAAGGTTCTTTGCTAGGTAGATGAGGGAATAGTTCTTAAGGGAAAATCCCAGGCAATCTCATGATTCTAAGTCTCTTAAATGTTCTCCTCCAATAAACAAATGAGGCATGTGATTGTGTTAGCATCCTGGCGAAATGATGAGTTTGCGCTCCTGAACTGAGTACCAACAAGCTGGAGACAGAACTGGGGAAATCTGTCAATGAAGTGAGAGCTGCAGACACTGGGAAAGATGGGATTGGCCCAGAGAGGCCCAGAAGGAGAAGGGAGATCCTTGGGGAAGACTTGTGTGTCAGGAGGAAGCACTGTGAGAAAAGCCAGGGGACACTTAGAATGGTGGGCTCTCAAAGGCAGGGACTCGGCAGGACAGGCACTGAGGAGAGGAGAGAACCTCACAGCTTTGGGGGAAGGAAGACAGGTGAGTGAGGCTTTCACATCTTCTGCCTTCTTGCTCTGGAGCCCTTTGCTCTAATTAACATACTATTCTCATTTCGCTTAGTTTGTTTTGTTGTCTATCCCCACTGCTCTCAGGCCAGAAGCTTCTGGGATGGAAATTGTGTTAATTTTCCTCACTTCTATATTTGCAGCCCTGGGAACAGTGTCGGGCCTAGAGCTGACATATAACTAAGATGTATTTTAAAAAACAAAAAGTCATTGACCCAGCAAATGAGCAGAATTGGATCCTGCTGAAAGCTACAAGGGAATGAGCTCTACATTGGTTTCTCAAGACGCAGAGATTTCTGATGTCTTTGGGAGCCTCAATGGAAGGTTCGGCCCTAACTAGCATTTGCTGTCTGCTACAGCCAACAGACTGGAATGAGATAGCTAAGTCCAAGTCTACCAATGCCAAGTAGAAGCCACTAGCTTCAGGAAGCTACTGAGTGCTTGGACTGTAGCCTGTTCAAGCTTAGGTGCAGTACAAGATCATAGTGTACGCTGGACCCGTGGGGACGCAGAACAGACAGGAGAACTCACACTGTCTCAGTTGTTCCAGTTGGCTTACAAAATGAACTATCCATTGTCACATAATGGTTTAAATAAATATACCATTTTAGTTGATTTTTTTAACTTTTATTTGGCTACTGGAAGTTTTTAAATTATACTCATTTCTGTGACCATGGTGGTTTGGATCCCTGTTTAGAGAAACTGAGCAGTAAAGGGGACAGAGGGAAAAAGGTGACAGGACAAGGGAGTGGGAAGAAAAAAAAAGGGAAGGAGAAAGGGAAAGAAGAAAGGAAGTCATTCCTTCAAATTAAAATTTATATTAAGATCATATCTAGAAGCTCTTGTTAAAATATGTAGGGTGCCATGGACGAGAAAGGGGCACATGGACGAAACTGTAAAGAAACTGTATGCTCCGTGAAGATCGGGGTGGGCAGGGGAGCCAGAGTCACAGTGAAGAGCAGTCGAGACTTAGGTGAGATTCTGGTGGTCAGTGCCTCTGAGGATGCTGAGTCCCCCAGAGCGGGTGTGTCAGATACGGTGAAGGGCGTGGTGAGTGGAGGATCAGGAAGTTCCCATGACTGCCGCAGAACTCAGCTGTGGCTCACTCCACCAGGGGATTTCAGCCTCCCTAGTCCCCCATCAGGTACAATATGGCTTCTCTCTGCATGTTCCCAGACCCTGGGAGAGGGGAGGAGGGAGTTGCCGGAAACAGTAAGCCAGAGTGAAAGGCAACTGTGAGGAACCCTGGAGACTTACTGGCTGAGATGATTGACAGCTCCTCGTGAGCTAGAGAACCACAGGTGCTCCTCAGCTGAGGAGGCAAAGCACGTGTTCTCCGCCCCTGGTCTCCTTCAGGGGTGCCTAGTCCATCTTTGAAGACAGGATCCCAGGGGACACAAGGAGACGTGGCAAATGTATCAGGCAAGGGATCCATCAGAAGACTGAGGCTCAGAGGGGGCACTAAGGTGTTCCAGCAAGAGTTTTTCAAAACAAATTGTAAATGGCTGATGTTTTAGAAGGCATCTCAGTAGAGGGAGCTGAGTGAGGGTAGCAGTCTGCTTGGAAGGGGACTCGGGAACGAAAAGAGGAAATTTACTGTGTGCATAAAGCCGTATTTGCTAACAATCACACACTTCTTGCTTAACTCATTTATCATTGGAGACAGCTCTGCTGAGGGCAGAAAGAACTCTGCCCTAGCTATTCCTTGGCCTTGCCACTGCCCAAAATGGAAGAAAGGTAAAGTGTCAGATTCGCAAGGCAAGGGCTTATGCACAAGCAACTCAGAAAGTTCATGGCCTCTGGGCTGGGAAAGAAAGTGGGCCCGGACTATTGCAGGAGCTGTCGAAAAGAGGGGCAGTAGGGTAGTTTGAATGAGAAATCTCCCCCATGGCTCAGGCATTTCAACACCTGGTCCCCAGTTGGTGGTGCTGTTTGGGGAGGTTCTGAAACCTTGAGGAGGCGCACGCACGCACACAGCCTTCCTGGAGGAAGTATGTCGTGGAGGGTGGGCTTCGAGGGTTTATAACCTCGTTCCCCCTTCAGTTTGCTCTCTCAGCTTCTTCCGTGAAACGTGCTCTCCCGGCTCTTGTTCCTTCTGCTTGCTGCCGTGCCTCCCTTTCGTAAGGGACTCTTATCTCTCTGAACCGTACGCCAAAATAAACACTTTTGCCTACCAGTTGCCTTTGGTCACAGGATTCTATCACAACAATAAGATAAAGTAACTAATGCAGGCAGAAAAGAGCCTAGACCCAAGGGAGCTTGATGGGTGGAGCCACCTCCAACCTAGGTCAGTATGGGAAGGTGATTGAGAATTCTATAAGAGAGTAACACGGCCTTCAGTGTACCATCCCCAGTGTGATTTCCTTCATATTGTAAGATGACTTTTCCTAAAAACCCACCTTTTCCTAATAGCCCAGGAGTCTTCAATGACCCAAAATGTTGGGGTACCAGCACGACTCAGCACTGAGAACCTGGGCAAGTTTACCTCAGAACTCAATCTAGTGACCCAGGAATTTAAAACTGCAAAGAGTGTGCGTGGGAGTGTGATGCTCCCCAAAGGCAAGGCAGATAGCCACTGGTCTGGATCTCAGAAGCAGCATCATCAGCACCCAGTTGAAACACCACAGGTAGGCAGGGATCCCTGGGCAGAGGGTTGGGTCCTTTCCTCCTCTTTCTTGGCATCCTCCAGCTGGGCCAGCACCCTCTGCCTCTGTGGCTGTCCTTACCAAGGGACTGCTGTCCCTGTGCCACTCCTTCAGGAATGAGTGTGCAGTCATCTGGTACCCTGCTGGATGCCAGGGAAGTGAAGGTGAAGAAAACAAGGTCTCATGCTCAGGCTGCACTGACGGAGGAAGACGATCACACTTACAAATTATCTGAAATAAAGTAGTGACAGAAGACAGCTACAGAAGTTGAACCATAGAAAATGGCCAATACTCAATCTACCATGTTTAGAGTCCCATAATAGTAATTTCCTATGGCTCATACCAGCAATAAGACAACATAAGGAGATCAAGGGGATTCAAATTGGAAAGGAAGAAGTTAAACTTTCGTTATTTGCTGATGATATGATAGTATATATAAGTGACCCCCCAAAATTGCATTGCACACCCTGCACACCAACCTTGCTACACACCCATAAACGGTATTGCACACCCTACACATCAACCATGCTACACACCCATAAACAGTATCACACACCCTGCACACCAACCTTGCTACACACCCATAAACGGTATTGCACACCCTACACATCAACCATGCTACACACCCATAAACAGTATCACACAGCCTACACACCAACCATGCTACACACCCATAAATGGTATCACACACTCTGCACATCAACCATGCTACACACCCATAAACGGTATCACACAGCCTACACACCAGCCTCCGTCTTCAAGTAACTGGTCCCATAGAAACCTCCAGTCTCTTTCTCTCCGCCCACCTCACTGTCGTTTTCTTCCAGTTTTGTCCCTTGGTCCACTCTCTCTTCTGCCTTCTCCTTTATCATATTCCCCAGGCAGTCAATCTCCAGCCCCAGTGGACTCAATTCCTTCCAGACCAAACCGATCATAGCTAGAAGAATTACTCGTCTCTCCTAAGTAGCCTGAAAGTTAACACCACACATCCCAATGCCTGCCCTAGTAAACTTGCCCTCCATTCAAAATGCCCATGCTATGGCCCTCCTCGCTCTCCTGACCTCTGAGACACTCTGCTCTTCTTCATCCTCAGCCAGCAATCTCTCTGCCGAGCTCAGACAACAACCTCATCCTCACCACCCCCCCCCCACATCTCCCAGCAGGCTTCCATAGCCCAATGCCGTCCCTGCCTGCAGCTGAGCTCCTGCCCCTGTTCTCATTCCAGGCTGATCTCTCGACCTGTGCCCTGGACCTCACCCCTTTCCCTCTTTCTCAGTTCAGGAGTTAAAGTCCCACCATTGTCCTTGCTCTCCTGTCTTTCCTTCTTTGGAATGTGTTCTTCTTTTCTTACACGACCTTACATTCATCCCCAGCTCTTAACTCATCTTGCAGATCATCTTCTCTGTAACTCCTCCAAAGAATGGCTGTGCCAACGGCCTGCTCTGTCTTGGCTGCCCCCAAGCTCCTTCACCAATTCCATTGAGATGTCTGGCCCCCACCTCCATTCCACTGGCTCCATTGCTTACCAGATTCCATACACACTGAGCCCTGCCCCCAAATCATCCCTGCACAGCCAAGGTAGCTTGCAGCTTCCTCACAGAATGGCCTTTCTCTTGATGTTGTCTCCTGTTGTGTCATCCAAGTAATATGACCTCACTGTGGTCATCCCCACCTGTCACTGCTCTTCATTCCTGTCTCTAGTCACTTTCCCATCATGCTCCTCCTCCCTGCCAGCAACATGACAGATTCCTGTGAGAAGTGCTTGGTCTCTGTGTCTCCCATGAGACTGTTAAGAGCCACGTAGGCAGTGCCAATATTAGCCCTACTCATTGTTGGTTCCCTAGTCCGCCAGGGGCTGGTGCGTGATGAGTAAATGGACAGTCGAATACAGTTCAGGACACATACAACAGCACCTCCCACGATAATCCTCCTTGAAGCTACCGGCCACTCTTGAGAGAGAATAAGAATCCTTCATTTTACAATACAGTCCTCATTTATAAATAAGGGGCCTACAGGAGCTGTATGACGTTCCTGGCAGTTATGTGACTTGTAGATACAGTCGTTGAGACAAAGCTAGATTCTGACTTCCGGCTCTTCTCCCCTCATCAGGTTCCCTCCAGCCCTCTCCTCATAGGGCCCACACAGCGGCGGCTCAGTGTCAGCGCCAGTGTTGGAGGAGAGACAGGGCTGATGAGCTGTGTGCTCCCAGATGAACTTCTCGTTCAGATCCTAGCTGAGCGGATACAGGTGCGTGCACACTCAGCCACACAAAGCTGCAGGCTTGGAACTCGCAAGCTGAGCCTGTGCTGAGAGGCGAGATGCCAGGCCGTCAGCCACCCTCAGTGGCTCAGAGCCCACGGGTCTCTCAACAGCCACTTGCTTATCCCTTTGACAGCTCTTGCCCATGGTCTCTCCCTTCCCTACAGTCTGAAGCCGCTCTTTAAAGATGCAAGGAGCAGATTACACATCAAAATAAACGAGAAAATAAAGCAAAAGGAGCGGTGGGTTAAAAAGGATAATGTAAGCAATTGAAAGTTAGAGTCTGACTGGCAGGGTGACACACACCTGAAACCCCAGCATCCGGGAGCTGGGGTGGGGTGCTGTGCATTGGAGACCAGGTTGGCCTGCATAGTGAGATCTTGTCTCCAGAATAAAGCATGGTTCTCTGTAAATTGCTGTTAAAAATTTTTTCATTATGTAATGTGAAAAAAGATTAGTATGTAAAACAAAATGGCCTTTTATATGTTTGCAAATAATGTCACATGCATGGTAAACAACAGCTCCTGTCGTATGAGTTAAGTGTTGCTCGCTTTGGTTAGCAGGTCTAGGGATTCTATGCCTCCTTTACTCTTTCTAAATTCTTTTTAAGGACACACTGCTTTTAAAGTCAAAACCAATATGTTGAACTTTTTAAGAACTTGAGGGGACTGGAGCTGCAGCTCAGTGGAAGAGTGCCTACCTGCCTGCCTGCCTGCCCGCCTATTCAAGGCCTTGGGGTGCTCTCCAGCAGTACACATGAAAATGTACTTAACTAATCTTCAGTCATGACCAGCAGGACCTAGAAGGGCCAGAGCTGTGTTTGCTTTGGTTTCTCACACTGGGCCACTATTAAGTGAACATTTCTTGTGTGTGTGTGTGTTCATGTTTCTCCATGTGTGTGCATATGGGTTGGGGGAGAAAGGTACACATATACATGGAAACCTGAAATTGATGATTTCGGGTGTTTTTCTCAACTGCTCTTCACTTTTTCTTTATGGAATTAGGGTCTCTCTCTCTCTCTCCCCCTCTCTCTCTCTCTCTCTCTCTCTCTCTCTCTCTCTCTCTCTCTCTCTCTCTCTCTCTCTCTCTCTCTCTCTCTGAAGTAAGAGATTATCAATTACTAGACTCTCTGACTAATCTAGTCAGCAAGCTAACTGCAGAGACTCCATCTTGGCCTCCCAAGATTACAAGCAGCACCCACACCTGCTTGATACCTACTTAAATGCTGGGGATTCAACTCCATGCCTCTTGCTTGTTCCTGGTCACCCGTGTCTCCACTGAGCTCTTTTGAGTAAATACTAAACTGTAGGAGAAGTCATTCTTCAGTGGTCACATGACCAGAATCTGCTCCAGTTACATTGCCAAAGTCATTCCTCTCCTAGGCAGTGGGACCACTAAGAAAAGTATGGGCCTGGGAGACAAATTAGTGGTAAAAACATTTGCCTGGCACCTCATAAAATCTGGGCATGATGGCATGTACTTATAATCCAAGATCTGGGGAGGCAGAGACCAAAGGATCCCCAAGACTCACTAGCCAGCTAGTCTAGTGGAATTGGTAAACCCCAAGTCCCAGTTAAAGACCTCATTTCAAAATAAATAAGCAAAAAGAGGTGGGGTGGCTCTCAAGGAATAATACCCGGGGTTGTCCTCTGGCTTCAACATGCATATGTCTGCATGTTCGCCTGTACACAAGCATGCATGCACATACATGTACACACACATGCACACACGGAAAGAGAAGTGCCGGTGACCTTCGTGTTGTTGCTGCTCTGACTGCCGGTTTCTCTGTCTGTGGGAACCCTTCCCTTTTCTTTCCTTTGCATCTTATTTCCATACACCTCATGGATCTTTCTATACCTTTTGACACTTTCTTTGTTCTTTTATTCTTTTGTTGTTGTTTGTTTGTTTGTTTGTTCGTTCGTTCGTTTGTTCATTGTTTTTCAAGACTTGGTTTCTCTGTAGCTTTGGAGCCTGTCCTGGAACTATAAACCAGGCTGGCCTTGAACTCACAGAGATCCGCCTGCCTCTGCCTCCCGAGTGCTGGGATTAAAGACATACACTACCGCCGCCCAGCTGTTCCTTTATTCTACACATGGAGATGAAATAAATCCGCTGGTCTCCCATAGCCTGCCATCATGCTCCTTCCTAGCTGACTAGGCATTTAGTCTTCATTTATGTTTGGAGGGACCAGTACGTTCTATAAAACCAGCTCCTTCATTTCGCATCAGCGTCTGGACTTGGGTTTCATGGTGTTTATTTTGGAGCCCAGTGGGTATGCAGAACCTGACATAAGAACAAGCCTTCTCTCTCTCTCTCTCATAGAGAGCAGCTGATCTCCAGCCTGAAATAACCGTCTCGTTCTCTCTGCTTGCAGCTGAGTGACTGCTTCAGAGGCGTGGTGTTCGATAGCCTGGAAACGCTCTTCGCTCGGAGTGCACCCTCTGCCCTCCTCTGTCTGCTAAAGGCCATCGGCAGCCGGGAGCACATATATGTCCTCAACATGGCTCAGGACTATGTGGCCATGAAAGCCCAGGAGAAGGCCAAAAAGGAGCTAGAAGGCAAGCCCCTGACTTTCCTGCCCATCCTTCCCAAGCCCAATAGGGCTTCCCTTGCCATTGGGCTTTCTGTTTTTCAACTTGTTTCTCTGGTATGATAATCCATCCAATGGACTTAAATGAACTTATTACTTCTGTGTCTCTTTGGCACCTTACCTCTGCCCTGGGAAGTGACTGGGGCATCTGTTTCTAATTGTAAACAGGCTAAGGAGAGCACACTGTGGGCACATCCTGACCTAGGATGCTTGGCTTGCCGGTCTGGTTTAGACAACCACACAGTTCCTTTGACCTAATGGGACTATTTTGTACACTTTGAGTCATTTTATCCTCACCAGTGAAGATTATTGCCCCATTGCCGCGCACTGCACCCCCCCCCCATCTGCTCTCTATGCACTAGAATCCAGTTCGTGAGCTTCGGGCAAGGGGCTGGAGGTTGAGGAAACACACACAGAGACAAACAGACACACAGACCTCCAATCACTGGCACAAAGCCCTTCTTTAATAGCAACATGGAGGCTTAGATACCCAGCAGTTAATGGCCAGTAGGTGAAAATCCCATCCTCTGATCCTCACACACACACTGATCCACACAGCTTTTAGTAACTTCAATTAGAAGGCTCTAGCAGGGAAGAGCAGTTGAAGGTTAGGACTCCAATTGGTCCCAACACCCCATTTTACAGATGAAGATAGTAAAGCCCCACAATACCAAAAGTCTTCTCAAGATCGCATGATAGCCAAATGCGATGACACGCAGTAGGTGTAGGAAGGATTGTAAACTCACGGCCAGCCTGGGCTGCACAGCCAAACTACAAGTACAGTACACTCAGGGTGAGCCACTTCTTTCACTACCTCAATGGCGTGAAAAAATTAGCAATTAAAAAATTGATTGGAAACTAGATAACAAGGGCCAGAAAGAAGGTTCTGCGGGTAAAGGTGCTTGTTACCATGCTTGACAACCTGAGTTCAATCCCTGGGACCCACATGGTAGAAGGAAAGCACCAGCTCCCACAAGTTGTCCTCTGATATCTGTATGTGGACCGTGGCACACGTGTGCATGTGTGTGTGTGTGTGTGTGTGTGCGCGCGCGCGCGCGTGCGTGCGCGCACGTGCACACACACGCACACAGAGAGTAAACAAATGCAATTTTAAGAAGAAATTTGATACAAAATATAAAAATAATGTCACTTGAATTATTATTAGTTTAGTCAGAAGCAAGTCAGCAAAGTGTGGCCCATGGGGGAGGGCTTGGGGACTACTGCCAACACTATCCCCAGAAGGTAGAGTCCTGCCTCGGAGAAGCATTGGTTCTGGATACTCGACTGTGCTTCACTTGGGCTTTTGTCTCAGGGCACCGTCTGCACAGCTCTTTGTTTTAAAGAAAGGGATATTTAAAGTACTTTGTTCATGGACAGAACTGTCTGTGTCCTCACATTCTCATGGGAACCATGAGCAGGCTCCTTTGAAGTGTTCTGGCCTCCTGCTTCCTGTTCTCTAGAACACTTTCCCATGATGACCAACCTGAAAGGGCTTATTATTAATAATAATTATTATTTTCTTGATAATCTCCCATCACACTCTCGCTTCTGCGGCTAACCCTGTCTCTGACACTCTGCCTCCCTCCTATAAAGAATCTTTTGATGGGACTCTGGCTAATTCAGTCATGTCTGCAGAAGTCCCTCTGCCATGGAAAACCCCACATTCACAAGTTTAAGGATTAAGACATAAGCATCTTTGAGGACCACTACTCAGCCAACCATAGATGGAACCCAAACTTGGCACTATAGAGATAAAGGAAACTCAGCAGAGACTGGGATGCCATCTACCCTCCTGCTGTCACTGTGTGGCCATCTACCCTCCTGCCACCTCCTGCTGTCACTGTGTGGATGAAGCTACTAAGACCTTGACCTCCCTCTACCCCCTCACTCCACAGAGCGCAAACGCAAGGAAGCTATTGCGAAGGAAAAGGAGCGTCTCCAAACCCTAGATGAGGAAGACTATGATGCCCTGACACCAGAAGAGAAAATCGCATTTGACCGTGAGGTTCGGCAGGCTCTCCGGGAAAGAAAGAAGAGGTGGGAACCAATGGCTGGCCACATCTGACTGCCTCTATATGACCCTCAGTCTGTGCAGCTCAACTCAATAAGCACAGCCCCTCAGTGTCCCTCTCTAGGGACTGCGCAGGAACTAAATTCCTCCCCATGCCATGTAGCACTCCAGAAACCTGGGCCTCAAGCTTGGGCTATCCATCTCACAAACAGCCTTCCTTTCTTCAGACATCATGGTCATGGGCATTATGGTCTGGGGTTTACAGCATTAGAGGGTGCAGAGCCATGGTACTCAGCTATGATATACGCCCATTTTTTTTCCTCTCACTGACTCTGAAAGAGATTGTATGTCTCCTGCCCCCTGCCCACAGCAAACCTTCATCCTTTCCCCTATATAGGAGAAATGTCTATTCATCAAGATGCATAACAAGCTTAGCTTCGGTACCCAGGAAATGTTTCTTTATCATCAAGGCTGCAGTGCATTTGCTTCATAGAGCACATTTGTGCCCCAGAGCTCATCAGCAGCTGTTTGTAGTATGCACGTGCATGCACGCGCATACACACACACACACACACACACACACACACCATGAAGGATGCATATGTAGCCTCAGTGAGCAGCAAGTCACAGCAACCAGGAGCAACTACAGATTTGTGGAGATGAAGAGATAGGTAAACCAGGGCCTCCTAAGCTTTTGTGCTCTTTGTGTACTTGCCTAAGAAATGCTTGTGCATGACCTCAGATAATATAGACAAATTATTGTCCAACCCAAACATTCTCTGGTACCAGAATAAATCAGAATAAAATTTATCTTGTTTTACTAATTATTAAATACAGAAGTAAATTTGCATAGTAATGAGATATATATACTTTTTCTTTTGAGACAGGGTCTCACTGTGTAGACTAGGCTGGTCTCAAACTCAAAACTCACAGAGATCTTCTTGCCTATGCCTCCCAAGTGCTAGGATTAAAAATGTATGCCACCACAACCAGTTACTTGTTTATTTTTATGTAAATAATTAAATGTTTGATACTGGAGGACAAAGAGTTTCTTCAGCATTTTTCAGAATTGACTGCTTATTTTTAATTTGTAGTAATAACTGTTGGGAGCACTTCCATATAAATATGTAGTACAAAATATCAGAAGTCTATCTGTTTTTCAAAATTTTCTGGAAGTTCTGCCTTAATCTCAAGCCAAAATTCATTTCAGGATTCTTTTAAAATGAAACTCGAATTAGAAACTCATACAGCAGTTTTTAAAATCAGTCAAGCATTTTAATGCAGTGACATGCAAATTGGATACTTCCATGATAAAAAAAAAGGTAGAAAAAATATTTTAAGTCTCTCTTTTCCACAATCAAGCTATTCTGTTTATATAAAAGCAGAAAACTTTGTACAGTAAAAACCCTGCAATTCATGACATGCAGCAGTCTCAAATCTGAGCCAAGCAGCTTCTTTGACTCTGTATGCATGGTGTGATGACGTGCACAGCATAGTGGGTATGTTGAGAGCCAAAGCTACATGGAGCATGACAGCACACACCTGTAATCCTAGCACTCTGGAGGCCGAGGCAGGTGGATCTCTGTGAGTTCCAAGCCAGCCTTGTCTACATGGTATTTTATTTTAAATTAATTTTTGGCTCTTGCACATCCAGAAACTTTTTACTATTGCCAGATTGTTCCCAGCTGCTGAATTCAGTTACATAATCCCATCCAGTGTGATCCCCAGGTTACAAAGCTATGGGTTAGATATTTTCAGAAGTGCCATCTCTTCACTTCTTCCCATGTGGGGCCCACTTTGATCCCTCTGCTATTAGCCACAGGGGTAGACACGGCTGAACATGCAGAACAAAGGGAAAGAAAACCAGAAAGAGAGGACTGGCCTTCCAGAGCCAGCATCCTGGCTCTTAGCCAGCTGACTGGGACTGATATTCAGAGCACACATTCCTTCATGTCTGAACATAGATGTGAAGGTGTAGGGGAGAGGACAGCACCTGCACTGATGCCACTGCTGTCCTTGGACGTTCTTTTTCAGTGATCAGGCTTACTTTCAGCCTTCTCTTTCCCATGAGAAGAGACGGGAATAGAATACAGATAAATTAAAAAGTTCTAATTGCATTTAACTCATCAGAGAGTTGCTGAATGACCTCTTAAAAAATAGTTGTGGCCCCTTTCCTTCCTTGCTTGCTTGCTTGCTTTCTTCCTTCTCTTCTCCCCTCACTTCTCTCCCTTCCTTCCAAGAAAGATTTGCCCAGGGTCTCTACTCCTGGTGGTCCCACCTGGGCAGGTGAAATGGGAGGCCCTAAATTCTCTTTTCTGTGTGTGGCTCAACACAGGGAGCTGGAAAGGCTGGCCAGGGAAATGCAGGAGAAGAAGCTGCAGCAGGAGCTGGAACGGCAGAAGGAAGAGGACGAGCTCAAACGAAGGATCAAAAAGCCTAAGCAGGGCCCTGTGAAGGAGGAGCCACCCCTCAAGAAGTCACAAGTCCCCCCAAACAAGCAGGTAGCAGCCCTTACTTGCTCCTTACTGAGAAGCAAAGGAACCACCACTGTAACGGCAAACCAGCCCACTGTCTCTTACCATCCAGAACTCAACTATCCATGTTGTGTTTACATGGATACTATGGTAGGGCAATAGGTAGAAGGACTAAGCCCAGTGCTATTAAGCGCTATATGTAGGTGCTGGGTTTGTGTTTCACCTGATCATGCATTTTAACATCCCATGCATTCAGGACAGTGTTCCCCACCTACGGTTCACAGATGAAGCCAGAGTCCCAGAACCCTATTCAGTAATGTATTATCATAGTGTTTGCTCTTTCTTTTGCCTGCTACAGGATTGCGATGGTGCTAAATAGTTAGTATTAAAGACTTGCCTCCAGGGGCATCGATGGGCTCTCCCCAGTGCCTATGACTATGGCAGCCATGGTTTTGAGCATGTTTACAGTACCAGGTATAAATTCCCTGCAGTGGAGCAGGCCTCGGATCCAATCAAGAGAACATTTGGTTACTCCCATAAACACTTTGCCACTATTGCGCCAGTGGGTACAGCTTGCCTAGCAGATCATTTGTAGCATGCAGTCCAATGCTGGTTAAGATCACTGATGTCTTTTCTCCCCTAGCAGCACCTTATGACACAGTAAAAGCCAACCAGGGAGGAGCTAATTTCCTGATCAATTCGGGTTTGATTTCTCTATGCCCTGCAGCTAAAGTATGTGACATCTCGGCCATAGGGTCTTACCCTCTATTTGTGATGGGAAACCAAGAGCAATGGTAATTAATAGTCTGCCTTGCGTGCCTCCCATTCCTCGCCAACCACCACTTCCATGTTTTATTGAAAAAACATTTCAAAATAATCTATGCCAATTTAACATCCCAATATTTATGTTTAGTTACATTTATATTTATTTGTGTACATTGTGTGTGTGTGTGTGAGTGTGTGTGTGTGCTATAGCACACAAATGAAGGTCAGAGGACAATGTATAGAAATCCATTCTCTTCTTCCATTTTGTGGGGCACAGGGGTCAAACTCAGGTCAACAGGCTTAGCAGCAGGTGTCTTGGCACACTGAGACATCTCGCCATCCCCCAGACTTACTTCTTTTTTTTGTTTGTTTGTTTTTGTTTTTGTTTTTCGAGACAGGGTTTCCCTGTAGTTTCTAGAGCCTGTCCTGGAACTAGCTCTTGTAGACCAGGCTGGCCTCGAACTCAGAGATCCGCCTGCCTCTGCCTCCCGAGTGCTGGGATTAAAGGCGTGTGCCACCACCGTCCGGCCCAAACTTACTTCTTAAAGATAGCATTTCACACACCATCAGGAAAAAAGACTGTTCGGAGCCCAGTCAGCCTAGAAGTCTGTCCAATGACTTCATCATAGTCTTCAGCTGTTGGGGCTTTCAAGTGAAAGTGTGTGTGTGTGTGTGTGTGTGTGTGTGTGTGTGTGTATAAATTTCCTTTCTAACTCAAGTGGCTGTGACATGCGCCCTGCCCCTTCTATGTCCCTGGCACAGAATAGAGGGCAAGTAGGAAGGACCATAGACCAGTCATCTACTTAGGGACAAGTTGTGTGTGTATCGCCTGAGCTTAACACAAAACACATTTGACCATATTCCTTGGGAAGACTTCTTGAGCTTTTCGAGACCCTTCTTGGTCTAATGTAGTCATCTGGTCTGAAAATCCTACCTCAGGGGAAACCAGCTGAGACCAGATCCATCCTCTGGAAGTGGAAGGAAATATCAGTATCAGGGGATGCCAGAGGACAGGAAGGATTGGCACGCTTGAGAACCACTCAGTTTTAAAACACAACTGAAAGCCCCCCCCCCAGCCTGGTACCACATCCCATACCAACCCCCATGTTCTCACATTGGCTCTGACAACTGAGGTCTCTTCTCACATGAGCTCAAGAGGGATGCTGGAATCCTTAGTTATAAGGTAGCTCTGACAAGTGCTTTCACATGGCCACCTTGCTGGGCCAGGTTCAAGATGAATACATCAAAGGAGCAGAGTGAGATGGGAGGAAGAGCCAGCCCTTGGTCACTGAAGACTCCATGCATGAAGCACCCCTCAATTTAGCTGGGAAGGGGGACTCTGGGCTATACTGAAGGCAGTGATCATGAGATTGGACTGGATTTGCTGTCACCTAAGAATGATCCCCCCAAAGTGATAGAACCACCTAAGGATTTCATCTAAGCAAAGAGAAAAGATCAGAGCCCACAAAATAAATTTGAAAGCACAGTAAGAAGAGGGGGTGAGGCTTGGTTTCTATTTACCAAGTTCATTGAATAAATTTGGTTTTGTTTTTGTTTTTTCAAGACAGTGTTTCTCTGTGTCTCCCTGGCTGTCCCGGAAATCACTTTGTAGACTAGGCTGGCCTCAAACTCACAGAGATCCACCTGCTTCTGCCTCACAAGTGCTGGAATTAAAGGCGTGCACCACCACCACCCAGCATAAATAAATATTTTAAAAGTCTAAGTGTGACCAGATTCTAAACTCCCATTTGTCCCCAGAAATACGATACAAAAGCTGTGTAGATTTAATAATTTCACATTAAGAGAACCCTTACTCCATGGGAGACACTGTCGTGAATTCCTCACATGAATCTGCACACGCAGTCATTAACAGTCCTTTGACGTTCTTATTACTACACCCATTACACAGAGAGAGGACTAGGTTGTTGGCAGGGTCACAAAGCTGTAATACTGTGGGACTCTCTTTCTTCTCCCAGGAAACCTGTAAGTACGTCATAAAACTGTCTTTGCTGGCCTTTTCCTATTGGTCCTTCAGACCAGCAGCCCTGAGCTGAAATGCCTGGGCACCTATCTCAAAATTCACGAGGCAGAGCCCACATCTGCAATGTAAAACCATGAGGCAGAAGTTCCGACGCAGCTCCCCACCATACACACAAAGTATTTCCCAAACTTCCCGGACCTAGGGAAGTACCTGAATGTAGGCCACCTGGTGAAACAGGATGTCCCTCGCTGTCCAGCATGCAGTTTTGCTTGTCTTTCATAAGCTGTTCGATGCATAATTCATATGTTTTGCCTTCTAGGTTCCCACCACTACTGCCAAGCTAGAAATAAAGATGGAATCAATAGAAAGGAAAATTTCTGTCAGAGACCAGCCAACAATTGAAGACCCCTCTAAGAGAAAGAAACCCACAACCGACAATGCATTTGGATTTCCTATTGCCCAGGAACAAGAGGACAGTGAAGGAGACTTCCCAAAAGATGCTGACAAGACACTGGCCCAAAGGTTTAAAGTCTACGACTTCTGTCTGAAGGATGTTCAAAACATCCTCACATACTGGGACCGCAAGCAAGGGGTCCAGATGCCTCACGCAGGCATGGAAGAGGTGCCCCATGAACCTGATGATCAGCGCCAGGCTCCTTCAGGTGGCGGCGGCGGCGGTGGCGGCGGCGGCGGGCGCAGGGGCCGCAAGGATCGGGAGAGGGAGCGCTTGGAGAAGGAGAGGGCAGAGAAGGAGCGCCTGGAGAGGGAGAAGGCGGAGAGAGAGCGCTTGGAGAAGCTGCGGGCAATGGAGGAGCGGAGCGACGGGGAAGGGGAAGGGGAAGAGGAGCACGAGGGGAAGAAGGATCTGGGGGTGCCCTTTATCAACATCCACACTCCAGACTTTGAAGGCATAAGTTGGAAGCAAGCCCTGGAGAGTGAGAAGCTTCCCAAAGGAGATCAGGTACAAAGACTTCTGTGGGATAAAACAAATGAGGCATAGGGACTGTTTCTTTGTGTTGAAAGTCAGTATCCCCTTTGATGAATCTCTGATGCCTCCTTGTATATACAACAATAATGCCTAAAGGGACCCTTCTACTCCGTCTATCTGGCCTCATTAAAAGCCATCTGTTGATCTTTAATACTGACAACTCTAGTACCCAGGGAACTAGAGAGGTGTTTTGGGGTCAATCAAGAGACTTGTCTATTCCAAAATGTTTTTCCCACATACTTCCCATTGGGATGGGAATCAGTCTATTAGGTAGCTAATAGACTTCTGCTACCAACAGAAGTATTGTGCCTTAAAAAGCAATGTCAACTGGTGGTTTAGGTGGAGGAGGATATATATCTGTCTGGGAACTTTTTCTGTAAAGATCAGAAAGTAAAATTCTAGGCTAAAGATCATACAGTCGTCCAACAACTTCTCAATTCAGCCTTTGGAGGGTGAAGGCAACCACCGACACGATACAGTGGGCATGGCCACGTTCCAATAACTTTTATTTACAAAAGCAAACAGCAGCCGGGCGGCGGTGGCGCAAGCCTTTAATCCCAGCACTCGGGAGGCAGAGGCAGGCGAATCTCTGAGTTCGAGGCCAGCCTGGTCTACAAGAGCTAGTTCCAGGACAGGCACCAAAGCTACAGAGAAACCCTGTCTTGAAAAAATACCAAAAAAAAAAAAAAAAAAAAAAAAAAAAAAAAAAACAGCAGGCCAAAGTTGTCAGCGAGCAGGCAGAGCCACAGTTTGCTGTCCTCTGGCTCATGAGAAACCAGGTAGACTCTTTAGAAAGACAGAAGATAGCCCTAGAGGGATGAATGGCAGGTAACAGTTGGAGGAGGGGAAAAGCAGTTCTTCACAGAGGCAAATTTATGCGATTGTCCTTACTGCCGTTCTTGCCACAGCAGGTCCAGGGCAGGCTGAAAAGCACATGACACTTCCTCTACTCAACTCACAGTTTTGTGTGAGCACGCCAGAAACTCTTTCCTTTTTGCCAAGAACATCTTCTTGTACAGTTTTTGTGTCCTCCACATTTGAATCCATAGGTTGGTTAGGCTGTTAATTTAGTAAGTGCTGTTAGACTTATGGCTTTCTCTGTGGATACTGTAACTCCTAGGAAGTAACTCCAGTCCGTGTTAGAATGCTCCTTGGTCCACAGGATGGGATGCAGATTACATGGAGGTCTTGACTTGGTAGGCCTACCAGGCTGCTTAGTCCACAGAACAGGCTATATATGCCCTATACTGTTGCAATGACAATCTCAACACTGAGTACTTATTCTAAGGACTTCTGCATGCTGGGAAGGAACTTGCTGCCCACTTTCCAGGCCCTTGCTTTAGAGGTGACTCATGTATGATCCAGAGCACAGTGAGAGAAAACCCAGAACCTTTACTTTATTTGGTAGGTTTTTCTCTTTGCTATATATAACCTGCACCCAACCCGACTTCTGTTTACCTTTGGAAAGAACATTTAAAGCAAAATGAACATCAAATATGAGAATGAATGAACCAGATCTATGCTACAGACATCTGAACGCTAGGAGCTGATCTGTTTAAATTAAACAGCCCTATGGAGGGTTAGGCCATCTACCGTATCAACCTAGTTCCTGCCCTAATGGAGTTTATAGTTCTATAAAAGACAGACAAACTGTCACAATAAAGTGTGACAAAGGCCATGAGAAATACAGAGCATAAACATCCCACAGCAAGAGCATCCAGGGAGGTCTGAAAAGCCTGGCGCAGCCAATTCGGAAGCCCATCCTTCCTTTGGAGTCTCTCAGAGGACTGAGGGCAGGGAAGGTTGCAAGGGCCACCCTTGTTCATTTTGACAGGGTGTGGCATTGGCGCACAATCTTCACAGGTAATTGACGCAAACCTTTTCCTTTAGATCCTGGACATCCTAGGCCTGGGGTCCTCCGGACCACCCATTCCAGCCCCTGCGTTGTTCTCCATCCTCCCTTACCCAGTGAAGCGGCAGTCTTTGGTTGCCACTGAGATCCTGAAGCACTTTGTGTTTGTGATCCCACCAAATGATGACCTTGCCCTGTCAGACGAGAAGAGAGAATTGGAAGGGGACTCTGATCTCTTCCTCAACACCATGGTAGCCAAGGTGAGGAATCCGCGACTGGTCTTGCACTTGGCAGGGTTCACAGGATGGGGAGGAAGGCCACCCCCACATGGCAGCAGTCTGAATCTGGCATGAGATTTGTTTCTCTGGGCCTCCTGCCTGAGGAGCCTCCACGAACTCCCATCAACGTGTGTCGTGTGTGTGTGTGTGTGTGTGTGTGTGTGTGTCTGTGTGTCTGTGTATCTGTGTGTGTGTCATGTGTGTGTGTGTCGTGTGTGTGTCGTGTGTGTGTGTCTGTGTGTGTCTGTGTGTGTGTCGTGTGTGTGTGTCTGTGTGTGTGTCTGTGTGTGTGTGTCTGTGTGCGTGTGTGTCGTGTGTCTGTGTGCGTGTGTGTCGTGTGTCTGTGTGTCTGTGTGTGTGTCTGTGTGTGTGTCGTGTGTGTGTGTGTCTGTGTGCGTGTGTGTCTGTGTGTGTCTGTGTGTGTGTCTGTGTGTGTGTCTGTGTGTGTGTCTGTGTGTGTGTGTCTGTGTGTATCTGTGTGTGTGTGTCTGTGTGTGTCATGTGTGTGTGTGTCTGTGTGTGTCTGTGTGTGTCATGTGTATGTGTGTCTGTGTTGTCATGTGTGTGTGTCTGTGTGTGTGTCTGTGTGTGTGTGTCTGTGTGTGTGTGTGTGTGTGTCCCGTCTACCCGGGAGGAGGCTGAGAATGACACTGCTCCTCTTTTCCGGTCCCCAAGAGACTTCAGGAAATCCATCACATTACTCTGAAACTCATATGCAAGAAAAAATGGGAAAAAATAGTTTTTTAATTGTTAGTGTGTTTTTTTCATACCAAGTGATGGGGTCCATCATGAACTTCTGAGCAGCTTGATTGTGTGCACTGACCATACTCCTCCTGATCCTCCTGCCCTCTCCCACCAGCTCCCTTCCTCTTCCCAAATAGTGCCCCTTCTATTTTCATGTCGTGTGTGTGTGTGTGTGTGTGGGTGGGTGGGTGTGTGGGTGGGTGTGTGTGTACACATATATGTAAAATCTAGGTTCTACACATGCGAGAAAGCACGAAGTATTTGTTCTTCTGGTTCTGGATTTTGCACATAATTATCTCCAATTCCATTCATTTTTCCTGAAAATGACATAATTTCACTCTTTTGTATAGTGGAATAAAACTCCATTTTGTGTGTGTGTGTGTGTGTGTGTGTGTGTGTGTTATTTTCTTTTCCCATTCATCTATCTGTTACTGAACACCTAGGCTGACTACCTAACTTGGCTCATGTGAACAGTGCCACAATCAACATGGATGAACAACTGTGTCTGTAGTATGTTGACATGGGTTCCTTTGAGTGTATTCCCGGGAGTGGAGTAGCTGGATCACGTGTTCTCTGGTCTTTTTTGTTTGCTGAGGAACCGTCATACCGGTTTTCATAGTGGCCGTGGCAGTTTACACTTCTGGCAGCAGTGTGTACGGAGCCTCCATGTAGTTTTGATTTGCATTTCCCTGATGCTGAGGGTCTGGGGTTTTTGTTTGTTTCTCTTTTTCTTTTTTCAAGTGTCGATCACTTGTACTTGTCTCTTGAGAAGTAACTTTCATTTCATGTGCCTGTTTATTGATTGACGTTTGGGGGAGGTATTTAGTTTCTGGGTTTTTCATCTATTCTAGATATTACTCCACTGGTAGAGACATAGCTGGCAGAGATTCTCTCTTGTTCTGTGAGTTTGTCTTCGCTCTACCAATGGCCTCCTGACCTATCCAGGAGCTTCTGGCTTCAGGTGATCCCGTTTTTTCGTTCTTGAGATGACTTCCTGAGCCGTTGGAGCCCTTCTCAGCCCCTGCCTATGCCTGTATCTCAAAATGTTCTGCCTGTCTTTTCCTCTCTATGTTTCAAAGTTTTAAATCTTACATTAAGGGTTTTGATACATTTTGAATTGCTTTTTGGTAAAAAAAAGAAGGGTGTACGTAGTCTCATCCTTTACACATGGGTACCCGATTTTACTAGCACCATCCCGTGCAGATACTGCCTCTTCCCAATAGATGTTTTAGCACACATTATATAGTTAACAAAATGAGGTGCCTTGTTTCTTGGTCGTCTATTCCATTCTACCAGTCTGGGTGCTTTGTTACCGTGCTCCCTAGTGTGACATGAGCTCAGGTGGAGTGACATCACAGCTTTGCTCTTTTCCTCGGGATTGCTTTGGAGATCCAGGATTTCTGTGCTTCCATGTGAAACTTGGGATTATTTTTCTGTCATGAGGCTGTTGTCATCAGAATTTTGAGAGTAGCTGCATTAAATCTGTGGGTGGCTCTTGGAACTGTGGCCGTTTTCACAATATTAGTCTGCCAGGCTATGAGCATGAGAAGTCTTCCTGTGTTCTAGTGTCTTCTTCAGTTTCTTTCTTCAACTGAAACTAGATTATAATGTTGATGTGTGTGTATCAGTGGGTGTGAATGTATGCATAATGCATGTGTGTTAGTGGTGTGAGTGTGGGTACAATGTATGTGTAAGTATCAGCAGGTGTGAATGTGTATGTAATGTATGTGTATCAGTGGGTGTGAGTGTGGGTATAATGCATATGTATCAGTGGGTGTGAGTGTGGGTATAATGTGTATGTATCATTGGGTGTGAGTGTGTGCATAATACGTATGTATCATTAGGTGTGAGTGTGGGTATAATGTGTATATATCATTGGGTGTGAGTGTGGGTATAATGTGTATGTATCATTGGGTGTGAGTGTGGGTATAATGTGTATATATCATTGGGTGTGAGTGTGGGTATAATGTGTATGTATCAGTGGGTGTGAATGTGGGTATAATGTGTATGTATCAGTGAGTGTGAGTGTGGGTATAGTGTGTATGTATCAGTGGGTGTGAAGGTAATGTGTGTGTCAGTGGATGTAGTATGGATATAGGCTAGGAAGTCAGAAAGAATACAATACCACTAGAAGGGCAAAAAGGGTATTGAGGAAGGGTGACATGACACGTGAAGCAGAAAAAGAGGTTATAGGGGAGGAGGCTAAGTGTACAGGGGCCATCAGGGATGAGAAAGAAGAGGAGGGAGAAGAATCAGCAGAAACAGATGTCGTTTGAAAAGCCATAATAAAACACAATACTGTGGATGTTAGTCTTGAGAAACTGGCTCTTTTCAAAGGGTACATAGATTTGTTCTAAAACTAAGGTAATTCACAGTACAAGAATACAAAGATATGGGTTAAGGAAACACGCACCACCAGGGAAAAGTTAGATTATTAAAGAAATTACCATGGGAAGATTGGATATTATGCATGAAGTCACTTCTTAATCTCCTTGCCTAACAATATGTGAAAATAAACTTTAGTTGAACTAATTTCTTAAGTTAATAAAATGAAATCATGTAAAACTAGAAGAAATTATGCATACAATTCATGAAAGATATCGCAGAAAGAAATAGATTTGAGCAATAATATGTAGATTATATGCATATTAAAATTATATCCATGGCCTTTTATCCCAAGGGCAGCATGGTGACCCAACATTTAGCCTCTTTGTAAATGCTAGCTCCTACAAGCCACACACTGCCCAGCAGGAAATGAAACCGCCTGTAGGCCCCGTCCTCACAATGAGGCTCTAGCCCATGTCCAGTAACAGGTGGAAAATCAGCAGCATTGGTGGGTGTGCCTCAGCAGAGCAGAGTGCCCAGGGATGACTCTGCAAAGACAAGGTAGAGAGGGAGAGGAAGCACCACTAGAAGTGGCTACTGCGCTGACCCCTCCTTCTGAAAACCGACCCTGTCAGAGAAACAGTTAAGCAATCTTCCACCTGCTGTTTGAGGAGGCGCTCTAGCTGCTTTGCAATTGACAAGGAAAACTTTATTCTTAGGCCAGAAAAATAATAGCTGAAAATATAAAATTTTGGTAGAATTCGAGTATCAAAATTGGACACACATCAGAGGAACTTGATTAAAATTTACTACAGAAATGTAGCAAAAACGCAATGTGATATTTATAATATATGACCACTTGGGAACTGTCTTAATTGCTTTTCTGTTCCTGTGAAGAGACACCATGACCAAGGCAGCTTGTAAAAGGAAGCATTTAATGGGGGGCTTGCTTGCCTTTTCAGAGGGTGAGTGCAGGACCGTCATGGCTGGGTGCATAGCCGCAGTCAGGCAGGCATGGCTCTGGAGCAGTAGATAAGTCCTTATAGCTTATCTGCCAGTTAAAGACAAGGAGAGAAAGATTGGACCTGGCATGGGCCTTTGGACCTCAAAGCCCTCCCCAGTGACACACCTCCTCCAACAAGGTCACACCTCCTAATCCTTCCCAAAACTGTCTCCCCAGCTGGGGACCAAGCACTCAAATATATGAGGCTATGGGGCCATTCTCCTTCAGCCCACCACAGGAACACATAGCTATAAAAATGCATGCCTAAGACACGCAGGGAAGTATGCACGTATATTGTGTACACTGTGCATCACAGGAGTAGCGTTCACACGCTTGGCTCTGTCTGACTCCATTGTGGCAGTACAGGGGACAGTTGTTCTGAGGAGTCATGAGCTGAAGTACTTAGAAGCAGAGCGTCGGGTGGATGGGCTCTAGAACCATTGGTGAGACAAGCCTCTGGGCATATGTGGGGGGATTTTCTAGATTAGGCTAGTTGGAAAGACCAACCCTAAATGTGGGTGATGCCATTTTGTTGTAAATCCTGAGCTGAAGGAAAAGGAGAAAGCCAGCTGGTCATGAGCATTGTCTCCCTGCTTCCTGGCTGAGAGGGCAGCGTGGCCAGCTCCCTGGCACTCCTGCCTCCATGGCTCCCCCGCCTTGATAGTGGGAGCTCAAAGAACCCTCCCTTCCATTGCCCTTGCTGGGGTTTGCATCATAGCGACACATAAAGGTTAAGACAACAAATAAATTAAAAGTAAGAGAAAATTAAATCAAGAAGAATGAGAAATGCTTATTAAACGTGACCAATTAGATACAAGTATTGATTTGTACTCCATCCCAAAATAGGAAGAGATTCTTTTAAATCCTTTTTAAGCCCTAAGAATAAAGAGGAGAAGAAAGGAAATGGTGGGGAGTAAAATATGCCAATAAAATATTAACCATCATGTGGCAGGTGGCCGGAGAAACTGGCCCAGGCGATGCCAAGGAAGTTGAATGCCCAGCTGGCTATGATGGAACCCTGCCAGGAGCTGAAATTTATCCCATATGCTCTGTGTCAGCTTTAAGATTGCTCTAGGGTTTCTACTTCCTCCTCAGGGGCCAGAGTACCCAGAGAAACACTGGCCTTGTCCCTAACCCACAAAGCTGGCACTACTCTTTCCTTGAGGCCAGCAGCACCTGCTGCTCACCACCCAGACTGCAAACATGCTCTAGGCACCTCTGCCTTTGCTGTGTGCCAGGGGTATTTAAGCCTTTGTGCTCCTTTTGAATTAAGGCCCAAGAGGAACCGACCTCTCCATCTAAGGGGAGCAAGCAGAAAATGAAAGAAAAATCAGAACAAGCTCGTGAAACTCAGAAGGAAAAACGTCGGACGAACTACAGCAGAAAAGGCCTCCCTGGGGGACCATCGGGGACTATTGCCCCGATGTCTGACATAGACCAGAACAGCTTTGATGGGGAGCACTCCCAGGAAAAGTTCATCAGGTAGGCCTTGCAGCAACCAGGGAGAGGGAGGGTGCGCAGCCATTACAGCACCAGAGAGGTGCAGGGCTGCCCTGGCTAAGACTCCCAGCCTGCCATGTCTAACCCCAGTGGCACAGCCCCTGTCCTTGTGTGGTTGTTTCAGGCTGAATCACTTCCGGTGGATTGTGCCTCCCAATGGAGAGGTGACCTTGAGAGTGCATTTCTCCTCTGCTGATCTTGGAAACTATGACCAAACGTTTAATTTCGAGCTCCTTGGGACCCGCCGCCAGTACCAGCTCTACTGCCGCGGAGTCTGTACCTACCCAGACATCTGCAAAGACCCAAAGTAAGTGGATTTAGTTTTCAAAGAAAAGGTCAAAAACTATGTTTTTTTTGAGTCCTCTCATCCCAAGGCACCTTGAACAAGGTACATATTAATAATACATGGGGACCAGCGAGAATGCTCAATGGGTAAAATATGTTTGCTGCCCAGCACGTGTGTATGCACACACACACACACACACACACACACTAAATATAACAATAACAACAACAACAATACCTTGAACTAGGAACACATCCAGACCCTCTTGTACCAGGCTTCAGTACATCAGACCTTGAAACAAGAGCACCAGAGATGACATCATACTACAGGGTATCCCCCACTGAAACAAAATAAACACTACATTAAGAGAGAAAAAAAATGTCTTTTGGCAAGTGAGTTTGCATATTAGCTATTAAGCTGATTAAAACCACTTTGACATTTCCTCTAAGATTTGTCCTCCTGTGAAAGGAACATATGCGTGAAGTTCAATGGGTGGCTTTTCTCTGACCTGCTGAACATTACTGTGCAGTTTAGGTCTCAAATACAGGCACCTGGGTGAGCAAACTAGCAAGGTGACTCCCAGCTGAAGGAGGGACCTTCTGTAGCTTGTCCCTTTTCATAATGCTCACCAAGGACCCCTGTTTTACCAAGGAATTCGGAAGCTGATTGATATCCACTGGATGAACTATTTAATAGGTTTCCATTATGATAATTGTGGAATTTCCATATCTGGTTGTTAGGAGTAAAATATCCAGCTCGGCTCTAGGAGGCTTTGTCTCAAGCTCCAACCATATCATCCCCTCTTAGAAAACAGGAGTTAAGCTTCCCCAGAGATGCTCAGGTTAACTGTCTTCAAACCCCTGGACCCTTCGTAGCATACATCAGGTGGCAGCATCAGTTTGTGTGTGGTCATTTTGCCTCTTCTTCCCCTGTGTTCAGGGTTGTGTTCCCTCAGAGGAAGAAAGACATTAAGGTAAATGAAGTCATCTTTAAGAAGTACATAACGAGTATGGAGAAATTTTACTTTGGACCACTACTTTGTGGAAAGTCAAGAGACAAGTAAGTGTTAGGTTATTTCAAAGTCAATTTCAGACAAACTCTGTGATTACAGTTCTTATGTAAGCATGGCTTTTATTGACACTGCACCCATTTCACCCTGAACTCCTAATCAGGAGAATTGAATTCTTGTGTCCCGAGTGTCTGCTTTGACACCAGATGACTCAGGTGCCACTCTCCCTAGTGGGAAAGCCTAGAAGAAGGTAAGACTTAGAAACGGTGAAATCAAAACTTTGCTTCAGGATATAACAAGTCCAAGATATTTAGAAGATAACTCTAGGAACCACATAAATCAGGGAATAGAATATATGGTTGGGGTTCTCACAGGAAAATCCTGTCTTCAAGACGACAACATTCATGAGTGTGGACTGTATGACAGAAGGATCATGCATGTAGCAATAGAAAGGACAAGAGATGATTCCACAGAGAACTTCTCCATTCACAAAGAGTCCACACTAGACCCAAGAAACAAGGCCAGAGTTCTTGGGGGGAAACAGGGACAGGGGTACCATGACTCCATGAGCAGAGGGAGGGATCAGCTGTGTCAAATGCTGCAGAGAAGACAGAAAGATGACGGTGCAGGTGTTCACTGTGTTCAACAAGGTGGACTTCATGGGGGGATGGAGAACTTGGCAGGAGGCCTTCTGGGAGATTTCTGGGAATTATGCCCAAGTTCAATAGATTAAAGACTCAGTGAGAGAGAAGAGAATAAGGATGGGGGGAATAACTCTGCGGAAAAGTTTGGCCATGAGGAGGGATGATGGGAGGAAGATGTGAGTCCAGGGAAGCCTGATGAAATATGTCTGTTCTTGTGATGTCTGTATTCCAAGGGAGAGGGAGAAGAGGGGAAACTGGGGCCATCAGTAACATAGCTCCCTGAGACAATACAACAGGATGCGGGATGCTGGCCTTGGCCAGGAGGAGGAAACACTACCTTATAACAGGAGAAGAAGAAGGAGGTCACTTTGGGTGAAGATACAATCGCAAGGATAAGATGCATAACTAATGGAATAACTCCACTTATTTCCTCCGTGACAAGTTATTTGAGATCACCTTCCTGAGAGAAAGTGAAGGATGTTTGTCTCAGTTAGGGTTTCTACTCCTGTGAAAAGATACCATGACCATGGTAACTCTTATAAAGGAAAACATTTTAATTGGGGCTGACTTACATTGTCATCCTGGTGGGATATGGTAACATGCAGGCAGACATAGTGCTGGAGAAGGAGCTAAGAGTTCTCTATCTTGTTGCTCAGGCAGCAGAAGGAGACTGTGTACCAATTTGGACATGTCTTGAGCATATGAGACCTCAAAGCCCACCCTACAGTGACACACTTCATCAAGCAGGGTCACACCTACTCCAAAACGGCCACTTCTCCTGATAGTGCCACTCCCTTTGGGCCTATGGGGGCCATTTTATTTAAGATGTGGGAGAGACCAAATGAAGAACTTTGAGAGGCGAATGCTCAGGTTCAGCTGGCGTCCTTCTTCCTATTCTGTCCAGTATTTTTCGATAGAATGGCGCTGTCCACATTTAGGGTTGGTCTTTCCATCCCAACTAGCCTGATCTAGAAAATTCTCCCCACATATGCCCAGAGGCTTGTCTCACCAATGGTTCTAGAGCCCATCAATGCACATAAACCAGCACTTGGAAGGTAGAGAGAGGAGGATCAGAAATGCAAAGTTGTCTTTGGCTACATACGAGGTTCAAAGTGAGCTACTTCAAGCCTCACTAATAGTACTACCCAAACATGAGCTGAATACAAATGACACCAGTAGACATGCCAAAGTGGGCAAGCCAAAGCCTACGAGACTTCAGCCCTACATGAAGAACTACAGGCGGCTAAAGAATAACAAAAGTGAAAGAAATAAGTCTTCCTCAGAGCAGAGCACAGCAACCATGCTCCAAATCGTGACAGCGATGGGTAAGATGTTGAGGTCCCCTCCCCTTTCCCAGGTATTCACATAGAGTTGCCTGACTGACAGTGCGGTTTGAATCTGTCATTCTCTCTCCTTCCATCCTCCGTCACAGCTTGCTCAAAGCTCTTCTCAGACTGTTTCTACTTTCCTGGCCTGGGCTGTGGGCTCTGGTCATATATATCTCTCAATTCCTTTAGCCCTCTTCAGTGGTTCCTTTTCTGTGTATTCCTTTAGCAGAATGTCTTCCAATAGACCTGATGCTTTACCTCTACAGATCCCTCCCCAAGGCATTAGGGAACAGAAGCAAACTAGTTGTATGAACAAGGCCAGATAAATCCATGTCAGAGCAGTAACAGTCTATGAGGGTGTCGTAGAGGAAGGCGAATGAGATCATCTCTACGACAGATGTCAAATAACAGGTGACCCAAATGATGATCTCACAAGGGAATACAAGCATAGATGGTCACTTTTCTTGGGGTTCTTCGCTCAGAACTAAGAATAACTACCATTTGTTGGGCATTTGATATTTCCACTTGTTCTAAGAGCTTCCAATGTACAGTCCCACTCAATACCCATCAACCCTAAGCAACACTGTCACCCCATTCTTAAAGATAAGAAGACCGAGGCTTAGGGGAATCATGTCACAGTACAGTATTCTCCGAGGCAAGTGAACAACTCCAGATGTCATGACCTTTGCCACCTGCCACTACCGCCGCACAGTCATAGGCTCCTCCTACACATAAATCCTTACTCGGTCATCACAGCCTCATCCATCGCCATTCACTTCCAGGTATAAGTCATCCTTGTTCCCCGGCAACATGGAGTCCCTGACGATCCTGAACAATTCTCCAATGGTGGTGGAGGCATACTTCTGCTTTCAGAATGATGTGAAAGCGAGCACCTACTTTCTAGAGCCCGTCAACATGACTCTGAAACCCAATGAAAAGCAGGTACCATCCAAGGGAGAAAGTCCATCTGGCAGAGGCTTTCTTGGGAAAGTCGAGACCTGACATCCTCAGTATAAATGGACTTTGTTTCAATTCTTTCAACAGATATTAAATGTGTGGGCCTACCCTACGGCAGTTGGTATCTTTGAAGACAGCATTGTCTGCTGCATCAAGGAAAACCCAGAGCCAGCCATCTTTAAGTTAAACTGCCAAGGAATTCGCCCAGAAATTGAGGTGGAGCCCAGGCAATTACATTTTGAACGGCTCTTGCTTCACAGGTAAGAGTTCTGGGTGACACAGGGAGAGGAAGGAAACCTCAAGAACACTTAGCTCTAGGGTAAGCAACTCATCTTGAGTTACTCTGGACATTTTGGGTTTGTTGTTGTTTTGGGTTTGTTTGTGTGTATGTACTAGGAACTGAACTCCAGCTCAGCCTTACACGTGCCAGGTGAATGGCTCTGTCCCTGAGCTCCTCCGCACGTTCCCCCGGCCCCTACTTGGTCTTTTCATTAAAGCAAGAAAAGAAAAATCAAACATTTGCTCTTTTTCCATATATTTGAATTTTTCATATGCTTCCTTTTTGTGGCTCTGAATTTCTGTCTGATGTCATTTCCCTTCACAATTCCTTCAGAAGTATGTGTCAGGCAGAGATGGCAGCTGCCACCAAGGTAATAGTAATGCCCCACTGCTCAAGGCTGGGTCGCCAAATCAGACTTCGCCAGATGAGCAGCATCTGTCTGGACTAGTATACTGGTTAGGCTTTGTCAACCTGGTACAAGCCAGGGCCATTTGGAAAGAGGGAACCTCAGTTGAGAAAATGCCCACATTTTACCAACCTACAGACAAGTCTATGGGGCAATTTCTTGATTGATGATTGATGGGGGAGGGCACAACCCCCAACCCACTGTGGGCAGTGCCACCTGGGCAGATGGTCTTGGATTCTGTAAGAAAAAAAAAGTCTGAGCAATCCATGAGGAGCAAACCAGTAAACCACATTCCTCTGTGGTCTCGGCTTCGGTTCTTTCCTCCAGGCGCCTGCCCTGACTTCTCTCAAAGATAGCTAATAACCTAGGAGGTACAAGATGAAATAAATCCTGCCCTTTCCAGGTTGCTTTTGGTCACAGTGTTTATCACAGAAAGAGAAAGCAAACTAGAACAGCTAGTTATTTCAAAGATGAAAGCAACAAAACACAGAGAAAGGAAGATGACTGGGGCATCTTTCATGATTTCCTCACTTCCTGACCACAGCAGTCTTACACTTTCTGGCCCAAATTAATAACTCAGGCCCAGGTGGGAAGTAGTGACACAGGCCTTTAACCCCAGTGCTCAGAAGGCAGAGGCAGACAGATCTCTGAGTTCAGGGGCCAGCCTAGTCTACAGAGAGAGTTCGAGGACAGTCAGGGCTACACAGAGAAACCCTGTATTAGATAAAAACAAACAAAAAAATCCATCTCAACCTCTAAGAAAGTGTTTTTGATAACTTCAGTCAATAGGAAAAAAAATGGTTTGGAAACATACATAATTTCACATGGCAAGTGCTTGCCTACCTCCAGGGAATCCATTGCCATATACTCAGGAAAACAAGAGGCTATGCATTCATTCCAGGTTAAGATGGACCAGCTTTGATCAGGGGAAGACTGCCTGAAACTTGTCAGATGATATCAACAAAGGTTGCCAATGGTCCTCCCAGGACTTGATAATTACCTCAAAATTTTATCAGGGACCCTAAAGATACTTTGTCCACAGACAGCAGGAAGTAGTTTGAAGCAAAGGATTCCACAAGGAATATATATGTCCACATTCCCAAGAGTTTGGGGGTATGGATGGTCTTTGGTTATTTGGTGTGTTTCATTTCAAATGGTTCTGAAAATGATAGAGAAGAGAGAATATGTGGCTACAAGGAAGGCAAGACCAATTGGATGAAGAGGGATTCTTGCAATCTTTAAGTTTTAAATGGTGTTAATTTGAGATCATTTGTAATAGCTTTTTCATGAAAAAATTAAAATCTGCCCATTCCTCATGATCTAAGCAGCTTAAATTTAAAAAAAAAAAAGGCAAGAAGAGTTAAGGAATATTTACACAACCACCCTCAAAAGTGAAACTGTTGGGGTCAAGAGTGATGGTACGCACCTGTAACCCCAGCAAAGGAGGCAGAGGCGAGAGGATCTCTGTGAGTTCAAGACCAGCCTGGTCTGCATAGTGAATCCCAGCCAGGGCTGGCTGCATAATGAGACTCAGTCTCACAAATCTAAAATAAAAGTTATTGATTCTTCTCCCTATTATATAATTTTAGTGGAGAAAAATAGAGAGAGATAAATTGACATTTGAAAAATTATTTAAAATTGATCAAATCTCTTTTGGTTTCTGCAGAAAAGAATCCAGGACAGTAGTTCTCCGCAATGTCACACCCCTCTCTGTGGCCTGGCGGATCTCCAGCCTGGAGCACCTAGGCGATGATTTCACTGTGTCCGTGCTGCAGGCCAGCATCCCACCCAAGGGAGAGTTTGGGCTGCAGGTGCATTTCCAGCCCACCAAACCTGTCAACATTAAGAAGGCCATTCGGGTTGAGGTGAGAAGTGGCATCTCCACAAACTTGAATATCAAATATGTATGCATGGGCATGCGTGTGCACACGCACGCACACACAAACACACACTCACACACACACACACACACACACACACACACAGTTCTTATTAAATACTCCGGCTGACCTCAGTCTATGGTATCTTGCTCTGCACGCAGCAAGCTCAATAAAGGCACTCAATAAAATCACTCAGAACTGATTTCTTACTTCCAAAAACAGAATACTCAACAGAATATGAAATGAATGAATGAATGATGCTGCGCTATCTAAGTAAACATTACTTTCCTTACTTCATAGCCCACACCTGGTCATCCATCCTGTTTGCTTTCGTTACCTTCACCTTCACCTGTTACTCCCCGCTGGTACCTGACAGCCATCTCAATGCCCTACTCGTGCTGGTGGAGTTCATTTCAATCCAGTCCTCCCAACAATCCTCACCTGTTCTGTCTCCAAGGGTGTCTCCTTCCCACCGCCATCTTGGTCTGCACCACTGATGCCACCCCTCAGCCAGGCCACCCGGACTTCGGCCTTTCCTGTATTCCCACAGTGTCCACAGGGATCTTTGCAAGCAGAAGGGCTTGCTCACACTTCTCGGGGCACTTTGCCCTCCTCTCTCAGCAGAGAGGATCATGCCTTGGTCTCTGCTGCATCTCGCCCCACCCTCACCTTTAATTATCGACTCCCAGCATGTGGTGTAAGCTCTTTCCGGCTTGAAGTCCCTGACACCGCTACACCCCTGCTGGGGATTTTTCTCTAGACCTTGTGGGGCATTGGTACCTGCTTGAAGATCTGGAGACATCGCTGCCTCAAGTGGGCTTAACTTATGTCCCATTGAGGGAATCAGCCGTGTGTGTAACTATTCAGTGCCTTCCGTCCTTCAGAGCCCCGCTCCTTTCTCATGTCAATCCGCTTGCTGACTTTGGTATGTGAGCTCCATCATGCAGGATCTCCCCTGATTTGTGCATCATCTGGTTTAGTCTCCTAGGACCACTGTGACAAAACCACCACAAACTAGATGACTCAAAACAACAGACCCTCCTCCTCCCAGTTCTGAAGACGAGCAGGACTGTACTCTCTCTGAGGGCTCCAGGGGAGAACCCTCGCTTGTCCCTTCTGGTTTGGGGGGCCTATGAGTGGATGCCTCGGCTTGTGCCTGCATCCCTCCAGCCTTTGTCTCCATCATCAGAGGCCGTCCTCCTGTCTGGCTCCTATATTCTTAGAGGGACACAGAAAGTCCACTGTACTCATGAATTCTCCACCCACAGATCCAACCATATTGGCAAATGTGTGTCAAAAGAAAAGATAGAAATTCTGAATTGATACTTGAGTTGGGGGCTGAAGAGATGTTTGGTGGTTAGGAATGCATGCTGCTCTTACAGAAGAACACATTTTGGGTGGTTCACAATAGCCTGTAACTCCCACTCCAGAGTCCAACACCTTCTTCTGGCCTCGGTGAACATCTGTACCCACATGAGCATACCCACACACATACACATAGTTTTAAAAATAAACTTTTTAATCTTATTTAGTGGCAATTACAAATCTCTCCTTGCACCCAAAGCACATAGAATGCAAACTGGTGGATTCGCTTTTCAACTGGAGTGTTCAGCAAGATGACAGAGTGTTAGATCACCCCAGAAACTCTTGCCCTGACTAAGGGGCCCTTTACCGCCTCCTGGTTAGTGTCCAAGGTCAACAGTCAACTAGATAGAACTAGATTGGTCTGCCATCTGGCACCAGCTCAGTGGCTCCTGGGAGCAGGGAGGACGGATCCCCAACAGGGACAAGAACAGAATCAGTGAGCTACTAAGGGCCACAGATCTGAAGGTGGCCGTGATCACACAGCTAAAACACTGAATTCCCAAAACGGAGACGTTAAGGATGTGTTTTGCATGAAGAATCTGGCCGCTTTCCTACAGATTGAGTCACAAAGAACAGAAGAGTCCCAGGTTTGTTTGGTTTTTTTTTTTTTTTTTTTTTTTTTTTTTTTTTATTTTTTTTTTTACGTGATGACTTAAAATGTAAGGTTAGAAAACTCTGACTTTAAAGTTCTCAGAACTTAGATTTCCTACCATCTCTGCTGCCGAGTTCCCTCTACATGCTACGTATGTCAACTCCAGACACTTCGTGGGTCTCAGCTTTCACTGAAGAATTCTTTTTCCCTGGCAGGTTTTGGATGCAGAGAACCTTGTCGGTGTTGTTCAGATCGAAAACATCTTGGTCTTTGCAGAATCCTATGATATTGCTTTGGACATCACCTTCCCCAAAGGTTTGCTGAGCCCTCAAAAAGGGGCTATTTATATGTTGCCTCTGTTTGTGTAGAGTCTCCCAGGTGGAGAGACCCCAGTGTGTTGTTAGTAGGGTAGTGGGGCTGATGGGGGAGGGAACAATTTTGTAATAGTCCTGTAAGCTTAAAGTGATGTTGGCAACGTCATTGCAAATGACAGTATCCTTGGTGGAGGATAGCGGGGGACTGTCATCAGTATCAAACCTTCAGGGCTCTTCTCTGAGAAGCTGACAGTAAAAGCTTCTCCTCCTGCCTGCATTTTTTATTCTGTCACTACTGTAACAGATTGCCACAGACCTCCTGACCTAAAACAGTCTACACTAACTACTAATGAAACCAAGGCAGGAGGTTCTTGAGTTCAAGGCCAGCCTGGGTTACCTAATGAGAAACTCTGTCTCCAAAGAAGAAAAGAAAGAATAAAAGGAAAGGAAAAAGCCCACAGTGTGTTATAGTCTTGAGGTCAGTTAAAAGCAGGTCTCACTGGGTCTCACTAGGTGAATATCAAGGTGGTGATGGATACACCTTTGCAGCCTCGAGAGGCTGCGCACATCCCTTGGTTTGTGTCCTCTTTCTGAATCTTGAAAGCCAGCAATATCCGATCAGGCCCTTCTTTCTCATGTTGCCATCTCCCTGGTTCTTCCACTTCTGCTGCCCCCCTCTATTTTTATAGGGATCCTCGTGGTTACCCTGGGCCATCAGGATAATCCCTGTCAGCCTCCACATTTAATGACAGCCAATCACCAGCCTCAAATCCACCTGCTGCATCAAGTCCCCTTCGTTGTGTAGTCACAGGTCCCAGGGATTAGAATGGGTGTCCAGTGACATGCTACCTGAATGCTGCCCTAGTGCCTGGGTTGTGCATCTCCCCTGAGCATCTGATTCTCCATGACATCCCCTCTCCCTGATGGGTCTCTTCCTCAGCAAGATTATTAGAGCTCCATGTTAGTCAGGTGCCATTGTCTTAACCTACAGAGATCTTTACTGCCCATAACTCCAGGCACAGGGGATCCAATGCCCTTTTCTGGTCTCTGATGGGTCCACTGTATCTAGTGCACAGGTACATGTGAAATAAAGTTAAGAACACACACTACACTGGGCATTACAGTACACATCTTTAATCCCAGCACTCGAGAGGCAGAGGCAGGCAGATCTCTGTGAGTTCAAGGCCAGCCTGGTCTACAAAGTTAGTTCCAGGACACTCGGAGCTACAGAAAGAAACCCTGTCAAAATAATAATAGTAGCAATAACAACAACAATACTAATAACATACACTGCTCTTCCAGAGGACCCAAGCTTGATTCCCAGTACCCACATCAGGCAGTCTACAACTGCCTGTCGTTTCAACTCCAGAAAGATCCCACCCACATCTCTGGCCTCTGCACTCACTTGCATATACCCACACACAGATACACATACATTCACATAATTAAAAATAATAATAATAGATAAATAAAGTTTCAAGATAATTTAGCTAATGAAAGTCAGGAAAGGCCAGTGGCTCCTCGGGATGGAATCTCTAGGGAGGTGTGTGGATGCACTAAGAGGTTTTAATTTATCTGCCGAGGCTTAGTGTTACAAAGGGTGTTTCCAGCCACAGAATTTTCAGAAAAGAACGTCTCTAAAATCTTCACCATGGAATAATTGTCCATGTAAACTTGAGAAGGAAACCCCTGCTCTGGCTCCCTTGCCCACTCACCCCTACCTCATGTCCTGGCCTCTACAGGAGCTGAAGGAGGTCTGGATTTTGGGACTCTGAAGGTCATGGAGGAAGTCAAGCAGCCCCTTCAACTGAAGAACCGTGGGAAATATGAGATCGTGTACAGGTAACCTGAATCCCATGGAGCATATGCAACTGTCCACATCCACTCGTGACAAGAAGAGTATGTCTGGGACTTTTTTATGAAGAAACCAGAAGCAGGGCTGGAGAGATGGCTCAGTGGTTAAGAGCACTGGCTTCTCTTCGAGAGGACCCGGTTCAATTCCCAGCACCCACGTGGCAGCTCACAACTGTCTGTAACTCTAAATGCAGGGAATCTGATATCCTCCCAGAAACATACATGCAAGCAAAAAAATGCACATAAAAATAGATAAATCTTTTTAAAAAGAAAGGGAGAAAGGGAGGAAGGGAGGGAGGGAGGGAGAGAGAGAGAGAGAGAGAGAGAGAGAGAGAGAGAGAGAGAGAGGCCAGGAGCTGGCTCAGTGAGTAAAGTGCCTGCCCTGATGTGAAGACCTGAGTTCAAATCCCCTGCACCCACATTAAAAATCCAGGCATCTGTAGGCCTAGCATAGGAGGGAACTCTCCAGCCACCTAGTCTAGCTAACTTGGTGAGTGGTGAGTTCACTAGGAGACCCTGTCTTATAAGGTGGAAAGCAGTCAAGGAACACATCTACTATTGCCTTCTAGCCTCCACACATACATGCATATCTGCATGCACACATCCCAATACACACATGTATCACAAGCACATGTACACATACCAAAAAAAGCCAAACAAATAAAAACCAGGGGCTAGGAGTGCAGCTCCGTTGGTAAAGTGCTTGTGTAGCCTGATCTCCAACAGTGTGCAAACAGCTGTAATAGCACAGACGTCAACAGGTAGAGGCAGAAGGACCAAGGTCATTTGCCTGTCTTTGAAAAAAAAAAAAAGGTGGATACCAGCTCAGAGATGACCCCTGATGTTTGTCCTCCACACCTATACACATATATGTACCCTCACATACAAGAACATGCACATGTATTCATATAAACATACAAAAGCATGGTGGATTTTGCTCGGCATGATAGCTACAGAGGTCTAGAGACAGGCAGGCCCTCAGCAGGTCCGTCTGTCCTCTCTGGCTTCATGGGATCCCTGGAGAGTGGTTTAGATTTTTACTCTTGTCTTCCAGCTTCTCTGTGGACTCCTTAGGGATTTTGCCAACAAATTTAAATTCCATGATCTCAGTCCAACCAAAAAGGGGTTCGCTGATCTCATCAGATAAGCCCACAACCGTCCAGGTGTTCTTTCGTGCCAAAAAGGAAGTGAAAATTGAGTACCAACCTGTTCTGCGCTGCCAGGTGAGAGAACGCACAGAAACAGGCTGACTCGCTGTCAGGACTGTCAGAATCCTGATGAAAAGAAGGGGTGAAGGGCGGATAGCCTAGGTGACAACCAAAGAAACAATACCAGAGGGCATGTCCCTAACAGGCACAGGTAGGTCAGGACAGCAGGCTGAAGTCACCAGGAATATATATATATATATATATATATATATATATATATATATTGTGTAAAATTATATTTATTAATATTATATTTTTTATATTTAAAATATGTTTTTTATATATGGGAACCAAGCGAGCCCCCACCCCTAACAGAGGACCTATTGATGATTGCTGGCTGCTAGGGGAAGGGAAGTCAGCTGTCTTTAAGGTCTGAGTTCTGGTGGCTGGCCATGCTCCGTGGATAGCCCCACTCCCACATGTTTGTGAGAACACTAACGGAATCAAAGGCTTCCTTGAAACGGGGAGACTCTGAAGTCAAGAAATGGATATGGCGGGGTCTAGGAGGAGTTGGAGAGGACGTGGTAGGTGAATGTGGTTGAAATAAATTGTGTGCATGTAGGACATTCTCAAAAAAACAGTTTTAAAAGCTTTTTTAAATTCCATAAAGTTCTAAAGTAAGCTTATAATTTTATGTTAGGGAAAATTCATAACTCTCCTTGGCTGAATGTGGCCCATGGACACACCAAAGGTCAGACACACCTCAGGGAAGGCATCAGTCATGAAAGCAGGCAAGGGGATGCTAATGGGAATTCTATTGCTGTATCACTGACTAACATCTTCCCCAACCTTCTTCCCTCTATAGATTATTGACCCCAGTCTCCCAGAAGGTGAAATTATTGCCAGCATCCCCATTAAGTTTTCTGTGAACGCGGTGTACTCCAAATTCACCATCAACCCCTCCTCTGTCATCAACTTTGGGGCTTTGATCTGCGGGACCAGGAAGAGCACCACCTTCACCATAGAAAACCAAGGCATAACCGACTTCAGATATGCCCTCTACAGGCTGACAGGGGAGAGTCCGATCCATCAAAAGAAGGTGTAAGACAAGTTATTGGCTTGGCGCTTTATCCTCTACAAAGAGCTGTGACATACTTTACGTAACTAAATCCACCCATCCCCTTGCATAAATGAAGACGCTCAGGTTTAGAACTGTCTCATGAAAAATTTGTGTGGAAAATCACCGATAGGAGTTGGTTCTGAACCACATTTTCTAGTCAGATTTCATGCATTTTCTAGCTGCCATCACAAAAAGGATAAGTTTTAGATGAGCAAATATCAACTCTTCGGGGTGGGTGTGATGGTGCATCCCTGTATCCCAGCACTCAGGAAGTAGAGGCAGAAGGATGTATAGTTCTACATCATCCTTGACTTTCTAGCAAGTTCTAGGCCAGCCTGGGCTACTTGAGACTCTTTCTCATGGATGGGGCAAAGTCTTCCATGGAAAGATACAGGATTTTATGTGTGCTAAAATACTGGTAAGCCATTGCCCTCTCCGCCATCCTGCAGGGCATTGAGGGATGATACAGACAGAAGAAAATTATATCAAAAGAAGTCTTAACTATGCCTTTACTACAGGAGGGGTGGCAAAGGATACCCTGGAAATGTAGGCAAGAAAAAGCAGAATGGTACCTTCACCCAGCAAACGCCATTCCTGCCTTTGCCCTCTGACAACAGCTGGTTGCCACAGCTGCCTCACTAGTTCCAGCAACACTCTCTTCTTCAACGTGTCTCTCGTCAGGAGAGCAGAAAACGACAGCTCTTTGGGGGCCCTTGGCTCCAACTGCTTCGTTGTTTTCCTCAGAAGCAAGTTTTGAAGTTGGCTTTGACCAGTTCCCACGCTGCATGGTGACCAGTTCCCACGCTGCATGGTGACCAGTTCCCACGCTGCATTGACCTGGATTTTTATTTTTATTTTTATTTTTTTCTTTTTTTAACTTTCTGATGTTTTAGTAACAGACCTACTCCTCTTGCTACTTTTGCTAGTTTTCTATTTTCTTCAGCTCTAATTTTTCTATACTGGCAAAGTTTGAACATATTAAGAAATTTGGGAGTAAATTGCCTAAAATCTCTTTCTTCTGAGTTTGGTTTCAACCTCCTCTCAGTTGATTTTGTAGTGATTTAGTAGTGCTTCTGGTGGTTATAATTTATATTTGATTTAAGTTATTTTCATTTGGTGGCTGGAAAGATGACTCGGTAGTTAAGAGCACTTGCTATTCTTGCAGAAGACCTGGTTTCAGTTCCCAGCACCCACATGATGGCTCACAACTATATGTAACTCCAGTTCCAGATTCAAAATCTCTCCTGGCTTCCATGAGTGCCAGGCATACACATGGTACTCACACATACATGCAAGCAAAACACTTGTGCACATAGATATTTTAAAATACTTTATTTAATTTATTTAGTATTTAGTTGTTTTCACTTTAGCTTGCATAAATTCCAAACACACAAGAGGGTTGAAGCTCAGATGTGTTTCTGTCATCAAACAAGTGAATGAATACATAAGATTTTCAAAATATTTAAGATTCATCTTAATATAGCTGCACGCTCGAGGTACAGTATTCTCTGGGCAAACCAACAACTGGGTCCATTGGCTTCAAGTGATGTCAAGTTACCAAAACCTGTATCTAGCTATTATTTATCCTGGCATATTATTTATACAAGTCATGGCTATAAACACAAAAAATTGGGGGCACAATTCACCGTTTCATGTATAAAATGACATCAGGTAAAGCTTTTATATATATGACTAATTTCCAAAGTAGTGCTTCCCAGTGAACTTCAGCCCTTAAAACCTCATTTCCAGTTCGTGGTGCTGAGGGGTGAGCACCGTGCCACTGAGCTTCACCCACAGCCCACCTTTTATTTATTTCATTTTATACAGCGTCGTATGAAGTGGTTCAGGTTGACCTAGAACTTGCTCAAGCTTCCAGTTTGCAAACCTCCTGCTTCAGCTTCCCCAAGTAGCTGGAATTAGTGGGCCTGCACCCACCGGGCCTGCTGTTTGTCTACTTTCTTACTGTTGTGTGTTTTCTTGTTGTTTCTGTCATTAGCTTTCCCTCGCAGTAACAAAAGAGCTCAGATAGGAAATTTACAAGAGAACTGGTGGTTGGTGCTCCTAGTTTTGGAATTGTCAACCAGGATCAGCTGGGTCTGTCTGAAGCAAGGCAGTACTGCTTGGCTAGTACACGCAGCAGAGAAAAAAAACTGTTCTTCTCGGACCAGGAAGCAAAAGAGAGGGAGAAGAAGGGGCTGGGGTTCTACAATCCCACAGAGGGAATATCAGTGAACTAAGGACCTCCCAATAGTGACTTCCTGGGGAACCAAGCCTTAACACGTGGACTTTGCTTGCCACAAGTGTCACCACCCATGTCACTTCCTTATAATTGTTCAGTGAGGTCAAGGTGACACGGTGCCACTCTGGTACCTTCCTGGACAAAGAAAAGCCCTCTCCTACCCCCAGAGCCGAGAAAGGCCCTCAAGCAGGCAGATAGTGTCTCCTGTCCTCATCCAAACCTGAGGCTGTACCCTTCTTCTCTGATCAGAGCCAGCCACGTCAGACACACGAGAACCCGGGAGAGTGAGAGCTTCTTCAAGCCTGGAGCTACTAAAGCAGCCAAGTTCTCAGACACGGTTCAGAAAGACATGAACATAGCCAACCAGGTGAGTGCCCTCCTTCCTCTCAGAAACACAGCAAGGACACCTTCCAAGTGAGCTCTTGCCACAAACACTTCTCTAGTATGACAGGTGTTGTTTTTAGTTGTGTGTCTGTGTGTGGACTTGTGTACATGAGCACAGGTGTAGATGCACTCAGAGGAGGGTGTTAGGTCCCTGGAGCTACAGTTGCAGGCCTGGCTTAGTTAGGGTTTCATTGCTGTGAAGAGACACCATGAGCACAGCAACTCTTATAAAAGAAAACATTTAATCGGGCTTGCTTACAGTTCAGAGGTTTAGTCCATTGTCATCATGGCAGGAAGCATGGTGCCACGCAGGTAGACATGGTGCTGGAGAGGTAGCTGAGAGTTCTACATCTGGATCTACAGGTTCTGCACAGGCAGCAGGAAGACACAGTGAACCACTAGACCTAGCTTGAGCTTCTACAACCTCAAAGCCCACCCCCAATGACTTGCTTTCTTCAACAAAGCCACACCTACTCCAACACCTCCAATAATGCCACTCCCTATGTGTCTTTGAGGACCATTTTTATTTAGAGCGCCACAAGGCAGTTGTGAGCCGCCTGACATTAATTCTGAGAAGCAAACTCTGCAAGAGTAGTTCATGACCCTAACCACCAAATCTTCTCTCCAGCCCCAGAATTTGGCTCTTCTATGACAGCGATATGGAGTCATATTGAAATCCTTATTTTTTGAGCTGAGGCATGACATTTCATTTGAATATTCTCTCCTGCTTTAAAACCTTCATTGAATCCCTGCTGTCTTAAATACTTCCCAGATTTTTATATCAAGATTCATTTGTCACAGTCCACACAAAAACAACTGTGATAAAGATGCTAAAATATATAGCTCTTTACAGTTGATGGCTCCTGGGGGCAGGGTGAGAACTCAGTTTTCTCTAAGGACTGACCATTGGGAGTTTGACCATGCTCCAGTGAGTATACGGGCAATACAAATTGGACGTGGTGAAGTTTTTTTGTTGGGGGGGGCACAGGGTTGGAGGGTTGACCTGGGAGGAATGGTAAGCCAGTGTGATTGGAATACATTGTATGTAATTCCCAAATAATTAATAAAAATATTAAGTTGGGGAAAAAATAAAAAAGAAAGAAAAATTTTACGCACAAGTAGGTTCAAAAACTTTAACTATAAAAAAAACTGTCTAGAGAAAACAGACATCTAGAAAGAAGTCCTTCTCTACCCTGATAGCTTATCTGGGAATTTCTAGGGCTCAGTAGAGCTCCTAGCACATGGCAATAGTTAGGAACTGAGTTAAATTCCTAGAAACTTCCATGCAGAGCCATGAAGTCACACTTCACCACACTTGGGGACTCATCCTCCAGGTACCTGTATGGAATTTGCTCATTGAAGGTGCCAGCCTGTAAGAATTTAGGGACCAAGAACCCAAAAGTGGTGTCTGAGCTTTATCAGACTAATGCATGCCCTAATGCAGTAGTACTATGGAACACATCCAAAGAGTTTTGGAGGCAGTGAAAGTGTGGTTGAGTAAGAAAAGTTTATCTCCAAGGAGAAGAATAGCAGAATTTGGTTGAGAGTTGTCCCACGCCAGTGCCCAGATCCTATGAATTCCAAGGATGCGCAGCAGGGGCATTGAGCAAGACACTGGCGGTCAGTCAGATTGCCTGCTCTCGGGCAGCTTTGTGAAGCTGAACAAGAGTAGGGACAAGCCTGAGAACAAGGAGTGCGTGCTATCTGTGGTAGACTGCGCCGAGGTCATTCCCTGTGGTGGGGAGCACTGTGCATTGGTCAGCCCTAGGGTAGGATTATGAGCACCTCCCAGCATCATGCACTGGCGTCACACCTGGCAGGGGCATCCTAGCACCTTCACCAGTGCCTGCTGAGCTTCCTAGATCTATCAGGACTCCAGCTGCCAGAGTATGGATCCAGCGAGATGGGACACTCACAGCCCAGGTCATACCAAGCATCCCTCACAGAGCAAAGAAGCAACAGCTGACATCCAGAGCCTTATCCCCTAGGCCCCAAGAAGCTGCCCCAGGCAGTGGAGTCTTGCATGTGGACAGCCACCTCACACTGCCTTCCCCAAACTCATTCTGCTCTGGGTTTCAGATCCCTGAAGATACTTGGGTCTCTGAGCTGAAGCACCACAGAACATCACGAAGTGTGAGGATGGAGACTAGGCTACCTAAGACAGTCTTTCTCTCTCATGGGACACTGTAGTCCAAGTATTTGCTACAGCTATCTACAAGTGGGAGGTGAAGGGCTGGGGTCTGCAGGGACGTGTGAGGGCTTCTCTTATAATGGCATTCTCTTTAGCACTAATTCTGTACTATATGCTATAGTATGTGTTCACGGTATTCTCTCCTTTAACCCTCCAACTGTCCATCGTGCCAAACACATTTAGAGATCAACTGAGACTCGGAGATGTCATTTTCCCAGGGTCAAACAATATATATTGGGAATTGAGTTCAGATCCCAGAATGTCTGTCTTAGTTGCTGTTCTATTGCTATAAAGAGACACCTTATAAAAGACAGCATTTAATTGAGAGGGTTGCTCGCAGTTTCAGAGAGTTAGTCCATGATAACCATGGCAGGAAACACAGTGGCAGACAGGCAGGCATGGCTCACTGGAGCAGCAGCTGAGAGCTTACATCCTAATCCACAGGCAAGAGGCAAAGAGTGAGACTGGGCCTAGCATGTGCTTTTTTAAATAATTTATTTATTTTTATTTTATGTGCACTGGTATTTTGTCTGCATGTATGTCTGTGTGAGGGCATCAGATCTTGGAGTTACAGACAGTTGTTAGCTGCCATGTGGGTGCCGGGAATTGAACCAGGGTCCTGTGGAAGAGCAGTCAGTGCTCGTAACTGCTGAGTCATGTCTCCAGCCCTGGCATGGTCTTTTGAAACCATAAAGCCTACCCCCAGTGCACACTTCCTCCAACAAGGCCACATCTCTTAATCCTTCCCCAAAACTGTTCTACCAACTGGGGACCAAGTATTCATTCAAAGACATGGGCATATGGAGGCCGTTCTCATTCAGACCCACAGTATCTTATTCCAAACCCATTGTCTCAACTGCTGGTCCATTCTGCATCCCACCTGACCCACGTGGCTTTGAGATTCTCCCATCTAGATTAAGTATTGTATAATGTACACATTATCTGTTTCCTTGAGACTGCTCAGAAGGAAGCCCTGAAAACCCATGCATCACAAGGACCCAGGGCCTCTGCCCCTGCAGGCAGAGAGGCCCCACTGTTTCCCGTTTCATTATCTCAGCTCTGTTACTCACTCTGCTTCCTTCCACCTGGCCCTGCCCATCCTTGTTCTGCAGGCCCGCTTCTCCCATGGCATGTTCACCGTATACCCAGGATTTGGCTCTATCCCTTCGGGAGGACAGCAGGTCATCACCGTGGAGTGCATGGCTGACCCTGTGGGGAGGTGTGAAGAGTTTCTGGCCATTGATATCTCTGACCGAGACCCTAGAGAAAATCCTGCCGGCATTCCTTACACTCTCCTTGCTGAAGCATGCCTGCCAGGTACTGCAACTCCGATTGGACAACACTCCTAAAAGATTAGCACTTGCCAGCCCCTCCTCCTCCAGGAAAGTCCCTCTAAAGATGTCCCGCAGACAAGGCTGAACTGTTTTCTCTGAAAATTTAGACGCTCTTCCCAGGTCTTCAGCCATATTTGTTGTTAGAGCCGTGGAACATAGAGAAGAGAATCTGCTTCTCCAGATGCTTAGCCTTCGGGGGTCTGTTACTAGGTCCCCAGATGAGTGGTGCTCTCTGAGAAATGAGCTGGCACGGGATGTGGCCCGGGACTGAGGAGCCACCCTCAGGCCATTCTTTGTGGACAGCACATTCACAGAGCAATGTTCAGTAACTGAACACACTGAGCATTTAACCCAGCAAGAGCTCAGGTAAAGCTTTGCCTCTAAGCTCCCTAGAGCCTCAAACCAGAGTATGCCAACTCTCTCCTCTCTCTTAAAGTCCATCCAAGACCTTGGTTCTCACCATTGCTTGCCAATGGAAGGAAAAGGCTAATTGAGATGTGTCAACCAGAAAGGACAGATGAGGAAGCCAACAGACTTTGTCCGGTCCCCTCACACTGTATGGTATATTTGAAAAGCAAGGGCTAGAACCCAAGGCCTTCTGTATGCTAGGCGAGTACTCTCTCATTAAGCTATAACCCTAGCCTGCGATCCTCCTTTGTCAAAATTCAAATATCCTGGACTGGCAAGACGGTTCAGAAGGTAAGGGTGCTGGCTGCCAAATTTAACACACTGAGCACAATCCACAGAATCCACGTAGTAGAAAAGAATAGACTCCTGAAAGTTGTCCTATGAGCTCCACAAAGGAGATTCATTCACTCACATTCAGAGAGAAAGGGAGAGACTAAATGTAATATTTTAAAGTTTTTAATGCAGATTAGCATGCCAGAGAGCAGAAGGCCAGGATTCTGGCAGCCAGACGGTCTCACGTTCCCCCTCCATTCCCTAGCCTTTGTGACTGACAACAGCGTCTTGATATTTGAGGAACACCAGATCTGCACCAGCCCCAACCTGTACCACATCCTGCAGACTATACAGAGTGGAGGGTTATATGTGGAGGACGAAAACAAGTTCATCTTCTGCAACGTGCTGGTGGGTTATCAGGCCAAGGCTCGCTTCAAGATCAGCAATGTGGGAAAGATCGCCTGTGACATCAACATCATAGTCAAGCCCGTCTCCAACAAGGTAGGAGGTGCCCTGTGGCCTGGAGCCCTCTTTGATTGGCATAAAGCCACAAAAGGAACCCTGGGAAGGCCCTGCTCTGAAGTGCCCGCTCCTAGGTAGAAACCATGAGGCTCTCAAGTCCTGTTAGAAGTTCTGTGAGGTCACAAGACCACTTCCCTTAGGCTAGGGACTATATATGTATATGTGTGTCCTGCGCATACCTTTGTACTAAATTGGTACATACTAATGGGCAATTAATTCATCTGTCTGCCCAGTTGAACTCACTGTGTAACTGATATGTACCAACACTGGAAGAGAAACCAAAGATGGCCACCAACTTCAGGAAGGTGAGCTTCCAATCTCCCATTCTTCTGGTCAGGGAGACTTGGAGCTTTGGAGATCTGTAGTGTCAGGCTACAGGTGTCCGGTGGAATAGAGAATGGGAATTGAGGCCTTCCTGTGTGGCAGGAGTTCTGTTAACTGATTGCCTCTTTATTGCTTTCTTTCATGTCTACATCTCTTTCAGACTTGGTTGTTATTCCTATTTTATAGCTAAGGGAACTAACTAAGGCTCAGAAAAGCTCAGTTCTTCCTCTATTCCATGTCGTGGGACTATATAGCTAGCATTCATATTAAATAATGAATGCCCACTTCAGAGGTCTGCTAAGCTTAAAACCATCCTCTCTCTCTCTCTCTCTCTCTCTCTCTCTCTCTCTCTCTCTCTCTCTCTCTCTCTCTCTCTCTCTCTCCTCTCTCCTCTCTCTCTGGGACAAATTATACTAAAGCCATTTTCCTTGTGGTGGGAAAAAACCTCAAAGATAGCACAAGAAAGGACTGAATCAACAGGTTGCTCTACCCTGAATTTTCAGTGTATGCTTCAAATACTACTTAACTTTATCAGAACAATGTGCTGTCTGATCCTGTGTGGCTCTCATGCCCCAGACCTCTCATTGTTCATGGCTGATGTGGGTGGAGGAGGTCCCCAAGGTTGGCCTCAGCCAAAAGCTGCGTGCATTCCTGGAAGACCGTCACCTGAGAGAGTTAGGAGACCATGTAATCCCTCATCACCACCTTGGGACACTGGCGACAGCCAGTCTTTTTTCCCTAATGATACTGTAGAGCACCGAGGAGTTGCTCACTCCTCATTCTGCATGAAAAGTACAAAAATCTGAGAAGCCTGACTTCCAAAGAGACAAGTTTTATGATGGTGGACTTGGACATCTCCTCCTCTCCAGTAAAGAGACGTAAAGGGAATCCCTTTGAAAAAGCAGTGAAACTTTACTGCGCTTTGTCCAAAGAACAAGTGGGTAAGGCTGCACTGTTTTCTGCCTAGTGCTCACGAGCATGAAAAAGTCCTTTCAAAGCCACGCTGGCAGTCCATCGGGCTCAAAGCCCCTCATTGGGCAGGACACAGGGCGAATGCTAAAGGAGAGTACTCTAGTCATGACGATTGAAGTAACAAGGCAGAGAAACTCATTTGGCTTACCCAAATGACACGGGGATCACATCAGTGTATCAGAGACCTCAGACCCAGATCAAAAGACATTATAACGCCAGCACCTTCAGCCAGCTTCCAACTCAGCTCCATATTAACTCTATTAATTTAGTTGGTTGGGGGCAACATGGGGTGGTGGTGAGAATATTTGGCTGACTGGCTTGGTTTGTCTATTTGAGTCAGAGTTCATGTTCTAGCCACATGCAGCCAGATGTTGCTTGGCAGTAAGTCCCCAGACTCTGGACCACTCCATCCAGGACCCATGACTCAGAAGGTAATTGAGCTTGTCTAGCACAATCTTGGAGAAGGGAGAGTTCGCAGCAGGGCAGAGAGATGAGCAGTAAGCCCCAGTAGAAATGCACAGTAGCTAAACCCATCTGGTGCTGCTCTGCTTCACAGGCATCAGCCCGCATCACTGACATCTTCGATGTGGAGCCCAGCAAGATGTGTATTGGGAGTCGCTCGCATGCCTTCGTCACAGTGCTGTTCACGCCACAGACCATGCAGACCTACCAGTGCATCTTCGAGGCTACTCTGGATGGCTTGCCCAGGTACCAGCTAGCCCCTCTGCTGTGGTTTTGTAATAAAGTGTTGCTGCCAGGTTGGTCTCAGCCCGCCTTGCTCTTCCTGTCCCCTGCAGCAACCTGGCCAGGAGCCGAGGTCTGGTGTTTGATATCGTTGGTGAGGGGACCCTCCCTCGAGTGACAGTCATCCGACCGACTCTATATACCCAACATGGAAACCCCTTGCTCCTGTTTAAGAGGCTTCTGCTTGGCCATTCAGAGAAACTGCCTCTCATCCTTAAGAACAATGGCACCATCCCTGCCCAGGTATCAGCTGAGGGTGACACGTGGGGTGACATTAGCCAGACCATGTTGCTTTACCTTGTCTTGCAGCTTCTGCAGTTCCGGGCTCATGGCAGGAAAGAACTGTATGGTGACAGCACCCTACATGCTTCTCATTGCTGTGACTTTATAAATCCTCTACAGCAGTGGCTCTCACCCGTCCTGATGCTGCGACCCTTTAATACAGTTCCTCTTGTTGTGGTGACCCCAACCATAAATTATTTTATTTTTTAAGATTTATTTATCGATATTTATGAGTGTGCTGTCTTTCTATGCATAAACAGGACAGAAGAGGGCATCAGATTCTATTAGAGATGGTTCTGAGCCACCCTGTGGTTGCCAGGGATTGAACTCAGGACCTCTGGAAGAGCAGCCAGTGCTCTTAACCACTGAACCATCTCTCCAGCCCCATAAAATTATTTCCATTGATACATCATAACTGTAATTTTACAGCTGTTATGAATCATAATGAATATTTCTGGTGGTCTTAAGCAACCCCTGTGAAAGGGTTGTTTGACCTCCAAAGAGGCCATGACCTGACCCACAGGTTGAAAAAAAATGCTATTCTACAGTCTCATTCACTGAGGTCCTGCAACCCGCTAACTTTTCTTTTATTTTTTCTTAAAAAATTTTGTAAATTCAGCTCATATATAAGCGTAAGAATCATTTTGTAACGTTCCTTTAAAAAATGTCCTTGGGAGGAGCTGCAGAGATGGCATAATGGTTAAGAGCACTGGTTGCTATTACAGAGGACCTACATTTGGTTCCCAGCATCCTCTTCTAAACGCCACGGGCACCAAGCACACATATGGTATGCAGACATACATATAGTCCAAACGTCCACATACATATAATAAAATACATCTAAAAGAGTTCAGTCTCATGGGAATCAAAATGAAAATCTTTGGATTATCTGGGAGAATTTCTGGTTTTAGAGTTAACTGTCCACCGGGGCAACATTTAGGCTCCTGTCCATTCGTTAGACATTGATCTCCGTGTTTCTAAAATGTAAGCCCCTCCATACGGTACCTCCTTTCTGCATTCATTCACTATGCTGTGCACACACGAGAGTGTGGAGCCAGAGGATAACCGCAGGAGTCAGGTCTCTTCTTCCACCCTGTGGGCCCTGGGATCTGATTCTGGTTGTCAGACTCAACAGCAAGCGTCTTTTACCCACTGGGCCTTCTCAGTGCCCCCCCCCCGTTTAGTTTCTTATTAGGTTTATTTCTAAATATATAATCTCTTGTTGCAGTGCAGTGGTTCTGTTTCTTCCTCCTTTAGGCCAATTATTTTTTTATAGTCAGTATAGCTGCCTTCTAAAAAAAAGTCAGATTTCTTACACCTAAAATCAAATGCCTGACTTTAGCCATGCCCGCTTTCTACTGGACCAGAAACCACTTGTCTCTGAAGTTGGTCAGAGTTCCACCTTGGTTTTCCTACGATCTTGCTAGGATGTTTACCATGACTCTAGAAAATGCATAGTACCTAGGAGATGCTAGCTTCTAGGAAATCACAGTTATGTAATACTTTATAGAATTATGGGTATTTGTTTCCATTTCATTAGTTTGGAATATATCTTCAGCTGTCTGTCTGTGTAACAGAAGCATTGGCAACCCACTTTGGCACTGTGTAGTCTGGAAGGTCACCTATGACCTTTGGGCCTCCAGTTCCTACTCAGCTGCTAAAAGATGAGCCTGACTGACTTGAATACCCACTTTTTCTATCCAGTTCTAACGTTGATTACATAGATCTCTTAAGACTCTCAAAACCATGAATCCTAGAGCTAGAAATGTGGTTCAATAGGTAAAGCTTTTAATGCACATGTATAAGAAACAGGCTACAGATCCCCAGAACCTACATAAAAGCAGGACAGGGATTGGCAGTCACCTGTAATCCCAACACTCAAGAGGCAGAGCCTGAAGATCCCTGGGACAGACTGACTAGCTAAACTAGCCTGACTCATTGAGCTCTGGGTTCAGCAAGAAACCCTGCTTATATACAAAGAGGAGAACAATAGAGGAAAGCACACTGTCAACTTCAGGCCTCCATACACATGCACATCTGCACACACATGTGCACCCACACACACATTTCATTCACACATATGCATGCAACGAAAGAGAAAATAAAAAATGAATATTAAATACAATGACTTTGGAGGTTCTTGCCCCCAAAATACAGCACAGTATCACAACCCAGACTCAGAATTCACAAGCAACCTGTAAGCCCAACCACTCAACCCGGCTTTCCTCCTGCCAGCTCCATGTGGACCTGCGAGACCAACTAGGAGTCTTCTCTCTCAAAGGAAGACCCACCACCTCCTACATCTACATCATAGAGGAAAACATACCGAATGAAAAAGGTGAGTAGTAGGGGCCCTCCGTAGGGTGATGGCTCTCAGAAGCTGGTTTGCCAGGGCCTCTCAGGACCAAGCCACAGCTGGTGCTCGGTTACATCACCAGTAGCCCGGTGCCCTAAAAGGGGATGCTTTCCTTCTAGCATAGTCTTCCTGGAGATGTATCCTAAACTGTCTTCTGTTTACAGTCAAAAAAGCCCACACAGCCTCCCTGGTTGTTTCTCCTGGAAACACGGCTGAATTCGATGTCTTTTTCCACTCCAAGAAGATTGGGAGAATGACAGGCACCATCCACCTGTCGGTGATCAACAACCAGTATGAGGAGACCATGATTCACCTGGTGGGAGAAAGCTACGAGGATGACATCACCTTGGACAACATCCATGGGCTGACGGGTTCCGCTAGCCTGGAGGGCTCGGATATATCTGAGGTCATAGAGATCGCTGAGGAAAGTGCCATGGAGGACTTGGTGGCAGGTGGGAGAGGCAGAAGTGAGGTCTTGGAGTGGAAATTCTGAAGCTGAGTTTACAATTCACTTTAAAGGAGTCAGTCATACTGTCAAATGCTTTTTGGTAATGATTGTGATGTGAAATGTTCCCCGTGCAGAGTCCAGTCCCTAAGTGGAAGGTTCAGTGGTTTAGAGACCACGTGTCTTAAGCTTTAACACGCACATGATCACCCAGGAATCAGATTCAAAAGTGGATTATGTTCCTGAAGGGCAGGGCAGGTCTGAAATTCCCATTTCTGATAAGATCCCAGGGAGACGTGGTGTTGTAGGCTGCTGGCCTGCTCCTCAAGCAGCCGCAGGAGCTTATCATGGTCCTGGAATGTACAACCTGGGTGAAATCAGCACTCTTGCTGGAACTGGTGTTTCCCTCCTGTTTGAAGCTGTGCGATGGCATTGCTCTAGTCAGGGTCAAACAGGAGCTGGCAGTAATCCAGGTCTAGATTCCATACCTTTATGGGATTCTCAGGCTTAGCAATAGTGGTATTCCAGAGAAAACTAAGTTCCAGATAAACAATCAATAGCTATATATATATATATATATATATATATATATATATATATATATATATGTTTGGGGACATTCACTTTAAAGGAGTCAGTCATACTGTCAAATGCTTTTTGGTAACGATTGTGATGAAATGTTCCCCGTGCCGAGTCCAGTCCCTAAGTGGAAGGTTCAGTGGTTTAGAGACCACGTGTCTTAAGCTTTAACACGCACATGATCACCCAGGAATCGGATTCAAAAGTGGATTATGTTCCTGAAGGGCAGGGCAGGTCTGAAATTCCCATTTCTGATAAGATCCTGGGGAGACGTCCCCAAAGTACTGCATAGGACATGCTTATCATAAAGAATTACTCATTGTTTATCTCTAATTCAAATTTAATTGAGAATCCTATATTTTATCTAACAATCTAATATTTCATTGTATTTTCTCACCCAACAAATGACATTAGGATCTTTATTTTCTCTTAAACAAATAGAAGAGCCAAGGTAGGTGGATAGGTAGAACTGATGGATGGATGGATGGATGGATGGATGGATGGATGGATAGATGGTTAAATTGATCAATCCCTGGGAGGCAGATTTTTCTACCCAGGGATCCAAAGTTTTTCATGTATAACCATCCAAAGAGAAAAGGGTAACTGTGACTGAGATACAGTATCTATCCAGATAGGCCTCTCTTACAAAGCAAGCTCTTAAAGGCGACAGGGAGGATTCACCAGCCTTCTGCTTCTGACTCCTAGCTGCCCTGTTGGATCACATCCAGTTCGGGTACTGCCACATTGGGAACAACTACAACGTGAGCTTCACCATCACCAATCACAGCCAAGGGAATGTGATTCGCTTCGAGTGGCCCCTTTTAGCTACGCTGTCTTTCTCCCCACAGGTAAGCAGAAGTCACTCACTGGGTTCCAGGCTCCCTCGGGCCTAAGCCAACCCCTGTGTGATTGCCACCCCATCCCTGTGGGTGCATGGAATGGGACATGTGCATCTTGAACTAAGAAACTGCCCAGTAACCATCCCACACTCAGACCCAGTGCTCAGGGCCCCGTGGTCTAAGAGGAGATTAACAAATCCTGCTTTAGGGAAGAACTTAAGGAAATCTCTGGAGGCCTGGATAAATGACTACTGGCCCTAGTTTCCTATTCCAGAGTGTAGACCTGTGTCCCCCTGAGTATGGCCTTCAGAAGTGGCTCAGCAAGCCAAGAATGGTGCTTCATATCTGCAAATCCTAACACATAGGAAGCTCAGACAGAAATACTCCAAGTTCAAGACCAACCTGAGCTACATAGTGAGTTCCAGGCCAGCCTAGGCTCCTGATAGATTCCAACGCCATCTCAGCCCAAATCCACCCCTACAGAAAACTAATCACACACTGTGTCCCTTATCCAGTTCCAAGGCCTTGCCAAATTCATGCAGTCTTTCTTATCCACATTTGGCCTATGAGGATGCAGAGAGAGCATAATGGATGGGATAATCTAAGTTGCCAAGGACAGAGCTAGGCCTCCAGCAGCTCACTTACACTGTGCACTCCTGTATGTGCACAGAGCACCCAATGCATATAGCTTAAGCAATCCAAAGCTTGATCAGTCTTTGCGGTCCAGAGGCAGGAGAGAGAATGTCTTCCCTGTCAGAGGACTGTCATGTGTATGGTATGCATGTAGGTAGTGTTGGTTTGAATGTCTTTATCTATGATAAATCACAAATCCATTTATTCTACCAAATGGGATCTCCTTTACATCCAGTGTATTTGAGCACCTTAAAGCGTTTTCATGCCAGGGTTCCTCCATACTCTTAAACAGTATTAAGAATTCTCAAAGAAGTTTTATCCGCATGAATTATAATAATTGATAGTTAAGCTATTAGAAATTAAAACTAGGAATGTTTTTAAGATTTCTCTTTTTATTACTTGTATGTGTATGGCATTTTGCCTGCATGTATGTCTGTGCACCATGTGTGTGTATGGTACCCACATAGACTAGAAAAGACATTAGGTCTCCTGGAACTGGAGTTACAGACAGTTGTAAGCTGTCATATGCATGTTTAGAACAAACCTGGGTCCTCTAGAGAAACAACCAGTGCTCTTAACTACTGATCCATCTCTCTAGTTCCCAAAATTAAGGATATTTTTAAACACACTTGTTTGAAAGTGCAATAGATCAACTATATTTTAATTCAAATACCATATTTTATAAAAATAGCTATATTTTTAAATATGTATGTGATAAGGGCAGAATCCTTCCACCATTTTTGTTAAGATAGGCTCTTCTATGTTGCCCAGGCTAGCCTTGAGCTTCTTACTCTCCTATCTCGGGCTTCTGGATATCTGTGTTATGAGTGGACACTACCACACCCAGCCATTTTACATACTAATAAATGTCTTTAATATCTGGTTTAGTAAGAGTCATATGGGCTCTGCTCTCTCCACTTCAGTCCGACTATGCATCATCATCTTTAACTTCTAGTAAGTTCCACTGCACACTCGTGAGCAAAGGAGGGGGAAAGAATCCAGCAGCATCTCTGCATTAGAATGAAAGTTGTGTTCTACAGTACCCTGGAGAGATCTTGGGGACGCAAGGGTCATTAGATCACTTTCTAGAAACTAGTACACTGTATTGAGCCAGCTATTTATATGAACCATAATGAGTAAGTATCAGGTGGTTGAGGGCGGCATTTGGAGTCATAGAGCTTGAGTTCAAACCCAGATTGCTAGTGTCAAAGACCTTAAGCAGTTTTCAGGTTTTATCGTCTGTGAAGTGGGAGTGGTCGCTCTGGACCTCTCAGAGGGTGTCCTGGGGACTGGAAAAACTGCTCAAGTATTTAGAATAGTACTTGAGGCAAGTAAGAGATTGGTAACTATTAATAATGTTCCTTTTTTTCTATAAGTGTATTTTATTTTTTTTCTCATTTTTTTATTAAAAATTTCCATCTCCTCCCCTCCTCCTCCCCCTTCCCTCCCCTCCCTCCCACCCATACTCCCACTCCCTCCCTCTCCAAGCCAAAGAGCCATCAGGGTTCCCTTCACTATGTTAAGTCCAAGGTCCTCCCAGCTCCCCCTAAGTCCAGGAAGGTGAGCAACCAAACTGACAAGGCTCACAGTGAGCCCGTCCATGCTGTAGAGTTCATGCTCATCGCCGTAGTCCTTGGTTTCTCAGTCCTCCTCCACCGTCAGCCACATTCAGAGAGTCCCGTTTGGTCCCCTGTTCCATCAGTCCCATTCCGACTGGACTTGGTGGTCTCCCGTTAGCTCTGTCCCACCGTCTCAAAGGGTAAAAGCACTCCTCACGGTCCTGACTTCCTTGCTCATGATCTCCCTCCTTATGCTCCTCATCAGGACCTTGGGAGCTCAATCTGGTGCTTCTATATGGGGCTCTGTCATTTTCTCCATCCAATGCCAGGTGAAGGTTCTATGGTGATATGCAAGATATTCATGAGTATGGCAATAGGATCTGGACATTTCTGGCACCCTCTCCTCAGCTGCCCAAGGAACTAGCTGGAGGCATCTTCCTGGACACCTGGGAACCCCTCTAGAGTCAAGTCTCTGCCAACCCTAGAATGGCTCCCTTAATTAAGATATATAATTCCTTGTTCCCATATCCACCCTTCCTATATCCCAACCATCCTATTCCCCCAAGCTCTTCCCATCCTCCACTTCACACTTTTCTCTCCCCATCCTCCCATCCCCCCATCCCACCCCACCCCCAAGTTCCCATTTTTTTTTTCCGGCAATCTTGTCTACTTCCAATATCCAGGAGGATAACTATATGTTTTTCTTTGGATTCACCTTCTTATATATCTTCTCTAGGATTTTTTTTACAAATTATAGGCTCAATGTCCTTTATTTATGGCTAGAAACCAATTATGAGTGAGTACATCCCATGTTCATCTTTTGGGGCCTGGGTTACCTCACTCAGGATGGTGTTTTCTATTTCCATCCATTTGCATGCAAAATTCAAGATGTCATTGTTTTTTACCGCCAAGTAGTACTCTAATATGTATATATTCCACACTTTCTTCATCCATAATAATGTTCTTCTTATGATGTGTGTGCTTGTTTGTTTTGAGAGAAGGTCTATTCTTTAGCCCAGACTTTCCTGAAACATATTCTGTAGTCTAAGCTGGTCTAAGACTCATGGCAAATGTAACTCACCCTCCCAAGTGCCAGGATTCATAGCACGAGCTGCTGTGCCTCACTTTGTGATGACATTTTAAAGAATCTCTTGTATGTATTTAAGTCGATCTCCTATATAGGCCTAGATCATGTATTTCGAGTCACCATCAGGCACCAAAGAACCTTAAGATTGAATTCCCCAAAATATAAATACCAGACTTTTCCCTAGGTAGGCCATCTCCACCCTGGCTGTTCCAAGGACGTGGTGGTGACCCTGAAGTCAGATGTGCCCATCAGTCTGAAGAAGATGACTGTCAAGTGTACGCTTTCCAAGATCGTATTTCAGCTCCCTGCAGACCAGGTCCCTGACTGGGATGACCGCATGCGCACAGTCAAGTGGGTGGATGCGCCCCGAAACACACCAGGGAACTTGACCACAAAACGAAAAGTGAGTATCCAGGGCACATGAAATACAGACCGAGCCCAGTCCACCATGCTTAGATGCCTGATGCTCTCAATTTCAGTGTCTCGTTGTGGAAAAGAAAAAGGTTTGCGTCTGACTTTAGTTCCAAAAGCGGCAGACTAGGTTTCCCATCTGACTTTAGTTCCAAAAGCGGCAGACTAGGTTTCCCTACCCGCCGCCCTCACTAACAATGCGCATAGTCTTAGTTGACAGATCCGCTGCAGTCTTGACAATGGCTCCAGCAAGTTCTTCCTCCTTTTTCTTCAGAAATGCCATTTCCATCAGGTGTCTGGACTTAGAGTAGTTAGACCTTTCAGTTCATGACGGGATCTCATCTTTGGCCCACACATGCCCCTTGCATTCATTCTTTGCCATTTTCTTTTGAATTCCATGATGAATTAACCCATATTCATCAAGGGAACTAGGCCCTGAATACTTGTGTGGCTCTGGTCATTCCATCACCTTGTCTCCCTCCTAGAGGTAATCACCATCCCATCACTCCCTCAATGGATGGCTTGTTGACCTGAGCGTTCTAAAAGGACTGAGGTGAAGCTGGGGTTTTTAACTCTGTTTTTAAGGTTATTTGTAGGTGGAGGCTACTCGTTCATTTCCCGACCGCCCAGACCCAAAATAATCACACAGAAACTATATTAATTGCAACACAGCTCAGCTGTAGCGGGCATGGTCGGTCGGTAATGGGAAATAACCAAACTAGCCGTATATGAAATACTCAGCTTTAATAAAAGGAGAAAATGGGAGAAATTTACAGAGCCAGAGTTCCAGCGAAGAGCAGGGAACCAAGAGAGCAAACCACCAAAACACAGATCTTTTAAAGGTATTTTGTGCCCTGGAGGGGTCACACCCCTCAGACAAGGGATTGGTCAGCTACCCCATCATTCAGCCACTAGCTCGGTCTTCTTATTAACTAACTCTTATATCTTAAATTAACCCATTCCTATTTTATAATTTACCACAAGGCTCATGGTTTACCAGTAAGGTTCCAGGACATCTGTTTCTCTCTCTACATCTCTGTTCAGATTTCCCGCCTGGCTATATTCTGCCCTGTCATAGGCCCAAAGAAGATTCTTTATTAGCCAATGGTAATAAAACATCTTTACAGCATACAGAGGGGAATCCCACATCAGTTATTGTATGTGATCATGGTTACATGTGGCTATTATGAATCTACTTCACTACTGTATACATGCCAGTCTTTTTATCTTTTTCCATGAAAGTTAAAATTTAAAATTTTTCTCTTATGGGCAGCATTTCTGTGCATGTTGGCATCCATGTTTACATTTCTACAAGTGCAGTCACTAAGTCAGGGGACATGTGGAGGTGCTCAGCCTTTCCAAACTCACTATACCAGTTTTCACTCTTACAGCAAAGGAGTTTTGTGAGCCACATCTTTTCCAGCATTGGACTTGTCAGACTTTTGGGAAGTTGGTTGGTTGGTTGGTTGGTTGGTTGGTTGGTTGGTTGGTTTGGTTGTTAGTTAGTTGGTCGGTTGTTGCTTGATTGGTTGGTTGGTTGATTGGTTGGTTGGATGTTGGTCTATTAGATGATCGGTTGGTTGGTTATTTGTGATTTATTGACTGGTTGGTTGGTTAGTTTATGAGATACTGGAGATAAGCCCACAGCCTTGTGAATCTTAAGCAAGGCATTTTGGCTTTTATCATTTGTATAACTTGGAAATTTTCTGATTATGAGCTTTGATTATATTTTTCTAACTACTAATGAGGTTGGATAGCTCTTCATTTGAGCATTGACCATGCAGCCTACCTTTTACATGAATGCTTTTTGTGCCTTTTGCCCACTTTTTAGTTATGGTGCTTATCCTTTGTTTAAGTTCTTATATCTTCAAGAAATTCCATTTGTGTTACGTGTCCATACATATTCTCAACAAATTTACAGCTTGACTTTTTTCTTTTTTTTTTTTGTTTTGTTTTTCGAGACAGGGTTTCTCTGTGGCTTTGGAGCCTGTCCTGGAACTAGCTCTTGTAGACCAGGCTGGTCTCAAACTCACAGAGATCTGCCTGCCTCTGCCTCCCGAGTGCTGGGATTAAAGGCGTGCGCCACCACCGCCCTGCTTGACTTTTTTCCTTATGTTTGCAGGCAGATGGCTGCTTCTTCATTCCCAGACATCCAGACCCAAAATAATCACTCAGAAACTGTATTAATTAAAACACTGCTTAGGCCAGGCGGTGGTGGCGCACGCCTTTAATCCCAGCACTCGGGAGGCAGAGGCAGGCGGATCTCTGTGAGTTCGAGGCCAGCCTGGTCTACAAGAGCTAGTTCCAGGACAGGCTCTAAAAAAGCTGCAGAGAAACCCTGTCTCGAAAAACAAAAAACAAAAACAAAAAACAAAAAACAAAAAACAAAAAACAAAAAAAAAAAAAAAACACTGCTTAGCCTATTAGCTCATGCATATTTCTAGCTAGCGCTTCCATCTTAAATTAACCCATTTCTGTTATTTTATGTTTTACCATGAGGTTGTGGCCTACCGGTAAAGTTCCAGTGTCTGTCTTCTTTGGTGGCTACTTGGCATCTCCCTGACTTCACCTACTCTCTCTATATATCTCTTTCAGCCTGACTATATTCTGCACTGCCATAGACCCAAAGCAACTTCTTTATTAACCTGTGGTAATAAGACATATTCACAGCATACAGAGGGGAATCCCACATCATATGTTTTAAGATCTTTCTTCATTTTCATTCTGAATATGCATGTGTGGTTCAGGGTATGTACATATGAGTGCAGGTGCTCTCAGTAGTCTGAAGAGGGCATCAGATCCCCTGGAGCTATGGTTACGGGTAATGTGAGCCATCCAACATGGGTGCTAGGAACAAAACTCAGATCCTCTGCAAGAGCAGCATTCACTCTTAACCACTAGGTTATCTCTCCAGCCCCTTTATGTTTTGATAAATAAAAGCTATTCTTAAGTTTTTAAAGATTTTTTTATTTTTAGATTATGGATATGTGTTTTGCCAGCTTATATGTATGTGCACCATGTGCCTACAGTGTTCACAGAAACTAGAAGAGGCTATCAGATCAACTAGAGCTGGAGTTACAGGTGGTGAACTGTCAGGGACCAAAGGCCCCAACATAGAAAACTATTTTCTCTCACTGGACCGGTATGGAGGTGTGAGAAATAACCAGACACAGCTTACACCATCATCATGGAAGGGCATCTCAGGCTTCTCCCCATCCTGAAGATCTACCCATGTTTATTATACAAAACATCTCTTATCCCCCAGCCATAACCCAAGGTGGATACCTCATTAATATTCTCTTTCCAGGAGATGCAGGGCTAGGGAAACACCTGCAACTTAGTCATCAGCATTGGCAAACACCTCTCCCCAGGCGATCTACATTTTTAAAAACAATGAAAGGAGCAGTACATCCTGGCCTTTGTTAGGGCAGTGACAGCCTGTCTGCAAGGCTACGTGACCACATCAGGTGGGGGCCTATGGCTTCAGAGCCTGGCTGCCGCACCATATTGAAATATGGGCCTACAGTGAACTGTCATGTGGGTGTTGGAAATTGAAGCTGGGTCCTCCAGAAGAGCAGCCAGTGCTCTTAACCAATGAGCCATCCCTCCAGCATGGAAAATATCCTTAACTTTAATGTGGTCAAAGTTATTAGGTTTTTTTGTTACTTTTATTACTTTTGTATCTTATTTTTAAATTCGTCCCCCACACACATGCTATATTCACCACTCTGCGTAGTTTTAAATCCGAGCTTTTCTTTTGATACTTAAGCCTTTCGTGCATGTGGAAATTCTGTCTGATGTGCAACAAGGCTCTAGTTTCCTTGAGATAACTAGTTTCATTGAGGTAACTACCTTGCCAAGTTTGGTCAGCCCTTCTACTTCCTCGTGAGCTGCTGGGACTCTGTGTCATAGCCCAGTTTTATATGTGCCTGGATCATTTCTGTTCTCTATTCCATTCTGTTGTCAGTTTGTTCATCCCAGAGACACTTTTACATTAGCTTATTTCTGTAGTTCCATAATCAGCCCTGATGTTTGCAGGGAAGTTCCTACTCCATGTTATTTAGTTCTGAGTGTTTTGGTCATTCTTAATCTTTTTTTTTCTCATGTATAATTTTTGGATCCATTTGCCACATATTATTAAAATCCATAATGGAAATGTGGAATTGGATTGCAGCTCTCAGTCACTGGGGGAACAAATGACAATTTTAGAATATTAACTTGTCTTTCCTGTTAACAAGGTGCTTCTCTTTTCTAGGTCTTCTCCAAGACTTGCAAATATCCAGTCATCTAGTAGCAAGAGGGTTTTTCCATTGTTTTCTTTAACGTTTTTGTTCAATTTCTTTTACTTTAAGATTTTTTTACTATGCAGTTATTTAATGCTTTTTAATTTGTTCTTGCATGAATTTTATTAAATTAGTTTTCTTTTCCCTCCAAATTTTATGTATAATTTCAAAAAAAAATTGTCCACATGTTTTTAGATCTGTGGGATTGCTGGTGATGCACCCCTTTAATGATTCCTGTTGTTTGCAGTTTCCTTGATCCATCTCACCGAAAGTTTTCAAACTCTTCACAACTAAACGATTCTGTTGGTCCTTCCCTTTTGCAATTTGTTTTCTGTTTAATTAATACATGTGTTTTTTTTTAACTATCCTTTGTTTTTGTTCTTGTTTTTGTCCTTGTTTTTGTTTCTGAGTCAAGGTCTCTCTACCTAGCCCTGACTATCCTGAAAAATCACTGTGTAGACCAGGCTGGACTCAAACTCACAGAGCACACCTGCCTCTGCCTCCTGTGTGCTGGGATTAAAGGTGTGCGTCACCACGCCCAGCTCCTCTGTCCTCTTTTTTTATTATTTATTTAAAATTTCCACCTCCTCCCATCCTCCCATTTTCCTCCCACTCCCTCCACTATCCCTCTTCCTCTCCAGTCCAAAGAGAAGTCAGGGTTCCCTGCCCTGTGGGAAGTCCAAGGCTCTCCCCCCTCCATCCCGGTTTAGGAAGGTGTGCATCCAAACAGACTAGGCTCCCAAAAAGCCAGTACATGTAGTAGAATCAAAAAGAGACCATCTGACCCAAACCCCATGCCCACGTGGTTCTAATCCTCTCAGTAATTACCTGTTGTTCAGCTGTTCTTTTTCATCCCGACCTATTGAAGGTTTGCCAGTCATGTCTCCCTACGCTGCATTTGTGGGTTCATGCTCGTTTCCACGGGAGATTAAAGTAGTGTGCCATCCCCGGTGTTGCTGTGGGGGGCTGGCTTTGCGCTGCTGAGGATGTGGCTGGCTGCCTTTGTTCCAGGTGATAGAGACAGACCCTGAGCCAGCCCACTCGATAGTCGAAGAAAACTACCGAGAGCTGCGGATCCAGATCAGTGCCAACGTGGACTTTGCGTCGTATCAGTGCCATACGAATGACGTGTTCTTTAAGGAAACACTGGTTTACCAGACCCGAGTATTTGAGTAAGTCTCCGAACGCTTAAGACGACCAGGAAAACTGTCATTAAGGGCTAAACAGTGGCGTTTTAAAGTTCTTTATATCTTTACATAAATATTTTGCATTGTTTACAAAGAAAGTGCTTTGGGCTGGAGAGATGAATCAGAGGTTAAAAGCACTGCCTGCTCTTCTAGAGGTCCTGAGTTTAATTCCCAGCAACCACATAGTGACTCATAGCCATCTATAATGAGATCCGGTGCCCTCTTCTGACCTGCAGGCATACATGGAGGGCAGAATGTTGTATACATAATAAATAAATAAATCTTTTTTTTAAAAAAAAAAAAAAAAAGAAAGCACATTAACTGAGTGCATTCTGATGAAATTGCTTTTAAAAATTACTTTTTAAAAAGATTTTCAGCCAGGCATGGTAATGCACTCTGCAGGAGGCTGAGACCAGAAAATCTTGAGCTCCAATCTATAATCACCTATATAGAAGCAAGACTCTGTCTCAAAATGTGTTTTTTGAGACAGAGTCTCACTAAGTGTTTCTGCCTAGCCTGGAACTCACTATGTAGACCAGGCTAACCTCAAACTCATGGAGACTAGCCTGTCTCTGTCTCTCGAGTACTGGGATTAAAGGTGTGCACGACACCTAGCTGTATTTGTTTTTAGTCATTTTATTTTATATTTGCTTCTTGGCTAACATGTAATAATGTGACATATTTACAGGGTAGAGTGTGCTATTTCAATACAAGCATACAGTATGTAATGACTGGATCTAAATAATTAGAATTTCCATTCCTTAACATGTATCTGGAGGCAGAACCTTCAGACTCCTCTCCCCTAGTTCCTTATAAAGTATATGGGAGGCTTTTGTAGACTGTAGCACACTGACTGACTGCTCTCGCTGCACTGCATTGTAATACCTTTTGTCCGACCTCTCTGTCCATGCCTTCCCTTTGATCCGTCCCAGCTCCCAGTCATCATTACGCTACGCTCTTCTACTTTGAGATTAAATGTATTAACTTCCCATGAGAGAGAGAACACATGATACATGTCTTTCTCTGTCTGTTTTGTTCAGCATGATATCTTCCAGCTCTGTCCATTTTGCTTAAAAGGACAGACTTATAGAAGACAGTAAAGAGGTTTCCCAAAATGAAGCTGAAACTAGACCTACCACGTGACCCAGCTAGCTCACTTCTGGGCATATGTCCAAAGGAAGGACAATCCACATGTCAAGGAGATGTTTGCCTCTCCCGTGTGGACTCTTCATAGCAGCCAGAGCTTCAGCCTGGTTGTCCACTGTCAAATGAATAAAGAAAATGTGACATACTCATGTATGTGCACAAAAGAATATAATTCAGACATTTAAAAAAAAAAACCTTAAGAAATGAAGTGACTTGCCTTTGAAAAACAGTGCAACTGGTACTCAGGCAGGGCAAAAATATGGACAGCACATTCTGAAATCTGGTCCTGATCCACCCACAGGTTTGACCTCATTAACACAGGACATGTGCTGTTAGAATTCAACTGGACCTCGGAAGATACCTGCAAGGCAGTCAGCTTTGCCATGCCAGATCAAGGTAAATTCAATGCCAGATAAACCCCAGGGCTTGACCTGAGTCACCTGTTTATAGAAGGCCAGCTGTGCTGACAGGGCTTTCAAAGTAGTTAAGAGATGGCAGAGCATGGGCTTTGTGGGTTTGCATAGCCGTGTGGGCCTCTTCCCCTCCCGGATTCCTTCCCTCCAGACTGATGGCTCACATCACTTATAACTAGGAATCTTATCTTCCTGTTCTCAACCTGGAAGATTTCAGACCACTTTAAAAACTGTCCTGGAGCTGGAGAAATACCCCAGCAGTGAAGAGCACTGGCTACTTCTTGCAGAGGACTCAGGCTCAGTTCCCAGCATCCCCAAAGTGACTCACAACTGTTACTGAAGTTCCAGATAATCTGACACCCTCTTCTGATCCCTGTAGCACCAGAAATGCATGCGGTGCACATACACACATGCAGAAAAAGCACTCACACACATAAAAATAAATGTTCTTTAAGAAAAAGAAAGAAAGAAAAACTAGTGAAAACTCTGAGTTATTTTTCCAGAAAGAATTTATACCTAGGCCAAAGTGTAAAATTTATACACACAAAGCACTAGCAAAGGGCCCCGCACCTGGCAGGTAAGTAAAGTGTCATTCTTGTTTCAGTTGTGGAGACCCACAGACTGTTCGGATGGGCCCTTATCCATGGACTCCCGCTTTGTAAACCCCTATGTTAGAGCAATGGTTCTCCACAAATTCTGTTCATAGGTCATCACCCTGATGCAGAAAATCCACAAACCCTTTCTTGACCTACCCTCTCTGAGCCAAAAGGAAATAAATCTGAAAACACCATAAAATTAATAGATGTGTTTTTCACGAGTCACCTGGGAAATGAGTTGGTTCCTTTCTACTGCGTCCAGGGTTAAATATACCTGCTAAAACAGATGGGTCCCCAGATGTCAAAGAGGGTCCCTAAGCACTTGTGAGTGGGCTGCCTCCCAGGGCCACTGCAGACTATCCCTTTTTTCTCTATCCTCCCTCAGGCTCCAGTCAGAAAGATCAGCTTAGTCAGGGCACGGGCAGCACCCTGGACAGCGCCTTGGACCACTGGCCGGAAGTCTCTCCATCCCCCTTCTCGGTGGAACCCTCCTCGGGCATTGTGCCTGTTGGGAAGACTCAGAAGATCAAAGTGAAGTTCTCCCCGATGGACATTGGGGAGTTCGAGAGCACCCTGTACTGCCAGTAAGGAAATGTGTTCCCCAAGCCTCTAGCTCTTACCTTCCTCTTCCCTCCCACCACTGTCCTTTCCCACCCTAGTCACCTTGGGGCCCGGGAGTCTAAAAGGGCCAGCCTTTAGAGAACAAGAAGAATGTTATCTAAGCCCTGCTTATCAACTCGCCCATCGCTTCCACCTGCCTACTGCTCCCTTCCTGGCTACGCTCAGTGCTCCACTGAATAAGAGTAATTCTCAACCAGGCATCTTCTACCCTTTAGAGAAAGCTTCCTTCTCCATTCTCTGAGACTCCTCTATCTCATATACAAAGTGCAAGCAGCAATTCTTATAATGTAGAATTATTTGGAATACTAAATGAGCTAATTTAAGCAGAAAACTTGGAGCAATGCCTGGCCCACAGTAAGCACAATAAAATAGATACGAGGGGAATATGGGTTGGTGGAGCTGGTCTGGTTTGGTGTCCAGTGAGAGAAAAATAAGCAAAGGCGTGCATCAGTGCAAGCCCCAGATGTGGGTCTTTCTCCACAGGGGAATTCTTCTGTAAGCCTTGTCCAAGGATGACAGAGACCTACATGCACTGTCAGAGTTTGTGAATTCCGGTTCTCACACTGCAGAGACCTGTGCCACACTAGGGCCACCTCTGCTCGGCCTTGAGGCTGAATCTGTTCGCATGCATCCCAGTCTACAAGGGTCTTAGGATAATTTCTTTTTAGGATTTCCAGGTCCTTCTCTGTAATCTATTAGGTGCCCAGGAGTGGACTCAGAGTGTGAGCACTCCTTTTAGCATCTAACACTGATAGGAGGAAAAAGCTTGGAGCCACATGTAAGTGCACAGAGGGACCCATACTCAGGATCTTCATATGCAAGCCACTCATCCATTTAACATTTAGTGAATATGTACCATGTAGAATTGCCAGTCAAGTCACAAATGATTGCCGGTCAAGAAAAGCCACCTTCTGCTCATGCAGAACTCACATTCTGCTGGACAGAATATCCATTTCCAACCCGCTAAGAAAGCAATAACAGATATAAAATCAAATTAAAATAATTTTGTCATTTCAGAATTCCCAACTTGCCATCAGGTGAGCAAGGCCCTGTTCTGGTCACAAGAGGGCGAAGCGTCCTGCCATTATGCCATTTTGACCTGAAGGAATCAGACTATATCAGTGGTCATCGGCGCAACCCAGAACTCCGAGGACCAGGCGCTGGGCCTCTCGATCCAAACACCCGAGTGATCGAGTTCACTAGTGTGGGAATAGGAGGAAAGAATCTCCAGTGAGTCGTGTGGGTTGGCATTGGCTGAACTCATACCCATCTGTCCTTCTAAAAAACTCAGAGATAGAATTCAGAGAGGCCAGCTATACTGATACCTAGACATGTTTTGATGTCCTGGGGGTTGTTCTAGATATTTAATATAAGAGAACTGGTGCATGAATGAAGCTGGATCCCATGTCCATAATTTTGACAGAGGGGGAGTTTTGGGGTGTGTGTGTGTGTGTGTGTGTGTGTGTGTGTGTGTATTGGTTATGAGCCTAGCCTTTAATGGCTGAGCCATCCTGTAAGAGATGGATTAGCAGTTAAGAGCTCTGCGTGCTCTTCCTGAGTTCAATTTCCAGCAACCACATGGTGGCTCACAATCCTCTGTAATGAGATCTGGTGCCCCCTTGAGGAAGAGACCTGGTCACTTGTCCTCATCAACTTAAACAATGAATAAACAATGAAACCCAATATGGACAAGTTCAATAGAACCACCATATACAGGCTACCCATGCATGCTTCAGCATTGCTAGGACATATATACATATACATGTGTGTGAAATGAAATACATATATATACAGATATATATCTGTATATATGTATAAAGTTGTATTCCCTCACCCCCCACCTTGACCACAGAGCATTTCTTGACACATATGGCCTTGGGAGCATTATCATTCCAAAGTCAAGGACTCCCATTATCCTTTAGATCCTAGGGGGAGGTGGTATTTTTATTTCTACAGCAATGAAGTTCTCAGATCATTTTTGGTTTCTAGGAGGAGACTGTGACAGTTCTACCTAAACTTTCTTGAATTTTTCTAATGCATTCCCTCACTTTCTGCTGTCAATTTTCCCTTTGGCCAGGACCTTTACCATCCTGAACCCGACCAATAGCACCTACTCTTTCTGCTGGACCTCTGAAGAAGCAGAAAGCCTGCAGCACCCTCCAGCCTTTGTGTGCCTTACAGAAAAAGGTGTCATTCATCCTGAAAAGAAAGCAGAGGTGTGTGTGGCTGGGAACCCCGCAATTCTAGCCATCTCTGCATAGCAAATGTGTGAAGAGAGAATACCATTGATAAGAATCATTGATCGACAAGTATTTATTGAGTGGCTATCAAGTACAACCCCAGTAAGAAGATAGATCTGTGTTCTCTTGGATGGTTGTGGGAAAAGCCCCAGTATCTGACAGGATTTTATGTGAATATTAAAGGAGCAGAGGGGAACCAGACATAAATATCTAGGGATCCCTGGGCTTGTGGTATGAGGACGTTAAGAACTATCTATATCTAAAAGATTGGCAGCAGCAAAGGGACATGTCTTTACATTCCCAATGAAAAAGGCAAAAAGTAAGAACAGAGTCCTAATTTGTGACTTGATCCTAAATATCTTCACAATAATATAGGGCAGAGGGTCAGATTTATGTGTGAACTTGACAGTCATGAAATGGAAATTATGAATTCAAATACCTTCTGGTAGTTGGCAAGATGGCTCAGCAAGTAGGGGTGATTGCTGCCAAACTTGAGACCCACATGGTGGATGTAGAAAACCAACCCCCACAAGCCATCCTCTGACCTTCAATGTCTATGCTCGGCACACACACACACTTACATACGTGTGCACACACAGAGATACATAAGTAAGAATAAATTAAAATGCTGGTGTTGGTGCTGGAGAGGCAAGAGTTAATGCTTTCTGCTTTTGCAAAGGACCCAAGTTCAGTTCCTAACACCTATAACAGGCCTATAACTCCAGCTCCAAAGGAATCTGTCACTTCTGGCCTCTGGACACATGTAATCATATGCACATACATAGACACATGCATACACACATAATTTAAAAATAAAATCTTTTAAAAAATATTTAATGCTTTTTATAAGATCACCCAAATGAACAAAGCAAGTAGGAGGGGGGATGATAGGCAGTGAAGGCACCAGGACCCGCTGGCTCTTCCTCTCCTCTGGCAGATGATCACCACACAGACAAATAAACCCAGGGTGGCTTCTTCTCCTACACTTTTCTGAAGACACCAAATTTCTGTATTTCTCTCCATCCTATGTATTGGTAGTAAGCTCATTATTTTTAACCCTTCCCAAACAAAACAAAGCGTATTTGTAGACTCTCTCCTTGGCCTCTACATATTGACAGTTCCCAAAGCCAACTAGTTCAACATAGGCTCCACGAGCTGGGTTCGCCATAGCTGTGGTCCTTCTTGGATGTACTCCTCCACAGCCCATAAATGTGTCAAAGACCCTGCCCAGTTCCTGGAGAGGTAAGTTGCAGCATCTGTCATCCAAGACTTGCTGATGTGGGGTGACAGTAGTGTCCCTGGTGTGACGTATTTCCAGAACATCTTTTCTGCATTATCGTGTCATTGGCATGGACCTTGCCAAATGCTAATTTTCTCCTATTCAATCCTGATTGATCAAGTACAAATTCATGTTAGCCCCCAGGGGAAGCACCTACAGACTTTTCTTCCAGATCTTTCTGTTTCTTTCTAGCAATCTGCTCCATTTTCTCTCTACCAGTCGGTTTCTTCTCATCTTTATTTGTTATGTTTTTGCTCCTTTGTATCTTCACTTAGCAGACAGATTGTGGCATGCCATGACCCAGCTCACCCTCATGGTATGCATCCCCATCAGTGCCACTGCTACCCAGCCCAGTCACTTATTATCTTCTGAATTTCAGAGACAGGCAGAGGAGAGAGAGAGATCTTGTTGCCCTGGTGATGATTTTGAATTGGGCTATATGCCAGATTGTTGACAGACATGTGGATTGTCTTTCTTTGGTATTGGTGCCAGTTCAGTCCACTACAACTGTGTCATCCAAAGAATGGCACAGAGTACAACAGTATAATCAGCAGAGTCTGTGGATGGGATAGATGACTGTTCTCAAAAGGCGGGGAAAACTGGTTGGCATTGCTTGTATAGCCACACCTACTTTAGATGGTAATAACAACCTGGAAAATTGTCACCTCACACTAGTAGGTCTCCAGAAGGACAAGGAAGAAGTGCCTCTCACTGTCCTTCTTTGAATTGTCTTCTTAGATTGTGTTCCAGTTCCTGCCTGCTCACCTGGACATCACAGAAGCATTCTGGACTTTCTGTATCCCAGAACACAATATCTCAGTCCCCTTCCTGCTGGTGGGCAAAACCACAGACCCCCTCATCTCTCTTGACCAGTCACATCTCAACTTCAGCTCTCTCCTCATTGGTAAGATGGTCCAGTCAGTTTTTCACTTTTGAGCTGCCATGACCTTAGGTCATCAAGGATTCCGGGAGCATGCCTCTTGGAGCCTTCCAGAAGAGGTATGTCAGAAAGCCTCTGTCACTTATCAGAGAGCCATAGATAGTTTTCTCTCGATCTCAATTCCATCAGCTGTCTTTGGCAGCCACACCCCAACACCCTGAGAATACCTGGGAGGTTTGTTATAGAGTCACAGAGTCTCCTGGGCAGGTTCCTGTAGGACCTGCATGGACTCTTCATCGTCAGAACCCTGGGTCTTGTACATGTCTCTCCACCTCCAGGCTGTGGGCTGTGTTTGGTTGGTGCCTGGTCTGTTCTACAGTGTTCAGATTCCTCTAACTTCTTTTCATACATTCATTGGGTTCAGAAATTGTTATTGATGGGCTGGCGGGGACTATGGCTTCAGTGGTGGAGTTCTTGGCAAACATGCTTAAAGCCCTGGTTCACTCTCCAATACAGAGGGTAGGGAGATACCAGATTAGCCCAAATACTCCTCCATGGGATGGAATACTCTAAAATAAATCACAAGGTCCTCAGGTTTACATTCTAATCATGGGAAGGAGACTAACAAAACCAAGTAAAATACATAGTTAGGCAGAGGTTGATGCGTGTTATAAGAAAGATTTCACCAGGATAGAAAGAATAGAAATGTAGTAGGTGCTGAGAAGGTAACATTCAAGCAGAGACCTGTGATGTAAAGAAAGCTACCATCAGATGCCTTAGAACTCTATGCGTCTCTCATATAAATATGAGTGGGTGTGTAAAATACAGCTATGGCCAAAGAATTTTTAAGTGATCTGTTAGATGTTTATTTCAACAACATTATTCATGATACTAAGTCAGACAATATAAAGAGTGTAACCCAGGAATGCAATGATGTTGATTTCAGTATAATCATTATGTCAATAATGAAGAACCATACGATTGTGTTAATGTACCAAAAAGTCCTTGCTAAAATTCATCAGAAGTTCCTCCCTATCCCCACTCTCAAAAACCCTCTAGTAATAAAACTAGGGTTATAAAAAAACATAAAGAATTTTAAGCTATAGCAAGAGACCAGCCAACAGTGTCCTGTAATAAATAAGGCCACTGGAGCTGTTGGAATTAAAATGAGTTAGGCAAGAGAACTGAACATTTTCTTAGAGATTGTCACAATCATGAAAAATCAAAAAATAAGTATAATGGGCACTAACTTTAATGGAGAAAGAAAAATGATCTAAGTCGCTGTGGCGGATCACTTTGTATACAGAAAGTCTCAAGAGTCAAGAGAAAGACTACTAGAATCAAGATGACTCGGTAAGCTGGGTGAGAACAATATGCAAAAATCAAGTTTCATCCCTTTTTGCTGTAAATACCTGAAGCTAAAACAAAAATAAAAACTCTATTTACCGCTAACTAAATGTACAATATCCAAAGATAAATCCAATTCTCAAGACCTCTGTGTCAAGAGTTAAGTCACATTAAAATGCTTCCAAATAAGGGCTAAACATTCAGTTAGTTCTTCCAAAATTAAATGCAAATTTAATCAAATTTCAATTAGAATCCAAGCTAGAATTGCACAGGATTCTCAGTTAAATTTTAATGTCAGTTAGACTTGATGTTAGTATAGATGTGTCCCAAGTAATATTTGTTCACATTTATGCTAATAAAAGTTATTTGTGAAATCTGATAGCCTCATTATCCTCAGGATTGAGGAAGGGACTTGAAAAAGATGATCCTAAAGTTTTGTGGAGAAATAAATGTTTTAATCTTAGCCAAAGAAAAAACAAAATAATGATTCAGAATCCTGCATAGGAAAGCCCAGGGTTATCTAAGGTCAGATTCAGAAGAACTCAACACAGAGATTCTTTATGGAGATGCAGGCCCTCAAAGAGAATGAAGGGGCACTCCCATTACAGACCCAAGAAGACATTACAGCTCCTGACTGAGGAGCAAGAGAAGAGAAAGGTATCAGCAGAGTCCCAGCATAGCTGTGGCCAGGTCAGAAAATTCACCCTCTAGAAGGGTCAGTTAGGGAAGAGACATTCCAAAGGGAGCATGGTCACTGGAAAAGCAGAAGGAAGGAAGGAAATGAGGCAGTCCGTGGCTGAGGAGGTCGGGGATACCAAGATGGCTCTGTGATGCCTTCCTCTTGTGTTTGGGGTGTTGCCAACTACAATCTCCTTGACTAGGCAGAGGCCTTAGTTGAGGGCTGGTGTTTCCTCCCCAGGCAGAGAAGCCCGAGAGACAGTGAAGATTATCAACAAGGAGGAGCATGGCTTCAGTTTTGCATTCCAAGATAACTCCCGTTTCTCCGAAGGATTCAACAACAGCCTGACCGTGTGTCCCATGGAAGGCTGGATCCCACCGCTGTCCAGGTGAGTAAAAAACATGAAGTCTTTGGGATGCATGGCAGGGTCCCAGACCTGTCATCTATAAAAATCTCTTCTGGGCCATCAAGATGACTCAGTAGTAAAGGCACTTGCCACCAAACCTGATGACCTGAGTTCAATCCCCAGAACCCACATGGTGGAAGGAAAGAACTAACTCACACAGGTTGTCCTCTGACCTCCACACACACACATACTGTTGATGTATATACATGCATGCACACACACACACAAAACTAAAATAAAAGTAAAACCTCTCCCAACTCTAAGATATATATATATATATATATATATATATATATATATATATATATATATATATAGTTTTATCTCTATCCTGTCTGACTCCCTGGTTTTTCTTTCTTGATAAATTATGAGGCATTGAGAATTCTAACTTTCTTTTAATGTGTGTTTGGGTGCTTTGCCTACATGTTTGTGCACCGTATGTGTGAAATGCTAATGAGGTCAGACGAGGGCATCAGATTCCTTAGGACTGGAGGTACAGACAATGTGAGCTGCCATATGGGTGCTGGGAATTGAACCCTGGTCCTCCGGAATAGCAAGCAGCCAGCGCTCTTAACTGCTGAGCCCTCGTTCTAAATCTCCATCTTAATTTTTTTTTCATGTTCATAGCATTTTCCTCATTGTCTTGTGTGTATGAATCTACAAAACAGTACCTGACTTTGCCTGGAATATCTTTAAAATTCACTTAATTTGGAGTGGTGTTTTTGGTGTCCTTTGCTCAGAGTGTATCCACTAATCCCGTGGACTCTTGTTTTATGAGATTTTCACAGGTTGGACTAGTCAGCTAATCTGCTGTCTTGTCTCTCTATCAGTTTCCCAATTGATATTTTCTTCACACCAAAGCAAGAAGGAGATGTGAACTTTAATTTGATCTGTAATGTAAAGAGGAAAGCCCACCCTCTGACACTCAATATTAAGGCCGAGGGCTACACTATGAATGCAGAGGTCAAGTGCAGGGACCGGACGGGCTCCGCCTTCCTCCTGATGTCCAACCAGGTCAACACCATCAACTTCTACGAGGTAAGGGGTAACAAGGCCCTTACTGTCTCTCTGCTTTGAGCTAGGGGACATGGCACAGGGAATGTGAGATGAATCTTCCTGTCTCAAATACTAGGGAGACAAGACAAATAAATCCATCCCCAGAATTATGTACTCATGATGTGAATGTTTTTACTATTTTTAGAGGATGAATATGGTAGGGAGGGACATGAACACTTGCATTAAGCAAACAGGAAAGGTTTTTCACGGCCGAGAAAGATCTAAGAATTAAATTGCCAACTTACACTCCAGATATAGGAAGACCCCAACACTTGGTGGGCCTTTCTGGAATTCCAGCTCCATTCAGCTAATAACTCTCAGCTTATCAATATCACTCTCTATCCTTATCTCCCAAAGAACACTTCTCCCTAGACAAGGGCGCGATGGTTCCTTCACCACTACTCTGCCCTCCCTCTGTCTCTTAGGTAGAGTTAAATGAATGTGTTCAGTGTGAATTCAACTTCATCAACACTGGCAAGTTCAACTTCAGCTACCAGGCAGAGCTCTCTGGGCCCAAAGCCCTGTTGCAGTACTTGGACTTCACGCCTACAGACAGCAGTGTGGATGTGGGGCAGTCAGAACCTGCCAGCCTGTCTTTCCAACCATATCAGAAGTGTGTCTTGAAGGGCCTGGATCTCAAAATCAAGGTGAGACCATTTAATGGTTTCCAAATGCAGAAAGAATCTATGGTGTGTTGGCCCAGGCGGCTAGTTCCAGCAATTCCTACTGGGTGGTGGTTTCAGAGACAAACTCTGGGACAGAAGCCTCAGCAGTGTCAACTGCAAATGGCCACCCACACACCATGACACCATTGAGACATTAAAATAAGTGGGCGAGCTGAATAGGCAGAGACGTTAAATACACAGTACTCTCCAAGATACGGTATTACATGAAATTTCAAGAACAGTAATGTCAGATAAGGGCATCAGACAGCAGGGACAGCACTGGCAAAACCAACTTTCTCAAAACTCTGGAAATTGACTGTCCAAGAAGCATTTATACCAGGACTACAGATCCATAAACAAAGTGAGGTCTACAGTATTTCCGTTTGCCCTATTCCCACCTTCCACCATCCCCCAGTCTCTGCAGCGAACACACAGACAGGTAACCTCCTAGCTCCTGGAGCAGGAAGAGTGGTCTGCACTGCCTCAAAAGCTCCACTGCAAAGGAGCTGTCATTATTATGCCAATCAAGACCTTCATGTGTGTGCGTGCCCTTGACCCATGAGCCATCGCACCAGTCCCCAGTCTAGAAGTCCAATGGGAATCTCTATTCACAGGACTTATTTCCATCTCAACTGAATCAAAGTTTGGCCTTTGTACACCTGTTTTTCCTTGTAGGACATTTGTCCGGAATAACCAGTAACAGTTGTTGAACAGCTGCAGCCCCCTAAAGTGACAGTTGCACTTGGGGACAAAGGGACAAGTTAGTGGAATGTATGTTTTCAGGGAGCTTTGAAAACCTTCGGCATATTCCCTGGCATCAAGACAGCCATGCATCACATGAACACATGCATATCTTGGGGCTGAGATACTGTTGAGGAAGCCATCAGTTCTTACCACTAGCATTCCATGGTGAGACCAAGAACCGTCAGGAAAGACGGCTCAGTGGCTAAGAGCACTGGCTGCTCTTCCAGAGGACCTGGGTTTGATTCCTGGCACCCCTATGGCAGCTGGAAACTGTCTGTAACCCCTGCCCCAGGGCCTCCACAGGAACTGTATGCATGCGGTACACATCCATATATGCAGTAAAGCATTCACAGATGATAGATAGATGGATGGATGGATGGATGGATGGATGGATGGATGGATGGATGGATGGATAGATAGATAGATAGATAGATAGATAGATAGATAGATAGATAGATAGATAGATAGATAGTTGAGATAGATAGATAGATAGATAGATAGATAGATAGATAGATAGATAGATAGTTGAGATAGATAGATAGATAGATAGATAGATAGATAGATAGACAGACAGAGACTTTGCCCATTTAATCAAGAAAGGAGACCCCCCCTTTATCTGTTATCATCATCATCATTAGTATTAGTATTAGTAGTATTTATGAGACAGGATTTCTCTGTGTACCCTGGCTGTCCTGGAACTAACTCTGTAGATCAGACTGTCCTCAAACTCAAAGAGATCACTCTGCCTCCCAAGTGCTGGGATTAAAGGCATGCACCATCACCACCCAGCTTCCCTTTTATCTTTTATTTACAATCCAATGACAGAACTATATCTAATTGCTACCCTGAAACCCAAGGGAAGGTGAGAAATTGGGCCTTTCACCTTGGCCTACTGGCAACCACAGTCCCACCCTGTATGATAACTAGCCACTTCTGCCATTCACTCTGCCTTCAAGCTGAACCACTGCTGTAGGTGCAGAACAAGAGCCAGTGTGGATTCTGGTTAGAGTTGCTAATTGTAAACAAATAAAGCCAGTCCTATAGAAAGAGACTCTCTGGAGATGGCACCAAGACCTAGAATCTGTAAAATACCAACCACTTTCTTTCTTACCCTGTCTTCCTGCCTCTAACTATAATCTTCTGGTCCATCCCTCCTTGCAGATCAGCCATGGTCCAACATTCGTGTGCAGCATCTTAGGCTGTGCTGTGAGCCCAGCTGTCCATTTCTCCTTCACCAGCCACAACTTTGGGACTTGTTTCCTCTACCAAGCTGGGATGCCCCCATACAAACAAACCCTCGTTGTCACCAACAAAGAAGAAACATCTATGAGGTAAGCAGTCTTCACAGAGAGAACAACTTGAGTCTCTATAAGGACTCCATGCAGGGGAAGTCCTGTCTTCTACTTTCACCTCTGTTGCTGTAATGAAGCTCTCTGACCAAAAGCAGCTTAGGAAAGGAAAGGGTTTCTTTCACCTAGCACATCCAGGTCACAGTCCATCATTGAAGGAATTCAGAGAGGAACTCGGGACAGGAATTGAAGCTAGGACTGCTTGCTACTCGGTTGAGCATCGCCTCCAACCAGGGAACTCACAACCAAGGAAGTACAGCAGAAACCATGGAGAAATGCCGTTTCGCGGCTTACCCTCAGACTCACATTTAGCCCATTCTCTTATAAAGCTCAGGACCACCTGCCCAAGGATGGTGCCACCCACAGTGGGCTGGGCCCTTCTGAATCAGTTAACAGTTCAGGTAATGCCCCATAGACACACCTAAGGACCAACCTGCTAGAGAAACTTACTCAATTGAGAATCTTTTCCAGGTGATTATAGACAGTGTCGCAGTGACAGTTAATGCTAACTAGTTCATTTGACCAAGACAGAAATGGTGGGAAAGGTTCAGCACAGGTGGCATGAATCCTGGGTCTCAGTCTCCACCATTAATATGAATGCTTGGACATCCATGGGCTGCCTGTTAAACATCCTCTTCTTGACTTGTGTCAAATTCCTGCAGCTTCTGTTTTGTTTCCTTGGAAAGAGGTTAGGAGAGTTAAAAACTGAATTGCTCTGCACTAAACAGCAGCTCTGTGCTGAGTCTAAATCTTCCAGATCAAATCCAGGCTGTCTGCATCAGCCCTGTGGAATGTTTTGGTCCAGGTCTCTTTTCAGACCTAATGAGAGAGAATCTGGCTGAGCCACTGACCTGTGTTCATGCACAGATCTCTGTATCAGTCCTGCAGAGAACATTCTGCCATGGAAAAATATAATTATCTTCACTGTCCAATATGATGGCCTTTAGCTATAAGTAGCTTGGTACAACCAAAGAACTGCATTTTAATTTAATTTTAATTGATTTCAGTTACTGTGTGTGTCTTGTCACTACCACATCAAATAGCATAAATCCAAGTTCAAATATTAGCTCTTTGATAGCTGTGACACTGAGCAACTTTGTTTTGTTTTATTCTTTCTGTTTTTGCTGTTGTGGGCAGTATATGGTCTGTTAGTTTTGAGATGAAGTCTCACTGTATGGCCCAGGCTGGCCTCAAACGCACGATCCTCCTATCTCAGACTCCTGAGTACTAGGATCACAGATATGCACCACCATGCAAACATATTTTACATTTTTAAATTCTCTACACCTATCTCCTTGTCTGAAGCAGAAGACCACATCTGGATACTGAGCACAGTGCCCTGGGACTCAGTAACTTCTCACTGCTGTTGCTGTTATTATTTTAAATATTAAATCCCAAGACTATTATTTAGTTTTAAATATTTAAAACCTTATCTAACACGCTGGAGAGATGGTTCAGCGGTTGAGAGCACTTGCTACTCTTGCAGAGGACCTACATTCCATTCTCAGCACCCACATAAACATCTATAACTCATGACCGTCTACAACTCCAGTTCCGGGGCTCTAACACCCTCTTCCGACTTCTGGCATGCACTTGGCATGTGCACATACATGTAGGCAAACACTTACATGCACAAGATAAAAATAAATGCTTTAAATGTCATCTACTTACAGCCCTCCTTTTACGATTTGACATCATCTCTGCCTACTGAAGGCCTTGAGCTCCCAGAGGCCTTGAGTTCCGGGCATCCATTTAGCTGAATTCCTTCTCCAAAAACACATCAGGAAGATATGGCGAAGTTCTGCCGGAAAAGTCTAGGTGCCCTCCTGTCCAGGGGGAGTAGGGCGGAGATGCTCTTTCATCTGACCGCTGAGGGCACCAGGCTGACCCAGTGCACATATGTACACACACAGGCAAGACATACATATAAAAATAAAGACAAGTATTTTTAAATTTTAAATAAATTTAACTTTAAATAGAATAAGTTTAAAAAACAAAACAAAAAAGTGCCTTCATCACTATCTCATCTAATCCCTCCAACAACCCTGTGAAGTAGCTGCTACTACTAACCCCATTTCACAGGCGAGGGAGCAGATCTGAGGGGCCTGAGCAAATTTTCCCAGGTCACGTGGCTAGCTATTGGCAGATCCTGATCCAAACTCTAGAACACGCGCTGCACTCCGCCATGTTCAGTGACTGAAGGGCTGTCCCCTTATGAGAGAGTGTAAGAGACTGAGAGGAATTTTCAAGAAAAAGAGCATCGGTGGATTGAGTGTATGAGCTCTTGGGATTGAGACCTGCTTCCCCCTGCACCTCGGGCAGTGCCTTAGACTGAGCAACTTGACTGTACCTGAAGGAACATGATTGCTGCCATTCCTTCCAGCTCCTTGGTGACTCCCCTGACTCTAGGACAGCAGGACAGAAAATCTGTCACCTTTCAGCCCAGAAAGCACAGGGGACCCATCAGTCCCTCCAGTTCTGCCTTCTTGGTGCTTATACCCCTTCCTTTGGGTCTTCCCCAGCATAGATTGTTTATACACCAACACCCCACACGTCGAGGTGAACTTCAATGTGGACGTGATAAAGCCGGGGAAGACAGTGGAGATCCCAATTACCTTCTACCCTCGAGAAGCTATCAGCTACCGAGAGCTCATCCCCTTTGAAATCAATGGGCTTTCTCAACAGACAGTGGAGATCAAAGGCAAAGGCACAGAAATGAAGGTAAGAGACCATGGGTGAGGCTGCAAAACCCTCCTCCTCCCTCTTCCCAGACTCTTGCCTCCCCACATCCCCTCATCCCTGCTCCCGGGAATGCTCCCCCCAATATCATCTGACTCCACCAAGACAGTGTCCCTGATTGTAGAAGGTGGCAAGGAATTTTTAAACCAGGCTCAATCCCAGCTCTTATTCATACCTAGATTCACTGCACTGGTGACCTCTGTCAACTGCAAGCACCAAAGAAATGGTCTGTATCTTCTTGGAGAAGTGTCACACGCAACATCCCACTGGAGGGCGTGTCTTATGCAGACATAGGGGTCATCTGTGAGCTATCCCTCCTGCTGACCCTCACTGGTGAATGTTCTCAGCCAGCTGTGGGTCCCAGGATTACATTCAGGAATGCCTCCTGCCCCAGTGACCCAGATCTGTAGGAAATGGTCCTGCCCTGATAGTCACCCCTATGTTACTGACATCTGGTAACTATGTCTGGTACGTCTGGTGGAAGTTTTATGTTGTAACAGAAAGTTTAAGAAGCCTGACAAAACTCAAGACTCGTAAGAATGCATAGGATATTTCAACAAATGAGAAATGGGAGGGGTGTGTGGCCGCCTCCCCTCAAGCCACAGGAGCAATAGGACATTACCACCTGGGGTGTCTTGTCAACACAAAGCACGACTCTTGCTCCAAAAAGAATTAGAAATAATTCCTTGTGAGCCAAAAATGAGTGACCAAGGGTTGGTAGCAAGATCTGGGTTAACGTGAGTGACATGGTCCGCTATCCAAGAGGCTGTGTGAGGTTTTTATAGTCAGAACAAAAAGAACTCACAGGTGTGTGTGTGTGTGTGTGTGTGTGTGTGTGTGTGTGTGTGTGCAAGAGAGAGGAAAGAGAGGGAGACAGAGACAGAGAGAGAGAGAAAGACAGTGAGCGAGAGACAGTATGTGTGTGAGAGTGTGTGTGTGAGTGAGAGAGTGTGTGTGTGTGTGTGTCACACATGCACATTGACAAAGATGAGTTGTGCAGAGAGGGGACATCTCTTTTACAGGTTACAGAGGTTCCAGTGCTCCTGTCTTCAGGGCTGGTGCGAGCTAGTAATGAAATGAAGGCTCACTGACCTGAAGTCATGAGGCCATGGAAAGAGGGAGCTGCCCTGGCTTCTAGGGGACACAAAGGTCATGTTCATTTTCCGCACTGACTGACAAAATCTACTCCCTGCTCTTTCTGTTCACCCAGATCTTAGTTCTAGATCCGGCCAACAGGATCGTGAAGTTAGGAGCTGTTCTGCCAGGACAGGTTGTAAAGAAAACTGTTTCCATCATAAACAACAGCCTTGCCCAGCTCACCTTTAACCAGTCCATCCTGTTCTCCATTCCAGAACTCCAGGAAGCCAAGGTCAGTGTAGCAAAATGGATGGGGGCGGGCGGGGGGGAGGCCAGCCAGAGCAAGAAACATAGAGTACCTCATCCCAGGACTCTGTGATGCCCACCATCCATGCAAAGAGGGAAAACTCCTTGTTCCCTTTCTTCATAAATCCAAACTAAACTCCTCATTTTCAATGGGTCAGGGTCCCTAACAGCCCGGTCAGAGCAGCGTTTGGTTGGTTGGTTGGTTTGTTGGTCTCTTTACGGGGTGGGAATAGAACCCAAAATCTTTCACTTAGTGAAAAGTGATCTGCCAGTGAACTTCACCCCCAGATGGCTATATCAAATTGTCCCTTAGTGGGTAACCAGAGTTTTGTTAAAGTGACTTGTCTTGAGCCATTACCTCTGGCTAGCTCCCAAAGTCATGGCATTCTGGAAATCCCCAGGACGGTTTTCTCCCGTGTCCCTTGCCTCACTCCCTGCAGCCTCCTGCAGCCTCGGTGCATTCCTGCCAGCCGCTCCATGCTCTGGACAGAGAGTGTAAGGAGTTGGCTTACTTATGGCAGATTTGGGGTTGCTTCTTACCAGGACTAAGGGGAAAGAGGAAGTCACATAGGAATTTATGCAGTAGCTCCTGAACTTAGAATACAGTCACCCAGGGAACTTTAGAAAATGCAGGTTCCAGATCATCTCCCAAACACTGAATCGGCTGGTCTGGGCAAGTCCTGGGATCTAAGTTTTATTAGTCCCAGTATGTCCTCTTTATTATTTGTGTTGTTAGTTAGCATATAAAATAATAGTTTCATCATGACTTTTTGTTTGTTTACTTGGTTTGGTTTGGTTTGATTTGGTTTTGGTTTTTTGAGACGGGGTTTCTCTGTATACTCCTGGCTGTCCTGGAACTCACTCTGTAGATCAGGCTGGCCTTGAACTCAAAGTGCCGAATTCAGGAGGCTGCCTCTGCCTCCTGAGTTCTGGGATTAAGGGCATGTGCTACCACCCCTGGCTCATTATGACATTTCACACACGTGTGTGTGATTGTACCTTGTTCTTACTTACCATCCCCAACTCTCCTTCCCTATCCCTATTGCCTTCCTCTCCTCGGAGTGTCTCTTCTGCTTTCTTGTCATATGTGTGTGTTTATAGATATTAAATATAGATTTGGCATATGATAAAAAGTATGCAATGTTTTGCAATTTTTCCCCATGATCCTGTCTTGTTCCTGCTCCACTCTCCTATATACTGCTTTCCCTTTGTCTATAGTTCTTTTGCTTCACACATACACATATACATATATCTATACACTATATATATATATATATATATATATATATATATATATAGTTAAATCAGGCTGCATATGAGAGGAAACATGTAATCTTGTATTTCTGAGTCTGGCTTTTTCACTTAACCTGATGCTCTCCCATCAGGGAACATTTGAGAAAGGCTAGATTGATGTTTCTTGTTTCACGTTTCCTGCTACTGTTTCCTCTACCATGGAGGAAGGAAGAATAAAATGCCCAAGAGGAGCTGGAAAATCGGACAGTACAGGAAATTAACATTTGTTGGATCCCTGTCATAAGCCACATATTTTACAGACATGATCTTGCCCTTCATCGAAGGGCAAGTGAAGGGGAGGCTTTGAGTGACTTTATCAGAGATGACCCAGCTGGTAACATATGAGATTTGATCCCTGGGCTGAGAGCCCCAGCAGGAGGCACTGAGGCCTGAGGAGCCTCCCTCCCTTCAGCTTCTGAGTCACATTGTCTCACTGTCTAGGTCATCACCTTGGAGCCCTTCCACAATATCACCCTGAAGCCCAAAGAAGTCTGCAAGCTGGAAATTACCTTTGCCCCCAAGAAGCGCGTCCCTCCTTTCTCTGAGGAAGTGTTCATGGAATGGATGGGACTTCTGCGTCCCCTCTTTCTCCTTAGTGGCTGCTGTCAGGCCCTGGAGATTTCCCTGGACCAGGAGCATCTTCCCTTTGGTCCTGTCGTGTATCAGACGCAATCTACACGGCGCATCCTCATGATGAACACAGGCGATGTGGGTGCAAGGTAGGATGGGCACTGTGTCTCCACCCAAGACCGTAGCAGACATCTGCATCTCTGAATTCTGTCTCTTGCCTCAAATGAAGCATCCCAGTAACAGCTACTCCCATGTTTCTACATGGTAGAAACATTAGTGCAATCCTGGTATATGCCTGTCACATGACTCACCCAGCTCAATCTCAACAACTCTAGGCAGTTTATACTATCGTATAATCTCTGTGATTGAGATACTGAGGCAGGAGGATTTAAAATGCATAGTGATACCCTGTCTTTAAGAAAGAAAGAGAGAGGGAGGGAGAGAGAGGAAAGAAAGAAAGGAAGAAAGAAAGAAAGAAAGGAAGGAAGGAAGGAAGGGAGAAAGAAAGAAAGAAAGAAAGAAAGAAAGAAAGAAAGAAAGAAAGAAAGAAAGGAAGGAAGGAAGGAAGGAAGAGAAAAAGAAAGAAAGAAAGGAAAGAAGGAGGCCAGGCATGGTGGAACACTTTGTATAATTCTAGCACTTGAGGACTGGGAAGCGGAGGCAGCTATTCTGGCTATATATGTCCAAAGCTAGGTTAACCTGGACTATATGAAACCTTGTTTAAAGGAGGAGGGGATGCTGGGGATGTGGCTCAGTGCTAGAGCAATTGCATAGCACATACAAGGCCCTGAGTTCAATTCCCCGCATCACAAAGAAAAAGGAGGAGAAAGGGGTGGAGAGAGAAGAGGAGGGTAGGAAGAGGGGAGAATTATGGGGACAAAATGTGCTCTCTAGGCATCATTCCTATCAGATAGAATTAGAAAAAAACACCAGTAGGACAATTCACAATCTGCTTTAGTATAAATAAAGTGTAAAAACAAAAGATTAACTTTCTCCCAAATCACATATGTATCAGTAAACATGGGTGCAAGGCTGGGAAGGCTTACCTGGAATCAACGCAGTCTCCAGGGTAGGCGCTTTACAGCCTTATTTCACAGATGAAGTGAGGCTTAGGGATTCCACAGCCAGGAAATGAAAAGACAGGACCAGAACCCAGGCTCTTCCCTCTTGGTGCTCATGAGTTGGCATGGCTGTCCAGGCTGCCCACTACACACCCCAGGGGTCCTCACCATATAGACTCAGTGTTATGACACCAAGAGGATGCTACATGGTAGCCCTGATTTGGAAGGACTGTTCTGCACCTTTCATCCCCTGCCTTCTGCCCATACCAAATGCTCGATCACAGGAATGGCCCCATAGGCTCTTGAAGATTCCAGTGCCACCAAGAACAGACATAACTCTCACATAAAGGCTTTGTCACCACCCTTCTGGATCTAAACAGGTAGTGCATGGGACGGTCAAGGCCACTGTCTTAAGGAACTGTGGTCCTAGTCTAGCCACCTGCTAGCTATGCAACCTTGGGGACACATGAACATATTCATATTCATGCATACAATTCCTAGCTGTCAATCATAGACAGTGAGTGCAGCCACTTCTCCCCCCAGTTCAACTCTAAGAGGGAGCAGAGTCCCCTTACCCGAGAGTGATCTTGGCCCATGTTCCCTAACCACCTCTGCTCTGACAGGGCTTCTTCTTCCTAGATCCTAGGGAGTAGTCAGGGTGGGGACCAAGCTGTCAGAAGTCCTGGTGATGTCTTTTATTTGCATACCCTCAGAATATTAACATAATATCTCTCTTGTCCTCTTCTGTCTCGGAAAAGATTTAAGTGGGATGTGAAGAAATTGAAGCCTCACTTCTCCATCACCCCTGAAGAAGGTTACATCACCTCAGGCATGGAGGTTGCTTTAGAAGTAACCTACCATCCCACTGAGATAGGAAAGGAAAGTCTCTATAAAAACATTCCCTGCTTCATCCAGGGAGGAAATCCTCTGTCCCTCACCCTGTCTGGAATCTGCGTGGGACCACCTGCAATCAAAGAGGCAAGTAAGCATTGGCCAGGGATGGGCTAAAGGCGGAAGTAAGCCCAACGAAGGAATTCAGTCCTCAACAACTGTATAGAATATTCAGTACAGTTCCTCCCTGCCACAGGGACTTTGCACATACCATATCCACTGATTGAATAATCTTTCTTCCCTCTTCGTTAACTTATTTCATGTTCTTTCTTCAGCTTGTGGTACAAGCATTACACCCTCAAGGCAGCCTCAAGGAGACCATCTAGATAAAATTCTGTTATGAGAACTGTGATCAGGGACTAGAGCATAACTCAGTCAGTGAAGTGCTTGCCACACAAGCATTCTGATCCTTCGTCTGGAGCAGGAGGGCTTGGAGTCTCGAGTAGAAGAATGACATTATTTGACTTGTGCTTAATGGAGTCAAACCAGATGTTGGCAGATGTCAGAGGGAGAGAGACTAACGAGAAGCACTTCCCAGAGATGAGGGGAGACATGGCGTTGGCTTGGATGGTACAACGGGCACAGGGGATAGTGGAAGGTGGATATTTTACAGCTCATAAATTCAGCTAGGCCAGCTTGTCAGGGAGCTTCAGGGATCCAGCTGTCTCCGTCCCCTCAGTGCTGGAGCTACAGACAGACCCTGCCACACTGGTTTTTACATGGATGCTAGGAATTGAACTCAGGGCCTCATGTCTGCCCTGAGATGATTTGACTGACAGTGTGTGCCCAGCCACTACACCGTGCAATTGTGTACGGCTGTAATGAAAAACGAAGCCATGACTTTTGCAGGAAAATGTATGCAACTCAAAATCATATGTTTAATGAAGTAAGCCAGACTGAGAAAGACAAGTAGAATATGTTTTCGCTCATATTTGAAACCAGATTCAAAATTACATGTGTGTGTATGTGTGTGTCTATGTATGGGGTGGGGGGGGACACATGGAGCTGGAAAGAAGGAAACCAAAACTATCTGTTGAATGAATGATGAATGAGGGGAAAGGAGATTGTCCACTGGGATTCACTGTGGGAAACGCTGTTAAAAGCTCTCCACACACACACACACACACACACACACACACACACAGCTCTGGCCCCTGGAAGACGTTTAGAGGAGAGGACATGAAAGGTGATTGTTCCGCTTCCCCCCAGGTGGTGAATTTCAACTGCCAGGTGCGCTCCAGGCACACGCAAACCATCCTGCTCTCAAACCGTACCAACCAGACCTGGAATCTGCACCCCATCTTTGAGGGCGAGCACTGGGAGGGGCCCGAGTTCATCACCCTGGAGGCCCATCAGCAAAACAAGCCCTATGAGATCACTTACAAGCCCCGCACCATGAATCTGGAGAACCGCAAGCACCAGGTAAACTGAGGCCTCCCGCCTGCTTTCTGGTACAGGGGAAGCAAGGAGCTGTGTAGACAGGGGCCAGACGATAGTTTTAGAGCTCCGAGTTGGAAGAATACTCAAGTGAGGAGTGAGTACCAGATCCTGGAACAATGGGGAGCTGTGGCAGTTGTCAGGTAGTGGCACCCCCGTTGCCTGTTTCTCTTAGAATTCAGCAGCTCAGTCCTGAAATGAAGTCCTAGACCATGCATCAAGAAATTCATATTTAGTTTAAGCGCATCAGAAACATCATGGTATCTGTAATAAAAATCAGAAGAGGGCCAGTGAGATGGCTCAATGGGTAAATGTGCCAGCCACCAAGCCTTGCAAAAGAGCAATCCCCAGGACCAACATGTTGGAAGCAGACAAGTGATTCTTACAAGTTGTCCTCTGAGTTCCACACATGTGATGCCACATGTGTGTATGTACACATACACACGAATGAATGAATGAATGAATGAATGAATGAATGAAATGAAATGAAAATATTATCTGAGGGCCAGAGAGAGATGGCTCAACAGTTAAAAGCACTTGCTATTCTTTCAGAGGACTTGAGCTCGCTTCCCGATACCTATGTTGGGTGACTTGCAACCACCTGTAATTCCAGTTTCAGGGGACTCCATGCCCTCCCTGGCCTCTGTAGGCCCTATACTCACATGCACATGCCCGCACAGAGATGTATAAATAAAAATGATAAAAATAAATCTTTTTGAAATGCAATTTTAAAAATTAGGCAGGGTAGTAGTGACATATGCCTTTAATCCCAGCACTTGGAGGGCAGAGGCAGGTGGATCTCCTGGTTTGAGGCCAGCCTGGTCTATGTAGTGAGTTCCAGGACAGCCAGGGTGACGTAGAGAAAAGGAAAGCAGCTGGTCTCTGCGCTTCGAAGCAAATGATATTTTCCTCAGTCTTCACTATCTATCCAATATGACGAGTTGCTGCTTCTGTGAGAGACCCTGTCTTTTTTTTTTTCTTTCTTCTTTTTTTTGGAACCTGTCCTGGAACTAGCTCTTGTAGAACAGGTTGGCCTCAAACTCATAGAGATCTGCCTGCCTCTGCCTCCCAAGCACTGAGACTAAAGTGTGCCACCACTGCCCGGCGAGAGACCCTGTCTTAAAGGATTATTGTGGGCAGCAATAAAGGAAGATATGCAGCATCCTTTCGTGGCTTCCAAGTGGCTGCACATGGGTTCACTCTACACACACACACACACACACACACACACACACACACACAAGTTAAAATTTTAAAGTAAAAGTGTTTGATTTACTTTACCCTCCAGGTCAGGCAGGAGTTTCTGTGTCATTCTGACATGTCTCTTCTTCTTCCAAGGGCACTCTCTTTTTCCCCCTCCCGGATGGGACTGGCTGGCTGTATGGCCTGCACGGGACTGCCGAGCTCCCCAAAGCTGTTGCCAATATCTACCGTGAGGTTCCGTGTAAGACTCCCTATGTTGAGCTCCTGCCAATCAGCAATTGGCTGAACAAGCCCCAGAGGTGAGGGAGTGGGGCGGGCACTCAGGGAAGGGGGACAGATGGCCTCCACCACCCAGCTTGGTCCTTCCTCTGCCCAGAGTTTACAGAGAATTTCAGGCTGGGGCAGTCAGGAACTTAGTCCTCTGTGTAGCCAGATGTCTCCTGGACATGAACCCAGTCATCTTGTTCAGTGCTGATTCTTAGAGACTGTAGGGCACTGCCTCCCACAAAATACATGCCCAATAAATAGTAGTTCTGATAATCCTAACGGTTATCGTCTTTGTTATTGTTGAGTGGCTTATAGCCTGAGCCTAGCTATAAATCTAGAAAGGCCCTCAAACTGTGCTTACAAGCAGAAGGTAGAGAGGGATGCAAGAGCCAGCAGAAAGCAAGAGCAAGTAGCCTCGTCCTTTTCTTCCACAGAGAAGAAATGGAGGCTGGAAGTGTATCTTCCTGACGACCGCCTGCTTAGCATTGTAGACTAAAGCTCAGATCTAAGTCTGAACCCCAGTTTTGCCAATAGCCACGTATGTTGTCTGAGCAAGTTATCATCCTTCTTTGGGCCTCTGTTTCCCCTTCCATAAAGTGGAGGTGTTAATGAAACGAACCTCCTCTAGACATGACAGCTGGATATCTGAAAACAACACGGAGAAGGAACTACTGGGTACCTAGCTCAATAAATGGCAGTTGCTGTTAGTGACAGAATGAAGACTAGAACCAGAGTTCCACACAATCTCCGTTAAAGGCAGAAGTAGCTTTCCTTTAGACACAGCCTCTTTCCTTCCCGCCTTTGGACAGCCTCGCGCCAGTGTCTCTCATCATTTCTCCTTGTCTCTCTCCTCTCTTGTCCTGCGCCAGATTCCGGGTCATTGTGGAAATATTGAAACCGGAGAGACCAGACTTAAGTGTCACTCTGAAGGGCCTTGATTACATCGACGTACTATCTGGCTCCAAGAAAGACTACAAGCTAAACTTCTTTTCCCACAAGGAGGGGCTGTACACTGCAAAGGTATCTTCGCATCAAAGGCACTTCCCAAGCCCCTGGGACCCTAGGGTGTTAGAGAACGGCAAATGCTATCCTCCAGGCACCGTCCCCAAGCACCGAAGCGTTCACTCTGTGCTAGCTTGCCTAATCCGTTCATTTGTTTCATAGGTATCCATTGAGTGCACACTCTCAATAGGCCACACTCTGTGCAAAGTGCTGGTGGCACAGCAATGGCCAAAGCCAGGCGCAGCCTCTATTCTTATGAAGCACAGTCTAATGGAGGGAAACAAACATTATTCTGCCGATACATAATTTTTTAATAAAATGCGTGCTTTGAAAAGTAGGAGAGTATATGTGAAATTTGTAGCTCACAGGAGAGGTCAGGATTGAAGGCTTGCGTGTTGTTTGTTTATAGACAGTCTCTGAAGTTATCGTTAATAATGGAATCACCAAGGGAAAGATTTTAAAGTATAAAACTAGACAAGGTCTTTAGAAGGATGTATATAAAAGCCAGGCTGTATAAATAAAATTGCCACCCAATAATAACAAGATTGACATTCTGATGTATTAAGAAGAGCAAACGCTTGGATAGAGTCTACTTCACAAGAGCAACCGTATGAAATCCAGGCACAGTGGCACATACCTGACATCCTAGCACTCAAGAGTGTGAGGCCTGCCTCTGGAGTTCTGTGCTAACCTGAGCAACAAGAGACCCTGTCTCAAAAGAAATGTGTTTTAAGTTGCTATATATGAACGACCACAAGCACAACGGGCCAACATTCCCATTCTCCCTGGAGAGTTCCGACAGATGAGCAGAATATCAGCTGTAGGGAGAGGCTACTTAGTGCTTTCAGGGTGAGCTCTGAGGTCACCCCATGCAGGATACCTCTTTGCACATGACCTTGAGCAAGACACTGAGCTTAGCTACACTTCCATTCCCTCCTCTGTGAAGGGTGAGGCCATTGCTGACACACTTTGAGGGTCGTGTAGCCTGGCATAGACTAACCCCAGTGAGCATTAGATGCTGTCTGTCATTGTCGTTCTCACTAACTGCTCTGGCCGCAACAGCAGTAGGCGTGAACGCCATTCCAGCTTGAAGGTCTGAAGATCTCACTTGTTCTCTGGGGTTGCCTGATTGTCCCCACTGGTAAAATTCTGTCAATGGACCAAGCTGCTCTAGTGTCTTCTAAAGTGAACCGAGATTCTTACATCATCTCTCACCTGCAAAAAGCCAGACTACAGTTCCAAAAGAGAAAGACTGCCTAGCAGGGATCAGACTGACTGGCCATACTACCCCAGTATGTGTGCTCCATGTGCCCAGCAAGGCTCCCAGATATCAGGAGACGCTGAGTGTGCACAGAGGACCCTGTGCTAATGTCTCCTCTCCCCATTTCCTTCTATCCTCCCTGTGAACACAGGTGATCTTCCGGAACGAGGTAACCAATGAGTTCCTGTACTACACTGTGAGTTTCAGGGTCATCCCTTCTGGCATTATAAAAACCATCCAGATGACAAGCTCAGTCCGCCAGAGTGTGTCAGCCTCCATCAAGTTGGAGAATCCCCTGCCCTATTCTGTGACCTTCTCTACAGAGTGCAAGCTGAATGACATCAACCTACCCTCCCAGTTTGCTGTACCTGCAAACTCTGAGGTAAGGACCTGACTGCCAGGGGACTCTTGAGGGCTAGGACAGAGGTTTCTACCCATAGGGCCTCTGGGTCTATGTTCTTGCAATGCTTGAGTGTGGGCTGATAGAGGGCAAGAAAAATGGCAGGAATAGTCAGCCTTGTGTTCCTTTCTTCTATAGTCAAAGTCTTCATGAGAACTAGGGACACTTAGCTTTGGTATGAACAGGTAGAATGGACTACTTTCTATTTTCTTTGTCTATTGATTGTTTGAGTTGTTCAAACTAAAGGGGAAACATCTTTTTTTCTAATTATAGAAGTATCATAGAGCCAGGTGGTGGTGGCACACACCTTTAATCCCAGCATATGGGAGGCAGAGGCAGGTGGATCTCTGTGAGTTTAAGGCCACCCTGGTCTACAGAGCAAGTTCCAGGACAGGCTCCAAAGCTACACAGAGAAACCCTGTCTCAAAAAAAAAAACAAAAACAAACAAACAAACAAACAAAAGTATCATAGAGCTAGAAGTGTACCTTAGTTGCAGAATACTTGCCCAACATGCATGGGGTATTCTGGGTTCAATCCCTAGACCATGGATCTTAGTGTGAAAAAGAAAGCAAAGTGTATAAAGTATCAGAATAAAACACACACACACATACACATACATACATATACACATGCACTACATACACATTTATATGCAAATACATGTACACACACATACACATGCTTGTACACTTGTTGCTTATACTTGCTTCTGTGCAGAGTGTTCTGAAGAGGCATGCAAGAACGTCCAACCATAGTAAAGAGGACATGGTCAGGAATTATGAACCAAGAGGAAGACGAGCTTTCCTTTTTATTTGTTTTCTCAGTTTATCGTTCCAAAACTCACTGTCTGGCTGGAGAGATGGCTCAGAGGTTAAGAGCATTGCCTGCTCTTCCAAAGGGCCTGAGTTTGGTTCCCAGCAACCACATGGTGGCTCACAACCATCTGTAATGAGGTCTGGTGCCCTCTTCTGGCCTGCAGGCATACATACAGACAGAATATTGTATACATAATAAATAAATAAAATATTAAAAAAATAAAAAAAACTCACTGTCTGAATTCTCCCTTCCCTGCCTTCCCACCCTTGTCCAGTTCTGCCTGTCCCCTCCACACTACTCCGTCTCTTCCCTCATCTCCAGGATCTAGGTTAGTTTTCTCCACTCTGCTGCTCACTGTTAGCAGGCAGGATTGTATCCATCCTTTGTCTCCTGTGTCTTTGCTGGGATCAAGTAATCACTATTCTCAAAGATTTCTCTCCAAGCCAGGCTGTTTCAGAAGGGGGCTTCAGCCAGACAGTCAGTTTTTATTGGTGTTTTGCTTTAAGTTGGGTTTGGGCTGACTTCTTTGAGCCAGGGTTTCACTGTGCCACCCAGAATGGCCTCAAACTCAAGATTCTATTTCTGTTTGAGCCTTCAGCTAGTCTCTACTGCCCCCACTAGGTTAATCTTATTACAACAACTTGTAGTTAAACTGAAACCACTCCTCCAGCTTCTGCTGGGATGTCCCACTAGGCTTTCCACCTCAATCCAGCAGTGATCTGCACTCTTTGGCTCTCAGGGCTGATGCTCCCCCACCATGCAGGAGCTAATATTACACCAGGCTCATCGCTAGTGGTACTTTGGCTCCACCTACTCACATTTGAGTTTGAGGTCACCCCCACACTTGCTTTCATTATAGATGTTAGCTTGGTGTTATTTTGAGCCTAGCTGATGGGGGGGAAGGGGAGGAGGGCCAGATAGAACAGGTATTTGAAGAGAGTCTAAACAATGTTGTACTACTGTTATCCTCTTACCCTAAACCTAGAGAACTGGTTTCTATGTATAACGTGAGTCAGAGTTTCACTTTGCTTTCCAAGTCAATATGAATTGTCTCTAACTAACTAAAATTCTGGTTTTAAACTGAGCACATGCCTGTAATCCCAGCACTCCAGAGGGATGGGAAAGAGGATCAGAAGTTGAAGATCATCCTTAGCTACGTATTGAGTTTGAGATCAACTTGAGCTACTTAAAACCCTATCTCCAAAAAAACAAAAAAACAAACAAAAAAAACCTACTGCTCTGCAGCAACATGTATAAGATAAACCAAGCTCATCCACCCTTGGGTCTGTTCTAGCTCCTCTAGGATAAAATTATTTCTGTTCGCCGGGCGGTGGTGGCACACGCCTTTAATCCCAGCACTCAGGAGGCAGAGGCAGGCGGATCTCTGCGTTCGAGGCCAGCCTGGTCTACAAGAGCTAGTTCCAGGACAGGCCCTAGAAACTACAGGGAAACCCTGTCTCGAAAAACCAAAAAAAAAAAAATTATTTCTGTTCTCATGAGAATACTTCTGTGTTTTATTAACATATACTTAGATAAGGGTTGGTTGACATCAGGTAAAGCTGTCAGTTCAACTCTAGTGATAGCTTACATTCTTGTTGTTATTCAGAAATCCGTCTGCTATTCTTGACTCTTCTATGTAAATTTTGAAGCCACATTGCTCAGAAGAAATAAAGAAAAATAAAGCGAATGCTGGATTTTGAATGGAATTCCATTATCTGTTATCTGCCAATCCATAACAAGTTACTCTCAAACTTAGCATCTTGTCCAGCGACAAATGCTCTCTCTCTGCACAGTCAGGACTCCAGCTGTGGCAGCTTGGCTGGGCCATCATTGCTGGGGGTGGGGTGCTGTGTCTCATGAGGTTCCAGGCAGGCAGGCAGGCAGTCAACCAGGCACCTAGTCATCCCCGGCCCCTGCACCTGAGACTAGATAATCTGCTTCCAGACCCAGGCACGGGGTTGCTGGAAAGGTTTTTAAGCTCCCTGTTGGCAGTTGACTGGACCTCAGTCATTATGTGGACCACCCCCCTAGAGCATTTTCCAACATGGCTTACTTCTCTAGAGTAAAGATGTAAGGAAAAGAGACTAGCTTTCGCAAGGGAGAAAGGCATGCACACAACCGAAGCCTGCAGACTTATGCTTTCTCTGCCTCATCTCAGGAGTGACATGCTTGCGCTTTACCACGCCCTCTCCCTAGAATTTCTTTAAGTTAGGAAACAACTGGAAGAGCTAGGAATTAAACCTGAGCCTGTGCATCCTTGGAACACTCTGTCATACTGAACTACAGACTGTTTCCCCATACCCCTAACTCCTGCCGTGGGACAGGTTCTCACTAAATTACTCAGGCTCACCTGGAACTCACCCTCTAACCCAGGCAGGTCTTGACCTTGTGCTCTGCCTATCTTGGGCTCTCAACTACCTAGAGTTATAAGACTGCATCACCGGTTTTGACTACTGATGGTTTGTTTGGTTTTTGTTTTTGCTTTATTTTTTCATTACAGGATTTCTCTATGTAGCCCTGGAACTCTCTATAGACCAGACTGGTCTCAAACTCAGCATTTCCCCTGCCTCTGTCCTAAGTTCTGGGATGAAAGGTGTGTACCACCGCTGCCCGGCTAGGAACATCTGTTCTTACGGACTCTTTTCTACACGCAAACAGCAAAGTTGCTCAGTGGGTAGGGTTCTTGCACACAGGCCTGACAACTTGAGTTTGATCCTTGGGTCGCACAAGGTAGCTGGAGAGAACCAACTCCAGAAATCTGCCCTCTAACCAAGTGTATATGTGCGCGCACACACAGTAAACTAATTTTTAATAAGCAAGTACGAGATTTATGCATTTTTTTCAGAACTCCTTTCTTCCACTTACACAATCAACACCTCTCATTTTATAATTCTGCCCCGTTCTTTTGTGGCTGTATAACATTCTACTGAGATGGGAAAACCCCAAGTCATCAAGCCAATCCCCTACTGGCAGTGCTTTTGAGTCCTTCTCTCTTTGCTGTTATAAACAATACCTTTGGTTCTTGTTTCATTTTGTGAGTGTAGGCAAAAGAGAATGTTTCTCCTCAAGCAGAGATGGAACCCAGGAAGTTGACTATGTGCAAAGAAGGGGCTGCCTGACCTTTACCTGCTGCTGATTTCCATAAATGTGCTTTCCCCGACAGGGGCCAACACCTGTTTCTCAGATTCAGAAAGATTTGGGATGGAGAAATACCTGGAATAGAGAAAGCCAGATGAGGGAGAAAACGGAGAGAAAATGGGCTAACCTGGGTTGAAGTTCCCAGGCTCAGGGTCAGCTTCAGTATTTGTCTCTGAAGCGTTATTTTTGCCACCACCTGCTTCAACGGTCTGAGACAGGTCACTTGGTGGGAGAGGATGAATCAAACTTCCAGCATGACAAGAGCCTCGGTCTTCTCTTCCAGGGAACATTCTCATTTGAATTTCAGCCCCTGAAAGCTGGAGAAACTTTCGGGAGACTGACCCTGCACAACAGTGATTTGGGTTACTACCAGTATGAGCTTGCTCTGAAGGCCTTGCCTGCACCTCCTGAGAAACCTGTCCACTTCCAGACTGTTCTTGGCAGCAACCAAAGCATTTTAGCAAAGTTCACCAATTATACCCGACAGAAGACAGAGTACTACTGCAGGGTGAGTGGAAGGCGGAGTGAGCGGACAGATGCAGGGTGAGCGGACGGACGGCAGGGTGAGCAGACAGACGGCAGGCGGGGTGAGCAGACAGTGGGGTGAATGGACGGTGGGGTGAGTGTACAGCATGGTAAACGAACAACAGGGTAAGCAGACGGCAGGGTGGGGTGAGAAGACTGTGGGGTGAGCGGACTTCGGGGTGAGCAGACGGCGGGGTGAGTAGACAGCAGGGTGAGCAGACTCAGGTTAATTTATTTAATTTCTCTAACTATACATGGAGATAATAGCCCTGTCTCAGCCTTTTCCTGTTTCTATAAATTAAAATCACAGACTGGATAATTTATAAAATGAATAAATAATTAAAAGTTTATTCAGCTCACAATTCGGAAGCTGAGTGGTTCAAGATCAAAGGGCTACATCTGGTAAGCCCCCTGGCTGGTAAGTACTCCCTTGAGGAGTCCCAAAGTCATAAGGGGTGAATCTATGGTGGCGGAGGAAGCAACTGGCTTTTATAAATAGATATACTCTCAAGCCATTAGCCTGACAATCTGCTAATCCGTGGGTGGATTCACTCATACAAGAGGGCTGCCCTCATGATCCCACATCTTTAATACCTCACCAAAGAGATTCATTTCAACGTGAGTTTTAGTGATAACATCCAAACCAAAGCAGCCTGCAGCCTGCAGCCTGCAACCTCACAGGAGTACCATGAGCATTTACAAGCATGCACTGTATCTGCAAAGCCTCCCCCTTAGGACCTAGCCCATAGCAAGCATTTCCATTATCCATTAGCCATTATAACAGTTAGAATGTACGGCAGAAAACGTAAATAACAGCAAACAGAAATGAGTGCCTCTCACAACAGTCTGGATGTGAGCCGTCTGGTCCAGAATGGTGTCTCCGTGACCTCAGCCACCCAGACTCTTTCTTTCCCAGTACTGAAGCAACATGGATTACCATGACATTCATACAGGGAAGAGAAGTTACATACAACACTTCTCCCAATGCCCCCGTGCAACCAGATTTCACAAGACTAAGCTGAGCCACAAGGGGAACTAGGAAGAGGAGCTTTTGAAATGGATGATCATGTCCCCAGTGAAAATCAGGAATCCATGGTTATAACAAGAAGCATCGGCCTCTTGACTATCATATCAATCCAAAGAGACCAGGTTATATGTAGTAGTAACCACCCTGAGATGTGGGTGTTGGTGTCTCAAAAAGAAAAGAAAAGGTTTATTTCTTGCTTGTGCTGTCTATCCAGTAAGGGGCCATAGGAGACCCTGTTTATCATAGGCACTTGGGGGAGTCTGCTGACAATCTTATCTCAAATGCTTCTGGCCATAGCATTCAAGGGCTGAAAAGACCCTGGTGGGACTCACGGACACTTAAATGTTCTAGGATACGAATGGCACCTTTTAGTTTTTGTTCAAGCCCGAATGCCCCATCTTCCATGTGATTGAAAGGAGAGAAAAACTAGGTACGGAGCACTGTCCCAGTTCTCCACACCAGCATCATCTAGCTGGACGTCTTAAGGCACATTATTAACGTCCCTTAGTAACAAGGTTGGGATAGTAATGAGTGATACTTACCTGCAAAGACCTCAGCTCCATAGTCTATAGGATATCACATTACAGCCTGCCCAGCCTCACACACACATAAGTCCTTTAATGTCAGAGTGGAAGGGCTCAGCCTGGGCTCCTGGTAGTCTCTTTAGGATCCTGTGTGAGTCAAGGTACTGTTTTCCTTTCAGACGGACTGTCCTGACTTCCACACGGAAAGAGTCATTAACGCAGCCCCAGGAGCCCAGGGCGGCACTGAGGTCAGCGTGGAAGTCTTCTTTGAGCCCAGCCACCTGGGTGAGACCAAAGGCATCCTGAGCCTGTCGTCACTCATAGGTGGTGAATATATCATCCCACTCTTCGGAATTGCCCTGCCTCCCAAGCCCCAAGGCCCCTTCCTGATCAGAGCCGGGTACAACATTGTCATCCCCTTCAAGAACGTCTTCTTGCATGCGGCAAACTTCTCCTTCATCGTGGAGAACCCAGCCTTCAGCATCCGGGCTGTGGAGGCCGTGCGGCCCAAGAAGATCAACAACATCACAGTCTACTTTGAGGGGAACCCATCAGGCAGTAAAACCCCTATCACCACCAAGCTGATTGTCACCTGCCCTCAGTGCGAAGGCACTGAATCCGGAATCAAATGGGTTTATTATCTGAAGGGGATCACCCCGTAAGTCAAAACTTTATCAGCTCATGCCATCTTCTCAGGCCACGAGCCGTGTACTGTGCTGTCCTAGCAAAGACTAGAGAAGAATATGGGGCTTTCTCAAGAACTTTCTTATATGTGTTCAGTTATAGAGGAAGTTATTCCTATATTATGTTTGACAAATATGGATAGGAAATTTATGTTCCGCATTAACACTTATAGTGACACATAACGACCTACAGCTGGGCGAAATGAATCAGTGGCAGGCCCTATAGTTGTGCTTCCCACAGCTAAACGCTATGCCATGGTTCCAGTTCGTCAGGAGACACGGGTGTCCCGCTCGTGATCTTCACACAGCACTTACGAGTGGCCAGCGGAGGGGACTCCTGCTTCTCCTTCAGATGTCATCAGCCCCAGATATGACTGACTCTATTTTGATGTGATATCATTTCTGCTTCCTCTTAAAAGCTAAAGAAGTCGTCGTCTACGGAGTGATGAACAGGTCACATGAGGACAACTCAGGGATGCTGTCCCTTACTGTTTCTCTTGTGTTCTATTCCATCAGCCTCCAGATCTCATTTCTGTTCACAGCAGGAGGTCAGTCCTCACTGGGCTTTGGATCCCGGAGAATGCCAATGAAGACCCCACCTCTGTCTTTCTCCCCAGCCCTGAGTACGGCAGTCAGCTGGAGGTCACTGGCTCTCTGTTCATCTCTACACACAGCTGCCTAATTCTCACCCAAAACCTACCCTCCCCCAAATGCTGATTGAGTTGGGCTGGAGTGGAGTGAGATTGCCGTGTAGTCTTATGATATGAATGTAAACACTCATAACCACAGAGTGAGAACCAGGGCCCCACAGCAGGCACAGCCATCCCTTTGTGTTACTTCATCTCAGTCAGGAATCCCTCCCTGGTAAGGATCTTACCCCAGTTTTGTATGTTGAAACTGCAACTATGTCACATGCTCTTAAAAGGTGGCTGTCTAGGTGTCTTTCCTGCCCACAGGAAGCTCCACCTGCACAGAGACGTGGAGCACCTGCCTCAACCCAAAGACCTGACCCCATACCCACCTCTTTACCCCGGGGCTTCATAGTGTATATTAATAGGACCACTGACCTACAGGGGCCATGTGTTAAATCAATATGGTTACACACTAGCTCTGAAGTAGATTTGCTTCTACAGACACTAACCTCTCACTAAGTGTCCCCCTGCTTCCACCTCTTTCCCTTTTCTTATCCCAGGGAGCCCACCAGCGAGAAAGAGGAAGTAAAAAAGCAGATTGTCTCTAAAGAACGAAGTCCTTAAAGAAGAAGATGTGTGAACGGTCCCAGGACCTCGCCCGGGAGTAGCATCTGGGAAGCTGCTAAAGACCCACATTCTCAGTATCTGTGGAATACAGTCCAGCAATCTGCTTTTCAATATGCCCAGTACCTATTACAAGCTTGGAGGGGAGAGTCTAGAGGTTTTCTTTGGTTGGTTGGGGTTTAGTTTGGCTCTTTTAAGACTGGGTCTTACCATGTTACTTAAATTGTCTTTGATCTCCATACCTCTTGCCTCAGCCTCTTGAGTACTAAGATAACAGTTTGTAGTACCGCATGATTTAAATGATGGTCTTGTGTGCGTGCGCATGCCCACATGTGCCTGCATTCATGTGTGTGTGTGTGTGTGTGTGTGTGTGTGTGTGTGTGTGTGTGAGTTGGCTGCCACCCCTGACAACCCGAGTTCAATCCCCAGGACCCACATGGGAGGAGAGAAGTGACTCCTGAAAGCTGTCCTCTGGCCTCCACACATATACCATGACATGTATACACACACACACACACACACACGCGCGCGCGCGCGCGCGCGCAAAGCACATATAATAATGCCATAAAAAAATTTTATTGTTTTTTTGAGACAGGGTTTCTCTGTGTAACAGCCTGACTGTCCTGGAACTTACTCTGTAGTCCAGGCTGGCCTCAGACTCATAAAGATCTGCCTGTCTCTTCTTCCCAAGTGCTGGGATTAAAGGCATGTTCCACCACCGCCCAGCTATTTTTTGTTTATTTTTCAAGATAAAATAATTTTAAAAGACACAAATAATAGATTTAAAGACAAAGAATTAGATGGCAGATTTCTCCAGTGGTTGGTCTTTGGACCACACTAGCTAGCAGTCTGAGAGGATTTGAAAAGTCCACAAGCAGCTGCCATGACCGATAGACACAGAGGCTACGTAACGTCGACAGTTTCCCGATTTTAGTTTATATCAGAATCTCTGGGAAGGACTTGCAAAACCAGACTGCTGGGCTGCTCCCCTGAAACTCCAGCCTTGATTAGGGCTCAACTTCAGCTGCATCCTCTCAACTAATTATGATATGACCTTACCACGCATTGGTATAAGTGTTGCAAACAGTTATGACAGAACCCTTCCAAAGTCTATAATGACAAGCACACCAAATGGGGCTGCAAGAGAAGTCATCACTGTGAAAAAGTGGTGAGTTTGCAGCACATGAATTACCCAGGAGTCTACAAGAGTTGGAGTAGGGAGTGCTGGCCAGCAGGGTCAGAGAAGAGGAAGGCAGGCAGAGAGACAAGAATGGCCCCTAGTTTTCGTTCCCAGTGTCCCAGGGTGAATGAGTAACCTTAATTGCGCTGCATCTCTAAGATATCAGGGAAGATTCTTTCTAGAAACTTCTGACCTTAAAGGTGGACAAAGCATTCATTTGGGCTTTACGGAGAAGCTGGTTTCTTAGCAACCTGATTCAGAATGCAGTTTCAGAAGACAAGAGCTCCTGCTAGTTGGAAAAGAAAAAAGAAAACTGCCCAGCTTCGGTTATTAAAGCCCTCATCACAGTGTGAATAGTGTGGCCCTTGGGAAATTCAGTTCACCTTTCCGAAGGAGCCAACCCCAAACAGTAAAGACGGGTGAAATAGTCTACTAGACATAGGTTCACCTGATGTGAACTCACACTGTAGAAAACAGACCAAAATTAGCCCATTACCTTGGCTTAATTTTTTTTTCATTCTTATCAACCATCATCGAACCCTGAATATATAAACTTTGCTCGGCATTTCGGAATGTCCTGGACAAGTACTTGATGCAAGGCAAAAGGAAGAAACTACCAGACAACACGTTTTCCAGGACTTGAGTCTATCTACATGTCAAGGTTTTCATACTGGTGGGGTGCTCAAGGGGCTACTTCCTTCATTCACTGGGCTGTGCTGGGAGAGCTTTTGCCACATGTGAGAACCCTATGGGGAATAAAACACACACATGGAAATTTGTTGGTTAACTTCTCCATGACATTTTGAGCTTTAGGTTAGGCCCAGTGTTTGCTTGCTGTGGACACGTCATACACAGTTACCAGCCTAGAAGCTTAAAACAACACGGGTTTATTCTCTCTCGGTGTTTGCGGGTCGAATGTCCACATGGCCTGAGCTGGGTTCTCAGTCCACATGTCTACAAGGCTAGATCAAGGGCCAGCCTTGTCTTCATGTGAAGACTCAAGTAAGAAAAGATATGCCTCTGAGTGCCCCCGTGTGCTGTCCAAGTCATTTCCTGTGTTTTAAGGATGGAATCACACTTTCTTGGCAATCGATGACAGGGACTGCTCTCAGCAGCTGGAGACCACCGTCATTACCATCACAGACTGTTCATAACATGACCCCTGGGACCATCAGGAGAATCTCCCCATGGCAAATTTTAGGCCACTTTGAGGACTCATCTGATTATCTCGGCTCCACCCACAATAACCCCCCTCCCCATTAAGTCAACGTCAGTTATGGACCTTAATTACACTGGCGAAATCTCTTCTGCTCTCGAATGCACTGGTTCTGGAGAAGTTTGTTGTATTTACAAGAGTTTTCCCATTCAAGGGCTCTGCCTACCACACCCCTCACTCACAATGTCTCTGACCTATGAGCTAAAGCCCATGCTCTACTTTCAAGTGCACGGTGTGCTCTGCGTGTGTTCTCACTTGTTTAAAGGTGTAGCATCCTGGATCTAAAAGCAAATGCAGCATTCCTTGGACTCAAGGGTAAGCTCACCCTCCTGCTCCTAAGTTCCTGACCCTGAAAGCTTCCTTAAATTTGGATGTATCCTCCTGTTACCTGCCTCTTTAATCACTCTATAGCCACCCCTCCCGATTTTATCATCACACAGATGCAATTTCTGTTCCACCCAAAACAGCTGCTTCCTGATGATTCCTCCTAGACACCTACCTGCCCTTAACAAGTTTGAGCCTGCTATCTATAACCTAGCCCTCCTGGGCATCAGAGCATGGACACACACAGGTCAGTTAGTGTTATGGGGCGTCCACCAGAGAAGACTATTCAGGCATAGGTCTAAGCCAATAGGAAGTCTTCATTAGCTGACCAGTGACTACACTGGCTGCTCAAGATCCCAGTGTAACCCCAAGCCTTCCTCGGGGTGAGCTTTTAAGCACAAAACCACCTCCTGGGTTGACCCACCTCAGTTAACAAGAACAGTTCTCCAGAAGCAGAACTACAGAAGCCAGAAAGCAAGGTCAGTGCATTTAGAGACTTTCCTAGAACTATGGACTTTGATGGATTAGGCCTTTGTTTTTATTTTGGCAAGGGATGCTGTCTACATGCTGGGTTTTATGGCCTGAATGGTTCTTCCATTATGGAGCTAGTTGTACCAAGCTCTGGGAGCCTGTTACAATTAGTAATTCCAAATTTAAGAGATAATACCACTTTTAAACGGCCAATATCTTAATATGTCTTAGGAAACATAGAACTATTTGAATCTATTATTTTAGAGCACAGGTAAAGCTGAGGTGAGAACTTAAGATTTGTTTTAAAGTAATAGATTTGAAGGACTTGCCAGATGGCTTAGCATGTAGGGTGTTTAGCCACACGAGCCTGGAGACCTGACCAGATCCCTAGTACCCACTTAAAAGCCTGGTAGGGCAGCTCTGGTGTCTAACTCCAGTGCTGGGAGGTTGGGGGAGGTGGAGACAAGCCAGCACTTGGGCTCACTGGCCAGCTACCCTAGCCAAATCAAGGAGCTTCCAGTTCACTGAGAGACCTTGTCACACAAAAGTCAGAGCTGGAGAAACAGCTCAGTTAGTAGACCGACATGCACAACACCTTTGGCTTAATCCTCAGCACCACATAAACCCCATATGGCAGCACACACCTTTAGTCCCAACACTAAGGAGGTGGAGGCTGGAGGATCATTAAGTTTTTAGTCATTATCTTACTAAGGTTTTTAACTGCTGTATTAAAACATTATAACCGAAAATAACTTAGGGAGTGAAAATTTTATTTCACCTATAGCTTATTTCACGGAGGGGGGGATCAAGGCAGGAACCTGGAAGCAGGAGCTGATGTGCAGAGGCCAAGAGGACTGTTGCTTACTGGCTTGTTCCTTTTATCTTGCTCAGCCTGCTTTCTTATTGAACCCTAGGGTGGCCCACCTGCGATTGTCTGCACTCTCCCGCAATAATCCCTAATTAAGAAAATACCCTACAGGCTTGCCTACAGCCCAATCGTATTGAGGCATTTTCTCAGTTGAGGATCCCTTCTCTGAGATGGTTCTAGCACGTATCAAGTTAACATAAAAATTAGCCAAGACAGTTATCCTTAGCTGCTTAGCTTGAGTCCAGTCTAAGACACATGAGACCTTGTCTCGAAGTCAGAGCGGGAAAAAAAATAAGAACTATAGAAGACCTCAGGTCTCTATACACATGCGAGCACACATATGAGTATATTTGAGAAAGTGATTTAAGGACAATCACGTGGTGTAGCTCAGAACGCTGGATTCCAAACAAAGCGCCACATAAAATCAGCAGTGGTGCTGCACGCCTGTAATCCCTGCACTCAGCAGGGGAAGGCCGGAGAATCGGGAGTTCAAGTCTATCCTCAGCTATATAGGTAGTTTGAGGTCCTGTCTCAAATATAATAATTGGATTGGAGGGATGATTCAGCGGACAAAGATGTCTACCGCCAAACCTGACAACAGGAGTTCGATTCTGGGACCCCCACATGGTGGAAGGGGTCATCCAACTCCCCCAAATTGTCTTCTGACCTCCAAACACGCACCTTGGTGCAAGCACACACACACACACACACACACACACACACACACAATGTAAAGACAAATGGCTAGGAAATAGAATAATGGAAACGTTGTCATAAGTGAAAGTGAGTGTTAAGTGTCTAAAGAACTAATGCATAAATTACACAGAGTTGGGCTCCCTCTGTAAATTCCGTTTCCAGAAGCCCGCTCTGCAATAAACTGGCAGCAAGTCTGAAGCTCCCACCACCTGTTCTCCACTCTCACTTGGTACACTTGCTCGGAACCGGGGGAGGGGGCGGAGCCCTGAGGAGCGTGGCCAATGCGCCGCCGAAAGCGCGCGGGGGCGTGGCCGCGGGGGCGGAACCCTCGGCCGACGGAAGGCGGAAGTGCCTGCGGCGTCACGTGACCCGAGTAACATGGCCGCGGCCCAGTGAGCGTTGCCGGTGCCTGGCGGGAGCTGGTCGCGTGAGCGGTGGGGCGGTCCGGGTAGCGCGTGGGAGAGCAGGGGTCTGGGCAGGATATCTGAGGCGGCGCGCGGCGACAAGACAAGGCAGGCGGACCCAGGGCAGTGTAGCTCATGAGCGGGCTCCGGGGTCCGCGACGAGCCGCACACTCCCCTAGCCCTGGCGCGGCCCCGGCAGCCTCGGGCTAAGGTGTCTCGAAGCTCCCGGGCGCAGCACGAACTGCCACCATGAACCCAGAGAAGGATTTCGCGCCGCTCACGCCCAACATCGTGCGGGCCCTCAATGATAAACTCTATGAAAAGCGGAAAGTGGCAGCGCTGGAAATCGAGAAGTAAGAGCTACTGGGACCCCGCCCTGGCTATGCAGCGCCTAGCGGCTCTGCTTGTCCCGGGCGAAGGTTTTGTATTGACCTCTCAGATTTCAGCACTTAGCACATTGCTTTAGAGCGGGAAATCCAGGAGCCTTACCTTTGCCAAGTTCATTAATCTCCTGGCGGCCCCAAATAGCATCAGTGAAAATGAACTGACTTAACGTATGCGTGTGTGCAGTACTGATCACAGTGCCTGGCACCCTGGGAATCCTCAATGTGGCCTCAGTCAAAGCCAGAAAGATCAGAGAGTGGCCTCTCTGAAGGGGTGGAGAACTTGCTTGTGATGTTGCCCCGCCGGCTCTTTTCAGCTTCTGAGAGACCGTTAAGTGGCCAAGTGTAGAAATCAGGTCAAAGCATGATCCGCTGTGCAGAGGATTTTCATGTTTAATCTGTAGTTGTAACACTCTTCCTTGCAAGTGTAATTGGGGAGATTTGATCCTCCTCTCTTCTGCAATATTATACGTGTGTGTAATGGTGCATTGATGTTTTGCTTTGTCTCCAGGTGTTAGAAATAGGGAACGTTCAATTAGTAATGTTTTGCCGAGTATGTGTGTGTGAGCACGTGAAGTCTTTTTCCCCCAGCCAAAACTTAGTGACAGTCGAATGAGTAGGTGGTTTCAGGAGAGTGAAAAAAAAAAAAAAGGAGCCTGTGAAACTAGAAAAGCATTAAAGTTTAGGAGCTTAAATGACCAAGATGGTAACAAAGGACCGCGTATATCTATTTAAATTTAAGATAGCCAGACTGGTGACACAGGCCTGTAATTCTAGCATTTGGAAGGCTGAAGCAGAAATATTGTACCAGTTTGAGATTAGCTAGACCTAGTCTCAAGAAAAAAGTAGTAAATTAGTAAAAATGTTATATTCACTTTAAATTTAAAAAAAATCGGTTTCACTACCCATATTCCAGATGTTCAGTAGCTAACCACTGCTGCTGCACAGTGCAGAATAGAAAACATTTCTGTCGTTGCGCATTGCTCACTTGGACAGCCCTAAGCTATGGAGTAGTGCTCGCTCATTCATTGACCTGGGATAGATTCTTTACTAGAGGTTTCTTAACCTTGGTGTAGTTGATACTTAGGGATGCATAGTTCTTGGTTATAGTGGGCAGTTCTATGCCTTGTAGGATTTTTAGCAGTACCTCTGCCCTTTACCCACTAGATGCCAGTAGTACTCCATCAGTGTGACTACCCAAATTGTCTTCAAGCATTGCCAAATGTCCCTTGAAGGTACAAAATCACACCAGTTGAGAACAACTGCTTTGTCTTAGACTAATGTCTTTGGACTTAGATAAGAAGACCCTCCCATTCGTCTGCAGTCTCAGCATGTCCATTTTAGCTGTTTCTTTCCTCAGCCACCACTTTTTTTTAACTACCTCTTTTCATATAGCTTTCTGTTTACATCCTTTCTTTCCAGTGCTTAGCAAGTCTTAACAGGATTGCCATGCTGAATAGTGGGACCCAACAATGGTGTATAGGCATGGTTGTGTGTCCATGTTCTGTTGACTTTGTGAAGTTGCACTGTATATTAATCAGCCTTCCATATCAAACACTAAAGATTTAAATGGATGGGGTGATCTGTGGCCAACTGACCCTGTTGCTTTTGGGTTTGTGATGGAGCCCTTCAAGGACACCCTCCAAAAGCCCAGCTCTAAAACCCTGACATCTCCAAGTAGTGCCGGGCTGGGGGTACACCTTGAATACACGGACCTTGGAGAAACGGTTACGATCCAGACCGTTGCACACTGACACCGGTTTTGTCCACCCACTCAGCTTTACGGTCATATCTACTTTTCTCCTGGCCTGAGTCATCTGCCAGATCCTTGAACAGAGACGATCACAACATCGCAGCTTCCAGCACAGTCTGCTTAAGTATCCCCTGCAGGTGGTTCAGTAGAGACTTTGTTATTAATGTTTTGTATTAGACACTGTCCTGAATTTGTAAAATTCAGAGAAACTTCCTAGGGCCTTAAGGGGACTATGACCTCCTAAGAGCAGAGACAGTTAATTTATGTTCTGCACTTAGCACAGTGTTTAGTGGCATTTGACATGTGTCCACAAGAATGAAGACCTTTACTGTTTTGATTATTCAAAACAGAGTTCTCTGTGTAGCCTTAGCTGACCTGGAAATCACTCTGAAGACCAGGCTGGCCTCAGACTTACAGAGATCCACCTGCCTCTGTCTCCTGAGTACTGGGATTAAAGGTGTGCGCCATCACCACCTAGCTATCTTTACTGTTTTGATAGGAAAGTAGCATTCTAGCCTAGGAACTATACTACTCACAAGTGGTTTGCAGAAGGACACTGAAAAGATACTCTAGCTTCCTCCTAGAGTGAACTAGAACACTTAAACAAGATCCCTGCATGACTGTTGCACATGTTAAAGTTTGACATGTGCTAACTTCAAAGACCCTCTGTTCTATACATATTAGTATGTACCGAATACATATTCCATATTTGCATATATTCTTCATCAAATATCTTCATCAAAATCCTGGTCAAACTAATCGTCAGCCAACTAGTCTATTAAGCTCCATACACACCCCATAGAAGTCAGAACATTGGCAGTTGTGGAGTGTAGACAGCTCATGTGCTACAGAAATGAATGTGCTTGTCCTGTTAAGTGAGTGACCCCTCCAAGGTACCCTGTTTCTTAAGAGACCACACGGAATAGTGGGTAAGAGCACTAAAGCCTGGTGTCTGGGCTTCAGCCAGTTCACTAGTTAGTCAGGTGAGCCTGAGAAATTAATTAACTTCAGTGTCCTCATCTGCAAACTAATAATGATATTTATTGGGGCATTTGATTTAATGTCGTCAAAGTGGTTAATGCAGTACTAGACACATTGCAACTGTTACATAATGTGCAAACAGCTGTTACATAATTATTTTAAATACTTTAATTGTTTTATATCAGTACTGCTCTTGCTACTTTTTGGTTGTCAGAATAATGGCCTCCAGGAGATACCTTAATCCCTGGAACCTGTGACTGTGTGATGAAGATAACAGGTATGAGCCTGAGGAAATGGCTCAGTGGAAACATTAGTTCTGTTGCTGCAGTGAAACACCATGAGCCAAAATCAACTTATGGAAGAAAGGGTTTGTTTTGGTTTATAGTTTCAGAGGGGAAGCCCATAATGGCCAGGGATACATGACAGCCCATGACTGGAAAAGGAAGTGGGAAATCCCATCCCCATCCACTCACATAAAGCAAAAAGAGCACAAGTGGGATAAGGCTGTAAACTTTGAGAGCGCCCCTCCAGTGACATACTTCCTCCCAGCAAGGCTCTGCCTGCTAAAGGTTCCGCAGCTCCACCACTGGCAAGGAAATGTTTAGTATGCAAACCTGTGGGGGATGTTTCTCATTCAGATACCACAGTGGGAAAAGCCCCTGCTATGCCAGCATGAGAACCTGAATTTGTTTCCCCAGCACTTACGTTAAACCTGGGGTGGCAGAATGCACCTAGAAGCCCGGGGCTTGGGCTTTTTGGTCAGTCTGTCTAACTGAAACCATGTGCTCCGGGTTCATGGAAAGACTTGGTCCCAAAAACTACAGTTGTACTTATCTTTCCTGTGATAGAGACAAATACCCAATGTTGGCTTCCAGCCTCCACGTGCACATGTACATGCAGGTGTACCTGGACATGGACATGCCGGTTACACATCCTAGAGCCAGAGGATGGGGGAAAATAGCAGATACAAAGTTGCTAATCAGGTGACTTTAAAATGGGAAGAGTAGCCTAGATCAGGTGGACCCAGTGTAACCACAGCATCCTTTAGTGTGAAAGAGGGGGCCAAGAAGAGTATTAGAGATTCCAGCGGCCATCACTGGCTTTGAAGTTCTAAGGGGCAGCTAGCCAGAGAGTGTTGGTGTCTAGAAGCTGACAAGAAGGTTGTGGATTTTCCTATATAGCAATTCCTCCTGTTGTGGTGACCTCCAGCCATAAAATTATTTCATTGCTACTTCCAAACTATATTTTTGCTACTGTTATGAATCGCAATATAAATATCTGGTATGCAGGATATCTGATCTGTGACCCCCCAAAGGGCTCCTGACCCACAGATTGCATCCTTAGAGCCTCCAAAATATAAAGAACTTGCCCATACCTTGATTATCTTAGTAAGACCCATAATAAGTTGTGTCTTAGGCCTCTAAGTTTTTGGCGATTTGTAACAGTAGCCAGTAGAAAACTGGTACAGCTCTGGGAGGCACTGGTGATAAAGCTCAGTGAGCAATGCAGTGTTTGTCTAGAAACTCTCCATACATACATATTCTAGATCCCTCCAAGGCCTTGAGCTCTATGGAAGAAGGAACCCACCTTCACATCATGCCGTCTCTCAGGAAGAGGCCAAAGTTCTGGCTACCCATTAGGCTTGCCCCTGGCTTCCCTAGATCAGGCAGGAAGCCCACAGCCTCATGCCAGCTGAGCTCCGTAGCCAGAGTGAGATGTGATTCGGACCCTTTAAAGCACAGCTCCAGATAATAGGATTCAATCTCAAAGGCAGATTAGAAGATTGCTGTGTGTTTTTCAAAGAGACGGTAGTCTCAGGCTTCCCTAGTTCCTCTGAAACTGCCCATTGGGTGGAGTGGAAGGTGAGGGGAAGTAATGGAAGCTGAGCCATAGTAAGTGTGTCTTGAGCTTTTCTCAGAAACCCCTAAGAGCACAGATAGGGTTAGAATAGTCTGCCCCTGCTGCTATAACAAAGCCACAGCTAGTAGCTTCAGTAATAGCCATTCATTTCTCCCACTTCTAGGGGCTGGACCCTTTCTCCACATACAGGCACTCTGGGGCCTAGTACCTCGCATGTGCAGTTGGAATATACCAGGCACTCAGTCACTATGGTCATCAGTGAGCTCGGTGAAACCTGAGATCACTCGTGTGTAAAGCTCCATCACCTGAGGTAGCAGTGGGACACAGAAGGATGTAGAGAAGCATCCCTGTGTTTAGCCATTGTCCACCCACCCCTCTCACTGCCTTATGAACCAGATTGTGTGCTGATCCATTTCACCGATGAGAAAGTGGAGATTTCTTATTAAATCATCTTTCCCAGGTTTACAGCTAGAACCTGGATGTACCACCTGGGTTTATCTGTCCCAAAAGGCATCCCTACAAGCTAGGTGTATAAACCTTATCTCCAAGCCAGAAATCCCACTCCTGTCAGTGGGTTCCCCCACTCAGAGGGTGATATGTGGATAATGAACTTCATCCTTGGACATCTCTGCAGTGGCTTAGCTGCTGCTTTCAGTTCTCTAGAGTCCATCTGCTCAGATGACTACCAGTACTGCATTCGGTGTTCCTGTGGGAGGTGAGATCTTTTGTGGTTACTGCAGATCCTCAGGTGCTAAATGTGCAAGAAAAGGTATGCTTGGTTCCACTGTGCTGGCGTGGTGTGACCAGTGTCTAGCCACCTCTTGGTAGCCGCTGGGCACGGGCCCTGAAGAGCTGTCCTTCCGCTGCCTCAGTCAGCATGCTGCCACGATGGCGTAAAGACAAAGGCACTCGAGATTTTAGACAGGCAGCTCTGGGTTGTGTTTGTTTTGAGAAGATTTTTTGAGAAAGATTTTCATGTAGCCCAGGCTGACCTCAAACTCCTTGTGCAGTCAGAGATGACCTTGAACTTCTGCCTCAGCCTCCTAAGTACTGAAGTTGTAAGCATGTATCATCATGCCTGATCTGTGTAGTGCCGCGCATGGAATCCAGGGCTTTGTGCATGCTAGGCAAGCACTCTACCAAATACACTACATCCCCAGTCCCCACTTTGGGTTTTATGGCCTTTCAGTTTCAAGGAACACAATGATTGGTCAGTATTAATAAAAAGATTGGTAAGATGCTGATCTGTTCCCTCCTAGAGAGGCAAATACAGGAGGGAGATACAGAGGGCACTGTGGTTATTGGAGCAAATCAGACAGGCTCTGTAGAGAGGAGGCCAGCTCTGCCCCACTGTTGGCCTTGGGAAGGCCACATAATGGTTTCTCTAGTGTTCCTGAGCTTAGCTTTCACCACCAGCCGTGCAACTCTAGTAAGTGCAATTTTATCTGCACTTCAAATTCCAAAAGCCTACTAATATTGTGTGCTTTGAGAGCCCAGGCACAGTTAGGGACCATAGCTCTGAGTGATACTTGCTTAGTTCCAGTTCCTGGGCGTGTCCTAGAGTGGTTTGAGGCTATTGGCGGAATTTGGAACCTTTCTTTTTTTGGATTTACCTTGAAACCATGCTGGGTGAAAGAAGCCAGCAAGTCACAAAAGGCCAGAAGTACCTTGTACCATGTCTTTAGAGACAGTGGACTGTGGTTACCAGAGGTTGAGAGGGAAAAGCTAAAGGAAGGGGAGTGACAGCCAAGGGGGAACAGATTTTCTCTAGAGCTTGTGGAAATGCCTTAAAGTTATTGTGGTACTTGCTGTACAACTCTGAATGTGCTAAAAACCACTGGCTATATACTTGCAAGTAGCTAATGGATGGCTTGTAGATTATCTTGTCTTTGAAATAAGAAAACAGGTGTTATAGCATTACAGTGTGAGGGGGCACTTACCCATGGTCACAATTGTTGTCACCTAAAATCAAAATTCTCCTTTCTCCCAGCCATATCCAGTGGATACTCGGTGTGATATTGGTTGGGGAAGGGTGTTAGGTTTTTTGTTTGTATTATGTATATAAGTGTTTTATGTGCATGTGTGCTTGTGCACCACGTGTGTAGTGCCCATGGAAACCAAAAGAGGATATCAGATTCCCTGGCACTGGAGTTACAGACAGCTATGTGCTGCCATTTGAGTGCTGGGAATTGAACCCAGGTCCTCTGGAAGAGCCCCAGGTGGTATTAACTGCTGAACTCTCCAGCCCTTAGGTTTTTTTTTTAACAATATTTTAATCCTTGATAGTTTCATGCATGCATATCATATTTTTTATTATATGCACTGCCAGCTTGCCCCCAACTCAATATGTGTTTTGTGAGTTAAGTCTCAGGCCTTGTCAGAAGATCCTTGGCCTGTCCTCAGAGGCATGTGTTCATTCCCATTCAGTTTCCTGGTGATGTGTAAGCAAATGGAAACCAACTTACTCCAGTACTCTATGGAGCAGATGGAGATATACTTACCCAGATTCTCTTTGGGAAATCACTGCCTGCATGTGCCATCTGAGTACATATGACATATGGAGAACTGAGACAGAATTGGATTTGCAAGGGGGGGAAATTTAAAAAGGCAGCCGCATGTCTAGGCAGTAAGTTTCCTAACAAAGGAATGAGTGTTGACTCTGGGCTTACCTTTGTAGCTTCCTTAGAGCCAGAATGAGACAGGCTACTTGGTCAGCGATTTTTGATGAGCGTTGTTTGGGTGGTGTGTGTAGGACGCATTATCTCCTGGTTCTGACTTGACTGTGGTGCTGGTACATGAACACATGCAGTGCAGAATATGTGCTGCACATTGTCTGATTCTCCCTTTTAAAGTGAAATTCTTGTGGTGATTTCACAGAGCTGTGTGGCCTTGTGTCGCTTAGTTTCCTCAGCTGTAGACTGGGTTGAAGAGTAAGTACCAGACTGGGTGGCAGGTTTTAGGTTTAAATTTGATCACCGGTTGTCTTCATTAGGGCCATTATTGCTGTGGTGAAGTAGCAGGTGGAGGACTAGGTGTTTGGCATCTGCTTCATTATCACTGTTCATCATCAGAGGGAGTCAGGACGGGAAATCAAACAGGGAGAAACCAGGAGCTGATTCACAGGCCATGGAGGGAAGCTGCTCATGGCTTGTTCAGCCTGCTTTATTAAAGAACCAGGACCACGAGCCCAGAAGTGTTCCCACCCATAGTGGGTTGGTCCCTTCCCATCAATCACTAATTAAGGAAATGTCCTGCAGTTTCTTTGCTCACAGCTTGATCATCTAGAGGCATTTTCTAAACTGTGTAAATAGCCGGCACACACTGCCTAGCAGACTTAGTGCTCAAGCAGTGTTTATTCGTCTCTTATCCTCACAGTAAAAAGTAGAAAGCAGCTCTCCAGGTTCATTTCAGAATATCTCGGGAATGTGCCTCGTCTGCACTCCTTGTGTGCGTGGAGGAGACTTGAGGGATGTCTGAACCCTCAGCAGTGGGGGATGATGTACAGAAAAGCCACCGTTAGACCTGAGGGCCTGAGTCTGCACAAGAGAATCGTCACTGAATGTATTCACAGCTACAGTGGCCTCAAGAGAGGAGGGAAAAACTGATGCAGTTGAAAGGACATACTTTGTTGATGTCAAGGGTTCAAACCTCCTATGATCATGAAAATGGACTTTTTCCCCTAGGGTTGTTCCGATCTAGAAGCTGAGCGTGATGGTAGCTACAGTAACTGACCTCTAAAGCCTACACCAGGGCATGAGTGCCTGTGACTGTCACCACACTGTTACAGAGGCCAGAGGTGTCGATGCAGGCTCAACATATATATATATATATATATATATATATATATATATATATATATATATAGAGAGAGAGAGAGAGAGAGAGAGAGAGAGAGAGAGAGAGAGAGAGAGCGCTGTATAGTGCAGAGTGTGGCCCCAAATTTTCTCTTTGCTGAAAGCAATGCAAAAGTATTCTACCATCTGTAGTTCCCTCTACCAAGGGAGTAATCAGTGTAGCAGTCTCTTTGATACCGTGGAGTTGTTAAACCTGGTGTTGGCCAGTCTTGGGGCTCCTGCCTTGGGTGTCTCTGCCAGCCTCCCATACGTCCAGTATGCAAGCAGAGACTCTGAGAAACCACTAGAGGACACAGTGGCACTAGGGGACTGACTCATTGAACCGTTTTCAACACTTTGCGGGGAAACCAGGCGGTAGCAGCATCTCTTCTCCGGAGTATAGAACAGTAAATCCTGAGGTCTTTGTGTCATTAAAGGACCCCAGGGATTCGTGATCAGGAGTCTCTGGGCCAGATAGTAACTTCAAAAACGAGTTCAGCCAAAGACTCCCCACCTCTGTCTCCCAAGCTGTAGATGAAAGCTGAGGCAACCTAGAGTCTTTGAAGAAGACTAGGCCTGGAGCTGGGGTACCTGCTGTTGAACTTCACTTACTCTGCTTCCCTTGTGGTTGCTTTTCTTCTCTGTACCCTCCCTGTGAAGCCACGAGACCAAGGCACTGGCTGGCTGAGGGCACAGTCTTAGAGTGCAGCTGCCCCTCAGCAGGATCACTTCAGGTCACATCCGTGTGTGTGTGTGTGTGTGTGTGTGTGTGTGTGTGTGTGTGTGTGTGTGTCTTCAGGCACCAGCCATGGCTGTAGTGAGCTGGGCTCTTCTCAGTGTGTGCTTTGAGATCACAGGCACGCTGCTCTTTGCTCATGCTAACTTGTGATAAGATTAGAAGAGCTCAGCACCATCGGATGCTGCGCCAATTAACCCCACAGGTCAGGTTTTCCCATGCCAGCAACATGGCAATGCAAGGCTTTGCCCATGTTTGCCTACAGCTTGTGCTCCCATCAGCTCTGCCGGGTTTTGCAGACTGACTCCACTGGCAGATGTTTTCTGATTGGTCAGCTGCTGATGCATAACACTGATCTGCACACAGCTGGCCCTAGAGCTGCGGGAAAGAATGAAACACTATGGAGGTAGGAGGTGACATCGATTAGGACGCTTGTGTCACTGAGTGCTTCTGGATGCAGAGGAGGAGCGGGGTCATTGGGACTAGCCCCTTAGTTGGTTCTTGTAGGCCATGAGAGGGAAGGAATCCAGGAGGTGCCCGAAGGCAGGGCATATGAGGAGGGTGGACCTGAATGGTAGAGGAGCAGGCACCCCAGGATGCTGGGGCTAGTGTAGTGGAAGGTGATGCTGAGGAGATGGCAGGCCAGAGAGCTTGAGAGGTCATGTGGCCTGTTTTGATTGCTAAGGGTGCGCCTGGAACAAGACTGGCCCCAGGATGGCCCCTGTGCTGTCTGAGCTGGTAATATTGATGAAAAGGTGTTAGAAAAGCTTCCCCTCCAGGGGGCACAATTGCATGTCAGCACTTGTTTGCCTGGAGAAAATTACACAGTTAATGTAAGGAGCCCTGTGCATGTCTTTAACAGTCTTTAAAATGGCCTGGGTGACCTTTGTAGTGACCTGGGGTGACCACATTGAGCCCTGGTAAGTCTCCCAGCTGGTGTCCAACATAGGAGGAAGGTGTCACTGAGCTCAGGAATTGTCCCCACTTTACACCTCCTTTAAAGCACCCTGTTGTTATTGAAAGTTGTGACTCTGGCACCAAAACCACATTACACACACACACACACACACATATTCCCCTTTACCATTAGGTCGGTCTGGGAGCCTGTGCTGTCTTTGGAGCTTCCTTACTGCATTTCAGGTTCCTAGCACCCAACCCACAACTGCAGATCACTCCTCGGGTTCCTAACAGCCATCTCCTACTGACCAATTTCCGTGGCTCCCTTGTGGCCACTAGAGAGAGGAAGATGCAGGTTGCTTTGCCAGGCCTTGCAAAGACCCTGGTCTTGCAGTGCTAACTAGGAGCTACCTTTCAAACCTTGGCCTTGCTTCTACCAAGCCAAATGCTCGTCCATCATACCTGTCAGCTACTCATGCTTCAGAACTTTCTCCCATACCAGCCTACATGAGACCACAACACATTTCTCCTGTTAGACATCAGCTCTCTTGCCTTCCTCTCTTGCCTGTTCCCTCTTCTTGATGAGTTTGTTCTGTCATCCTGGAAGACTCTGTTTTCTCTACCTACCCCAGCATAGGTAGCATCCTTCAAATCCAGGGCTGTCTGTGCAGGGCTGTCATCTAGGAGGAGTGCTCGCCAGCTCCTACATGAATATCCAGGAACCTGCAAGAGGCAGGAGAGTCACTAGACTTAGGGATGACTGTGGTAGGAAGACGATCTCTCCTCTGGGTCCTGGCTTAAACCTGGAGGATGTCCTCACATTCCAGGTGCTGCTGTGGCTTGTACCAGGCAAAGCAGAACTCACTCAGCTTCTGGGCAGGAAGGGGAGGCAGAGTGACTCGTAGTGGCTGTGGTGTAATCCCATGTTCTTGAGGCTTCAAGCAGGATACAATGGTTCAGAATATTTGTGGAATTTTTTTATGATTTTCCATCAAGAGCATTTAAAAATCAAGCCAAAAACAAAGTCATTAGCAATTTTATGACTATACTTAACATTCATTAGGCAGTATGAAGTATTCATGTTCATCTCTTAGATTTAAAAGAGGTTGCTACTGCATTGGCCGGGAATCGAACCCGGGCCTCCCGCGTGGCAGGCGAGAATTCTACCACTGAACCACCAATGCTCCAGCTGTCTGCAGCTGTGTGGCACCTCCCTTTAGCCCTGTTCCTGGGCCTCCTTAAGTCTATGTTGAATATGAGCCCAGCTTCTGATTCTGCCACATCAGCACAGCTGCAACAAGAGCAGTTAGCTCCAGAGCAGGAGGGAGCAAAGGACGGGTATGGGTTTGTGTGGTTGTGTGAAGTAGATTTGCCTTGGGGCCTTGAGATGGGGAAGAGCTCCACTCCCTCCTCAGTAAGCGGCAAAACACATGGAGACTGTGGGTGAGCCTCCACTCTGCCGTGTGGGGCCTGTTGAACTGTTTGGTCCCGCTCTCGGCTTTCACACTGCTTCCTGCTGGCGGCTGGCCCAGACCAAAGGCAGTGCTGTGGAGTCCCCTTTCAGGTGGGAGCCAGGAAGTCAGACTCCTACAGCCAGTCGTACTTGTTAAAGAACCCAGCAGCTCTCCATGGACTCTGAGCAGTAATCTATAGTCCCAGTCCCAGACTGGGCTGCTTCAGGCTTTCTGTGGTTGAGGAGCCTGGCTCCTTTGACAGGATCTCTCTGAAGAAACTGACCAGAAAGGGACCACAAAAAAAAAAAAAAAAAAAAACAGCTCTGCATTGGCCGGGAATCGAACCCGGGCCTCCCGCGTGGCAGGCGAGAATTCTACCACTGAACCACCAATGCTCCAGCTGTTTTCTGTTGTGTCTGCAGAGCTCTTCTCAGGGTGTGTTCCAAACTGCAGGCTGCCTGGTGAAACTTTGCTTCACCTGGCTGGTTTGTCCTGTTTGGGAAACTACACAGCCTTAGTGCATTTGTTCTTTCCCAGCCTTCTTACAGGCTGCTGCTTCTGGAGTAAGGGCCTGTGACCTGACAACGCCCACCTAAAAGCCCTTGAGCCATCTGTAATCTCAGCTCCCACAGGGCTGTGCTTTCTTCCTTCCCTGCTGAGCCTTTCTTTACCACAAGCCGAGGCCTGCACTGGACCAGTGAAGCTCGTAACCTGGGAGCTAGATAAACCTCTTTTCTTCAAAGTATTCCGGCTCTGGCGGTTCATTTTAATAGGCAAAATGGACTAATACACCTGGCTTTCTTTACCTAGGAAATAGGAAATGCCTGTTAGAGACCACTCTGTCAGCGTCCTGGACGTAGGCAGCATGTTCTGCTTCTGTGGTATTACTACTCCATTTTGCTACAGTTCTCTGTGTTTGTGTTTTGTGGACTGGAGCCCGATGGAGTTGTGTGTCCTCAGCACAGATGCTGAGGACTCCTTGGTTGCAAGAGTGCAAAGCTGAGCAAGTGTTTGATAAAGATAGGTAATAGCTTTTTTCTTTCTTTTTAAATATTTATTTATTTACTTATTATGTATATGTATACAGTATTCTGTCTGAAGACCAGAAGAGGGCACCAGACCTCATTACAGATGGTTGTGAGCCACCATGTGGTTGCTAGGAATTGAACTCAGGACCTTTGGAAGAGCAGGCAATGCTCTTAACCACTGAGCCATCTCTCCTTCTTAAAAAAAAAAAAAAAAAGCATTGCATTTTTGATTTCTAGTAAGACATTAATTTACATTCTCAGATTTCTAGAAGTGAGCTAGTCCCATTTTCCTCACTGCATTATATATAAAGGAATACTGAAAACTCTGGGTAAGTCAACAGATATGACCCAGCCAGCAGCAGAACCTGCCCCAGTCCTCTTTTTAAAAGTCATCTCTGTGGAGTCAGGGACAGCCTGGTTTCACCTGTCCCATAGCCCCTCTCTCCTCTCTCTCCAGGCTGGTGCGGGACTTTGTGGCCCAGAACAACACCATGCAAATCAAACATGTGATCCAGACCCTGTCTCAGGAGTTTGCCCTGTCACAGCACCCCCACAGTCGGAAAGGGGGCCTCATTGGCCTGGCTGCCTGCTCTATTGCCCTGGGCAAGGTATGTTTTCTCCTAAGGGACAAACACACCAGGAATGGACTTCTTTCTGACTGAGATGTCTAGATCTCTTCCCACCTGAGCCCCAGCATAGCCATTGCAGACTTGTATTTTATCAAGATTCTTCCACACATAATACTACTAGCAAACATGGCTTTGTGGTCTTGCAGCCATGTCCCCATAGTGTGGTCCCACTTCTGGGAGTCTGTCTTGGGATGACCAGAGCATCTCTGAGGCACCAGGCCTCAGAGACACTGACAGTGTTGGCTGCAAAGACAGGGGCCTAGCCCTACTAACTAGTCCTCCTGCTCATTACAGGACTCAGGGCTCTACCTGAAGGAACTGATCGAACCAGTGCTGACCTGCTTTAATGATGCAGACAGTAGGCTGCGCTACTACGCTTGCGAGGCCCTCTACAACATCGTCAAAGTGGCCCGGGGTGCCGTGCTGCCACACTTCAACGTTCTGTTTGATGGACTGAGTAAGGTAACTTCTGATGAAGCTAGGAACAGCCCACCCAGCCAACGTGCCTTTCTAGGACCCCAAGAGGTTGGGGCACTGCCCAGATGCAAGCAGAACAGATAAGCATGTTGCTACAAGGGACACATACTGTCTGAATCTAATTTTTCATAGACTTTTATCTGTATATTCTTGATGTCCCTGTCCATCTTCATTGCACTTTGTGACAGTATCAGCCTGCTGTACACATTTATAGAAAAGCTGGTAGTTTGAGAAGTGCTGACTTCCCAGACAAAGGTAATAAAGGTGACTCCACTGCACAGGCTGTCCCTCGTAAGGACAGTGATTACAGTCTCCCTGGTATGCTAAAAAAATAATCCCCCTTGCTGGGTGGTGGTGGCTCACACCTTTAATCCCAGCACACGGGAGGTAGAGGCAGGCGGATCTCATTGAGTTCGAGACCAGCCTGGTCTACAGTGTGAGTTCCAGGACGGCCAGACTGTTACACAGAGAAACCCTGTCTCAAAATTTAAAAAAAAAAAAAAATCCCCCATAGAGCTTTAAGGTCCCTATTGCTCTCCTTCATGCCTCTCACTGTGGTGGGGTTGACTCCCCTCATATTTTTGAAGTTTCCCACCCCTCACCCTGCTGGGATTGCCCTTCCCTCAGCCTGGAGGAGTTGCCCTCCCCAGCAATGTATAGTGTCCCAGAAAATCTGTAAATCTTGCAGAATAAACAACACAGACATTTCTAAATGCCACCCACACTGCTGCCTCAGTGCCCTGGGAGGGAACCAAGCCTTTTAAGATGGGAATGCCCTGGGAGCAATGGAAACAACTGTCTGACCCAGTTAGAACATGGCGTGAGAACCCCAGCAGAGCTTGCAGGCTGGGGAGGGGAGTTGTCCCTGAGCAAACAGGAATTCCACTGTAGTTCACTGACTCAGGGTCAGGTATTGGGGGAAGACACCACTTGGTGTTCTAATCTGCACCATGATCTTGGCTGTTGGTTGGCTTTAGTCCATTGGCTTCCCTCTCACTGTGATTGAGCATTGCCTCTTTCTCTATTTTGGTGCCTCATAGTTGGCTGCTGACCCAGACCCCAATGTGAAAAGTGGATCTGAACTCTTAGACCGACTCTTAAAGGTATTTCTACTTTGTCCCTTTTATTTTTAGAATTTATTCTTCTGTGTAGAGCAGAAATTCTGGCATTCAAAGATGCTTTTTTTTCTCATTTAAATTTTATATATGCATATAGTACATGCATATGTATTAAAGCTTACTGCTTGGTATGCAGTTTCCATGACAAGTTTATAGAGCTGTGTCACTACCACAGTCAAAATTCAGAATTGTGCTATCCCTCTAAATGAAAATCTTCTGGGGTTTTTTTTGGGGGGGCGGGGGTGTCTCTTATTATTTTATATGTATAGATGCTTTGCCTGAATGAAAATCTTCTGTTTTGGGGGGTTTATTTTATTGCTTTATGTGTATAGCTTTGCCTACGTTTATGTTTGTGCACCACCTATGTGCCTGATCACTACAGACATGACCAGAGGGCATCAGATCCCCTGGAACTAGAGTTACAGCTGGTTGTGAGCTGCCATGTGGGTGCTGAGAATTATACCTAGGTCCTCAAGAACAGCAGCCAGTGCTCTTAACTGCTGAGCCATCTCTCCAGCCCAGAATCCTCTATCTTAATACCCCAGCCAGAGTAATGAAGTTGAGCTTCCACCCCAGCCTCCCATGACAGGATGCTGGGCTTTTTTTCAGAATATGGTTTTGCCTTTCATTTAGGTCTCTTGACTTTTCTCTCCTCACCATCCTTCATTTTTGTTTGCCTTTGAGTCTGTGACAATACCAATTTTCCAGGGACCTCTCCTACCCGGCCCTGGTTCTGCCGTTTCCCTTCATGGTTCCCTGACCCTCAAGTCAGCCTAGGGCTAGCAGCACAGCAGGCCAAGCTCTGGTTATTCATAACCCTCACTGCTTTGACCCACAGGACATTGTGACCGAAAGCAACAAGTTTGACCTGGTCGGCTTCATTCCCCTTTTGCGGGAGAGGATTTACTCTAACAACCAATATGCCCGGCAGTTCATCATCTCTTGGGTAAGGTCCAGTCCTTGGTAGGTTCTTCCAGCCACCAGGAGTCTCTGGTAGAGTAACATGTGCTCTGACACACAAAGTGTTTCCCTGGGCTAAGAGATGCCGTCTTGTGTATCCCCCAATAACCTTTAAAAACCTCGTCACCAAAACGCTGTGGGCTGGGCATAGTGGCACTTTAATCCCAGCACTTAAGAGGCAGAAACAGGCAAATCTCTGTGAGTTCAAGTCCAGTCTGGTCTATCAAGCAAGTTCCAGGCCAGTTAGGACCACACAGTGAGACCCTGTCTCAAAAAACAAAGCAACAAAAGCACTTTGACCAGTGTTGTCTTCACTGCCTGTCCTGTTTGCCCCTGAAGAGATGAGATTCTTTCCTTGTCCTAGAAGATGCCCAGGATCTCTGAAGTTCATAGTGCTGCATCCAGCAGCTCCACCTTTGCAAGCCTGCTAGCTTCATCCAGCCTTCCCCATCAGTCCCCCTCTCCCCAGCATCCAAATAATCTTGGAGTCAAACTCCCTTTTCCTTGCACATTGAGCAGAAAAATAATGGCTGCCAGCACCATCCACTGTAGTACCTGCATTGCCATAACACAGGCCTCTAGTCCTTTTCACTCTTCCCAGAGGAAGAGATTAGGAGCCGGCTCCACACGTGAGCCAGGTCTCCCAGCTCTCCTCTCACCACCCTCCTCCATCAGATCCTGGTTCTGGTGTCGGTGCCGGACATTAACCTGCTGGATTACCTGCCGGAGATCTTGGATGGGCTCTTCCAGATCCTGGGTGACAATGGCAAAGAGATTCGAAAAATGTGAGTGGGGGAAGGAGCAGGAAGCTGCCACTCAATAGAATCCCTCTGGGTGCCCATTGTCACATACAACTCCATGTTCTGGTGACCAAGACACACCCTTTACTTCTTCCCATATCCTTCCCCATGGAGGAATAGAGAGCTCATCTTCCCTTCTCTGCTCAGTGTCCTGACAATTGTAGGGATGTGACCCAGAGCAGGAATGAGCTGACATGCTAGCTCATTCCTCCTTTTCTCATTGGTAGGTGTGAGGTGGTTCTTGGAGAATTCTTGAAAGAAATTAAGAAGAACCCCTCCAGTGTGAAGTTTGCTGAGATGGCCAACATCCTGGTGATCCACTGCCAGACCACAGGTGAGTGTTTGGAGGCCCTATAGTCACTGCTGTCTCCTCGGAAGCCCGTCATATGCAAGCTTCAGTATGTGCCCAAAGGGAGCCCAAGTGGGAGAGGCACTGTGCCTCTGTACCTGGAAGCTGTAGTGATGCGTTTAGGTAAGAAAAGAGATCTGGATTCTCTTTTAACACACACCCTTTACCTGCTCTGAAGCTCTCATGGACGTGCTTTGCCTTGGGTAAAGTAGGGTCCTTACGGGTCAGAAAGGCCTTTCCCTCACCACCTATTGGGTATCAGACCACAGTGAAGCAGTCTCAGCGACAGCTTCCTGTTACTGGCCATGAACCTACAGGTCAGCTGGGTGGTTTTGCGCCCAAGGCCAGGCTGGACCTTATCATATGTCCTTGAAGCCAGGTATAGGGTCAATTGGAGTCAGGTGGTCTGCGATGGTCTCACGCACATCTGGCCCTTGACTGGCATGGGGTGATGGGGCATCAGAAGGGTTCCAAGAGAGATAGGACATGGATAGGACATGATTCCTATGTTTGAACCAGCGACACCATCACCATAACTGCAAGCTGTTGGCCAGAGAAGCCAGTTTTCTCGATCTAAGGATAGGAAAATGAGTTCCACTTAGAAATGAAGCACAAGTCATATTGCAATGGGGCATGGATCCAGGGAGGGTAGGGCACCATGGCTGTTTTTCAAGTCCAGCACAAGATTGCTGTACTCTCTTAACCTGTCTTGACTAGCCTTTAGAAAGGAGAGAGCCCAAGAAGTATTGTATTCGCATAGCTAGAAGCAGTCAAACCCCAGGTGCATCAATCTCCAGGTCTAGACTTTGTGCATGGTAGTTGGGAGGGAACTCTCCAATGCATGTGCCAGCCCCTCAAGAAGCCACCAATTCCCCTTCCAGATGACCTGATTCAGCTGACAGCCATGTGCTGGATGCGGGAGTTCATCCAGTTGGCAGGCCGGGTAATGCTGCCCTACTCCTCTGGAATCCTGACTGCTGTCTTGCCCTGCTTAGCCTATGATGACCGCAAGAAAAGTATCCTTTACTCTGGAGAGGGGAGGAACTGTGAAGTGGAGGGACCCTGAGTGGGGATAGGCTCCTTCACTTCTCCAAATGGTCTAGCATTTAGGAAGCAGGAGATGGAGCTGAGTGTGGGTTAGGAAAGCAAGGGCACAGGGCTAATGCTGGTTGTCCCCATGTACGGAGGTTCCACCCCTGTGAGCTCATTCTGCTGTACCTTGGGTGGGAAAGATCCCGGTGGAAGAGGGCTCACCTGTGAGAAGAAAAGCATCTCACAAGGGTGCATGTGGCAAGGAAGACCATGACCAGGAAGACTGGTGGCCTCAGACTTCAGGTGTTTGCCTGGAGGAGCTCCTTACATCAGTGGACAGGCATCAAGGAGGTGGCCAATGTGTGTAACCAGAGCCTGATGAAGCTGGTCACTCCCGAGGATGATGAACCAGATGAGCCAAAGCCAGCAGCACAGAAGCAGACAGAACCCAATTCTGAGGACTCCCTGCCAAAGCAGGAGGGGACAGATAGTGGTGAGTACCCTGATGTCAGAGTCTTTACTTTTGCTGCTGGGAAAACAAGTCCTGGAACTAAACTTGTAGTATCATTGTTGACTGGTTCTGGTACCTGTCTGGTGAAGCAGGTGCTTTGTTAGGTTCTGACAGCTGCCCCTAGAGCCCATGCTCTTCACCCTTGCTGCCTCAAAGACCATTACACAAACTCCTCCTGGGTTTAGCCACCATCAGGTCACTGTTGGGAATATGGCAGGAGCACCAAGCTGTGCATTTCATTTGATTCTCGGCATCTGGCCCTCCCTGCACTAGCCATTCTCAGGGAGGATGGGTCAGGAAAATGCTAGTTTATTAAGTACTAGCGATTTCTACTGCACTAGTCAGTGCCTTTAAACAGTCCTTTCAAAGGCTTTCTTTACATTATTTCCTTGATTATTTGTAAAATAAAGAAAACCATTTTTATGCTGATTGGAGATAGTTTGCCTCCTGGTCTTGTCTCCTGAACCTTGGTCCTCAGTGTCTCTGATCATCTCGGGGGGGGGGGGGGGGGGGGGGAATGTCCTCCTTTTCAGTGAGCCAGAGAGTAAATGGACGCAAACCCTGTGCAGAGTCCACGGGTGACAGAGCAGGATCTGGAACCTGAAGCTGGAGCCAAAAGAACCACCATAGTCACAGTGTGTGCTGTTCCCTCCTTGTGGGAATAACAGACAGCCTTACTCAGGGTCCCAGGGCTTCCTTCTGTGGGTTTGGCTGGTAGAGTGTCGGCTTTGGGTATCGGGTTTCAGCTGTGCCATCACCAGAGCAGTGAAACACCTGGAGGCAGAACAGCACACAGCTGTCGTGTGGTTCACGGGCAGAGTTCTCACCCGCCATGAGGGAGCCTGGGGCTTCATTATGGCCAGTGCAGTAGCTTGAGCACTTTTGACAGCTCCTGGAAAGAGGAAATTTAGGTAAGTTAATGCAGGCCTTGCACAGTGCACAGGAAGGGAGACCTGACGGCTCAGTGACAGACAGTTGGTGAACTTACTGGTGTGCGAGCTTTTTGTTTTGCTTCCCTTGTTTTATGGTTCTTATTTTAGACGATTTGCACAGTAGGGGAAAGCTGCAAAGTGGCAGGATTGCCTGCACCGAAGATAAGCAATGTCAAATTTGGAGCATATCTTTTACATTTTTAACATAGACACATAATTAAAACGATGTGTCAATCCACATCTTGTTTTTTTTGTGTGTTGACTTTCTCTTCCTTGTATTTGCGTGGCTTCCTTTTGACTTCAGCTTGACATGGAAGTTAGTGTCTCTGACTCCCCATTGGCAAGTAGAATAGTGGTTGCTTAGTCCAAGGGGGAAAAGATCCTGGGACTGCTTGGGACAGATGCTGGCTTCTCTGGGAGATGGTGGAAATATTCTAGAATTAAATAGGATAATGGCTATATACCTTTGTGATTGTATTTAGAACCACCCAATTATATACTTTAAAATGGCAAAGTTGTGTTAAGCAAAATTTTGGGGTGTGAATTGTATTTCATTTACTGTGTATGAGGAGTTGGCAGCTGTGCCCCTCCCTGTTTGCTTCTGTGGCAGCAGTGAGCTCCCTATAGAGGAACTGATCCACTCTGTGGGTCATGGCAGCAGCTAAAAAGCTCTCTGTGAGCTGAAGCGTTGGTGATTCAATGGTTGAATTCTCTCCTGCCATGTGGGAGGCCCAGGTTTGATTCCCAGCCAATGCAGAGTCTTTATCCTTTTAACTAGCTCTTCAAAGCTTTCTCCAAGTAGCTGTCTGATCAGGGGAGCATTACCCTAAACCAGGGTACATATCAGCAGTTTGGCCTGGGTTTTATTACTCATAAACAGCATTGTAAGAGATGACTAGCACACTTCATAGTGTTTTCTAGAAACAGGAATGTCTCGCTTGACAGCTAAACATTTATCCTCAGCCTTGCTCATCTTGTAACTAATCATAATCTTTTCTAGAATGCCCAAGACAGAGTCCTAGCAAATCACTAGACAGATGATCCAGCCAGGCAGTGGGCAAGCTTGTCCCATCCTTTCCCATCTATCATCTGCTCCCTGCTACTCTGGATAGGACCAGGTGACTGCCGTAGGCACCTCCGGCCTGGTCTTACTCTTTTAGTCTCTCTTCCATGCTTCGCCAGTGATGCAGCATGCACCACATATGCAACACCGTAGCATGCTCCTCATGGTGTACCTTCAAACTGGACCCTTTGTATGTGTGCTTGTATCAAACAGGCATGGACAGACCCTACCCTCCAGAGCTCATTCTTCCTCCCCAAAACCACAGAGCCTTCAGTCAGGCCAACTCCTCCTCTGTACTTTCTGCCCCAAGTCCTATCTACCTGCAGCTCCCCGTCAGCCCTGCCATTTATGAGATATTCAGTGCAAAGTCCTTTCCCTGACTCTGAGTCCTTGGCAGCACTCAATATGCCTAGCCTGACCCCATCCCCATCCTGCCCCCAAAAAACTCTAGTGTCTTGGGTGTCACAGCACTGATTCTGGCATTTAAACAACCTGCTTAGACGTCCTGGCTCAACCCTCTTCACATCTTTTGCCCTCAACTGCTCAGCCTTTCTTCAGTCTCAGCTTCTCTAGCTTCCACACCTGGCTTTGCTGCTTAGCCTTTCCAACACGAGTTTCCTTACTTGTTGAGTGGGGTAACCTTTGTCACCTAACCTGTGGGGTGGCTGTGCGTTTCAGAATCGTTTCTTTTGCTGTGTGACAAATGCTACAGCAGGTGCTGGAGCATTGTTTTAACATGGACGCTTTCTGACTTAAATGAGGTTGCAGTCACAGACCCAATGGCTGAAAATATTTTGAGTCAAAAATGCATTTGAGCACATTTAGAACACCTACATTAGCCTACAGTTGGCCAAAGTCATTTATCACAAAGCCTATTGGAAGGGTTCTGTGTAGTTTGGTGAACTCAGTACTGAAGACACAACACACAGTTGTTGCATGGACACCACCTTTGCAGCTTGAGGAAGTCAAGTCAAAAGTCTGCCAGAACCATTGTAAGTCAGAGCTTGGCTATGTCTTCCCATAGCAAGCCCCTCAGCTAGGGCTTCTGTGTCTTCTTTCTCCTAGTGGGTTTGAAATGAAGTGGTAAGAGAGAAGGGAAGCTGTACAGAGGATCTCCAGTAGAGAGTGGCAGCCCCACTCTGCATGGAGTAAAATCCACCTGTTTGCAAAGCTGACTCTTGCAGGATTTGTCAGCGCCATCTATGGCCCCTGCAAGTACAGGCACATCAGACACAGATCTGCCTGTAAGGACAGCTACAGAGCGGGGAGTACAGTGACACCAGGATAGGGTTGCATGGGACTATACCCAGGCCCAGGGGAGGGAGCACAGGCAGCAGGCAGGCCCAACTTCCCAGGGGTCTTGAAACAGCGTGTTTTTCCATCCTTCTGATTATGAAGTAAATACGTGCTGCCTGAAGAGATGTTAGAAGGGCAGCACTAACTGTAGTAGCACCACCCAGGAGTCAGCGCTGCTTACAAGTTGGATTGGTTTGAGTGTTTTGTTTTGTTTGTGTATATAATAACACTTGCATATTTTTTGTTTTGTTTTCACACACACCCGAAGAAATGGGATCATGAGAAATATAGTGATTTACAGTGATACATAGTTTTTCACTCTAATCTGCATTAATTTTTTTACTTGACATTACTATAAAGAGTACAACTTAGTCATTTTAGTATCTTCACAGAGTCATACAGCCATCAATACTATCCAGTTCCAAAACATTTCCACCATCCCCAGCCCTGCGCTACCTTCAGCCATGTGGTTTACCTGTTGTGAGCATTCACATAACAGAAATCATGCGGTTATGTACCTAATTAGAGCTGGCTTCTTTTACTTCACATAATATTTTCAAGGTTTCTCCATGTTGTTAGCATATATTAGTATAAACTTCTTTTTGTGGATGAACAATATTCCATGGTATGAGTAGATATGAGGGCTGTTTCTCCCTTGTATGCATAGATATTAGGGCTGTTTCTGCTATAATTTTTAAAAATCACAACATGTATTGACTTTCCCTTTTTGCCAGCATTGTATAATTAGTTACATTAATACGGTAGGTCTCTGGACAGATGATTCAAATATGCCTTTTGTCTTTGGGAATGCAGTTTATAATATCCTTATTTGTTAAGCTTTGCTTCCCTGTTAATGTACTAACCTTGCATCATTACATCAGATAGATAATGCTCTAATCTATTTAGCCAATCTATCATAAATCACTTAGTTGCTTCTAATTCCATCTTAATCCTATAATCCTTGCTGAAAAGAACTTTCATGCTCAAAATCTTAAAAACTTCTGCAATTATTTCCTAAGGATAAATTCATAAACTTTTAAGACTTTTGATGCCAGATTTGCTGCTGAATGCCAGTTTCTGATCCCACCAACATGACACAGCCCTACAAGAATAAATAGGGCCTTTCCTATAAGAGAAACCAGGAGAAGCAGTTTGTATCCTAGGAGCTGGGATCACACGTGAAGCCCTGAGGCCAAGGATGAGAATGGGACTGGTACCAGACATCTTCCCTTCTTGGGAGGCAAACAGGGAAGAGGTTTAATAGCCTAGCAGGTGTTTGACAGTATTTATCATGAGCCTTAAATGTTAATAATTTAGCTTTAGGAATCATTAACAAATATATACTGAGGTTTATTTCTAGAATGTTCTTTTTGGCTGATAAGTGCTATAGAAAACTTCACAGAAAGAGAAAGCTTCAAAGTCTAAGAGGGAGGCGTGATTTTTAAACAGGGTCCTCCCAACAGGCCTCGATGACAAAGTGACATCTAATTAAACATTGCATTAGGAGGGAATTGTTTCCAGTGGAGGGGAGATGCCAGAACATTACCCCCAAAGAGCAGTGTTTTGCACAACAGGGTGGGGGCACATGTGAGGGACCAAAAGAATGCCAATGTTTCCTCTGGATGTTGTAGGGATCACAGGTTTGAGTAGAGGGACTCTACATAGAGGCAGAACTACACCCACTATGTCAAAAACCTTCAACAGGAAGTAGAGGCACCTCAGCGCAATGAAACAAGCTAGGCGGAAGTAGTCCTTTGGAGGGAGAGGCCATCACAGAGCAGAGATCTTCTGCTAATGGGGTCCACGTGTAGAATCGGGAAGAGTCAGGTGACTGGAAGCATGGAGTCACTGTCTGCTGAGTAGGGAGGAACAGTGAGGAGATTTTCAGGAGACGCTGGAAAAATGTAGGACATACTGAATTGTTATGCCTCTTAGACAGAAATGTGACCTTAACTAGAAGATCAGCACTCCCCTGGAGCTCAGATAGGGACCGTTGGTATAACTGTCTGGAACTAGGAGCTCAGTGTTACATGGCTTGAACCTAGAATGCCTCCCCCAACATGGTGTTTCGAATACTGGGTTCCCAGCTGGAGGTACTGTTTGTGCAGTTTATAAAACCTTTGGAAGGTGGGGCCTGGCAAGTGGACATGAGTCACTGGGAGGTGGACCTATGAGAGCTAAGGCCTAGCTACACTTAGGCTCTCTTCCTGTTGAACACCACAATGACCAGCCACCTCCCAGTTGATGTGAAGACAGACTGAGGCACTCTGGCCTCCGTGCCTTCTCCACAACTGAAATCCTCAGAAACGAACCTAGGTTTGTCCTTTCTTAGGTTGTTTCAGTGAGTGTACCCATCATGGTCTTGACCTCTTTGCTCATGTTCTCACTCCTCCCACTCTTCGAATGGACTTTGGGACCTCACTGAAACAGCTTACCTGAGCTCTGGCTGGACAGGGAAGGAATCAGCATAGGACCAAACCAGGCCCTCTAAGTGTGGGTGACAGTTGTATGGCTAGGGCAGACTGTGGGGTCACTGGCAGTGGGACCAGCATTTATCCCCACTGCTTATACTGTCTTTCTGGAATCCATTCTCTTTGGAGGAATACCTTGCTCATCCTAGATACAGTAAGGAGGGCTTTGGTCCTTCCTCAAAGCAATATGCCTTACCCTCTCTGAGAAGTGGATGGTGGGGTGGAGTGGAGGGAACAGAAAGAAGGGAGGGAGTGGGAACTGGAATTGATATGTAAAATGAAAAAAAAAAGATAGTTTTTTTAAATAAAATTTTAAAAAAAACAAGAGAGACTGACTCAAGTGATTTGAGTGTAGAATCTGTGGATTCTATACTCTATGTTTACCTATGCTTACCTCTGACTTAGGGACAATTGCTTGCTTAACCTCTCTATGCCGATTTGTCAGATGGTGATACTAAAACCTGACATGTAGGTGGTGATGAGAATCAAGGAGCCTGGGGAAATGACCAGAGTAGTGAAAGGAGTGGAGTAGCAGAAGGCATCTCATCACCTCACTTGAACACTTACCTCCAGCTGATCTTGCAGCTCCATCTCCCCATCTACTCCCCCTCTGGACGAGTCTGAAGCGTGTCCCACACCATCCCATTTCACCTGGAGATGTGAGCTTCTTAACAAGAAAAGCTCCTTTTATAAAAAGTTGTCACCAAGGGCTGGAGAGATGGCTCAGCGGTTAAGAGCACTGACTGCTCTTCCAGAGGACCCGGGTTCCATTCCCAGCTGCCCACATGGCAGCTCACAACTGTCTGAAGATCCAGTTCTAGGGGATCTGACACCTTCATACCAATGCACATAAAATAAAGTTAAATAAACTATACTTTAAAAAAAAAAAAGCCGGGCGGTGGTGGCGCATGCCTTTAATCCCAGCACTCAGGAGGCAGAGGCAGGTGGATCTTTGTGAGTTCGAGGCCAGCCTGGTCTACAAGAGCTAGTTCCAGGACAGGCTCCAAAGCTACAGAGAAACCCTGTCTCGAAAAAAAACAAAACAAAAAAAAAAAAAGTTGTCGCCATCTGGTCCTTATACCTTAGCAAAGAAAAAAATTCCTAATGTGATCCTGTATCCAGTTAGGGCTCATATTTCCCCATGGATTTGTGATTTGTTGTTGTTGTTAGGTTTTTTGGTTTGGTTTTCCATTTCGAGTCAGAGCAAACTGCATACAATGCACTTGACTGAACTTCCATTATATTGCCATCTGTCTTCTTTCCTTCCTTGAATTGCGTGTTTTAAGAAACTGGATTGGAACTGGAAAGATGGCTCAGTCGGTAAAGCGTGAGGTCAAGAGGTGGATCCCCAGGACTTATGTAAAAGCCAGGCGGATACGGTGGCACTCCTCAGTTCTAGGGTGATAGAAACAGGCTCCCCGGAGCAACTGGCTGGGTAGACTTGTTTAACTGATAAGTTCCAGCTTGCTGGAGACCAGCAGAAGACCTGCCTAGGTACAGAAGATGAAAAAGACACCTAGTGTCAGCCACTGGCCTCACATATGCAAACACAAGATTGTCCGCACATGTGAACTTACATACAGTCACTCATGTACATACATATGCAAAAAATATTGCACACACATACATGTACAAAAAATTATATTGGAAAAGATACAGGAAATTAGACAAATGTCCTGTCTTTCCATAAACCACCTCCCTACTAAGTAACTGGGTATAGCATCCATTAACCGAACTGGCCTTCAATAGACATTCCTGTAGTGTTTACCTTCTGTTGAGTTTCTGTTTGCATCTGTCCTTCTGTCCCTTCTGTTTGTCTTCTTGAGACAGAGCCTTGCTGTCTTCCAAACTGGTGTTCAACTCTGCATCCTCCTGTGCCAGCCTCTTGAGTTGCAGGAGGGCAACGTTGTTCCTATCAAGTTTTGTGTGTCTGTATATCTTTCTATCTGTCTGTGTGTCTGTGTCTATATCACTAGGGATGAAACCCAGGAGAGATAGCTGAGTGGAAGTGGAGATGCCCCTGAGGGAATTTGAAATACGCTTGGTGCTCTAACATTTCATCAACAAACGTGTTGGTTCCCACAAGATGAAGAGGGTGGCCTTCAGAGGTGTGGACCACGACTGTTGATAGTCTGCTTTCCGTCACTCATTGCGCTTCCTTTTCACCTGCCTCCGGGCCCTGTGCACATGGCACAGGGAAGGCGGATTCCACGACAGACCCGGCCTGCTGCCACAGCCTGCCCTCCTCCACTTCTGTGACTAGAGAAGACAGGTGGCAGTGTGGCCTCTTATTTAACACAGAAATAAAGATACCTTTTACCAGGGAGGAAGAGGGACCTTAGGCTGTTTCTGGAATAGGCCAAACACTTAATTTGTAATTTTCAGCTAAAGACAGGACGAGCGCCTGGAGGTGTGGCTTCAGTCATAGAGCTCTTGCCTAGCATGTGCAAGGGACCTGTAGAATGGGGCACTTTGCATTGAGCACATAGTGCTGAGCCAGCCCTGAGGGAGGCCAGTGGCTGCACATGCACTTCCAGCGTGGAGAAGCCTCAGCCCCCAGAGCCTCCCATGTTCCCATGAGTCATCTCTTAAGTGTGCACTGCCCTGGTGAGTAAAAGAAACTTTTTACTCCGCAATCCTCCCAGCCACATGTAGAAGCTTTCCGTCCTCAGAATGCTGTACAACCACACAGGGCCCTGAGTCTGGTCCCTGGCCCCTTTTGTCCAGCTGTGTGACCCTGGGACAAGTCTTCTGACCTTGTCTTGCTTTCTTCACCTCTATCTGATGAGAGTAATGACAGTCCTGACACTGTAGACTTGTCACAATAAATGAGCTCACATCTGCTGGCTGTTTAAAATTATTTGTCAGGCATCCTAACAGCTATGTAAGCATTTGTTACATAAATGGAGAGACTGCTCTGTAAGGGATTTGTATGGTTTCCTCTCATTTGGTTTTCTCTTTCATATTTTGTGTGTGTGTGTGTGTGTGTGTGTGTGTGTGTGTGTGTACATGGGCATGCAACAGAGCCCAAACCCCTTTCTGTATTCATGTTAGGCAGATGCTCTGCTACTAAGCTACGTCCCAACCTGTCTTTTATTCCCTTGAAGGGGCTGTTTCCTGTATTGAATGTTAGTTCTCACAGTGAAATGCGTTGTAAATGTCTCTTCCCAGCACCTTTTTAATTGTTGGAAGTCTTTGCTGGCTGGTCAGAGGTCGCAGCCTCCCTGTGGCCTAGCAGCTTATCTCAATAAACTCAGCAAAACAGAGCTCCCTCCCTCCAGCGGAACTTTCTGACTCTACCTGCGCTTATCTAGAAACTGACCCTGGGCCTGGAGGACTGACCACATCTAAAAACTGTCTCTAAAACCAGATGCCTGGCTCGCCTTAAGCTTGACCCTTGGCACAGATCCTTGCTGAGAAGACATGCTAGGGGCTCTGCTATAGGACCCTACTGCCACATGCTGAGCCTTGTGAGAGGAGCATGCTACTTAATGCAAATTAGGGTTTGTCCCCAGGCTCTCCGATCTTATATATTTCTTATATTCTGGAATAAAGCCAAGCTGATTCACTGAAATCTGTCTCCCAGAGGACTGTCTCCGTTTGTGCTCATGAGCCACCCACCAAAGCTTTCTGTTACCCCATCACCTTTTTCCCCTCTTGACCTGGTGGCCAACAGGCCCAGAGGGAAAGAGGACCCCCACATTTAGTCAGCTTTCAACTTCTTTTATTTTCTCTCTCTCATACATTACATCCTGACTGCAGTTTCCGTCCCTCCACCTCTCCCACTGCCTTCCACCTCCCCTCTCCTCTGTTTCCCTTCAGAAGGCACAACAGGCCTCCTAGAGATATAGCCATTGAACATAGCCTAACAACTTACAATAAATCTAGGCACAGGACTGGAGAAGATGGCTCAGTGGTTAAGAGCACTGGCTGCTCTTGCAGAGGAGCAGGGTTCAATTCCCAGAACCCACATGGTGGCTCACAACCACTTGTAACTTCAGATTTAATCCTTCAGAAGAGGATTTAATGCCCTCTTCTGACCTCCACAAGCACCATGCACATATGTGGCAAACAGATTACATGCAGACAAAACACTGATACATGAATGAATGAATGAAAACTAGGCACAAACCCTCATATCAAAGCTGGACAAGGCACCCCAGTAGGAGAAAAGGATCCCAAGAGCAGACAAAAGAGTCAAAGACACCCCCTACTCCCACTGGTAGGAGTCCCACAAGAACACCAAGCTACACAATCATTGGTATATGCAGAGGCCCTAGCTTACATCCTTACAGGATCTTTGTTGCTTCAGACCCTGTAAAGCCCTGTGAACCCTGCTTAATTGATTCTGTGGACCGTGTTCTCATGGTGTCCTCAACTCCTCTGACTCCTACAGTCCTTCCTCCTCCTCTTCTCTGGGGTTCCCCTGGCTCCACTTAATGTTTGGCTGAGGATCTCTGCATCTTTTTCCATCAGCTACTGGAGGAAGCCTCTCTGATGTCACTTGGACTAGGTATCTATGTATGAGCATAGCAGAATATAATTAAGAATCATTTTGTTTACTTTTTTTGACCAGCCATTGTTTGGTCCTCTCCTGGGTCTCTGGGCCGTCCAGCTTCCAGTTCCTAGCCATCCAGGCAGTGTCAGGCATGGGCTCCCTATCATAGTATGTGCCTCAGATTGAGCCATTCATTGGTTGGCCGCTCCCACAAGTTCTGTGCCACCATTTCCCCAACTCATCTTGCAGACAGGACAGATTGTAGGTCCAAGGTTTTGTGGTGGGTTGATGTCCCAGTCCTACCATTGGGAGCCTAGCCTGCTGTTCTGACTGGTTTTGTGTGTCAGTTGACACTAGCTCGAGTCACCTGAGAAGAAGAGGCCTCAGTTGAGGAAATGCCTTAATGAGATACAGCCATCAGGGATTCTGCCCTGTTTGAGTTTCCATCCTGACTTCAGTGGCGGTACTGAAGTGTAAGCCAAATAAACCCTTTTCTCCCCAACTTGCTTTTTGGTTGTGGTGTTTTGTCGCAGCAACAGAAACACTAACTAAGACCCCAGCTTTATTCAGTATAGCACTGGAATTCTTCACTAGCCTGGCTATAGAAGATGGCCAATTCAGGCTCCGAGTCCCCCATTACCAGGAGAGTTCGCTAGGGTCACTCTCAGATTCCAGGGAGTTTCCATTGCACTAGGTTTCTGCGTCACTCCCAAATGCCTCCCAATTCCAGGCATATCTCCCAGTATTCTCTCCCTCCATTCCTCCCATCTCCCCACCTGATCGTCCTATTCCCAGCCCCACCTGCCCCAAGTTCACCTGCAAAATCTGTTCTATTTCCTTTTCCCAGGGAGATCCATGCATTTCCCCCTTGAGCCCTCCTTCTTACTTAGCCTCTGGATCTGTGGATTGATTGTAGCATTACTATCCTTTACTTAGAGATAATGTCCACTTATCCGTGAGCACATTCTGTGTTTGACTTTCTGGGTCTAGGTTACCTCACTCAGAATGATTTTTTTTTCTAATTCCACCCATTTGCCTGCAAATGTGATATTGTTTTTAATAGCTGAGTAACACTCCATTATGTAAATGTACTATATTTTCTTGGTCCATTCTTCAGTTGAGGGGCATCTGGGTTGTTTCCAGATGTAATAAAGCTGCAGTGTACATGGCTGAACAAGTGTCCTTGTGGTAGGATGGAACATCCTTTGGGTATATGCCCAAGAGTGGTATAGCTAGGTCTTGAGGTAGATCGATTCCCAAGTGTCTAAGGACCTGCCATACTGATTTCCATAGTGGCTATACAAGTTTGTACTCCCACCAGCAGTGGAGGAATTTTCCCTCACCAGCATGAGCTGTCACTTGTGTTTTGAGCTTAGCCATTCTGACTGATGTAAGATGAAATCTCAAAGTAGTTTTGATTTGCATTTCCCTGATGTCTAAGAATGTTGAACAGTTCTTTAAATGTTTCTCAGCCGTTTGCGGTTCCTCTGTTGAGAATTCTCCATTTAGATCTGTATACCATTTTTAATTGGATTATTTGGTTTGTTGATGTCTAGTTTCTTACTTTTTTATATATTTTGCATATTAGTCCTATGTCAGCCATTCTGTAGGCTGCCGTTTTGTCCTATTGAAGGTGTCCTTTTTGCTTTAAAAAAGCTTTTCAATTTCATGAGATCCCTTTTATTGATAGTTGTTTTTAGTGCCTATGGCATCAATGTTCTGTTCAGGAAGTCTCCTGTGCCAGCGTGTCCAAAATTGTTCCCCATTTCTCTTATATTAAAGTCATTGTATCTGGTTTTATTTTGAGGTCTTTGATTCTTTTGGACTTGAGTTTTGTGCAGGTTGATAGTTATGGATCAATTGGCATTCTTTTACATGCTGACTTCCAATTGGACCAGCACCATTTGTTAAAGATGCTTTCTTTTTTCCATTGTGTATTTCTGGCTTCTTTATAAAAAAAAAAAATCAAGTGTCCACAGGTGTGTGGATTTATGTTTGGGAATTCAATTCAATTACATTGATCAACCTCTCTGTTTTTATGCCAATACTGTGGTTTTTATTACTATAGCTCTGTAGTATAACTTGAAATCAAGGGTGGTGATGCCTCCAGATGTTCTTTTATCCTACAGGATTGTTTTAGCTAGTCTGGGTTTTTTGTTTTTCCATATGAAGTTGAGTATTGTCCTTGTAAGGTCTGTAAAGAATTATGTTGGAATTTTGATTGGGATTACGTTAAGTCTGTAGGGTTGCTTTTGGTAAGATGACCATTTTTACTTTGTTAATTCTACCAATCAATCCATGAGCATAAGAGATATTTTCATCTTCTGATATCTTCTTCAGATTCTTGCTTCAAAGACTTGAAGTTTTATGTCATACAAGTCTTTCCCTTCCTTGGTTAGAGTTACTCCAAGATGTTTTGTTTTGTTTTGTTTTGTTTATTGAGACAGGGTTTCTCTGTGTAACAGCCCTAGCTGTCCTGGAACTAGCTCTTATAGACCAAGCTGGCCTCAAACCACCTGCCTCTGCCTCCTGAGTGCTAGGATTAAAGGTGTGCGCCATCACCACCAAGCCTGGTCAAGATATTTTACATTGTTTGCTGCTGTTATGAAGGGTATTGTTACCCTGATTTCTTTCTCAGCCCATTTGTCATTTGTGTATAGGACGGCTACTGATTTTTTTTCTGAGTTAATCTTGTATCTATCCACTTCACTAAAGGTGTTTATCAACTGTAGGAGTTTCCTGGTAAATTTTTTGGGATTATTTATGTATACTATCATATCATTTGCAAACAGCAATACTTTGACTTCTTCCTTTTTAATTTGTGTCCACTTGATCTCATTCAGTTGTCTTATTGCTTCAGCTAAAACTTCCAGCACTATATTGAATAGATATGGAGAGTGAACAGCCTGGTCTTGTTCTAGATTTTAGTGGAATTGCTTTGAGTTTCTCTCCATTTAATTTGACGTTGGCTATCGGTTTGCTGTAAATTGCCTTTATTATGTTTAGTTATATCCTCATATCCCTATTTTATGATTTGTTTTATTTTATGTGTGTGTTTTACTTGCATGTATGTTTGCGTATCGCGTTTGCACCTGGTACCTGTGGAGTCCGGAAGAGGACATTTTATTCTCTGAAACTGGAGTTACAGACAGTTGTAAACTGCCATGTGGGTGCTAGGAATTGAACCTGGGTCCTCGACAAGAGCAACAAGTGTTTTTAACTGCAGAGCCTTCTCTCCAGCCTCTTGGTTTGTTTCTTTTTTTCTCTTTTACTTTCTTTTATTTTATTTTTCTTTCTTTTAGTTTTTAAGACAGGGTTTCTCTATGTAACTTTAGCTGTCCTGAAACTCACTCTATAAACCAGGCTGGCCTCTAACTCATAGAGATCCACCTGCTTCTGCCTCCCGAATGCTGGGATTAAGACATGTACCACCACTGCCCAGCTTCTCCAAGACTTTTATCATAAGGGATGTTGGATTTTGTCAAAGACTTTTCAGCATTTAATGAGATGATCATAGTTTTTTTTTCTTCCTGTTTGTTTATATTGTGGATTCCATTGGCTGGTTTTTATATGTTGAACCACCCTGCATCTCTGGGATGAAGCCTACTTGATCTTGGTGGATGATCTTTTGATATGTTCTTGGATTCGGTTTTCAAGTGTTTTATTGAGTATTTTTACATCTATGTTCATGAGGAAGATTGGTCTGTAATTGTCTTTCTTTGTTGAATCTTTGTGTGGTTTGAGTATCAAGGTGACTGTGGCCTCATAAAATGAATTTGGCAATGTTCTTTCTGTTTCTATTTTGTGTAATAATTTGAGGTGTATTGGTAATAGTTCTTCTTTGAAAGTCTGGTAGAATTCTGCACTAAAACAGTCTCACCCTGGGCTTTTTTCTTTTTTATGGTTTTTCAAGGCAAGGTTTTTCTGTGTAGCTTTATTGCCTGTCCTGGAATTAACTCTTGTAAACCAGGCTGGCCTCAAACTCACAGAGATCTGCTTGTCTCTGCCTCCTGAGGGCTGGGATTAAAGGCATGCATCACACTGCTGGGTGGTTGGGAAACTTTTAATGGCTGCTTCTCTTTTCGTAGAGCTTGTAAGTCTATTTAAATTGTTTATATGATCTTGATCTAACTTTGGTAAGTGGTATCCATCAAAAAAATTATTTCTTTTAGATTTTTCAGTTTTGTGGAGTGCAGGTTTTTAAAATATGACCTAATGATTCTTTGGATTTCTTCAGTGTCTTTTGTTAAGTCCACTTTTTCATTTCTGGTTTTGTTAATTTGGATATTCTCTCTCCTTTTAGTTAGTTTGGATAAGGGTTTGTCTTGATTTTTCTCAAAATACCAACTCTTTGTTTCATTGTTCTCTTTGTTTATATTTTATTTTCTTAGTTTAATTATTTTCTGCCATCTACTCCTGCGTAAGCTTGCTTTATATACATATAAATATAGATAGATAGATAGATAGATAGATAGATAGATAGATAGATAGATAGATAGATAGATAGATATAGATCTTTTACGTATGCTGTTAAATTGCTAGTGTGAGATCTCCCGTTTCTTTATGTAGGCACTTAGTGCTATGAACTTCCCTTTTAGCATCGCTTTCATTGTGTCCCAGAAGCTTGGGTATGTTTTGTTGAAAATATTTTCTGGGCCTTTGAGCTGGAATTCTTGTCCTTCTTATTCCTACGTTTCTTTCTCTTTTGTGGCAGGGGGGTCCTTTTTTGTTGTTCATTATTGTTTGAGACAAGGTTTTACATTATAATCTTGGCTATCCTAGAACTCAACTCTGTAGACCAGGCTGGCCATGAACTTACAGAGATCCACCTGCCTCTGTCTTCCCGGTTCTGGGATTAAAGGCTGTACCACCACCAGCTACATAGTCTTATTATTTTTAGGTTCAGTCTTTTCATACTGCCCCAGATTTCCTGGATGTTTTGTGTCAGGAAGCTTCTAGATTTAACATTTTCTTTGACCAGTGTACCTATTTCTTCTATCTTCTGCGCCTATGATTCTCTCTTCCATCTCTTATATTCTGTTAGTGATACTTGTGTATATAGTTCCTGTAGCTTACCTAGATTTTTCATTTCCAGGATTCCCTCAATTTGTGTTTTCTTTATTACTTCTATTTCCATTTTCAGGTCTTGAACAGTTTTATTTATTTTCTTCAACTGTTTGATTTTTTTTCTTAGCTTTCTTTTTTCATAATTTGTATTTTTTATTGATTTTTATTGAACTCTACATTTCTCTCTGCTCCACTCCCTGCCTCTCCCCTCCCCTTTAACCCTCCCCTAAGGTCCCCATGCTCCCAATTTACTCAGGAGATCTTGACTTTTTCTACTTCCCATGTAGATTAGATCTGTGTGAGTCTCTCTTAGGGTCCTCATTAGTTCTCCAGGATTGTGGTTTGTAGGATGGCTTTCTTTGCTTTATGTTTAAAAACCACTTATGAGTGAGTGTATGTGATACTTGTCTTTCTGTGTCTGGGTTACCTCACTCAAAATGATGTTTTCTAGCTCCATCCATTTTCCTGCAAAATTCAATCTGTCGTTATTTTTTCTGCTGTGTAGTACTTCATCATGTAAATGTACCACATTGTACTTATCCATTCTTGGGTCGAGGAGCATTTAGGTTGTTTCCAGGTTCTGGCTATGACAAAGAAAGCTGCTATGAGCATAGTTGAGCACATGTCCTTGTGGCACGATTGAGCATCCTTTGGCTATATACCCAAAAGTGGTATTACTGGGTCCTAAGGAAGGTTGTCTCCTAATTTTCTGAGAAATCTCCATACTGACATCCGAAGGGGTTGTACCAGCTTACACTCCCATCAGCAATGCAGGAGTGTTCCCTTTTCCCCACAACCTCTCCAGCATAAGTTGTCATCAGTGTTTTTGATCTTGGCCATTCCTACAAGTGTAAGATGGAATCTCAGAGTTGTTTCGATTTGCATTTCTCTGATGACTAAGGATGTTGAACATTTCCTTAAGTGTCTTTCAGCCATTTGAGATTCCTCTGTTGAGAGTTCTCTGTTTAGGTTTGTACTCCATTTTTTATTGGATTATTTGTTCTTTTGATGATCAATTTCTTGAGTTCTTTGTATATTTTGGAGATCAGATTTCTGTCTGATGTGGGGTTAGTGAAGATCTTTTCCCATTCTGTAGGCTGACATTTTGTCTTGTTGACCATGTCCTTTGCTTTACAGAAGCTTTTCAGTTTCAGGAGGTCCTATTTATTAATTATTTCTTTCAGTGTCTGTGCTGCTAGGGTTATATTTAGGAAGTGATCTCCTGTGCCAATGCGTTCAAGTTTACTTCCCACTTTCTCTTCTATAAGGTTCAGTGTGGCTGGCTTTATATTGAAGTCTTTAATCCATTTGGACTTGAGTTTTGTGCATGGTGATAGATATGGGTCTATTTTCATTCTTTACATGTTAATATCCAGTTATACCAGCACCACTTCTTAAATATGCTTTCTTTTTTTCCATTTGGTATTTTTTTGCTTCTTTGTCAAAAATCAGGTGTTCGAAGGTATGTGGATTAATATCTGGGTCTTTGATTCAGTTCCATTGGTCCTCCTGTATGTTCTTATGCCAAAACCAGGCTGTTTTCAGTACTGTAATTCTGTAATAGAGTTTGAAGTCAGGGATTGTGATGCCTCCAGAAGTTCTTTTATTTGTACAGGATTGTTTTGGCTATTCTGGGTTTTTTGCTTTTCCATATGAAGTTGAATACTGTTCTTTCTAGATCTGTAAAGAATATTGTTGGGATTTTGATGGGCATTGCATTGAATCTGTAGATTGCTTTTAGTAAGATTGCCATTTTTACTATGTTAATTCTACCTACCCAAGAGCATAGGAGATTTTTCTACTTTCTGGTGTCTTCTTCAATTTCTTTCTTCAAAGATTTAAAGTTCTTGTCATACAAGTCTTCTACTTGTTTGGATAAAGTTACTCTGAGATTTTCTTAGCTTTCTTTAAGGAATTTATTCATTTCCTCTTTTTTGTTTTTGTTTTTTGTTGTTGTTGTTGGTTGGTTGGTTGGTTAGTTCGTTTTTCCTGGATTTCTTTAAGGGATTTTTTTTTTCATTTCCTCTTTAAGGACCTCTATAATCTTCATAAATTTGGTTTTAAGGTTGTTATCTTGGGCTTGAGCTATGTTGGAATATTCCTGCTTGCTATAGCAGGAGAACCGGGTTCTGTGGAGACATGTTACCTGGGCTGTTGTTGGTTGTGTTCTTTCACTGGCATCCAGGCATCTTGTTGGGGTAATTATAGGTCTTGGTACAGACTTCTTGGTTTATCTTTGTTGGATGGATTTTTTTTTTCCTTGGTTTTTTGTTTCCTCTCTGGTCTTCTGGTTAGAGTGGCCTGTGATTGATTAGAAGATCTCTACCCAAGTTGGGGCTGGAGTTTTGGCAGCAAGTGAGGCCTCTGGTCCAGCCATGGCCCACTAGAGGAGTTGGGAGCTGAGATATGGTGATGGAGAAGAGTGGGGTGATTAAGTATAGGTGTAATTAGGTGCAGTGCTGGGGCTGGCGGACTACCTGTGGTTCTGGTGGCCTGCATGTCCTCTGGTGCAGCAGGGTGAGGGGAGGGCTGGTGAGGGTGGGCTTGGCAAGCACTGAGAAAGTGGGTTCAGTCCACAGGCAACCAGCCTACCCAGGGTTCTGGACCTCTAATGGAACAGGTTCTGGCCTCTGATGGAACAGGGGTCTTCCACCAGAGTTGGGAGCCGGGATATCGTAACAAGGGGAGGAGGGGAGTTTGGGGTAGGTTGGCCAGGCACTGATGGAGTATTGACAGTATGCAGGATGGGGTCTTACCTGGGGTTCTGGGTGTTGGTGTGGACTCTCGTGGAATGGGGGCTTCCTCCAGAGTTATAGGCCAGGATTATGGTGACAAGGGAGGGTTGGTTGGGAGTGTTAGCTGTCTACAAGTGGGGGCTTACTTGGGATTTTTGTTATAGAGGCCTCTGGTAAAGCAGGGGGGCTTCAGTTTTCAATTTCAATTAGCCTATCAGGTTTTTTTCTTTATGATGTTTGTCTGTTGGTCTGGTTGACAAATTCTCTTCATGTATCCATGCCCATAAATTTTTAACTCAGGCCTGATTGAGAAGCACTGACAATTTAGAGAGAATACAGGGGACAGATGACTATGACAAAGATCCCAGGCAGAAACTAAGATTATCCTAAGTTTAAAAAAAATCACTTTTAAAGAATAATTAATTGGGTATAGAGAAAAATGCAGAAGAATATAGAGCTCCTTTTGTATTATTCTGCCTAGAACTTTGGCAGGACACTGCTGACTCCACTGTACTCCTAATCTGACTGTCCCCAATTTCCCCTCCTGTCCCTTTGATTCTAAAACTAACTCCATGCTACACTTAATTGCTGTCCTCTGAATGACCTCCAATCTGTGACACTTGTAAAGGGCTGGCCAGTCACATTTCTCCACGTGAGTCTGTCTTACAGTTTCTTCCCTGAGTCCTGAAGGATGCTGTGTTTCTTCCCTGTATGCTGAAGGAGCTTTGGAAGGATGCTGCAGAAGTCCTTTGTCTGCAGCGCATCCTGTTGGGGCTGCATTGGCTCAGTACTGACTAGTGATATTGACCTTGTATCTGAGCACCTCACACTGCCGACTGCCCTCCTCCTTTCTTTGATGCTCTCAGCTGTGACCAGTTTCTGGCCAAAACTGGGGTCAGGAGAGAGTCCTACTGGCAGTCTTCCAGATGCACAATGTCTTGGCTCTTTAGGAAACTTAATTAGGTGCCAAAAGAAAAAGGTCAGAATTATCTCAGTCCTGGTCTGCTTAGGGCCAGCAGCGGAAAGCTAAGTATAGTAAAGTTTTGAGTTGGCCACATGCTGAGGGACATGTGCAGAGTGCAAGGTCACAGTTCTTTCCCAGAATCATTTTTAACCCTTTTATTGATGTTTTGTATATTCACCAAGTTGTATAATCATCACAACCAATTTTACAACATTTTCGATGACCTTAAAAGAAGCCCTTTTTCGTCACACTCCACTCCCCCAAAATGCTCCAACCCTAGGCAACTTCTAATCTACTTTCTGTCTCCACACTTATCTGTTCTGGGCATTTCCTAAAAATAGAATCTGAGTATGTAGTCTTTTGGAATTGACTTCTTTGACTCAGCATGTCTTTGCTGTTCATCTATTCTGTGACCTGTTCTCTGATTGCTGAGTAATGCTTCATTTTGTTTATCCACACTTAGGCATTGGGGCGGTTTCCACCTTTTTACTATGATAGGTAGCTGCATTGCCATAAAATGCAGCTTCTGTGGGATGCAGGTTTCCATTGCTCTTGGGTGAGGCTCTTGGAGCAGGATTGCTGGGCTGCCTATAACTATGTAACTTCTGAGGAACTGCCCGCCTGTTGTTCACAGAGACAACACCGTTTCACATTTCCCAGCATGCACAAGAGTTTCTGCTCCTCCCCACCCTTACTAACGATTTTCTTCCTTTTTACATTATTCTTCCTGGTGGATATGAAATCATGTTTCATTGTGAACCTTGCCTGCATTCCCTGCTGGCTAAAGTGTTAAATAGCCCAATTTATGCACAGCCACTGCCCTTGGGCCTACAGGCCCTTCTGAAATGTCCCAGTTATATTCGGTGTGAGTGTCCACAGTTGTGAGAGCCCCATGGGTAGACATGCTCATAGCTAGCTGTTATTCCCTAAGCGCTAGGGACTGCAGAAGCACTGGGTCCTTGGTTTCCTTTTCAGGAGCCTAAAATAGAAGTATGGGTGCTGGGACCAGGGTCTTGTTTCTACAAATGAGCAAGTAGGCTTCAGTGTCACCTTGTTCCTCTTCCTCCCCAGGAGGTCCAGGTGGTTCCTGTGACTCCAGCTTCGGAAGTGGCATTGGCGTCTTCACCTCAGCTAGGTAAGTGGTTCATGAAGCCAATGGTCTAGATCTTTCTGGGTGCAAGAGACTGCAGCAAAGACCCAAGGAAAACTGTGTGAGGCCACCGTTTGGGGAGTACCTGGTATACAAAAGAGGTATCCATGGAAACCTCTCTTCCCAGTTCCTTTGGACAGATAGCCCTTGGGAAAGATTGGGAGCCCAGTCATGTGATAATGGCCATGAGGCTGCAGATGCCTTCCCCCAGAGCCTTTTTCTTATCCAAGGCAAGGCTCACTCTGGGCAGGGGAGGCATGGGAGGCAGGAAGGGCTCAGCAATCAGAATCATGACCATGGTGATCTAGGTGGAGACATAAGAACCTTCTCTCCCAGGAAGGCTGCCATAGCATGGGCTTCCACAGGGGGGCAGTGCAGGCCAGGAAGCAAAGTCATCCTCTGCCTTTGCAGCCTGCTCCTGCAGGGTGATGGAATCTCCTAGTGAGCTACCTGTCCTGGGCTGAGTCTCCTGGCTTACCTACTAAAGCTGTGTGGGTGGCAGTTCCCATGTAGTGAGTTTCCCCTAAACTCAACACTGAACCTGGGCCTGAGGAGAACGTGCCCACTCCACTTCAGGAGGCTCTTCTCCACCCTTGAGATCTCCCTTCTATGTCATGTTTAATGTGTTGCTATCCCTAAAGACTCAACGATCATTTCTAAGCTCACAGGTACTAAATTAAGTAACTGTGCACCCCAGTGCTGCCTCCCACAGTGAGCAACAGGCGAGTAAGTGCCAGTCACCCACTCACTTTCTCTTGCCTGTCATACATTTCTAGAGTACCTGCCTGGGCTTGTCCCCACAGGTTCTGAGGTAAAGAGGCAGATCATAAATGTAACTCTCACTTTGACACACTTTAATGGGAGACAGCAAAGTAGCCAGCAGGTTTCCAGGAGACAGCAGCGCTATAGAGGAGACTGGTTGCACCAGAGGATTAAGGGTCAAGCCACTGTGGCTAATGAACCTGCTCCTGCAGCCAGGCTCTGTGCTCACCTTAATGTCAGACCATCGAGAGTTTGCTGGTGTCTAGTCTAAGGGTTGGCAGCATCATATCTATTTTAGGGATGAAGAAGGGTGGGGAAAAGGGTGGCTCCATACAAAATGGACTTAGGAGAGGGTCAGGTTGGCTGGGGAGAAGGGACTGAGACTGAGGAGCTGGCAGGGTGGGAAATGTGTTTGAAAAGTAGGCTTGGCAGTTTTCCTGATGGGCAGAGTGGAACAAATGAGAGGAACAGGAAGGGAAGCGTCTAGATGTTTGGCTAAAACTAAACCCGGCATGTTCTGGTACATCCCTAAGCTGAACTAGAAGGAAGGACAGGTGTGACAGGCACTCTAGACGTAGCCCCAGAGGCTGCTAGGCATCCTCAATGGGAAGTAGGTCAGCATGGACACTGGGTTTTGGAACTCAGGGTTGGAGGTCTGGACAGAGGTACAAGGGATATGTGGATTCTGGAGGTTTCAGCACTGGACATGGAGGCTTTGGAAGCCAGCAGCATATGTAGGAGTGGCGGAGTCAGGGAGGAGATTTATGTGCTGCCTCTTGTAGCCAGAAAGACTCTGTGCTTGACACTGTAATCTGGGCTTCAGGGAGTAACAGTAGGATGAAGGAGGAAGCAGAGACAGTGTGTGACTGATGGCCACAAAGGTAGCATGACCTCTACCACCTCGCTTGTCTTTTGAAAACTTCTGCTCTGCGGGGTGGGCCTACGGAGACTTCAGTTCCTGTGTTTAGGTCACAAACCAGCTATCTGGAACTAGGTTTAGTTTATACCTGTCACCCAGAACCCAACCTTTGAAAAACACACACAGGGAAACAAAACAGAAGATTATTGCAGACTACACTGGGGTAGGAAGATCATCTTGTGTGAGCATCACGGCCTGCAGTCTGTGCTAAGAAGGATGCGGCCATAGGAGTTGTAAGAACAGGCTAGATGCTCAGAGCATCTGGCCTGCTCCCTCCAAGGCCACTGAGCTTGCACAGGCTGACACTAAGCAACCTGCCCTCCCATCTTGTAGATGTGTTGCCTACCCAGAGCCTTGCACCAGTGGCCAGCTAAGAACCGTGACTAGAAGAGAGACTAGTCCTTAGCCTCTAGGTGATCCTTAGAGAGCCTAATGAAGCTGTGGACCCTTCTCCTAGGAAAACAAACATCCGCATTAAATTCTGAGTCCATTAGCTGGTCAGGGATCAGACTGGGTACAGAGAGTCCAAAGCGTTGAGATACCACAGATGCCTTCCTCTCCCTGTGTGGGGCCCAGGCTTAGCCACCAAGAGAGCCACTCAGCAAACAGGTGACATCTCTGTCTGAGTAGGTAGACAGTCAAGGAGCACCAGTCAAGGGGTCTGAACTCCTCTAACCTCCACAGTGCAAGAGGTTTGTGGGAAGTTGAAAATGGGCCTCCATGAGGAGAGAAAGGAAAGGAAAGGCAACAGAATGGAGGAAGCATGGTAGAAAGCAAGACGACAGCAGAGGGAGGATTTCTCCACTGCTACCTTTCTGCACACCAGGTGCATCCCTTCCTCTGAAGAGAAAGGGGCCCTGTTCACTTCCTGCCTCCCATAGGTATAAACTGAGGGGGTGTGTGACAGCATTGACCCCAGAGGGGAATGGGATGTAAATGAGTTAAAGTATGTGAAAAGCCTGGAACAGTGCCTGGCAGACAGCAAGCACTTGGTCACACTTAGTCTCGCTGGTTATCACAAGACCCTCCTTATCCCTAGTATCAAAATGAGTGTGTGTATATATATATATATGGAGGCAGGACAGAGGTTAAGTCTTGCTGGAAGCCACCCAGCAAATTAGTGAGAAGGTGCAAATCCAAGCTTGTCTGTCTGGCTCCCCAGCACCAGCATTTGCTTGATGACTTGCTGGTAGCTATAGAATGATTGCACATTGGCCTCTCTGATGCTTATGGCAGGTTTTTGGACAGGTGTGCAGACTTCCTCCTGGCAGCTAGGGCCTTGCCAAGGGCTATGCTGTCATCAGTGACCATTCAGGACTGTTCTCCTAGTGTGGTTGGCTGCCCTGTACCACAACCAGCAGAAAAGCCTAGAAGTCAGTGCTGCCCAATTCTGAAGGACTGCTGATTGAAAAGAATGTGTAATTACCTGGTGTTTGTAAAAAGACAACGTTGAATTCATAAGCTCTCTTTAGAGTTGCTTTTCCTACAATTTGATTGCACCTATAATATAAACAGAATAGAAAGTTAAACACTACAAAAATACAGCTGACCCCCCCCCCCCCGAGAACCGCTGACTAGGTGGCTGTGTATTGGTGACATCAGAAGCGTGGTAGGGCAAGTTTGTGCTTTAAGCTGCAGCAGTGCCGTGCACGCCAACATTGTAATGCATGTACGTGTAAGACTCATTAGGAGATGCTGTACCAAAAAAAAAATGCTTGCTGAAGACACCTTGAAATAACTCAGAAGCTCTCAGGAGTGTCTCGTCTAGACATTTTGGAACCAGTATAGAAATGTATTTTAAACCTCCTGTGAGCGCAGTTCTGTTCATGATGGGTTAGCCAGAGCAGAGGACACTACATCTCAGGCTTGTCCTTGGCCTAGTAGGGGAAGCTAATCACTTTGTGTAAGCACTCCTGCCCCCAGCAATGCCCCACAGCCCCTGCTCCCTACAAGCACAGGGAGAGCAGCTGAGAGCTGCCTGCTCAAGGACAGATGGGATCCCGACCTTCCTTTGCCAGGCACTAAGATAAGTGTGCAGCTGCTCCCCATGACCTTCCCCTTGAGCTAGCCAAGGGGAGAGGACCCCAAAGGATGTCTCCAGTTAAGGGAATGAGTTCTCAGCCCTTGGCCTCTTGGCTTTGATGGATCTGACACTGCCTCTGGACCAGATTGGGTGCATGAACCTGGAGGTCCCGTCCATGAGCTGGTTGTTGACTGAGGATTAGACCTTGCTTGGGTTGGGGGTGGGGGGCAGCATTAAAGAGTGTCAGCATGCACAGTGCTGCCAGTTTGCTCCCTTTGTTGTATGGGCTTGACACAGCACCACCTGAAGGCACTGCCGGGGGCTAGTTCAGCTGAGATGTCGCAGTATTCGTCAGATGGGAGTGGGGGTGGCGGGCCTACAGCATCCTGAACACCCTGTTGCTCCTGCTGGAAAAAGGACCTACTGCAAATCCTAGAGAAGAGCACTATCAAAGTATGGCTGAAAAAGGCAGCTGTTCTTGAATATCCAGCTGCACTGTTGAGGCCTCAAACTGTAGCAGGCATCTACTGCACCACTGAGGCAGATATTCTAGCCACAGCAACTGTAGCCCAGAGAGCCAAGCCTCGGGCATCACTCCAGAAGGAACTCTACCAGAGGCCAGCCCAGGATTCAGAAAACCAAGACCTGGATATGAAACAGGAAGCTCTGGCAATCTCCAGGGAAAGATGGAAGAAATCGTGAGAGCCAGCATGGATTTCTGTGCTGGCTGCCGAGCCCCCTGACCTGAATGTGCTGCTGATGGAAAATGCATGCTAGATTTCAAAGGGTGGGACTCCAGGAGGATGTAGAGCATCTCGTTGGTGATCTTTATGTTCAGCTTATTGATTGTATGTTGATATGCTAATGTGTTGGCTTAGTTAAAACGTGAAAGCTAATTTTGACTTAGAAACTAGAGACTATAGAAGCCCATCTGTGGTACAACTGTGTTTATGTTGGACAGAGAGCAGGATAGAGTGATAAAGGGCTTGACTGGCCACCGTTTCTGCCACCCTGGTTCTGCCTATCTTTGCTGCCAAAGTCTTGACGGTTTGAAATGCTCAAAAGCCATCAGAAACACCTAGCCACATGATTCCTGGAAAAACACAGTGACTGCCTTTCTCTGTGCAGAGGCTCTGTTCTGAGTTCTGTCGCTATGTCACATACTGAGATCATCTCGTCCCTGGGAATGGAATGCCCACTGTTAACCTGAAACAGGCACCAGGGGACCGCAAAAGTGCATTAAACAGCGATTCTGCCCAGCTGTTACTGAGACACACCCCTTAGTCACAACACATGAGCTTCAGAATCTGCAGGCTTGTGAGGAATGCACAGCCATCAAGTTCCTGGTGTGGATGAATAATTGAGTAGCCTGGAAAGGTGAAGAAAGACCATTTGTATAGGTGGACAGTGGACAATGCAGCCTGAACTGTCATCACTTTGGGGAAATGCAGATGATGATAGATATGATGATAGAAGAGGAGCCCTCCAACTTCTAAAGTTTCCTGCCCCTGCTGTCCCACCTTAAAATCCAGCCTTACTGGATCTGCTGGACTTTAATCCTAGCACTCAGGAGGCAGAAGCAGATGGATCTCTGATAAGTTCCAGGACAGCCAGTTTGAGTAGAGCTTCACTCTACTCTGAGCATCACTTGACCTTCCTCGGGTTGCTTTCTGTGCCCTTTCTGTCAGTGGAGACCAGAGAGTGTCAGTGTGTGGGACCTCCACGCCTGACTTGAACTACAGCACTGTCTGTACAATCTTGTATTCTCTCAGGCAGGTCCCCACCTCATCCCCAGTTCCAAAGAGCAGTTCTACTTCAAAGGCAGCCCTTCTGCTTCTCTCTAGGATGCTCTGTGTCGGGTACAAGGGTGGCAGGATGGCAGAGCAGTCCTCATCCTCACTTGCCTATTGGTCTTCACTTGCCCGCAAAGGGTCTCGGATGCCACAGAGTGTTTCAGGGACCTGTCCTTGTGCCATTCGATATGTTAGTTTGGTTTCATCAGTAGATGACTGGCATGGTGCACTGAGGATGCTAAACATACAGGATGTTCAAATCAGAGGTTCAGCCAGCTCTGCTGAGAGAGTCTGTGATGCTGCGGAGAGGAGGGTGAAGTGACTAGGAGTCCAACAGAGTGGCCTTCTCCCCATGTGGACAGCACAGCTGCACCCACACTGTGCTCCTTCATAAAGGGCAGAAGGAAATAAACAGAGAAGCAAGCCCTCCTTGGAGCCACTGGACTTAACCAGGCGAGGGCCATCTTCTTAGCTTGCTGCCAGTGCCCAGGACAGTGGGGTTGAAATATGCTTTTGAGTGTGTAGACCAGGGGTGCTGCAGCTCCTGGGGAGAGAATGACTCTAGGCTTCTTTTTGGTCTTGCCCGCAGCACTGACAGGGCTCCAGTGACCTTGCACCTGGATGGGATTGTACAAGTCCTAAACTGCCACCTCAGTGACACAGCCATTGGGATGATGACCAGGATTGCCGTTCTGAAGTGGCTCTACCATCTCTACATCAAAACTCCCCGCAAGGTGAGCTTGAACCCAACTCCTCAGAAGGCCAGTGGTCATCTAAAGGTCTTCCTTGGCTTTTCAGGGCCTGCCCACACTTAGTGTTGGGAATGTGGCCATCTAGAGAAAGCCTGACAAGCAGAAGAATGGCAGGTGCTATGAGGTGCTGCGGGCTAGGGCGGGGACAGGGGGCATAACAGACCCGCAGCAGGTAGTCTGCATTGAGCAGACTCTGGAGCAGGGCACTCATGAGTACCCCCTTCTCTGCTCCCCAGATGTTCCGGCACACAGACAGCCTGTTCCCTATCCTACTTCAGACGTTATCCGATGAATCCGATGAGGTAGGTCCCCAAGGCCAGCCTTCTTTATGAAACATGTTACCCTGCCTTCCTTTTAGTGAGCTGTGGGGATCTTCAGGGTAGATGTGCTCGTCTGGTTGCTGTGTTCTTAAACCATGTGTTAGCCTTCCAAGAAAGGCTATTTCTTCTGTAGGCCGTTCTGGAACACTTGGGCCAGGACATGAGTTTATAACTTTATCTGAGTTTGTTTGTTCTGGAAGGTAGTTGTGAGTGTAGCTTTGGGGTCACCTGCCTGAGGACAAGGTATGGCCCTGCCTTGTTGCCCAGACTCCTCTGCCTCGGTTTCCTCCTCTGTCTGACGAGGATAGCAGTAGTACCTGTGTTTGGAATGAAATAGATGTATATAAAGGGCTATGTGGTTGTATTGTTTCAACTGCACACCAGTTGGGCCACCCACTTAAAGTTGGTCCCAAAGTTTTGCTTCCTGGGGCCATCATGAGCTGCTAGTGTGGAAAGGAGAGGATGGCCTTCGTGGGGACAGGGCACTCCAACTCACCATTCTCTACCTTCATTCGTGGCATCATTGGCTCCAGAGTTTGGGCAGGAGTTTCTTTTTAGGGCTCCCCTGCCTCTTAGTCAAGGGGCGGGTGTGCCTGTTTCCAAGGACACAATCCTCCATCTTCCAGAGCGGTCCTTCCAGCTGTGTTTTGGATGCTGCTGGTCTAAGCTGTGATGTGGCCGTCGCCCTTTTCTGGGCTCTCATCACTGAGGGATGGTAGAGCCTTGTCCCCACATATCAGTAGGCTTATGACTTGTGCAGCAGGGTCACGGGGGAGGACAGGACTGGTGTTGGGAGAAGGGGACATTGCTCAACTTCCTTGGAATGATGCAGCTTGGTCTTCCCTGGGCTGTTTGTTATGAGGCTCACTTAGGACCCTAGCAACTGTCCTGCAACCTGGATTTACTTTCTTGAACCTGGGTTGATGAGAAAAGCCAGCAGGCAGGTATCACCCTCCTGGTCCTCTCAGGCTCTGTACATTTCCAGAAAAATCCCAAACAGACAGTCTGTGCATACCTTTGGCCCCTCCTGCCCACACACACCCTCTTCTCTTCCCACCCCACTGCCCCTTGCAGTCTGAGACCCAGGTGGATGTGTGGCCCAGTTCTGCCTTTGAGCTAGGAGTGACTCATCAAGGAGTTGAGAGCAAAAAGTCTGCTGATTGGCTCTTTCCATGGGACTTCACTGGAAGCAGCTGAGTTTTCAGTCCTTTAAATTGAGTTGTTTAATCCCATCCAGCCGCCTTTGCTTGGAATTGGCTTTTGTGTGTGATGTGTTTAGTGGGAGCACAGGAGATACAGTCCATTAAACTGCTCTGTTCAGGTTGCCGCTGTGGAAACTCGATTTGCTGAAGTGCCAAATGTAGTCAGGGCTTTGGGGGCACATCTTGTGGGCCTCGTGAGGAGAGAATTAAAGCTGATTTTGGGGACAGTTGGGGATGGGGGCCGCTATGAGAGAATGGCCTCTCTTTCCTGCCTCTCTCGAGGGATCTGGGGTCCTTGCTAATCACTGGTGAGTCAGATTGTGCCTGCTCTCATTCTTCAGCAGGATGCTGTTCCTGAATATACCTTCCTGGTCTTCTTGACCTTGAGGACACACTGTGGACTTGGCAGTGGGAGTCCCTTCCTACTGGGCCCTCTGTAGGAGATATAGGAAGTGTTTCCTGATAGGTTTTTCCAGGCACTGCTCTGCTCTGGTCACCCTGGGGCTGCCTGGGGCTCACAGACCATGCTGGACTCTGGTTGTAGATGTTAGAAAACCCAGAGCAGTTCTGGGGGAGGGAGGAGCTCTGTTATTTCCATTTTGCAACACACAAAAAAACTAAGGCTCTAACTTACCCACAACTAAGAGATGCTGAATTCTAAACTCAAAACCAGATCTGTTTGAGGCCAATTTTCATCCCCTTACCTATTTAACTGCTGTGCCTTTGTCCCCTCAAGTATAGATCCCCCTGGGGAGGTCGGCACTTGGATTTTCTCCTGATTTCTCTAGAAGGATCACTGCCCTTTTCCCCCTTGTTCTGTGCAGATTCTCAGTTCAGTATGAAATGTTTTATTTTTTGAAAAAGTCCCTCCCACTTCAGCCCTAAATCCTTTGTCCTCTTTGCTTATTGATTTGAGGAAGCTCTTTGTATATTTAGGACATCTATTTGTCATCTCTGTTGCAAACGCTTTTTTCAGTAATACTGTGATGAACCCTGTGATTTATATTCTATTCTTCACTCTGGTTTAGAGGCACTAACCCCAGGAGACAGAGTGTACCCAGGTGTTGATGATGCAAGAGCCAGGCATGGGGAAGACAGAGCTCAGAGACTTAGCTCATCCCTACGCTCTGTATTCTGCAGTCTTGTTATCCTGTGGCCTCACTAGAGTGTCTTGACTGCCATTGTTCTTCAGTTCTGCCAGAGTGACAGATTGGTAGGCCACACCCCTCTGGTGTGCATTGTCTAGTCTTCCTTTATTCAGGATAAGTGGCTGTTTCCTCCCTTCTGCCTGCTCCTTGTAGACATTATCTGAATCGTTTTTGTCAGATACAGTTTGCAGGTGTCAAATTAATATTCTTGGCACTGAAGTAGAAATCCTCTCATTAGCTACAGGTCCAATAACTTGTTTTTTCTGAGGAATGTGACCCTGATTTCCCCAACATGGAATGCAGGGCACATGCCCACAACTTCCTGGTGGGCCTCGGTGTTAGGATGTGTGCTTCCCATGCCCTGAAAGTGCCAGGTGAAACTGCTGGTTTCCTGCGAGAGCTCTGCCTGAAGACAGGGTCCTCTCTACCTTCAGATAAGCTGGCCCCAAGGCTTCAGGTGACCCGTGCCTCCCATGTGTAGGTGCCTCATGGCCTACATGTAAAATTCTCATGGGAGAGGGGTGGCACTCGGTCTCAGAAGAGACCTGGAAGGACCATATGACTCCTCTGAGTGAATGTGGACAGCCTGAACAGCTGGTTTCCAATCAGAGGGCAGAGTTCTACCTCTGGGCTATGCTGGGTGGTGGCCTTGTGTAAGGAATTTAACCTGCCTGTGACCGTGAAATGAGGCTAACGAAGTCTATGCCTGCCTTTTAGACAGAACACAGACACAGCACTCACAGACCCTGCCCACCAGTCACCTCTCATCATTCCTAGGTTTCCCTGTTGAGAAACTGGCTTTTAAAAAAAATTCCATCTGGGAGCAAGGCTCATACCCAGTGAGTCCTCTTGTCCTTCAGTAACAGCTCGGGATTTGTATGGCGATTGTACTCAGTGATAGTTAAGGTAACACACCATTTTTATTCTATGATCTAGAGTGGCATCCCTTCCTGGTAATGTTCTCTTCTTAGGTGACAATGCAGCTTGGTGTCAGGCAGTCCAGAAGTCCAGTCCTGGCTCTACCACCTAATTGTTGGCTAGCCTGTTCCCATAAAGGAGAAATAACAAAGGCACCTCCCTCTAGGTGTGTTGGAAGGGTTAAATGGACTCGTGAGCAACGGATGCTAAGCACAGGCCCCAGGATGCAGACAACCCCATGGTAAACAGAGGCTCCTCATTTCTGTAGAAGACCTCAGCAAAATGAGCCCCATGTCTACTGACAGCCCTCTCCCCTCAGTTTCTCCAGCCAACACCTAATCACAGGATGCCCACATTTCTGTCTTCCTCCTGCCTATGGGGCACAGAGCAGGCTAAGGAGCCTGTGTTCCAATATAAAGCTAGGCAGTGGGTAATGGGGAAGTGAAGAGTGCCCCTTGATGTCTTTCCTCCCCTCCCTCAACCTCCCCAGCAGCCCTGGGTTAAAGCTGACATCCAGTGCCAGCCTCGCTTCTTAGAACCCTGATGTCAGCATGTTCCACAGTGTCTGAAACATCGCTCCTCATATTAGCTGAGGAAGCCTCCAGCTGGCTGCCTCAGGTCCAGGGAGAGAAAGGACATCATTGGCAGAGACTCATCAGGACCTCAGCAGCCATGGCCTGCCTCTCCCCTGCCCCCTTAGCAAATCCTCTGAAACCAGTAAGTAGGCCCTCCTGGGTCCCACCTTACTATGGACCTGTTTTCTCAGCAGTGGGACCTGTTTGGCATACCCTGCCTCAACATCTCAGGTCTCAGAAGAGATTACCAACCCAGGAGAAACGCCTTGCTTTCCCCCCCCACTTAACTTGAAAGTCACTATCAAGAGAAGTTGCTGACAAGAGCTACAGACTGATGGGAGCGGTGCAAAAGCAGCAGAAAGAATGAGAACCACCTTCTAGCAAATGTGTCAGGAGGCAACAGCTAGTGCAGTCCTGGGCCTTTGCTGTGCACCCATGGGGGAGGTCTCAGGGATAACTTAAGGCACCTGAGAAAGGGCTTTTTTTTTATAAAGATGCTGAGAGTTCCCTGCAAATACAGTGATGGTCCCTGATCTAGGACCTTTCGTGTCCTCAGCCTGATGGGATGTGACAGAAGTACCCAGACCTGTAAGGACACCTGCCTAGGCTGAGCCCTGACCAAAGCAGAATTGGGCATTCTTGAGCTGCTGGCTGTCCTCACTGGTGCACCTCTTTGCCTGTGCTGCTAGTCTCCAATTCTGGGCCTCTTTGTCTCTCACCAAAGGGCAGGGCTCCAGGGTTGAGCCTGCTATGCCATGAACCCCATTTGAGGAAGGGGATGCCCTGGCAGAAGTTGGGAAATTAAACCTGTTTTCATGGGGCAGGTCTCTGGAGAAAGAGAACAGAAAAACTGAAGAGATTCTTGGCCCTCAAGGAAGAAGGCTTGCCTAGCCAAGTCAAACTGCCAAAGACACTTTCAGGGCTCATTTGTAACGTAAAGAATGGTGCAGGCTTTGCTAAGACAGTGCTACTATTAATGTGGCCTCTCTTGGCATGTGCCCACCCTAATGCCCTAAGCAGATCAGAGAGAGGCTACTTTAGTTTTTTGCATTTCAATTTTATATTTATTCATGTGTCTGTCTGTCTGTGTCTGTGTGGCAGTCAGAGCATAACTTGTGGGAATCAGTTCTTTCCTATAGTACATCTAATAAAAACCCAGAGACAGATATTGGAGTTCAGCATGAAGATCAGAAAAGCAAAACAACCAGCCACTGGCTTTTACCCCTACCTCAGTCCAAAATGGCGATCCTGCCTCCAGGAATCTCAGAATGAGACTCTGTATGAGAGCTGTCTCTTCCTGTCTTATATTCTCTCTAGGGCATGCACCACTACTGCCCGGTTGCTATGGCAAACTAGTGTGGCTACTGGAATTAAAGGTGTGTGTCACCACTGCCTGGTCTGTAAGACTGACCAGGGCAGCTGTTTTACTCTCTGATCTTCAGGCAAGCTTTATTTATTAAATACTTCCTTTCTACCAGTAGGTTCCAGAGATCAAATTCAGATCATCTGGCTTGGCAAGAAGCCTCCCTCCCACCTTCCACCAGCTGAGGCTACTTTAACTCAGTGTCAAGTCCAAGCAGCCCTGTTGTCCCATTGAGTCTCTTTTGTACTCAGTACACCTAGTCACAGTTGTAGCACCTTGATTTCCCCATTATCAAGGAGTCTTGCCACTTCAGTCTGGTGAGCTTGGGGCCAACTGAGCTTGGGGTTTCCTGCTTTGATTAGTGATAACAGGGGCATTGCCATGAAGTCTCCCTCAAAAAGATGCCCCAGCCAACAGCTTGCTAAGAGGCGGCTATGGTCTTGTAGACTCCAAGGTAACCAGGGCTCTTCTACTCCAAAGGGAGGGCCTTCAGTTGAAGATTAGCCATCTAGGATCTGCTTCCAAATGGAGGCTTGTATTTAAATAGGGGCACTTCTATTAAAGGCAACTTGAGGAGCCAGTAATGGCCCCTCTGAGAGCCTCAATGGTAGCCTCCCACAGGAGCCGTGCGTCAGTGTGCCTGTGAGGAGACGGGGCACACACAGGTCCACTGTTCCACCGCATCTGTCTTATGATGTCTTCATCTCTTTTCCTGTTGCTGTGGCGGGATGCTCTGACAAAGGCAACTTAAAGGAGAAACGACTCACATTCAAGGGTACAAACAGTCCATCCTAGCAGGGTGAATGGGCAGGCGCTTGAAGCAACTGGTAACAATTAGAAAGCAGAAAAGGATATAAGTAAACTGCTGCACAGTTCCCTTTCTCATTATACAATCCAGGATCCCCTGCCTAAGGAATGGCATCCACAGTAGGCTTCCTCCCTCAATTAACACAGGTATATCCAGAGGCCTGTACCCCAGGTGATGCTAGGTTTTGTCAGAATAACAATACCAACATCTGTTTTCTTAGTAGATCTGCCTGGTAGTCCTACAGTGGTTTCAGTTCTCCTGGCTTGACTCAGCAGGAGGTTCATACATAGGGAAGATAACTCACCCAAGGTCATGCAGCTAAGAGCTAGAATTGGGAGCTGGGTAGATCTGATTCCAGGGGATCTAAAAACCCCACACAGTCTCTGCTGTGGACAGGGGGCCAGCTCAGATTTGGATACAGTTCATGTAGGACTGGTCTCTCATATTGCCCTAATAGAATTTTGTTCTTGGCTGACCTTCAGTTATGAATGTACCCTCTCCCTCTCAGCATTTGACCTTGACCTTGCTTTCTTACCTTTTCCAGGCCTTGTGGGCTGCCTCTGGGCTACTCACAGGTGGGACAGGCAGTTGGTAGTTCCAGGCTCAGATCAGAAACCCTCTCTGTCCTCCATCTGGTTTTCTAAAAAGCTGAGGCCAATTCACCAGGGGTCTCAGAGTTCAGGAGGCCTGTGGTCCCATGCCACCCAGCTCTCCACAGGACCAGTTTTCTTCTCTGAGATGCTGAAGTTGGACTGGATTGGTCTTGGTCCTTTCCAGCTCTTTGTGTGGTCCTGACTCCACTCCCTGGAATACTAATGCTGCGTGTTCAGAAGCGACAGTCTTCCCTGAGAATGGAACTTGTTCTTCTGTCTCAGTTCCTTGCCTCAGTTTTTATTTCACTCTGGTTCTCTTTCCGTCTACTCTCCAAAACAAACAAAAACAACCTCTCCACTTCTGCCTCAGTTCCACGGGTTTCTTTAAAATCAGATTATCCAATAGGTTAAAATCTTCACCCATAACAACACTAAGATAATGTCAGTAGCCAAGAGCTTAATTCTTCCAGCTAGGGGCCTGCTCCCTGTGAGAAAACAGAGGGCTCAGGGTCCATGTCCATCCGTCGTCGTCCCCTCTCCCCGTGGCACAGGGCCCTTATCCACAGCACTGGATGCTGTGTCTGCACTCAGACACAGCTGACCCTGCAGCTTCCTACTTCCCTCTTCTCTCCCAAGTGGCAGATAACAGGAGCTGCCAGGCAGCGAGAGGAAGACACTGGATCCTGGTCCCAATCCCTGTGTCTTCCTTCTAGGGACAGCCGGACCCCCTGGCCCAACTCTTCAGTGGCTGTACCCCACAGCCCATCAAAAGTACCTGGAGCCACCGTTAGGAGCCTAGGGAGGATGTAGATTTTCTAAATTAAGTCCTTGTCAACAAGTTGCTGCCAAGGATGGAGTCACAACAGTTGTGTCCGTCTAGAGGGCCTCTGCTCTAGGTTTCACACTTTACCCCGTCTCTCCATTAGCCACCCTAGAGGGGATGGAGAGCCCACAGCCCGTCTCTCCATTAGCCACCCTAGAGGGGATGGAGAGCCCACAGTAACCACAGGAAGCCTGTTCTCATTCCAGCACAAAGCCAGTTTTGTGGGCCAGAAGGACCTGTCTGTTTGTCTCGCTCGATACTTGCATGGGACAGAGGACAGACATGCAGCCAGATCTGAGGCTAGTGACTGCCATGAGTGGCGTGCTGTAGCAGGCCACTGCCTGGCTCCCTCCCAGTGGATGGCAGAGTGGGCTGAGAAAGGCAGCAGAAAAGCAAGCTTGCTTTCTCGGGGGTAGGGCCTGCTTGGAGCAGGAAGACTAAACAGAAGGGTTCAGCTTGCTCCTGGGATAGGGAACTGAGTTGCTTAAAGGCCTGGTCCTACCGCAGGCCCCCAATGCCCATCTCTCTTTGAACTTCCAAAGTGATCACACTTCAGGGGCCAAAGTTCAACCATTAGACTTCAAAGCCCTGCAGCACTGTCCACACCAGAATCCTCTGCAGTTTCAGAGCCAGTGACTTGGGCCTCGTCCCACATCCCCTCCGCTGTACCCTCAGCCTAGGTCTGGTTGCCTGGGCGGCGCTGGCATTTTTCACAGACTCCCAGGAGACATGGTGCACATATCTGATTGGGAGCTACAACTGTGGACCAGTATGAGATCTGTGGAAGCAGGGACCCCAGCTCTCAAATCCCATGCCTCTCCATGTAGTCTGGAGGCAGTAGCCAGACCATGACCCCCTGTGCTCACCCCATGCACCACACTCTGCTCCTGGCATCTTTAGAAGTCAAGTGTTCTTCCAGATTGCATGGTTTTTTTCCCATCCTCTGGAAAACTGAAAGTGGCAGTTTCCTGTGGGTTCACAAGACGCTAGGCCAGTAGAGGGCCACTCTCCACAGTAACAGTTCAGACAACTCTCTGGCTTTGTCACAGACCTGGTCCCCAACACTCACCTTCATCCTCCCAGCTGCCTCACAAGAGGGCTCTGGGGTTTTTTTCTATTTCACCTGAGAGGAAACTAGTTTCAAAGAACCCAGAGAAGTTGAGGAATTTATTTGGTCCAGATCTGTAGTTGGTTTCCTGAATCCCTCTGAAGCCAATGTATGATCTCTCCTTTCCTTTCCTCTCCTCTACTCCACTCCCTCTCTTCCCCTCCTTTCTTCTCTCTCCCTCTCTCTCCCTCTCCCTCCCTCTCTCTCTCTCTCTCTCTCTCTCTCTCTCTCTCTCTCTCTCTCTCTCTCTCTCCTCTTTCCCTGTTCTCCTCCCTTCCTTCTCCCTCTCCATCCCTCTTTCTGACTGTCTCTGTCCCCAGTATACGTTCTTCCACACATTAAGACTGGGCCAGAACCTCTCTGCCTTTGTGTCCATCCATTCACAGCCCTTATCACTCTTTATAATGGCAAGTTAGCTGTGAACTATAAGAGAAGTCTGTCCAACCCATAGCTGCTGCTCAGAAACATTTCACAAGAAGGTTAACAACCAAGTTGGCTGCAGAATTGCTGGTCCCACCCAGCCCTGTCCATGTCTCAGGCCAGGTGCTGTGGGAAGCTTACCAATAAACCAGGGTTAAGCAGAACTCTGGGGAGAATCAGAACTCCTCCCCTCTGCTGGTTACCACAATGCAAGGGCTCATCTCTTGATGACAGAGCTCTAAGGGCATGCATGTATACCACTCTCCAGCTGCACTGAGTTCCCTAACAATCTCAGAGAATTTCCACCCCTAAGAACCAGGATCTCAGGTCAGTACAAGTGAGAATGGCTGGATCAGCAGGAAGAAAGACCTGTGGGGTTAGGGGGTAGGTTCAGCAGTCCACTCTCTCAGTGATCCTACACTAGGCTGCCCTTTCTTCTGCCCTGTACCCCAAGAGGGGCAACCACCAGCATCATCTACACTAACCTACACAACTAATTGGTGGGACTCACAGTAGCATAGGTACTGACTGGCCTTTGTATAGGCAGTCCAGGTCTAGACACTAGGAAAGATCTCCAAAGTCCCATTTGGAAAAATAAAAAAAGCTGCCTAAATTCCCCTAGGATGTGTACTCCGTCAGCCAACGTCGCCTGTGAGCTGTGTATGTGTACAGATGCAAGTTACTTTGCTTTGCCAAGACACTAAAAAGCAACCTGAGTAGTTTTCTAATAAGACAAGAAATGTGTTCACACCTAGACAGACTTTACCCACCTGAATTCTGAACTTTCTTTTCTTGGGGTAGTGCTCATCTTGTTGCAGAGGGCAGGGTTCTCATGGTACCGTGTGACCACAGCTTTGCTCAGAATGCCAGCCTGCCTGCTGCTTTCTGCAGCTCCTGTTTACCTTGTGTCTAGGGCGGAGGCCTCCAGCCCCACTGCCAGCTGGTGTGGGTGCATTTCCCACTGCTCTTGGCCTTCAGTCTGGCTTCCTAGGGTGAATTCTCTGGCTGATTCCCCGAGCCCCAGGGCAGCAAGAGCCAAGTCATATGTGTCCAGGGATATTGGAGGTCTGGCCACTGAGCTATACCCTTATAACAAAAGGAACTAGTTCCTGTGTGGGCAGAAACAGAAAGCCCAATGTTCCTGTGAAAGCCAGGCCTTGGTGCTTCTGCCTTCCTGTCAGCCTTGCTTCAGAGCATGAGGGACAGCCTGACCTGGCCCAGATCACCTGTGAGACACTACAATCAGCTGTTCTGGACAGAGTCTTCAGATATTCCTTGGCACTGGCTTACACTAGCCAGAGTGCAGCATCCAGAGTCAGGAGCTGCATCCATCTCTCTTGCCAGTACAAAGTGTGCCTCTTGGGAACATTCTTAGAGCTTCTTCCCGGCCAGCACTGGAGAGAGCATAGTTTGGGGCTTTCCTGACAATAGAAAAAAGATTTCCCTTCGAAGGAGCTGGGTTCCTGAGCCAATTAACATCCAGAGCCTCAGCTAGCGCTTTCCTACATAAACCTAGCGCTTCCTAATGCTTCCTAAAGCTCAGTGGGTAGTCTTGTCCATCCATCCCATTGGTAGCAGTTATTTCAAACTATGCATCATCTATTTCCTTTCCCTATACTGCAGTAGGTCAGTATCTCCTAAGTGGTTGCCTGGGGCTTAGAGCCAGAGTGGTGGTTGACAGCAAGAACAGGCTCCCCAGTGTAGGGACTTGAAACTGCAGCTCTTGTCTGCAGCCTATAGCCTTACCAGCTGGGGCAGTGGAGCAGCCACAGTGCCTGGGAAAGGCAGAAAGCCTTCCAGTCCTACATCATTTCCTGAGCTGGGCTCTAGACAGGTATTGGAGTGATGGACACCCGTTAGACTAGCAAAAGATGGGAGAAAAGCAACATAGTCCAGGAGAGAACTGTCCTTGGCTACTAGAAAATGAGGGTGACAGATAACAGTGTCCATGTTTATCCTATGTAGAAAATGCCATTTGCTACTATAAAGTTGTCTCCTACAAAGGGGATCATCTTAGGAATCCCTGGTTTCTCTTCTCTGCTGCCCACCCCATGGGAAATATGAAACCCCTTTCCTGCAACTCCTGAGGCTTCCCTCAGAGACACCTTGGCAGATGCTGTCTGTATTCACTGTCTTCAACCTTGACCCTTGCACCCCACCAAGGAGGCAAGGCAGCACATTGTACTCCAGAACCAGGGACCAGCTGATGGCCCTCCCCACCCCCTTCCACTGCCATGGTAACAGCAGGAGCTCCTGCTCCTGCAGAATATTGCTTTCTTGTAACCTCCCTCCCCCTCCCCTCTTCTTTCTCTCACACAAAAAGAAAGCACAAGTGTTTTATATTCATTTTGCAAAAATGCTGTGTAGCGCATACTAATTGGTGTGGCTTCCTCCTGCTTTCTTTGAGCTAGTCCCTATCCTCAGAGCCAGGACTCTAGGCCAACCATGGGCATGGACCCAGGCAGCCTGCTCACTGGCAGGAGAACTGGATCTGGGTTTCTGGGGGTGGAGTGAAACTGGCCACATGTCTGTGGCTCTGGGGCCTTTCCTTCTGGCCTTGAGGTCCTTGAGCAAGGATCCCTTGTCTCACAGCTTCCTACCCACACTCCAAGGATTGCAGGGTCTCCAGGGAAGTATAGAACACCACAGCCCTGCCTGGGCACAGAGACTCAAAGCCAGTTCTAACAGGAAGAGTGGACCTCTACTGTCTTTGCTGTCTCTCCCAGAGTCCCTGTTGACAAGACCTTTCTCTGCCATAGCACTCTTCCCTGGGCCAGATCTTTATTTTGATTGTTGCTTCAAAGCCCCAAATCCAAGTTGGGATTATGAGTCAGCTGAGAAACGGCTAGCAGCGGGATTTGATCACAAGAGCTAATGTCAGAGAGCTACTATATAGTCCCCACAGTAGCTCCCCAGTATCCACTGTAAGTCATTCCTTGCTGTCCATTCAAGCAGCCCCGCCCTTCTTCAATTCTGTTCTAGTTAAGGGGCGGGAAGGGTCAGTTCATTGTGTGTGCACCTGTGCCTATATGGTGTCCCAGGCAGGGCTATGGGCTTTTTGCCAGTCTCTAGGACCAGAAACAAATAATTTGCTTTGTAAGCACAGGAGGAATGGCAGGGATCACCAGAGGAACCTGTAGACAACATTTCCGGCTTTAATTGTGCAATTGAAGTGTAATTTGCATTCATTTGCCATTTGATGTTAAGCTTCCTAAAATAAGAAGAGTTCTGAATGCAAAATGTGCAGCCTTTCTGGCTCTGATCTCCTGTCCAGTGGGCAGGAGGCAATAGTGCAGAGATGGATGGTGTACAATCTCATGAAAAGCCCTGTGTGAACACTCTTATTCCCACCCCATTACCAAGCCAAGGCCATTAACATCTTGGTGTTGGGATTAAAAGTCTTGTAATAAGAGTGGTAAATCAGAATCTTTGAGCCTGTTTTCTGTGCTCTGTACATGAAGTCCCCTTGTTCCTTGGTATGCATAAAGGGTTGATGCAGAGACCCTTTGGAATCCAGAATCTGAAAAATGTTCTTATCCCTTTCATAAAATGGGCCAGTATTTTCATATAACCTGCACAGTCTGTTCCATGCACTTTAAGTCATCTCTAGGTGGCATATTATACCCAATACAATTAAATGCTTTGGCAATACTATTATACTTCATTGTGTAGGAAATAGATAGGAAAAAGCCTTCATATTCCTGTATTTATGTACATCACAATAATATTTTCAGTCCATAGTTGGTTGAATCCTTGGACATAGAGGACCAGCTGTTCTCACAGCCTTCAGGGCAGCTTTGCATGGTCAAGTCTCCATTTGTACAGGAAAACAGAGATGCTATTACCTGCAAAATGGAGCCCATATTCCTTTGTGTGGATCATAAGATTGTGACAGTCCACTCTAGCCTGCCTCCTGAGCTTGTTTCTAGCTACACACACCTTCTAGTCCTCACATCCCTCTCTGGAGCTAAAGCACCACGAGCGTTGTTTTCCTGGAATGTGCCGAGTTGTTCTCTGCATCCATAAGCAGCTTATGCTAGTTAAAAGAATGCATCAAATGCCCTACATGCATGCGCACACGCACGCATACGTACCTTTGGTGGATGCATGTTCAAGTGCTTCCAAAGGCTCCTGGCTCCCTTCAAACCAAGTTGCTGATTCCTGAAGCCCAGAGGCTCTCTTTCAATAAATGTTTAATTTTGCATCCTATAGCATGTGACTCAGACAGAGCCTGTCCTGTCTAGCCCTGTGTCTCCTATAATCAGAGCAGAACCATAGCAACTACTCAGTAGGCTTTAGGAAGAGGAGAGCTGCATTGGATAGCATTACCTGGTCTAGGGGAGGTGTTGGGAGTCTGGAATGTCTGACCACAAAGCCCTGAGTAGTTTTATTAACAAACTTAGGTTTAAGGACCAGAGCTGAGTATGAAACAGGCACTCTTTATCTTGAGCTGATGATGGTACAAATCTCAGTTTCCTCATGTAAGAGTGTAAGGTGACACGGATGGTGATTGAGAGTGTTAATTCCAGCCAGAAGCAAATACAGCTTGCTCCTCTGCCCTCTTTGTCTCTTGTAGCCTGGTTCTTGAGCTGTTCCAGGAGACATGACCTTGTTCAGCTCATTCTTCCTGCATGCTACTGGTTCTTCCTAGGCATCTCTTCATATGGAAAAAAGTTCCCTGCAGACATCTAGTAGGGCATGTACCTGGTGTCAGGGATCGTGCAAGAGCTGGGGACATCTGTACCGTCAGCCTTGCTTGCCCATACTTTTCTCACTCAGAACATTTGACCTCCCGGATTTGTTGCTCAGAGGGCATGTGTCCCGGTCCACCTGCACAGAGAGATCCCTGAGGGGCAGCATGACTTGTAGAAGCAAAGCGCCTGAAGGAGACCAGGGTGACCTCCTCCTCTTCCTCATCTGTCCTGAGTCTGAACCAATTGTTAGATCATAGGCCATTAGAAAGAACTGCCACTTGGGCAGTGGTGAAAGAAAGCCAGTTCTCTAAAATGCTGCCGGACTGGGAATTAGTGTGCTAATTTGAAATTTTGGTTTAGTTCTTACGTTTTCCATACAGATTATATACCAAAACTGAGCAGTTTTTAAAATGTTTTCTCAAGGTTTTTAACCATCACTACTGCCTAATTCCAGGACATTTCATCCCCCAAGAAAGTAGCTGTACCCATTAGCAGTCTCAACCCTAACTACTGGCAGCCACAAATGTACCTTCATCTTTTCAGATTTGTCTCTTCTAGACATTTCATGTAATCATGGTAGTTTGTAGCCTGTATATCTACCTTCTTTGACTTAGCAAGTGTTTATGAGGTTCTTCCTATTGCTACATAGGCCAATATCTTTTTTTTAAATTGTGTATGGTATGTGCACATGCCACAATCAAGGATGACTTTCAGGAGTCAGTTACCTTCTATCTTACTGAACCAAGATCTCTTTTGTTTCTACTGATACAGAGCACATGTCAGGCTGTCTCTGTCTCCCATCACTACAGGAGCACTGGGGTTACAAATGTGCCGTACAGCTTATCAGATTTCTACAGCAAGACCTTTTACTCACTGAGTCAAGCCCCCTTCCTCATTTCTTTTTATGACCAGGTCATTTTCCTGTGGAATGGATATACCACATTCTGTTTATCAGAAGAAGGACCTATCTGTTGTTCAACTGAGATGAATGTTCACATAGAAGTTTCTGTGTGAACATATGTTGCAGTTCTCTTGGTAACACCTTGGAGTGGGAGTACCCCTATGAAAACTCTGTTTAATTATTATAGAACTTATCTTGGCTTGATTCTTGCCTTGCTGTTTAGTTTTGGTTGAGTCACCCCATGCTGTCCCCCGACTCCAAGTCCCTGATCTAGTTTCCCATCCCTGACCTTTGGGAAGGGCCTTGCTTGTGAAATGGAGTTCCAGAGAATGGTGGGGGCTAGGATCTGCTTCTCTTTCAAAACTTCATAACTGTGCCATCTGCTTTCCCACCACACCCTCTTCCCTCTGTGTCTTCCCTTCCTGGAGCCAAGAGCCTGCTGGAGACTCTTCCTTTCAGGAGACAGAGCCCCAGGGCTACAACCCAAACCCACCTAGGGTCCTCTAGTTCTTGGCCTGACATGGTGCTACCTTTTGTTCCTGCCATATGACAGGGCTGTGTAGGGGCCATGTTTTCCAGTCACTGAGGAGCCGTTTCCCACATTCCAGCAAATAGAACCTATTCCAAGAGCAACTAAAACCCAAATTCCAGTGCACAAAAGGACAGGCAAACCATAAGCTCCTGGCAAGGGCCATTACTTTGTTGATTCTTGTGCCCACAGCCATAGGCAAGGGTGGCTTTGGCTCCCTCCTACAGCCCAGTATCTTATGCAGCTTGGATAAGAGCAAGAACTCATACAGGCCTAAAGAATGTCTCGGGGCCTGTGTTGGGGGAACAGTAGAGGTGGCATCTGTGTGAGTGACACCATGACCAGCCTAGAGGAGGCTGAGGTGCAGGTGTTTAAGATCATGTGCCAAACATGTGAAATAGCTTAGAGAAGACCAAGAGGCCGGAAAAGGTCAGCAGGCAAAGGGATCCTCAACAATGGTACAGGAAAGCTGGTCAAGCAGAAGACTGACAGGCAGGAAAGTGTCAAGAAAAGTGACAATCACATAGCATCCGGTAAGGCACTGGCTTGTTACCTGGCCTGATAGAGCCACTTTCACATTTCAGAGACCTTTCCAGAGTTATACACAAACATGCCTGTCATGGCATGTGTATGTAAATGAATATCAGAGGACAACGTGTGCTAGCTGGTTCTTTCCTTCCACCATGTGAGTTCTGGGAATTGATCTCAGGTGAGCAGGTTTGATGGCAAATGGTTTTACCTGCTAAGCCATCATGCCTGCTCTCTTTACCTTTTTGAGGCCGAGTCTCTTGCCGAAGCTGGGGCTCACCATTTTAGCTAGACTGACTGGCAGCAAGCCCCCTGGATTTGACCATCTTCTTCACTCCGGCACTGTGGTTACAGACATGTGCCACTGTGCCTGATTTTTTACATGGATACTAGAGATCCAAACTCAGGTCCTCTTGCTTGCAGGGCAAACATTTTACCCACTGAGCCATCTCCCCAAACCCAAATTGGTCCTACCTTTCCCTCCTAAGTTCTGGGATCACTGGTGTGCACTACACTTCATACCCTTTGGTGGTGAGCAGCTCCCAGTGAGCCTTGTCATCTTGAAGGAAAGCAACTTGTTGTCTGCAGTGTGCTGTGTTGCTGAGCTCCAGTATTCATAGGTTGGGTGTATAGACTGTGATATTTTCAAATTGTAGTGTGTATATTAGGACATAACCCCATCTTCAGTTGAAGAGCATTTGTGCTTACAGGGATTTGTAGCCATCATCACTATCTGATATACCAGAACATTTCATCATCCCAAAAGGACCCACATCTTAGCCTTATCTTGACCTTGTGTTATCAAATTCCACCCAGCTAACCTCTCAGGGCCCACCCACAGAGCTCTGCAGCTTTTACCCTACTCCCCTTCCCTACTATGGTTCTTTTTTCCCCCTTCCTCCTCCCACACCATCCAATGATTAATTCTTGGTCTGGGTTCAAGGTAGCACAATAAAGGCACAGCTGTCCCTGTCTTCAGCCGGTTTGCTGAAATGTGCTGGGTGTCAGAGTTAGTCCTAAGGATGTACCTGTGGGTGAGGCAGAGGCAGGCCTTCTTGAGAACTGATGATTTGGGAGCAGAAAGACTTGGCAGAACCTGCAGTGGGAGGAGCTCCATGTAGGGGGAGTATAGAACACAGGTCTTAGGACCCATGACCATACACAAAGGGGCATGCATCCATGGTCATGCCTTCCCAACAGGGCATGTCCCTGGTCTTTCCCTACTGTATAATGCAACAATGGGATGGGTTTTGCCATTGTGCAGCTCTGGTGCCAAGTGAAAATGATGTAGTTTCAGGGCTAGGGGCACTTTAGAGGCAACCCCAGGGGAAAGAGGGCCTAAGGCCTAGAGTAACTTGCACGTGTATTCTGCCTCTTCCCTGGAAGAGTCAGTAGGCAAGTTGGCAGCTGAAGAGGCCTTGCCCCCACCCAAAACTGAGTGGAAACATGTGGGAGACAGTCCTGTCTGGATGTTAGGAAGTCACCAGAGGCCAGAATCACACCCAAAGTACAGAGGACCCTTTGGGTTCTGTGTGACCTAGTGTCACCTCTGCAGTGATGTCTGTTCTTGCACAGGGAAGTTTAGGACCAAGAACCTCATACAATACAGAGACTGAGATACATCCTATGTATGGTTCATCCTGATGCCGAAGACCTGCATCTCAAGGAGCCCTCTCCAGTCCTTATTCAGAGTCAAAGAGGTGTTCTGCAGGAAAGATTCTCCAGCCTGATCAGCTTCCCTTCCTAGGCCTCGCCATCAGTATCCTCTTAATCCGCACTTCGCCACATTTCCCCAAGCCCTTTCACAGCAGTGGGCAAGCAGCACTTGGTCTACAGGTGTCCCTTCCCGACAAGACACTCCTCATCTCTGACTTCACCTCTGCCACATCAGCTCAGCCCATAGTAGGGAGTGTGTCCTTCATCCTCCGCTTGTCTCCACAGGTTGTCTTGAAGGATCTGGAGGTGTTGGCAGAAATTGCTTCCTCCCCTGCAGGCCAGACGGATGACCCAGGCGCACCTGATGGCCCTGACCTCCGAGTCAGCCACTCAGAGCTTCATGTGCCCACCTCCGGCAGAGCCAACCTGCTAAACCCTCCCAGTAAGTATTTCCCTGAGGGCTCTGTCCTGAGAAGATGCTAGTACTGACTCTTACCTTGTACCAGGAGATCACTCGTAAGGCTGTTCTGCCAGGTATGAGGGCCGGTAGATTGCCGACCCATGGTCTTCTACCACAAAAGAGAGAACCCTCCTGCTGCCTCCCGGCTCACACTCCAGTAGCCCCCAAAGAGACCCTCAATGCCCTTTTCCCTCATCTTCAGCACTTTTGATGCTTTTGAACCACTGACTAAGCACAAAACCCTCTGAGGCAATTTCTCCACAGGCAGGCAACCAGCCAGGACCTTCAGTCTTGGGTCTCACAGGTGGAAAAAGGCTAGGCAGCCATTTCCTCCTCAACAAAGCTCAGAATAGCTCTCAGCATGGCAGGCAGCCCAGGCAAGAGACAGGATAATTCAAACAGGCTGTTTCCGGGCTGTCCTTGCAAGTGAAGGTAGCCAAGGCATTCCTGGTGCTTGTTCCTCGGCTTCCTTTGGGGTGGCAGGTAGATCTTGTCCCTGGCCACACTGCCTAGTTCCTCCTCTCCCAGGCAGAGACTGCCTCCCTAAGCCACGTGATCCTTAAAAAGGCCCAAGGACACAGTTGGTAAGAAATTACCCAATGAGTCTTGGATGTTTGCCAGGTCTTTGTCCCTTGAACCCCTCATGCCGTCTAGACACAAGGACCTCATTAGCTTTCCATACACCCATAGCTTTTCAGTAACATTGTGTCCCTCCTGTAACTCCATGATATTCTGGTCCCTAGCCTTGGATCCATATTACACCTGACCCACCCCAGTAGAAGCCCCTAGCTGTTTGACCAGACAACCATGCCCAAGAAGCAAAGAGTATTTGTCTAAGAAGCAAAGAGTATTTTCAGGCCTTGGTACACCCCTGGATATGCCAAGTCAAATCACAGGCCATGTACTGAGGACACTCCTCCATGACAAAGCTGTGGGTCTCCAGAGCCCTGCAGCAGGAGGCACATGGGATCCCAAGCTCCAGGCTCTCCCTCTGCATGTTCTGCCTGATGTGCAGAGAGAGGGACTCCAGCAGCAGCCTGACTTCCTCTCTCCCATTTCCCCAGGATGCCATCACTTCCTCACTCAGGAGACCAGTTTCCCTTGAGCAGTCATTAGCTGTGGTCAAGGAAGCAGCTCCCATATCCTGATGCCAGGACCCCTGCTGTGGCTTCCACCTCCTGTCCCTCAGCAGAAGAGTTCAGTCTCTACCCTCTCTGTCTTCAAGTCAGCATAATAGGGGCCAGCCCCAGGTTCAGGGGACAGATGGCAGAAAGGAAGTGTGGTGGTGCAGAACAGGTAATAGGAGCTACACTGAAATGGAGGAAAGACTTTTCCTTAGATGTGGGGGGGGGGGGAGTCAGAAGGAGCCCTGCAGTGGTCCTCAGTCCTTCCTCCGTAGGAGATAGCACCCTACCATCTTATCCATCTTCAGGGTGACAGCAACAGAAGGTTGCATGAGCCATGGGCAGACTGAGATACCTAATGCTCCCAGGACCCTCTGTGGTCTTTTGTTTTTCTTTACCTCCTTCCTGGGCACAGAGAAGTTGATAGCTGCAATATGGGTTCCTGCTACTGAGAGTATGAGCCAAGAAACTACTTTAGGCACCCAGTCTAGAGTTGGGGTCCTGCAAGGTTCCTGGGGGCCATCGGGTATCAAAAGCATGCTGCTGCTTAGAGACAAGAGCTGAGAAAACTTACATGGCAGAGAACTCTGAATCTCAGTCCTCACCCCATCAAAATGGGTAGGCCGTTAATGAGGCTGAAGTAGTAGGACTTTTACCCTGGTCTGCCAAAGCTCTTGGAATGAATCATATCAGCCAGGGACACTCAGAAGTCATAGAAAAGAACAACAAAACATCCAAGATGGGCAGAAAGTCAGTCTTGGGAAGAATATCAGAGAAGTGCCTATAACCAGTACTGCAATTTCCTTCACAAACCCGCAATTACTGGTAGCCACAAAGTTAGCCTGAGCCCTTTATGGAACTTGGGGCCATGAGACCCTCCAGACAGATGAAGGTGCATTCACATCTACATCTCCACAGCTGGCATCAGACTTTACAAATATGTTCATGACTCTGGAGGGTCAAGATCAAATCAGTAAGAAAGGAATGCAGAAACTTCCCCTCTGCCCTCTCCTGGCTCAGCTGCCTTGGGAGGCCCACTGCAGACGCCGTGGATAAGTGGGGCGGTGTTGAGGTCAGAAAGCATGCAGGAAATGTCCTCATTGCTCTGCTGGCTGTTCTTCCCCAGATTACTTCCTGGGCACTGTGCACACATGCATATTTGCACATGGACAGAGGTTGCAAGACCGGCCCTTCTTCCTGTCTAGAGTCCACTGTCATCTGCCTCTCCAGGACACAGATCTGAGAACCTGAGACTACAGTACTGTGTCCCATAAAAGGAAATCACTCCACCCTCCATGCAGGAACTTTTTAGAAGGCAATGTCAGGACATCTCCAGGGAAGCCAACGGCCCCTCCTTCACATTAGACCTGTACACTCATTAGTGCAGATCCCACACAGTAATGGGGAAGAGACCTATCACATGCCTGGGTGAGTGCTGTGTTGCCCTAAATGCAGTACCACAGTGGTTCCCAGGGCGCTGGAGACAGAAGTGTCCACATGGCACCTCTTTTCCTTTCATGTGACCTAGCATAAACTCTCTCCTGCCAGCACAGACAAGCAGGTCTGAATTCCACCTCCTTTGTTCCTGACCAGAAAAGAACTCCCTCCAGAACAGCAGGAGAGCTACCTAGACCTCTGAGTAAAGCCATCTCCCAGCCTGGGGCTCCTGGGACTCAGGTTACTGTATACCATCTCTACCCAATTCATAAAAATCTGCGCATGTATTGCCAGGCTGTGGAAAAAAAGGACAGTAATCAGTCCTCTGTGGGACCACCCTGACCCACAGAACAATTAGTAGAACCCAAGATCCATCTCTTTTTCTCCTAGGGCCTGGACAAGCTCTGCTCTCAGGCAGATATCAGGCCTGAGGTGAGCCAGGTACCCTCGGAGTCCAAGCAGTAGTGTGGCAATCTGGGCTAAGGGTCACTTGACCTAACATTTACGTGCCATGACCTACCTGCTTGCCATGGGCCATTCTTTCTTTTCCTATTTTTTTCTTTCTTTCTTTTCTTCTTTCTTTCTTTATTTTTTTTTTCTTCCTTTTTTTTTTTTTTAAAGCAGGGTCTCATGTTCCCCAGGTTGGCTTTAAATTTATCAGGTAACTAAGGATAACTTTGATTTTTAAATCATCCAGCCTCCACCTCCCAGGTGCTGGGATTACAGGTATGCACCACCACTAGGGAAGAGTAGGGATAGCTTTGTCTTTTCTCGGCAAACATTCTATTCCCAGCTCTATTGATGAACTAAAAACTGCTCATGGCAACATACTTTGCAGGGCTCATTGGTCTCCACCTCTAGCTCTGAAAGGGACAAAGGTGAAATGTTCCAGTTCCACTTCATTCCCTGCAGACTAGGCCGGTGTGACCAGATGTCAGCAGTATCTTCCTATCATCAGACAACCAAGTCCTGGAAGAAACCTAGGAGGCTTTCAGGAACAAGACCATTTCTCCCTGTGGTAACAGTGGTGCCAAGAGCTGCCAGCATTGCCATGCACTTATCCAAACCTGGTCCTGTGTTAAACACTTCACAGGGATATTCACCTAGATCAGCCCAACTCCATCCAGCAGCTCAGAGAAGAGAGCATGCCTTAGTCCCTTGACTGAGGATTGTGAAAGGCATTTGTACTGACCCAGGAACCTGGCTGTCAATTCCGCACTCAGAGAAGCATAGGGATTTCACCTTTGCCACCCTTGGAAGCTTTCTTCACCTAAGGGGAAAAGCAGTAGAAGCCTAGTTGTCTGACTAAGAACTGGTCTGGGTGTCCTGTTCCCAGCTGTGGCTCCAGCCTGTCAGTTCCCCGAGAAGTAGTTCTTTGCTTCACAGAGATTCCAGGGATCCCCCACTCTGGCCTCAGGCTCCATTGAACCTCATTTCCTGTCCTGCTGTCTTCTGCTTACTATTCCCATAGCTGACTGACACAGCTCCCCAGACCCTGCCCGTTGCTCTTTGGACCCCAAAGCCTGTATCTCCTTTCAGCTCTTGGGAGGCAGCAGAAAGATCTGTACCCTGTAGTGGGCTCCTGCCGCAGGACCCACCTCCCCGTCTTTCTAAACTGGGATAGAGTGCTTGGGGGCTTTGGAAGCTAAGACCAGCACTGTACTCTGAGGAACTGCCTTGATATCTGTCCTTAGTATCACAGGACCACTCAGGTTAGTTCTGGTGACAGCCTCTGCAAGGCTGCCGCCCCCAGCCCCTCATGCTTGTCAGGGTGGATGGTGGAACCCCCCCTGCATTCCCTCTTGGCTGTGACCTGTTAAGACCCCTCCTGCTGCCAAGGTGCAAAGGTATAGGTTCCAAAACCTTGGTAGCCCAGAGTGATCAGAAATGCAAACATTCGGGTCATCCCTGCTTCTTTTTTTATTTTATCAGGATCACCAAGTGTCTTTTATGTTCTTGTGATCTCAGGCCACAGGAGCTAGGTTTTGTTCACGTATGAATCCTTAGCAGCAGGTACCCAGCAAGGATGAGGACTCTTTTTAAGAGATGATTGAAATGAAGGATGGCTATGAACAGGTCACCAAAGGTGAGCAGAAGTCCCCAGATGCCTGTCCAGGAAGGTGTACTTTTGCCTACAACCAAGACTTCTTGTTGTTGGTCTTGCCAGTTCTAGCTCTCTCTGTCTCTGTCTCTCTGTCTCTCTCTATCTCTCTGTCTGTCTCTCTCTCTGTCTCTCTCTCTCTCTCGCTCTCGCTCTCTCGCTCTCTCGCCCTGACCTTGTTCCAGCCCTTGCTTCAGTAGCAGCCCCTTCCTGATAGCAGATGGCTGTGTGACCCCCACCACTCCCCTAAAAGCTGAGAATTACTCCTAAGCCCCTCTGTGACTGATTATCTTGTCTTGTGCTGTGAGCCAAGCAGCTGGAACGCATCCTGGATGTGGGTGAGGCTCCAACTCCTGTCTTAGGTAGTTACCTCCAGGATCAGGTCACCCAGGTGATGCTGGTGTAGTGGTCTTTCATCCATGGAACCAAACAATGGGTACTATTTTCAATTCTACAACTCCCTCAAAAAAAAAAAAAAAAAAAAAGACCAAAGCAGCTTGGCCTCCCTTCTTCCAGTCACTTAGTTCTATAGGAAGTTGCTCCTTCCCCACCAGTCTCCCTTTTGTCCCATACCAGCTTCCGTCTTGCTGCTGCTTCTATGAAGTACTTTCTTTTTGTTATTACTGTTTGTTTTTTGTTTCTTTTTTGTTTTGTTTTGTTTTGAGACAAAGTTTCTCTATGTAGCCCTACTGTCTTGGAGCTCCCTACATAGACCAGGAATGCTTGGGACTCATAGAGAGCCTTCTGCCTCAGCATCCCAAGTGCTGGGATTAAAGGTGTGTGCCACTGCCGTCCAGCTTCATGAAGCACTTTCTGTGCCAAGAGTGGACTGTACCCCTTTCTCTGAGATGGTCACAGATGAGAAGCCAGCTCACTGTCTCCATGGCCTGGCTAAATCAGCAACAGGGTCTAGATCTCATCTGTTCCTTTCGCCTCCTGGGTATGCTCTCAGTAGCCACTGGCCCTTGCCCTACTCCCTCAAGTCAGCAAATCCTAAGAGCTACTTGATTGGGCCTGCCCAGATCCCTGGGCCTGACCTCAGCAGGGAAGAAGGTAGAGAATGAAGGGGGTGGAGGGGGGGCTTGCAAGTGGAGTCTGAGCTGAGTGGCTAATGTTTTTGCATCTGGTTCTGCTGCACTGTAACTTGGATTGTGTATTGAGGCCAAAGCTATTTTTATCCTGACATGTGAGGCTCCTTCACGTCATAGCCACAAAACTCAATCCAAAACATCCCAGGGAAGGTTGTTTGTGAGGCTTTCTGCAGATTCTCATGTCGCCACATCAGGTTTCACTTAACAACATCTGCAGGACTGGCTCCCCAGCCACCACTCCACTGGCCTGTCTTTGTATACAGAGGACTCCCCACAGCATCTGTCTGCCCCTGAGCAGCCAGTCACGTGAGCTTCCTTCCAGAGCCCCCACAGGCTTCTTGCTTGCCCAAACCAGAAATATAAGGCAGATCTGTGTGACTGAGGGATTGCACTCTCCCTCACATCCCTGTCCTCTTTGGGTCAGGAAGTGAAGATCCTGCTCCTTTCAGCCCTTCAGGAAAAGCCCTGAGACACATCCCTCTGTCCTCCTGGCCTGCTGAATCCCACCAAAGCAACTTGTCCACCATTTGAGTGAACCTACAAAAGTGCCCAGTTGGTAATGCTGAGTCCAGTCTGCTAGGACGGCTCTGTCCAGATGCAGATCTGGAGGGCATGCTCTAAATCAGACCGAGCCAGGCCCAGCTCTGCCTGTCCCAGGCATGTGCAGCACCAGCCCATCTTGAGACAGAGGCACTTCAGACTGCACAGCCAGATGAGCGAGAGCTGGAGGTGGGTGGAAGAGGCTGGTGGAGGCGTTTGAGCTATCCCCTGGGAGGTGCAGGCTGCAGTGAGGCGGAAATCTCTGCAGTCACACTCCTGGGGCGTGTTTGTTCTCCACCTCCTCTCCTGAGCCCCACAGCCCTGGCTAAGAACTGTTAGGTTTGGGATGGGGCAGGTGATTCAGGAGGACACTGAGTCAGATTACTGGGGACTGAGGAATATATTAGATGTTATTTAAACACAATGAACAAGAAAGGCAGAGAGAGGGGCCCCAACATGGTGGGAGCTCCAAGGAGAATTCAAGACCCAGTACCAGAGAGAGACAGCCTGGCAGGATCTCTAAAGTAAATCAGTGTTCACGTTGCAGAAGAGGGAATCTCTTCTTATGCCTTTTTAGGGTAGGAGAGAAGGTCATAGCAAGAGGCTGCAGCCAAGTTCTCTGATCCCAGACAGGCAGCTGGGAAGTGGTGCAGAGCGGGATGTGGCACCTCTTTGATCTAAGCCCACTCAGGTGAGATGTGATGGCATGGGCAAGTCTGCTAGCTGGGGACCTGTAGGTGTCTCTGAGAGGAGGCCTGAGCTGAGGCCGTATTCCAAGTCTTTACCAGAGCCTCTTCTCGAGTCTCCAGACAGCACCCTGAAGACTTCCGAGGTCAGAGGCAGTTGGGCAAAAGGGAAAACCATGGTGGAGAGAGCTCTCACAGACCCTGACCCTGTCACCAGTGAGCACTGACAGCTCCCCTTTCTTGCCCAAGACTACCAACCCTGAATGGGTGAAGTGGTCTTCCTAGAAAGTGGGCTCTAAGGTCAGAGGTCCTGCTCCTGATGGTTGTATTCCATACAGAACAATCTGGGGTGCTGGGTGGCTCATCCTAAACTGCCACACCTAAGCCTCCTGTCAGCTGACTTTTTGGAAAGGCACATGGCCTTTTCAAAACCAGTCAGGGAATACTGAGCTTTTTCTTGTGTGTGGTCTTTGAACAATGGGCTCACTTGAAGAGCTGAGCTCACAGGTTTTCCCAGAGGAGACTGCGCATAAGAACTAGTCACTTGTCCCATGCTTTCTATCTCTCCACTAAAGGCCACCTCCATTTAGCCTGGTCACTGAGAGTCCTTTTGGATCAGTGAGAGCTCTTACTAAAAGGAGCAGAGATGTGTCCAGGGAAACCAGGGTAACCCCAAGCCATCTCTCCTGTTGTCTTTGATTAGTCTGTCCGCTCACCTTAGAGGCGGGGCACAGACAGCTTCTTTTTGAAGTATCCCTACAGAAATCCATGAGTTTGTTTCAGATCCTAATTCTCCTTGCACTTCCAGCCTGTTCAACAGGGAATGAGAACAGTCTGCCCCACACGGTTCTCCAGGACAGGAAACATTTGCTGAAGTCACACTCACCCCGTTTACTGAACACAGACTTGTGCCATGCCTTGTCCAGTACATTACATGTGTTTTCTCTTGTTAGGACTCTTAACTGCCCTTATTTATAGATGAAGAAACTGAGGCCAGAGCACTATGCTCGATGCTTTCTTTACCCTGTCCCTGGGAAGCTGCAACTCCAGTGTTCCCAAAGCGCCCAGCTCCTTAGGACTCATAGATGGCCACAGCCAGGGAGGACGTACTTGTGGTTACTCTCTTCATTGGTCCCTTTGTCCCTTTAAGTACTTTGAAGCCTGGAGGCCTTAGACCTGGAAATGAGGTGACCCAGGGGTGCACATAGAGAAGCAGGAAGGAGACAGGGACCCAGATGATGCAGAAATATTCCCCAGAAGCTTACAGGTAACTAACTAGATTCCTGTATGCATGTCCCTGGGGCTGTAGGGTAAGTAAGCAGGCCATGACAGCCATCACTGATGTATCTTCCTGTGGGTGAGGATGATGGGGGGGGGGGGGCTGCCTCAACAGCTGTGTCTTCAACCACCTCATCTACCATCAGTCCCAGCTGGGCCTAGAGTTCCTCGATCTGTAAGAATGTGACACTTGATTCTGCAAACAGCCCCCTCTGGGCCAAGGAGCAGAGACTATTTGCCATTCCAAAGTCACTCAGAATCAGGGCAGCCAGTCTATCCCCAGCATGGACCCTAGAACAATACAGTACAAACAACAGAAAGTTGAATGGGGCCTGTCCTTAAACTGGGCTTTTCACTCGGGATACCCCAGCACAGTTCCCGGGAGGTTGGAAGTCTTGGATGGAGGGTGTTGTCTGAAAGAGTCTTGGGATTTAGGGTGGCAGGATTTGGAAGTGTGGAGGTTGTGTAGAAAGGTATTGGGGTTGAAGGCTGCAGAGTTTGTAGGTAAAAAGCCTTCTAGTTCCCAGCCACTTCCCTGCAAAGATCAGGGGAAACACAAAGGGCCCTGAGGTGTTTCGGTGCTGCTGTAGCCACTGGCCACCAGCAGCTCCGCTGGGAGACTTGTGCAGCCCTGGGTGCTTTTATCCATTCCTTTATACAGTTGGCCTAATGCTTCTGGAGGCTCATGTGTGCCCCCACAACCAAGCTTGATTTCCAAGGACCCCCTACACTCTGCTTACCTTGTTCCACTACCTACCTGCTCTTTCAGGAAGAGAGACTTCTAGACCAGAAAGAGGCCAGCTCAGAAACTGACAGTCTGCTGCCTCAGTTGACCCTATTTACTCTACTCTTTCAAAAGCATTGAGCAGCCAAAGAAAAAATGACATATTGGACTTAACCAAAATTTAAAATTCTGTGGAACTGGCGATGTATCTCAGGGGTAGAGGCTCCCTACCATGCATACATGAGACCTGTAGCACCACAAACATTGTTGTTGTTTGGTTTTTACAATACTTGGAATTGAATCCGTGGCCTTGAACACAGTAGGCAATGCTCTGTCATTGAGCTGTTGTGCCCCTAGCCCAAATATTTTTATTTCAGAGGACAGGCTCAAGAAAGTAAACTGGAGGTATAGCTTTGTAGTGGAGTGCTTTCCTGGCAGGAAGTAGGGAGAGACCCACAGAATAGAAGAAAATGTTTATAAACCACCTACCTGATAAGAACCTATATATATGAAGAACTCTCATAACAAAAAGACAAATAGCTCAATTTTGGAAATAGGCAAAGGAATGGAGTAGCTGTTTCTCCAAAAAAGATAAATGTAGGCGCCATAAACATGGATGGTAATACAGCTAGAGAAGTACAGATCAAACCCACAGTGAAACACCGCTTTCCATCCACTAGGATGGCTGTAGTGAAAGACAGGTAACACATGCTCCAGAGGGTCTAGAGAAGGCAGAGTCTCCTTTGTAGCCACTGTGGAAAGTGGCCTGGCAATTCCTCAAGACCCAAATAGTCTCCATGCTACCCAGCAGTTTCATCCCTAGATATATAGCCAACAGGAAGGAAAAACTATCCACACAAGACTTGTAGGCATGACTCTGAACAGCATTCATAATAGCCACAGAGTGGAAACCACCAAGTACTCGTTGTTCGATGAATTAACAAATGCAATATGGTGTATCCATTGTTTGGTCATAAAAATAAATAAAGAATGGATATGCACAACCAGGATAAGCCTTGAATATATGCTCTATGAAAGCCATTTTGGGTTCCATTTATTCGTGTAAAAATGTATGTGAATTGCATAGGATATGCAAGTATATAGATAAGGATTTGTTTCCAGGGCTTTGAGAAGAGACTAGGAAGTAAAGGTAATACAGGATCCCCGTAGAGGAATAATTAAAGTATTCCACAGTTATTGCTGCTTTCTGTACAGCAAAGGATATTCTGAAAACTTGTAGGTGGTATGCTTTGAAAGGCATACTTTCTGGGGCAGAGGTGAGACTAATAAAGCTGTTGTTTTTAGCAAAGATGTCCCACTATTAGATTGGGCAGACAGAAATCCCACCATCCTTGTCACCCTTTCCAGCACTACAGTTGGAGTCACCATGCATTGGGAAGGAAGGAGGATGCTGTGGAGAGTATGAATAGCCCACATCAGAACAAGCCCGGCATCCCATCAGCTTTGCTCCTGTGTCCTCCATGTTGGGAGGGCACATATGCAAGAGCAGGCTGGAGGAGTGGCGGTGAGGCAGAGCGTGTCTTCAGCCAAGGCCTGTGAGAGAGCAGTGCTGTTTGTCTGCACAGCCATCAGGGCTTTGCAGGCTTTCTGAGAGCCAGCTGAAGAGCACCTTAACCTATTTCCCATGCTAGGCAGGATCCAAACAGGTTGCCCTCTCTGCTGGGTGTTTGCCATCCTTAGCCCAGAGCGTGATTTATGTTTTTTTCTCAACACTGGGAAAGGAATTTCTCTTGTGCCTCATGGGGAGGTTGCTAGCTTTGCTGGCCATGGAGAAGTTGCACCTACCATCTTTTTTTAGGTTGTTTTCATTTTGTTTTATTGTTTTAGTTTGTTTTGGGGTTTTTTGGGGGGTGTTTATTTGGTTTGGTTTTTCAAGACATGGTTTCTCTGTGTAGAGCAGGCTGGCCTCACTCAGAGATCCACCTGCTTCTACATCCCAAATGCTGGAATTAAAGGATGTGCCACCATGCTCAGCTGTCTGTCTAACCTCTTTATTCTCGGACTGGCCACTGATTGTCCTTAATTGTGCAAAGCAAACCCTACATATATCTAATTTGTTGGGATAGTGGGGAGAATCGTGTTCATTTGTTTTTATTTTTAAGATTTATTTTATTTGGTATTACATGCATGTGTGTTTAACTATGTGTGGGTATGTGCATATGAGTACATATTACCATGGAGACTAGAAGATAGTGTCAGATTCCCTGGAATTATAGGTGGTTTTGAGCTGCCTGGTGTGGGTACTGGAAATCAAACACAGGTACTCCGCAACAGCAGTACATGCCCTTAACCACAAAGCCATCTCTCCAGGTCCTATTTGGTTTTTATTTTAGCACCTAATAGAAGTCTAACCTGTGAGATGTTCACTAAGTGAACCAGTGTATGTGCTTGTATGTACCCATAAAGTCCTTGCTTCTGGTCTCTGGCCCTTGATTAGAGATCTTTCATCTTTTTAAACATAGATCCCTGGTATTTACAATTGTATTCTGTCTCATCATCCTGTAGACACACAATCAGATTAAATCTTGGCTCTGTTTCTTTCTTTGCAGGTACCAAAGGCTTAGAATGCTCTCCTTCCACTCCCACTATGAACTCTTACTTTTACAAGTTCATGATCAACCTTCTGCAGACATTCAGCAGTGAACGAAAGCTCCTGGAGGCCAGAGGCCCATTCATCATCAGGTCAGCCCTATATGCCTCAGCTTTGAATCTCTTGCTGCATATGGTGGCAAAGTAGCCACCTGCTTTCCTCCCCCCCCCCACCCCCTTTTCCTGTCTTTGCATTGTTCTTGGAAGGAATGAAGAGGGTTCTTCCCTCATACTAGACTGTGGCACTACCAACATGAAGCAGATAGTCCTTGGCATTTCTTTAAAAACTGAGTTAAGTGTTTATTTCTTGGAAGTGTTTTCCCTTCTGGTAAAATATCCTCTCCATAAGTGCCACCATTGTTCTTTTGAAGAAGAAAGTAAGTGAGCCAGACAGAGCATAACATGGACTAGAGCCCAGCTACTAAGTAGCACAGGATTTGACTAGTTCAGTGAAGCCATGTTCTTGCATTGAATGAACCTGGTCCTGGACAAGTCTGAGAACTGTCATCCCATGCATGGGACTCCCTCTTTGTTTGTCCTCAGCATCATAAAGCAGCATCACCAGAAGAGTGCCCAGTGTCACGTTCAGGCTAATGAAAGCTGGATCTAGAACAGTATCCTGCAGACTTCCCAATAAAGTCAAATGGAAGAGCCTTGCAAAATGATCCAAATGGTTCTAGATGCTCTATAGCAGTAGATCTTAGGTCTGCTTGTTAAAATCTGCCTAGACCTCCGTCTTGACCAGTGGAGTCAAAACCTCAAGGTGATGGGGTTCTTAATGTGGCTGAAGGTGCTTAGGGAGCAGACTGTATTGGTGTGCCCACAAAGGTGTAGGAGCTGGGTATCCCAACAGAGTTGCAGTTGGCACAGAGAACCTGATGGCAGGAATGCACATGAAGAGTTTACTTTGCTGTGAGCCTGAACACAAAGTTGAGCAGAGCTCATAGATCCTCTCCTCGTCCCCTGGGGACTCAGTACATCCAGCATGGCAATTACTTGCTGTTCCAGAGCTCAGTCCCCTCAAGAACTATGTTGAGTTCTGTCTGAGAGGGCATCAAGACCAGCCTCCAGACCAGGCCTCAGTCCACCCAACATAGCTATAGAGGGTCTCAGCCCTGGGCATTGGCACAGAGAAACAGAGAACCCAGTTAAGTGGGTTTTGGTTTTTTAGGGGGTTTTGGTTAGTTGGTTGGTTGGCTGGTTGGTTGGTTTTTGGTTTTTCAAGACAGGGTTTCTCTATAGCTTTGGAGCCTGTCCTGGAATTAGTTCTTGTAAACAGGCTAGCCTTGAACCCAGAGAGATCCGCCTGCCTCTGCCTCCTGAGTGCTAGGATTAAAGACGTACGCCACCACCACCCAGCTTAAGCTTTTATTATTGTTGTTGTTGTTATTGAGCTGTATATTTTTTCTGCTCACTGCCCTCCCTCCCCCTTCCTCTTCTACCCTCCCCCATGATCCCCCAAGCTCCCAATATACTCGGGAGACCTTGTCTTTTTCTACTTCCCATGTAGATTAGATCCATGTATGTCTCTCTTAGTGTCCTCTTTGTTGTTAAGTGGGTTCTTAACCTTACTTAGAGGTCAGTCAGTGAGAGGCTACATGATTGGGAATGATAGGACCAGATTTCCGGTTTGAAAGGTTGCCGTGTTGGGAGAATGAGTTAGAAGGGTCAAGATGGATAGACAACTGGGATGCTGTGGTCGTGATGAGACTGGCTGACTGTCAAGGGCATGGGCAGCAGCGTGGATTGGGGATGAAGTGCAGGAGGGACAGGGGAAGAGTCGTAATAGCATGCAGGCCCTGAGCCCTGAGAGTATCAGAGTAAAGACAGTAACATGCTTGAGATTGAATTGCCTTGAGAACATCAAAAATAAAATGTCGAAGCAGCAGTTTGATGCCTCAAAGAGAGACCTAGTTCGAAGATGCAAGTCTGGAAATGGATGGTGTAGTCACTCAGTCAACAGATAATTACTCAGCGCCAGTCCTGTGCAAAGTATGCTTCTAATTGATTCTGCCCTGTAGAGTTTTCATTTAGAGGAAATAAGAGGAGCCAAGAAAGGAGTCTGAGGTTGAGCCCTAAGAAGCTTCTCATATGCTGACTGGACAAAGGGAGAAGCCAGAAGAGGAGGCTGTGAAGGGCCAGAAAGGTGGAAGGAGGTGGGGGCAAGAGAAGCTGGGAGGGGGCAGTGAGGTAAGATGAAGCCTGAAGATCTGGGAGCTGATGCCAAAGCCTGCTCAGCCACATAGTGAACTCAGGAGATGGGGACAAGACATGGAACGGGAGAAGAGGGAACTTGATGGACAGGCCTGTCTGCAAGGGAAAGGAAAACACAGGCTAGATTAAGGTCAGAGAATGGAATTGAAGACACCCTGGGAACTAGGCTAAACAACTGAGTCATGAGAAAGGACAGAGAGAATAGTAGGACCGCTTCTGATGTCTGAACTCTAAAGGGATGTCCCTGTGGTCTGGAGAGATTATGAGCCCTTAGTACTGTAGGCATTTGAATCCAGGTAATTCTTTGTGCTGGAGCTATAGGATGTTTAAACAGCATCCCCAGCGTCTACCCACAGGGTGAAAGTAGCACCTACCCCCACCGATTTTGGACAATCAAAGATGTTCAGAGACTAGGCAGGTAGCTCAGATGTAGAGTATCTGCCCAGTGTGCTTGAGGCCCAAGAATGCACCAACTGAGAATCGCTGTTAATCTGGAAATGGCTGGAGTCAGTAGCATGATCAATGAGTGCATAGTCCACTACAGATCGATTTTTCACCTCATTGGCCAAAAGAGGAAGATGACTATGTGTTCTTGGTTTGTTTGTTTTTTTTACTCTAGCCCCACATTGGAACACCAAAAATGTAGTTGGTTGTTTTTACTCTTTACTGTTTCGGGTCTGGTATTCAGCTCCCAAATAATTCATACACACAGACTTATTTTTAATTATAAATGCCCATCCTTAGCTTGGCTTGTTACTAGCCATTCTCTCTCTGTGTGTGTGCCTCTCTGTGTGTCTCTCTCTGTCTCTGTCTCTCTCTGTCTCTCTGTCTCTGTCTCTCTCTCTCTTTCTCTCTCTCTCTCTATCTCTTTGTTTGTTTGTTTTTCAAGACAGGGTTTCTCTGTAGAGCTTTGGAGCCCATCCTGGAACTCACTCTATAGGCTCAAACTCAGAGATCCGCCTGCCTCTGCCTCCCAAGTGCTGGGATTAAAGGCTTGCGCCACCACCGCCCCAGCCTATCCAGCTTTCCTTAAAATTATTATTCCATCTACTACAACAGCTGTTTTCCCCCCCATGGAGTTGTATAATTCCAGTTAAGAGATTGAAGCAGACATGAGATATAACACCAGGGACCCACATACATCAGAACAACAGAATACCCTGACATGAGTGACAGTTAACGTCATGTGGTTTTCCAGACTGCAGAGGTGTCAGCACTCCTGATGAGAAGTTCTCGTCTGTAGACTCGGGGAACCAGTAGAGAGAGAATGCTTTGGAAAAGGAGTAGCCAGCTTGCTCTCTGGAGTACAGGGCTGCCCTGGGTTTTCCATGCCTTCCTAGCTGCAGACTGAGGTCTTGAGGTGGGAACTTAAGCTGGTACCCAGCATCCCCAGACTACACAGAAGTGCGGGTGCCATGGACATGCTTGGGCCCTATCTGAGACTCCATGAAGCTGGTAGCCAGGCCACTACCATGTTTCTGTTTACAGACTTCAGGCTAGTAAGACTCTGCTGGCTTCTCAGTGTCCCCTTAATGTCTCAGAATGATAAGAATTTTCATTTTTCCTTAAGGGAAAGTGTGCTTAAGAAGCAGTGTGCCAACCAGCATTGCTTGGAGCTGAGCTGCACACTCCTCCTCATAGCACCCACTATGTTGTCCCTCTGGAATTGGTGACAGAGCTTGGGACCTCAGGGACTCCTGAACATCTGCATTCTAAGGAACCAGGGGCCTGGACTGTGATCCCAGCTCCTCAAAGGGCTCAAGAACAGGGCCCATGGATCATCTCTCCCTGTCCTCTGAGGACTGGGAATATCTAGGATGGCAATCACTTGCTGTTCAGAGCTTAGTTCCCTCAAGAACTACACTGGGCTCTGAGAGGTCATCAAGGCAGCCTTCAGACCAGGCCTCACCACAGTCAGCACAGCCACAGAGGGTCTCTTAGCCCTGGGTACTGGCACAGCAATCCTCCACTAAGATCTCTCCTTGACCTTTGCTCTAGCCATCCAGCTTGTCTACCACCATGCCCCAAAAACTACCTGAGAACCCGCTGCCCACCAAGCCAGTGCCCAGCCACTGCTGACCAGCCCCCTGTTCACTATCTCAGACCCCCATTGTGGGCTCTGAGGGCACACAGACCAGGATCTGGAATCACAGACATGCCGCTCCCTCCCTGCTTCCATAGCTGCACAGGAGACTAAGGCCTTCAATGGGGTGGGATGGTTGGCCGCCATCCTGCCTCTTCTTTTCATTTTCTTTAAAAGTCTTCTCTGCTAATAGCTTTAAAGAGGGAACATGCTCACACTGGGCATTGTGATTTGCAGCACTGGGGAGGCTGAAGTAAGAGGATTGCTGTGAATTCAAGGCCAGCCTAGGCTACTAGTGAACTAAATAAGCCTGAGCTACACTGTCTCAGTTAAGTACATGCTGCGCAAGCAAGCACCAGGACTCGAGTTCATATCCCCAAAGCCCACATAAAAAGCGGGGCATGGCACTATGTGTTTAGTGTGGGGATAGGTAGAGCCCTGGAACTCACTGGCTGTCTGGACTAGCCAAATTGGTGATCTTCAGGTTCAGTGAGAGACCCTACGTTAATAAATAAGTGTCAGAGCACTCAAGAAAAGTCACTGGACATTGGCCTCAGGCCTCCTCATGCCAAAAAAAGAACGGCACGAAGGGCATGCTAATGGCACACACACACTAATGGAGCCACAGGCCTGATGAGGACCACAGTAAATGGCTTCTCAGCCCTCTCCTTCACTGTTCAGTTGTTCCTCTTGTCCTAATTCTGCTTACTGATAGAGATAAAGGTTGCACCTGTGAACAAGTTAGAAACCATTATTTGTGCAGTGGTATGATTAGGGCCCAGGGCAGCTGCCATATGTGGGAAGACAAAAGCATCCAGAGCTTTTGAGAACAAATATTTAGTGGGTTCTCAGCACTGAGAGAATTTTCTTCAGTCTCCTCACCCCACAGTGTTCCCAAACTGCACCTTGATGAGGCAGGAATGGAACACCAGAACTCCAGCTTGCCCTCAGTGTCCAACCAGCTCCTTACCTTGTGGACCTAGTCATATAGATCATGAATTGAGACTTGAGGGAGCCAGTGGCCCCAGGCCTCATCTTTGAGCCAGCCTCACAGGCCCTAACCTAGGTCTAGGCCCTTCCCTTGGTTTGGTGGTAGGAAAGTTGAGGCCCAGCCCACAGCTGGAGGAAGATGGCACACACAGGGCAGGGGACCCCAAACTTGCCCACACACCCTCAAAGCCTAAGGAAGTGTGTGGCATTTGGAGTAAGGCCTAGATTCTGTCTTAGTTAGGGTTACTATTGCTGTGATGAAACACCATAATGAAAAGCAGTGAGGGAGGAAAGGGTACATTTGGCTGACACTTCTACATCACAGTTCATCATCTAAGGCAATCAGAGCACGAACTCAAACAGGGCAGGAACTTGAAGGCAGGAGCTGATGCGGAGACCATGGTCGATTACTACTTAACTGGCATACTCCTTAAAAGCTTGCTCAGCCTGCTTTTCTTACAGAACCCAGGACCATCTGCCCAGAGGTGGGCTCCCCAACAGTGGGCTGGGCCCTCCCATCAATCACTAATTAAGAAATGCCCTACAGGCTTGCCTAGAACCCAGTCTTACAGAGGCATTTTCTCAATTGAGTTCCCACCTTTCAGATGATTCTGCCTTGTCTTAAGTTGACATAAAAACTAGCCTGCTAGCACAGGTTCAAATCCCAATTCCTCTCAGTTGTAACCTTTGTAACCATGTGACATGATTCCAGATCCTTCCTGCTTTGTCCATAAAACACAAATGTTAATGAAATGTTAATGGTGCCCGTCTAGCCAGTCTACAATGAGATTAAGTCAGCTCGAATGGGTTCCAGCCCCGGTGCTGGTAATATTTGATGGAGAACTGCTCTCCAGCCCCTAACATGAGCATGGCCTCCACTTCCCCTGGTGGTTTGGGGAAAACAGGAACAGGCTTCATTGGCGAGTAGGATAATTAAACCTTGTGTCCTAAAAGCTAACTTTGCTGCCCCAGTGGTCAGAGCACCCACCAGCGCCCAGCCCGGCCCCACTAAACCAACTCTGCCTAAAGTAGGTGTTGGTGTGCATTGCCCTCCTCCAGCTTCTTCCCACCCTCCATGCTAATGCTGGCTGAACAAATCCAGCCCTTGTCTGCCTGTGAACCACCCCACTTATACACAGGAGAAAAGGAAAGAAGGGAGAAAAGCTAGCCTCTTTGATAAGCTGTGATATGAACTCTGGCGTAACCCAACAGCTGTGATCTTTACAAGCCCGCTTCTGTGCTGGGAAGTAGCAAGTCTGAAGACACTCCACTCTGCCTGCCAACAGGGCCTCTGGCCAGCCTCCTTTGGCTCCATCAACTGTGAGTTTTCCCCTCCTCTTCCTCCCTGCTGCCTTGCAAAGAGCACTTGCCAGAGAATGCTTTCATTTTTAACAAGCCGCTGTGTGCTGTGAATGCAAGGTCTGCAGCTCAGCTGCCCAGTTGATGGTAGAGAAGTCTCAAGCACCCTCCTAGGGCCAAAGGTGCCCCTAGGATGAGGCAGGTATCCAGAAAGGATGATCCAGGACCCAAGTAGGAAGGGAACAGTTGGTCATAAGACTTCCTTCCAAGACACTCATCATGAGGCTTCATTCTTGTCCTGCTCTCCCCACCCTATGCAGGTAGGCATGACAGCCCCTCCCACAATCCTAAACACATGTTCCTACTAATTAATACTGCCTCCCCCCTCCCCTAGCACCCTGGGTTTGCATATGAGCCCTTGTGTCATGAAGAAGAGAATTGATTGGCCACTGAGGTAGGTGGTAGAGCTGGCCAGACAGACACTAGGGAGAAGGGTGTCAGGAGCCACTCTTTGATCCCATAACTAGGAAATTCCACTAAGCACCTCATGTGAGTTAACCACCCCTACCTCCAAGCCCAATTCCTTCATACCTCCAGGAACCTTCCCCCCAGCTCTTACCCCAGTCTCTGGAATCCCTTTTCCTGGAGACATCCTCCCCTTCAGCCTGTGAATCTTTGTAGTTGCCACTTCACCTGTTGGGGCATGGACCTGGCTCCCAAAAGCTCACTGGGCTGTGCTGATAGCAGACAAAATGTCAAGACCTGCTGTCCTATTAAACTGGCATTTCAGAAGGGCATGCTTGGCCCTGGTCCCGCTTCCAAGAGTGGTCTAAGGGGCTCCAATCAGCTCTCTTCCTCTTGCCCTTTAATGATTGCCTTCGTTTGCTCAAAACAAAAATTACCACAGCAAACACACACCAATCTCAATCTGCCTGAAAGAAAAGATCCTGATCCTCCTACTGGGCTTGCAAGTGGAATTTGATCTTTTATTAGTTTGCAGCCGTATTGAGTGGGTCCCCAGCTGAGGGAAGGAGACAGGACATTGGACAGAACTGAAGGAAACCTCCTAACGTCTGACACCCTACTGAGGAGAAGCTTCTCTTCTTGCCAGCTTTAATTAAAGTTGCCCAGCTCCTTGTATGAATCCTCTAGAGCTTTCCCCGTTTGGGCCCCCCACCCAGCCAACCCTGAGCAGGAGCTGGGGAAGTGATGTTTTTGTTTCGACTCAAAACAACAAAGGGGAGTGTTCAGCAGAAGCCACTTTGCATACCCAGCCCTCAACCTCAGATCTGACTGGAGACAATTCTGTGACCGTGGAAGTGGTACCCAGACCCAGGAGTCCAATCTGACACAGACAGGGAAAAAGATGCCTCATAAGAGACAACATTCAGGTACCCTGAGCCAGGTCAAGTGACTAGCATCCCAGCCTAGAAACGGTCTGGAGCTGGGCCCATCCTGCTCCTCCAAGCAGTCCCCATGCCCAGCATACCCACTGGCACTCCCTGTGAGAAAGCTGTCTTTTCTTCTGGAAAATGGAAACCACATGTGATGGGCCTTGTTAGGACAGGCTGGGATTGATTAGGTCCTCCTGGGGCCTGGGGGGAGGAGCAGAGCACTGGCCAGAGGGAGCTCGGGACTTCAAAGGATGGCACCGCCACATGCTCTGAGCAAGGCTGTGTGTCAGGAAGTTAAAGACCACAGGTGCCAGGCAGAGAGAGGCCATGTGTCCTTCAGGGTGACCACAGTCCAAACTGCCAAGCTCCCCCTAAGTCAACTATATGCCACAGTTTCCAAGAGGCCCTGGCAGGAGGGGTGGGAAAGTTGCTCAGTTTAGAGCCCACTCCATGGATGTGCAGTATTGGGCTCCTCGCTACAGAGATGTGGCACCTGCTTGTCCCCCATCCAGTCTTCTACATAGTACCTACTTTATAGTCCATACACCTGAGAGCTCAGCCCGTAGCCAGACAGTTGGCAGGACGGAGGGTGATTAGAAAGAGTGGTTTTCAGGGCTGAAAGCTTGATAACAAATTTCAGCCTGAAACTCGTGAGCGTATTTCCAGACGGACTTGCAAAACTCTCTGGATCTGTTTAGACTTTACCTAAGTGTGCCAGGAAACTTACAAAGTTTTGACATTGGTAACTCAGACAGCTTGGTGAATTAGCAAGCAACTAAAAGTGTATCCTAGTGTAGAATCTTTAAAAAAAAAAAAATAGCATTGGAATTGGCCCCTGGAAGTCATGTTGCATCCTCCTGCCTTCCTGGCATGAGAGCCAGGACAGATGAGTGGGGTCCTTAGTGTCCAAGTGCTTGTAAACTCCTGGAAAGACAGCTCCGGATGCACCCTGTCCATCCATTGTATGATGTTCCTCAGGAAGCCTTCCTTTTTTCCTGCTATCAAGTCAGCACACGTTTCCTGGGGCTGCCTTTGGAACAGACCCTTGTGAGGCTCGCCCGTCTTGTCCCTCGCATGATTGCTATTAGCACATAGGGATTTCACAGAGCCTCCCACGCCCTGGGCCCTGACTTTGGAAGGTTTCTCTCGTATGCATGTGTGAAAGGCCTAGACTAGCTGCCCCTTGCAAAAAAGGTAAGGCCTCTTCTTGGAGCATGGGTGATAACCATTGGAGAGGCTTGGGAATTGTGGTGCCAAACTCTGCCTCAGACAGTGACCATAGAAGGCAATCCACAGGGAAGGTCAGGCCAAGTGCCTCTTCATAATGCAGCCTGGGAAGGCCCTTGGGATCTGAAGTGGACAATGGAACTTTCTATAAAGTTGATTGCCTCAGCCTGGGAGATTGTAGGCTCTTGGTCTGTTACTGTTGTCATCATCTTTGTGGCTTTTTTTTAATGTCCCTATAACAGTAGAGCACTTTCCCCCCTTCACTGTCGGACTTGGAATATGATCTGCAAGAGAATGGACCCCAGAGCTGAGGTTTCTCCCCAGATGTGTGAACTTGTATACAAGAAAGGGAACGTGGTTGCCAGGACAGTGAGATGTTAAGAAGCACCACCCGTGAACACTAGCAGGCGGGCTCAAAGATCCCATGCTGCCTCAGTGCTCCCACCAGGACCTTATTCAGCCTACAGAGCCCAGAAGGCACACCTGGAAAGACCTGGAAAACTCATGTTGTCCTTCCCTGAGAAGTGCAGTGGCTGTCCACACCTGAAAGCCCATGTCTCCCGATTTCCACACCAGGGCCAGACTCCACATTCAGAAGCAGCTGAGCCCTCTGCTCTTGTAGCACCCCCTTTGTTGGCCCATAGAACACTAGAAACCCTCCTGACATGGCTACCTTCAGGCTCTTCTTTATCTTGTGTGGCTCTAGTGGCTGCCATTCTTTCAGGCAGAAGTAAATTGCTTAGCTGGTCTGTGTGTTTTTCCCAGTCTGTCTCCCAGGCCCTCCGGTCCTCTGCTCTGTCCCTCCCCACTCCCTGTCCCTGGTGAGCCAGGCTAGTTTCCTTGAACCTCCCTGACATTTTGACAGTGTTTCTCTTGGTCAGAATCTGACTGTTGCTCAAGAGGACACATCTCATCCCTTCCTCCCGGGTCATATATTTTCCCCTGACTTACCACAGTTCTCTGAGTCCTCCACATTGGCCCCTCTCATTCCAAAGCTATACTGAGGTGGATTCAAGAGGAGTCTGGCCAGCTATTATTTTTTCCCTAGGCTCCCGTCAGTTGCATGTGAGGTGTGTTTTGAGCCTGGACTCGTACTCTTGCCTTCCAGATGCTGCTTTTTCAAGAGCAAAGTTTTTATCTCTTTCTCCACACCTGAACCCAGCCACGCCACATCCTGAGTTCCCCACACTGTGTGCTTTGCCTTTAGCCTCGTCATCTTTAGCCTCGTCATCAGTGAATCCATGACCTCGGGCTGGCTCTTCTCGCATGAGAACCACTCTCTGCCTGGCTGGTCCTTCTTGCTACCCCAAAGAGTTGATTTGGAGACTCTATCCTGTGCCAAGAAGTTCCACCTTGATTTTAGCTTGATTTTATTTCTAGTGAAACCAGCCCCCTTTCTTAACCACACTTTTGCCTCAGTTTATGTGGATTGGTCTTTCTTCCCTCTCCTGCCAGTGTAACAGCCTTCCCTCCATCTGTGCTGTGATGCCTTTGCCAAAGAAAACTATGCTACCGAAAGTACATGTGGCCTAGGCTGTGATCTAGGGCTTCCTGAGTTCGAGGCCAATTTGGGCTACATAGAGAGAACCTGTCTCAAACACAAAAAGTACATAAACCATAAGTATATTATGGGTCAGCTAATTTTCACTAGTTGTCCCATGCATGGGATGTGCATTCAGATGAGAAATAGAGCTCTCTAGCCCTGACCAGTCCCTTTGTGTGTTTACAGTATTTGCCTCCCTGCCCTTTCCCAAGTAGCCCCTCCCAGTCTTCTGGAGGTTCTGAACATCATTTAATTTGTGTTCTCTTATAAAGCCCGGCTTCTGGTGATCACACTGGGACTGTGCAGTTCCTGTATTGGCTGTAGCAGTCGTTCACATCTCCAAAGGTTCTTCCGCTGTGTGAAAACGCCATCACTTACTGTCTTTCTTAGTGCTGATAGACTTGTCAAGTCTTCATTCAGCGTGATGCGGAGTAGTGCTGCTGTGAATGTGTGACCTTGCGCATGTCTTTTGGGGCACATGTATACCTAGACAGACACATACACACATTCTTGTTAGGTTTGCACCTAGGGATTGTGGGGCAGTCACAGTTCTAGGCGTGCTCTGTAGACTACTCGCCCCACTTCTGTCCCATCAGCAAGGTGGTCATCACCATGCCTTTGATTCTAGCCGTTCTTATAGCATTGTGCTCACCGTCACCTTGTCCTGAAGACTGCTGGAGTGGAACAACTGCCGTAGCTTATCTGCCCTCTGGATATCCTGCTCGTGTCCCTTTTCCAGGGATCCCCGGTGGTTCTCTTAGTGGTTTGTGGAGAGGTCTGTGTATGCTCTGAATCCGAGCTTTCCCCACATGCACTCAATGTGGTTACTCGTCCTGTGGCGTGTGTCATCACTTTAACATCTAGGTAATGCACTTTCCTTTATAGTTGGCACGTGTAGTGATTCATATGCGTTCATGGAGGGTTTAGAGGCTCCTGGGTCCATCCCATAATAGAGCTGCCCATTTCCAGCTTATGCTTATGAGGCTTATGCTTATGACACAGAACTCTGTCATATAAAACCCACGGGCATTATTTCTTTGCTCAGGCTAAGGACCTGGATAAAACCTAATCAGTCTTGTTTGGGTCTTTTGAGTCAGAGACATGGCCACCGCATGATGTAGCCATCGTGTCTCCGAAGGGCCTGGTCTAGAGGAGACCTCCGACTGGAATAGACAGAGGCAGGAGTAGGCTGTGGGGTCTGGGAGGAGTACCCTGACCAAATCTCTCACAGAGTAGGGAGCAGCAGATCTCCATGGGAAAGGAACAACTTACGGGAAGATGCTGGGCAGTCCAGAACAGATGAATGGCTGCCTTCCTAAACTCTGTTCTTTCTGTACAATTCTGGCCATGCAAGGAATTGAACCTGAGGCATTTCACACGCCATATGCTCTCCCACTGATGTGCTTTCCCAGCCCTGAATTTGTTTGGTCTGTGCATGTTCATGTATGTGCACGTAGGTGTGGGTGTGCGTATGTGTATGGAGACCAGAGATGAACATCAGATATCTTCTATTCTCCACTTTTTTTCCTGAGACAGTGTCTCTCCAGGACTCTGGCACTCACCAGTTGTATAGACTGGCTGCCCACCAAGCCACAGGGATCCTACTGTTGTCTCTGTTCCCCTCTCTATCCTAGCCCCCAGCACTGGTATTACAGGTACATGCTGCCTTGCCCAGCTTTTAAATCTATTTAATTTAGGTGGTTGGTTGAGTTTTTAGAGGCAGAGTCACAGGGTGCCCAGGCTGGCCTCGAATTTACTGGGTAGCCAAGGCTGACCTTGAACTTCTGGTCTTCTGCCCGTATCTCCCAAGTGTTAGAATTATGGGCATGTACCACCTTGCTGACTTTAAGGTTTTTTTAAGTAAAGTAAAAGAGAGAGCCATAACTACCTGCTACCTGTGAGGATTAAATGAGACAGAACAGAGAGACAGGCATTGTGATAGTGTTGTGTCAGGAGTAGCCAAGGATGCTCAGGCAATTGGCGGGTGTTCATATTGCTGAATATCTCTCTCTATCTCTCTCTCTCCCCCCCTCTTTTCCCCCCTCTCTCCCCCCCTCTCTCTCTCCCTCCCTCCCTCCCCCCCTCATCCTGTCCATCCTGGAACTTGCTATGTAGACTAGACTGGCCTCAAACTCACAGAGATGCTCCTGCCTCTGCCTCCAGAGTGATAGGATTAAAGGAATGTGACACTACTCATAGCTTTGATCTTACATTTTTAAAAATAAAAATAACCAGTAAAGTGGCTTAGCTGGTAAAAGCTCCAGAAACTTGACAACCTAAATTCAGTCCCCAGATATGAGATCCATCTGAAGGTTAGGTTACCCTCTAACCCCCCCTCTCTCTCACACACACACTAATAATAATAAATAAGATTTTTGAAAAATAAAAAGAGGGCCAACAAGATTGCTAGGCAGGTAAAAGCATTTGCCAGGCAAACATGGTGACCTGAGTTCAATCCCTGAAAGCCACATAAAGGTGGACTTCCACACATGTCCCCAACACATACACATCATACATACATACACAGTAATAATAAATTAATAAAATAAGGGCATGGTGCCACACACCTGTGATCCCAGCACTCAGGAGACAAGGAGAGAGGATCATGTTCAAGGCCAACCTGGCCTACAAAGAAAGGCCATAGCCCCTCACCCCTGAAAAAAAAAAATAAAGTTAGTGTGCAAGCAAGGACAGAGTTGGTTTTTATTAAAGCCACAAAGTCAGCGGTTAGAGCTACATCCTTTCCCCAGAACTGGCTTTCCCATCTCACCCCATCTTCACAGCTGGCTCATGTTTTCTCCTGTCAGGCTCCAGCTGCATGACAGAATGGCTCATGCCATCCTCTCAGCACCAAAACCCTCAACAGCTATCCTAGGCTTGAGTTTCACTAGACCAGTGTGACCAGAGAGCACCAGAACCTTACTGTCCTGGCACTAGCCTTTGCCTGGTCTAGGAAGCTGTGTGATCATCCTGGGCACAGATGAGGAGCTCTTTATGGGACCAGAATCTAAGACAGTAGACAATGGGGAGGCAGCCCCAACAGACCCTGTGGTCTGGATTCAGATGCCAGTTGCAAGGAGTGGGAGCAAGGCCAGTGAAGCACCGTGGTACTGGCGGAGGGACTGCCTCTTCCCTCCATCCCTCCAAGAGAGCAAAGCGGAGTAAAGCAATGTGTGTGAGCCAGAGGGACCCCTCCCCGGCACAGCATGGGAGCAGGCACTGAGGAGGTGGTCAGGGGTGTGGGCAGCACACAGGGAAGGCCAGCACCTCCCCTTCACTAGCAACACTGCACTTGTTAGAGACTGGAAACACTGGTGCTAGCGGAGCCGGCTTCGTGTCCCTTTCCACACTGTGCCCCCAATGCCTCCAAAGCCCCCAGGCTGTGGTATCCTACTGAAGAGGATACCACAAGAGTCTCAGGCAGCAGCCAGAGGGTCCTTAAGGGTCAGCAGGGTTCTTTATAAATCTGTGTGTGTGCAGGTACACGCATTCCATGGTATGTGTGGATGTCAGAGGTCAAACTTGGGTGTAAGTCCTTGCTCTCCACTTTGCTTTTTAGGCTGACCTGTGAGCTTCTAGTGCTTCTTGTGTCTCCATCTCCCATCTCACCCCATAGGAGAGTTATGATTACAGGGGCATGCTACCATCCAAACTCAGGTATCCATGCTCACATAGCAAGCACTATACACTGAATCATCCCCCAACCCTCAGCTGGTTCTTTAACACAAGCAGGAAACTGAAGTTCTTATTTTTAAATAGCTGTTCACTTGTGGTGCCCGGGATGGACCCTCACAGCCCCGCCTCCATAGTCCCAAAGAGGGTGTGGTGCAGCAGCGTGGTAGAGGGGATTCGAGAGCCTGGATAGTTGGAGAAGAGTGCTCACCTAGCTGGAGGCAGGATCAGAGATTCACTCAGTACAGCAGTCTGTTCTATGAATACCGTAGGCCCCACACCAGCTCTGAACTGTGGTGCCCACCTACGGCAAGGTAGCCATAGTGGCACGGGTAGACAAGTGACGAGAAAGGAATGCCACACGGTGTTGTGACTGCTCCGTAGGAGAAAGGGCTGGTACATGGTTATGACAGGGTGTGCAGCTTGGGGCCAGTAGGGAAAGGATGCCCTGCAGCTTCCACAAAGCCAGAAAGCTGTGACCTGGATCTGATGTTTTCTCCAAGCATAAAAGTGCCCTAGTTTTCCCTCTCCTCGGGCCTTAATGAAGCTCTGCCAAGACTGGCTTTTAAAGGCTGCCTGAAATGTGGTTTGAAGCCAAAAATCTATAGAGCCAGTGCATTTGTGACCTTGTTGAAAGTGCTTACTGAGGAAAATCAAGGGGTGTGATGGGGGTGGGACACTCCTTTTATAAATTCAAATAAAAAGATTATTTGGTCCATCCCCACTCCAGTTCCTACCCCACCTCTTTCCCACCTGACTACTGACTCCAGCCTCACAGCACTCATGTCTCCCATTCATCCGGACCCTTCCCCCACCTCCAGTCCCTCCCCCTCCCCCAGGCATCATCAGTAAAAATACTAATGGTAAAAATAAGGAGTCCAGTGATGGCCCTGGAAATTAGGCCACAGCTGTCAGCCCAGGCAAGAGCCCTCAGTTTGAGAACGAAACTACTAGGAGCAAATGCAGAGGCCCTCCCCAGCTCTGTAAGGGTGCAAGAGAATCTACCTGGCATCAGTATGGTGCTATTGCTGCTGCTGACCCAGAGAACACTAAGCAGCCATTTGTCTCTGAGCAGGCCTGTCCTGTGTCCTCGCCAGTGTCGGGCCTGGTGCCCATTGCAGTAAGCAGTGCTAGTCCCTGCCCTCCGGGGTTAGTCATGATCACAAGCAATAGCATCACAGTATGATGGTACTTTGTGGGAGCAGATGGGGTGGGGGTAGGGTGCCTAGGGAGTGGAAGAGCCCCGGAAAGCTTCCAGAAAAAAATGATGCCTGAGCTGATCCATGAAATGTCAGTAAGACTCAGTGGGAGTAGGAAAGCAGAGGTGCTCCTGACCCTGCGCCCAAGCCCCCAAAGGACCTGTGTTGACTGAAAGGAGAGGGAACCCAGAAGAAAGGGGGGGACACAGGCTGGCTGCTTCACAAGTGGCTCTGTAGTACTCAGGGAGCCCCTAAAAGGGTAGAGCTGGTTCAGAGGTGTCCTTCCACCCAAATGGGATGAATAAGTCCCTCCAAGAATCTGCCACCTCAATCCACCCTGAAGCATACAGGATGGGCTGCAGGTATGCTTGAGGCTCAAGTGAATAATTGGCTTCCTTCCATGCCTCTAGAACTCCCAGTGAAGCAGAAGGCATGTGGGCCCAGAACCTGCCAGGAGAGAGTTGAAAGAAATGGAAAGGCTCGCTCATCCGCTGTAGCAGCTGCAGCCTTGCGCGCGCGCGCGCGCACACACACTCACACACACACACACACACACACATCCCTCTGCTGTTAGTGTCATGAAACACCAGAGGTTAGTCAGGAAGGTGATGCTGGCAGCTTGCTTGACAAGGAACCTTGCTGCATTCTATGCAGTTCCGTGTTCTTGGGAGAGAAAAATTAAACAGATCATCTGAACTAAGCTTTAAACCTTGGCACCCTGAGTGTGAGGGACTCTTCATGAATGCTGGTTTCAGCCAGTTCTCTCCAGGTCCCTCTGAATTTAGACTTTTCTTCTCCCAGTCGTTGCTCCTGAGGAGAGCCCATTTCCTTCCTTTCCCATGGGCTGAGCCCTTCCTTTCAGATGAATCGAGGTCTGCCTCTCCTTTCCTGAAGGAGACCTCTGTCGGAAGCCTGGCCCTAACAGTTGACAAGTCCCAGAGATCCCTTCCTTCCACCTGCCCTTGAAGCCTGAGTGGCTGCCCCAGTCCAACTCCTCCTGCTTCTCCTGACCCCCACTCTTACCCCCCCCAGTCGCATGATAATTGATTTCTTGCATCTTCCGCTGTGTGCTTCATCTGAGAGCACTCCATTTCCTGACCCTCCACAGGAAAACCTGTCTGTCCTTTTCCTGGGGGAAGCCCCGAGAAGAAATGTGACCAGTCCTCCCCTTCCCTTCTCATTCAGCAATGATGCGTAGAGGGCAAGTCTCCTGCCACCTGAAGTCCAGGCCCCTCAGAACTGTGGCTGGTGTCACAGCCACAAGAGAAGCCTGTGGAACAGCTGTCAAATGTTCCCTGTCTCTGACCTGACTCCACAGATAAGTATCTGTGGCCACAGCTTTGGGAAGTGGGTCACAACCTGTTTGATTCCTGTGGTGTTGTAAGGACTGTCTCGGTGTCTCTTCACTGTGTACAGCCACGTCCCTTCTTCAGGCTGCTGACCAGTGTCCAGGTGAGAAAAGACAGACATTAAAGATAGCAAGCAAACAAGGAGAGGCAGTTCTAGCCAACCATGGTCTATGGCCTTGATGGGACGCTTCCCTCACACAGGCCACCTGTGACCTGAGGTTATCCCACCTGCCTCCCACCCTTCTTGTTTGCCTTGACTTGGCTCTTGCCAACCACTCAGAAAGGCCCCTTTATGCTTAAAATTAGGAGAAATTGAACAAGACAGAAGCAAAATTTAATTTTTCACCCTTGTTTTTATGTGTGTATGTTATGTATGTTGGGCGTGAGGTGTGGAGGCTGGAGGACTTGTAGGACTCAGTGCTCTCCTTCCACTTTGTAAGAACGGAGACAGAACTGGGGTCACCAGTTTGGGCAGCAAGCACCCCTACCCGCTGTGCCTTCTCACTAGTCCAAAAGTGGTATTTAAATAGCACCCATAGGGTGACCTGCCAGGACCAAGCTGTGGCTGCATTTAGACTTTTGGAGTGTCACACATGGTAATAACCAGGACATTTGAGTGAGGCGGGATGAGTGCTCCGAGTGAAGATGGGGCCTCAACTCCATTGATAAGACTTTCCTTATTTGTTCTGTTTCAGGAGAAAGCCTCCCCTGTAGTAGGCTCTCCTGCCTCCATGTGGAGCCTGGCCTTTCCCCACTCGTATTATGCTAATCACTCCTTGCAAACAGGCAGACTTTGTAGGAGGTTTGCCTGGTTTTAGATGAAACATACGCCTTTGAAGCAAAGAGCCACAGTAGCTAAAAATACCATTTCCCGGCTGTTGATCCTCTCATTTGTAAAATGCATGTTTCCATTGTTAAATGTGCACCAGTCCCTCAGGAGAGGGAAGCCCTGCCACCATATCGCCCAGCCAGGGTCCTACCACCCACTGGTGAGGCGCTACCTTCCATGAATCCTGCTCTAGGGCTCTGCCACTGACAGTTTCCCCAAGGGAGTTCCCAGATTCTCAGATGCGTAGGCTTCTCCCCACCCCACCATTACACTAGCCATCAAACGCAAGCCAGGCAAGCCTTCTACCACTGAGCTGTCTTCATTTGACAACAAGGTCTCCCTGAGTTCCCTGGACTGGCTTTTAACTCCCTGTGTAGCTCGGGCAGCCTTGAATTTGTTAGACACTGCCCTGAGCTCTCCGAGCTGGAACACAGTGACTTTGAGGAGAGAGGACTCTTCATGGAGATCAGAACATGTGGGTGTTTAAAACACCTATGTTCTCAGTATACACACCTTTAATCTCAGCACTCAGGAGGCAGAACAGGTGGATCTCTATGAGTTCGAGGCCAGCCTGATCTACAGAGCGAGTTCCAGGACAGCCAGCTGTTACACAGAGAAACCCTGTCTCGAAACCTTGGTGCATCGCTGGCTGGTCTCTGCTCAAGTGGGCGGCAGTGGGATCCTGAGGGGAAGGGAGTCACTCCCCCTCCTCCCTGGCACAAACCCTGCTCATGGGGAGCCTGATCTATAACCACGTCCTGGGACAGACTCATCTTCCAGGGTGACTCCTAAGGATACCTCATGACTAAGACACCTCCTGGTTCCCATGCATTTAATCCTGGACAGGGAACATTTGGTCCCAAAGCCTACTTACTTCATATATCTTAAAATTCCCTGAAAAAGATGGTTGCAGAAGGAATATTTCCAACTTTCTGGACTGGTGTTAAGAAAAGGTACAAATTAAAGGAAACCTTTTCAGCTTCAGATACCTGAAGCAGCTCCCCTAGGCCATGTTTTCTCACCCTGTCTACGCTCTCTGCTGCCCTCCTGACCCTTTCGGACAGAGAACGTGTTGTCATTTTCCAAAAAGCTCTGCAGCGTGGCCACTCTAATGTTTGTTCTTTGTTGCCAGTAGTGGGAATTCGTATTTCACTTCCTCCTCTGTTTCCCACCACTTGTTCAGTGCTCTTTAAGTGGACTCTTGTACAGAGCCACCGAAAACCATCTCAGTTCATCAGATCTCATAGAAGCCTTAAAGTAAAGATGTGCAGGCCAGAGGAGCTCTGGTCATCACAGCTGCTGAACCAAAGATGCTATGGTCTGTGAATGTCAGGTGCAGCCAGAAAGGCAGGAACAGCAGGTGCCAGCACAGCGGCTGACTCTTTGGTCTTACTTCCTCAGGGAGGCTGTTGCCTCAGGAGGTAAGACTAGTCACAAGGCTGACTGGAAAGCCGCTGCCTTGGGTGAGGATGGCAGGAAGAGTCCTGGGTTTTCCTGCTAGTTGGTCTCTTTTTCCTTCTTTGTGAACAGAAGTCAGGACAATATACAGTAGGCAGAGACCTCAGGCAAGAAAAGGGTGTAGTACCAAGCATAAATGAAGACAGGTGGTCTGGGGAAGTTGGTGGAACCTTCTGCCCCAAGCCCTAAGGCAGAGGCCAGGCTCTATAGCTGCACAGCTCCTAAAAATACTGGTAAATCCCCTATCCCAGAGTGCATTGCTAGTGCCCGGAGCAGCCACCCTGATGGGCAGGTTGGACAGTACCTCTCTAGCCTGTTCCGGAAGCTTGGGAATTCAGAACACCAGCCCCCTGAGAAGGGGTCTCAGTGCAGGTCTATGGAGAACTCCAGTATCATATACATAGATCCAAGGGCTCCTCATGTAGGTGTCTTCCTAGCTTGAGGAGCCCACCTGGGTGGACAAGGACACTGATGGGACCAGACGTGTTAGCTTTACACTAAGAGGTCCTACCAGCTTAGAACTCTCAGAATACATTGAATCTGAATCCTATGAAGACATGTAACATGAACCAGTGTCAGGATCCCTGTGATCACCTGGACCTACAGCTGCAAGGCCAGAATTTGAAAGGAAGCATTGTCACCTTGGGCCGTGATCTCAAGTACACTGGAGCTGCTGCACCCACACTAGCTTGTGCTATAGGGCAGAGGAGCACAGGGGAACCCTGCCAAGGCCTCAGTGTCTGGCTGCATGCTGCTAAGGTAGAGGGAGTTCTGGCCATCTGTAAGTGTTTGGGATCGGGAAGCAGTAGTGACGAGTCATCTAGAACGGAAGGGCTCACTGGGGAATGGCTAGATGAAGTAAGAGAAAATGAGCAGAGCGTGTGGTGACAGGAAGACTGCTGGGCAGTGGTCACCCCAGCCATTCGAGGGTAGAGTGCAGTGGTGCCGCTGGGCTGGGGCACTGCAGGGCACTGCTCCTGTAGGTTGAAGAGGAGAATGGCACAGATGGAGGGAAAGGCCATCTCTGCCGTGGGCTTTCAAGTGCTAGGAATGAAGCTCTCAGGTGTCGAAAGGAAGGGAGGGTGGTTTGCTTCTTTCTGCAACTGTCATACACGGTTTGGCCAAATAAAAACACCCTGCTATTGTCCCGAACTTAAATTTCTTTCAACATATAGGGATTGGAGCACGTGAGCCAGGCTGAATGGTTACGGGAGATATAGAGCAGGAAGGTCTGAGGCCAGAAGGAGCCTGCCAGGCTGAACAGCCTCTTCCCAGGCAAGCACCTCTGCAGGGAAGGCATAGTATGTTCTCAGGAGGAAGTCTTGCTTAGGAAGGTCGGAGCCCAGAGGGCTTTGAAGGGAAAGCCTTTACGTCAGTGGCTCTCGGATAGTCACCAAGGAGACTCCAAGGCACTTAGAACTCAGGGTGCCGTTTCCCTGACAGTATTCAGAACAGCAACTTTGACCGTATCTCCCTTGGTGCCAGGAGTGTCAAGCAGCAGCTGGCGTGGGACCCCTGACACAACTTTCTGGGAATCTGTTATTGGAGTCATTCCTGTTGACCTCTCCCGTGGTCTGAGTTCAAGCCTGACTATGGGCTGTGCATGTAGATTCCAGGCCCTGCTCCTTTCCTGGCCCCTTGGAACACAAGCAATTGCCCTAAGAGCTGTTACTAAGCATGGATCACAGGGCAACATTGCTGCAGCCAGATGTGGTCACTGCATCAGAGGTGGTCCCAAGTGCAGGGTGGTTTGCAGTTATGCTAACTTGAGGCTATGGAGAGTTTCCAGGAAACTCAGACTCAGAAGGCCTCTGTGGGCTGGCAGAGTAGTGGTAGAACTCTTACCTAGAATGCACTGGAGAACAATTAATTAATCAAAAAATTAATTGATCGATTAATTAATTGATTGGTTAATTGATTGATTGATTGGTTGGTTGATTGATTGATTAATAAGACGGCCCCAATGGCTCCCATAGCAAAGGTACCCTTAGTGTCTCCCTGGAAAGCCAATTTCCAAGTTGAAGTTCTTGTGCCAGCTTGGTCCAAAGCCTGTGAGTTGGCTGTGTGGTCAGGTAGCTGCTGAGCACATTCCAGACCCTTTCTACCCCTACGCCCCTGCTCTGGCTGGCTTATGTCTTGATAACATAAACTAGGGTCATTTGGGAAGAGGGAACCTCAATTGAGAAAATGCAAAATGCCCCCTACCAGATTCGTAAGCCTGTGGGGCTTTTGTTTTGTTTTGTTTTTGTTTTGAGGCAGGGTTTCTCTGCTTAGCCCTGGCTATGACACCACTCTATATACCAGTCTGGCCTTGAACTCACGAAGATCCACCTGCCTTGGCCTCCCAAGTGATGGGATTAAAGGTGTGCACCACCACCTCCCTGTTTGTAGTGCATTTTTTTATTATTATTGATGATTGATAGGGAGTTCCCAGTTCACTGTGGGCAGTGCCACCCCTGCGCTGGTGGTCCCAGATGGTATATATAAACAAGACAGGAACAAGCCAGTAAGCAGCATTCCTCTGTGGGCTCTGCCTCCTGCCTCCAAGTTCCTGTCCTAGATTCCCTGGTTGGTAACTACAAGCTGTAAAAAGAAAATTAGCCCTTTCTTCCCCAAACTGCTTATGGTCATGGTGTTTCTTCGCAGCACCATCAACTCCAGCCGAGACAGTCTTTCAGCACACAGGCAGGCTGAATTCCACAGCAGGTGACCAGGCTCCCTGGTCCTTCCTGGACGTGCTTTTCGTTCCACAAGTATCCAGTCCCTTCATTCCAGTCTCATCCCTGGGCATGAGAAATTTGTCTTGACCAAGGAAGGAGCTAGGGCTCAGCTTGAAGGACCAACTTCAGCTCTGGAAAAGGATACCAGGAGCTGGCTGGTGGCAAGGCAGGAAGGGGCTGAAGGCTGTCCTGACAAGTAAGTGACAAAGGAGGCTCAAATTGCACCTGTGGATGTGCCTTGGACAGCAGGTAATAAACACAAGAAAATAAGACCTAGCAAGTCCCTGAGCCAGCCAAAGATAACTTCTGAGGACAGGGTGGAGTTCTTCCTATGATGGAGCCTCCTAAACCCCACCCTGGGCTGTGGAAGAAACAAAGTCACTGCTCCTGCTCTCCCCTGTAACTTCAGGGCCTAGAGCAAACTCAGAGTGAGGACGTGCTGCCTCAGCAGAAGGTCAGCTTCCTTCTGACAGTTCCCACCCGAATGAAACCATCCCTGGGACGAGCCCACCCAGGTGTCTATGACAACTCTTCCTCCAGCCTGGCAGTAGTTTCTATTGAACAGAGGGACAAACAGCACAGAGGACAAAAGGCCCCTTTCTTCCTCTCACTTCGTCTTCTGTCCCCTTTCCATCAACTCTCAGCAAGACCCAGAAAAACAAGCCCTCATGACACCGCCTCCTCCTTCCCCTTCCAAGTAACTTAAGTGTATCAGACACATAAGCTGCATTAAACACGATGGATTTTTAAGGCATGAGTTGGCAGGGTTACCACGGCTGCCTTTGCCCTGAGGGGCACACTGCCTAGGATTGATGGAAATAAATAAAACAGATTTACAGTTTTTCATACTTATGAAGCAGGAAGTTGGATGGGAAGGGGATGGGGGAGGAGCAGGGTGCACTGGGACTCTAGAGCTTTCTGAACCTCGGCCGGGAGCCCACTCCTTCTCCCACCCAAGCTTCTGCTGACTGGAAGTTACTTTCTGTTTAAACCCCTGAAGGAACCCAGCTGTTAGTCAGGGAACAGGCCCGCTCCAAGGGATAGCTCTGGCCTCTGCATTTTCTAGCCGTGCTGTTAGGTTGTTGGCTGGGAAACTATGAGCATTTGGAGGAGAGTACCCAGGCCCCCCAGCCTTGAGCTATTAAAGGGAACATGAACATTTAGTAGTGGCCAGTGTAGAGAAGAAGCAAGAGTTGCCCCACCGTGTGTGGTATTCTGTGGGTTGAAATGGAGCTCCAGAGGGAGAAGGAAGACACTAAACAAGAAGGCTGAGCAGTAGGGGAGGATGTAGTGATCTGTCCTGGCCTCAAGACAGGTGGACCGAGGCACCTGGAGCTGGTACCCATTTGCCTATCTTGCAAAGGTGGGCTTGGAGATGCCACTTTGGCCCAGACACCTGCTAGAGATCTTTGGACCTATGTAGGATATAGAAGGAATGCAGTCCTGATGCCAGACCATAGAAGCAGGCACAAAGAACTAAGTGAGGCCATGTTTGAAGCTGGAGACTTGTGCTCAGTGAGGTGGCAGGCATACCCTCTAAATCAGGCAGGAGGTGGCCAGTGAAATTATCCAAATCCTGCTTCCCATGTGACACAAGCAAGGTACGAAGAATACTGGGACTTGTCAGCTAACATGGAGGCAAGCCAGGGCTGGATCAGAGATGGTCGGTATTACTAGCCGCTGGGAGAGGTTGCAGTGGGAGGGAGGTGGGTCCTCCAGCTGCCATCTCTTCAGTTTGTAGTTGAGTCTGTCCCCCACAGGCCAGTTGTTCAGCACCCTGCCGGTGGCCATCTTGGTGCGGTGACTTTGGGACAGTCCGAAATGTCAGAGACTCCTGACTAGAGGTTACTTGTCTCTATTTCCCCTTAACTTTCCTCAGGTTTCTTGGGTACCCTTCCCATACTTGTGCCTAGTAGCCTAAGGGTGGCTCCTAAAAACACTGCAGGTTAGCTAATGGAGGAACATTCATTAACTAGAGCCTCTGGCTTCCTCCTGGACTGAGTGCTTACCCAGATACCCCTGCTGGAGGTCAGAGGCCTTTTCTTTGCTTCTGCCTTCAGTCACTCCCTAAAACAGACCAGGCCTAAAGAAAGAGGGTGGGAAGGGAGGGAGGAAGTCAGCAGCCTGAATGCCCAGTGAGTGGCATAGCCCCCTCCTCGTCTGCCCTCAGGTCACATGTCACCATTGCCTCACTCTCAAGTCAGGCCCGGAGGGTCCATGGGGCAGCAGCGCCAGAAGAATCTGGGGAGAGGGCTGGCATCAATGTCCAGAGCATGAGGCCAGGAGACCTGGGAAGGACTGGTAACAACACGGAAGGGGGAGGCTTGTTTGGCCTTGCAACTGTGCTAGCTTGTACTTGAAGGGTGTAGGGAGTGGGGCCCTGGGAAGAACGTTCCTGAAGCCACATGTAGAGTTCAGGTTCCTCAGGAAAACACGACAGAAGGAAGTCACACCAGAGGGAGATCTCTGTTGGTGCCTGGCTCTTCTCTTGGTCTGGGTCAAGCTTTCTCCTGCCTAGCCTGGCCACACACAGTAACTAACAGCTCTGGGGTTACCTGGGGGCCCAAGGCACTACAAAACCAGTAAGACCTTCCTCCCAGCTGCCTTGGGGCAATGTTCTCTAGAGTTGGGACTAATGAGTGAGTCCCAGGTAGGGGCTTGGGGACACGCCTTCTGCCAGCTATCCAGGGATAGTGATTGAAAGGACATTGGTCCACAAGTCCACAGCAGCCTGGCAGGTGTGGTACAGCCCTTCTGGCATACACTGGGTCACCAGAGAAGATCTCTGTGGACAAAGCAGTGTTGTCTCAGCTCTGAGGGAAAAGGGTCAGTCCCTCCATTGAGTCCCTGGGGTGTTCAGTTTTTCCTTTGGGAGCCTAAGGTCTGTATTGGAGAAGCAGAGAGCAGCCATTACCCATCCAGGCAGCACCCAGAAGGCATAAAATGGGAGGGGAAGAGAACCACATCTATAAGGCTCTGGGCTGTGACTGATGAGCATGAGCCCCAGTTGAAGGCCAACAGCACACTGCTGCCTAATGAGACCCTTTCTCAATAGCACATGACCCACACGCATACCTAGTCGCTTCCCTCCTGCCGCTTCCTGCGTCATGACCCATGTTCAGGTTGGCACAAGAGGACCCTTCACAGAACCTGTTCAGGTTCCCTCCCACCCCGCCTCTCTGCCTTGTCCCCAAGCACTTTCCAGGCCATTGTCTCATGATGAATAGCACTTTAATACGGGTATTAAAAAATATGGGCAAATGTGTAATGCTTGCAAGCTGTGTTCCATTATTGACGCTATGCTTGAGAGACAAGCAGGCAGCTCAAGCCGGGCTGGGACTCGGCAGAGAAACGATGACGCAGCAGCCCTGCAAGGCAGCCATCTGCCAGGCCTCCCCTGCGCAGGGACAGGCACAGAAGAGGCAAAGTAAGAGGAAGAACTCGGGCTCAGAAAGCTGACTCTTCTGGTTCTAAATTCTCCATTTTTCCTCTCCCGTCATCTATGTGACCCAGCTGGCAGCATGGGTCCTCCCTGAACCTCAGATTACTCTTCTCTGCAAACTGCAGAAAGCCACAGGAAGACTTCGTCCATACTCCAGTGCTCGGCACATGGTAACTGTGGCTGCCTGTGCAGTCCTGTGATGGAATTTGGGGCTATCCTTCCCCTGCTTCCTGATGGAGGAGATACAAGCATTCTATTCTGCCTTCTCTCTCTCTCTCTCTCTCTCTCTCTCTCTCTCTCTCTCTCTCTCTCTCTCTCTCTCTCCCCCCCTCCCTCCCTCCCTCTCTCTTTCTTTCGTGTGTGTGTGTGTGTGTGTGTGTGTGTGATGTCCTATGCAGGCTTGTCTCCTGTCCTATTTGGTTCCTCCAGCGGCACCTTGGCACGGTGGGCACTCTGGACAGGACAGACCTGGCCTGTCCTACACTCTTTTCCTGTCCTTTCGCACCTTTGTGACAGTGCTAGGAGATACTGACCCCCACCTCTGCTTCCTTCCCCTTGCCACAAGTTCTAGCTAACGGACTAGAAACCCCCACCCCCGCAGGAGCTTTGGGAACTGCTGGCCAGAAGTACAGCCCACCAGGCTCTGCCTAGCGGTCTCCCAGAGTAGGGTTCTCCTCAGATGTCCACAGCATCAGGAGGGGCTCAGAGTCAGGCCTGGGCAAGGGCTTTCCACTGTGGCTCTCTAGGGACCTGTTTGTGGCTTCTCGCTCCCTACGATGACCTTTCACAAGGGAGACTCCTGGTGAGAAGGTGCTGTGGTTAGAACATAAGTACTGCCTTCCAGAGGGTCTCTCTCCCTCTCCCTCTCTCTCTCTCTCTCTGCTTCCTGGCTTCTGGTGGAAGTGTTGCTTCACCCTTTGCTCCCAGGGTTGTACTGGAGCCTCCAGACCCGTGAGCCAAAGAATCCTTTAGTTACTGCGTCAAGTGTTTCATTACATAAGTAAAGCCAAGAGGGAGCAGCTATGTACATGGACGCCTGTGCTCTGGAGTTGTCCTCGGGTAAACTGGCTCCCCAAGGGAGTCGGGAGAGACAGAGCAGGACAGCCCTGGGTTGGCCTGTCTGGTATAGGGTATAGGTTCAAGTGTAGATGTCCATTGTCTGCCAAACAGCATTTACAGCAAGTAGGAACCTGCCTGTGGCTGAGCTGGAATTGGGCACAATAGTGCCTGCAGGCTGTCCATGTGCCTTTTTTTTTTCTTTTTTTTTCTTTTTTTTTTTTTTTTTTTTCGGTTTTTCGAGACAGGGTTTCTCTGAAGCTTTTTTTAGAGCCTGTCCTGGAACTAGCTCTTGTAGACCAGGCTGGCCTCGAACTCACAGAGATCCGTCTGCCTCTGCCTCCCGAGTGCTGAGATTAAAGGCGTGCGCCACCACCGCCCGGCTTCCATGTGCCTTTTTACTCTTTTTCCATTTTTTGTGTGTATGTAGTGGGGAGGAGTGTTTTTCATGTGTGCACATGCATATAGAGGCCCAAGGTTGAAGTTGGGACCTGTGTTCAATAGCTCCTCTCTCATATTCTTTCAGGTGGGGTCTCTCAAACCTAGAGCTTGCCGATATGGCTAGTCTGGCTAGGTTGTGCTAGGGATCTCACTTCACTTCCACCTTCTGAGGCTGGCCATCATACCCACCCGGCATTTGGATACATTTTGGGGATCCAAATTCAGGTCCTCACACTTACATAGCACACTAACCACTGAGCCATTTCCCCAGCCTCTGTGCATGAAGCCTTTGAACAAGATGAGCCGGGTCCCCTAGTGCAGTGCCATGGTGATGGAGCATCAGGCTTTCCTAGTTTGAGGTACTTGAGGGTTTCAGGCAAGACCTAGTGTGAGAGACAAGAGCCTAGCAAAAGTGCAGCAGCAGTGATGGTGCTCTGAAAGAAATGGGACCTGCTCTTAGAAGAGTCTGGCAGGCAGGGAAGGCACATCAGACCCAGGCTCCCCAGGACACAGAGTGGACACGAGACCTTGATGGCCAGAAGTCAGCACAGCAGATGTGGTGGAGTCCCTGACGCTGAGCTAGAGCAGTTTTGTACTTAGCAGCAGAAGCTGGGCTTTACAGTAGATCTAACTGGAAGCCATAGATGAGGCCCTAAGAAGGGGAGGGGCCCGTGTGGGTCTGACTTTTAGATTTGTCCAAGTCAGTATGGGAAGACCTGGAAAGAGGGCTTAGCTTTTTGAGTTCATACTGCTTTTACAGAGGACCCAAGTTTGGTTCCTAGCACCTACATTGGGCATCTCACAACCATCTGTAACTGCTGCTCCCGGGACATCTAAGGTTCCCAACCTCTGCAGACACCTGTACTAAGACATAGACACACATGCACACAATTAAAAATAATAAAATTATTTTTAAAGTAAATAATTTTCTTTTAAGCGAGCAGGGAGTCAGACTGAGAGATGTCTTAGGAATGACCAACAGGACATGCTGGCTTTTTCCCTGGGCAGTGCTAGCCCACAGGAGATGATGCTGAGGTGGAAGATACTCATAGGCAAAGCCCTGAGCACATGGCTGGACCAGGATGAAGGACTGGGGACCATAAAACTGAGTGGGCAGTATGGAGTTTACTACTACAGGAAGGTGAATCTGCAGGGATACAAAGGATCTCATTGTTGTCCTATGATGCTCAGATTGCCTGGGAGACATCGCAGGAGTCCCCTCTAGAGTCCCTTCAATGAGACACAGGACAGGAGAGCACATGTGGAAGTCACTGACTCTAGGCCACTTTGAGCATATTCATGGGATTCGAGCCCACTGGGAGACGAGGACCAGAGAGAAAGGGATGTGCCACAGTCTGGTAAGGTAGAGGGGAGCCAGTGGCAAAGAGAAGCATTTCCAGAAAACTATACCACCTGACCTCTAGCACCATCAGCCTTCCCCAGGTTCTCTGGGACCGCAGGAGACCATGATGCCTTCTTGCTTCTTCTCAGCCTTGCCCGTCCCTCCAAACCATCCCTAACCCTCCAGCTGCTGCAAGTCCCAGCCTGGCTGACCTGGGGTCCTTGGGAAGCGCTGCCTGGCAGCCGTTCAGCTGCTGGTCTCTGTCATGGAGACGGCAGCAGCTGCAGGCGACGGACACTTGTGGCCATTTGTCAGTGATCTTTTCCTCCCTCGCCTGTTCTTTTTGAACATTGCTGTCCCACAGCCTTGGAGACAGGGCTTGTTTAGGGTGGGTGGGATCGGGAAATATTGTCTGACTTCTACAGAAGGGCTACCACCTGCCTGCTGACTGTCATCTGTACCGTGGAGGCTTTTGTCCCCGAGTACCATGCACGAAACACAGGAGAGGTCTTCCCACTTGCCTTCTGGCTACTTCCCCTATTTTAGACAGGTACTTCCCCCATTTAAAAGATTAAGAAATTGCTCTACAGAGATACTGTGATCACCTGGCTGGGATCACCTGCCTGGGTTTGAAGCCACAAGGCTCTGGCGTCTGCCCATCTACCTGGGTGGGTGTGCAGTAGAGATTCAGTAACTCCTTGTTCATGGGTCCTCCCTCCTCCGAGCCCCAGCCCCACCCCACCCCACCCCACCATGCCCAAGCCTACTCCATTGGATCTAGGATAGACATATTTGCACTTCATAGTTTGGCCTCTCCATTACTGAGTAGTCTGGGTTTTTGGCTGGGGCTGGGGATGTTGCAGAATCATCTCAAGCCTAGTTGCAAAGCCATGACTGGTGTTCATGGAGAAAAAGGAAATCCAGCCCTGATGAAGTTCCATACAAGTCCAGTGCTTGGGAGGAATAGCCTTGTTTCAAGCTTATTGCCTCAAAGCGTGGTTCATGTCATTCAGTGCACAATACCGGAAGCCTCTGCCCCTTGTTTAGTCTGTGGTGCTGCTTCCCTGGGGTAGGGACAGGCAGGCAGAAGACATCAGCCCCAGTCCAGAGGCCATGGGACAAGGTACCTTGAACCACTAACCCCTATCAACAGGAAGCATACACACTCACCTGCTCAAAAGCCCATGCCCACTCCTGTTCTACCAACAAGCCCTCCCAGTCTGACCTCAAGGCTTGCTTGTCTGCTGTTATTTCACCTTGCTCCAGGGACCCTGGGAAATCCGCTTTTCTTCATTCCCTTGGTTCCTCTTTGATAACAGAGCCTTTCTCTTGAGCCCAGTCCTTACCCCAAGGCTCTTACCAAAAGAAATATATGGGGGCTAGTGATGCCAGGCACTACTGTGGTCCACTTGCTTCACCCCCCTATGCCACTGAGTTGACGTAGAGTCCATCCGGCCCACAAATGCTGCTGGCACCAGTGACCTGCAGGGACCTAGCTAAGGCTGCTACTGAATAACAGACACTCCAACCCCAAGGAGCTTTCATGACCTGTGCGTGGAGATTTTCTCAGGTGAAGATGAAATCTAGAGAGAAGTAAGGCCCAAGAGGGGCAGGAACACCTTGGCATGGGGAGGCATTTTTTTTTTTTTGGAGGCATTTTTGATGTATGTAAAATCCTAGGAAGGAATTTTGGTGCATCCCTGGTAGCCAGAGACCTGACTGTTCTGTGGGGGGAAGGAGGGACACAGATAAAGCGTATAAGCCATGGTTTCTGGATCAAGGTAGGTGATGTTGGAAAGTAAAGATCGGGTACTCTGTGCGCTCTGAAGTCCCATTCCCACACATACCCCAGCTTTGAGGCCCCCTACAGCCCTAAGAAAGAGATTCCTCTGAGACCCTGAAAAGCCTCCGTAGTGTGACCTTTTCTGTCTTGTTTTCCAGGCAGCTCTGCCTCCTACTGAATGCAGAGAACATCTTCCACTCTATGGCAGACATCCTGCTTCGGGAGGAGGACCTCAAGTTCGCGTCCACCATGGTGCACACCCTCAATACTATCCTGCTCACCTCTACTGAGCTCTTCCAGCTGAGAAACCAGCTCAAGGACCTGAAGACTCTGGTACTCCCTCTGACCCCAGTGGGTGCACAGGCACTCAGCTCACTCCTCAGCTGGTCCCAGGGGGCTCATGGGGGTAAACTGGGAGTCCTCCCTGTCCCAGGCTGGGTCCACATGCTCTTCTCAATTCCTGCCCCACCTTTCACTATCCCTTTGGAAACAGGCCTGCTGGTTCTGGGTTCTCTGCTCAGCAAAGTCCCTTCTCACAGTCAAAATCTAAGTACTGCTGGAAAACAAAGGGTTAATTGCTCTCCTTGTGTTCCTCTTTGCTCTGGCCCCACTCCCACAGCTGGACACATCTGTCTCATGAATTGCCTGTCATAGTATCTCACTGTTTCCTGTCCCAGGCTTTGGGTAAGGATGCCCAAAGGTAAATCAGAAAAAGCAGAGAGACACTGCAGGCCTGGGAGTGCCCACATGATCTGGCCAAGACGTTGGGCTTCCCTCAGCTCACAGGGAAGGGACCGGTGCCATCATGAATGCATAAGTGCCAGGGATTTATTTCGCAGTCTGGGTTTGGGTCACTTTCCCTCTGCCCCTTGCCCAGCATGACCCTACCTCAACCCCTCAATGGGAGGCTCAAGGACATTTAAGTCCATGTCTATGAGGATTTCTGAGGCCAAGTGACTTGGAGTGATCCAGGCCACAGCCCTGCTCCTGTGGTTCCCTGCAGACATGTGCATAGGCCTTAAGAATTTTCTTCAGGCTTAGGGACTCCCTAAGCGTGGGCGCAGCTGCAGGACGGGTTTCCTGGTACACTGAGAGCAGGAGATGGGCTGCCAAAGCAGGGAAGGTGGGATTTGAGATGAATAAAGGAGCCTCGCCCCTGAGGAAATTTCTTCCCAGCCCCGGGCTCTGGAACCACAGAGTTCTGAGAGACAATTACTGTCATTTTGCCAGGGGCAGAAATGCCAGCTTACAAAGGGAAGGCTCACTTTTGACTAGGCCCTTACTGCCACTACCACGTGGCTCTGTGAGGCCAAGAGGTAATGACAGGGTCTGAGGAGCTGTCAGCATTTCCTTTGTGACAGTTGTTCCCAGCTGGGCTGCCAAACACAGCCCAGTGCTGAGCTGGCACCCCAGCTGCTCCCAAGAGCCCCATGTCACAGCCCCTCAAGGTCCTTCCTTCCGTAAGCCCCATGTGGACCCAGTGACAGGGAGCCGAGCCTTCTAACTGCTGCACCTCTCCCCAGGAAAGCCAGAACCTCTTCTGCTGCCTGTACCGTTCCTGGTGCCACAACCCAGTCACCACCGTGTCACTCTGCTTCCTCACCCAGAACTACCGGCACGCCTATGACCTCATCCAGAAGTTGTATCCTCTCATTGTCGTTCAGTCCCCCAGTAAGGACCAAGAGTGGCCCTGCTGCCATATTCCTGTACTTAGCTCCAGGGCTTGGGATATCACCAAGGCCTTCCGCCAGGGGTGCTATGGAATGTGTTCAAGAGGGGGCTGTTACCAGTAAACAGCCCCTTTAGGGGAGAGGTAGGCCTGGAAAAGCTCAGGAGTAGAGACAGGCTGAGAGAGAGAAGAAATAGGTACTCAGTTCTCTGTATCTCCTGCCCCTTCTATGGATAGAAAAGGCTTTGTTACTCAGGAGGCAGAGGCAGGCGGGTAGCTATGAATTCAAGGCCAGCCTAGTTGGTCTACAAGAGCTAGTTCCAGGATAGACTTCAAAGCTACAGAGAAACCCTGTCTCAAAAAAAAAAAAAAACAAAACCAAAGAAAAAGATTGCTTTTAACCTGGCAGTGGTGGCGCACACCTTTAATCCCGGCACTCAGGAGGCAGAGGCAGGCGGATCTCTGTGAGTTCAAGGCCAGCCTGGTCTACAAGAGCTAGTTCCAGGACATGCTCCAAAGCTACAGAGAAACCCTGTCTTGAAAAACCGAGAGAGAGAGAGAGAGAGAGAGAGAGAGAGAGAGAGAGAGAGAGAGAGAGAGAGAGAGAGAGAGAGAGAGAGAGAAAGAGAGAGGCTTTGTTACAAGAACATGCTGGGGAGGCCTGAAGTTGGCTCACATGGTGAAACTGTGGCAGCGTCAAGGAGGCCAGGAGCCCACCACACATACATACACCACACGTACATACGCCCACCACACATACGCCCACCACACATACGCCCACCACACATACGCCCACCACACATACGCCCACCACACATACGCCCACCACACATACACAGGACTTACCTGCCTCACCAGGCATCCAGAGTCAGAATTTTTGTTTTAATCTACCATTGAGAAGCAAAACACCCTTATCTTTGAACCTGATTTATGACCTAGGATCAGAACAATATTCAGGAAATAAGACTGACATCCTGCTGTGAGGGGCCAGAAGTTGGCCATGCAGGCTTCAGTGAAGGGTCTTGTATGTTCTTGCCTGGCACCCTTCCAAAGCCTAAGCCTGCCCTTCTCAGCCTCTTATGTGACCCAGACACCAAGAGCCCACTGGCCAGTTTCCAGTCTTCCCTAACCTGCTAAGGAGCTGTCCTCTCAGGCAAAATCCAGGGTGCTCTCTTGACAGCCCCTCCTGCTGAGCTGCAGGGCCACAATAAGTGTCCTCGTGGGCCCAGGCAGGCACAGGACAGATGTGGGAGCAGAATCCAAGCACCTATGCAAAAGGGACAGGTGGGCCACATCCCAGCTAGAAGGACAGAAAGGCAGAGAGAATAGATGTATGTTCTTCGTGTACTAAATCCCAGAGCCAGGCTGTACACTGGAAACTAGGTCTCAGGGAGGGACATATGGAATTCTGAGCCCAGGCTCTGGGGTCCATCCTTTGCCACTCCTTGGGCAAAGACACTCCCAATGGTGAGACTTTCCTTGACCGCCCACCCAGTGGGGACCTGGAGGTCACCGTGGACTTCCTCACAGAGGTGGACAAACTGGTGCAGCTGATTGAGTGTCCCATCTTTACATGTAAGAGTTCTTGTCCAAACCCCTGCCTCTAAAGCACCATAGACCTGCTGTGACCTTCAGCTGGCCCGGAGGGAGAAGGGGAGCTTTAGAGCCAAGTTTAGATACCATCTTGACTGAATTTGGAGAGGGAAAAGAGGGTAATAACCCTGGGGACTAGAATGTCATAGAAATATTAAGAGATGATAGTGATTGCGATAAGAAGCCAGCTGGAGTGGGATGGGGTGCATGGCATCAGAATTAATGTCTGTTTCCTCAAAATGGGTCACATACACACAGGCCAGTGCTGACACGAAACCCATCAGACCCTGCCCTGGGGTTGTCCCTAGCTGCTCCTTCCCGGCCTACTGCCTCTGACCTGAGTCTCTGGGGTTCTGGGCACCCCTTACACGTATTTCTGATCATCCAGGAGCTGTGCCCTCTCCTCTCCTGAGGGAGAGAGCATTTGCCAGGAGCAAATGGGTGGGAGCTGCTGGTGAGTAACACCCAGGCTGAATGTGCAGAAGCAGCGCTAGCTGGGCAAGCACAACTCTTGGCACCTCCACACATGCAGCGCCTGTTCCCAAAGCACTCCAAATAACACGTGTGTTTACAGTGTGGTAGAGAAGCCAGAGGCAGCCCTGGCCGCAGCCACCTTCCTAGCCTGGGTGACCACCTGGGCCTCTAACTCCTTGGCAGCATGTCTGACCTGAGCAATCAGCCTTTACTCTGGAACCCAAAGCAAATGCAGGGACTCGAGGATCCTCCTCCCCAGTTCCCACAGTTAAAGGACCAGCTGCTCCATGCAGCAGGTGCTACAGTGACTCAGGTCCTGGAGACAGCAGAGCAGGAAGGAAACCCTCTTCTCAATGTGTCCAAAGCATGCCCTGCCTAGCATCTCACTTCCTGAGGGCCCCACGGGGTAGAGGGGCTCCCTGAAGGCAGGTCGGGGCTGATCAAGTATAAGGTGGGGACGGTGCTGACAGCAAAGATGCAAGGCTTAGTTTCCTCGAGGCCCAAAGGGAAGAAAGAACTGGAAGTAGGTTCAGGCTGCCCCAGAGCTGTGTGCATGGTAAAAAATTTGCCTATGCACACACTTTGCAGGTCAATTCTTCTGTAACCCTAACACGTGTTCCTCCCTGTTCCCCCAGCTAGCTGAACATCCTCCAATGCAATTCAGTCCTCATACAGCCTACCTAGAGCTAGCATCCAGTCTCACAGGTCCCGGGCTTCTGACTATCCAGCTATATATAAATCAGGGCTCACACAAGCCCTTGGGTTTGTTTAGTTTGCTTGAGTGGCTCACAGAACTCTGGGAAGCACAGCTACTGCTTCTCATAAAGGATGCTACAATGGAATTGGAGGAAAAGGAGGGCATGCCTTTCCCAACCCAAGCCTGTGTTTTTATGAGAGCTTCATGATTTAAGCATGGCTGATTTACTTTGGCCATTTGTGATCAGCTCAACCTTCAGTGCATTAGCATGCAAGACATTTTGTTTCAGAGACTGAGGGTTGTAGGAGGTTCTGTGCTGGGAACTTGGATGAGTATCACATATGCATGTTACCATAGCATAGGTGTCTATGGCTTCTGCCTCTTGGGATAAGAGGAGGAACTATGAGAGGCTACCCAGTCCTCTGCTACCTGGCACCAGGGCCTAACTGCTCAGGCTCCCAGCATCCTCCCAGACTCTTTGCCCAACTTCTGCTGGGAGGCAAGACTACTCTCCAAGGCTCGGGGCGACTCTCTGGAAGATGTGGCTCACTGTCTGCACATAATGTCTGACAAGGTCTAGGATACAGGAGGAGCATTGGTACTACAAAGGCCCAGGAGGGGAAGGAAAGCATCTTTCCAATCCAGTCTTCCCATCAGGCCTTGGACAGGCTGCAGCCACCTTGAGATGCAGCTGGTCACTAGCAGATCCAGACTCCTAGGGTTGACATAGATACTGGGCAGAGAGCAAGGGTGCCCTTGAAGAGGTCTAAGCTGGATATCTAAATCAAAGGCATTTTCCCATCCTGCCCTCCCTTAGCAAAGCCCTAATCCACTCTCTCTCTCCAGCTCGCCCTATTCATAGCTCACGTGCTGGCACGTGCAGAGCCAACTGGGGAATCTGTTATTCTATAAGCCCCCATCCCCCCAGTCCTCATCACCAAGGAAGCAGCTGGGTCTAGGGAAGGTGGGCCTAGCCCAACAGCAGGTTTGGAAATCTTAGGCTAAGGGGGCTGCTAGATAGGTCAGTCAAATGGGTGGGTAGGGAGAAATTAGGTCATGGCCATGGCTAAAATTCTCTGAGAGGCCTGGCTGGGTGTAGAGGAGCCACTCTTCATCCTAAGACAGGTATGTCTCAGCCTAGCAGTGCTAGGTTCAGTCCTCTCCCAGACAGGCTAAGGCAGGGATCTGGGCTAGTTTATTCCAGAGCAGGCCCAGGATCCCTGACGCCTGCCCTCTACCCTGCTGCAGATCTGCGCCTGCAACTGCTGGACGTGAAGAACAACCCTTACCTGATCAAGGCCCTGTACGGCCTGCTCATGCTGCTGCCCCAGAGCAGTGCCTTCCAGCTGCTCTCTCACCGGCTCCAGTGCGTGCCCAACCCTGAGCTGCTGCAGACTGAGTGAGTGCTGGGCTCAGGGCACTGCCGTCCTCCAGGCCTGTCCCCTGGGAGATCCCAGCGGCTTGCTGTGGTGCCCTATTCCTGTACTTGATTGTCATTTCAGCCCTCCCTGTCCACCCCACGACCTCCTTTCTTTTGTCTTCAAATCCACAACAGATCCCAAGATGGGAGGTTCTGGGAGTGTTCACGAGGCAGAAATATATAACCGTGCTTTCCTGAGCAGCTTGGGGGAGGTCAGAGAGTTTGACATCTTTGCCCAGAAGAGGGCCCTGGAGAAAGGAGCTCCAGAGATGGAGAGTGAGTGAAGGTCCCGAGAGTCAAGTAGAGCCAAGTGTTAGGCACCTCCCAGGCTTAGATGCCTTCCATCCCATTCTAGTAGATGTTCAAACCTGGCCCTCTGAGAGCCCCAGCATCACTAGGACCTTCTCACCACCATGCCAGAGGAACAGAAGGCTAGAATGCACCAGAACTACTCTGCTAGGGTCCTGCTCTCAGGAAAAACATGTCTGGCTGGCCCAGCCTGGCATCCTCTGGGCAGGGGGGGTCCAAACTCCCACCCTGAGCCCTCTGCTGGCCCTAGCCCCACAGCCTGTTGGGCTGTGTCTATATTTGGTAACCCTTGGAGGCTTTGCCTCATCCACAGGCATTTGGCATCGGAGATGGAAAATTTCACTTGTCAGGTCACCATGGAAACAAGCAGAGCCACTGAGAAGATTTACGCTGAATGGAGTGCACCCAGCTTGCATCAGCTGCCCTATGTGTCTAGAATTCCCTCCTAGGCCATTGGAGCCACTCAGCAGGCCTGGCGCCTTGCTGCAGCGAAGGCCTCAGGCGTTTGCCCTAAGGGTAGATGCAGACAGCCTCAGGATAGGCCTGCTGCCCAGTCCACCTTCCCTGCCCCTTTTCCGGTCACCCTTGTGCCGTGTCTTGTCAGCTCCGAGTTTCAACCAAGTGAAGTCTGGAACACTTGGTGTGTTGAGTACACCCAGGATGCAGGGAAGCCACTGCAGGCTTGGGCTGGTCTGGACTCCTCTCCTGCTTCTGAGAGGAGACAGGCCTTGAGATGACAGCACGCCTCCTCGACCTGTCCTTTACAGGCACTGATGAGGAGAAGGCAGGGAAGGAAGGGCACTGCCCTGGGAGAGACCTCAGGCCAGGCCACAAACCCTACCACTTCCCAGAATACCTTTCTTGTCTGGGGAGGGGAGCGGGGGAGGAAAGCTGTACAAGTCAAGGGCAAGATAAATCCCCAGAGAGAAACTAGGTAAAAGGGTTTCCTCAGCCTCTGTATGGTCAATAAGAGACTCTTAAGCCCAAGGAATGGGCCTTGTATAGAAGATTCTTATGTGGGTCAGTGAATAGGATCTGGCCCAAGTTCTCCATAGCTTTGCTGTGTGGCCTCAGGCAAGTTCCATGCCCTCTCTGGGCTCCCAGTTTCTTGGTAAATGCACATGTGGAGTAAATGGGCAGGAGGTGTTGAGGTGTTCTCAGCCTTCCTGCCTTTCAAGGACCTGGGAAGTCTGAATGGAGATACAGGCATGGAAACAGACAGCTGGAGGAGGAGTCAGGTTACAGGGCTGGGTGCAGAGGGGCAGCTCACACTATGGAAAGGAAGGGTGGGGCAGGCAGGTGGCAGACAGGCGGCCTGCAGGCAGCACAGCTGGGGAGGTTTATGCGCTCTCTCACCCACACCTCCCCGGGTTCTCACTAGGGTTTGGGGAGCACAGGCCACTCAGGCTTTCTAGCCATCCTCAGTGGGGCAAGAGGTCCCTAAAGGAAAAGCTGGCAGCAGATACATGGTGGGCAGTGGGGAGCGTGTCGGCTCTGACTGGGGAGTCACTGCTCACCCTGCCAACCAGTACCTGAGGGTGAGGGAAAGGAAGCATGGCACTGTGATGTGTAGGGTGATGCTTACAGTCCGAGCACTGGAGAAGTAAAGGCAGGAGAATCAGGAGTTAAGGATGTCCTTGGCTAGGAAGGCCAGCCTGAGGTACATGAGATGCTGTCTCAAATGAGCAGTAAGGCTGCTCATGGCAGGGAAGGATCCCCTTACCCTGAACAGAACAGCTCACTACTCTGAGGTCCCAGAGAACGAGGTACAGCTGCTTCCCCAGCCCCCACCCTGGGTATCTTTTGTCCTGGTTTGCTTTCTATTGCTGTGAAAAATCACTGAGAGGTCAGGGCAGGAACTGAAGCAGAGACCATGGCGGAAAGTAGCTTATGGGTTTGCTCTGCATGGATTGCTCAGCTTGTTTGCTTACACAACCCAGGGCCACCACCCCCCCAGGGATGGCACCACCCACATCAATCATTAATCAAAAGATGCCCACATACATGCCCACAGGCCAGTCTGATGGAGGTAGTTCCTCAGTTGAAGTTCCCTCTTCCCTAGCAACTCTAGTTTGTGTCAAGTTGACAAAACTAACAATACCCCTCAAACCCTCTTATTGGTCGCTGTTCTGGACTTAGGCTCTGTGTTTTCTAAGGGTATTGTCAAGACAGCATGTAGACTCACGGACCTCCTCCCCACACCCCCTGTGTCATCTCTGTAGCCTCAAACATCTCCCCTGTCCCAAACTAAATAGTCTGGACAACAGCCACACCCTGGACCTAGGGCTAGAAGCTCCAAGTCCCTCTGCCCTCTTAGGAAGCTGGGTTATTCCCTCTTCCAATAGCTGCTGGATGGGAGAGGCCTCTTCCGTTCTCAGGAGAGTCAACCTGCAGCAGAGGCCCCCAAATGACAACCAGGTAGGCATCACCAGGCTATTCTCACTGTCCAGCCAGCAGTGATCAAGCCCTGGCTCAGGAGGCAGTGGCTCAAGGCCCAGGAACACATACTAAGATGTTTTCAGATGTGTGTCCTCCTTGAAAAAAAGGAAAGAGCGGTGTGGGCTAGCATGTAGGGGGTGACTCAAGTCCCCAAAAGTTGAATCTGGGAGCAGTTATGCCCTGATCCTGGCCTGAAGCCGGACAGGCTGAACACTGCAGCTTCAGCCAACCTCACTGGGGAAGGTTTCATTGTGGAAGCTCTGTGGTGTCTCCCTAGTCTAAATGGCAGCCAGGTGCACCAGCCTTGGGCTGCTGCTCTCAGAGTGGCCAAGCTGTGTGTAGCTGCCCATCATACCTGAACTGGGGCTGGACACCAGGCAAATCTCTTTCGTGTAATATCAGGAGGGAACCTTATACCCACACCATGACATGGCTCCTGTGGCAGCCTTCTTTACAGAATAGGAATGGAGTCAACATGCCCCAGGTCAAGTGTCTAGGCCAGGCCTGCCTAGCTCATTTCCCCAGCTGCTTTGAACACCAGCCATGCTGGGGTCCTGGGAAGTCCGCCTAGCTGAGTGGCCCACAGTCTTCATGAAACCCTTTGCCAGGGCTTCCAGGCCATTGAGGGAGGGGCACATAAGGCTATGTTGGAAATTCGGAGGGGGACAGGGACCAGAGTGGCAAGCTAAACACAGTTGATGTGAGGCAACACGGTTGGCATATCAACTGCGAGGACCGTGTGCACTGTAGATACGCAGTGCGCAACCTGTGTGGCTATTTGGCTATACACAACAAAGAATGGCAGCAGCAGGAATGTAGGTTCCATCACCATGTCTAATGGGGAGATCAGCTCTTCTTCTCTGGGGACAGTGGTGACTGCAGGCCTTGGGACCCACTGCCCTGCCAACTTGCGGGCCCAGCAGAAATTTCAGTAATCTCAGCTGTCCACAGCACCAGCCATGCTACTGAGAAAGGGCTGAGCTGCTGCCTCCCCCTTCTTCCCAGACCCTGTTCCAGGCCCCAGCTGGCTTCCTGGCTGGCTGCTAGCCCTGGCTCTCACCCCAAAGGGAGCCACTGGTAAACAGGAAATGCTTCCCCATGCAGTGCCTGCTCTGGGCACCATTAACAGCCCACAGGCTGAGATATATCCAGGCAGTGTATTGGCTGTTCCCACCAGCTGAAGGAAAGGGGATAGCCATGGGACCCCAAGTACTGTGGATCTGGATGCTAGAAAGGTGTTGCTGGACAGGGTCATGTCACACATATGCCAAGAAGCTGAATCTCACCAGTACCTGCCATGATGCAGACACTGATTCTGACTTCTGCCCATCTTCCCAGAGACAGTCTGAAGACTGCCCCCAAGTCCCAGAAAGGTGATTCCCCCAGCATTGACTACACAGAGCTACTGCAGCACTTTGAGAAAGTCCAGAAACAGCACCTGGAAGTAAGACACCAGCGCAGCGGACGTGGTGATCACCTGGACCGCAGGGTTATCCTCTGATGTGCCTGGCCTGAAAAGGGCCCAGGTGGCCCATGAAGCACTCAGGGTCTCCAGATGAGGCCACAGATGCCTAAGAACCTGCCTCGGGCAGGGCTGGACCTGACCACCAGCCCAGTATAGGGAGGGAACAGACTGCTCTGTCCACCCCAGCTCCTCCCAGCAGAGTGCCTGGACCCCAGCACTGTCCACTACACCCTGGCTTGGGACCAATGGCTTCCCTCCTGAGTTGGGTCACAGCCTCAGAATCCAGAAGCAGCTTCTTTCTAATCCCCCCCTCCCCCCGAGAAGAGCTTGACCTTGGTCCCCAAAGCACTGGCATGGTGTGTATGTCTATGTACATCTGTGTAGATAATGCACAGGCCAGCACAAAGACCTCTACAGAATGATGTTCATCCCTGCCCCAATAAAGAAATGACAGAATCCTTAACCAAACCTGCCTGCTCCTCTGCTGACACCTGTACCTAGCCTGATGCTGTAGCTGTCCTGGGGCCTTGCCTGTCTTGGAAAGCTGGCTTCAGTACTGGGCCCTGCCCATTCACCTGATGGGGATGTGGGTCCAGGGCTCAGCTCTTCCCAGGACCAGCACCTTCCTCTTGGCTTTACTCCCATTCCTTAACCCTGGTTTCTGATTCTTTGTGCAATATGAATGTCCCCATGGGCAGGAATGGGACAGCAGGGCACTACAGATCACTGAGTGGGAGGAAAGTAGTCAGAGACAGATGTCCCAACCTTTGATTTAGCTCAAAGAACCTCTGTACCTGTCACCAGACTTTGGCCCCTCTTGGCTTGGCCTTCGAATGAACTCCTAATTGCCTTCTCTGTCCCTTTAGCCGCCAGGAGTTTGTGCTTGCTTTTCCCTAGAGCCCTAACTATGTGTACCCTTGATAGTAGGTTCACTTAGAGTCTCCAGGACAACAGCAGTATTTGCCCTCACCAATGTGCACATGCGTGCATCCACACACACTACATTGCAGGTCTGACACAGACCCCTACTCACGAGGAAGTTGGGCCAGGACACCATCACTATTTCCACCCCCAATCCAGGTGGCATCGGCACCAATTAGAAAAGGAACGGAAGGACGTTGGTACAGGAGGGTGGACTTTATGGATGGTCTGTGGGGTAGACAGCTCCAATGCATCCAGCTCTCATTACCCTCTGTGCGCATTCCCCTGCTTCGCATTAACCATCGGTCTGGCGGGATGTGCTAAGGACCGCATCTGTGGCTGGACTCATCTTTAGAGAGCCCGAGGCCTTGAAGATGCAAGGGGGGGGGGTGCTCCCGCCGGGGGCTGGCCGGGCCCCGCCCCTGCGCCGCCCCGACCCGCGGTGGCGCCCGCGCCCGCCAGCCCCTCTCGCCCCACCAGTCTGGCAGCGCCAAGGCTCGGATTTCAAAGCCCTGGTTTCTGGCCGTGAATGGGCCCGGGCCCGCCCGGCCTTTCCCACAGCCCCCTCCCAAGCTCCCTCCCCGCGGCCCTCCCTCCGCCGCGCCCACGTGACGCCCAAGCCTCGGCGGCTCGGATTACCGCCACCGCTGCTCCAGTGCCCGCACCGAGGCTGCGCTGCCAACTGCCCGCGCCGCGCCCCCAGCCCCACCGAGCCATGGCCCGCGCCGCCCGCCCACGGCCCGCAACCCCGGAGCACCGCGCTACCGGCCGCTGAGAGCGCAGCCCCGAGGCGGGAGCCCCGACGCGGCCCCGGAGCAGCGCCCGCAGCGGCCCGGCCCCTCCCCTACGCGGCTCCCCGCGCCCCTTGCGCGCCCTGCTGCCGCGCGCCCGGCCCCAGCATGGAGACGGCAGAGAAGGAGTGCGGCGCCCTGGGCGGGCTCTTCCAGGCCATCGTCAACGACATGAAGGTACCCCTGGGCGCGGGTCCCCTCCGAGGGACGCGTGGCGGGCAGCCGTGTCCTGCTGTGGTCGTGCGGGGCGATGTTCGTGTGTGTGTGTGTGTGTGTGTGTGTGTGTGTGTGTGTGTGTGTGTGTGCGCGCGCGTGCGCGCGCGCGCGCGCACCTTGTGTCCTTGTCTGAGCCTGTCCTGCTGCGCTCGCCTTGCACCCAGATCTCTGGGTGCCTGTCTGGGTTGGGGGGAGTCCTCGCAAGTTGGGGTGTCCGTGAGGTCGCCCGGTGCGATCCAGATCCAAGGCTGAGCACCCGCGAGCTCTCCCAGCCCCAGACCCCTAAACTATGAATTGGGTTTGTCTCCAGTACCGACCTTAAGTCCCTTTAATGAATCTAAGGTCTCTCGGGCCTCCGCCCCCTTCCACCACAATGCCCCCCACACATACACCCGACGCCCCGAAGCCCAGACAATGCTGTCACCGCCAAAGCAGGAAAAAAATAATAAAGCAAAGAACCGTTAACTCTTTCCCCGCCAGCCTTCTTCTCTGCGTGGACGCAGCCCCACCCCCCACCAACAACCCCAGCAAGCTCCAGTACTCTGGTCCTCGGGTGGGGTCATCCCTGCAGCCCAAGGATAGGACTGAATCCACCTTGGGAGTGGGCAGGGAGAAGGCTCGGTGTTGGTGAAGCAACCCCGGGTGGGGGAAGCGCTTTCAGCAACCCCCACTTCCTGATCACTCAAGGTCAGACTGAGCTGGCATCCCTTTCAGATGGGGAAACTGAGGCTTGGGAATGGCTCAAGGTCATTATGGAGACCATTAGGTCCTGCTTCTGACCTCAACCCCAATTTACCGAATATTTCCTCACCCCGAAAGAGGCCGGTATTTGACAGGACTGCCCCAAACTGCCCAGGCAGGAAGAGCCTTCCTTCAGTGGCAGGGTGGGAGTGTTTCTGCCGCCCCCCCCCCCCATCATACCCCTTCTTTCGTCTAGGAACAAGCAGACAGGGAAGGAACTAGACCCTGCACAGAAACTCCTGAGCCTCCCCACTTCCCTACACCCTAGGCTCACACATACTCAGCAAGAACCACCCAGAATCCTACGAGACCCTGGGGGCTGCGGAAGCCACATAGAGCTGCACTCTACCCCGGGGGTTCCAAGCAAAGCAAGTGCTTTAGGAAGGTGGTGGCTTGCAGAGAGATTAGAGATTGGGGCTCCCTCCCAATGCTGCCAAAGAAACACCCCCGGTGAGGAGAGGCATCTTCCAGATCCTTACCCCTACAAAAAAGAGGCACGAAACCCACACTGGCCTGGAACTTGCCACCTAGCAGCATGTGGGGTGCCTTCCCATAGTTCCGTACTTTCCCTTGGGACCCCCATCCCTGGCAGCTCAGCCTGAGGGCCCCTTCACTGGCCCTCGGCATTTTTTTTCCCATCTTATAAGCGTTTTAATCTTGGTACCAGCATCCCTTTCTGAAACCAGGTAACCCTGGCCACTCCTGGACTGGCAGAGGGTTGGGAGCTGCGCTGCCAGCACTGCCTCCCTCTGGCAGCAGCTCCGCGAACACTGCAGCAAGCAGCCGCTTCTGCCCAGAAGAAACAGCAGGACTGTGTCCTCCATTTCCGCCAGTTGCAAGGAACTCGGATGAGACACAGGTCCATTCTCAGCAAGGAGATCGGGCTAAGTGGCAGGCAAGATTTCTAGATATGTGGAGGCAGGATGGAAGAGGCTTTAGCAAGTATTGTCGCATCACATACGATACGCCCCTACTAATGGCATGCATGTGATCAGGGACCCTGGCATGATAGAGGGAACTGGCACTTCAAGGCTGGTTGCCTGAACTTCAGAAGGCCGCTTTAGGCTGGTACCAGCATCCCTTTCTGAAACTGGGTAACCCAGACCACCTCTGGAAATTAAGGAGACTTAGATTGCCCATGGGACTGACCCCCAGTGAGCTCCCTACAACACTCCCTCCAGAGGGAGCTACCAGAAAGCCCAACCCTGGACTGAAGGATGGCCTTAGACGGGGAGTCCCCAGTCATATCTTCAACTACAGGAACTGAGGACGGCACAGACCCAGAGGCTGGGAGGGCCCTGGAGAGCTGGTTCATCCTGCCTTCTGTCCCAGGCCAGCTGAACCCAGAGACTTGAACTTGCCTAGGGCCAGAGGCCTAGTCCGTAGAGGCACTGGGGCCCCCACCCCTCACTGGACTATCCAGAAAATGAGCTCATCATAACCCAGAGTGGGGAGTGTCACACGGGCACATAGGCCCTGGCTGTGGGGAAGAGCTCCTGGCAGAGAGGTGGAAGGTCCTTGCCCTCTAAACCAGTTTCCCTTTGCCCACAGTAAGTGCCCCCTAGGAGCCCACACGCAAGCCCAGTGAGGGAGCTGCGTCCCTTCTCCTGATTTTACAGCTGAAGAAACCTGAGGCTGGGGGTACATGGCCCCCCAAAACCACACACTCCACCTCAGCCACAGCTACTTCTTTCTCATCCTACCCCGCCCCTGCCCCAGGGCAGTCCCCATGCTTATGGCGGAACTGGTGTCTCCTTCGTTCACGCAGTCCCTGTCACCTCCCCACCTAGAAGTATAGGTGCTCATCACCCTGCTTCCCTGAAAACAGGACCCCCTCAATCTTGGTACGTCAGATCAAGCCTTGCCCCCGTTCCCTGGGGCCTCATCAGGAAAACGGACTCCATTCAGGACTCTCACTCACAGGGTGCTGGGAGATGCAGGAGCTGAGCATGCATTGTAAGGCCAGAACCCCTGGCCAGGCTATGCAGTTATGTGCCTAGTGATGGCAACAGGGGCTTAGATCCTGGGTCCAGTGAAGATGACGCTCTCCCTGGGGCACCTGTTATTCAGGTCATCTCTTTTGACTTTGAGATTCTTCTTTCTTTCTTTCTTTCTTTCTTTCTTTTTAATTTTTATTTTTGAGACAGAGTTTCTCTGTAGCTTTGGAGCCTGTCCTGGAGCTAGCTCTTGTAGACCAGGCTGGCCTCGAACTCACAGAGATCCTCCTGCCTCTGCCTCCCAAGTGCTGGGATTAAAGGCGTGCACCACCACTACCCAGCTTGCCTTTGAGATTCTTTATGAGCCATGGTGACTTGCGGAGTGGGGGGAGCCCAGGGTCTTAAAGACTGAGGTGTCCAGATCCATCTGAGAGGAAACTGGGCTTGCCTCAGCAACACCACGGTTTGTCCCCACCACAGGGGACTGCCCAGGGGACCGAGCATTCCTGGGGGCTAGGAGAACTGCCTTTAGACACCCTGTACCCCAGCATTTTCTCTGTACTCTGGAGGGAGGTCTTAGCAGGCTTTCTTAGCCGAGTGGCATTTAGAAGGTGTGAGAGTATCCCTTTGTTTAGTTTTGTTTGTTTTTTGTTTTGGGGGGAGGGGGTTCAAGACAGGGTTTCTCAGTAACTATGGACCCTGTCCTGGCACTTACTCTGTAGACCAGGATGACCTTGAACTCACAGAGATCCGCCTGCCTCTGCCTCCCAAGTGCTGGGATTAAAGGTGTGTGCCACCACCACCGCCCTTCTTGAAAGGCCCCTAGAGGCTGATGCCTAGGTTAGCTCCTTTAGGACAACCTCCTTTCTAACCAGAGCTGTGTGAGCAGGGACAGCCCACTCGCAAACTTCTCTTTCTCCAGCTTTGGTTTCCCTGACACTGGCTTGACTGGCAGGGAGAAGGTGCTTCGGAGGAACTGTGAAGCAGCCCACCTCCTTGCTGCCCCTCGAGAAGCTGCCTAGACCTACCCTGGGGTTTCAGCCAAGCACAGCCTCCCTTAGTCCTTGGGACCTGAGGCTCTGCTGACCTTTTTACCTTGAGAGAAGCCTCAGCCCCAGCCTGCCTACGTGGGACAGGGACTGAGCCTTTGCTAGCCCTGGGCTACCTTTCAAAGAGCAAGATTTCCTTCAGGGCCGCCCCCAGGCCAGGACTGAACTTTCTCCAGGCCTAGCAGCCATGAAGGGAGAGCACTAGCCAGAAAAGCCCCTTAATCAGACTGGACAACTCAGTCACCAGGAACCCAACCTCCCTATTGGGAAACCCCCTCGCAACATAGAGTCTCTGGCCAGGCTAGGATAAAGGCCACACTGTTCCCCTGGAGGGGAGAGGAGGGGCTGGAGAAAGGTGGCTCTGTTGGCTGCACAAGGCCCCATTCAGCCTGGGGCCTACTTGTCCCAGGCAGGCTGACCAGGCTGTGGAGCAGCCATGGCCTCCCTGGTCCTGTGAGCTACCGGCGCTAGCCAGGGTTGACTAGCTTGCCCAGAGCAGCTTCCGGGCCATGTTAGACTTGTGTGCCTTCAGTTCTGCCAGTCTTCACCTTCCACAGCACCCGTCCCCCAAACACTGGCAGGTCAGGGCCCACCTTCTACCACATGTGGTAGGGATACGGTGTCCTCCATTGGGCAAGCCCAGAGCCTAATAAGAAAGCCCCTGAAGAGACTGTCTGCCACCCACTGTCTCCTCCGTCTCCCCTAAGGGAGCATGGGCGGCACCAACTGCGGACACTTCTTCTCGCCTAGTCCTGTGCCTGGGACCCTCTCTGTGCGGGGACAGGGCCTATAGCCCCATATCTCACAACATCTTCCTTCCTCTCCCACGTCACCACAGAGCTCCTATCCCATCTGGGAGGACTTCAACTCCAAGGCCGCGAAGCTCCACTCTCAGCTGAGGTGAGCCCGTGCTGGGTTGTCCACGCTGGGCAGGGATGGACAGAGAAGGGCCTCTCACCTGCTGACCATACCCCCCACTGTGTGTCTCCCCAGGACCACCGTGCTGGCTGCTGTGGCCTTCCTCGATGCCTTCCAGAAAGTAGCTGACATGGCCACCAACACCCGAGGTGGGGAGGGGGCGTGGTTGGAGGTGGGGGATGCGCCTGGTGGGCCGGGAGGCTGGAAAGGGATATGGGCCATGGGAAGGACACAGGCCAAAATGGAGACCTTGGCTTCTGCTGTGATGGCATGGGACAGGTGAGCAGTGACACCAGGAGATATCATCTTGCAGTCGTAGGCGGCTCTGTAGTTTTTCAACCATCCCCGTGTGCCTTCTGCGAGTCGTTTGGTCAAGTGAATAGTCCTTGGGGACTCGGAGGCCCCTTTCCTCCTGGTTCCTCTAGCAAGCACCTGGGCTTCTGTGATTTTGAGTGACAACCCAACCCAGGGCTTTGTCCTCTGGAATCTGCCACACCTAGGAACCATTCAGAAATTTTTGCTGGCTTTTCCTTGGGCGACTCATCTTTGTTCCAGCTAGGAAGGAGAAAAGGCTCCGGTTCTAGCCAGAAGGGTACCTGAAGCCAGAAACCAAGGAAGGCTAGGATGGCCCGATGTCCCAGCCTGGTTCGGTGATGGAGGTGGGGCAGGGGCTTCCTTTGTGGAACAGCGCGCCCCCTTGTGGCCCGAGGTCGGGACTGCAGAGGCCCCCAGCCAGGCCCCTTCCTATGCAGCTTGCTTCCTTGCCAGGGGCCACGCGGGACATTGGCTCAGCACTCACGCGCATGTGCATGCGCCACCGCAGCATCGAGACCAAGCTGCGGCAGTTCACCAAGTGAGTGGGCACAGAGGCTCGTAGGGGTATCCTAGCCTAGAGAGGCCATCCCTGCCCTAGCTCGGCCCCCTAGAGCCCTGATCCACAGCTCTCTCCCGCAGCGCACTGCTGGAGAGTCTCATCAATCCACTGCAGGAGCGCATCGAAGACTGGAAGAAGTCAGCCAACCAACTGGACAAGGACCACGCGAAAGGTAGAGTGGGGTTTTGCGGGGGTTTCCTGAACCTCTCCACAGGAACCCCTTACTATAGCCCCCCTCTCACTTCTGCAGAGTACAAACGAGCCAGGCATGAAATCAAAAAGAAGTCATCGGACACGCTGAAGCTGCAGAAGAAAGCACGCAAAGGTAGAGCCCGCAGCACCCCCGCTGAGGCCCAGTCCCTCGGGCCCCACTCCGTAGCCCCACCCACCCTGTGGAGCACCCCCAGGGCATCGATCATCCTGACCAGGGGTTCCTGTCCCCAGCCCAGGACACTCCAACATGTCGGGTGGGACTGAGGGAGCACCCAGCACCCCAGACTGCCCAGGCCCCCACCCCTCCCCAGGAGTGGCTCATCCGGCTGTCTTTCACACATTCTTTCTTTCTCTGTCTCCTCTCCTCCTCCCACATCCGTCCTGTAGAGCTGCTTGGTAAGTCAAATGTCCGTCTCTCCAGCTGCTCCTTCCGTCCTTGTTGCATTTGTCTGCCTTCGCCCCCACCCCCCAGCTCAGGGCCATTGGAAGGAACCTCTCCAGGCCAAGAAGGAACAAAGAAGGCGCTTGGTCCACCAGGGGAGGGACCTGGGGCACACTTCCCCTGGTGTCCTTGGGACCCCTGGCCAGAAGTGAGTCCCAAGCCACTGCTGGGTCAGTCTGCCAGGCCAGGAAGGGTTCACTGGCTGGGCAGGGTGGGGGTCGCAGGCCCTGGCTGCCCCACTCCCACCAGGCCAGCCAGGTCCTTACCTGTTACCGACTCCTTCAGCCTCACCATTTCCTCCACATCCATCCCCTCTCTCTCTCTCTCTCTCTCTCTCTCTCTCTCTCTCTCTCCTCTCTCTCTCTCTCTTCTCTCCTCTGCTTCTTTGTGCTGTCCTTGTGCACTGGTGCCCGAGCTGAGTTATGATCCTTGCTGAGACTCTCCTCTTCGCTCCCAAGGCCCGGCTACAGCTCCTGACCCCTGTACCTCTTAATGGCCTGGCCTGAAGCTGAGCTGAGCCCCTGCCCTGCTCTTTGTCCTGCTTTCATCCATTTCCCCCTCTCTCTCGAGGCCAGGGCTACCGTGCTGGGCCAATTAAAGCATCCTGAGCGATAGAGGCCTCCAGCTGGCCTCCCTGTGGTCTAGCTTACCCCAGATCCCAGGTGGCTGTGCAGCTTGGTGTCGCTGTGTGTGTGTCTGTCTGTCTGTCCATGTGTCTTCTCTGCCTGCTCTGGTGGGACCAGCCCCTCTACAAGCCTTAAGTCTGCTCCATGCTCCCTGGCTCCTTTGTCCCCAACCCCACAGCCAAAAACACCACCACAGGGGCCTAAACCGTGGGTACAGCCAACCAGGCCAGCGTCCCCAGCGCGGCCTCTCCTCCCAACCCCTGCAGGGAAAGGAGACCTGCAGCCTCAACTGGACAGCGCACTGCAAGATGTCAATGACATGTACCTGCTCCTGGAAGAGACAGAGAAGCAGGCGGTGCGCCGAGCGCTGATTGAGGAGCGGGGCCGTTTCTGCACCTTCATTACCTTCCTTCAGCCTGTGGTGGTGGGTCTCTCGATGACTTGGCCCCTCCTCCCTGGGGAGGGGCGGGGAACAGACCCAAGTTAGACCTCTGAACCTCCTGGATTGCTTCTTGGGGATCCTGGGTGAATTCACCCAGTGTGCCTGACCTGAAAGCAGGTCTTACAGTGTGTGACACTCTGGCTGAGTCTAAACAGATGGTTACAGAAGTTACCCTGGTTATACGGGCTCAGCCTGGATCAGCGTTGATGATCAAGGAAGGGCAAAAGAGGAGAGGCCTAACAGGCCTGTTTTGTCAGAATGGGTGATCAGGTGTGGGGGTTAAAGGACTGACTGGTTGCTTCCTCAGAACGGCGAGCTGACCATGCTGGGAGAGATCACCCACCTGCAGGGCATCATTGACGACCTGGTGGTGCTGACCGCTGAGCCCCACAAGCTGCCTCCCGCCAGTGAGCAGGTGCGGCCAGCCTTGGAGTCAAGGGCCAAGACCAGGACCAGGGAAGAGGCGGTCCTGCCCTCAAGTGGGGACAGTAGATAAAAGAGGGAAGTATTTTGGGGAGGCATTTGGGGGAAGAAGACCAGAGATTTCTGGGAATACCTGCCCTGGTGACATATGAAGTATTCAGGACCCAGTAGGGCTCAAACCAACACAGATGGTCAGAAACCAGGTCCCTGGGGCTTGATGCTTCAAAACCATAGAGATCCCTGGCTTCCTTCTCCTCCTAGAACACCACCCCTTCCCACTGAGCCAAACCCATCCACCACAACAGAGAAACACACTGCCCTGGACACCCCTGTGATTGGGAACGTCCTTCGTACCCCACACTCCGTAGCACAACCCCCTCAGGTTACCACACTGGGTTCTTTCAGTGGTGTTCTAAGCTGACTCCAGAAAGGTCCAGAGATGGTCTCAAACCCTGATGTCATGGCACTGTCTTGACATGAGTCCTCGGGAGCACCTGCTCATCCTTCATCTCCTGCCTGGCAGGACAGGGCTCAGTCATAAGCCTGCAGTGGGAGAAGGCTAGGGTGGCTTCAGATCTCCACGGTCATCTCCTGAGGTGTAGTTCATAGCTGGGGACAGAGTGGGGGATGTCCTGCCATGCCAGCTCTCTGAAGCATAAGACATTCTGCAGGTTAGGAGCTGCCTCTAATGGCCGCTCCCGTGTCTCTGTCCAGGTGATCAAAGATCTGAAAGGCTCTGACTACAGCTGGTCCTACCAGACACCACCCTCGTCACCCAGCAGCTCCAGCTCCCGGAAATCTAGCATGTGCAGGTAGGTGGGGAACTCATGTAGGGTTGGGGGATGTAATCCCAGGAAGGTCTAGGGAACCCCAAGAAAGCTGAGTTGGCAATTGCTTCAGCACCCCAGAACTCACATAGCATCTAAGCACCCCAAAGACTTTTCACATTTAGTGGACATGGGTGCAGGCGTTGGTTGGCAAGAAAAGCAGGCAGCGACTTCATTGATGTAGCATCTTGTGTGCCAGGCACCAAAGGTTTTTCTACAGTGAGTCCTAGATCCATTGTGTCAGAAGGGGACTAAGACACTTGAGTGGTGATTTAGCCCTCGGTCTCTGCCAGGCTTGGGACACTGTGGTATGGTACTAAGACAGTGAGATCAAACTGCATGTGATGCAGGCCAGTAATCCTAGCACTTGGAGAGGGAAACAGGAAGATCGAGGGTTCAAAGCCAGCCTGGGATGCTTATTAAGACCCTGTCTCAAACAAGAAATTTTAACAAACTAGGTGGAGCACCATTTGTGGTAGCACACGCCTTTAATCCCAGCACTTGGGAAGCAGAGGCAAGTATATCTCTTTGAGTTCAAGGCCAGCCAAGACTATATGAGACTCTGCCTCAATAAACAATAAAAGAGTCTAAGATCAAGAAGTAATGTGATGGTTTCTGGGAATATCTGTTTGGGATATTCATGGGAAAGGACACTCCGGTCTGCTGGTTGCTTCAAGTTGGTCCCCGGCAGTTGCCACAGGCTTCAGCCCTGGCTTGCATGGGCTTTTTAAGTCTCATGGAGATGGGGAGAGGCTTGAAGTCTTGCTCATCCATCAGGCCGGCCCTGAGACCAGTTTGAAGGAGATGCTTTTGGTTCAAGGGTCCTCGTAGGGAGGACAATGAACTCAGAACAGCTTATAGATTAGGGAAGCTCTGTCCCATGTACCCCATTCCCCAGAATGCTCTGTCTGGGCACTGGGAGCTAGAGAGAAGCTGGACTCAGGGGTTAGGTGGGCCCACAGCCTCAGGGGCCTCTTCAGAGTGACAGTGGTAGTGGCCATCCTAAGAGGATGTGAGAACAAAGGAGATATTCAGGGGCGGGACTTTGGAGGCCCAAGGCCATGCCCAGGAGAAGGGCCATCTTCACTGCCAGGAATGCTAGCCACAGCTGGAATGACTAGACAAAAGGGAGAGCCACAGAAAGCTGCTTCCCTAGAGGGGGTGACAAGGTAGCACCCACCTGGCAAGCAGCCTCCGTTTCCAGATGCCCCCACCTCACCATATGCCAGATACCCAACTGTGACTAGAACCAGCAGCCAGCTGTGAGGAGGCAGTTTAGGGGCTGTCAGGCTTGTGTCTCCTCTCAGTTTCCAAAGCCTGGTGACTCAGCTTCCCCACCCCAAACCTATGAACAACCAATCTGATGGTAACGTGGGAGGCAGAGGGACTCCTCACATTGGGTGTGCCCTGACGGGGACTCCCCAGCACTGAGACATGCCATCCCGGAACGCCTCAGTAGTACCCGGGTCTCGGGACCTCGTAGTCTGACATTTTCTTTTCTTTCCTTTGCTCCTCATCTCTCCCCACCCTCATCTGTCACCCTTCCCTCTCTGCACACGCCTGTGTCTCCCTGTCCGGCTGCCGTGCCCTCCTTCACTCCCTTAGTGCCCCCAGCAGCGGTAGCAGTGCCAAGGGTGGCGGAGCCCCATGGCCTGGGGGTGCCCAAACTTACTCACCCAGTTCCACCTGTCGCTACCGCAGCCTAGCACAGCCAGCCACCACCCGCCTCTCCAGTGTCTCCTCCCACGACTCTGGCTTCGTCTCCCAGGACGCCACCTACTCCAAGCCCCCTTCGCCCATGCCTTCCGACATCACCAGCCAGGTGAGAGAATATCCAGGAGGACCACATGGGTGGGGAACGGGCCTCAGGCTGTCCTTGAGAGGGGAGGCAGTTAGCTCGTGGAGACTGGTCACGTGATCTTCCTGCTATTCCACGTTTCTATCATTGATCTCCGTCTCCACGCTGCTTTTAAAGAGCGTATCGCTGTGTTTTAGTTGAGTTTCTTAAAAAGCATGTACCTGGATTTTCTTGTTCTATCCAACCTGACGTTTTCTGTGGGGATGATCCAAGCTAGACAAGGGCTCTGTCGCTGAGCTGTCCTCCAGCCTTAGCCATTGTGTACGTGGCCGTTTTATTACTCATTGTTTTATGTGGGGGATGTTTTGCCTGCACTTTGCGCGCTGTTTACATGCCTGGTATCTGAGGAGTTCAAAAGAGTGCGTTAGATTCCTCGGAGCTGGAGTCATGGACCATTGTGAGCTGCAATGTGGATGCAGGGAAGTGAACCAGACACTGAGCTGTCACCCACGCATGTGGGTCTTAGGTAGCACAGATTGACCTCTGTGTGTGTGTGTGTGTGTGTGTGTGTGTGTGTGTGTGTCTGTGTGTCTGTGTATATGTCGGGGGGGTGTGTCTGGGTGTGTAGGTGCACATGGCTGCAGATGCATATGGAGACTCAAGGTCAACCTTGGATATTATTTCTCAGGAGCCATCCACCTTACTTTCTGAGGCAGGATATCACTGGCCTGGAACTCACCAAGTAGGCTAGGCTGGCCGGTTCCACGTGTCTTTGCTTCCCCAGTGCGGGGATTGCAAGCATACATAACCATGCTTGGCTTTTTTAAAAAATACATATGCTTCTTTTTACTATTTTAAACTGTGGGTAGGTGTGTGTCTGCGTGTGGCTGCAGGTGCTCCTCCAGCTGAAATTACAGCCAATTGTGAACTCTCTGACATGGATGCTGGGAACTGAACTCAGGCCCTCTGGGAAAGCAGCAGCTCTTGATCGCTGAGCCAGCCCTCCAGTCATGGGTTGCCTTTTCTCTGTGGGTTCTAGGGATCAACCTCAGGTGTTCACTCTTGCTATCTCTCAGTCCCCAGTCATTATGTGCTCACCCCGACTTTCACCGCTTCTCTTCTTCTGCCAGGGTTGTAATTAAATGTATGTCACACTTCCTTCTGACTTCCTCTCTCTCTCTCTCTGTCTCTCTCTCTGTTTCTCTCTGTCTCTCTCTCTCTGTCTCTCTCTCTCTGTCTCTCTCTCTCTGTCTCTCTCTCTCTCTCTCTCTCTCTCTCTCTGTCTCTCTCTCTCTCTTTTCTTTTTTACTACTACCCAATGTTTTAAATCAGGGTCGGTTTTCCCTGTGTATTGCAGGCTGGCCTCAAACTAGCAATCTCCCTCCTTCAGCCTCCCAAGTTCTAGGACTGCAGAACTATACCTCCAAGTCTGGCTTATTTCAATTTAGGCTTATAGGAAAGCTGCAGAAAACGCAGAGAGTCCCCAGGTATCCTGTCCACAGTCTTACCTCAAGATCAATATCTTATCACCAAACAATTTTTTTGTTTACTTTACCCCCTTGATTTTTAAACAGTGTCTCATTGTGTAACTCAGGCTGGCCCCAAACTCTCAGTCTTCTTGCCTTAACCTTCTAAATGCTGTGATTATGGTTGTGAGCCACCACTCCCAGTTTAAATACAAAGGTAAAATTATTTTTATCCAGTACTAAGAATGGAACCCAAGGCCTCATGCAGGCGAGGCAAGCACTCTACCACTGAGCCCCCAACCATTTTCAAACCCAGGGAAGACAGACTGACTGACCCAGAAGCATCACGTCACATGTTCTACAGCCTTTGTTTGTTTTATTTGGTTTGGTTTGGTTTGGGTCCCACCCACCCTCTCCCATGCACACGCACACATCAGCTAGTGTCCGCTCTACTGTCCTTCCATCTGGTCCAGGGGACCAGAGTCCAGCACAGAATCGTGTGTTTCACTGAGTTCTTGTGCCCTCTATGCTTCTCCCATGTGTAATGGCCCAGTTTTCTTTCTTTCCCAGCTTTGACATTTAGAAGACTACCTACATTCTGTAGGCTGCCTATGAGTTTTGGGCTGGTCTGATGTCTTCTTGTTGAGGATAAAAGGCCAAACATCTCTGGCAAGAACACCACGGAAGTGGTGCTGTGTCCACTATGGGGTGTCATTTTGCCTCGTGGCTGGTGACGAGGTGAAGTTGATCGGACTACCCATTGTTTATTTTCCTTTTGTAATTAATGAAGTATCATATGGGTGACACCTTGGGACTCTGCAAGTCCCCATCCACCGTTCACACCTTTATTTCAGCATCTTCACTTGTTATGGTAGGTATTTCCCAATTCCATCTTTCTTCCCAGATTTATTAACTGAAATTCCACTATAAAATCAACCTGTCCCTTCTCCCCATATATTTGTGTAGACAGTTACTTTTTTATGCCATAATGGACTCATAAAACTATTTGATTCTATGGGTTAAAACCCATTACTACTGAGTCTCGAGAATTTTTTAATTGATATATTCTGTCCATCCATACAAAGTCAGTGTCTCGCAATGGTATATCTGAATAAGTCTGCAAACTGAACACTCAACGCAGCCAGCACAAAAGCAAGACACAGCTTGATCCCCAAAGTCTGCATTACTCCATTGCTACCCTCCCACACCTGGCTCTGTGTGTGTGTGTGTGTGTGTGTGTGTGTGTGTGTACACACACGTACGCGCGCGTGTGTGCACGTGCCTATAATTTACTAGGCTAGGAGTATAGTTAAGTTGTCAAGCCTTGGGTTTGATCACAGTACCACAAAAAATTTATGTATATGGTTTATATGTAATCATATAGTACGTGCCTTATGTATTGACTTCTGCTCTCAGCATTATGTTTATGAGACATTAGATTCATTTGTTCTACATGGAAATGGGTATCATTTTCATTGATATGTAACATTCCATTGAATGTGTATGTAATTTATTTGAGTAGTCTGTGTTTTCGGGACATTTAGATAGTCCCCTGGTATTCTAGGTTCATTTCTGTTGCTGTGATAAAATATCATAACAAAAAGGCCTCTTAAAAGAGAAAGGGATTTATTTATCTTATAATCCATCCTTATAGCCAAAGTAGGAGCTTCAAACAGCTCATTGACAGTCACTAGCAGAGAGCAGTGAATGAACACGTACATGCTTCCTTGTCTGCTGTGCTTAGCCTGATTTCTCCACTCACACAGATCAGGGCCCCCTGCCTAGGGGGTGGTGCCGCCCACAGTGGGCTGGATCGGTTAGTTCAAGACACCCCCCCATAGACATGTGCACAGGCCAATCTCTCTTCTCAAGGGTTGATACATTCTGTCAAGTTAACAAAGCTAACCATCACACCGTGTACTTTCTAGTACACAGTTCTGTGGGTAGGAGTAGAATTGTTGAATTGCAGGATTCTTATTAACAAGGTTATGACAGTTATTGGCTATGCCGCATCCCTACCAGCCCTGGTATTTTATAACTTTCCACTTTAGCCATTTTAATAGGCATACAGCAGTAGTACCCCCTATTTGAATGTTCCTTATGATAATGTGGTAGAATGTTATTCATACTTTTTCATTAAGACAGGGTCTCGCTATGTAGCCCTGGCTGTCCTGAAACTCACTCTGTAGACCAGACTGGACTCAAACTCACAGAGATAGGCCTGCCTCTGCCTCCCGAGTGCTGGAATTAAAGTTGTATGCTGCTAGGCCTAATGTATTTTTTTTCATACTTTTAAAATCCATTTGAATATATTCTTTTGTGCAGGGCCTATTCATATCATTTTCCCATTTTCCATGAGAGAAAGATTATTTGTGTATGTGCCGATTTTTAGAACTCTGCACATATTATAGATACATGTCCTTCAGCAGAAATATTCTGAGTATATGTTTTCCTGCATTCATGTGTACCGCTGCATGCACTACCCGAGGAGGCCTGAAGAGGGCATCAGAACACTTAGAACTAGAGTTACAGCTAGTTGTGAGCCACCATGTGGGCGCTGGAAACTGAACCCAGGTCTTCTACAAGAACAGCAAGTGCTCTTAACTGCTGAGCTGTCCCTCCAGTCCCTTTAGTAGTATCTGAAGGACTAGAAGTTCTAATTTTAAAATCAGTTCAATTTATCCATCTTAAAAATCATTAGTTCTTTTATTGTCCTGAGATATTGAATCATTCAGAGACTCTTTATTCTGCCATCTTATTTCTCCAGCTCTTTACTCTCTGATTTCTTTTCTTTAAGATTTATATATTTATTGTATGTACAGTGTTCTGTCTGCGTGTACGCCTGCATGCCAGAAGAGGGCACCAGATCTCATTATAGATGGTTGTGAGTCGCAATGTGGTTGCTGGGAATTGAACTCAGGACCTCTGGAAATACAAACACAGCCAGTGCTCTTAACCTCTGAGCCATCTTTCCAGCTTCTCTCTGGTTTCTTTCTCCTGCTCTATTGCTCTGGCAGAGATTGCTAGCACTAAGTAAATACGTTGATAGTGGATGTCTTTGTCTTCTCTCCAGCCTCAGAGGGAGAGGTGTCAGTATTTCTGTGGATCTTCTCTTTGGGGCTAAAGAAGTTTCATACTGTTAATGGTTTGTGTTGTTTTCATTTTTCTGTGCATGGACATTGAATTTCCTTGCTGAGTTTTAACATTGGATTTCTTAACTGTTTAATGTCACATTGCTGAATGTGAATGTGTTATTTCCCCTCTGTCCTCTTCTCTGGTGCTTTGCTCTTTTCATTTGGGTGATCTTGGCTCTCCGTGTAGGAAGTCTAGTGGTCTAAATGGGGTGGTATGGAAATGGTGGCGGGGGAAGGTACTGAAGCTACCCTGGCCTGGCTGACCCATCCCACAGTGATGGAGCATCCCCTGACTCCAGCTCTGGTCTCAGCGCCAGAGCCAGCATCCTCCTCGGGCTCCTGTACCCGACTATCCTCTTCCTCCCTGCTGCTGAGTGTCTGCCTCATCCTGCCCGACCGCTGCCCAGTGCCTAGCCACAGTCCCAGTCCTTCCCTCACTCCAGGTCATACGTGTGGTTAAGCACAAAGAACTGATGGGCAGCTCAGCCACATGTACCCAGAATGGCACTCAGGACTCCAGGTCATCCCTTTCCTGAGAAAATAGTGACATCATCAACCGAGATGCCCAAACCAGACATTCGTCTTTGTCCTCGGTCCCACTCTTTCCTTTGCTGCCATGCATAAGCTGTTGAAGACTTAAAAATATGGGTTGGGTTATGGGCAAGTTGGCGCCTGCAGAATGTTCCCTGGGCCGCTGCTTTCTGTGGTGGTCTTGGCAACTGTCATACCAGGAGGGGAGTACGGGGTGAAGTGCTTTATCAAACCGCTCACCGCATGCTACCGCTGTGACCAGAACTCTTTTCTCCTTCCTGCCTCCCCGGCCTGTCTGTCCACGGGCCCTGTCTGCGACCACCCGCTCGCCTCTGCATGGCAGAAGTCCTCCAGCTCTGCGTCCTCCGAGGCCTCAGAAACCTGCCAGTCGGTTAGCGAGTGCAGCTCCCCCACCTCGGTCAGTGCCCTTGGCCCCAGTCCCATTGCCACCACCAGCTGCCCATCCCATGTCCTCCTGACCCGGAGCATTGCCACAGCAGGGCAGCCAGATTCCACGAGGGAGCAATATGTAACGGAGCTTTCTTTGTGAAGCAGCCCCTTGGGCGTTTGCTGTGGCCATACCTTTGAGTCTTGGAACAACCTGCCCTGCTCTGAGCTGGTGGGACAGCAGTCACCATTGCCCACTGGATTCGGGCCTTAGCCCTTATTGTAAACAATAGGCCCCTCGCAGATCAGTACCCCCTGAGCCTCAACCACAAAGAAGGGCCTTCTTTGGTCACAGGCAGTAAAGCCAAGGATCCTTCTGACTTGCTTGCCCTACCTTGCAGGACTGGACCAAGGCGGGTCCCCATGAACAGTCCTCGGCTACCACCCTGCAGCGGAGGAAAGATCGTGTGGAGCTCCTGCGCGACACTGAGCCAGGCCCTGTGGGGGGAAGCATTGTGGGCCCCAGTGGAGAGGAGGCACCACGACCCAGGATGTCTCCTGCCACCATAGCAGCCAAGGTAAGTAAGCTCCCCAGCCAGACCCACCTCTGCTCTCAAGTCGATGCCAGGATGCCCACATGCCCACATGCCCACAGGTGGTCTTCAGGGCCTACTCTCTCCAAAGTCCCTAAAGAGGGTTTGACGTGGAGTGTGAGGCTTTAGTCCACCATTTTCCCCACCCTCAGCATGGTGAGGAAGTGTCCCCTGCAGCCAGCGACCTGGCCATGGTGCTGACCCGTGGACTGAGCCTGGAACACCAGAAGAGCAGCCGGGACTCGCTGCAGTACTCCAGCGGATACAGCACACAGACCACCACGCCTTCGTGCTCCGAGGACACCATTCCCTCCCAGGGTAGGCCTAGAGGGGTCCCTCAGGCTGTGTGTGCTTGCTGGGCCTTCACAACCCCAGGACCCACCCAACCCAGGACAGCTGGGAGGAGGCCTTCCTTCCTTCTGTGTCTCCCTTGAGTAGATGTGGGGTTCAGGGAGCAGCTTGTCCTGGGCTCACCACACCCTGTGTCTCCAGGCTCAGACTACGACTGCTACTCTGTGAATGGGGATGCCGACAGCGAGGGCCCCCCTGAGTTCGACAAATCATCCACCATCCCTCGGAACAGCAACATTGCCCAGAACTACCGCCGCCTGATCCAGACCAAGCGCCCTGCCTCCACTGCTGGGCTGCCCACCGCAGGGCTGCCCACAGCCATGGGGCTACCTTCAGGTGCACCTCCTGGTGTGGCCACCATCCGCCGCACACCCTCCACCAAGCCCACTGTGCGCCGCGCCCTGTCCAGCGCTGGCCCCATCCCCATCCGCCCACCCATTGTCCCTGTGAAGACACCCACCGTGCCCGACTCCCCTGGTTATGTGGGGCCCACTCGGGCGGGCAGCGAGGAGTGTGTCTTCTACACAGACGAAGTGGCCTCGCCTCTGGCTCCAGACCTGGCCAAAGCCTCCCCGAAGAGGCTCAGCCTCCCCAACACAGCCTGGGGCAGCCCATCCCCGGAGGCGGCCAGCTACAGCGGGGCTGGGGTTGGGCTGGCCGCGGAGGACGATGAAGAGCAGCAGCTGGCTGCCAACAGGCACAGCCTGGTAGAGAAGCTCGGGGAGCTGGTGGCCGGCGCCCATGCCCTGGGTGAGGGCCAGTTCCCCTTCCCGACGGCTCTGTCAGCCACCGCCTCGGAGGAGACACCCACCCCACCCCCTGCTGCCACCAGTGACCCCCCAGCCGAAGACATGCTGGTGGCCATTCGGCGCGGGGTCCGACTCCGCAGGACCGTCACCAACGACAGGTCGGCGCCCCGCATCTTATGATGGTGCCACCCTCCCCTTCGCGTTTGGGCTGGCACAAGTAGGGGGCCTGATCTGCAAGCAACGGCCAGCCACTCTGAGCAGTGGCACAGCCAGAAGACAGAACAGCGCCAGGAATGAGGCACAGCCACTTTAAAGAAAGACGACCAGGCTGATCTCAGCATCTCACGGGAAGTGACTTCCTTTCCGCACCTCGCCAGGACAGAGCCTGTTTTATACCTTCCTCACCTACTCCCGCTCCTTCCTGCAGGCCCTACTTTGCCCCAAACCCAGAGCCCATAACCAAGGGCTGGGCCTGCCACATGGGCCCCACCTGGCCCGGGGTCCACAGTTTTCTTCCTCTGGTCCCACTGCCCCCCAGGTCCATATGCCCAGCTCTTTCCTTGAATGCTGGCTCCCTCCCCTCCCTGCCTGGGCCCTGTCCCCTTTCCTCTTGCCTTTACCCTGCCTCTCCCAGATTCCACTCTTTTTGGGGGCAGAATGGTCATGGGAGGGGCCAGGCACCCAATCAGCTGAGTATCAATTTGTGACTGGGATTAGGGAATAGTCAGGTTGGGAAGCCAGACAGGCCCACTCGTGTGGAAAGAGAGCCTAGAGGGAGGAAATGTAGGGGCCTTGTCTCGGGGGACCTTCCAGCTCCCCTCCCTGTTACTTGTAGCTAGTGGAGGTGAGGCAGGCCAGCAGGAGAACGAGGCCAGAGGCTCACATCAGGTGTGTTCAACATCCTGCTAAGAGGCTCACATCAGGTGTGTTAAACATCTTGCTCTCATCTGGACACATCGAGGCTTTAACTCGGGGGCAGCTTGGGGTTACAGCCTCGCCCATTGCTAGGGATGAGGGCTGGAGCATTAGAGGGTATGGGGGGTATTTTATGACTGTAATAAAATGGAGCTGACCCCAGACAGGAACTATGTGTGGGGCTAGCTAGTGATACAGGGTGTGTGTCTGAGTGCCTGAGACAGATGTGGGGGCCCCACGACGGGCTCGTGGCAGGAGAAGGGTGGAGTCAGCTCTTCCAGACCAGGGGAAGCTAGTCTCTCCAACATCTCGAGTGTTGGTAGAATAAGGCTGGAGAGGGTAGGTCAGGGTCTCGGGCCAGTCTGTTGTGGTCTGAGTGAGCTGCAGGCCCAGCTTGGAGCAAGTCTTAGAAGGTTGCTTTTGACTTTCTGTTGCCAGAGGCAACACCATCCCAGAAAGTCTTTGCCTGCAGGCCTGGCTGGGGCTGGCAGCAGCAGGGGCCAGAGAAAGAGTGGGGATTGCCTCCACCGTGCACCCCAAGTCTGAGTAAGTCAAAGCACGTATGTGTAGGGCGAGAGGGGAGGTTCAGGAGGTACGGGTAGAGCAGGCAGCAGACTCCCCCCACCCCACAGGGAGTCCGGAGAGCGTGCCGTGTGGTCAGGATGGAATGGAGTTGGGGCTGACCTGGGCCTAAGGTCCTGGGTGCTCCAGGACCCATGAGATTTCTAGAGAATGAGCTCCAGATCTGAGCCCTTGTCCACCAAACTCAGTTGTCACCAAGTATCAGGTCCAGAAAAGCAGATGGCCAGATGTGGAACCCTGGGGAGGCACCTTCCTCTAGGACTGTCAGAGGGCCGACGGAAAGGAGGCATGATGTGGGGTGGGCAGATGTGGCCCCTACACCGAGGGTGTGGCTGTGTCCAGGAGGATGGACTCACTGCCATCTGGGAGGGGGGGCTCTAAGCCCGATGGGAAGGACAGTCAGGGACTTTGCAGGAAGAGGATGGGGTGTACCCATCCCCACTCAGCCTTCCCCTTCCCTCCAGGGCTGTATATACTCCATCCCTCGTCCTACCCCATGTCCCCTTCTGCCCACGGCCACCTTCTCTTTAGTACCTGCCTCTCACATAGGCCCGCCCTCGGGATCCGAGCCAGCCGTCCTGCACCACAGACTCTGGCTTCTTCACTTACATTTTATTTTTCATTTTGTACAGCAAAATATTCTTTTCAGATGTGTCTTCTGACTGAAGTAACTTTTCTGGTGCTGTTAACGTGTTCCTTTTTTTTTAATTTATTTTGCCACCCCTCCTGGTTCCTACTCACTCCCACCCCCCACCTACCATCCTCTCATCCCATCAGAACCACTTTTTTTTTTAAATTTTCTTTCCGTTTTGGATAAATTCTCCTACCCACACCCTTTCCATCCTTTCCGTGATTAAGTAGTCACTGCTACAAGTAACAAATGCACTGTGAAGATTCCAGTATTAATAAAATGGTCCTGTAGTTAACACCCTGGCCCCCGCCTGTCTTCCCTGAGCCACTGTTGCTCACCTACTCTGCTTCCTACCCCTGCCTCCTGCCCTTCGACATCCCTGACCTGGGACTCCAAGCCGGGTGTCACTGATAGACGTGAATGAGAAGTGGGGAACTTGGGCAGGGACCTGAGTCAGTCTTTGAAGTGCTCCCGTGGGGACTGTGGGGGACCCAGAGGGAGGAAACACACATGGTCAGGGAGGTACCTCAACACTGCAGCAGACAGCACTCAGGCCCGCTGACCCCTCCAGAGCTAGAACAGGGCTGGAAGAGCTGAGAACTCATGGCCCTGGGTAAGGCTCCACCCACTGCAGCTCCAGACGCTCAATCCCAGCTGCAGGCAGAACCAAGCCCACTCCAGAACTCAGTCCCTCCGGGTTCACCTTCAAGGGTGCAAGCCAAACCAAGCGAGTGGTCGTTTAATAGAAAAGGAACCGGGAGAGCACTGCTGTGGCAAGATACGGCATTTGGTCAGTCCTCAGTCCAGCACCCCGCATTCAGCATGCTTGCAAAGCCCCAGTGAGTCCCAGAATTCTGTGGGGCAACTGCATTTGCCGATTGCAGAACCAGTCACAGGTAGGGGTGGCTGTGGGGGACAGCACCAGCCTTCCCCTCCACCCCTCTCCCCTGAGGCTCCAGGTGGCATCGCATAGGTATGAAAGGCAGGAAGCTGAGCTGGGCACGATGCCTTTCCCAGGAGGTCTTTCCTGCAGGTCTACCTACCTACCATCCCAGAAAGCCTCAGACCCGGGCCAGTGCCGGAAGACATCCAGTGGCCCGACCTGTGGTCAACACAGACGGCTCAGGGCAATGGACCATGACTTGAGCCTGGGGAACCGGGCAGGGAGGTGGGGGGATGCCGAGGCAAAGGGTACACGTGGGTAGCTGCACACTGCATCAAGGATCCTGGACTGTGGGGATGGAGACTCGGCAGCTCACAGTCCTGCCATTTCAGGATGGGACTTTGTTTACCTGTAAGACAGAAAGAAAAAAGCACTGTGGGACAGAACAGCCAAACCACACGTTCTCCATACTCTAGGCCCATCGCAGCTTCCAGAAACAACCCATCAAGAATAGGGAGCATTCCCAAGACAGTGTGGACTCCGCCCACAAACCTGGGCACAGATCCTTGTGGCCTACCGTTGCCCACCCCACCCATGGGGTCTCCTTACAGCAAGAGCAGTACAGTAGCTCCATAACCCGGAAGCAGTTGTCCAGCAAGGCTTTGGGCCGCACCAGCTTCAAGCTTAGGCCTGGGGTACTCAGAAGAGATAACACGGCTTCCACCTGAGGGCCGATCTCTACATCCTGGGAGGAAGGAAACCAGCAGGATGAGTAAAGAGAGGGGGACCCCACCACATGAGAACCGTGGAGGCTGTCTAGCCTGGAGACGGTCTCAACTCAATGAAATACAACTTCCAGGGACCAGAAGGCCATGAGGGTTCCTCACAGAGGCTTTTGCTTCTCTGTCATCAGAAAATAACGACAGAACACAGGCCAGCACAGGGAGGAAGCTGGGACCTCCTTGTTGCTCCAGCATGCATATTTGCCAGCTTCCAGTACAGAAAACTGTCCATCAGAAAGCAAAGCCCTCTGCTTAAGGAACAAGAGAAGAACCTCCTGAGGATCCCTGAGGCATGAGTCACACAGGCAGAGCTGAAGGTGTGAAAAGCTCCAAGCTCAGATAGCTTCTCCTCACAAAGCTTGTCAGAAGAGACAGCAAGGAGAGTGCTGTTGGCCCTGGAAGTCCAGGGCCACTGTAGAGCTATCATGGGAAAGGTAGGGCCTGAGTTTAAGGACAGCTTTCCCAAAGGTGGCTGTAGCCCAGACAAAACATTGGGCTAAACTCTGTGCCCCAGGCCTTCCAAAATAGCCTCAGTCCCACCTTTCAATACCTGTGAACGGGACCCTTTGGGAAATTGGGGCGATCTAATCTGTGTTCTCAAGTTTACGTCATTTTGTTTTTAGAGTGGATGCTAAATCTAATGGCTAATCAGTGTTTCCCCTCTCTGTGCTGGGAATAGAACCTAGGGCCCTATGCACACTAGACCAGCTCTTTGCATCCCCAGCCCTGGGATCTCTTTATAGAGAAAGGGCAGAAAGACAGAGGTACTGGACAATCACTCTACTATCAAACTGTACCCTGAACCCAGTGTATGACTTTCACTGGCTTTGCTTTGCGGGGGGGGAGTGTTTTTTCTTTTGTACATTGTTGTTTTGAGACAGGGTATTACTATGTAGTTCTGACTACCTGGAACTCACTATGTACACCAGGCTAGCCTCGAACTCACAGAGCTCCACCTGCCATTCCCGAGTGCTGGAATTAAACCTGCTCCCTTACACCTGGCCCTTGCTTTGGTTTTGAGACAAGGTCTGAATACGTGGTCTAGGCTGGCTCTAATCTTACAAAACTGCCACGCTCTCCCTGCCAAGTGTGGGAGTAGAGTCTGTTCAACTTTGTCCAATTCAACAGATAAAGTTAGAAAACTTTCTCTAAAAAAAAAAAAAAAAAGAAAGAAAACTTTCTCTAGGGGCAAGCAGCTAGAGAAATGGTGTATGACCCATGTTAGAAACTATACCAAAAAAAAAAGCAAGCACATAATAGGAAAAAAAGACAAATTGTAGGTTTTGGGGGTGGAAAGTAGAGGTGAGAAATGACTGCTTCCTGTATACAGTTTCCATGTGAGGTGACGGAAGAGTACCAGAAATGGATGGGGTGATAGATGCACAACCCTGTAAGTGTAATTAATGCCACCGAACCGTAAACTAAAAATAGTCAGAACAGCAGTCTTTACATTGCAAAGTGTGTTGCCTCTTAGCACAGCCTCCACGGTCTCCAACAAAGACTGGTTTTAGTTGCCTCTTCGTGAAATTACATTTTTTCTTATTTATGTGTATGAGTGTGCATCTGTGTGTGTGTGTGTGTGTGTGTGTGTGTGTGTGCCTATGGAAGACACTAGAAGGTGCTGGATTGCTTGGAGCCTGAGCTGTGAGTCAATAGACTTGGATGCTAGGATCCTCTCTGAGAGCAGCAAGTGCTTTTGACCACTGAGCCATCTCCCCAGGCCCAGTTTCTTATGGAAACAATGAAAGCTGAATAGAAAACAAAATAATGCAGAACCCAGAATCCAGACATCTTCTGGTGGATGAGGAGATAGAATGTCATCAAACCCACAGTTTATGAGCAGAACGACTTGCTCAAGGTTATACAACTGGGAACAGAGCTAGTGTCCGGGTCCTAAGACCCAGCATCTTACATCACACTACCGTGAGCAAAGAAGGCAAGTGAAATCCATCTTCAAAGCTGGGACACAGACTCTTAACAGGGTTAGGAAGGAAGGAGGATTAAAGGCTGCAGAGCTGGGCACAGCTCAGTGGTAGAGGGAGTGAGTACCTAGTACCCTGGTTCAACTTCCAGCAGCGGGAGGGAAAGGGGCCACCCAGCTACATCTGAATAATAAAACCATCTCTATGTTCAGTGCTTCCATACTGAGAGCTCAGGACCAGGTCAGGACTGGGGCCCTCACCCTCTCTCCCCAGCTTCACTCCCTGAGCCTCCTGGAGTCTGTTCTATGGGTAAAACAAAAGAAAGGTCTCTACCTCAAGCCAGAGTCGGTTAGCAAAGGGCACCCATATTGCCCATGAACATAAAAGGGCAGCTTCCTATAATCTTGGCAGGAGTTGGAAGAGCCATCCCGGAGTGGTTCTAGATGCTATGACAAAGTCACCTGTCCCTGAGCTCACAGTTGGTGTCAGATGGCCTGGGCCTGGACTAAGGAGGCCAGGCAGCTGGCTAAGCAGGGTGGCACAAGTGTGTCCCAGTAGACACACACCAAGGGCCCAAGGCAGATGGGACATGCGGCTGAGCCCGTCAATCCACAACTCAGGAGCTGGCTATCAAATGGTTTGGGGTTTGTTTTCAAGACACGATCTCACCATGTAACCCAGACTGGCCTCAAATTTAACTTCGTTCTTCAGCCTCCAGACTCCTGGGTTGAGGTCAGGCCACACCATCTGTTTTCCCTTCTATTTTTTTCTAAACTAAGTCATAGCCATTAGAGTTCACCCTTGATGTTCCATGGGTTTTGATAAAAACCTAATGTCATGGGTCGATCTGTGATTACCACATTACACAGAAGAGTTTCCAAACGGAAAATCCCGTCACTCGCCTCTTTTTCTTTCCCCCTTTCTGGAGGAGCCTCGTTTTTCAGATGCAGAAGCAATGTCAGGGGATTCTCCAGGTTGCCCCAGACCCAGGGCATGAGAGGCAAAGCCTGTTCTACATAGCAAATTCCAGGCCAGGCAGGGCTTCGCAGTGAGACTCTGTCTCTAAACAAACGAACAAATAAATGCTGTCTCACAGCTATGACGTGCCCCGTGCATCCATGAACTCACTCTGGTTTCCTGTACAAAGTCAAGCCAGCATTGTTGGTGAACAGTTCAGTGAGCAGCACTAATTGGCCTCGACAGGTTATAAAATAAAAATGATGAGCCTGGGCAGTGGTGGCACATGCCTTTAATCCCAGCACTCAGGAGGCAGAGGCAGACGGATCTCTGTGAGTTCAAGGCCAGCCTGGTCTACAAGAGCTAGTTCCAGGACAGACTCCAAAGCTACAGAGAAACTCTGTCTCAAAAACAAAAACAAAAACAAAAAAAAAAAAACAAACAAACAAACAAAAAAAACAAAAAAACAAAAGTCCTAAGGTCCTCCTGTCCCCCACCCCAGCTCGTTTGCTCTGATACATCATGGTAATCATGGCATCTCCTCCCTCCTTGGTCACTTTTCCTGCACGCCATTCTCGTGTCCCCCACATCCTCAGCACACGCCAGAACTTTCCCTCTGCAGACCCACATGCATGCCCACAGCTCACCATGAGGCTCCGCTGAACATTCTCCAGCAAGGTCTGAACCTCCTGCAGATAATCCCAGGATGGGTGGCCCTGAAGCAGCACGTCCAGCACAGACTCGGTGGCATTGAGACTCACCAGGACCCACAGGTACCGCAGCTCCCGCTCGCTCACACGGGCTTTCTGCTGCAGGGATGAAGAGATGGCGGAAATGCAAGCCAGGCCTTTGGGCCGCGACCCCACCCCAAGGACTTGTCCCTGCCTGGGAGCAGCCACAGTCACCCACTGTGGCCAGCAGACAAGCTTGGGCCTAGGTCAGCCACAAGCTGCCTGGAGTGGCCAGGGCAAGGCCCCTGGTCAGTAGGACAACCTGCCGAGGCCCCACATGCTTCTGAGGGCATCGCGGAAGGCAGAAACTCCCCATCCCAGGAGGGATCCTCACCAGCCTCGTGATGTTGGCGACTCTGAGTACCCCCTCATAAGGCACAGGGATCCTGTAGTTGATGGGGAAATAATGTTTCTGGGGAGGAACAAAGCGTGAGGTCAGAAGCAGAAACAGCTTAGACAAGACCCCCAGAGAGGGACCCAGCCTAACAGTGTGATTGATGGCAGACAGGTCCTCTAAGGAGAAGACAGCCTCCCCCCCTGCCCCCAAGACAAAGGGAAGATGAAGTCAGTTACACAGTTCTATAAGGGCTGAAGTTTCAGGCCCAGGGTATGGACCAAGGGTTTACAGCATAATGAGACCCTGTATCAAAAAAAAGCAAAACAAGGGCCAGGGATGGTAGTGTGCTTGCCCAGCATAGACAAAGCCTGGGTTTGCATAAGGCCGCATCACAGCATCACATCATTGGCACCATCTGTGATCCTGGCCCTCAGAAAGCAGAAGCAGGAGTGTTAGAAATTCAAGACCATGGTGTTGAAGGAGACCGCTCTTTTGTGTCCTGGCTGCCCAGTCCCAAATATATGTAGTAAGTTAGGTCTTAAGGAGGGAGGGAGGAAGGGAGAGAGAGAGAGAGAGAGAGAGAGAGAGAGAGAAGCAAATAAAAATCTAGCCATGTAGAAACACTACAACACCATGTAGGCATCTCCAGTCTCCAAAAGGAACCATTTTCTGACTTGAAGGTCTTTGTCCCAAGTGAGTCCCTGGAGGCCTTCTCTGAGTTATAGACTGAAAGCCACATGGAAGTAAGTTAAAGGTCAGTGAAGAAGAGGGAGCTGGTGGAAGGTGATCCACTTATACACTTGGTTATGTGCTAGACCAAGGTGGACAATGTCACTATAACATTGGGGCTGACATATCTGGGGTGGGAAGTGAGCACAGCTCCAGGTGAGCCTTGGGACTTGGGAACAGGGACCCGTTTGGCGCTCTTCCCGTTACCATGTACTGAAGCCGGTTCTTGTACTGCAGCTTGACCCGAAGGTAGCCCGTAAGGTCACACTCCTTATCTTGGGTCAGAGTCCACATCTCCAAATTCTCGTTCCCCAAAGTCATGCCAAGTAGGATCCCAAGACCTGTGGGCCACAGCCAAGGAGAACCTATGAGCACCAAGCACTGTGTGTGCACGCCCCCTGCTGTGCACAGCTGCATCAACTATCCTCCATTTTCAAGGGTGGCCAGTACTGATGGGAAACACTGGGGAGCAGAGCCCTGGAATAGCAAGCACATCCTACCCCTGGACAGCAGAGTCCTCAGGGAGACACCCGAAGTCTGGTCGCCAATCTCCCCTACTTCCTGTTTTGTGGGCACCCTCAGCCCCTTCCTTGGTGTGACAGGTTTCACAACTGTTGCTTGATTTTCCCTTCAGAGCTTTGGATACAAAGTCTAGTTCCAGATCTTAAAATGGCTTTTGGCGACCCAGAGACTTTCTTCTGTGAACTATAGGACCTTGGCATTCTTCTCTATTAGATGTACCAGAAGGTCTATAGCTCCTTCAGTCTGAAGGCTCTGGGATGCTAAGCAGACCACACACACCGGCTGTCCCAACAATGGCAAGTCTTTTGAAACAGTACCAGGAATTACCACTAGGTGTCACTGTAGCCTCAAAAACAACTCTCCAGATCTGTACACGTAAACAGGAAAAAAAAAATAAAGAGAACTTACAAAAAATATGAATAGGGGTCAAGTGAATGAGAGAAACATAGGAGAGCGACACCCAGAGGGCCAACCTCACTATTAAGAGAAATAAATTCAAATGAGAACAAGTGGATTCAGTCTGTAACCAGAGAAACAAATACACACAAAGCCAACCAGGGATTTCAAGGAAATGGAAAGGTTTTTATGAGATAATTTCATTTTAATAATCCTGATGCTGCCAAAAGAGCTCTCAGCCTGGAAATACACTTGGCACATTTAATAATAAAATGGAATTAAACTCTACAACCTTTGACCCAGTGACACTGACCCACTAAACTCGTAAACTAGAAAGAAAACAGGACAGATTTATGGACAAAGACTTATACAACATCGCTATTCCTTCTTAACATTTGTTTACTTGTCGGAGAGGCGACTCGCGGTGATGAAATACTTAAGATATGTTTAGCGACCCTCTTCAGGGAGCCCGCGCCAACAGTATTGGCAATGCATAGGACAGCTTTGGGTTTATTAATTGATTTCCTGTGTTTTCAAAAAAAAATAAATATGCCAAACTTCTGTGGGAGAGTATTACAGTCATCTTTACATTCCAGGACATTTTTTAATGTTCCCCAATCAGCATCTTTTTATTATTATTATTATTTTAAAACACAGTCTCTCACTATGCAGCCCTGGCTGGCCTAGAACTTTTTATGAAGACCAGACAGGCTTGAACTCACAGAGATCCACCAGCCTCTCCTTCTTGGGTGCTGGGATTAAAAGTATGTGTCACCATATCCAATTTACTATCTATCTATCTATTATTATTATTATTATTATTATTATTATTATTATTATTGTCAATAACCAATAATTATCTTTTGCCTTTTCTTTTCTTCCCTTTCCTTTTCGCCAAGACAGCCAGGCAGGCTGAGTCCCCTCCCCAGTCTGTCATCATTGTCATCACTAACCAGGTCTTCCCACTCCCTTTCCTGTCACCTTGAAGGTGTTTGTCTTTGTATCTCCACTGGCCTGGGCCATGCTCCCTCTTAGCTTCCCTCCCCTTCCTCCCAGCCCACCCTGCTTGTTCCCACTTGCTGGACCAAGCCCTAGGAGCACTGTTTACCATGATGCTTGGGTCTGCTCAGGCCCTGCACTCCATACGAGCCACAGCCCCTGCCCTCCCCACCTGCAGAACTCTGACAACCACTCTGTGTAACCGCCCTAGCTGTCCTGGAACTTGCTCTGTAGACCAGGCTGGCCTCGAACTCCCAGAGATCTGCCTGCCTCTGCCTCCCAAGTGCTGAGATTAAAGGCATGTGCCACCCCCACCAGGCTGACAACCACGTTCTTGCAAGGAGCCAAGTTTGCAAGAATCAGTCTTTGCCATTCACCTAACACAGTCTTGGGCTGAAGGAACAAATAAACACAACCAGTATTAGGCCGACAAGATGGCTCAGTGGGCAAAGGGGCTTGCCACCAAGCCTGACTACCTGAGTTCAATCCCAGGAACCACACGGTAGGAGAGAACTAACTCCTGTAAACTGTCCTTTGACTGCCACACAGGTGCCACGACACACAAACTTGTTTAATGGGTTGAAAAGCATTCCCCTCCCAAATTCTTATTCACCTCGAATCTCAGAATGACTTGATTTGGAAACAGGTTCTTTGTGGGTGTAATTAAAACAAAGGCTGTTGATGTGAGATCATCCTGGGCCTGGGGAAAGTCTAGATCTAATGACTGGCATTCTAGGAGGAAGATGGTGCAGAGGGAAAGGCCTTGCAGATGGGGGTGAGGTGCAAGCTTGCAATGCTGCCACCTGCCAAGGGACACAGGCAGTCACAAGAAATCTGGAAGAGGCAGGAGGACCCTCCCCTAGAGCCTTCAGAAGCTATGGTGGTCAGTGACCCCAGCTTCAGACCTCCAGTCCCCAGAACTAGGAGGAAATACCTTGATGGAGCTGAGTCACAATCATGGTGATACATTAAGGTAGCCTACATCCCCCAAGATCCTCAGCCCCCTGCAATGTGGGGCCCCTGCCCTGCCAACCTCTCCCCACAGTCAGTCCTTGCCAAGTCCTGAGAGATGCCATCTGAAGCTCCCCTCCTGCGTACGTTTGTTTCCAGCCTCACTTCCCCTCAGGTAGGACTAGAGAGATGGCTCAACAGATAAAGACACTTGCCATCAAGCCCGAGGGCCTGAGTTCAATTCCCAGGACCCACACTTCCTCTGGCTTACGTATGCATACCATGGTGTATACACACATACACACACACACACCTACACACACCCCAACACAATAAGTAAATAAATCTAATCACGTGGAACCGGAGAGGTAGCTCGGTGGTTCGGAGTGCTTCCTGCCCTTCTAGAGGACCCGAGTTCAGTTCCCAGCACCATGTCAGGTGGCGGTAACTCCAGCTCCAGGGAGATCTAATACCTCTGACCTCCAAGGGCCACTAGCACACATGTGTACACACCCACACATTGACACATAATTAAAAATACTGAAACTGAACCTTTAAGTGTGATCGCTTCAACTCAAGAACTGACCCTCAGATGCCTAATCCCTCAGTCCTCTGCCTGGTATTTAAGGCCTCGGGAGCCTGCACACGACCTGCCTGCCCCTTCCAGCTGAATCCCACTCAGCCCCACCACACACACCCGTCCCTGCTTGGAGAGCTATCACTGTGTCTACCACCTAACCTTTGTGTCCTCAAAAAGACCTTCACCCATGCTACCACCCATGTTTCATTAAGAGGTGGAAGCTTCCAGAACACTGGGTCTGTCTGGGAACTTCACCCATTCCGAATGTCCCCGTCCTTTGTAGTGTCCCTGCACCAGCCACAGACTGTGCCCAGCTCTTCTCTGGAGACTTGTGGTTTCAGCCCCTGCCCGCATTTATTTGGCATAAATAAATTCAAGTGGCGGTGGGGATGGGAGGTGCAAAGCAGGCTAGGTCCTTGTCACGACTCTCCAAAGCCTGCTGCGGCTGCCGTTGAGTCTGTGAGGGGCTCAGCCTAGCTTCCCACCCAGCAGCTATAAACATCCCACTTTCCTGTTTTTATAAACATCCCCTTTCTATTTCTATCCTTGTTTCAACTTATTCTTCTTTTTATCAGTAAACATCACTGTCTTTCTGCTTTTTAATTTTGACCTGCCGTGGGGGGAGGGGTAGAGGGGGCTGGTGGCTTCCTTCCCCAGGCCTCTCCTGCCCCACGTGTTGTGCCTTCCCTACCCCCAACTAGCCACACCCAGGAGGATGGAAATCCTCTCTCTACAACCTCTGTCCCCACCCAGCACCCCAGAGCCAATGAAACTACAGAGGTGAGAAGCTGCCACCCACCCCAGTGCCTGCCCCATCCTGCATCCGTTGTGCCCACCTCAGCTTGTACATCTGAGCCTGAGGTCAGAGGCAGGCGGACCAGAGGGTGGCCGAGGATCTCTCATCCCTCCCGGAGGCTGCCTGCAACCCCCTGGAAAGCATCCCAACTTCTTACCAACAAGAGCTGCCCTGGTTGCTATGGTTACCTTAGAGCCACCCACCAAGGCCTTCCAGGACAGGATCCCCCCAGGTATAACTCCCCTCCCCCCAGTACTCACAGTATAACCAGGCGAGTCCCCAGGGCATGATGGTGCACTGGGTGCCCCCTGAGAGCAGAGGCACTGTCCCCAGCAGTGTGTCCAGTGGCCTGAGCTAGGACCTACATGGCCTCGGGTCAGCAAGGGTGGCCACCAAGTCGGGAAGGGCTGGCCCAGGTTGAGAGGGGGCAGGTACTCCTGGGGTAGCTACCGCCCTATCTGCTTGGCAGGGCGGAGGACAGCCAGGGGGCGGTGGCTGCCAGTCCCATTGCAGCTCGGGAGCTGGTGTGAGACTGTGGCTTTGGGGTCTCGGAAGGAAGAGGAGGAAGAGAAGGGAGTCCCCAGCAGGCCTCTTGGAATCTGGAGCTGGGTGGCGCTTTCTCTGGTTTCTCCGACTGCCGCCGCTGCTCGGTGTGAAGTCTAGCTCTGGAAAAAGAAGGAGGAGAGAGACTGATTATGTAAGAGCGAGGCTGCCACTCAGCCACCAGCCAGCAAAGGAAGACCCACCACGCACGCTGTCCCCGCGGCCAGTACTAAGACACCCATCCTGGTCTTCACACGCAAGAAATAACTCCAGGCACCTCGGCAGCTGCCTGGGGCCAAGGAGTGAGCGAGTCTACAAGTCGGGGCTGGCAGCCCTGAGCCAAGACTACAAGAACAGTGGAGTTACAATCCCGGAGGCTGCCTGGAGGAGGTGAGGCTCCGGGTCAATTCCAAGTGACACATGCTTCAGGAAAGGCTGAGGAGTGGAAGATGTCTCACCCTGCGTTCACTGCCATCTAGATCTTTTCTGTCACCCAACTGTGTCCCCTGTCAGATAAAAACCGATGGGCCAGTTCCATTTGAACTCCGGATAAATGAACACTTTTTCTGGCGAAATATTTGATGTGTAATACTGTAGGTACCGAATGTTGCATGGAGCATACTTACGCCAAGAAATAAATAAACATTGTAGCCAGCTGTGGGAACACAACAGGGAGGTCACAGCACTCTAGCGGCTGGGGCAGGAGGATGAAGAGGCCAGACCGGGCTACATAGCAAGACTCTGTTCTCTAAAAAGCAAACAAAAGACTGGGTGCGGTGGCGCACATCTTTAATCCCAGCAGAGGCAGAGGTAGGTGGATCTCTGTGTTCAAAGCCAGCCTGGTCTACAGAGAGAATTCCAGGACAGCCAGGGTTATGGCACAAACAGAGAAACCCTGTTTTGTTTTGTTTTGTTTTGTTTTGTTGTGTTTTTAAAAGTATGCAAGAGGAATTTCAGCCTGGCCTGCTGGTGATTAACCCTGAAAGTCAACACCCCCATAGAGCCCAACGCACTCCCCCACTTTTCCCAGTCCCAGCACATTGCGGGCCCTGGGCAGAGACGGCATGGAAACTGCATTTCTCACAGGGCGCTATTCCATCCCTTTGGGATTTTCTCTCCCTGTATCGGCTTAGGTCAGGAGAAATGCCCACCACTGTAGGACACAGGGAAGGGGAATGGGGGCGAACAGGTGTGATGGGGGAGACCCTCTCCATCGTTCCATCTGTGACATACCTACAGAATGTACCAAATTGTACCAAATTGCTGGCCCGAGGGCTGGGGTGCAGCTCAGTGGTGAGAGCTTGCTGAGTATTTGGGAGGCCCTGAGGTCAAGTCCCAGCAAAGAAGCCAAGAAGCTAGGAAGTAGGAAGACCAAGACCCAGACTGGGCTGCCCAAGGAATATTTGGCTAAGGCTAGCCTGGGCAATATAACAAGTTTCAGGTAAGCAATGGGCTATATAATAAGACCCCTTCTGAAACAAAACAGCACAGCAGACATGCTCGCCCTCCTCCTCAGAGCCTCTGAAGCAGGCAGGGCCACATCCACAAAGTGCATTGCTCAGATCTACCCTGGGTTAAGACTCTGGACCTCAGCCCTCCCTTCTTCTGATACTCTCCCTACTCCTCCTCCTCCCCCCATCCCACCCCAGTGACCTTCCTATTACAGGGCCACCTACACTAGCTATGCCCCACCCCAGTCTCATATTAGCTCTCGAAGGCCTCACACGTGGTGGCTGTGCAGTCCAGGATGACTTTGAACTCCTGATCTGGTCCCTACCTCCTGAGAGCTGGACTTACAGGCATCACCACACTCCATTTATACAGGGATGAGCTCAAGCCCAGGGCTTCATGCATGCTAGGCAAGCCCTCTACTAACCGAGGTACATTCCCAGCCCCAGCTGTATCTTTTCATTGTTACTTGCATGTTATGGAAGTCTTATACACACACATATGTGTGTAGTTTTTTAATGTATAACTAAGAATTTTGACAAATTCATAGAGCTATGTAACCACCACAATAACCCTTTTTGTTTTTTGTTTTGTTTCCAAGATGGGGTTTCTCTGTGTAACAGCCCTAGTTGTCCTGGAGCTAGCTCTATAGACCAGGCTGACCTCAAACTCAGAGATCCGCCTGCCTCTGACTCCCAAGTGCTGGGATTAAAAGAGTGTACCACCAATGCCTGGCTATCTTTATTCCGTTTTTTTTTTTTTTGTTTTGTTTTTTTTGGTTTTTTTTTTTTTTGGTTTTTCGAGACAGGGTTTCTCTGTGGCTTTGGAGCCTGTCCTGGAACTAGCTCTTGTAGACCAGGCTGGTCTCGAACTCACAGAGATCTGCCTGCCTCTGCCTCCCGAGTGCTGGGATTAAAGGCGTGCGCCACCACCGTCCGGCTCGTTTTGTTTGTTTTTGAGACAAGGTTTTTCCGTGTAACAGTCCTGGCTGTCCTGGAACTCGATCTGTAGACCAGGCTGGCCTCAAACTCACAGAAATCCACCTGCTTCTGCCTCCCAAGTGTTGGGATTAAAGGCGTATGCCACCACCGCCCGGCAATAATCCATTTATAAAACACTTCCTTAGCCGGGCGGTGGTGGCGCACGCCTTTAATCCCAGCACTTGGGAGGCAGAGGCAGGCGGATTTCTGTGAGTTCGAGGCCAGCCTGGTCTACAAGAGCTAGTTCCAGGACAGGCTCTAAAAAAGCTGCAGAGAAACCCTGTCTCGAAAAAACAAAAAACAAAACAAAATAAAAAAAAAACAAAAAAACAAAACACTTCCTTCACCCAAATCCCCCGGCCTCTGTTGTTCTGTAGTGAGCGCCTCTTCCCACAACAGCACTAACACCTCCCATCTGTTTCCAGTCCAGCACTTCCCCCCCAGAATGTCACATAAATGCCGTCTTGAGGTATAGATTTTGTGTGTTGCTTCTTCCACTTGACATGATGAATCTGGGGTGTTGTCATGTTGATGTGGCGTGTTAATAGTTTCCTCTTGTTTAAACAAATCATAGTATGTCTACCTCCAATAAAGAAGCATTTGAATCGATCCAGTCTCTGATGATAATGAAAAGCACCAAAATCCTCAGTGGACAGGTTTTGGTGTGGATGGAAGCATCTTGAGTCCTGTGACTGAGTAATGTCACGCTGTCCTTTAGGCCATCAGGGATCTTCATGCCAGTCGCAGAGCGACCCTGGGCTGCCCACCACTCCTTATCTTGAACTCTCCCCTGCACAGGATTTGGCGGGGCGGGGGCATGTCCTGCAGTCTAGACTTCCGCACACAGGCACACACAACAAAGAGGTTCTTCACTGCCGCACACCGCGCCCCCGTGTCTGCATTTGGTGCGCTGGCACCCAGTTCGCGAGATTCAGACAAGGGGCAGGAGGTTAAAATACACAAACACAGACAGACAGAAAGACAGCGACATGGGTCATCCTTGAATTCCCCAAGAATGCCCCCTTTATTGTGTTCAGGGGCAGATTATATAGAGATAGCCACGCCCCAGCCAAACCCACCAGAAACCACTCTCCTGCAATCAGGAACTCCTGAAGGTCTCGTGCTCAGAGCAGCTGTAGGCACTCAGATCAGGGGATTACAAGAAATTCAGGATCTGGGGTCTCACTGCTCCCAACACTTCACCTTGTCCAAACTGAAGAAATTCTGTTGCACTCAGTGTGTGTGTGTATGTAGTGGACACACACGTGTATGCAGATGCATGACCATTTACATGCACAGAAGTCAGAGGGTTTCAGGTGTCCTGCTCAATCACGCTCCACCGTATTTCTTTGAGACAGGGTCTCTCACTGAACCTGAAGCTAGGCTGGCAGCAGGACACCCCGACTACACCCACCCCGTCTACCTCCTTCACAGCACTGGGGTTTTAGGTACATGCATAGCTAAGCCTGTTTGTTTATTTATTTATTTATGCTTGGGTACCAGGAATTAAAATTCATGTCCTCTTTCCTGCTGAACCACTTCCTCAGCCCCTGTTGCCACTTCTTCATTCAGAAAGGACAGCATTGAACCCCACCATGCATCTCAGTTTGTGTGTTCCCAATGGAGAAGCCCAGTGGGAAACGGAGGCAGGGCCAACCTCAGGTCACACATGTGTCAAGTCTGTAGCCCCAGTATGAGCCCCATTGGAACAGGAAAGCAGGAGAAAAACTCCAAGGAAGTTGCCAATAGAATGGTGTCTGACGACAGACTTTGGATCTGGAGTCTGGGCACAGGGGACATGAGACGACTGGCTGTGGAGGTTTAAATGAGATGCCCCCCATAGTCTCAGACATTTGGCTATCTGGTCCCAGTTGGTAGTGTTGTCTGGGGAGGTTAAGGAGTGGCTTTGTTGGAGGAAGGGTGTCACTGGAGGCCAGGTTTAAGAGTTTAAAGATTCACCATTTGGAGTTCAGGGCTCAAGATGTGAGCTTTCAGCTTGCTATTCCAGCCACCCCACCTGCCACCTCCACTCCACCATCATGGACTCTTAACTCTCTGGAATCATAAGTTCAAATAAATGCTTCCTTCTGTAAGTTGTCTTGGCCGTGGTGTTTATCGTAGCAACAGAAAGTGCGGCAGCAGAAGAAGGTCCTGTTTAGAGCCCTCAGCCTTGCCCTGCCTGGCAATGAGACCTGCCATCTTTCGGTCCTCAAGACTGACAGTGACTTCCTCAGATCCCGGGAGGGCAGAGCCTGCCTGGATTTCTGTCTCTACCTCTCTGTCCCAGTCTCAGGGTAAGGATGGAGGGATGGAGGTGGATGAAGGGTTTACGCCTTTCCCAGTCTGCCCCACCCCACCCATGGGGCCCATAGCATTATTGGGAAACTCGTGGAGGGAAAGGACAAATAAAAGGGGGGGGGAGCCGGGCGGTGGTGGCGCACGCCTTTAATCCCAGCACTCGGGAGGCAGAGGCAGGCGGATCTCTGTGAGTTCAAGACCAGCCTGGTCTACAAGAGCTAGCTCCAGGACAGGCTCTAAAGCTGCAGAGAAACCCTGTCTCGAAAAACAAAAAAAAAAAAAAAAAAAAACAAAAAAAAAACAAAAGGGGGGGGGGGTGGAGTGGTCAGCATAGTTCCACGATGAAGAGCAGCTTCAAAGTCACAGAAATATCAGTCTCACTAAGTCATGACTCCAGGGTTCTGGGGCAGGGGCAGGGTCAGAGAGAGGGCAGGTGTGGGGGGAGGGAAGGGATTGAATGAGCTAAATCCTCCACAGAGGGAAGCAAGGGCTTGATTGCATGATTTGGGAGGGATTAGACACAGCTGGGCGTATTTGGTTTTGTGGTACTGGAGTTTGAGCGTAGGGCTGATAGCATGCTAGAGGTAATTGAGGTAGTTCTTGCCTTTTCCAATGAGCTACACCCCAGCCCTTGAGAGCTGTTTTTTGCTTTTATTTTTACTTTGAGACAAGGTCTCATGGCGTGGTCCTGGAACTCATCTATAGAGAACAAGGAAACAGTCAGGACCTATGCACGAAGCCCTGAGAGTTCCCAGGAAGCCTCTAGCGGCTCTGCCACAATCACCACTCAATAGAGGCTGAAAGAGTTTGTGTTTCATGATCTGTAGGCAAGGATGAGGCCATCCAGGTTGATCATGAATGGGCCTGGTTGATGCATACGGAATTCGGCTACTCTTTCCTGGGCTTGGCTGATCCAAGCTAATCTCCATTGATCTTCCCTGGACTCAGGTGTGGTACACTGAGCTCTGCTGACCCTGCCTTTGGCTGAGTTCTCTGACCCAAACTGGGCTCAGCTGGCCCAGGTTGGACTCTGCTGGTTCAAGCTGGATTCAGTTGAGCCCATCTGAGTTTGGCTGGTGCAGTGTAGCCCAGGGTAGCCCCACTCATGCTGGTGAGTTTGCCGAGTGTTGACTGATCTAGATGGACTTCACTGGGATCACATCCATCAGGGATAGCCTAGGCTAATTCTCACAACAGAAGCCCAAGAAGGGAGGCAAGTGAGTCAAGCCCTCCCTAAAGTCCTACGCTCAGAACAATGACACCAACCACTTCCGTCACTCGGGACAGACAGACTCCACTTTCTGATGAAAGGAGCAGAGCTGCATTGTAAGGCCCTGGATGGGTGTGGGTAAACAATTGGGGCCATGTTTGCAAACCATCTATTACACCTACCTGGAACATTCTTCTCCCCCAAAGAGGCCAGACATGACGTAAAAGTATTAGGGGACAGAATATTGGGTCACCTGCCCAGCCTGGCCACTTTTCTTTAAACAGGACAAGCCCCAGAAGACTTCAGAGGCATTCCTTACAAGCCCACATCCTAGAGTTGAGACGGGAGACCTAGATGGGGAAGGAGCTGGTCCAAGGCCATATCCAGGCCTCCCAACTCATTTTCTTCCTGGGAATCAAGCCATGGTCCCTTAAGAATGTAGGAGGCTCAGGCAGTGAGCTCAGGGCTCAGGGTTGGATCAGAAGATGCTCTGAATGGGGAGGAGGTGGAAGGAAATGGGATTGAGCCTAAAAAATGATAAAGGGGACAGCTGGGTGTGGTGACACACTTGGGTGGTAACCTGTAGGAGGATCAAGAGTTCAAGGTCATCCTTGGCTACAAAGTGAATTTAAAGCTAGCTAACTGAAGAGTTAGAGTTTCATCACCCTCTTCTGACCTGAGGGCACTTGCACTCACATGGCAGACAAACACACACCGTACACATAAATAAAAATAAAACAATTAATTTTTTAAAAGAAGATACAGAATATTTCTTTCACTCCCGAAAGTTCCCTTGTGCCACCCCTTTGCAGCCAGTCCTCTTCCCAGCCTCCCACTGATCTGGCTTCTATCTTTAGAGTCAGACTCTTTCCAAAATTTTCTTTTCTTTTCTTTTCTTTTCTTTTCTTTTCTTTTCTTTTCTTTCTTTCTTTCTTTCTTTCTTTCTTTCTTTCTTTCTTTTTCTTTCCCTTTGGTTTTTCGAGACAGGGTTTCTCTATGGAGCTTTGGAGCTTTGGAGTTTGTCCTGGAACTCACTCTGTAAATGTATACCAGGCTGGCCTCGAACTCACAGAGATCTACCTGCATCTGTCTCCGGAATGCTGGGATTAAAGGCGTGCACCACCATTACCTGTCTCAGAATTTTCTATAGTGGAATCATATAATCCATTATCATCATTATCCTGCTCTCTTTCACTTGGCAAGCACTTGGAGGATTCACCATGCTGGTGAGGGTGGTGCTGGTGTGTTCCTTCCGTGTCTGAGCCGTCGCTATTGTGCTACAATCCACCCCTCCACTTGTCACTGATGGATGCTGGACTTGCTTCCAGGGTTTTGCAGCTCAAAGCTGCAATTCACAATGTACATAGATTATTATAGTCTGGACATGGTTTTAGTTTGTCCCCCAAGGGACAAACTTGAAAGCTTGGCTCTTTGTGCATCCGCAGCTCTCAATGCTGGGAGACAGTAAAGTCTCTAAGACGTGGAGCCTAACCAGGTATGGTAGCAGGCACCTGCAATCACAACACTCAGGGAGCTGAGGCAAAATTGCAGGAGTCTGAGGCCACCCTGGGCTACATAGAGAAGTGGAAACCAGCCTGGATTAGTCTCAAAGAGAAGGAGGAGTGAGGGTGGGAACCACCGCCTTGGAGAGGAACTTCTGTCATTCTCAAAAGATTCCAGTTCGCTTCTGGGAGAAAGGGTTGTCATTAAGGAGCAAGGCCAGCCCCTCCCCCTTTCTGGTAGCCTGTCCTGCCTCTTGATCCCTCCCTCCCTCAGAAAGGCTCTCACCAGAACTCTGCCATTGCTGATGCTGTACCCTCGAGCCTCAAAAGCTATGCACTAAATAAAGCAGTTTGTCTTTTTCTTCCTTTTTTTCTTTCCTCCCCACTCCCCTTTCCCCACTTCCTGTTTGTTTTTGGTCAGCTGGATTGTTTGTTTGTGTTAAACGGAGTCTTGCTAGCTAACCCAGGTTGGCCTCAGACTCATGATCCTCCCTCCTCAGCCTCCCTGATGCTAGGTTCCAGGCATGCAGCACTCCTCACGACGGTATGTTTCCTTTGTATGTTATCCAGCCTCGAGCACTTTCTATGCTGATGAAAACGGACTAGGACAAGGCCTTTCATGAGCATGTTTTTCTCTCTCCTGAGAGTAGCATAGAATCATATGATCAGCGGAGCCTGAACAATAAGAAACAGCCAAGCTATTTTCCAAAGGGGCGATATGTTATTCTCTTTGATGTTCAAGTTTTCTATCATTAAGCTAATGAGAACTCCTTCTAGTAGGTTCCTGCCCTGGTGGGTGAGTCCAGAAGCCATCAGAGTTTCCTTACTCGCTGCCATTACAAGGGCCTTCCAGGCTCTCCTGTACAATTCCCGCCGCAGACGCAGACTTGAAATCAGCTCTTTCCCCAAGGATCCTTTCTAATGATTAATGGTTTTTAGACCCCTCAACCTGGGCACTGGATACCGCTATTTTACTACAGGGCTATCAGTGTTATAGGTCTGATTCAGTAGGAAACATATGATCTTAAATGTTTTCTAAAAAGTCATTTGGGGCTGGGAATGTGGGTTGGTTGATAGAGTCCCCAACTACCATGCCAGAGGCCATGGGTTCGATCCCCAGCACTGCATAAACTGGTGCTTGCTTATAATCCCAGCACTTGGGAAGTGGAGGCAGGAGGATCAGGAGTTCAGGGTCATCCTGGGCTACAGAGTTTCAGGCCAGTCAAGGTTACATTAAACGGTGACTCAAAAAATAATTCACCTAGCGATGGAGAGATGGCCCCGTGGTTAAGAGCACTTGCTGTTCTTGCAGAGGGCCCAGGTTCAGTTCCCAGCACCTACACGGTGGCTCACAGCCATCCTCAACTCCAGGTCCAGGGGACCCGGAGCTCTACTCTAGCCTCTTTGGGCACTGGGCAAACAGGCAGTACATACACAGAAATAAATAAATACTCATACACAGAAAAAATAAATACTCATATGCATAGAAATAAATAAATACTCATATGCATAGAAATACATTTTTAAAAAGTTAAAGCTAGGCATGGGGTACAGATTCACAGAGGGCACGAGGTCACAAGGGGCAATCAGGAATGTCTCCTCAACGGAGGAAACATGTAGCCGTTTTCCACGAATGGTTGTATTAGCCCAATGGTCTATGCTACCTGTAGGGCCAGGCCACACCTGAATCCCCTTGAATCGCCCTGACTATTATGTTTGTTTATCTTAGACTTTTTCTTCCTAGACCTTATTCTGAGCATTGTTTCTGAGTCAACAAAACCCATTCTTATGGGAAATGTCACCATACTTTATAACAGCCTAGGTGCTGCCTGTAGGGCCGTGTGACTCCTGGGTCCCCAGACTCTTAGTTTATCTCAGTCATTCTCCCTAGACCCTTATCTTAAGCATTGTTTCTCAGTCAACATAGCCCATCTTAACAGAAGCGGTCACATGTACTTTGAAAAGAGTTTCAATGTAATCATGTTTAAACTTTGTTGTACATGCAGACTGAGTGAATTATCATCAGAAACTTTCTTCAAAATAGTGCTGTGCTTATATATACCTAAATAAGCTGCCTGGTGTCAGACCCTAAAAGTTGAATCCACACCAGCTATTGAGTAGTGCTGAATCAGATTTCCTTCTTGCCAGCCCTGGTGTTTGAGGCTGCCTTCCCCCGAAACACACACACATAGCAAGTGTGCCTGTACTCCTAATGCTAGGGAAGAGAAGACAGAAGGGACCTGAGGCTTGCTGGTCAGGTAGTCTAGCTAAACTAGGAGCTTCAGAGTCAGTGAGAGATCCTTTCTAAGATGGGGCACAATTGAGGACAGCACGTGGCTTTGACCTCTGGATCCCACAAGCATGTGCACATACACACACACACACACACACACACACACCACACATACACCACACACACACATACCACACACACACATACATACATACACCACATACACACACACACATACCACACACACACATACATACAAGTTTATTGCTCACAGCACTATAGGAAACTCTCTGAACTTCTTATGTTCTGAATGCTGCTTGATTCTTGGTGGGTTCCAATAGTGAGGCACTATCTCAAAAAACAAATCTAAACCAGGCGGTGGTGGCACACGCCTTTAATCCCAGCACTAAGGAGGCAGAGGCAGGCGGATCTCTGGGAGTTAGAGACCATCTTTGTTCTGCAGAGGAAGATCCAGGACAGCCAGAGCTACCCAGAGAAACCCTGTCTCAAAAAAACAAAACCAAAACAAACAAAACAAAAAGAAAAAAGAAAAGAAGACTCTAATCCATCATACATACTCCATGTTCTGCTGCCTAAAGAGCACAGTGCGGTTTCTCTGCCCTTCTGCAGTTTTAATTTACTACTACTCTGTGTGTGTGTGTGTACACATATGCATGCCAACAGTAGGAGTAGAGATTCAAAGGAAAGCTTTATGAGATCAGTTCTCCCCTTCCACCTTTAGATGGGTTCCAGGGATCAAGCTCAGTCTCTAAGATTGAACGGCAAGGACTTTAGCTACTAAGTCATCTTCTGGGCTCTGTTCTCCACTTCTCCCTGCCCAAGTCCAGAGCTAACTACAGTTCTGGCCTTTGCTGTGGCTTCCGATGGAAGCCTGCACTATCTGTGCTCTCGGCTGACATTCTGCTCAATCAGTAAGAGTTGCTGGGTGTCCCCTTCTAACTCGTCTTGTTTTCCCATGAGTTCTTTCCCATGAGGCAAGCCGAGGCAGCAGCAGATCATAGCTTTGCCAACATGTCTGATATGAATGAAATACTGTTCTTTCAACCTACATCTGGCCTTCCTCTGAAATCAGATAGGATTCAGGCCCATGAGGTTGGTTTCCAAGCAGCTGCTTCTCAAGCTTGATTGGGCTCTGACTTTATTTAGAAAATTCACAGATACTGAAGTGATTTTTTTTTTTAAGACAAAGTCTCACTGTGTAGCCCTTGCTGGCCTGGAACTCTCTCTTATGAATCAGACTGACGTTGAAATCACAGAGATCTGCCTGCCTTTGTCTCCCAAGTGTTGGATATCAGTGGTACATGCTACCATGCCCCACTTAATTTTTTTATTACATTCTTGTGCATGTGTGGGGGTGGGTGGGTGGATGGGGAGTGTGTGCACGCCACAGTACATGTGTGGAGGTCAAAAGACAACTTTTGGAAGTCAAATCTCTTCTTCCATTGATGGGTCCTGGGGTTGAACTGAGGTCTTCAGGCTTGGTGGCAAGCACCTTTACCTGCTTAGCCATTTCACCGGCCCCTGCAGTGATTCTCATCAGGAGAACCCCTGGATCTAGGATCCAAAAGGAGTTACAGAGGAGATAAAATACACTCGTTAGCCTATCAGTCCCCAATCCCCCTCTGGTTGGAGATATTGTTGGTGCCCACGACTGAAGGTATGGGTGTGACCGAAGCCAGTGGGCAGAAGTGAAGGATGTACTAATAGTCTAGAAACACAGGACAATTCTAGCCCCAGATGTCAGCATCACTAACACTGAGATACCAGCTACATCCTAGAAAGGGAAGGGTGAAAAATACCCAGAAAGGGAATTCAGTGCGTTTGTGTTGCTTGTTTTGGCTGGTGTTTTTTTTTTTAACTTTTTGTTTTATTTATTATGTGTGTGTCTCTTGCTGTGATGTGTGTTTAAGTGTGAACATGTGTAGGCATGTGGAGAAGTCAGGGGACAACTTTCAGAAGTTGGTTCTTTCTTTCTGCTGTGGATCCTGGGAATGGAAGTCAGGCGCCAGGCTTGCACAGAGAGCATGTTTACCGACTGAGCTGTCTTGACAGATGGCTTGAGGGTTTTTGAGACAGGATTTCACTATGTAGCCCAGACTGGCCTAGAACTTGTTATCCTCCTGCCTCAGCCTCCAAATGTTGGGATTACAGGTATGCACCATCCTACCCAGATAAATTCAATATTTTTTAACCACAAGATCCAGAAACCATAGACAACTCTCTAAACTTGTCATGGCACATAACCCATGTTTAGATATAATTGCCTAAGTAATCACATGATATTGAGCATCAAGGTGACACCAGACATGAGCACTAAATGAAATTACCAAAGGTCTGTCTCAGAGGGCCCCAGATCCCAGGGGAGGTCCTGGGAAGTCTGCACTGGATATGGCCCTTGCAGTCAGCACTCAGGAAGCACCTTCTGTTTGCCTGGGACCAGTGAGCTGCCATGCAGGAAGACACATGCAGGCAAATGGGAAGCAGAATGATAATCGAATCATGGGAAATTGTACACCAAGAAAATATAGGAAAGTGGGGACAGGGAAGCAGGAAAGTTTCCTCAGGGATGGCAAAGTCACCGGTTCTTAGAACCACCATCTCCACCGAGCTCTGCCTGTCTGGGATCACACCTTTAATCCCAGCACTCGGGAGGCAGAACCAGGGAGATCTCTGAGTTCAAGGCTAGCCTGGTCTACATCCAGAGTTCTAGGCAGACAGGGCTACACAGTGAGGCCTTTCCTTCAATACAAACAAACAACAACAGAAGAAGAGCCCACCACAAAAACAAAAAACACAGAACACCCCCCCCCCCCCCCCAAAAAAAAACCCCAAGGGACTAGAGCTATGGCTCAAGTGATAGAGTGCCCGCCATGCAAGCATGGCGACCTGAGTCTGCAGCCCAGCGCTCCTGTAAAAGCTGGGTGTGAAGGCATGCACCTGGATCCCAGTGCCGGGAAGGGAAGGTAGGAGGAGTCCAGAGAGCTCAGTAGCAAGTCCGTGAGCTCCTGCTTCAGTCAGAGCCTGTTCTCAAAACAATAAGATGAAAAGCAGTGGAGAAAGACACTCGACCTCAACCTCTGGCCTCAGGAGTAACACACAAGCACGTGTACCTGCACACATGCTCGAACACATACGTGCACACACATACGCATGCAGACATGCACACACATGCGGACAGTCACACACCCAGTGGAAAGGCAAGAAGAAGGATACCTGGCTGACCTGCAGCCTCTGTAGGCATGTGTACACATGTGCACGCGCACCCTCACCTACACATGCACATGCACATGTGAACACATACTAAAAGTAAAGTTGAGAAGAGTGTGCAAAACTATGCCTTTGATGCTCTATTTGCCTTATGGATGGTGTGCCCATGCTGGTTAATCTTGTCAGCTTCATGGGCTTTAGAATCACCATGGAAACAAACCTCTGGACTCTTCTAGATGAGGCTAGCTAGGTGAGAAGACTCACCCGATGTGTGGGTGGCACTGTCAGAGAAAGTGATTCGAGCAGCGGTATTCACCTCTCTCTGTGCCCTGACTGTGGATTCCACTTGACCAGCCACCTCACGCTCAGGCGGCTGTCACTACCCTGTCATGACGGACTGTATTCTCCAACCGTGAGTCAGAACAAGCCTTCCTTTCCGGAAGCCGCTTCTGTCCTGTGTTTTGTTACACCAACAAGTCAGGTGACTATTAATAACATTACAGTTCCCCACATAGGAAATAAGCCAAATATCTATCCCTAGAAGACTGGACATGCGGATGCTGGTGATGCGGTAGGATGCTGCACAACCATCAAAAGGAGCACATTTCTAATCCAAGCGACAGCATGCATGAGGCTCAGAAACATTATTTTCAGGAAAAGAAGCCCATATGCTTTGTAATTGCATTTATTAAAATGTAAGAATAGATTTTTGGTTTTTGTTTGTTTGTTTTTTGGGGGGACAGGGTTTCTCTGCTTAGCATTCCTGGCTGTCCTGAAACTTGCTCTGTAGACCAGGCTGGCCTCGAACTCACAGAGATCCTCCTGCCTCTGCCTCCCGAATGCTGAGATTAAAGACGTGTGCTACCACCGCCCGGCTCTGAATAAGTTTTTTAAAGTTTATCTATAGTCATAGATACCAACTGTAGTTACTACCCAGGATGGGCAGTGCTGGTTGGAGCTGGCTAGAAGGGGCCTGAGAGAACGTTGTGGAGAATTAGGAACATTCCATCTCTTGCCTGGAGTAGTGGTTACATAATTGCCAGGAAGCCATTGCTGGATAGGCAGTGACTCCTTCCTCCAAATTTACAGCCTCTAGGCCTCTCAGCATGCGCCCTTATGGCCTTTTTAGAGGTAATTAGCTAATTAGAGTTAGGTCAGACTGCAATGGGGTTGGCCCTAATCCAATATGCTGCTTTGTTTTATTGGGTGACAAGATTTTGAATAACCCAGGCTGACCTTGACTGTACTCGTAGCAGAGGATGACCTTGAACTCCTGATCCTCCTGCACCTACTTCCTAAGGGCTGGGAGTCTAAGCACTACCACCCTGCCCAGCTTTTATGCAGTGTGAGTGTTGGAACCCAGGGCTTCATGCTTGGTAGGCAAGTACTCTAAAACCTGAACTCCACACGCAACTCTCATGAGGAGAGGGAAGACCACAAGCCAATTGAGGTGCAGACTGCAGAGACACACACACAAGGGAACAGTACCAGGAGCTGCTGTAACCACGGGAAGCTGGGGCGGGAGCAGCGCCATGCCTCCCCACCCCACCCGGTCACCGCCTCCAGTCTGCAGAAAGAATAGGGCTCTATGGGCACATCACTGTGAATCTCTTGCCTCCAGACCCATGAGAGAGCACAGCTGGGTTGCTATAATAAGCTATTGAGTTCACGGTCCTATGTTACAGTACCACGCTAACAAACTGAATGTGTAAGTTCTACCGGCTTTATTTTAAGTAAGCTATACTTCTAAATTTAAAAATAAGCAACAGCTCATTGGAAACAGAGAGTCGGTGAAAGTCTAACCCTGGCTGGTGCTTCACCCTGGCTGGCAGAACAGCTGGAACAGAGTCCAGTATTGTTTGGAAAACTGAAGGTGGCCCTACTTGGGTGCTGCCCAGCCTGTCATGGCCCAATGCCTCTCCCTTCATGCGCACTGTGTAAAAATATCCCCTCCAGGCTGCAGAGTTCACTCAGTAACTAAGAACATCTGTTGCTCATTTGAGGACCCAGGTTGGATTCCCAGCACCCACAAGCTGGCTTGAAACCCTGACGCTCTTCTTCTGACCCTCATAGGCATAGCAGCCATATGTATAAAATAGTAAAACAAATAAATCTAAAATATATTTTTAAAACATTTCCTTAGCCAGTATGCACATGGCACCATTCAGACACAAGTGCCACACGGTCCATGGGGCTCCCACTTCATGGAGGCTGGGTTCAAAAGCAACCTGAACCCCTCACATGGAGCTGCTGTCCCCAGAACTAAGGACCACAGAGAGGCCTGCTTAGAAGGTGACAGGTTTCTATTTGCTCCTAGATTCATTTTCTGGAATGATCTTCGGCCCCATCCCTTTGCTTTCTGCAGCCCAGGCAGTCACAAAAGGAAACACCCAATTTATTATTTTTTATTTATGTTTTAAAGACTTATTTATTTTTGTTGTATTGTATGAGTGTTCTACCTGCATGAATGAATATATATATACTACCTGTGTTTCTGTTGCCTAAGGAGACTAGAAAGAGGCATTGGATCCCCTGGAACTAGAGTTACAGACAGTTGTGAATCACCATGCGAGTGCTGGGAACTGAACTCAGGACCTCTGGAAGAGCAACAAGCACTCTTAGATGTTGAGCCATCAAAAAAAAAAAGTCAGGCTGTAGTGGCACGTGCCTTTAATTCCAGCACTCAGGAGGCAGAGACAGGTGGATCTCTGTGAATTTGAGGCCAGCCTGGTCTCTGAGTGAGTTTCAAGACAGGCTCCAAAGCTACAGAGAAACCCTGTCTCAAAAAACAAACAAAAAATGTTGAGCCATCTCTCCAGCCTTAAATTTTAGTGTGTGTGTGTGTGTGTGTGTGTGTGTGTGCGTGTGTGTGTGTGCGTGTGTGTGAATGTATGGGTGTGGGCACCTGCAGAGACCAAAAGAGGGCGTCAGATCCCTGGAGCTGGAGTTAAAGGCAGTTGTGAGTTACCAAATGTGAGTGCTGGCAACTGAACTCTGGACCTCTGGAAGAGCACTAAGTGCTCTTAAACAGAGTCACCTCTCCTCCAGGCCTGAAAGCAAACTGCTTAGTGCTTTTCTTTGGCTTCACAGTGAAAGCCCAGACCCTGCGAGACGGCCCATCCCCTGTCTTGGCACACCCCGCACAGGTCTGCAGGAGGGTCAGGGCCAGGCAAAGTCAGACGACAATGAAGACCCTACTGGGTGTGCTGTCCCCTAAAAGTCTCCTCACGTTGCTGGCAGCCCTCCCTGGACTCGGGGAATTTTCCATGCGTGAACTCTAACTCACTGCATTCCACAGCAAAGCCCGAGGGAGGAACTTACAACCCTCTCATTCTGATGAGGAGCTGGAGGAGGAAGGGGAAACCAATGTGTCCCAGTCAGGGGCAGAGCAGTGATTTCAGCTCAACCAGCCCAGAAAACACTGGCCTCTTTGTTTTGCTCTTGGGACAGGGTCTTGGCATGTAGCCAAACTGCCTTCAAACTCTCGACCTACTGCTTCCGTCATGTGATGGGGGTACAGGCACATGCTATCATACCATGGTAATACACTGGTGTTTTTTCTTTGAAGAATTAAATTTTCAAACAATCCAGTGTATGTGTGTGTGTGTTTATGTGTGTGTCTGTGTGAGTACAGGTGACTGAAGATTGGAACTGGGATATCCTGGAGTAGCACTTACATTGTGGGTGCTGGGAACCTAACTCGGGTCCCTGCAGAAGCAGTTTGCATTCTTAACCTCTGGACCATCTCTCCAGCCCCTCACTGTTGTCTGTTGTCTTAACCTCTGGGATATCCAGCTGAGTTAAAGCCACATCCTGAGATGTGGCTGAGACCCCAAAGGATTTCCTCTGTTTATAATCCAGATCCCTTAACCACTTTTCCCACATTTCATTCTTCTTGAGACAATTATAGCAATGATTCCCAAACTGAGAAGAGACCAGAGACTCCAAGCCTGTTGGGACATCTTCCAAAACATAAACAGAACAGGGTACAGGATGGAGATTCTTGGGCTATGCTTTCTGGGTTTTAATTTGTTGTGGTTTGTTTCAGAGTGACAATGAAGAGAAAAACAAGAGACAGGGCTAGAAGTAACTGAGAGTCAAGCAGATGTTCCCAACTTGGTGGGCAATTCCTGTTCCTCCCGTCCATTTATTGCCCTGGGAAGGACTGGAACTTCCTAGGAGGAAATCAAACCAGAAGCCGCCTGCTTCAGGGCAAGAGGTGCAGCAAGCAGTTGCCAATTCCGCAGGTGTCTACACAACAGCCCACAGTGGTTTCTGTGGACTCCAGAGCCTCTCCAACTGGGTGATACAGGACACTGAAGGACAGAAAGGAATTTATCCCAGGAGAGCAAGGATGGTTCGAGATTAACCTATGGCGGAAGCAGAGACCTGGCTCCAAGAAGTTACCTGCTGACCTCCTGCATGCAAACCATGGCCTACATACACCCACATTCACACACACACACACACACACACACACACACACACACACACACACACCATCTGCAATAATAATTATTTCAGGAGTGTAAGGATGTTCGAGATTAAGAAACCTCATAATGCCGGGCGGTGGTGGTGCATGCCTTTAATCCCAGCACTCGGGAGGCAGAGGCAGGCGGATCTCTGTGAGTTCGAGACCAGCCTGGTCTACAAGAGCTAGCTCCAAGACAGGCTCTAAAGCTGCAGAGAAACCCTGTCTCGAAAAACAAACAAACAAAAAAAAGAAACCTCATAATGTAATGTAGTACCAGGCCCTTACTCAGTCTATTTGTAGTCTCTATACAGTGTGTGCATATATGCTATATAAACGCCAGCGAAACCACTTTAGGAGTCATTCCTTGGGTACTGCTCATCTATTTTTTGAGATAAGTTCCCTCACTAGCCTCTAATTTACCAAGTAGGCTAGGCTGGCTAACCAGTGAGCCCCAGGGACCTGCCTGTCTCAGTTCCTCAGCACTGGGTTGTAGTGAGAGCAGTGGGCAGGCCTGCCTTTCATCCTGCCCGGATCCCACATGGCTAGCTTTACACCTGAAATCACAACACACAAACTATATTCATTTAAACACTGCCTAGCCCATTAGTTTCAGCCTCTTACTCACATCTTGAATAACCCACATCAAATAATCTGTGTAACACCACAAAGTGGTGTCTTACCAGGAAAGATTCATCATGTCTGACCTGGTGGCTGGCTTCATGGCGACTGTCCCAGAGAGGAGAGGCAGGGCAATTGTCTGAGCCATCTACCTCACTTCCTTCTTCCTGTTCTGTCTACTCCACCCACCTAAGGGCTGGCCTATTAAAAGGGCCAAGGCAGTTTCTTTATTAACGAATGAAATCAACACAAACAGAAGACTCTCCCACATAACTGGGTTTACAAGTATGCAACACCATGCCCGGCTTTTAAAAACAACAACAATAGCAACAATGGGGTGTGGGGCTCAAACTCACATCCACGTGCCTGTAAGTCAAGCACTTAATCAGCTGAGCTCATCCTCCAGCCCTAAAAAGTAGAGTAAAACCAACTGTGGCGTAAAAAATGAGACTGACAATTTAGCGGTCAGGACTGTGGGATCCCATCTCTGTGTCTCCTGTACTGCCATGAGAAATACCAGAGGAAAACAACTCGGAGGGAAGTCTCGTGATTTCGGTTCATGGTTTCAGCTCACTAGTGTGGATTTGGGCCCAGGATGAGGCCAAGTATCGCGGTAATAGGAGAGTGTGGAGGAGGAGGCCCGCTCCAATGGACAGGGAGCCAAGAATGATGAGGGAACTGGTAGCCAGGCATAGTCTCCAAAGCCAGGAACCCTGGGACTTCTTTCCTGCAGCTACACACCACGCTCCCTCCTAAGGTTTCCTGAACCACCCCAAATAGTGCCACCTGCTGGAAGTCGAGCCTTCAGTACAGACTGTGGGGGACATTTCACAGTCAAACCACATCAAACAGGGACTACCTGGGCTGAAGGAGACAGCTTCCTGCAGGTCATATTCTAGTTCCATATGTGCTTAATAGTTACCATGGTGTGTTCACTGTGTGATAACTCATTGAAAATTACTCTCTTTTCATGTGTGTATGTTATAGTTGAATTTTTATTATAGCAAGTCCAATTAAAATACCATTACATGTGTAACTAAATACTATACTTTAACCCTTAGGTAAAAGAATAAATAGGCCAGACTAGCCTGAAAGAACTCAAGAAAATATCTAGTAAAATATATATCTTAGCCAGGTGTTGGTGTGGCACATCTTTAATCCCAGCACTCGGGAGGCAGAGGCAGTCAGATCTCTGTGAGTTTGAGGCCAGCCTGGTCTATAGAGTGAGTTCTAGGACAGGCTCTAAAGCTATAGAGAAACCCTGTCTTGAAACTCTATCCCCCCATATATCTGTATCTGTATCTATATATCTTTAGTATTATAAACCTTAGTAGGTAAAAAAGTAGGAACATGCTGGATGTGTGGCACACGTCTTTATTTTTTTATTTATTTATTTATTTTTTTTGGTTTTTCGAGACAGTGGCACACGTCTTTAATCCCAGCACTCAGGAAGCTGAGGCAGGTGATCACGGTGAATTTGAAGCCAATCTTGCCTACACAATGAGGTCCAGAGTGAGTCTCTGTCTCAAGAAAAAGGGGGGGGGGGGGCTGGAGAGATGGCTAAGTGGCTGCTCTTCCACATGGATTCAATTCCCAGCACCCACATGGTGTTGACAACCCTCTATAACTGTAGTTCTAGGGCATATGACACCCTCTTCTGGCCTCCTCAGGGGCAGACACACACACACACACACACACACACACACACACACACGGTATGCAGACAGACATGCATACACACATGCAATAAAATAGAAACAATCACACAAACAAAAATCATGACTGCAAATGAACAGAGATTCCAGGGGAAAGGGCAGCAATTTCTGAGGCAGACCCAGATTTCTATGAGGAGAAGGGCTTATAAAAATCGCTTATTAAGGCCGGGCGGTGGTGGCGCACGCCTTTAATCCCAGCACTCGGGAGGCAGAGGCAGGCGGATCTCTGTGAGTTCGAGGCCAGCCTGGTCTACAAGAGCTAGTTCCAGGACAGGCTCTAAAAAAAAAAGCTGCAGAGAAACCCTGTCTCGAAAAACCAAAAAAAAAAAAAAAATCGCTTATTAAACAGCTTCTCCATTTAGAAACAGAAAGAGAACCACCTGGAAAGAAACACAGGCATCTCTTCCTCCTGCCACATGCCAGGATGAATTCCAAACAGATGAAATTTTGAATGTAAAATAACAGAAGAAAACCCAAGACACAATTCCATCATCTGAAGGTGAGGAAGGCTTTTGTATCTAAGATTAAGCATTTTTTTAAAAAAAATATTTATTTATTTATTATGTATACAATGTTCTGTCTACATGTATGCCTGCAGGCCAGAAGAGGGCACCAGACCTCATTACAGATGGTTGTGAGCCACCATGTGGTTGCTGGGAATTGAACTCAGGACCTTTGGAAGAACAGGCAATGCTCTTAACCACTGAGCCATCTCTCCAGCCCAAGATTAAGCATTTTAAAGTCATCAGAGAAGAGTTATTTGACTACCTAAAAATACAAATGTGTGCAGGGTCTGGATAGACCGACAAGATGGCTCAGCAAATAAAGGGGCTTGCTGCCAAGCCTGGCAACTTCGGTTCGATCCTCAGAACCCACAGGGTGGAAGGAGAGACCTCTGACTTCCACATGCCCACAGTGGCAAGCACACACCAACTATCAAAGACCAATGAAAAATAAAGAGCTGGGCAGTGGCAGTGCACACGTTTAATCCCAGCAATCGGGAGGCAGAGGCAGGCAGATCTGAGTTCGAAGCTAGCCTGGTCTACAGAGCAAGTTCCAGGACAGGCTCCAAAGCCACAGAGAAACTGTCTCGAAAAACCAAAAAAAAAAAAAAAAAAAAAAAAAAAAAAAAAAAAAAAAAAAAAAAAAAAAAAAAAGAAGAAAGAAAGAAATATAGGTTTTAAAATAGTTGTGTATGCAAGAGTGTGAGGGGAAAATAAATAAAAAATCAGTATGGAGACAGAAGTTGCTGGCAGTACTCATTGTTCCTATCCAGCTTTCTGCCCTTTGAATATACCTAATAAATTTTTCTTTCAAAGAAAAATAAGCCGGTCAATGGTGGCATATACCTGTCATCCCAGTACTTAGGAGGCAGAGGCAGGAGGATCTCTGTGAATTGGAGACCAGCCAATTCTACAGAGTGAGTTCCAGGACAACCAGAGCTATACAAAGAAACCCTGTCTCATAAAAGGAGGGGGGGCAACAGAAACACTACATTGGATCTAACTGTACCCAAAATGAAAAACTAATCCCTGAGATGTAAACAGCTTCTAGCAATAAAGGAGAAAAGCCACTACTTCTAATTTTGAAATAAGTAAAAGACTTGAGTAAGACAGCATACTTCATGCTCTGTGTTAGGTCCCCAGCATGGCATAAATTGGACAAATTGGGGCACACCTATGAGCCCAACAATTGTACAATGGAGTAAGGGGAATAATTCACACTAGTAAAAAACTAGCTAGCAGGTAAGGATTAGAAGTTCAAGGTCATTGTTGGCTACATGATACACACAGTGACTTTGAAGCTGGGTACATGGTGTAGGACAATGGTCTGTATTCTGTCAATTATATTTTAAATAAACGCTGGCCAGTAGCCAGGCAGGAAGTGTTGGCAGGACAACCAGACAGGAATTAGAGGTGGGTCAATGCGAACAAGAGAATTCTGGGAAGAGGAAAGCTTATTCAGCAGTTGTGACCCCACCACAGAAAAAGCAAGATGTGACTGTCTCACTAACATAGACAAGAATAATGGGCTATATAAGTTATAAGAGTTAATAAGAAGCCTGAGCTAATGGGCCAATTATATAGTTTATAGTTAATGTAGACCTCTGTGTGATTTCTTTGGGACTTAACGATTGTGGGAACTGGGCAGGACAGAAAACTCTGTCAACAGGTACATAAGAATCTGTCTGGAGAGGGAGAGAGAGAAAGAGCTGGGGGTGTCTTTAGATTTCCACCTGAGATTCCAGACATTCCCTCCTTCCCCTTCCCCATCTGTTTGTGACTGTTCCAGTCGTAGTCTCTTGGAGATGCTAGTACATACTGGGTGGAAGCTTAACAGAGGGGAGATGCTATCTATGTAACCATGGAGGAAATGTCATCCATGCCAGAGTCAGACTTTTTGGTGATACGGCTGTTTGGGGGTCATCCATGTGCCCGTGAGCCCCTAATTTCTCATCCATGTGCCTGTAAATAAACCCAATAAACCCACTGTCTCAACAAGCCAGGCTTGGATGGGTCATCACTTTGGGCAATCTTTGGGGCCCCATCTGAACTGAGTATGACTCCGCTCATGCCACCTCAGAAGCTAACACAACAGTCAAGAAAAAGCCAGTCAGGCGGTGATGGCGCACACCTTTAATCCCTTTACTTAGGCAGCAGAGGCAGGCAGATGTCTGTGAGTTCGAGGCCAACCTGGTCTACAAAGTGAGTTCCAGGACAGTCAGGGCTACACAAAGAAACCCTGTCTCGAAAACAAAACAAAAAAAAACAAAAACAAAAAGGAAGTCAGAAATGGTATTGAAACGCACCAATTAAGGTCCTTTCCTAACACATTCAATTGACAGCCTTACCGAGTCATTGTTGTTTGTATATCAGATCGGTACAGAGCCAACAACTTGACAACGGAGCCCATTGATGTGGCAAAATGGTAATTTCTCTCCCAGAGCTGATACAGGTGAAGTTTGGTGCTTACTTTGTGGAAGAAAAGTTGGCAGCATCTCTCAGAATTGCTAAAGCAGATACCTAGTAATCAATCCCAGGTCTGGGAAGCCACCCTGCATGTGGAATCCACACCTGCAGAAAGGCCACACGGGTAAGGTTCTTCATGCTTTCTGATAACAGAGGGAAAACAACCCACATGTTCACCACGCAGGAGCACAGTGCATTATCTTCACTAAAATGAAGCCCACGTCAGTGTGGATTCTTGCTGCCAAGTCTGTTCAGCGGAGCAAAGCACTTTATAATGTGTACATATATGTTCGCTGTATGTACTTAAAAAAATGGTCTGTGTTAGGATGATTCATGCTCATGAGTTAAAAACCAGCAGCTCTGAATTTTCTCACAGCCAGCAACGCATCTTTAAAAGAAGACAATCTAGGCCAATGAGATGGCTCAGTCAGTAAAAGCACTCACTGCTACCAGGCCCCATGACCCAAGTTCTCTCTCCAATACCCATGTGGTGGAAAGAGAGAACGTGACTCCTGCTTTCATCCACGCACTGTGGTACATGCACATGCACACGTGTACACACACACACAAGCTTAAAACTTAAAAAAGAAATCCAATGAAACGGGGTGGGAGAGATGGCCCAGTGGTTAAGAGAGCTGGCTGCCCTTTGCAGAGGACCCCAGTTTACTTCCCGGTTCCCACATTGGGCAACTCACAAGCACTTGTAATGTCAGTACCATACAATCTGATGCCCTCTTCTTGCCTCTATGGGTGCTTGCGTTCATATGCATATACCCACATGCAGACGTACACATGTTCACCAAATTAAAATTAAATAAATAAGGTATTAAAATAAAAATAAAACTTGATCTTAACTCAAGTAACTCTACAGTTTTCTAAGATTTCATTTTTGCTTTTTAAATTCACGCTTGCTAGTTACGGTTATGTGCATGTATGTGGCGGGTGTCTGGGTGCAGGGGCCTGCAGAGGCCAGAGACCTTGGATTCCTCTGGAGCTGGACTTCCAGGTGGTTGTGATCCACCTGATGTGGGTGCTCGGAACCCAGCACAGGTCCTCGGGAAGAGCAGTAAGTGCCCTTCACCCCTGAGCCATCTCTCCAGCTCCTAAGTCTACAATTTGAGGGACTTTTTGCCAGGAAATAATTCTGTCATTTAGAAGACTTTCTGTCCGAGTCATAAAGCAGTCTGGAAAATGTATGAACTGCAAGTCCAGAGGTCCTGGGGAGCAAGCCTTCGGGGACCAAGAGAGGACAGGGTTCCTCGGTTATCACATGGGCCAGCTAATAATCTAAAACCAGCTACCTGGCAAGGGCAGGACTGAGTGGTTATGGGACGTTTGTGGTAAAAGACCTTCCCACCATTGTTCTTTGTTGTCTGGTTTAAACCACACAAATTTGTTACCCAACCAAAATATTAAATAGGGAAAGAGATAAGTTCTGAGATCCTAAGCCTTCGTTGGGATCCACAATACCTATCTGGTTCCTGCTCTCATTTGTCATTAGAGTAATCTGTCATCAGATAACACTAAACACTCCCTAGCAGTTTTAAGACCTGTAATAACTCACTGACGCCCACTACACACATCTTACATGGCTATTATTCCTGGGAGACAGGCAAGATGGGAAGAGCCAGACAGCTCAGCCTCTGATAAACCTCTGCTTCCTCTGGGGCAGAGCAACACTGTAGACCAGTTGGGAAGCGTAGGTGCAGGGGCCCATGGGAAAGGGAGACCAGACTTGCCCTGCCCTTGCTGCATATCTGTGACTCCAGCTCCAAGGAGGAGAGCTGAGACCTGAGGACTGCTGGGTCCTGATGGCTTCCAGCCTGTCAGACAAAACTCAAGCCCCAGGTTCAGTGAGGGACCCTGCTTCAAGGGGCAGGTGGGGAATGACAGACACTTGGCACTCTCTCCTAGGTCTATGGATAAGGGGAGCTTCACACACTAGTGTGCGTACAAACAGGGATGCGTGCACACGAGTAAACAAGGGCTAGTAAAATGGCTCAGTGGGTAAAGGCACCTACTGCCTAGTGTGATGGCTTGTGTTTAATCCTTGGAACCCACATGATAAAAGGAGAGGGCCAACTCCTGCAGGTTAACCTCCACAAACGTGCCATGCAAAAAACAAAATCCTCACTGGGCATTGGTGGCACATGCCTTTAACCCTCCCCCACACCCATCCCCCCCCCCCCACACACACACCCTAGCCGCACTCAAGAGGCAGAAGCAGGCGGAGCTCTGTGGGTTTGGGACTAGGCTGGTTTACAGAGCGGGTTCCAGGACAGCAATACTTCAGCGTGCTCAGGGGCCCCCTGAGATATGGACCAGGTGATGTGTGACTGTAATTCCAGCTACTTAGGAGACGGAGGCAGGAAGATCACAGGCTCAAGGTCAGCCTTGGCAACCTAGGGGGACTGTCTGAAAATAATTTTGGTAAGAGAGCTGGGAGCTCAGCTGGTAGAGTGTTTGCCCAGTATATATGAAGTTTTGGGTTTGAAATCATGCCGTGTAAACTGGGCATGGAGGTGCCTGCCTGTAATTCCCAGCATTTGAGAGGTAGCAGCAGGAGGATCAGAAGATCAAGAATATCCTCAGCTACAGAACAAGTACCAGGCCAACCTGGGCTACATGAAATCCACTATCAAAGAAAAGGAGGGTAGGGGCTAGGGCTCTACTTCAACGGAAGAGCACTCCCCTAGCGTTTGCAATGCCCTGGGTTCCATCCAGGGCACTGTAAATAGAAGAAAGAACCCTTCCAGTCTACCCCCCATCACTCCTCTCAAAGGGCAAGGCCTCCCATGGGGAGTCAACAAAACCTGGCACATTAAGTTGACCAAGTCTCCCTCTCCTCATCCATCAAGGTTGAGCAAGGCATCCCACCATACAGAATGAGCTCCAAAAAGCTAGTTCATGCTCCAGGGATAGATGTGGGGGTGGGGTGAAGAGGCAGGAGGGAAAACTGTAGTTAGAATGTAAAATGAATAAGAAATAATTTTTTTTAAAGAAAGAAGACTACCTAAAGGTCCTGTTGTCTAAAAATCTATGCAGGAACTCCCAGAGCTATCAATTATTTACTTTTCAAAGTTAAAAAATAGGAATGTCTTTCTGCTCTTCAAAAAAAAAGAAAAAAGAAAAAAGAACACCCTGAGAGGCCATGTGAAAGTGGGCCCTAGGTTCTGCCCTCAGGGATGCACGTTAGGGCATCTTAGGCCCATGGACTTGAGAGTCCAGCAAGTCTCTACTGTACTGTTGCAGGTACTGCTGATGTGCCATCCTGCACCCTCAGAGCTGTGGATCCAGGACACTGAACTCGATTGTTTTACAGGTGTGGAAAGTGGGCTTCTGGGGGGGGTGTGGGGGGAGCAGGGTACTTGGCCAAGGCCACTTAGACAGTGACAGCAAGCTATGCAGAGTGGCTGCCATCTCTAGGGCACAGGTCCTGCCTCCAGCCCTGATATAAATTTGTCTGAGCCAGTTCATGAAACCAAATCTCTAGCACAGTGGTTCTCAACTTTCCTCATACAGTTCCGCCCATGTTGGTGACCCCCACCCACTTAATTATTCCGTTCTACCTCATAACTATAATTTTGCTACTGTTATGAATCAAAGTGCAAATATCTGATATGCAGGATATCTGATATGTGTCCTCTGTGAAAGGGTTGTTCAACCCCAAAGGGTCATGATCCATGGGTTGAGAACCGTGGCCACGAACAATAGCCAGGAGAGTCACAACATCCAGTGCAGCGGGGAGCTTTTCCCAACTACCAGGCCGCACTTTGGCTTGTTTCTTGGTGGGCTTTGAGATGGGGTCTCACTCTGTTCCACGACTGACCGTGAACCCCTATACTCAGGTGATCCTCCTGCTTCAGACTCCTAAGGAGCCGAACTACAGGTGTTCACTTTTTTTTTTTTGCTTTATGAGATATAATTACACTTCCCCCTCTCCTTTTCTCCCTTCAACCCTCCCATAAGCCCCTCTGTGCTCTCCTTCAAACTCATGGTCTCTTTTTTCATTGATTGCTATTGCATGTGTATATAACCTACTCAGCCCATATGATGCTACCTGTGCGTACGTTTTCAGGACTGACCACTTTGGCACTGGATAGCCAGCTGGGGTGCTCATCCCTGGGGAGGACCAATCTCCCATTCTCAGCCCTCCTCGGTTGCCTAGAGTTCTTTGTGTAGGGCTGAGGCCTCCAGGGCTTTCCCCCATCTACTTTGGCATGTCCATTGGTGAGTTGTTCATTTCTTATAAATGTATTTTGGACAAAATGAATTCTGTAGCTGTCACCTTCTTGAACAAAGGTGCACACCTCTGACAGACCCAGCTGTGAGCCTCTCAGGGAGACAGCAAGTATGTGCCTGAGTATGGGTGGTAGAGCCAGAGGGGAGCTGAGGCAGGAAAGCCCTCCTTGGGAGCTGGATTGGCAGGGAGAGGGGATTTGGTGGGTGCCAACTCTTCCTTCCGGGTCCAAATGTCTTCCCTCATGATTGGCCTCTAGACCCACAAAAGCGTAGGTCAATGAAATGGCTCCTCCTACCAAACCTGATAGCCTGAGTTCAATCCCTGGGACCCAGACGGTGGAAAGAGAGAACAGACTCGCACAAGTTGTCCTCTGACCTCCACATATCACATGGTACACGTGTGCACACACGCAAACCAAAACAAAATGTAATTTAAAAATTGCGAAGGTGGCCGGGCAGTGGTGGCGCAGGCCTTTAATCCCAGCACTCAGGAGGCAGAGGCAGGAGGACCTCTATGAGTTCGAGGCCAGCCTGGTCTACAAGAGCTAGTTCCAGGACATGCTCCAAAGCTACACAGAGAAACCCTGTCTCAAAAAACAAAAATTGCAAAAGTGAGAAGGAGGGGAAGCTGCAAAGCATCTTTTCATTTCTTGAAGTTTCTTGGAATCTACACTTAGAATCAACACTAGCTCTCCCCACAGCCTTGGAGCAGCCATGGCCTGGCCTTCCTACCTCCTCTCCCAGTATCATCCACTGTTTCCACTGTTAAAATCTTCCTTTTCCCTCCCTCGGTCTAGAATGTTCTGTGTGGAATGCTTCCCAGCAGGCTCAGTCATGCCCATTCAAGCCTCCTCTTCTATAGAAGCGTCCTCTGGTCATCCCACATGAGCCCCAAAGCTACTTACACTGTGGCACCTTCAGTGATGGCCACACTGACATCTCAAGTCTGTTCGGGGTAGGTTGCCCTTCTCCTGGTGAGTACTGCCCATGGGGAACAGAGCCATGTGTTCCTCCTAGAGGGTGCTTCCAGAAGAGACTCTGAACTCTGAGAAGTGACATCTGAGTGAGAAGATTGGACATCAAGGCTAATGCGGAAGCTGAGTCAGGCCACCAAACAGCAGTTAGAGGACCCCCTCAGAAGCTAGAAAAAAAAATGGCACAGGCCCTGGGTAGCAAGGCTGCCTCCCACAAGCCTCAGTGTGATGAAATCCCTTCTGGTCCACTTCACCCTTTAACGTGGTGGTGTCCATAGGGAGGATGCTCATTTTGGGGAGACAGTTGCCCACTCACATTGCCTAGGGGTTCCTGGGTTCCAGTCAAAGCTCCTTAAGCCTCTTTCCCCCAATGCTGAGTCCCTGAGAGAGCCCCAGGACTTGTGCCAGTCTCAAGGGGAACACCACCTTGGAGTCACCGGGCTGTTTCCCTACGACAAACTGAAACCAGAGCAGAAGAAATACTCCCAGTGCCCAGGCCCTCCCTGTCCATCTGTGTGCATGTGTGTGTGTGTGTGTGTGTGGATTTGCTTGTGCGTGTTCATGTGTGCATGTGTCTGTATTCATGTGTCCTCCTGTGTCTGTGTATGTTTATGTTTGTGAGAAGGTCCCATGTGTGCATGTGGAAGCCAGAAGACAAGGCCTCAGGAACACCCCCACCTTGATCAGTTTGACCTCAAAATCATCTGCCTTTGCCTCCCAAGTACTGGGATTAAAAGAGCACTCTAGTCACCCCACCTGGCTCCCCCATCTTATTTTGACACAGGTCTCTCAGCAGTCTTGAGTTTGCCAATCAGGCTCGGCTGGGCTGTAAGCCCCAGGATCTGCCTGTCTCTGCCCCAACCCCCTGGCCCTGGTGCTGGGATGACACACATACAAGCATGTGCCACCTCTCCTGGCTTTACAAAGAAAAAAACGGGTTCTGAGGCTCTAACTGAGGTCTTCACAATGGCGCAGTGAGAACTCTACTGACTGAGCTATCTCTGCATCCCAAACCCGGTCTTGATGAGGAACCAGACCCGGCTGGAGGCTCCTGGCTCCCAAAGCCCAGTCCCCTAATGGCATGGCATCATAGGAAGGAAGCATTGCTTTAGCAGTTTAAATGTCAGTCACATTCACACACTGAAAAGGACACCACATTGTTATTTCAGTAGAGGCAGAAAATGTCTTTGACACAGCCCTTTCCGGATTAACTTCACAGCTATGCCCGTGAAGGCGCTTCCTCCGCCTGAGACAGCAGCAGGACAGCGAAAGACACTTTTCCCCTACGCCTGGGACAAGACATAGGTGTCCGCGCTTGACACGTCGGTGCAGCATTGCCCAGCAGGGAGGGCCTGGCCAGCACAGTAAAATAAAACACAAAGCAAACGGACAAGAAGGCAAGGGCTGTAAAGGAAAAGGACGAATGTCCTGATTTCTGGACAATTCTACTCTTTTATAGAGAAAACCCTAAGGAGTGTATAAAACCATAAACCTAGCTGGGTGGTGGTAGTGCCCGCATTTAATCCCAGCACTCAGGGAGTCAGAGACAGGTGGATCTCTGTGAGTTCGAGGCCAGCCTGGTCAACAGAGCGAGTTCCAGGACAGCCAGAGATACACAGAGAAACCTTGTCTCGAGAAACCAAAACAAATAAGCAAACAAACAAATAAACCATAAAAACCTAATCAACGAGCTCGGCAAGACTGCAGGACACAAAAGCACCACAACAATATAGAAAATAAAGACAGTTTCAGCTGGGCAGGGTGGCGTGTGCTTGTAATCCCAGCTCCTGGGTGTGCAGGCAAGTGCATCAGTTCAATGATGCCCTTAGCTACACAGTGTGTTTGAGACAAGCCTGAGTAACAGCAACCTTGTCTCTTAAAAAGGACACTCCAGGGTTGGTGAGATGGCTCAATAGGTAAGGACACCTGCCACCAAACTTGCCACCAAACCTGCCACCCTGAGTTTTCCCCCCGAGGTCCACTTAATGGAAGGAGAGAACCAAGCCTTCAGAGTGGCCCTCTCCTCCAGCTGAGGCATTTTTTTTCCCAACCTCCACACACCCAAGGAGCCAAAGAGTCAGCCCCGCGATTAAGAGTACCTCTTGCTCTTGCGGAAGACCCGGGTTCAGTATCCAGAACCCACATGTTAGCTCACAGCTGTCTGTAACTCCAGTTCCAGAGGATCAAATGCCCTCGTTTGGCCTCTGCAGACGCTACATGCTGCACAGACATACATGCAGGCAAAACATTCATGCACATAAAATAAAACACCAAAAAATATGATATTTCAATATTCCAGCAACAAAGGCCAGAAATAACTGTACTGTCCATCCGGATATAAATGGGTAAACAAGAAAAACAAAGGCTGTGATCACATAGTGGGCTACTACTCCGTAATAAAGAGTCAGTTATTAGTATGTATGCGAGCACAAAAGAGTCTCATATGAACCATATGCATTAATAGAAACCAGGCCCCTCAAGAGAAAGAACACCTCTATAAAATACTAATTCTAAACGAGAAAATTCAAACTTGTCTATAGCAACATAAAGTAGGTTAATTACAGTTTAGAGATGGGGTGGAGGGTGGCACAGGCCTCAAGACAGTGTGACAATGATACGTCCCTTATCTTTTACCCCATCTTCCCCTTTCCCTCTTCCCCCTCCCTTCTCCTCATCTTGATTATAAAGCACATATCCAAAACGGAACATGATATTCCAGTTTTTGCAGTTTATTTCATGGCTACTTTACTTCTGTATTTTGGGGGTTTAAACAATGTTTCTGGATTTTATTTTTATTTTGTATGCATGGGTATTTTGCCTAAGTGTGCGTCTGTGCACCACGTGTGTGCAGGGCCCTCAGAGACCAGAAGAGGGCGTCAGAGCCCCTTTGGCTTTGTTAACTGTGTATGAACTGAAGTACTTAGGAAAAAGGGAGGTAGGATAAAGGTTACCCCAGGGCTGAGTGATGGAGTGGGTGGGGAAGGGAGAGCTATTTAATGGGTAGAGTTTTTGTTCAGAGACAAAAATAGATAGCAATGATGGTTACACATCCTGCATGTATTAATGTGACTGAATTGCTCGCTTAAAACGGTCAAAGGGGTAGATTTTATGTTATGTATATTTTATCACTATTGTAAAGTTTTTAAGAGCACGAGACATGGTGATGCATGCCTGTAATCCCAGTACTTGGGAGACGGAGTCAGGAGGATCAGGCATTCAAAATCAGCTACATAATTGATGTGAGGCCAGCCTGAGCTAGGTAGGTCATGTCTCAGAAAGAGAGAGAGAGAGAGAGAGAGAGAGAGAGAGAGAGAGAGAGAGAGAGAGAGAGAGAGAGAGAGAGAGAGAGAGGGAGGGAGGGAGGGAGGAAGAATTCAAATGGAGACCGACACAATCAAATAGGTAAAGGAGCTTTGCTGCTAAGTCTGGTGCCCTGAGTTCAATCCTCGGGAACCACATGACAGAAGGAGAGAGCTGACTCCTACAAGTTGTCCTCTGACCTCCACACACCACCACGGCACACGTGCATGTGCACATATACATGCAATAAATAAATACATGTAAAAAGTTCTTTAAAAACACAAAAGGGCTCACCTATAAGTAGATCTTTGGAAATGGGGAAGGGTGCTAGAACCAAGATCTTGTGCTTGAGAGGAGAAACTTCTTAGCCTCCCTCCCAGCGTGGGGGGGGGGCTCTATTTTCAAAGAGATCCAAAAAGGCTCTCATTCCCACAAGACCAGACAGCTTTTCATGTAGCCAGGACCACTGGGATTCAGGCCCCCATCCTGCCACAGCTTAGCCACCCTTAGCACCTGCTGCACTGGGCCCAGGAATGCCCTCCCAGCCCTACCAGCAAAGAAATCATCTCCACACCTGTATGGACACACACACACAGGTACCAACCAGCACATACTCCTGAACACACAAACATATGCACACACTGCACATGCACAAATGCACACACACTCACACAGACAAGGCAAAGCACACACACACACACACACACACAGACACACTTGTGCATGCGCACCCTCACAGCAGCCCTTGAGCCACACAAGGCTACCAACTCCTGTCTGCCCCCGGCACCTGTTAGTCCCTGCTCTCCTCGGTTAACTCAGCCTGCACCTCATCTTAACTTCTGCACCTTGCCTGGCACCCGTTTCCCCTCCCCATCTCCTCCTCCTTCCCCTTTCTCCTTCCCTTTCTCCTCTCCCTGCTGCCACCTCCTCCTCATTTGGGTCCACCCGGCACAGCAGATCGGATGCCAGGGACTTGGACTGAGCCGGTCGCTTTTTCATGACTTCAAGAATGTTCCTGGAGGGGAACAATGGAGAAATGGGATTCTTGGTGAACAGAGCAGCTTTGTTTTCTGTTGTCGGGGTGTCCTCCCTGCCCCCGGCGTGCGCGGGTAGGTTGGCCTTACACTTGTTGACTTTGGGTTCATGTCTCACTCTTCCATGGATGCTGCTTGGGGCACCACACCCTCGCCCATCCCCAGACCTGGCCCTCTCATTCCAGCTCTGGCCCGGGTTGGCTCTGTTACAGTCACAGAGCCAAGGAATTGATCACCTCTCCAGGTCCACGTTTCCAGAAGAATTTCCAGACCCTGCTGGAACAAGAGCCTCAGACTCCAGGCTTTGACTCTAAGCATTACTTGGTGAGCAATGAAAGCTGAAGAGCCTGCTGGCGAGGGATAGGGTGGCTTTTCCACTCTCCTGTATCTGCGTTGGCTGCTGCGAGGGAATGCAACTGTGGTCCCTGATCCCCAGGCCAAGTGGACGGGAAGATCTGGGGCCCCGGATGGGAAGCGGTCCCAGCCTCATTCTTCACTCCCCTCGCTCTAGCTCCCGCCTGCCCTGGTTACATGCAGCCTCCCACCCTACCTCCCATTCATCCGGCAGCAGACACTTTTCAATCAGGTCATGAAGTCCCCAGTTCACTCTGAACAGCAGAGAAAGCCTATATTGCTCTCTTTGCATCTTTGAGAAGAGTGTCTCTCGTGCGCCTAGGGGGTTGGCACACCAAGATGCAAAACTGAATCCAGCAGCTGGCACGGGTGGGAACGCCAAGTTATGGTGAGCAAGAAGCCAAGAGGGGGAGAGGTGGTTCTACCAGTCCGAACAGGCACAGAGAGGGAGGAGGCGGAGGGGGGGGCCTCATAAGTAGAGAGAAACCAGTTAGTAGAACGCTTGCCTAAAGTGTTCAAAGCTGTGGGTTCCATCCCCAGCTCTGCACATACTCATCACGGTGGTGCGTGCCTCTAATCCCAACACTTGGGAGGCAGAGACAAGAGGATCAGCAGTTGAGGGTCATCTTAGATAAACAACCAGTAAGAGACCAGACTGGGCTACATGAGATCCTGTCTCAAAACAAGACAACAATAATAACACAAAGCTAAGAAATGGCCACTCTCCTCGCTCCTTCTACAAACCACCCATGAGAATCTGAGAAGACTGAGAAACACAAAAAAATCAAGAGTCCAGTTCTTCCTGAGGGTAGTGGAAGCTGATTTTCTTAACATGGAACACAGCCTAGGGAGGAGGATTGTTACAGAACTTTTTCAGAGGCACTTGGCGCCAGGGTCAGTGATCTGTTGGCCCCGTGCCCCCTCAGCAGAGGGGCTCTACCAGCTGTCCTCCCTTTCCCAGCCCCCTGCCCTTCTCACTGCGTGCACTAAGCAAGCCTCAGCCCTGAAGAGGGCAGGAGGGAGCACGGCATGAGATCACTTTCCTCCATTCCCTGTCAGGGATCTCCGAGCATGTGTGCTTCCTTCCAGAGACTTCTCTGTGTTTGTCCCCTGAGCCTCCTGTCACCACACCGGAGCTTCCAGGCACCTCCCGCCTCCAAAGGTAACACACTGCACAAGCCTGTGGTGAGCTGAATGGCAGGCACCCTGACATAGCCACCTGGAACTCAGCATGGGACCTGATTTGGAAGCAGTCTTGGCAGAGCTGACCTCCATGGCTTGTAATCCCAATGATCCGGAGGCTGAAGCAGGAGAATGGCTACCAATGTGAGGCCAGCCTGGGCTGCATTAGTGAGTTCCAGGACAGCCAGACTGCAGAGGGACGAAGTGTCTAAAGCAACGACAAAAATCAAGATAATCTTTATAGATGCTGTGCACTGAGATGCGGCCAGATTAGGATGCAACCAAACTCGGGTGCCTGGTGTCCTCACTAGAGGAGAGATGCGCATGGATAAAAGGCCTTCTACTAACAGATTATTCAGAGTGATAGGCGGCAAGTCCAGATTGCCAAGCACTGGCCTGGAAGGAGCCTCCTTCGGAGCCATCAGAAGTGCGAACCTGAAGATACCCTGCTTCCAGGCTTCTCGTTTCCAAAACTGAAAGAGTGGGGGAAAATGTCTTCTGTGGATGTTAGCAGAATGCTGCTGATTCATGCCTCACTCAGTCAGTCTGTCTGGGCATCTGGGATCCAGCCTCCCTTCCCTGCCAGCTGCGAAGTACACTGCTATATAGATATATAGACAGTTTGACTCCTGTTACCAACCGTTAGCCTTTTGTAATCTTCTCTTTCCTTTCTTCTTTTTTTTTAGGCACTTAATTTTTTTTATGACATGTATTCATTTATTTATTTGAGCTTGCTGTGGCACATATGTGGAGGCCAGAGGACAACTTACAGGAGCAGGTTCTCTCCCTCCACTGTGTGGGTTCGAGCGATCAGCTCTCCAGGCTTGGCGACAATCACCTTTGCCCACTTGACCATCTCACCAGCCCCTTTGCAATCTAAATGTTATACAAGCTAGGCTGTGCAGACGACTCCGTGCAGACTTGGCTCCTATCAGGAAGCAGGATCCCTGGACCAAGGATCCGGAAGTACATCAAGTGCATTTAAATGTCTGAAAACTAATGGAACACCCATCTGAGGAGATCAGAATAATTTATGATTTGGCAAGAAACCTGGGAGAGTTGTTTTCTTTGGCTCAGTCTCTTGCTTTTTCTTGCCTTTGTATGTTGTCGTTCATGTTCCAAATTAACGGGAGTGAGCTACAATGGCTGGACGTTCCTGTGGTATCACTACAATGCAGAAATGTTATTCTTCGCTGTTGTTTTGAGACAGGGTCTTACTATACAGTCCACGCTGGCCTGGAACTAAATATGTAACCCCGCCATCTTATTATTGGCTTCCATCTCAATAACCTGCTGCCTTTGCCCCGAGTGCTAAGATTATAGGTGTGGGCCATTGCACCCAGCTATAATGCAATAAAATTCTTTAAAAAATATTTTATTACATTTTTTGTTTTTAGGGTTTTTGTTTGTTTTGTGTGTATGAGTGTTTTGCCTGCATGTGACTGCACACCATGTGTGTGCCTGGTGCCTGTGGAGGTCAAAAGAATGTTGGATCTTGGAACCAGAGTCACACAGCAAGCGAGTAAGAAACCGCTGAACTTAAGCAGATGTAATCACAGAACTCCACAGTGCAGGAAGAATCTGGCGGCAGAGGAGAAAAGCCACATTCCCCCAACCCAGCCATCAGATGCAGCTAAAAAGTCTGAAGAAGGAAGGAATGAAGGAAAGAAACAAGGGAGGGAGGGAGGGAGGGAGGGAGGGAGGGAGGGAGGACGCAGGCAGGCGAGCTGGCAGAGGGCAGCATGATCTGGTTCCAGTGAGGAGACCTGGTCATCTTGCAGGTTCAGAGTCTGAACACAGATTCTGTGTGTTTAGTTTGAATATATCAGGGTAGGTTAGCCCCTCTCCCCCCACTGTAGCCCAGAGCCTCTAAGTCTCTAGTCCTAGAGGAGAGCAAATCCACTTCAAATCTGCTCAATTATGTAAATGTGTACATATATGTATATGTATACACATATATATTGAATTTTTTATTTTATTCTATTTTTGTTTTGTTTTAAGACAAGGTTTCTCTGTAGCTTTGGTGCCTGTCCTGGAACTAGCTCTTGTAGACCAGACTGACCTTGAACTCACAGAGATCCGCCTGCCTCTGCCTCCTGGGTGCTGGGATTAAAGGTGTGAGCCACCACCACTTGGCTTTATTCTTTTTTTAAAATTTCTTTTGGCTTTTCAAGGCAGGGTTTCTCTGTGTAACAGTCCTGGCTGTCCTGCAATTTACTCTGTAGACCAGATTGGCCTTGAACTCAGAAAGTTCCACCTGCCTCTGCCTTCCAAGTCCTGGAATTAAAGGCGTACGCCCATTTTTTGTTTGTTTGTTTGTTTTGTTTTTTGTTTTTTTGTTTTGTTTTGTTTTGTTTGAGTCAGGAATAAACAGAGCTCGGGCTAATCTCCAATTTACTGAGTGCCAAGGATGACCTTGAACTCCTCTACTCCAAGCTCTGTCTCCCAAGTGCTGGGATTACAGGTAAGCACCATCACATCCATGATTTATTTTATTTTGTTTTGCGTTTTCGATGCTGGGGATTGCACCCAGGGCCTTATACACACCAGGCAAGTGTTCTACCACTAAGCTCATCCCCACCCTTGATTCATTTTTAAAGAAAGCTTTAAGAACTATTTTAAACATTAATTTTTCTGGAAATGTCATGGGTTTTGCAGGCAGACTGTCAGGGTTCAAGACCTGGTGTACCTCCAACATCTGGCTCAGCCTCCTCCCCCACCCCCCACCTCCTCTTCCTCCTGACAGCCCATGCTTCACAAGGCCCGGTCAAGAGTTCAGAACTCCGACGCTATTGTGGCAGTAAGCAATGATGTGCCTGCACCATTTCCATGGACAGAGAAAGTAGTGCCTTTCTCTCACCTGCCAAGAGGGGAGCGGCAATCAGCAAGACCAAGTGGCCGCGTCGCCCGAGAAGCAGCCCAGGGAGCCACTTTCCTACCCGGAAGGAACTGCGGAAAGCACCTGGCTCGGGTCCAGCCTCAGCTGGTCCAGCTGGTCTGCAGCCTATGCCTCATCAGTCACTGGCGCCTGGGACAGCCCCTCCGGGGAAGCTGTTGGAAAGAGTACAGAACATGCCCACCTCGTGCAAGGGGAGGAAAAGAACCTGACGAGAGAGCGCTACCACCTTCTCCCACTGTGGGACCTTGGGGGAGCCCCTAAGCACCTTCTCCGTCCATCATAAAGGATCCCTCCCAAAGCTCCACCCAAGGCCTGAGACGGCCACAGAAAGAATGGAAGGGAGGGTATGCATGCCTATAATTCCACGTCAGTGAGGGGCGCTCCCTGATTGCCCTTAGACCCAGGCAGCAGAGCTCTTGAGGTCAGTTTCGTCATCTGCAGTACCAACAGCCCCACGTCACCTGATGGGCTCCCGAGTCCTGAACCGAGTCTGTCAGAGGCCTTGCTCCCTGCCCGGCACAGCAGCACGGAGAAGCTCCCCTCAGAAGGCACTCCCAGCTAACAGCAGCATTCTAGATAAACCGCATCCCAGCTGGACCTCCGCCACTGCTGCTATGAACGGCACTGTCATCCGGCCTAAGAGCAGAGTCAGAGGAAGCCACCAAATCACCGCCATTAAGATGGCATTATAGCTCAGCAGATGATAAAATGGTACTAGGCAAATTCTGGTTTTGGCATCCTGAGAGCGCGGGGGTGGGGGTGTGTGTGTGGGGGTTCCAAATACATAGTTACCAAAAAGACAAAACGAACTGAACTTAACACAACGGGCAGGACTTTGGCCTTTTCATTTGAGACAGTCTCTTGTAGCCCAGGCTAGCCTCGAACTCACCATATAGCCGAGACCTTGCACTTCTGATCATCATGTCTCCACCTCCAGAGTGCTAGGGTTATAGGCATGCACCTTTGTGTCAGTTTCTGCAGCGTTGAAAATCAGACCCAGGGTTTCATGCATGCTAGGCAAGCATGCCTCCAACTGAACTATACTCTAACCTAGGAGTTCGCATTTAATGGAAGAAGGTGGCTCCTGGTCAAGGTCATTGTTGCCATCAGATCTTGTAACACCAAGCAGGTTGAGCCTAGCTCCCAAGGGAGCCAGCACCTACTAATTGTGTGAAACCAGCCAGGCTAGAAGCGGGCAGTGCTGACTTTTTGGTAAGGGTGGACTGAGGCAGCTGGCTCAGCACCTTGCAGAGTGTAGGGGGCAGGAGCAGCCAGCTTGGGAGAAGTGGACAGGGAGTCTCCAGTCTAGCATCGAAAGCTAAAGCCACAGTGTGTGAGTTCAAGTCCCACACACAGGCTGCTGGCTGCCTCCGGCAGCAACTTAACCTCAGGCCTGGTTCTCAGGTGGTAATAGCCCCTGTCACATGGTTGAAGAGAGGACTTGAGATCCCGCCTGTTTACATTAGCACTGGGCATGGTCCAGTTACAGCTGTCATTCATTGTGCCCGGACTGGGGTCAAGGTTTGTCTTCAACTCCTCCAGACCTGGGTTCCACTGTGCACACACTTGTTACATGTAACTTTGCCTGGACTGATCACATCAGGAAGGTACGAAGTCTCAGGGACACTCTGGCTTTATCCTCACATCCCCTGGGACTTTCCTCTGCTGCTCACCAGCCTCTCCCAACTTGCTTCCACTGACAGGGAACTCAGCAGTCATGAGGCAGCCTGCTCCACATGCCGATAGTTAGTTCTCTGCCCTGCTAACTGCTCCTCATGAAAGCCAGCTTTCTTGCCAGGGACTTTCCAATACGTGGAATTGACCCATTCATAAGCACTAGGAATGCCCTGAGCAGGGCCGAGTCATTCCTCAGGCAAGGCTCTCCCAAACACGTGACTCCCGCCCAGCTCTGAACAGCTGCTGAAGACTGAGCAACTCTTCAGTGCCCAGGTCGGCAACATTGCTTGCTGCAGGAAGCTTGCTTTCTACAGACCTAGACAAATGCTCATGGGTATCGCCCCTCTCAATACCCACAGAACCCTGTGGGAAGTTTTTGTAAAATTGTGGGTTTTAAAAAAAAGCTAAACCAGGCAGTGGTGGCAAACGTCTTTAATCTCAGCACTTGGGAGGCAGAGGAACATGGAGCTCTGTGAGTTTGAGGATAGCCTGGTCTACAAAGCGAGTTCCAGGATAACCTAGGCTGTTACACACAGAAACTCTGTCTCAAAACACACACATGCACACGCACACGCACACACATGCAAATGCACACACAAAACAAACAAACAGAAAGCTAAGATCTGGAAATGCAGCTCGGTCAGTAGAGTGCCTGCCAGCAAGCACACAGCCCTGGGGCCAGCCCTCAGCACTGTGTCACCTGGACACGGCGGCCCAGATGACCCCAGCACTTGGCGGGCAGAGGCAGGAAGGTCAGCACTCAAGGCCAGCACCAGCTTCGCCCTTGAATTGGTTTCAGCACACAGGTCAGGGGCATTAGAGCGTTCATGTTGCTGTACAACCTCGTCCCCACCCTTCTCCAGAACATTCTTAGCTTGCAAAACTGAAACTGTCTCCACACTCCGATCCTCTCAGTTCCTGACATTCTACCTTCTGATGGAATTAGGATCATACAGTTTTTCAGTTTTTATCATTTGTATTTGGCTTATTTCATTTAGTTTCACTTAGTGGGATGTCCTCGAGGCTAATTCATGTTGGAGCATGTGACTGCATTTTCTTTCTTTCTTTTTTTTTTTTTTTTTTTTTGGGTTTTCGAGACAGGGTTTCTCTGCAGCCTTAGAGCCTGTCCTGGAACTCTTTTTTTTTTTTTTTTTTTTTTTTTTTATTTATTAGGTATACAACATTCCTTCCATGTACATCTGCACACCAGAAGGGGGCACCAGATCTCATTACAGATGGCTGTGAGCCACCATGTGGTTGCTGGGAATTGAACTCAGGACCTCTGGAAGAGCAGCAGTCAGTGCTCTTAACTGCTGAGCCATCTCGCCAGCCCCTGGAACTCTTGTAGACCAGGCTGGCCTCGAACTCACAGAGATCCGCTTGCCTCTGCCTCCCGAGTGCTGGGATTAAAGGTGTGCGCCACCACCGCCGGGCTGCATTTTCTTTTTTCTTTCTTCCTTTCTTTTTTCTTTTTCCTTTCCTTTTCTTTTTCTTTTTTCTTTTTTTGTAGTTTTTGAGACAGGGTTTCTCTGAGTATCTCTGGCTGTTCTGAAACTCACTCTGTAGACCAGGCTGGCCTCGAAGTCACAGAGATCCGCCTGCCTCTGCCTCCCAAGTGCTGGGAGTAAAGGCGTGTGCCACCACTGCCCGGCTCATTTTCTTCCTTTTTAAACCTGACTAGTATTCTCTGTACAGATAATGTCCCATTTGACTATGGATGGTAGCTTGCTTCCTACCCCTTGACGAACAGGAAAGTGAACATGCTATGAACATGGCTATATAAATACCTCTTGGAGACTCCACTTCTAATTTTCTTCAGCACATATCCAGATGTGGAATTACCGGTTATGGTAATTCTTTCTTTGTTTGAGGAGCGGCTAATGTTCCCTTGTACTACCAACAGTGCCTGAGCTTCCAATCTCTCCATATTGTTCTCTGTCCCCTCCCACCCCTGGAAGCCATCTTAATAGCCATAAGGCAGTCTGGGAATATACCATTTTCATCCCATTGCATGGCTCCATGTTACAGGCACTGCAGACAGCAGGTGAGAAAACTAGGATTCAAGCCCAAGGCTGTCTGCCGCTGTCCAGATTGCTACCCCATCCTTACTGCACAGCTGGTCAGAGTCCACTGGAGGCTACACCAAGGTGCAAACTCCATCCATGGCCTGCCAGACTAGGGAGGCGCTGACGGCATCAACGGAGACTGTTCCCAGGAACTGCGAGACTAACTCTAGGCCTCACAAATCCCTCAAGGCAATCCTGAGGCCGACACTTGAGCCCAGGCCTGCATATTGGGCAGGTGGGAGCTGGGCTGAAGGGCTGGTTTAGCCACCCGATGGGCCAGCAGCTGCCAGGTGAATCCTGGATTATCATTCGGTCAGAGAATCTGACTGTCGTGCATGAGCAATGGGGCAGCCCAAGGCCAACCAGGTGTATCTATGCCCTTCCACATCCCTGCCTTCGTGCATGATCATGGGTAGTTGGAGCCATCTGGGCCTGCCTCGTTTCTTCATCTGTGAAGTGGGAGAGACTTACTGGAGCTTCGCAAGTAGCCACGAGCTTTGACTGAGCACAGCCACCAAACACGGCTTACCACAGCTACCTTCTCCCACGCCGCCCTTGCCTACCCTACACAACTAACTTGTGTATTTTATGTCCGGCCCTTACCACTCTGGCCCTCCCCACTGGAGACTGACAGAGGAGCGAGGTTAAGGGATCAGTCTTCTGAGTGACTCCTTTGAGGACAGACAGACACACCTGGTGTCCAAGTTCCAGTCAGCTTCATAGAGATACAATTAATAATTATTTCAAGGAAGTAAAGGCAGAATCACAGGCATGTGCCACTGTGCTGTGTGGAACATAGAGGGTTGGCGTGCTCTAAATTCGTCCTTCTGGAAGGAAGACAGAGCCCTGCACTTACAGGCGTCTGCATACCACACTGTCAGGAGGGGAAGAAACACACAGTAAAGGAGAGGTGTGAACAGTGACCCTGGGCGTTTACACAGGCCACAGGCACACTCACTGCTCCAAGTGTGGCTGCCTAATCAAAGCATTGGTAATCATCCCTTAAGGGTCTGGGAGAAACAGCCAGCCTGTTGGGCTCCATATCAGGCCTCCACCGCGAGAACCCACATTTTAATTCCCTGGTAACAATTCCTGTGCAGTTAGAGTGTGAGAGGTGAGGACGTAGAGCCCGGTCAGGAAAGCTGCACAGGCCTGGAATCATAGGACTCAGGAGCCTAAGGCAGAAGGAAGGTGAATTCACAGGCCAGCCTAGAAATACTTTGTATTTCTGAAATTAGCATTTTAAAATGATTACATTTATTTAGTGTATGCTCAGATGTGTTGACTTGTATGTGCATGTGTGTGTGTATGTGCAAGAGAGGCACAGAGAGGGACACACACACACATGGGGGGCAACTTTCAGGAGTCTGCTTTCTCCTCCTACCATGTGGTTCCTGGGCACTGAACTCAGACCATCTGGCCTGGAGGCAAGCACCTTTGCCCTCTGAGCCATCTTGCCAGCCCTGGATTGGTATTTCTTATAATCACGTATAATAAAAAGCAGTAAAGCTGATAAGAGGCTTAAGGACTGGTAAGATTGAAAACTAACTCCTACAGGAAAAACAGAAAAAAATGTTCAGTGACTTTGGACTTGGTGATTGTTTCTCAGACAGGATACCAAAAATTGTAGGCAGCAGGGCTGGAGAGATGGCTCAGTGGTTAAGAGCACTGGTTGTTCTTCCAGAGGACCTGGGTTTGTTTCCCAGCAACCACATGGTGGCTCACAACTGTCTATAAATCTAGTCCCAGAGTTTTGGCCTCCGTGGGCATTGCAGGCATGTGGTGCATAGTCTTGCATACAGGTAAAACACCACCTTACACATAAAAAAATGCAGGTAGCCAAAGCAGAAACAGCCAACTGAAACTACATCAAAATTTAAAGTTTGTGCATCAACTGACATGGGATTAACTTTTATCAACCAAGAGACATGGATAAAAAAACAAGAGTAATTTTAATTAAAGAATGAAGCGGATGGTTGTGGCACACGCCTTTAATCCCAGCACTCAAAGAGGCAGAGGCAGAGGCAGAGGCAGGTGGATCTCTGAGTCTGAGACCAGCCTGGTCTAAAGAGTGAGTTTCAGGATAGTCGAGGCTACACAGAGAAACCCTGTCTCAGAAAAAAAAAACAAATAAACAAACAAAAAAATGAATAAAGATGTGGTGTGTGGGGCGTGTGTGTGTAAAGGTTTGTGTATGTGGGACTCAACCAACAGTGAAAGGCAGTGTGCAGAGGGAAGAAGCTGTGGGTGAACCTAGATGACAAGGGGTTAACACCTGGAATCTATAAAGAATTCCTCCCAATGACAACTTAAACAACTTAATTAGAAGATGGCAAAGGGCTTGGATAGTTTGCTAACAATCATACACAAACAGGCAACATGCATATGAAAAGGTCATTAGTCATTACGGAGACATAAATAAAAGCCTTTCTGAGACACCAACACATGCATTAGGGTGGCTGCTATCAACAATGACTGCCAGAACATAAACTTTGATAAGGATGTGGAGACATGGGACCCTTGAGCAGTGTGTGGTGGGGCCTCAAGAAAAAAACGAATAGATAAGCAAAAAATGTACATGTATACACACACACACACACACACAATGGACTATCGTTCAGCTTGGAGAAGTAAGAGAACCACGCCACACTGTCCAGCTGGAGAAACCTTGAGGTGTGAAATGCACCGTTCACAAGAGACTGCAACTTCAGTTAGAGGAGTGGTCAAAAGCGGAGGGAGAAAGTAGAAAGATTGTCCCTAGGAGCTGGGGAGAGGGGCTGGGGAGTGGCTAAGTGGGTAGAGTTTCTGTCTGGCAAGATCAAGATCAGTTGCGTAACAGTGTGCGTACGCTCAGCACCACTACAGAACTGTAAATGGAGAAATGAGCCGGCGAGAAACTGTCTGCAAAAGAGACACCAAGGACGCAGGGAAATCAAAAGACAAGGGAGCGGGGACATGCTGGCTGTTGACGTGCTGGAAGGAAGGGTTGCTGGAGAGGATATGTGAGCGGCCAGGCCAGACATGAGCTGGGTCCTGCTTGTGTGATCTTGTATGGCCGTGTGCTGGGAAATCTGCAGGGTCGGTACCCCCAGCAAGCTTTAAAGTGGGGGCTGATCTTCCTCTGTGGCTGCCAGGAAGTGCTCATCTGTCTGACTTTTCAGGCTCATCACCAGGACTTTCCTAATTAAAGCCATGCCCTGTCCCAACCTAGGCACATCCCCCATCCTGGAGAGGGCCCCAGGGGCAGCCTGGCTGGTTCCCCTTCTAGGCCACCATGCATCTAGAGCATGGAAATCTCTGGGAAGCTGAAGAGGCAGGTTCCCAGGCCAAGTACAGCTCAGGTCCCAAGAGATGTCCCATAGTTGAGGGACATGGCTCTCACACACAGAACACAGAACTCCCTTGGGGTTGTTCCAGGCCTGGGGACCAGAGTTCTCAGATTTCCAGATTCAGAGAATAGACTGCACTTTCAGACATGATGTCTCTTTCTCCCAGAGCCAAGTCAGGGAGCCCCAGGACAGTGCAGTCTCAGGGGCAGGGGTTTAGAGTAGAGATGGTTGCAGCCATGGCTTCCAGAGACCTCCTAAAGACTTTCAGAACTGCTGTAAGAAACTGTCCCAAGTTGTCATGTGCTCTGGTGGAGGGGCTAGAACCAGATCTCCAGAGTACCAGTACCCAAGTCTTAGGGCATGCCTCCTTGTGTCAGGCCTTTCCTTAGTCTCCCACCCTCCACAGCTCTTTATTTTGGGTGTCATCAAAGCTGAGGTATGGGAGAAGGCTGGTTGCAGTCCAGGTTCCCAATACCATCCCACGCCTGGAAGCTCTCAGCACAGGATCTTAGGGAGGTCAAGTTGCAAGTCTCACTTCACCAGCGTTCTTCACTGTGGCTCCCTCCTCATGTCTTCCCCTGCCCAGCCTGGAAGCCCACCAGAACCCGTCATGCTAGCCCAAACTCACTCAGTGTTAGCCCTCCCTGTCTTCTGTCTCTTCTCCTAGTCTCTGCTCATCCGCCGCTATGCATTCTTCAGCACAGAGCTTTCCCCAAGACCCTGAGGACCGGATTGCCATCCCTACTTTCTACATACATGCTCCATGCCTATTTCAAAAGCGGAAGAGCCCCTACTTACCTTGGGTTCCCAATGCTATGCCCACCTACCCTCACAAGTTTGTTGACTGAGAAGATGAATGCGTTTCTCTACCTGTCTCTGTTGCTTATTCTGGTGCCTTCCCCAAAGCTTTGATGATAACAGTCTAACTAGCAGATGTTTACTTGTGTTGGCTCATGCCAACCGTGCACAGGTGTTCACATTTGCATGTCACAGATAAGGCAGCTGGGAGCGATGGCCCATGCCCTCCCAGATGTAGCAAGTGGTGCAAACTGCAGGGGGATCCATCCAACCTAACTGGTTGCAGAGCCAAGGCTCACTATGCTGCACCACATGTATACCCTGCGATACAGCACAGCAGCTACAGTGTGGGGACCCCAAGAGGCACCTACGGACTTCCTGGGATTTCCCACTTCTCTGAGATCACTTAGGCCTACGCTGTGGAAGATGGCTGAGATGGTGTGGTGTTTTGAATGGGATGTCTGTCCACCATAAGTCTTGGGCATTTGAATACTTGATCCTCAGTTGGTGGGAATATTAGGAAAGAGTAGGAGGTGTGAGCTAAGTGGAGGAAGTATGTCACTAGGGGTGGGATCTAAAGTTTCTAGTTAAGTGAGTTCTCTGCCTCCTGCCCGTGGATCTAGATGTGAGCTCCCAGCTGCTGCTCAACTCGCCTGCCACCATTCCTTTGTTCTGCCATTATAGATTCTCATATCCCAGAACCATAAGGCCAGTTAAATCCTCTGGTCATGGTATTTCACCATAGCAACCGAAAAGTAACTAATACAGAAGTGAAGGATGAATTCCTGATCTGAATGGGAGGGAGGCCAGAGCCAGGGGTTATTCAAAGGAGGTTTGAGACCTGACAACCAATTTTCTGGCCTCAGGATGGACAAGAGGTCAATAAAAAAAAAAAAAAAAAAAAAAAAAAAGTTCTCTATCAGCCACCAAGCCTTTACTCAGTTCAGAGGCTGGAAAGAACGTGCCCTTCCCAGACCTTCTCATCCTGCTCAGCTTGGTAATGGCCCAGGGACAGTCCCAGGCTGGAAGAGCCCTTTGGATGCTTTGGGAGCATGAGGTATGCCAGACACACTGTGCATACCACCTCTCTCCCAAAACCCCCAAGAAACTTTCTAATCTCTATTGTACATTCAAATCAAGGAACAACAGACATTATTAGGTAAGAATTCAAGATCAGTAAGCTATGTGCACACAAACCAAGCTATTAAGCACTGTGCAACATTACTCCCAATTCTTTCCTGAAAAATCCCCTGAGAGGGAAAGTCCCCACTCACCCCACCACAGCATCAAGGGTCCAGGAATGAGTAATTATGCCCTGTGACTCCTGTGAGGGAGCTAACCCATGTGCGATGTGAGTAGCATCACAAAAATGTCCTTGCCCTTTGCCCCAAGTATTCATTCGTGTTCATTCTGGGTGGAGAATACACTCTGGGGAGAAGGAAAAAGAACAGTGATTCTAAAAAGGCCAGAATATTCCACAGTCCTCCCTGAAAGTCAAGTTCCAGAACCACTGAGAAACAACTGAGCTTCACAGGGAGCAAACACACTGTGAATTAGGTTTGTGAATGTGGCAAATACCCCTAGATCTTTAAATTAGTGGTCACGCCAGGCATAGAGGCAGATGCACGCAAAGTCTGAAGCTAGCCTGGTCTACAGAGTTGAGTTCTAGGGCAGCCAGGGTTACACCGTGAGACCCTGTCTAAAGTTTTAAAAAGGGAAAAATGTAAAAATAGAACTTTATTGTCGTTTCAGAAACACTGGCTCCCCTCTGCCACTCTTCCGTGTGTGTCGCAATGTCAAGGGCAGAGAACCACTCTGTGTCATTCCTTAGTCACTGCCCACCTCTTTTTGAGACAGGGTCTCCCACTAACCCGGAACTAGCAAAGCAGGTTAGACTGCCCAGCCAGTAAGCCCCAAGGATCCACCTGTCCCCACCTCCCCAGCATGGGATTGCGAATATGCCACCATGCCCAGTGTTTCTTCACACAGGTTCTAGGGAAGGTACCCAGTGCCTTGCAAGCATTTTACAGACTGAGTTCTTTCTTAAGCACCATGTTTCCCTTTCTTTTAAAGATTTTTTTAAAATTTTATCTTGAGGCTGGTCTTGAACTTGTTAAGTAGCCAATAATGACTACTTCTCCTACCTCCACCTCCCACGTGCTGGAATTACAGGTGTGTGCCGTGCCAGCTAGCCTCAATTAACTTTTGACTAGGAGGTTCATACAAGCAATCATTCATGCACATAGCACATTAAGATGTACAGACAGACCTAAGGCAATCTGCCATTCTCTGGAAGCCAAAACCAATTCAGAATGTGGGTTTGCTCACTGACAAAACTCACACGGCCACACAGGGAAGTTAATTTGAGTTATATGGCTCTGTTTTTCTCCAGCAAGGCTGCTGAAGCAAAGGTTAAAGACTAAAAGCCCGCAGCAGATAGTCTATAGCATTTCCGAGCTTCTCCGTCAGCACCCTCCTGTCAACTCCAGCCCAAGTCTCTCTGACTTGAAGCAGAGTGAAGCGGCAGTTAAACTGGTGAGGGAGAAGCATCCATCAGGGACCGAGGAGGACAGCAGCCATGTGAAACCAAGTCCCGAGGGCCGTTTCCCTGCTCACCTGCCAGAACGTGGGCTTCTCCGGACTGCTGGAAGCTTCAAGCTGCTCAGGGCCTGGAGCAGGTGCCTTGGAACTGTGGCAGTAAATGTCATGTGGGAGAGGCTGTGACGGCCCCTCAGCCTACAATCCAGTCTTCCCGTCAGAGGGTGGGGAGCACAAGCTACAGCAGCTCAGACTTGATTCTAGAACGGGAGCCAGCTGGGTGGGGCGGGGCCATGTGGCCACAGCCTGTCTTGGAGTGTGGAGTAGGAGTGAGCCTCAAACACAGCCAAGGAAAGGGGACAGAGACAGCCCTGAGGGTGAGTATGGGGGGTGTCTTTAGAATCCAATCCTTGTTTCTCTGTATATCGGACTGGTTTTTAGGAACAATTCCAGGCCCTTTCCAGAGTACCCGAATCAGACAAGATTCTCTCATTCTAGCACTGATAGCTGACGGTGGCTGGGAGAGTTTGCTTGGGTCTCAATTGCTGAGCACCCAGTCAACCCCGTCTAGACAGGGAACTGAGCTCAGGGTGGTGTATCTACCCAAGACTCCACAGCTGGTTACTGAAGTCTAATCACAAAGCCTGAGACAGCCCTCATGGAAACCTTGGGAGTCTCAGCCACACCTGTAGACCCAATCACTTTTACTTACCTGAGTGGCTGGCTCTATGCGGCAGGGACAGCACCACTTTCTTTGCTAAGTTTTTAGAGCCAACTTTCTCTTTTTTAAAGTAAGGTCTCAATGTAGCCCAGGTTAGCTTCAAACTTGCTATGTAGCTCAAGCTGGCCTAGAGCTTTGCTTTGGAGTGCTGTGGATTCTAGGTGTGTGCTACGGCACTGCCCTAATCTTATGATTGTATTTGCAATAGTTAGGGGTAGCTACCCCTATTCCCCAAAGAATCCTTCAGCCCTTCCACCACCAGACATCACAATGGTGGTGGTGGTGGAGTGTTGAAGGCATCAAGTTATCAAACAAGGGAGGGAGGGAGCTGTGCTTTCCTCAGTAACGGCCACTCAATTAACATCTGACTCCAAGCTTAGGTTGGGAATCCTGGACTGGACACAAGGGCTTGCCCTATTCTAAATGCTAATGAGTGTTGTTCAAGAAATGCTTTCTTAATTAGATTGAGAAAACTGGATTCCCTGAACTTGCAGCAAGACAATATGCCCACACTGGAATTTACCCAGCTAATTCCCCACCCCCACACCCCCTCACAGCAGCTACTGTGAACCACACTGCGCAGGTCCTGTACAGAAGTTCTGCCAAGGCGTTGTCAGACAGAAGAGGACACAGCCACAAGACAGCACTGTTATGCTCTTTGATCTCTTGACCTGGTGTGGTGTCCTATTTCTAGGCTGGTAGTTTAGGATGGAGGCGGTAGCAGGTCTAACAGAGCCAGGACCACCCTCAGGACAGTCAGCGCTCCTGTTAACAGCCACATTCAAGTTAGCGGATTCCACTGTCCAATGCTTTTTTAAGGATTTCTTTGCCACATGGCCTCTCGCAGACGTTTTTTCAAGGCTTCGTGGGTAAAGTTGTCTTCCCCAGTTACAGCACCTGCTACTTAAGGGCAAGAGTCCCTTGTGTCTGACAGCACCAGTTCAAGGCCTAGAGCAGATCTAGTACTTGTCTTTATCCCCATGTCCTGATTACATATTACTATGGACTTTCAAAAGGAGCCTATGAAATTCTTCCCAAACCTTATCAAAAGCAACTCTTGAGCTGGCAAGACGGTTCAGCCAGTAAAGCACCTGTTGCCAAGCCTGACAATCTAAGTTTGACCTGAAGGTTCCACGTGGTAGACAGATTACTTTTACCAGTCGTTCCCTGAATGCACACACCTACACATACCATGCACTTGCCAGTATGTGCCATAAAATAGTAAAACGTAAAAACAGAAACCAACAAAACCTCTAATTTCAACATTTTTGCTCATAGAAGGGGTCTGCTGGGTGAGTCTGTGTGTTTTGCAAATGAGATCCAGACAGGGGCCAGAAAGAGGCAGGCTCTCTGGATTCTGACTGTCTGGGTGGAGTTGCCCTTCAGCAACCTCAAAGTGAACCTCTTTCCTGAAACTGTAACTTCCAACTTCAAACTAGTACTTGCTGTTTTGCTTTGAACAAGTGCCAATCATAGCTAGTGAGGTCTAGGTGACTTGCACCAAACTCAAATAGTCAAAAGCAAGGTTCTTGAGTGGATACCAGCAGTCTATGTAGACAAGTCCTGGGTCTGAATGACAGGTTTCTTACTGGCTGCCTACCCTGCCTCAATTTTTAGATGCAGGATTTCCTGATTTTTCCTAAAAGTTCCCAAGCTGTGCCTTTTTGACCTGAGGAAATTAGACTTGGCCCTTAAGTTCTGAGACTCAACGTCCCATGCTTCCTCACTCTGCTCCATCCTCAGTGGGAGGCTGTCAGGACACCGACACTCTCCTCCAACCTGGTGGTAGAACAGACCCAGGATAGAACTGGTGCTCATTACTCTCAGTGGCCAACATTTCCAATGCAGGCTTTTCAAGCGTTCCAAGAAACAGCTCTGGCTTGTGCTGGTTCAAACTGACAACCAGCTAATACTGTTGCTTCAGTTCACTAGAACTCAGGTCCCCAGAAAACCAACAGCCAAGCTTAAGTGCTCAGAGTCTCTGCCATGTGCCCATTCTAGCTATCTGCTCTCCAAAAGTATTTTGTGGATAAGCTTTCAAGAGATTAAAGCATGAATAAACTTAAAACGTACACATGTACAGTATTTCATATGTAAATGAACAAGTGGATGACTCATGCAAACATGGCATTTCTACTTTGAATAGAAAAACAGAATTAAGGAATTAACAGATACTGAAAGCTGGGTAGATGAAAAAATACCTCAGCATTTCCGGCTCTCAAAAAAGGCTGAGTTGAGAGCACCCAGCATCCTGGACACCCGCCCTCTCCCTGTGAGGCAGCAAGCCTGGAGTACATTCCCAGCCCTAGCAGCTGTCCTGCAAGCAATACATCTACACAAACCAAAAACAGCAACATTCCAGGCACAGTCCAACTCGAACCCCTTCCCCACAGGAATGCTATTCTTGGCAAGACATCTTCCAAAGGAAGCAACATCTGCAAAGCCCCTGCCCTGAGGTCAGGGAAAAGCAGAGGCAGCTGAGCAGCACTGCGTCCACTCTCAGATCCCAGTAGCAGAGGATTTAGAGGGTAAGAGCAAACCTACATGAACCCCTCTTTTCAATTCCCCATTTACCTACTTGCTCAATCCACTGAGCTGGCCATGGTGGTATCCTTAAATAATTCAGCCATACCCATTTGCTACATGCTTATTAAAGTTTTAAACAGGGGTACTTTATTTTTTAAGACAGGGTTTGTGTATCCCCTAGCTGTCCTTGAACTCGGCAATTCATCTGCCTCTACCTCCCAAGTGCTGGGATTAAAGGCGTGTGTCACCAGGGCCCAGCAAAACTGAGATTTCTAATGCCAGACCCAGTAGGTATCAGAAACCCACTCTACCCTACAAAGCTGGGAACCAGTCCACATCTGCAACTCCAGCACTTGAAGGGCAGAAGCAGGCCAGCCTGACTCGCTTACTGTGTTCTGAGGCAGACAACACTAGAGTGATACCCTATCTCAAAAATTAAGTTATGTGTAGCCACTCTCAGTCACGATCCTTACCCAGATGAGATGCAGAAAAGTTCAGTCAATTTGGGTGGCTGAGTGGAGAATTCAACTTTAATTTTATTATACACCGAGACCAGCAGTGAGTTTGGGTATCTCCAGATTCAATGTGCTAAAGACCTGCCTTAAAGATTAGGGCTTTCCAGCTGGGCAGTGGTGGTGCACACACTTGGGAGGCAGAGGCAGGCAGGTCTCTGTGAGTTCAAGGCCAGCTCTGGTCTACAACAGCTAGTTCCAGGACAGGCACCAAAGCTACACAGAGAAACCCTGTCTCAAAAAACCAAACCAAACCAAACCAAACCAAACCAAACCAAACCAAAACAAAAAAACAAAAAACAAAACAAAACAAAAAAAACACATCAAAACAAAACAAAACAAAAAGATTAGGGCTTTCCATAAAGTTGGCCGGTTAGAGGAATTTCCAATTATGGCTTGAAAAGTTCTGAAACTAGGTTACTTGGAGCCAAAGGATGGCAGTAGGTAGTCCTTCCTAATGTACCCATTCCTCAAGGCCAAGATATGTGCTGCAGAAACATTCTCCCCCAAGTCATCCATGTGTCTCTATGTAGGGCCCATATGGTTGTCTCCAGGGGTAGGTTAGTATGTGAGTTCGTCAGTGACACCTAATCACCAGACTCAAAATTTCGGGAGCCACTTAAGCAAGCACTATGAAGTCAGACTCCTCATCTGGGAATCATGCACGCCAAATTTAAGATTTCAGAATAGCAAAGATCTGAGGGGAAGGGACAGCACCCCTTTACAATATCCAAGAGTAAGAGGGGCTATGCTCACATGGTTGGTGAGCTCACGTTTTATCTCTATAGCAAAGAACAAAAACAGGCTTAAGAAACCATTAAGAACCAAGATGGCCACATAGGTACCTAGAACATTTAGTTATTGCTCCAACTTGGGCTCAAACTTTTCTCTTGAATTCTCATTCCCCAGAAAAAGACACACTGATGCTGGCCACCTTAAAAATTAGTTTTATATATCCGGGAGGGTTCAGAGGGCAGAACTAAGCCACATTGCAACCAGCATGGCTGCACCTTAGCTTGCCTCCCTCCATCTCACAAAGCAACATTGTATAAAACTGTATTTACAGGAAAACAATGAAAATTAAGAGTGTGTACAAAAGTAGACAAGAGCCAGAATTTAGGGATGGCTTTGGGAATAAGGAATACTGTGTTCTACCCTGAAGCATAGGGCCGCACATTATGTCGAGGAGCGGACCTCAGTGCCAACTATAAGGAGAACCAGTTGTTCCAAAGGAGGAGCTGAGGGTGCAGAGCTATTGGCTTTAACATTGCAGTCTTAATTATCACATCACCTTTCCCCTGCCATGCGGCAGAAGCCAGACAGTAGTGATGGGAACAAAGAGAGGCGATCTGACAAGCCCCCAGATGAAGATGGGCTCAGAAAGCATAACGGGTCCGAATATCCTCAAGCTTCTTGGACACTTCAGGTGGGGTTCGGTCCAGCTCTTCAGAGACATTCTTTTGCTTGTTGGGCTCCATGGAGTTGAACTGCTCACAAAGATCTCCATCAATCACATTCTATGACATGGAAGAGTCAGAGGAGGACAAAATTAAGTTGTCCAAAGAAAAAGGCACATACTAGGAAAATACTCATATTCACACCCGAGTAGCCATTGTTCAGACTGGCAAAACCCAGTGCAGCTTTGTCTCTGACTACAATATCCCACCGAGTATAACCCAACTGATTTTCAAAGATTGGTTATATAAATACCCCAGTTTAGTTCAGAATTCATGATCCAATGCTGGAATTATAGGATGCACCACTACACTGAGCTAGAACTAACTACCTGATTTAAAAAAAAATAGAGGCCAACAGAAAAGGTCAGTGAATGGGCTTAGGATTCCCTTTCCAACTTACCTTAACAGGGAAATAATAAGAACGAAAGCTGAGGTGGTCCCGTCCACAAAGAGGGGGATGCTCAGACCGCAGGTGCATCTCAACATGCTGGAAGAAGTCATGGTCCTAAAGGAAGAAACAGAATCTATCTCTGAGAAAGAAGTGATTTCAACTGCTGGACTATGCTTTCCACAACAAAGTACAGACAGGACATCGAACTTCCAAAAGCCAGGGTCTCACTACACAGTCCAGTCTGGCCTTCAACTTGAAATCATCTGGACAGTGGCCTACTGAGTGTTGGCATTATGTGCCACCATGCCCAATTCCAAGTCATTTACTCTTGCCAGGCAAACACATCCCATGAGACATCGATCTTAGTTCATTGCTCCTGGTCTTTGGACTGATGCTTTGAGGCTTTGGGCTCAGAATATATCCCTGTACCTACATCACAGCATAGAGGACCTTCCTCAGAGAACTCAAGATTCTATTTCCCAGGCACTTTAACTGCCTCCTCATACAATTTCCAGAACACTACTTATAAGTAGCGGCTTACTATCCTAGGCAGATTCAACACCAGGAAACAACCTGAGAAGAATAGGCAAAGGCAGTGTGGGAACTCAACCTCATGAGATGTGAAAGGGACAAGGATGCCAATCCCTCCAGACAACGTGGTATAGACCAGTGATTCTGAGCCTCCAGGAATCAGTGTGGTCTTCTGCAATGACAGCACCGTCTCACCGACATGATAGTTCATGATGACCTCTGCCTGCAAATCAGAAACAGTTTGGTAACCCCTCCCCAATTCTGCTCGGTATTCCCAAGAGCCTCCAGGCATGTCACATCTCTCCCCTTGTAGTGCTAGAGATGGAACTGTGGGCCTCAGGCATGAATGCCAGGCAAACACTCTACCAACTAAGCCACACCTTAGCACCATTTGCCAGCCTTTAAAACCCCAAACAAATCTAAAGATGCTTTAAAATTTTTTCATCACTTAAAGCTTTGTGTTCCAAAAGCACAAAGTTCAGATAATTTACAGCCATCAATTACCACCTAAAAGCCTTTTTAGACAAGTACAGGTGGGTTGTGTTATACAGCACACTTCGGGGTAATTGGACACTGGGATTCTTTCCAAAGAAGAAAAGAAAGAAAATCATCAAACCACCATTATTTTAGGTTTAACCCCCGCCCAAGGTCCTCAATGACCCAGGTGCTAGGATAAATAGAACTTTTTGTTTTGTTTTTTTAAATAAATCAAGATTTTCATTAAAGATATACATGCTAGGGCTAAAAAAGGGATCAGTGGTTAAGAGCATGCACTGCACTTCCAGGACTGGAGATTGACTCCCAGCACCCATATCAGGTGGCTCACAAATACTTATAAACTCTAGTTCCATCCCCATGACTCCTCTGGCCTCCACAGCCACCTGCATTCATGTGCACATACCTACAACACACACACAATTAAAAATAATAAAAATAAATCCTAAATAGAAAATTTTGTTTATTGCTAGGCAGTAGTCGTACACGGCTTTAATACCAGTACTCTGGAGGCAGAAAAGGGAGGATCTCTGAGTTCAAGGTCAACCTGGTCTACAGACTGAGTTACAGGACAGGTCCCAACAACAACCATAACAAGAAAAGAAAAAGAAAATCTTGTTTATAAAGATGGGATGGTGATATGATCACCTTATGAAAACTGCAATATCCATACATTACGGATGAAGGACCACAGAAAAGGTATTGGGTGTGCTTTCTCTTGGGCTATTTCTGCAATCTTACCTTCTGTGAAGCCCCATTGAGCAAGCCCCGGTCCCACAGGGCTTTGTTTCCAGTGGGATCTTCATCAACCTCATCGTTGGTGTTAGGTGGAAGCCTCACCTAAAAAGGGATACCATCTTAGACTGGGTCCTGTGCAAGCTTACCCAGCTCACCAGCACGTTTGCCCTGGGTCTTTAGCAAACAACCTAGACAGAGCCTGTCTTCTGCTGCTTAGTACTGAGAAGCCACAGAGAACAAGGCACAAACAAGGGTTCAACACTGCTAAGAGCAAAAACAGACCACAAAATGTGTAAGAAATCAAGCCGGCTGAAAACCACATATCAGGAGCTAGGCAAAAGATAAAAAAATAAATAAACTTAGTTAAAACTAAACTCATCTTTGTTTATGAGACAATGTCTTACTATCCAGGCCTTGGCTGGTCTCAAAACCACAGGCATCTGCCTGCCTTTGTCTTTTGCTTATTGGACCAAAGGTGTGTGGCACTGCACCTTGCTTGAATTCATCATTACTGAACCAGGTCCTGAGGAGAGAATGAAGGTGAACCAGAGCCTAAGGTTTCCCAGAGAGGTAGGACAGGTTGAACATAAAGACTTTCTTAAGGGTAGGACTGGAATAGGACTGAATTTTATACCTATACTTAATTTTCTGAATTAGAGACTATAACCTTTGCTCCTTTGTTTAAACACACCACAAACTAAGCCAGCTTTCCCACATGTCATGGTCACCAAAGAACCAATACCAACTCACCACACAAATGTTGCCAAACTTGTCTGCCCCAGCCACCGTGTCATAGTCGAGAAGGCTGGCGGTAGTGACCCATCTGGGGTAGGTGTCATCAGCAAAGATAATGAGCTGGTTCTCGTTACGCTTGTAGCGAACCCAGATGAAACTTTCTTGAACATCAGACACAATTACCCTGTGCCCAATAGTCTGGATCCCAGATATGTAATTGGCAATATGCTAGGGAAAAACAAAGATGGCAATTTGTATAATCCTTGAATTCAGAATCTATAATCCAGAACCTAAAAATCCAGGTTTCTCCAACTACAATATACAGTCTGCAAACATTAAATAACAGTCTATAGTAAGTACCCAGAAGGTTTGGGGTGGTGGTGGGAATAGGGTCCTGGGGTTTAAACATAGGGCCATACACACACTAGGCATGTGCTCTACCACTCGATTACAATCCCTAGTCCTGGCGTGGCTTTAAAAATGTTAAATTGTGCCGGGCGGTGGTGGCGCACGCCTTTAATCCCAGCACTCGGGAAGCAGAGGCAGGCGGATCTCTGAGTTCGAGGCCAGCCTGGTCTACAAGAGCTAGCTCCAGGACAGGCTCTAGAAACTACAGGGAAACCCTGTCTCGAAAAAAAAAAAAAAAAAAAAATGTGTATGTGCACATGCATATGCACATGTGGAAGTCACAGGATGACCTTCAGGAATCAGCTCTCTCCTCCCACTAGGTTGGTCCCAGAAATCCAATTCTGTTTGGAGGAGTCAAGAAATGAGATCATCTACTGTCTTTTTTCCAAGATACTCCTAATGAAATAATGATTTTAAGGACTGGTGCCATCATCCTGCCCACAACAGTGCATTTACCTTATTTTCACACTTTCGAAGTAACTTCTTTTTCCCCAGATCATAGACTCGTAAAAGCTTCCCCACACCAATCAACACCCTGCCCTGGAATGGGGCAATGGCAGCAGGAACCTCTTCCACTGGAGTCTACGAAAGGAGAAGAACGTCATGGCAGCGTTCAGAGAACACACAGCCAACAATACACTCACCCGACCCTTGACACAGAACTATTTCTATAAGCGTCCATCAAGAAGACAGACAGCAAGTGTCACTTTGCTCACCATACAAATAAGTCGGACCAGGCAGCAGTTCCCACAAAACAGTACATTTGAGCAGAAATGTGCCCCCATGTCTGCGTTCAGTGTACTGGCACCCAGTTCGTGAGATTCGGGCAAGGGGCAGGAGGTTAAAATACAGACACACACAGACAGAGAGACAACGACACGGGTCATCCTTGAATTCCCCAAGAGTGCCCCCTTTATTGTGTTCAGAGGCAGATTATATAGAGATAGCCACGCCACAGCCAAACCCACCAGAAACCACTCTCCTGCCATCAGGAACTCCTGAGGTCTCGTGCTTAGAGCAGCTGTAGGCACTCAGATCAGGGGATTACAAGAAATTCAAGATCCGGGGTCTCACTGCTCCCAACAAAAGGTCCCACACACTACATTTTACCCAGCAAGAGCTGCCGCAAGTAAGGCACACTCATTGTCTGGTGAGTGCTGCTCAGAAGCCTGTACTAGTTTGTTTGCTAACAGCATGACTAACAGCAAAGTCAAGCTTGAAGAAGCAACTGAGGTTTGTGGAGGGATGAGAATGCTACTGAAAAGTGACACCTTAGTTTTAAGACAGATATTTAACATAAAGGAGCGTGGTATTTTATATTCCCTAGAGGAAGCATCAGATTCAGATACTGTTAAATAGATGACAGAAAATAAAATACTATTAAGATTGTAGTAAAAGATAAATAGCAAAAAATTACATTTTAGAGAATATATTTCAGTGGCATTAAATGTATTCACATTGTGCAGTAATTAACCAGCATCATGTACAGAACGCTTATTGTTCTCCCAAACTAAAACTGTTCTATTAAAGAGTAACTTCCCTGAACCTGTTAATTCTTTAGCTGATGATGAATTCTAGACATGGATTGCTGCCTGCTTAGTAACACAGTAAACAAGGGGCCAATTCACTGTGTTTCTCACAACTGTAGGTGGTGAGAAGCCAGGCTTCCTGCGCCAGGCACAGGAACACCACTCAAGCATGAAGGTCCTGGTATATTCCACATGCTTCCCAAAGATGAATTAGTCAACAAGCTACTGTCCAAAAGATTCAACTCAGTTTGGCATGGTGTTGTAATCCCAGCACTCAGAAGGCAGAGGTAGGAAGATCTTTATGAGGTTAAGTCTCACAAAGTGAGACTGTCTCAAAACAAGAAAACATCCAACCCCCCACCCACAAACCAAAGACCTGACCCAGAAGTTTAGCACAAAATGGGAGAATCCAATAAATGTAAGACCCAAGAGAAAAAAAAAAAAAAAAAAAAAAAAAAAAAATTCAAGCTGGTTCTTACCTTGTGTAAAAACTCCAACTTTTCCCCATTGTTCACAAGCTTGTATGTATAGACAAAGCCCCCTGCCACAGAGCGAGGGCTCAATATCAAATCCTTGGCCACACCCACTAGCACATACCAGTCTTCACCAGTGTTGGAGAACCTACATACTGCCACACTACGAATAGGCAAAGAAGGAAAAGGCAGGCTTAGTAAAAACCCCAAGAACCCTCAATCACACTACCAACACCCAGATAATCTCACATCCTACCTGAAGGCAGCCTCATTCTGTTCCAGCTGGACAAGGTCTAGCGTATTCCCCTGGATAGGGTTCATCACACGAATCACAGAGGCCCACTGCCCGTTGCCAGCCTTAGGAGCTCCAAAAATAGATTCAGGGAGGTTTTCGTTGAGGAATGCTGCTGCCATTTCTGCAGCCAGCTCCCGCTCATCCTCTCCTGCTGCTTCCACCATTTCCTAAACGCAAAAAACAAGAAGAGGTAAGAAATGAGAAGCAGTAAGAAAGTCTCTCACCTCCAACCAGATCCCCAAACAGAGGCTCAAGATCGTTGAGACAGCTATGTGTGATGCGTACAAATAATCTCAGCACTTGGGGAGCAGAATCACCCAGAGTTCCCAGTGAACCAGAGTTATGGTCTGAGACCCTGTCTCCAAGGTGTGTGTGTGTGCTGGGGCGGGCTGGGGGCGCAGGAAGGAAGATAATTATAAATGTTTTAAATTTCAACTTTTTTAACAATTTCATTTTAAAAACTACCTCTGGAGGTCAGAGTAATTACCTCTGCCATCTGCTGCTTTCTCTGAGCTTTTGTAGCCTCAGTGTAGGCATTGTGGTCTGTCTCAATGATGATAAGGTTGTTACTCTCAGGGTGAATGACAAATTTCCTGGGTGTGTACTGCAGTGGAAAGGCTACTTGATTGAAGACAGCACCAAGTTTCTCCAATGCCAAAATCCTACAGTAATAGACAAGGGAGTAAAAAAGTCACTCACTCAGCCTAGCAACTGATGAGACGAACCTTGACCAGCCACAACAAACAATTGTGGAGTCTCTAACAATGACATTAGGCAACATGAGATGACAGCTCTCTAAGCTTAAACGACAAAATCAGAAAGGTCTCTCTTTGGCAACACATCCCAACTTTTCACTGCAATTTTTCACCACTGAAAATATATTAAAATTGTCAAATTTTTCATTCCATAGTTAATAAAACAGTATAAAGTTCATGGGCCAAGAAGGTTCAGTTGGTAAAGTGTTTGTATGTAACCCCGAGGACCAGAATGATGCATCCCAAAACCCATCTAAAACGCAGGGCCCTATTAATACCTGTGCTAAGGAAAAAGAGACAGGAGGATCTCTGGGGCTTGAGAGCAGCCAGTTTAGCCAACTAGCAAATTCATTTCAATGAGAGATCCTGTCTTGAAAAGTAATGTGGAGAATGCTCAGCCCTTTTGAAAGTGGGGACTAAGCTCTCATGCAATAGTCAATTTTATTCAGAGACTCAGACAATTAATTTAGAGCCACATGAGTAAGGTGTTCAAACACAAGAACAAGCTGCACGTGGCAAAAACATGTTTTTCCACAGAAGCATAATGAATCACAACAGCCGAACAAGTTTTTGCCACATGCGGTTTCTCCTTGTGATTGAGTACCTTACTTATCATGTTTCATAAAATAAGATGGATGCTCTTCTGAACAAGAACCACCCCGGCTCCTGGAAATCCTTGACAAATGCAAGAATGAACAAGCACCAAGACCTACACATTCTTTCCAATAAGATACAGACACCCAAGTGGATGAGTGATAATATACAAATATTACAAATAAAATTCTGCAAGCTAGAAAGAGATATGTTGCCAACTATAAATTAAGCTTCTAATCTGAGAAAGGCTTACAAATTAGAAAAAAGATCCTAGTTTTTAAGAAAATGGTATAAAGACTGGCAAGTTTAATTCTCTAAGGTGGCAAATAAAACATGCTGCTCTAGTAACATAGCCAAAAATTCATTCTACACACAGTCAGACTGACACAGTCACCAGGATTTTCACTGCAGCACTGTTAAAAACATAACACCAGTATCAAGAGATGGCTCCAGCAAGTTAGGATCCCTTTTTATAAAGATTTGTTTTTATTCTATGAGTATTGGTGTTTTGCCTACATGTCTCTATGAGGGTGTCAGGTCCCCCGGAACTGGAGTTATAGATTGTTGTGAGCTGCCATTTGCTGGGAATTGACCCCAGTGCCTCTGGCAGAGAGCAGCCAGTGCTCTGAACTACTGAACTATCTTTCCAGCCCCCTAGGCTAAGGTTCTGGGTGTACAAGCTTGAGAAACCTGAGTTCAATCCCTAAAAACCATGAAAGGAGGGGGAGAAAACTGACTCCAACTCCAAAGGGTTGCCCTCTGACCTCCATGAGTGCTGTATATACCACTACAAAATAATTATGAATAAAAATACATTTAAAGTAAAAATCAAGCAGGTAAGATGGCTCAGCAAATAAAGGTAAAGGGTGGAAGAAAAAAGGACTTCACAAAACTTCTTGCTGATTTCTTCACTGCTCACCCTTTAACGATCACAAAACAAAAGCACAAGAAAATACTAGATCAATGAACTATGGTACATCTATGTAACAGAACTTCACAATATCGAGTAATTACTAAGATATATTATTAAATGAGAAAAGCATGTTATAAAGCAATATATACAGTATGCTTATTATGTGACTAAGAGAAATAATATATTCATGCACTACTAGCCTATACATGGACTCAAATATATTAAGATATATAAACTAACATAAATGGCCAGTCAGAGAGTACTTATATGCTTAGAAAAGACATTTATTTTAAAAATAAAAAAGCCAGGATATGGGCTGGAGAGATGGCTCAGTGGTTAAGAGCACTAACTGCTCTTCCAGAGGACCCAAGTTCAATTCCTCAATTCCCAGCACTCACACGACAGCTAACAACTGTCTGTAACTCCAGTTCCAGGGGATCTGACACCTTCATACCAACGCACATAAAATAAAGTTAAATTAAAAAAATATATATCTATATATCGAGAGCGAGCGAGTGAGCGAGAGAGAGGGAGAGGGAGAGAGAGAGAGAGAGAGAGAGAGAGAGAGAGAGAGAGAGAGAGAGAGAGAGAGAGCGCGAGCACGCGAGTGAGCCAGGGCATTCAGGGTTACTTAAAACTATACTTTGGTCAGTCTTGGTGGCAAATAAGGTTCAGGCCTGAACATAGTGAGACATCTTCTAAAATAAAATAACTCATAAAATAGAAGACTCAAACTATCTGATAGAAACCTGAATTTGGAATATATAAAGAACTCTTTAGAATTTGCTGCTTGAATGTCTCCCAAAACGTCCATGTGTTATAGGCTTAATGCCCCAGCAATGATAGTGGGAGGCAAGGTAACCTTTATGACATGGGGCCTGTGGGAAGTCTTGAGGGTATGCTTTCAAAGGGGTTTGCTGCATGCCCTAGTTCATTTCCTGACTTTATTCACTGAATTATTGTTTTGCCCCATCATATATTTCCACCTTAATAGGTTGCTCACTACCTGTCGAAAGCAGTAAGAACAATGAAACAATCATGGAACAGAACCTCCAAATTATGAGCACAGATAAACCATTCCTAAGTTACTTGCCCCAGTTAAGTAATGGAAAACCAACTGACATATAATTTGGTTTAATACACACGTACACACGCACACACACACACACACACGAATGAGAGGAAACAAAAATACCCAACTATCTAGTTTAAAAAATGGGCAATGGGGGGCTGGAGAGATGGCTCAGAGGTTAAGAGCATTGCCTGCTCTTCCAAAGGTCCTGAGTTCAATTCCCAGCAACCACACAGTGGCTCACAACCATCTGTAATGGGGTCTGGTGCCCTCTTCTGGCCTGCAGGCATACACACAGACAGAATATTGTATACATAATAAATATTTTTAAAAAATGGGCAATGGATCTGAACAGACATCACTCTGAAGAATAGTCAATGAACACTTAAAAATATTGAGCCAGGTGGGTGGTGGAATATGCTTTCAATCCCAGCACTCCTGCAGGAGGCAGAGGTAGGTGGATCTCTGTGAGTTCAAGGCCAACCTGGTCTACAAAGTAAAGACCAAAACAGACAGGACTGAAACCCCATCTCAAAAACAAACAAAAAACCAACCAACCAACCAAAAACACAAAAAACAAAGAAATCAAAACATCACTAGATATTAGGAAAACACCAGTCTTTTAAAACCACTGCACACCTATAAAGACAACTAGAACTAAAGACATAAAGTAAGAGTTTGCAAGAATGAGGCGAAACAGTAATTCTATCTTCTTGACTACTATGAACTTTGAGGAGTCACCACGCCACTCTCAGTTCTTTTTTCTTTGATCCATCACCATGCCTGGCTGGCCTTGAACTTCATGTGCCTGAGGATGACCCTCAATTTCTGACCTCTTACCCTCCTCACAGAACTGGGATTAGAGGTAACATGAACGACCACACACAGTTTAATTTCACTCTTTCAAAATTGTATTTCTGCTGGACAGTGGTGGCGCACACCTTTAATCCCAGCTCTCAGGAGGCAGAAGCAGGTGGATCTCTAGATTCCAGACCAGTCTGTTCTACAGAGCTAGTTCCAGGACAACCAGAGCTACACAGCAAATTAAAATGAAGATAATTCTGTAGATGAAAACACAGTAAGAGTTAAAAGAGATTTAACACTTGCTCTAAACTAATCCAGTGACACAGCCATTTCATCAGGAAACAGGAATCTTAAAGTATAAGACTATATTGTAATAAGTTTTAAAACTTGGCTCCAAAAAAGTCTAAACAGAAGCGAAACGCCAAGCACTGAAACTTGGCTCTTAGGTCTGAAATACTGAGCCAAACCAAATTTCAACTGCAACACCCTCTCCCAGGAAAGAGGTGGCTCTTAGCCATTGCTGAACAAACTCCAACTCCGGCAGAACCACAGGCTGAGGCCTTCGCAGAAAGGCTTCCTGCATTGCCCCAAAGTAAGGATTTTCTCACCTCAAGGTGTTGGTGGAAATGGCAACAATTCCTTCAGGACACTGTTCAGAGGCGAAGCCGGATGCAAACTCCAGGGTCTCGTAAGATAGAGGGGTGAGATGGAAACGGGACTGGTAAGAGTAGCTCAACCATGAGCGACTAGACATGGCCAAAACCTGGGGAGGAAAGAGCTCTAATCATACCGGGAAAAGCTCAAACACAGAAGATTGACCAAACACATAACCTCAACTTCGGTCTCTAATTTTAGAAATCCACAAAGGCACTTTTAAGCAAAGGGAGCCCAAAGAAGAGACACCATAAGGCTTGTTGTATAGAAAAAACAAGATCAAGCTACATTAATCGCGATTCTCTGAAACATAAATGAGAGATTATTACAAGGCTGGATAGCTGTAGAATTAAATAAGGTATCTTTGAGAACTAGCATAGCAACCAGCAACATTAATTCTGAACTACAAAGACTAGGCTCTCTTTCCTATTAGGTAGAGAGTCACAATAAGTAACACTATAATCCTGCCATAAACGCAAGGTTTCTAGCTTTTTCCATTCCTGGTAGCACAGCCTAAAGAAAAGATTCAAAGAATCAATACTGAAATTTTCTATAACCTCAAATGTCACAGTGCCATGCCATGAACTACTTCTCAGAAAACTGTAGGTAAAGAACCCAGGACAGCCAGGTAGTGATGGTGCATGCCTTTTAATGTAAGCATTCAGGAGGCAGAGGCAGATGGACTTCTGAGTTCTAGGACAGTCTGATCTACAGAGCTAGTTCTGGTACAGCCAGGAATACACAGAGAAACCCTGTTTCTACATCCCTCCTCAAAAGAACCCGGGATTCCGTATATACAGGAAAACCACGTACAAAGGGAACAAGTCAAAAAGTTCACAGTGGCACCAATATCAAATGTCTTTTTATTACTTACAGCCTCCTGTCCTTGCATTCGGACTCGGAAGAGTTTCACAGGACGGGACCCCAGATACCTAGTTCGAGTGTCAGACAGGTCCCCAGTGACAGGGTCTAGGACAGTTCTCAGCAGCACACCATTCTAATCAAAAAGATATGAACAGGTAAAGCCTTCTCATGATGGAAACTTTAACTATGAAATTTCCCCTTGGCTACTTAGGATTCTAACTTGTTGGTGAAACAGAAAACAAATCACAATACCCCAACAATCAGCAATTCATTCATTCTCTCATAGTTACTAAGCATCTAAGTACAAATTCTTATTATTATATATATATGCATACATGCATACTGTACATAGAAAATTATTTTTTATGATTTAAAAACAGACCCATAGCAAAAAAAAATGAGATTTACTATGGTATCTTTAAGTAGCATTTCCCCCAGATGGAACAAGGTTCTTAGAGATAACTGATTCAAGGCTGAAGTAAAAATGTTTATAATACAAACAGAACCTAGTTGTGCAAGAAGGTAGCAATAGCGGGCTCAAATAGACTAACTTTATGGGTAACCTCTATAAAAAACAAAGCAAACAAACAAAAAAGACAAGACAGCAGTTTGAAGAAGAAGGATACTTCCCCGGCTCCCCACAAAAACAAGAATAAACACCCACAACCAACAAAATCCCTACTTCAGACTCAACTAGGATGACTGTTATGACCCTAACTCCTTATCTGTAAAATTAGTGACTGAAGAAGGGGTAGTGGTGTGAGAGAGCCTTTATCCCTCTACTGTATAACTATGTTTAGAGCAAAGGAATAAACCTCATTTTGTCTTACAGAAACTTGATTACATACATTTCCAGACATCGTGTACTCCCTAATGGGAAGGAACACCGAGCGAGCAGCAGCACTTTAACTACTATTTCCCTTACCCAAAAAAGTCAGGAACAAATGTCATCAACTTCTTTTGTTTGTTTTTGAAAATATCCATGCAACAGCCCTGGCTTATCCTGGAACTCAGATCTACCTGCCTCTGGCCTGCCCTCCCTACCCCCGGAATCAAAATCATGTTCCACCATCCGCCAACTTCTATGGTCTGCACTAACCATAAATTTTCAGGAGGAAATTATAACATGCACAAAGTTTCAGATATTCAGAAACTGTTACTTAAAGCAAAACACTATGGTGGTAACATTACTAGATATAGGTGGAATGATTTATTACCCTGGATTTACTTTAAAATACTCTAAGAAGGGGGGGGGAATAAAGGCTCATTATATTAGTTTAATTTGTGTCTCATTCCTAAGCATTTCTAAATGAGAAAGTAAAATTTAAAAAGCAGAAAACCTCATCTAAATGATGTCTCTATGTCAATGCTGATTAAAGAAATACATAATGAGAGCACTGCTACTATCTTATGCTAGGCTTCTGCTTCCCAAAGTGCAATGACAAGCTCAGTTGCCTTGACTACTGGGACACCCAGGGCTTCACTAGAGCGAATGTGGTCAATTATGAGCTGTGAGGCAATTCATTTCAAAAGGCTAGAGTACTGTGGAAACTACACCATGACTACTAAGGACTCGCCAGGGCATCAACCACAAGGTATTTTTACCAGATACGAAGACTCTTTTGTGCATACTATTTCCAGGCGTAATATGTTTAATAAAAAAAAAAATTATGTACTATGTGTATAATGTTCTGCCTGAATGCCAGAAGAGGGCACCAGATCTCATTACAGATGGTTGTGAGCCACCATGTGGTTGCTGGGAACTGAACACTCAGGACCTCTGGAAGAACAGCCAGTGCTCTTAACCTCTGAGCCACTTCTCCAGTCCCCACCTAGTATGCTCTACATAACTAAGAAAAATCAACCTATGACAGCACTATAAAATGACCTTCACAAAGTGGCTATCTGGAACGAAAGGCAAAGAAAAAATGCCTGTACTGGATAGAAATATAGATGGTAGCTACAGAAGGCCAGACATCAGTATGAGTCCCTGGACCTCTTACCTGCAATCCAATGTTCAGGTATAGGAAGCCAATAGAGCCCCTCTCACCCAGCTCATCTTGTTTCTCGGTCCCACCCATTTCCACAATACACAGAGACTCAGGCTGGGCTGGGAGAGCCTGCATACTCAGAGGCTGTAAACAGTCCTGTGAAAGGAGAAGGAAAAATATCAATCCATCAATCAATCAAACAAACAAACAAACAAACAAAAAAACCATTAAGAAATAATCAATTTTGGAAAAGAACATACCCACAGATTATTAGAACTGAAATAGGATCTTTCTTGAGGGCAAAGAAAACCCCTAAAATAAGCTAACGCAGTAGAGAGTCATTAAATCTAAATCTCAAAATAAGCTTTGGGAACTCCTATTTATTTTTGTCAAAGTGGGCAACAGTCAAAGTAAACAAAGAATATCTCCCTGAAAATAATGTAAGGCTATAGAACAAGTAAATCTCCTTTTTAACAAACAGTTGTGGGGTTTTTAAACTACAAAGGCTGTAGAGATTGCTCCAGTAGTTAAAAGAATTTGTTGCTCTCCCAGAAGACCCGAGCTCCCAGAATCTACATGGTGGCTCAAAATTATCCATTTCAGGTGATCGGACACCTTCTGGTGCACATACAGATATGCAAGCAAAACATTTGTAATATAGATAAAATGGAGAATACACTGCAAAAGTAATTCAAGTCGTATGCCAAAAAGATTTAACAGTCTCAAGTCAATATTTTTTTTTGTCAAGTCAATATCTTTAAACTACAACAAAGACTCCTGAGGTGTGTTTTGATAATCAAAAACAGCAGCAATTTATAGAGCTTGTCAAAGTATGACTGAGAGATCAGATTATTGTTGGACCTCAGAAACAGAAAAATTAAGAGGGTGGAGGGGAAGAAACAGTTCCAAATTTAGGGATCAGGTACTTAGGCTCCACTCACTGACGGGTCAAGGGATATGATTCTGACAGTGTTGTCCACCAATCCCACAGCCAAGAATCGAGACCGCTGTTCTCCTGGAGGTACGTTGGCCAGACTCATGCACACCACATCTGCTGACATCTCCTTCCGCTCTGTGTACTCATTCAACTGTCCTGACTATGAGGAAGGAAAACAATAAGTGCTATAATCCACCTCAAAACTCTGTGCCTACGAAAGGAAGATGATGGGTTGTTAAGCCCTCCCCCACCACTTTTTGCTTTTGAAAGAGTTTCATGTAGCTTATACTAGCTATGTAGCCAAAGATGAACTTGAACTTTAGGCGCCGCTGAGTACTGCAATCACACCCAGTTTACGCAGGGTTGGGGATCTACCAACTGAGCTGCATTACTAGCACCTGTCTCACATCTCCCAATGCCCAAGAATTTCACCATGTCAGGTCCCATAATCAACTTCACAGGTTAATGTCTAACATGTTAATATCTCAGAGGGGGAAAAAAATAAAAATATCTTTGACAAAAAGCAGGATGTGGCACAAATATAAACTAACTTAGACCAGGAAACAGAAATATAAAACTTCATGAGAACCCTGTATGAAGCCAGCTCTTGTAGTATAAGACTATAATCCCAGCACATGGAGACAAGAGGGCGGGCCAAGGGTACAAGGTCAATTTAGTCTATGTGAGATCACCTCAAAAACAAAACCCTTTTGCCAAAAAACACCAGAAACATGGTCAAAACCAAATCTCAACTCTAGTAGAGATTTTTGAAGAGTAAGGTAAATTCTGGATAAATTTTCATATAAAATGGCAAAAGGCAGGCACAATGACTCATAAGTGTAATCCCAGAATTTAGGAAGCGGAGACAGAAGAATTTCTTAGGATTGCCGTGAGTTTGACACCAGCCTAGAATCCTACATCAGAACCCATATTAAAAAGCAAACAACAACAACCAACAAACAAAAACAAAAACTGGGGGCTGGAGAGAGATGGTTCATCAGTCAAGAGCACTGGCTGTTCTTCCAGAGATCCTGAGTTCTATTCTCATGTGGTTACATGGCAGCTCACAGCCATCTACAGTGGGGTCTGATGCCCTCTTTTGACATAATGTTGGAAATACAGAAAGAGTACTCACATAATTAAAAGACAAAGAGAAAATAAATCTTTGCCAAATATTCATTAAAAAATGAAGGTAGGCCAGATAATAATGGCACACAGCTTTATTCCCAGTATTCAGGAAGTAGGGATGGGCAGATCTCCAAGTTTGGGGCCAGTCTGTTCTACAGGGTGAGGGTAAGGTACAAAAAAAGAAACAAGTATTTCACTGTCAAAAGAGGACTTCACATAACTCTAATCTGAATGAGATTTACTAATTTTAGTTCTTTAGAAAGGGCCAGATTGGGCCGGAGAGATGGCTCAGAGGATAAGAGCATTGGCTGCTCTTCCAGAGGTCCTAAATTCAATTCCCAGCAACCACATGATTGATGGTTTACAACCATCTGTAATGAGATCTGTCGCCCTCTTCTGGCCTGCAGGCAGAACACTGTATACAGTATAAATCTTTAAAAAAAAAAAAAAAAAAAAAAGTCAGATAGTCAAGCAATGGTGGTGCATGCCTTTAATCCCAGCACTCAGGAGGCAGAGACAGGTAGATTTCTAAGTTTAAGGCCAGCCTGGTCTACAGAGCAAGTTCCAGGCCAGCCAAGGCTACAAAGAGACCCTGCTTTAAAAACAAAACAAAACAAAACAAAAAAAGAGGCCAGATTGGGGCTGAGAGAGAGACCTCAAGAGTTAGCTGTTTACTGTTCTTGGCAAAACCAAGTGTGGTTCCCAACACCCACATGGTGGCTTATAACTCAAGTTTCAGGAGGAGATTTAACACTATTTCCCTATATATATGGTGCACATAAAGTCATACAGGTACAATTACATATACATAATAATAAATCTTTAAAAAAGGGCCAGACTGTCTTATGAACACGCTCATTCCCAATACCCAATATTATATATACTGATAACAATATTACCAAGCTTCAGAATCTCACTCCAAAAACCATAAGATAACACATGGTCAACAACAAAAAAATAAATAACATACGGGATCCATCTCGAAATAGACAAGTTCTCCTCCAGTCAGGGCAATCACCACTTGCCGCTGGTTCACTGCACATTTCACGATTGTTTTCTTGCCAGGAGTCTTCCACTCATTGACTCTCTTATCTGCTCTTATGTGTCGAATGCCATCTGGATACACCTAGAAGTCAGTCAAAGAACAAAATCTAACTAGCAATTTGATTATCACCCAGAATGATTCTTATGCCTGGCAAACCTGTAATCATACAATTTAGATATCAACTAGAGTTAGTAGAGCCCAGACAAATTAATTTTTAAAGATTTTTTTTAAAGTTCATGCTTTGCCACACCAGTTCAAAGAAGTCCAAAGCCTACTTGATAAAGACGAGAATAGCAGTAATAGATTTTGTAACAGAAATGGCAAACATAGAAAATGTTAGGTTTCAAATTGCTTAGTGAAAATCTGAAAGGAATTCTCAGTACACTTTTTGATGTTGATAAAATATTATGTACCCTCTGAGGTATTTCCAGAAGGTGAGAATGAAGACATGAATACAAGTACACCACAGCATAGCAACACGACAGCATGCTGAGCAGATAAGCAAGCTCACCTGAACCAATGCATCATCTCCTAACAAGGAGCAAGACAAGGTTGGAGTGGTTCCCAAGAACCCAGAGTCAGTCACTTCTTCCACAGTCTCCCCGATAGATAGCACAAGTGTGGCATTTACGAAAGATACAATGATGTAGGCATCAAACTCATCTGGAAAAAGAAAAGAAAGGAGTGGTTAGTAAAGAACTCAAATTTACTAGCATTAGAAAGGCAATTGAGACACTAAGAGTTTCAGAAGCCTTCCAAAACACTCCTATGTGCAGTCACTACACACATGCACACACAGAATAGGATGGTCCAAAAGATGACTGAGGGCCCTAGCAACCTACAAACAAATGCCCAAAGATACTGAGTACAAACGTCTTCCTCTCATAGAAAACTAGAATTATATTTAGGCATTTGCTAAAGATATCAGAGGGGACAACACAAATTTTTTTTTAAAAAGTATATGGAAATCTTAAATAGCTGTGTGTACGCAAAAACTAGAGAAATCTGTACGTGCCAATTGTTGACTGATAGTGTAGCCTAGGCTGGATTCAAACTCACTTACATAGCTAAAGATGACCTTGAGCTTCTGACCCCTCTGATTCTTTCCTGAGTACTGGAATTACAGGAATATAACATCATGCCCAACTTATGAAGTGTTGGAGATGGAACCCAGAGTTTCCTGCACGATGGGCAACTAAGCTAATCCTGCATTAATTCTGACCCATTTAACGAATATTTTTATGAGAACTAGAAAGACCAGCCAGATGTGGTGGGACACCCCTCAATTCTGGGCACTTAGCGGAGTCAGAGGAAGGTCGATCTCTGAGGTCAAGGAAGTCAAACTATGTAGTGAGACTCTGTCTCAAAAGACAAACAAAAATCCTTAAAAAGACCCTCACCCCTAACTTCTTCCAAAGGGAGCTAATGCAAGAATATAATCTTTAGTGACTAAAATGGACTACTGGAGGTTTGAGCATATTTAGTTATTCTAGAACTAGAACTGGGAATGAGAGAAGAGTACCATTAAGCAGGAAATGGGAGAAGGGAGAATGTTGATATTTTCAAGTCCTTGACCTTTCTAGTTTTTTACTGTTTAAAAATGTTAACACAGTGGTTAAGAGCAATCTTATTAGAATTTGTTTTTCATAATGTATTGAATAAACAAATACTAATGAGTTTCTCAAGGTCTTAAGATCTGATTTTTATATAAAGGCAACCTTAATAATTTCCCCTGAAGAATCCCATTGTCAAAGGGCATCTATTTCCCATACATTCACTCTATAGAATAAAAGTTTCTGAGTTGCCTATGTGCACAATCTAGAACACTGCTTACATACTGAATAAAGGCACATTTATTGTTTTCAGTAAGATCCCCCCATTCTGTATCTGTATGGTTACATCAATCTTTTGTCACCTTTTGTCACAACCCAGAAATCAGCTAAACAAAGGACAGAATAACAGAGTAAGGCACTAAATGAGACTGGCAGCTATAGAGCCTGCTAGCCCTAAGTCTTGTCAGAGGTCAATGCCAAGGAACAAACCTAGTTATTCTACCCACACCAAGAACAATTTTTGGTTTGTATTATTCCAAAATTACTTATTATTAGAATGATTAGAATCAGCATTCTTTATAAGAGGGGTGAAGTAAAGACACGTTATTGGTGTAGCGCACACAGTGCTACTCCATTAGCAGAACATACAGTTTGGTGAGTTGTAATCAGTATTTTATAACAGAAATCATATGTCACGAAACTGCTTCACACAGTAAGGGTTAAGTGCTGCTTGACAAAACTTCCAGTTAATACATGTATGCAACAGGGTGGCTGAAAAGGAAGATCCAAAGACCTTTCCCAACAGGCAAGTTCTGATGGCTAGACTAGGAGAGTGGTAACTCACAAAGTACAAATACAACTTTCAAAACTTGAATAGTACTGGACTAGATAGATACATGGTGCTATTTTACAACTGCACTGTTGAGCTGGGCGGTGGTAGTGCACACCTTTAATCCCAGCACTCGGGAGGCAGAGGCAGGAGGATCTCTGAGTTTCAGGCCAGCCTGGTCTACAAGAGATAGTTCTAGGACAGGCACCATAGCTACTGAGAAACCCTGTCTCGAAACCGCCCCCACCCACAAAAAAAAACCACCCCAAAACAAAACAATTGTACTGTTGTAATTTAGCGTGTGTCAAGTGCTCTGGAGACACCACATATAATGGCTTCATAATACAAAGCACTGTTTGCTATTATAAAATTACTTAAGGCCTGACGAGATGGCTCAGTGGGTAAAGGTGCTTGTTGCACAAGCTTTGAGATCCAGGTTCCACCCACAGAAGCCACATAAAGAAGGATGGAGAGAATTGACTCCACAAAGTTGTCCTCTGCACTCCACATGCACGCTGTGTCTACACATACACCATAATAAGTAATATTTAAAATGGAAATTAAGATATAGTTGTCTTTAAGTGGATTTCTAATAGTTTAGAGAAAGACCTAAATTAATCTCAACATATCATCAACCTTAAAACTCTATTCCAGCTTGGAATTTCTGACATGTAATAAGAAACTGCTTATTTTTGTAAAAACACTGCACCATATCTCATATTTCTATTTACTGAAACTTGGTAACTTGAAAGTTGTGCAAGACTAAATTAAAGTCAATCCATAAAGGCTTTAACTGGCCACACTTTCCAGGGTTTTCCCTTAGCTGAGAGGGAAATGGAGTCTTTTTGGAAGAGAAGTCATACAATTTTTGACTTACACATGAAGAGAATGGAGTTGAGAAAGGAAGCCCAGGGCTACACCTTCCCTTTAACCACAAGTCCAGACTACTCATATATAAAGGAAATGTTCAATGAACTTAAGCAAAGTCACACTTTGACTAAATGACTCAACACGCGAGAGAACAATGCCTAAAGCTTCAAAGTTCCTTTAATTGCAGATTTCCTGAAAATACCCATTTCCCAGTAAATACCAAACACACCATAACTTCTACTATTTCCATTCTCCAGCAATGTCCTGAAACAGATTAATTACTCTTACTCTTAGGGAGATTATAGGGTAAAAGCTAACACTCAGAAAAAAAACAAAAACCAAGCTTCAGGTATAATATAAGAACTATAAAAATTAAATCCTTTTTCTAGAGGTTGTGAGTCTTACACGAAAATACTTCTTTCTGTCTCAGGGAAGAATCTCTTAGGGTAAGAAAACAGCTCTTAATGCCCAATACCTCAATCTCTCTCTCTCTCCCCTGCCCCTGTGGAGCACTACCAGGCAGTCCAGAGAGGGAACGCTTTACTTTTCTTGCCGTATGATAAACTACTCTGCAAATAGTCCTGTCCAGAAGGTAACAAGAGAGAGCTACAATGTAGATGACTTATCTTCTGTATTTCCTTCTCATTTGATATTCAGAGCACCTGGCTCTGCTTGCCTCAGATTACAGTGACACATCATACACTTCTTGAGGTCCTTCTCTTTCAGTCAATACATCTAGAATGGACAATTCTAAAAGGGACTGAAGCTGTGCTTTGCTAGTTATACATTCTTTCAGTTTCATAAAAGCCAACTAGTTGTACTGTTCAGACTCTGGGGGAAGAGAGGCTTATTTATGCCTCAGACCAGCTCATAAGCAAGCAGATGGGTGACTGTCACTACGATCCACACTGAGACCCAACTGCAAAGCTCCCTCTGAGAGACACCATTAGGGCAGCCTCAGTACTCTGTGCAGGTCATCCCTTTCCCTGTAAGATCCCACAGCAGACCCTAGCAGTAGGTACACACCTGTGATAATCAGCACCTTCACCAGCCACCTGTGGAAGAGAAAAAAAGGCTTGGTATTGGTAGTATACATCACCAAGTACCAGCCAAGGTTAGTATTTGCCTGAAGACGGAAACACGTGTGGATAGAGGGATGCTCACTCAGTAGTAACGTGGGATATCTGGAAAGAAAATGACCAGGAAACCTAACATGTTTTTGAGGGTAATGGCCCCAAAGTACAGTAAAAAGTAAAACTGATCAGGAAATAGTTGCTTCCTAGGTTTTGATATTTAAGAGAGAACATCAATTTCAACTACCAGTTCCATCACACTAGAAACTGCCCATAACTTATGTTGGCAAACATTTCTCTCTCTACAATCCTTCCTTTACCTTCAAATAAGCCTCTTTCCCATCCTATAACCCCTCCTGCCAGCATGCTTGTACCTTTCACATCAGTGCAAACAGGAGATGCACACCTGTCTTTTTTAATATTTTGGTGGTTCTATAGTATAGATCTGGCCTCAAACCCCTATGCATGCTTGTCAAGTGCATTACCACTGAACTACTCCAGTCTCTTATATGACAAATGTTCTAAGGCAGAAATTCTATGTTAATTACTCTGAAAAGATGACTACAAGATGAAAGCACACAAGAAACCAATACTATAGACTCCCACCAGAGTTAGTCAAAATGAGCATTGAATTAGGATTCAGGAGATAATTTTCTGCTATTTAGATGTATTGGTTTCAGAGTCAACACTTGAGATTTTTCTACCTTTTCTTCATAAAAACAAGGAGTAACTTCAGCAAACCTAAATCTGCTCTAAAAGTTTCAAAAACTCTAAAAATTAGAAGCTGGGCACATGCTTGTCATCACTGTACTCAGGAAGCTGAGAAAGGACTGTGAATACAAGGCCACTGGGGACACACCAAGCTCTAGGCTAGCTTGAGTATACAATGAGATCTACCTTTAAAAGCAGATCTCTCAAAACATCTTTCTAGTTTAACTGATCTACGTAACATTTATTAGAACCTTATTATCACAATCCACCAAAATTGAGATCAACAACAACTAGTTTCCCTATGTAGAAATTACATTCAATGTAGAAATCTCTTCAAACCAAGTATTCAATCACTTTCTCAGCTAAAACAAGCCTATCAATTTCCTGATGACACTCCCCTTTCAATTGATTCCAACTATGAGAACAAAATCCACACACAAAAAAGTAACATTCTAATAAGTTTCCCTCCTACACATTTCCCATCTAAACCTCAGGCAGAATTACAGCTGTTTTCCAGCCAAAGCTTTGTTTGCTGGCCAGAACTCACTAGTTCGACATTCCTGAGAGAAAAGATGAAAATGAGGTCTCAGAACAATAACCTGCTCTACAGGGAACCACAGGAAACAAGACAAGAGTTCTGTTATGGGACTGAAATTCAATGTCACAAGACATTTTTATCGTTGGAGTACCATACAAGTTCAAGACTTTCAGTTTTGAGGTGACCATTTTTAATTCAAAAACTCAGATTCCATCTCCTTCATAACTCCTTTTCTACTCTGAAATTGATTCCACTCAATTAATCTCAACATTTTTAGGTATGAGCAGAACTAACCAATTAATATGTTTTATAATCTTGACTTTCACTGTAATTTTAGCACAATGAAAACATAATTCAAGTACAACGAGAAAACAATTTTTCCTTTAGAACATACCTCTTACACAGGTGAAACCAGAGCTTTATAAATTCAAAAATCACACAAGCAACTGGATGAATCGGAAATGTTTATGCTGTAACTAAAACATAAACAGCAACTCTATACCCTCTCTATCCACTTTCAGAAAGAGCAGCAGTAAATGAAAGTACCCTGACCAGAAGAAGCCTCAAAAACTATGGTGTTGTGCCAGAAGTTTCTGTGGTAATAGATGAAGCGATATAGACATATTACGCATGCAGTTTCTAAGTTTCCCACAGCAATAGTTCCCACGTCCCATCTTGATTACGAAGAAAGGGACACTTACCTTCAATGTGCCGACGTACTGTCCAGACAGCATTGGGGTTACCAGGGAGCTCAGAAACAGCCATTTCCGACACCTAAAAGGAGAGCAGGCAAGCCACAGATCCAGTAAGCACGAAACTCTACTACTTACTATGCTAGGTAATAATATCCTGAAGGCCTCTAGAGGCCCCACGCTGTAAAGAACTGGACCACTTTGTGAAACCTAAAACCCCAAAACTAGAAGCACTGGCAATCTCCATGACAGACAACAAAAAGCTATGGAAAATACAGAAGGGTACAGGTTTACAGCCAAACTATACACTTCCTTTAGATTTGCTAAGTCTATACTTATAAAAAAAAAAAAGACAAACACCACTGAAAACAAATGAAACCATCTAAATCAGTACTTTATTGCTTTCTCTAACTTCCACAAGACAAAAATCTCTTCACAGATGCAAATGCCACACACACACTAGGAAAAATACTGTTTTACCCATGGGCTGACAACCACTGTACAAGTGGCTCACAGAAAGCAAACGGTACCGGTACAATTTTTTTTCCGACTACACTGTGATGCTCCTCAAGGACAGTCAACAACAGATCATACATGAACTCTGTATTTATCACCTTTGGAATTCTGTTAATGTAAAGCCACTCTAAGTTTATTAAATATTTTTTAAGTGACCCATAGACAGAGTGCTTAATGCATTGTGCTATGTAACTACATCTTCTAGGAAGAACAAGAAAATTCAAGACAATGTCTTTTTAAGTTTCCAAGAACAGTAAGACATAAGAACTTCATCAGTGCCGAGTGGTGATGGCTACTTTAATCCCAGCACTCAGGAGGTAAGGACAGGTGGATCTCTCTGAGTTTGAGGCCAGCCTGGTCTATAGAGTGAGTTCCAGGACAGCCAGAACTGTTTGACAGAAAAACCCTGCCTCAAAAACGCACCCCCCCCCCACACACAAAACTTCAGCAGTAAAACTTATGTCTAATATGCTACTCAGCTAACAAAAAACTTGGTTTTTATTCAAATAAAACTATAGTCAAAGAAAGACATACAAGAAGGAAGAAAGCAATAACTATTTTTAACTATTTTCAAAATACAACAAAAGCTCTATTTATAAAATTGTAAGGACAGAAGGCAAGGCATTAAAAAGCAACTCTGGAGTCTTTTATCTTACACTACACAAAATTTTCTTTTGCGTGCAAAGAATTAGTGGGCAGCTGATCCTCACCGGGAGCCAATGAGCAGTAAGTAATTGAGAACTTCAGCTCTGGGCATGCAGGTTGGGACAGTTGGACAGCTGTCCGGGGTCAGTGCTAGCTACAGTGAGACCTTTTCTTTAAAAACAACAAAGGAAGCCAGGTGGTGGTGGTTGTGTTTAGTTCCAGCACTCAGGAGGCAGAGGCCAGCCAGGCCTACTGAGCAAATTCCAGGACAGCTAGGTCTACACAGAGAAACCCTGTCTTAAAACAAACTTAAAAAAAAAAAGGGGGGGGGGGGATGAGGGCCAGGAAGAGAAGAAAAAGAAAAGTCAAACAAGCACACATGTTGTTTCTAAATCTGATCAAGGCCACTGAAGATTTAGTGAAGTATTTTGGCAGTGAAAATATTTTCAGATTTCCAAAACATCAACATTGAACAAACTAGCCTTGAACTCAAATAATTTTCCTAGTTCTGCCTACTATGACACATGTCTCCACTCTTACAGCTACAGCAGGCCAAAATTAAGCTGTCTTAACCACACAACAATCCACTAAGCAAATGCCGTAAATTTTATAGAACAAAAGTTTAAAGTTGCTATTTAGTAAAGCCAGATTTAAAACCAAGGTCACCTTGGTTTTACTTTAACAAATACTGATGAAAAATAGAGTCCTCTTAAGACCTAGCTTGCCAACTACAAACTCTAACTTCAAATGATCACAGAAAATATTATTTTCTTCCACCAAGATGTTATAGGTAGTGAACCTGGAGCTACCATTCTATTAAGGAAAAGGTAATCTAAACTCCATGAACTTCAGGGACGAGAAAGAGCACGTATTTGTTCACAGAAACGGTAGTTCATCTTTGACCTCACTGAAGTAAGTCTGTATAATGTTTTGTGCTGGCCTTCCTTTTACACCATCAAGAGAACCAAGAAATTCCCATCTTACCTCAAGTCCATGTCTTAAGACTCTCAGAGATGACCGGGGTCCCCTACCACAGGCTACATACAGCTGTGGAGTGTCTTCATTGGCCAGATCAGCTATCTGCACAACAAGGGAAAAATGTCTATTAAACTAAATTTTCAAACATGACTATGAGAGGACAAACTAATCTCTGCTTTAAAGTTATATTAAGGGCTACTGACTGGAAAAAGAGAAACGCCCCTCCCCCCCATGTTCTACATCAAACAACCTATAGGGAACAACAAAAAAGAAAACAAATCCAACAAAAAAATTGTTAAGTGGTGGCAGTGCACTTAATACCAGCACTCTGGAGGCAGAGGCAGGAAGAAGCAGACAGACCTCTGAGTTAATAGTGTCAGTCTGGTCTACAGAGTGAGTTCCAAGACAGCAAGGAATGCACAGAGAAACCCTGACTTGAAAAAACAAAACAAAACGATAAAACAGGCCGATTAAAAAAAAAAAAAAGAAACAAAACACATGCAATTTGTTCAGAAGTCAGAAAGGAACTTTGACACTGAGTGAAATGAAGTATTGTTACATAACCTATACCTGAAATTAGTGTCTCCTTCAATTGTCAAATTACACCGAATTATAACTGTCACTCATGAAAACAATTTTAACCTACGTTTTCAGATGTTCCAATTATCCTAACCACAACTTCAAAAATTTATTAGACATATTATCAGTTACATATCTATATATGTGCTTATGAAATGGCTAACTCCTACATAACTGCACCAGGGACAGTCTTGAACAAGAATCTTACACAATTAGGCAGGCTTAAACCTCTAATCTCAGTCCTCAGGAGCTAAGACAGGAGGACAGTGAGTTCACAACTAGACTTAAGACTAGTTCACACAGAATAAGACTTGTCTCAAAACACCCCTCAGACTGGTAGGTTTTAGACTCTGAACTTCTTTAACTACCAGTTTTCCACAGCAGTGATTCAATAGACAAGTTGTTCTTAAGACTATAGTTCAATCTGAAGAAAACTTTAAATGATTACATTTCATTTTAATAATGGGCTGACACAATGTAGAGGTGACTGAATAAGGCCACACCTGGCAAAACAGAATGGGAGAGAGGCTGTCCAGTTCATCAACCAGCACAAGGTTTTTGAGTGGTCTTGGTTGAAAGAAGAATGTGTCTCCTTCTTCTAGTGGCATGGCAGATGAAAATTCAGGTTCTTCATCATCATCTCCAAGATGGGCAATTTGATATAAATAACTGGGCAAAAGCAAATAGACTTTGTCATAGGTTATGTGCAAATGATTGAGCATAGTTAGATTTCAGTATACTTGGATGTGATTAACAAACTTAGCTGAAAAACTTCATTCACAACCAACACCCATGTAAAAATCAGGATGCAGCTGTACCCATCTATAATCCCAGAGCTGAGGAGACAGGCATGGATCCCTGGAGCTTTCGTCCAGCCAGTCTATGCAAAATCAGTGCACTTCAGGTTCAGTGCAAGACCTTGTTTCAGAAAATAAGGTAAAGAGCCTTGAGGAAGAAACCTGATATTGACATCTGGCCTATATAACCATGCATACTTCCACTGGAAACAAGTCAGAAATAGCACAAACTCCTAGAAAGTATCTACATTTTAATTATGAGAAAACCGACCTTAAATTAGTAAAGTATTTGTATACATGACAAGAGATACTTGCAAGACCTTGTCATTTATATAAGTAATTTAAGTTGTAGATACTGGTTTTAAATTGGAAACCATAGAGTTCAGATTTCTTCCATTTGGCAATGAAGATCCATCAAAGATTGTTATTACAAAGACCTAGGAAAAAACATCACTAAGGATTGTCCTATCTTGTTGAGGTGTGGAGACAACTCTATAAAAACTGGGTTTTTGCAGGAAACACAAAAGAATTTAGACTGTAACCACAAAAAGTAGAGGAAAAATAAAGAACTCACAAGTTACTAGAAATGGCCCTTTAATCATTAGCAAAAAATCCTGACAATGGCACATTGGTGATGTGGGCAGAAAGTATAAGTACTAGTGAACTTATATAAGTTAGTGAACTTAGGTCCGCACAAGAAGTATTTGTGGAAACCTCTCTGGTTTTTAGTTTTCTGGAGACAATCATCTCACAATGTAGCCCAAGCTGGCCTGTTGATAGTCTTTTGCTTTAGCCTTTCAAGGGCTGGGATCTAAGTATGTACCACCACATACTCAGCTAAAGATATTTTTAGACATTCAGAGGCAGTGACTGATGCCACTGAAGTAAAGGAAGCTAACAAGAAAACAAACACAAAAATGGGACTGGAGGGAATGCTTCAGTGGTGGCAGTAGAGCTGGTTTAAGAGCCTTTTCTGGTCCTGTAGAGGACCTAAGTTTGGTTCCCAGTGTCCACATTTTGATGGCTCACAATCATATGGAACTCAAGTTCCAGAATGCCCTCTTCGGGCATTCTATATGTACGTGGTACATATAGAAAATTAGAGTAATACTTGTTTAGAAAAACCTTAACTATTCTGTGAAAAGCTCCCTAGTCCTGAAACCACATCACCCTTTTATACTATTTGTGGTAACCAAAGTAAACTGGGACAATAAAAGCATTACTTACTGATTTCCAAATTCTGATGCCACAAAAAGAAAGCCTGTTTTAAGCACACACATAGCAGCAGCAACAGGCACAGTATCAAAATACTTCAGGCGGATCTCAGTTACCTGGAGCAAAAAGACTAGTGTAAAGGCAAGTGCAGCTTGGCCACAGTAGCCCACTATCATACATCACAAGTAGAACTAAGTAAAACACCATGCTCAGTATCTAAACCATAAGCGAACAAATGACAACTCAGACCTGCAAGGTTGATTTGCTTATACATGGTCTACTGTTCTTTCTGTTTCAATGTCAAAGTTAATCTAGACTGACCCTATAAGGTACAGAAAAATTGAAAATGAGTATCTAACCTTTACGAATCAAACCAATTTCCAACTAAACTTGGCTATCTAGATAACAAAAACTGCTCATTGTTAAGGACCAAGTCAAAATAAGATTATACATATTATCAACTCCCAAGACATGAGTTTTCTTATTCATATAAATTATTGTTATTGCTTTACAAGACCAGATACTTGTTAGCTAGAATGGGAAAACCTATTTTACATTCAAACCCCAAAATAATCACTTTTTAAGTTATCTAAATTTCTTTTCCTTCTTTCTATTAAAAATAGATTGTCTCATACCATACATCCTAGCCAGTTTCCTCTCCCTCCACTTCTCCCAGGCCCCCAACACCTTCCCTCTCCCCAGATTCACTCCTCCTCCGTTTCCTCTTCAAAAAAGAGCAGGCCTCCAAATAGGACAAAACAAGATGCAATAAGACCAATAAGACAAGGCAAAAGCCCTCTTTCCGACTTATCGAGTATCAACTTTCTCCCTATCTTCACTCAGGTGCAAAGCAGCTTTGTAAATCTTACATGTATATATAGCAAGTACTTTACACAAGGGTTTTAAATTATATTCAAATAAAAAAATCAAAATAGACTACAACAAATGCATATTTCTCCACTCCACCCACGGTCTACTTACCATATCTTCATCTGTCTCCAGAGTGATCTTAAAGATGTCCCCCTGCTCCGTTTGGGCCAAAAAGAAGAACATGGACTTGGTCTTGTGGGTGGCAGAGCACACAAAAATCATTCCTCTTTCAGGGTCATCCAGGTCATTCTAGCAAGGCCAAATATATAGCCAACATCTTAGAAATAGGTACTCCTTACTCTAGAATTCAGAACTTTTACACTCAAGTACACATATTTGTATGTGTACTAACACAAATATTAAGCACAGTAGCTGCCAACTGAACAAAACTTGTCTGTTAGAAACACACACTAAACGCCCAGTAGCCAAAAAACAGCTAATATTTCCATTCTGCAGCCTGATCAGATCAGTAAGGCAAAAATCATCTCCAGAGAAAAATGTCAGAGAAGAGACATGAAATTAAAAGTCATCATTTCAGGCTGTGAACAAAAATTTAAAACCCAAAAACTACATTCATTCACACTGCCATGGGGACCATCCATCACCAACCAGTCAGTATGGTACCAAATTCTGTTGCTCTGAGTTTTTAATGTTAACGGCTCATAAAATATTTCTGCTAGCAAACTTTTTATGAAGTTTTATAGCAAAGTCCTGTCCGTTAGATGCTCAGGAAATGTCTGATCAACAGGCCGATTTCACTGTTTTTAGTCAAGGTTAAGTTTCTGCTTAGGTTTTTAGGAAATTAATGGATTTCCACACAGATCAACTAACTAAACCCTATTAGGTTAAACCTAGAGCCAATATTAAAAATAGACTATTTAAAGTTAAGGGGGAGGGCTGGAAAGATGGCTCGGTGGCTAAGAGCATTGACAACTCCTCCAGAGGACCTGGGTTCAATTCCCAGCACCCATAAGGCAGCTCACAACTGTCTGAAGATCCAGTTGCAGGGTATCGGACACCTTCATACCAATGCACATAAAATAAAGTTAAATAAACCATAAAAATATTAAAATAAAGTTGAGGGGGAAACAATGTAAGAACTGATGCAGGAATAAGATCGATAATGTATTCACAAGATGAATAGATTGCAAAGGAAAGAGTAATTACAAAACTCAAAGACTACCATCATAGTCTGTGAGCTTACAATAAAGTGAACGGGCAGGCACCGCCTTAGTAAAGTGGTAGTTTGCTCAATAGGCAGAGTGCTCACCTAGCACACACAAAGCCTTGTGTCTAAGAACTGAATATATGAGGCACAGCAGCACATGACCGTAATCTTGGAAAGGCACAAGGATTACAGAAAGACTGAAAGTTTTGATCCTATTCTGGGTTAGATAATAATAAACAAAATAGTTAATTTCACCTTTTAAAAATACCTGTTTTAGAAAAATAGCATTTATTTTTTCGAATAACTAAAACTTGGCAACAGACAAATTTAAGATATACTAGGGACCAGTGAAATGGCTTAGCAGACAGCGAAGCTTGCTAAGCCTAACAGCACGAGTTCAATTTTGAGGCCCACATGATGGAAGGCCAAAACTGACTCCTCAAGTTTGTCCTGCAACCTTCTTGGCATACATGCACATAAAATATTAAAAAAGAGAGTCTGGCCAAGTGGTGGTAGGACACATCTTTAATCCCAGCACTCAGGAGGCAGAGGCAGGTAAATCTCTAAGTTTGAGGTCAGTCTGGTCCACACAGAGAAACTCTGTCTCAGGAAAAAGAGAGAGAAAGCAAGTATCCTGTAATCATAAAAATGTAATTCACTTCCTAACAACAATCTTTCCTCTATGACAAAGATCTTACCCGTCTCCTGGGAATTGGACATCGGATATCTGGTTGGTCACCAAAGTTCTTATAGGTGATATAATTTTCAGAACAGATCAGCACTCCACTTGGACCATCTGACCCGCCAGGAACTGTGAGAGGAAAAAATAAAAAAAGCTTAACAGTGACTTAAACTACTCTGACCTCCTTTTATTTAGCTGTTCTCTTTCCCACGTGATGAGGTTGAGTGCCAGAAGCTAAAAGACAAGCAAACCAAATATTTCTTCCCCCGATGTTCACTGTTAGTCCAAGAACTTGAGAGGTGGAGGAGGCAAGAGGATCAAAAGTCAAGTAACCTTCAGTTACAGTGAGTTTGGGGCTAGTCTGACCTGTATTAAAACAAAGCCAGAAATGGTAGCTTCCATCTGTAATCCTAGCACCTAGGAGAATGGTGAATCAAGGATTCAAGATTTATCTACACTGAAAGATTCGAAGCCAGTCTGAGGTATAAAACAGTTCCAAAAGACAAAATAAATAAATAAATAAATAATTGGGGCCCAGTTGCCAAAGTGCTTTCCATACAAACAAGCTGTAAGCGAAAGCACACCTGTAAACTCATATCCCGGGGGTAGGGGGTGCTGTTGCTGTCAATGATCTTAGCTGCTGAGTCACATCTCCAGGCCCCTTCTTCGGTTCTGATACTCACATAAAGCCAGAGTCTCCTACAGTTTTTTAAATAAATAGCTTTTATTATTTTACTACCTCTCTGAACAAATAAATTGTGTGTTCTTTTTCTTTTTGAGACAGGTATCTCATTCATTATACATGCCCAGGACTGGCCTCAGATTCAGTAAGATCCAACTGCCTATGTCTTTCAAGTGCTTGGATTAAAGGCATGTCACCATACCTGGTAAAATTCTTTCTTTCTGGTTTTTTGAGATAGGTTTTCTCTGGAGCTCTGAGGACCTAAGTATGTCGGGTGGTGGCATCTTTAATCCCAGAACTCAGGAGGCAGAGACAGGGGGATCTCTGTGAGTTCAAGGCCAGCCAGGTCTACAGAGTGAATTCCAGGGCAGGCTCCAAAGTTACATAGACAAACCTTGTCTCTAAAAAAACAGAGGACCCAAGTTTAGTTCCTAATACTCAGGTCAGGTGGCTCATTAACTGCCCATGACTGCAGCTCCAGATCTGACATCCTCTTAGGTCCTTGTATACCACATATAAAAGTAGCAATAACTTACACAGACATATTCACACACAAAAATAAAAACCTGAAAACAAAATTGTTATGTTTGAGCATGAAGATGGACATGAACAAAGGTGTTCATGTGAAGGTCAGTGGCCAACCACAGGAGTAGGTTCTCTCCCACCAAAGAGGCTGTAGTTCCAAGAATCAAACCTAGATCTTCAGGCTTGGTGGCAAGCACCTTTTTTTTTTTTTTTTTTTTTTGGGTTTTTTTTCGAGACAGGGTTTCTCTGCAGCTTTAGAGCCTGTCCTGGAGCTAGCTCTTGTAGACCAGGCTGGTCTCGAACTTACAGAGATCCGCCTGCCTCTACCTCCCGAGTGCTGGGATTAAAGGCGTGCGCCACCACTGCCCGGCTGGCAAGCACTTTTTTAAGCCACTTTGGAGACCACCAATTTCTCTTTAGATTAAATTAGTAATGCTTTTCAGAGTATTTCATCTAAACTTTCAAATTCATAAACTGACTTGTCTATACACTTCAGAGTTAAGAATTATTAAAGAGTTAGATACTTCAAATACTTGGCACAGCACCTTTTGCTTGTTTTTACAGACAGGGTTTCTCTGTGTAGTCCTGGCTGTCCTGGAACTCATTCTGCCGACCAGGCTGGCCACCAACCCAGAGATCCCCTGCTGGGATTAAAGACGTGTGGCGCCCAGCCTCTCTCTCCCCACCTCTCTTTTTTAATCACTTTAAAATATTTAGCCTCAGCCGGGCGGTGGTGGCGCACGCCTTTAATCCCAGCACTCGGGAGGCAGAGGCAGGCGGATCTCTGTGAGTTCGAGACCAGCCTGGTCTACAAGAGCTAGTTCCAGGACAGACTCCAAAGCCACAGAGAAACCCTGTCTCGAAAAACCAAAAAAAAAAAAAAAAAAAAAAAAAAAAAAAAAAAAACCCAAACCCATAAAACTTGGTATGGCAGCCAACATCTCTAATTCCAACACTAGAAACTAAGGCAAGAACTGCCACGAGTTCCCAGTGAGTTTGGATGACCTAACCAAGACAATGTCAAACTTACTGAGTTTGGGCATAAAATGAAACAAGTAAAAGCCACAAAACAGGCTAGAGATGGCTTAGCAGTTAATTAAGAGCACTGGTTCTCTTCCAGAGACTGGGATTCAATTCCCAGCACTCACATGGTGACTCACAATGGTCTTTAACTCTAATTCACAGGGATCTAATATCTTCTTCAGGCCTCCATATACATACAAAAAAAGCACTGGAGAAAAGTACCTGTAATAAGGAAGTTGCCGTGTTCCTCCAAGGGTTCACTGTATTTTCGAACCACATGATTTAAACCAAGGTCTAATTCATAAAAAGTGAGTGTCTGCTGGGTGTTAGCTGCTGCTTCCCCTGTTGGATCATTGTCTGCTTCCTGTAGGACAGTGACACAAAGACTAATCAGGAAATTTTAGACTTAGAAAGGATAACAGGACCTTATATTTACACAATGAAGTAAAGGTCCACAGATTCCAGTTTGACAAAGTTCATGCTACAGCTACAAGGACACCAATCTCTATTCTGTATCCAGGGATGCCACTACTAGAGGATGCTGCTTTCTGTCCAAAGCAAAGGGTAGTATGCTTTGCCTTTCACCATTCCCCTTCTTAAAAATACAACAAATAGAACTTTGTATTTCTCATGCAGCTCCTCCCAATATCTCAGTCCCTAGTCCGGTCACAATCACAGCAAAGGATGTGACATAGTCAAGTGCAAACATTTTAAAGGTTTTCAGTAAAGCATTTTAATGTGAAAAAGACCTGCCAGAAAAAAATAATTTAAGAGCCGTGCGGGTGGTGGTGGTGCACACCTTTAATCCCAGCACTCAGGAGGTAGACCGCTTTGAGTTTGAGGCCAGCCTGGTCTACACAGCAAGTTTCAGGACAGGTTCCAAAGCTACAGAGAGAATCCTACCTCAAAACGACCCCTGCCTCCCGGCCCCAGAATGATTTGAGAAAAAAATTTAAATAGTAATAAAGAAGGCTTTAAGACTTACGTCCACACAATGAAGGTAATTATTTTACGGAAAAAAAAAATTGAGATGAATTAAGAGAGACAGACAGACAGTCGTCAGTACCTCATAATCCATTTCCAAACAAGCAAACATAGGATTTTCAAAACCCACATCTACTCCAACCACATGATATACTAGAGTGTTCGCTTTGTGGGCCTCCAGGGGAGATGAAATGGTAAGTCGAGCTGCAGCATCTCTGTTCAAGATATATACCAATTTTTGTTTCTCAATTGCACCTATAGTTGAAGGAGATGAAACACACCAGATTTCCACTTGATGAATAAAGAACCTTAGATATACACAATGCTATTCTTTTAAAAATAAGATTAACAGTTATCACTAACTGTACAAGTAGCGTACAGCTCTCTATTGTTACCAGACAAAAAAAATTCATTATAACCCCCTCTTTCTAAGAAGAAAAAAAAAAATCTTAATATCCCTCTAATTCTTCAAAAAGTTTTAAGGTGCCCTGGACTTAAGAACACTGAGAAACACAATACTAAGTAATATTTCTGTTAGCTATTCTTTGAACTAGGCCTAGTGGTTCAAAGGGTTGCCCTCTAGAGGCCTGATCAGATACACAGTTTCCTTCAGTAACTCATCAGAGAAGAGACATGGATGTGAATCATCACTTCAGGCTGAAGAAGGCACCCACACTGCCGACATAACTAAGGTCCTTTCTCCCCAGCCTTTGCTGAAGAATTATTTTTTTCCAACTAGATAAAAATTACCTTATGACTTTCCTATTATTTTAAAAGGAAACCTTTAACAAAATTAAACAGAATACAAATGTAATGCCAAATGTTAGCACACTAAGTGATAGACTAAAACACTGCGAAGATCATAGTGTGTCATATAGTACACTGAGCACATCGAAAAAAAATCAGAGAAGCACTCAAGAGCAAATAAAGTAAGTCACTCACTAATCATAACAGCTCTCCCTTTGGGATCCACAGCTAAGAACTGGCCAGGAACAATACGGCGACATCCACTTTTGCCAAAAGTTTCTTGGTGAATTTTCTCAAACATATTCTTAGATGGCTGGTATTCCAAGATAACAATTCGGCCCGAGTCACTGCCAACCACAATGTAGTCTTTAGTGCCACCTGTTAGCCTAAAGGCCATAAGTGACCGAATAACACCAAATACTTCCACAGTGAGGAGGGTATGTACTTTGCCAGTATTAGGGTCTGGGCGAAGTAACTCCAAGATCTTCCCACGAGAAACAACAATTTCCTGTTGCTTGGTTCCTAAATCACCAAAAGATAAAGATCATAAACACCCAGAATAAGCCCCCAAAATAAGCAGGATGGACAGAAAGGGCAAATAGAATTAAATTAGTTGAAGGAATCTATATTTTGAACTAATTTATTATACTTGAAAAGGTACTTTCCGCTGGGCAGTGGTGTTACACGCCTTTAATCCCAGTACTTGGAAGGCAGAGGCAAGTGGATCTCTGTGAGTTGGAGGCCAGCCTGGTCTACAAAGCAAGTTCCAGGGCAAGCTCCAAACAAAAGCTTTTGAGACAGAGAAACCCTGTCTCAAAAAAGAACAATAAAAGGTAGTTTCCCAAAATTGACCTAACCAAAGTAATTATCAAAAAAGTTTTTTATAAAGGGTTACATAAGTAAAAAACAAAACAACCTTATTTTCCTAAAATTGGTCACCAATATACACAACTGGGAAGTTCTTATTACCAATAATCATGGTCCTGCATGGACTCAGATCCTTATGTTCGTATGGCAAGTACCTTACCTATATAACTCTTAGTTGTCAGGTTTGAGCAACAAACCTTTTTTTTTTTTTTTACTGGATAAACTATCTCGCCAGTCCTATTTTTTCTTAAGACTATGTATCTTTGCCTGGTGGTGGTGGCAACACGTGCCTTTAACCTCAGCACTCAAGAGTCAGAGGCAGGCAGATCTCTGTGAATTCACAGTCAGCATGGTCTACAGAGCTAGTTCTGGAACAATCAAAGTTAGAGAAACTCTGTTCTGAAAAACAAAAAGCAAGCAAAAAAAAAAGGGGGGGTGAAGAAAGACAGACGGACACTATATATCTTAACTAAGGCTAGTCTCAAACTCATGTTCATAGTAGCTCAGTCTCCTGAGTGCTAGGGCTATAGGCATGAACTATCACACCCAGTTAAGATGTTCTTTTGAAAACTCTGATATCAAACTCCAGATTAAGAACTATAATCCCAGCTCTGGGAAGCTAAGGCAGGAGGCCATCTAGGACTACAGTGAGACTGTCTGGGGGGTGGAGGGGACCATGACTTTATGATTTATACAGCTTATGCCTTACAACAATACACAACTTGGGAAGAGATATGCACCTATACTTAGAATAATTAACTGGAAAGAAATGTACCTGAAATTAGGTGACAGAAAATACACCATAATTTAACAAACTCCATAAATGCATTTTTATAAATGGAAAACATTTCCTCAACAAAAGCATATATAAAATATATAATATAAATTTACTTCAGGTTACAAAGTTAATACCTAGAGAACTTACCAGAGAAGTTGCCATGGATGGCAAAGCTGATGCCAGTGGCCCGCTGTAAGGTCAAGTTGTACAGAAACATGGTGACAAGCAAAACTGAGACACTCAGTCCTTCGAGTCTTGGCTATACCAACAGTATCAAGTCAAAGTAGGCTACAGATTAAAAAAAAAAAAAAAAAAAAAAAGACAGAAACATTACTGTTTTTAAAAGAGCTTCTGCATGGGGGTATCTGGATGAAGACGGACCGGCAGAGCACGACATTTATCACTGGGAGAGCCTTTCCAGGCTGGGGTGGAGCTCACTGTTAGAAATCTTTGCTTAGCACGCACGAGACCCTGGGGTGCATTCTCAAGGGAAAGGAAAGGCACAGCATCATGTCTAGGCCAGGCACCGTTCCAGTACAACTACACCTTTACTTTTCATCTCAGAGTCCTACGAAGCCTACACATGGGCATGACCTTGCATTCTGAGAGACTGAAGCAGGAGGATATCTGCAAATTTAAAACCACTCTGAGCTACGAGCTACACAGAAAATGCCAGAATGGACAACACTGCAATACCCTGTCTTAGGTTTTTCTTTTTAACTGAGACAAGGACTCATCATGTAGTTACGGTTGTTCTGGAACTGAGAAATTCTCCAGCCTCCCCCCTTCCAGGTACCAAGATTAAAGGTTTGCACATATACACCCAGCAACAGTTTAAGGAGGAATGGATGAATGAATGAATGAATGAATAAATAAAAATCCAGACATCATGGCTCTCTTCTATAATCCCTGGGGAGTCAGAAGAATTACTACAAATTCAGTGGCCAGCCTAAGCTAATACAAAAACAAAACAACAAAAACAAACTATGGTCAAGGAAACTAAAGCTCAAAAATTATATTCACTGCCCAACATAAAGAATGAAGTGCCAGGAACTAGAACTTGTTCAATTAGTGCACCATGCCTATGTCTTTTTTGAAAACTTATGGTTAACTGTAGTCCACATCATCCAAAACTCAAATGCCCAGTAAAAACTTCAGATCCATTTCCCAACGAGCCAATTCTTTTTGGGAATAAATCTTTCCAACCTTATCTTCCCATATGCTTATATATGTGTAGAAAAATTCAAGAACACACATTTGTGCCATTTTATGCCCTCTGTTTAACCAAAGATTGGGTATTAAATATACTCACTACGCTGCAAGTTCTCTATTAATTATTGAGTCACCAATAAAGGGTCTTTTATTTGCTACAAATACAGAGATTATTCAGTGGTTACATTATAATTCAATTAGCCAAACTGCCAATACTACACATACAGATTTATGAGTATACCTCTAAGATTTTTTTCCCAAAAGTAGGACTGGCAGATAGTGGGATTCAAAATTTTAAATTGTTAAATTTTGGTACTACCAAACTGACTTTCAGTGGCACCATAAGCAGCCAAAGTGATGTTAAGACTTTGGAGATTTGCTTTAAACAGATAAAAACCGGCGTCTTGGTCTGGTCTTCACTTGCATCTCCTAAGGCTCTATATTTGAGAATTTTGTGTTCGTGGCGATGGGAAGGAAAGCCCCTGGCCTTGTGGTTACACTTCAGATGGGCGATTAAAAAAAAAACCCTATTCACTCAATGAATAACTAAACCAAAGGGGTTTCCTACCATATGCAAGGGTACAGCCTGGAGGAATATCACAAGAGTACTCCAATACTAAATAGCAGGCGACTTTAACCGCCAACACTTGGAAAGCTTCCCCTCCCCGCCCCTCCCCCAACCTAGGAAGCCCGATTTCTCCGGTTCCAAGATCACCTCTTGCAATCTTCGCGCGGACACTATTGACCTTTTTCTTTTTTTTTTTTTTTTAAAGCAGGAAAAAAAAAAAACAGGTTCAGAAAACAAATCTAAATTCAAGCCAGATTCTCGGATCCAAAGACTGTTTCTGTTGTTTACAGCTTTTAAGCAAGCTGAGTTCTTAGACCTTCCCGTTAGAGCCGACTCCCCCCCCACTCCCCGCCCCGGGGTCTCACTGTCCCCGCTCGGGCCTCCCATCCCCGAGAATGGGGCCTCAACCTCCCCGCGGGCTGGAAAGAGACGAGGCTGCCACGTCAGACATGCGAGCCGTGTTCTGAAGGACTCGTCCCCACTCTGCGCCCAGCAGCTGGGAAAGAGCCCAGGAAACTATTTGCGCACCGCAAGCGTTTTCCTAACCTCCTCACGCCTACCGAATCTCTCTGGTCTAAAACGGCCTCTGCGGACGCCCGCCAGAGCGCCGAGCAGCTCTCTCGCGTGACGCTTCCCGCTTCTTCTGCGACAGAGAAGTTGCCAGGCCGCTTTTCTAGCCTGCTGGAAGAAGGATGGCGTCGGTATCCGATGGATGCTGAAGTCCTTCAAGGCCTAAACCACAGCGAGGACTAACGCGCCGGCGTCCGCCATTAGCCCTCAAGACGGGCCTTCGGGTGGCGCGCGACGGGAAAAGGCTTCCAGCCTCCGCCTGATAAATATGCGTAATTTTGAAATGCTTTTCATCGAGCGTCTTCGGTCTTTTAAGTTATTTAAATATTACATATTACAGTAAATTTGCTGTAGAATAGAAAATTAATTTTAAAACTAGACTTCAAATTCGTTGATCGGGCATTTCTGTGGACAGTCCAAAGGTCACCGCGCCAACGCAGAGGGGACCTCGCGATCCCGGAAGCGCCTAACAGGAACCAAGATGTCGGATCTAGAATCCTCTCAGAAGTTGTCAGCGCCTCCGCCACCGGAGCGGGTGGGAGGAGGGCGCTGCTCCGAAATCTCCACCGAGCTCATTCGCTCTCTGACAGAGCTGCAGGAGCTGGAAGCTGTGTACGAACGACTCTGCGGCGAGGAGGTGGGGAGCTGATCCTCTTTTTTTTTTTTTCTGGAGGAATCCAGCGGCACAGGACGTCGGAGGCGTCATTCTCTTTATTTACTAGAGGAAGCTAACACCTACCCAAGACGCTTTAGTGTAGTCGGGCATTTGGGAACACCTGTCAATTCTAGTCAAGCTTATTTGGCCTGTTTTCCTGGACTGTCTTCTTTCTTGGTCTGCCCCGGTATTGATTTCCCTGACGAGTAACGCTGGAAGTGGCGTGTGCTATTTATTTATACGAACATACATGTATGTAAGGGTGAAGTTACTGCAAATTAGCTTGAAGTTTTAAGACTGTTTTGTAGAGAATGATTGTGTGTGTGTAATTTCAGCCTTTCAGTTAAGTGCCGAGTTTTGTAGGAAATTGGACATTTTCTTATTTTGAGAAGGCCTCGTCTTTGCCCAGACTGTCTTCAGATTTGCCACCTTCCTGTGGCATCCTGTCACGCTGCTGAATTGCAGGCAAGCTCACGACCCTCTAGGAGGGTTGAAATCTCCGCTAGGAGTTGGGATGTTAAGTAGGCAAGGCACAGCTGTCTAGCCACAGACAACTCATTTCGTCTCTTGTCCCTTTGATGTATAGGTGTGGACAGAATTCTGATTGCCTTTCAATTGATAGCATGCTACCTCTGTATACCTGCTTCTTCCATGGCAACCTGATGCTGTCAGTTCATTTTCCAGTGTGGTTGAAGTCCTTGCTAATCAGATGTAAATGCTGATCTAAAAGTTTGGCAGCTGTTTTTCCCAGTGAACTTTTTTCTAAGTCTTTGGAAATTGCTTTCGTTTAGCCACTACATCTTATCCTGTTTCTTTTTAACATGGGGGGGGTGGGTGGGGGCAAGTGTGTCATAGCACCGGTGTAGAAGTCAGAAGACAATTTTCAGAATTGGCATCTCCTTCTACCGTGTGGATCCTGAGGATCAAACTCCAGTCATCAGACTTGATGGCCAGAGTCATCTCTCCAGGCCTTGTTTTGATTTTGAGATAGGGTCTCATGTAGCTCATATAGGCCTCAAATTGACTACGTAGCTAAAACTGGCCTTAAGTCCAGCTTGTCTTCTGAGCGCTGGGCTGAAAGGGTCCATCACCACACATCCGGATTACCCACTAAACTTCAGAGCCTACTTGTATGGCACACTCTACAAACAGCATTGAGTAAACATTTGCTTGTTCCCATTGTGTTATTCATCTGCTAGATGGAATCAGATATACTTGAAATGTGTGCTGTGCATACGCCTATAATGCTAGCACCGGGGAAGGAAAAGGCAAAAGTTCAAGGTCATCCTGTGTTTCAGAATAAGTGAGAGACCACCCTGAATTGCATGAGACTCTCTATCAAAAGAAATATGAGAAAGATTTCATAGCCAATGATTTAGTCTGTCACACAAACCAAAGCAGCAGCGTGGATGTCCCAAAGGAATTGGAGTGGGAGGAAAAATTTCTGAAATGGGATTCACTTTTTACCTAGGTTGAGTTACATAATTGTGTTTGTTTTGAGACAGGGTTTCTCTATGTAGTACTGTCTGGGAACTTGATATATACACAAGGCTGGCTTTAAACTCACAGAGATCCAAGTTCCTCTTCCTCCCAGTGCTGGCATTAAAGATGTGTGCCACTATCCCCAGCGAAGTAGATAACTCTAAAAGTGCTTAAAGTTCCTTCTTCCTAGAGCTAGGGATAGAGTTTAATATTTGAACACTTGCCTGGCATGTACAAGGTCATAAATTTAACTCCCGGTAACTTAAAAAGGAAATTCCTAGCTGGGCATGGTGGTGCAGAGGCAAGCGGATCTCTTGAGGCTATACTGGTCTATGGAGCAAGTTCTAGGATAGCAAGGGCTACACAAAGAAACCCTGCCCCTTCCCTGCCCTCCAAAAAAAGAAAATTACTCATACTCATTCTGAGTTAAAATGTTTGTTCGTGTTCCAGAAAGTGGTGGAGAAAGAGCTAGATGCTCTTTTGGAGCAGCAAAGCACCATTGAAAGTAAGATGGTCACTCTCCACAGAATGGGGTGAGTATATATCACAGCAAAGGTTGTACAGTGGGGACCACTGGATAAAATTAGTTTTCTTAGCCAATAGTCCAGGCCCTTAGGAGGGTAAGGTGGGAAGCTTGCTGCAAGTTCAAAACTAGCCTAAGCTACAGAGTGAGTTCCTGTCTCAAGAAAAGAAAAACAGAGGATTCTTTTTCCTAACTTTGTTTTATGAAATGACAAGCATTTGAAATGGAAAGGAGCAATAACTCAAAGTAAGCACCTAAGGATACACACTTTGATAGTTATCAAAAAGTCCTTGGAACTCAGCATGATGGCTCAAATCTGTACTCAACCCTTGGAGTTGGAGGTATCAGGAGTTAAAGGCCAGCATGGACCATGAGACCCAAAAAAAGAACAAAGGTCTTTGGCTTAAACTACAATCAAGCGTGGTGCTACACAACTTTAAAATCCTAATAACTAGGCGATAGGTGGATATGGGGCTCAAGGCCAGCTTCAGCTACATAGTGAGCTAAAAGGCTAGTCTAGGCTATGTAAAACCCTATCCAAAAGCAAAACAAAAATAATCACTATTGACCCACAGATAACCTTAGTAGAGATGCAAATTTTGGCCAGGTGGTGGTGGTACATGCTTTTAGTCCCAGCACTTGGTATACAGGCAAGCAGGTCTCTGAGTTTGATGCCAGCTTGGACTACAAAATGAGTCCAGGACTACACAGAGAAACCCTGTCTCAAAGACGAAAAAAAAGGAAAGAAAATTTTAAAACCCATAAATTATAGACTATTTTGGTGGTTGGTGGGGTCCAGATATATGTATTTTAATAATTTTCCCAAGTGATTCTGTTTGGCAATTCTAGTTTTTTTTCTGGTAGTGGTGGAGGTGGCACACTCCTTTAATTTCAGCACTCAAGAGGTAGAGGCAGAGGAATCTCTGAGTTCAAGGCCAGTCTGGTCTACAGAGCAAGTTCCAGGATAGCAAGGGCTACACAGAGAAACCATGTCTTGAAGCTCCCCCGCCCCGCAAAAAAAAGAAGAACTACTGCTTTTATCAATTCTGTATATTTGCTGAGCATTGTTGTATGTCTATAATCTAAGCTGAAGCAGGAAGATCTCAGTTTGAGGCCAGCTTAAACCCCTGCCTCAAAAAAAGGGTTGAGAGGGACAAGGCACCCTGGGCATGGTATTAAACACCTGTAATCGTAACACTTGGAAGGCAAGAACAGGAGGATCAAGGAGTTCACTGCTTACACAATAAATTTAAGGCTGTCCAGTCCTACATTAGAGATCATTATCAGAGCAAACAAAGAGAAAGAGTTGGAGACGTGACACAGTCTCCATCCAGGGGAGAAACACACACACACACACACACACACACCCTTATTCCCTCTTGTTCATTCCCTCTGCCTTTGCAGATAAGTATGCCCTGACAATGTCTGTCTCTAGTCCCAACCTGCAGTTGATTGAGGGAGATGCAGAGCAGCTGGCTGGAATGATCACCTTTACCTGCAACCTAGCTGAGAATGTGTCCAGCAAAGTCCGTCAGCTTGACCTGGCCAAGGTAATCCCACTGAGCTTTTGATGTTTGCTTCCCTCCCAAATACCAAAAGGGAGGGAAGGGAAGGAGGGAGGGAAGAAATTACATTAGAGACTAGAAAAGAACCATCCAGTAAAAATGCAATAGGAAATACCAGAACCAGACAAGATACCACATGAAAACTCTAGATCATTAGCTCTTATGCATATAAAAATAAAAATCCTCAATAAGCACTAAGAGCAATCCAACAACATATAAAAAGAATTATATACGAAAACATACGAAGACCAGTAGCATTTATCCTAGGAATGCAGAGGTGGTTTAACATAAGAAAGTCAAGTAATGTAATGTCAATAAAGGAAATGGGGATGCAGCTTGGTGTTTACCTAGTATACACTGAAGCCTTAGATTAGATTCCAGCACAACGATGTTATGTTTCTGATATTACATACATCTTGATTCAGTTATAAAGTTAACAAAATAAATATAGATTATTCTCATTCATGCTTCTATTAAAATGAATTAATCACATTTAATTAAATCATAGTATCTGCTAGTGTCTTGATTATCACCCATAACAGTTTTAAAAGATAAGTGGTTGTGGTAGTATTTTTAATTTGCCAGTTACAGCTGAAAAGGACTGACAGCTCCTAAATCTCTCTACGTTCTGAAGAGTGCTTTGAAGGAATAGGATATTGTCTTTAACAAAGACTTCTTACAGAACCGCCTCTATCAGGCCATTCAGAGAGCTGATGACATCTTGGACCTGAAGTTCTGCATGGATGGTGTTCAGACTGCTTTGAGGAATGAAGATTATGAGCAGGCTGCAGCCCACATTCATCGTTACTTGTGCCTGGACAAATCAGTCATTGAGCTCAGCCGACAAGGCAAAGAAGGTCAGTATCCTTGACGGTTGATTATGGTTTGGTTGTAAGCATCTGTGACCTAAACTAAGTAAACTCAATCAAGAAAAGTGTGTGTTAATAGGTATGGTGACTCAAGTCTGTAGTGCAGCACTTGGGAGGCTGAGACAGGGATTCCATGAGTTCAGGGCCAACCTGGGATACAAAGTAAGACCCACATCTCTTAAAAACACAACAAACAAAAACAAAGCAAAATTAGGAATGTATGTGATATTAGGACATTTCTATATCTGGTAGTATGGTGTAATTCTGTACCATCCTAGGACAGATAATATGCCCTTTTGATAGTTGCTATTTTTGCGTACTTGACATAAGTAGAGTTGCCTGGGCAGAACCCCAATGGAGAAATGCCTACACTAGGTTGTCTATAGGTGAGTCTGTGGGACATTTCTTTAATTAGTAATTGATGTAAAAGGGCCCATCACTCATATCTGGGCTGGTGGTCCATGAGACCAACTCAGTAAGCAGCATTTCTCCATGACCTCTGCTTCAGTTCCTACCTCCAGGTTTCTACCTTGAGTTCCTGTCTTGGCTTACCCAATGATGTACTGTTACCTATAAACTAAAGAACTCCTACCCCCAACTCAAGTTGACTTTGGTCATGGTGTTTTACCATGGCAAAAGAAACTCAGACAATGGAAAAGGAAACTGATCTTATATCTTCTGAGTCTCTGGCTAGTGGGTTATTGATGCTTAACCATATTACTCACTTATAGAATTAAGAAACTCTGAGACAATGGAAAAGGAAACTGATCTTATATTTTCTGAGTCTCTGGCTAGTGGGTTATTGATGCTTAACCATATTACTCACTTATAGAATTAAATTCTTGGGCTGGAAAATATAGAGTAGTTGGTAAAGTGCTTGCCTCATTAAGACCTAAATTTGATCCCCAGAACCTATGTAAAAATGCCAGACATGGTGGCACATGCCTGCAGTCCTGTACTGGGAGGCAGAGACAGGCTTCTGTATCTCACTGGCTATCTAGTCTCGTATAGGTGGTGAGCTCCAGGCAAATGAGAGACTTTCTCTCAAAGGAAATGGACTGTGGTTTGTTTTCTTGTTTTTGTTTTTTATTTGTTTGGTTGGTTGGTTTTGGTTTCTCTGTAGCTTTGGAGCCTGTCCTGGAACTGGCTCTTGTAGACCAGGCTGGCCTTGAACTCACAGAGATCCACCTGCCTCTGCCTCCCTAGTGCTGGGATTAAAGGCGTGCACCACCACCACCTAGCCAGGAAATGGTCTGCATTCTTAAGGATAACACCCAAGTTTGTCTTCTACTCTACACATACATGCACTAAAAAAATTCGTGTAGGGTCTTGACTTTCTGTGACTGAGTCACTCCATCTCTGGAGAAGCCACTCGTCCTCATGCTGTGTGCAAGTGACTCTAGCTCTTCTGTAGGCTGGGACATAGATTGCTTGCAGTATTTTGCAGATACTCTTCATACTTCTGCTTCTATCTGTTTATTATAGTTCCCTTTCCTGGAATGTATCCCTCATACTCAGAATTTAAAGTCCTGTCCAGCTTTAAGAGATGATACATAACCTTCTCTAGGAAGTCTTTTTATTACTTCACCCAGAAATGTGACTTTTAGGTACCTTTCTTGGGACTTTTCTCATAAATTATTATATATATTAAGACACAGATCTTATCTTTTACTTAATTATAACTTTCATGATACAATCATGGCAGATTCATCTTTCATTCATCTACATTGCTAGTCTAGTATCTTGTACACAGTCAATATTTAAACATATTTGCCATATGAATAATGGTACACATACTGGCATGGACCCGATTGATATAGCACCATTCCTTACATTGATCTTCATTTTTCTCTCCATTGAGCAGGAAGCATTATTGATGCCAACCTGAAATTACTGCAGGAAGCTGAGCAGCGTCTTAAAGGCATAGTAGCAGAGAAGTTTGCTATGGCGACCAAAGAAGGTGATTTGCCCCAGGTGGAACGATTCTTCAAGATCTTCCCACTGCTAGGTTTACATGAGGATGGGCTAAGCAAATTCTCAGAATACCTTTGCAAACAGGTATGGGCATTGTATTACAGTTCTTAAGAGTCACAGAATTTACGAAATGTATAACATATATATGGGATTTATTGGAATGGCTGCAATCCAGATAATCCAACAATGGCTAGCTGTGAACAAAAAATTCCAAGAATCCAGTAGTTGCTCATCCCACAAGGCTGGATGTCTCAGCTGGTTTCTGTATGTGCTAGAATCCCGAAGAAGTAGGCTCCAGTGTCAGTGAAGGAATTGGATGTCCTAGCAAGGAAAGGACATAGTGAGTTCCAGAACAACCAGGGTTATGTAGAGACCTTGTTTCCAAAAAAAAAAAAAAAAAAAAAAAAAGAAGAAGAAGAAAAAAAAAACAAAGAAAAAGAAAAAGGAAACCATTCCACATTTACTAGTTTATTTTACTTTATTTTATTTTTGGTTTTTTGAGACGTGGTTTCTCTGTAACTTTGGAGCCTGTCCTGGAACTAGCTCTGTAGACCAGGCTGACCTCAAACTCACAGAGATCCGTCTGCTTCTGCCTCCCAAGTACTGGGATTAAAGGCATGTGCCACCACAGCCTGGCTTATTTTACTTTATAACAGTGACTCTCAAGATTCCTAATGCTGCAGTCTTTTACCCCCAACTATGAAATTATTTTATTACTACTTCATAACTGAATTTGGCTACTTTATGAATTGTAATGTAAATATTTTTGGAGGTAGAAGTTTACCAAAGGGGTCACAAGCCACAGATTGAGAGCCATCGCTCTATAACATTTGTGGTTTGTTAAATAAATAGGGTATAAAATAGTAAGCTGTCATTCTTATTTCAGTTGAGGAGAGTGGCAGTAAAGATACATACTTATATAAGAACTAAATATTGTGGAAAGGAACTCGGATCTTGAGACGTAGGAAGAGAAAGGACTTTGTTCCTTTTAAACATTTAAATATGTGCTTTACTGATTCTAAAAATTTAGTTAAAGATTAAGTAAGATGGCTAGATATAGTAGCACATGCCTTTAATCCCAGTACTCAGAAGGTTGAGGCAAGCAGATCTCTGGGAATTCTGAGCCAGCCTAGTCTATATAGTGAGTTCCAGGACACCCAGTGCCACATAGAAAGACTCCATCTCAAACAAACAAACATAAATTAAGCAAGAAGACTTAGTGAGTAGAGTCATTTGCTGTCAAGCCTAACAACCTGAGTTCAATCCCTTAGACCCACAGAGGGGAAAAAAAACAATTCCAGTAAATTGTCCTCTGGCTTCCATACATGCACTGAGGCAAACACACGCACACGCACTCAGTTGTAAACAAAAAACTATTAATTACACACTGTTTGGCCGATGACTCAGGCATATTCCTAGCTAGCTTTTACATCTTAAATTAACCCATTTCTATTAATCTGTGCATCGCTACAGGGCTGTGACTTTACCAGTAAGGTTCTGGCATCTTTCTTCTTTGGCAGCTACATGGCAACTGCCTGACTCCACCTTTCTCCCTGCATTCAGTTTAGTTTTCCCACCTACCTATATTCTACCTTGCCATAGACCAAAACAGCTTCCTTATTAACCAATGGTAATAAAACATATTCATGCCGGGCGGTGGTGGCGCACGCCTTTAATCCCAGCACTCGGGAGGCAGAGGCAGGCGGATCTCTGTGAGTTCGAGGCCAGCCTGGTCTACAAGAGCTAGTTCCAGGACAGGCTCTAAAAAAGCTACAGAGAAACCCTGTCTCGAAAAAAAAAAAAGAAAACATATTCATTAGCATATAAAGGGGAATCCCACATCACACACACTGTGATATAATAAAACATTTAATTAAGTACAGTTGCTAGGCATCATGGTATAGCATGTGTTTGTGATGCTAGCCTGAGGCAGAAATATCACTAAATTAAGAAAGGCTAGCCTCATTTATACAGTCACTTCTAAGCCAGTTTGGACTGTTTAGAGGGACCCTGACTCAATAATAAAATGTCCTATGGTACATTTTTAATTTTAAAAATTTTTCTTAATTTGTGTTTTATGTGTATGGGGATTTTGTCTGCATGTATATCTGTTCATCACTTGTATGCTTGGTACCTGTGGGGGCCAGAAGAGGACTTGTAACTGGAGTTACAGATGGTTATGAGCTACTTTGTAGGTTCTGAGAATTGAATCAAGCCAGTGAGCTTGATTTAAACCATCCACTGATCCATGTCTCCAGCCCCCTCAACAAAGCACTATAAATACATCAAGTTACATTTAAGACATTTAAGATCATTATTGAAATTAGGAGTATTTTCTCCTTTTAGGTAATAGTAGTCCATATTTTCAGAGATTAAAAGATTATTTATTCACCCGAAGAGGAGAGCATGCTGGGTATGATGACACATCACTTTGATCTTGGGACTGACTAGGCAGAGACAGGTAGATCTCTGTACCTTGGAGGCAAGCCTAATCTACATAGCAAGCAAGTTCCAGGCCACCAGCCAAGGTTATATAGTGAGACCCTGCCTCCAATCAATCGGTCGATCAATCAGTAAATAAATGTAATCACATTCTTGGGTTCCTTGTCCTGCTTGAGCACCCACAAAGAGGTTCCTCAATGCTGCCTCCAGCCTCTAACCACCAAGGGAACATGGTGGAAGAAAAGCTGACAGGAAGCCTTTGGTCTGAGAAATACGTGTGGGTTTCTTTCTGCTTTCAGGTGGCCAGCAAGGCTGAGGAGAACCTGCTGTTGGTGCTGGGGTCAGACATGAGTGACCGAAGAGCTGCCGTCATCTTTGCAGATACTCTCACTCTCCTGTTTGAGGGTGAGCCTCTCTCTACTCTAGGGAGACCAAAGACTCTTTCTTCCGCCATCTGCATCCTTGCCTTGCCTTTCCCTCTACTCAGGTGTGTTTGATCCAATCCTGTAGTTTTCTGTAGTTGACCAGTTTCCAGATTAGTATCTGATTAGCAAGATTGGAGTCTCCAGAATGTTTAACATCCCTAGCCCTCAAGACCTAAACTTACAAAAACTAAATTTAACCTAAAATAAATTACTACAAGGAAGATGATTTATTCTAAAGACCCTGCTAGAGAAAACAACCTTACTATGACTTTTCAAGTGCCTGTTCATATACCAGTCACCATTTCTATTTAATAAATTTTCTTAGCAACATCAAGCAACAACTAGAACTATCCATTTCAAATAGTACGGTAGCTGAGAGGAATTGAGTTAGAACTAAGTTAATCTTTGATGGGGAAAGGAATTTATTTTATGGAAAAAGCATGTGGAGTCCAACTCTTACTTTCTTCTAGGGATTGCCCGAATTGTGGAAACCCACCAACCCATAGTGGAAACTTACTATGGACCTGGCCGACTCTATACCCTGATCAAGCATCTTCAAGTGGAATGTGACAAACAGGTGGAGACCGTGGTGAACAAGTTCATCAAGCAGAGGGACTACCACCAGCAGGTGAGCAGAGGAAACTGCCTGCAGGCTGAAAGCAGCTTTAGTCAGGGCAGGGCACTCAGTAAAGGAGAAGGAAAAGGAAAGATGCTGAAGGTATACAGTTCTGCACCTTGCCTATTACTACCTTAACAGAAACAAGATCAAATTCTCTGCTGTTGAATGTACAACAGTGCCCTCTAGTGATGCAAAGAGGATTTTTCTCCTAGGATACTGTTGAATGTCAAATATTAATAATTTGTTCTGAATTTTACCTTTTTTTCCTTATGGATTTCTTTTTCAGAACTATTTTCCATATCTATAAGCACAGGAAATAAAAGTAGCATATAGAAATAGGAATGGCCAGCTGGGCTTGGTGGTACATGGCTGTAATCCCAGCAGTTGGGAGGCTGAAGCAGCAGGAGCACCATTATCTTGAGGCCAGCCTAGACTACATAAGGAGATCCAGGCCAGCCTGAGTTACATAGTAAGTCATTGTCACAAAAAAACAAAAGGCCAGATAGATTGGTTCATATCTATAAGCAAAACCCCAGACTAGGAAACTAGACAGTAGTCCATGAAAATGACATTAGCACTACTTTTATTTTTTTTAAGACTTACTGGAGTTTTATTTTCTCTGTATGAGTGTTTTGAAAGTGTGTACGTATGTGCAGCATGTGCATGCCTAGTACTCATGGAGGCCAGAAAAGGGCACCAGATCTCTTGGAACTGAAGTTACAGATGATCGTTAGCCACCACATGGGTTCTGGGAAACAAATCCCAATCCTCACCAAGAGCAGCAAGTGCCCTTGACCACTAAACCATCTCACCAGCTCCTGGTGTTACTTTTAAATGGAATTACAAGGGCCAGAGTGGTTAAGAGCATTTGCTGTTTTTCTAAAGAACCTGAGTTTGATTCCAGCACTTCCATTGTCGTTGACCTTCACATACACTAAACATACATTGCAGGCAAAATATTCATACATGAAATAAAAATAAATAAAAATTAGTCAGGCAGTAATGGCTTATGCCTTTAATCCCAGCACTAGGGAGGCAGAGGCAGGCGGATCTCGGTGAGTTTGAAGCCAGCCTAGTCTACAAGAGCTAGTTCCAAGACAGGCTCCAAAGCTACAGAGAAACCTTGTAAAAAAAAAAATTAATTGGCCAGGTGGTGCTGATTCACTCCTTTAATCCCAGCACTCAGGAGGCAGAGGCAGGCGGATCTCTGAGTTCCAGGCCAGCCTGGTCGACAGAGTGAGTTCCAGGACAGCCAGGGCTACACAGAGAAACCCCGTCTCGAAAAAAAAAATTAAGTAGTGCCTAAACCAAAAGCAGTCTTTGGCCAGAAAGTCCACCCCTAGCTTGAAAGAAAAGTAAACCTAGTTAGCAACCTGATACTTAGCCTCATAGGCAAGAATGGCCAGTGGGAAGCAGGAATACTGTTCTGATTGATTTTTGTGGTGTTTTGCAGTTCCGGCTTGTCCAGAGTAACTTGATGAGAAATTCTGCAACAGAAAAAATTGAACCAAGGTAATAATCCTTCAGCCTATGAGTTTCAATTACTCTTTACATCTACTTTAGAGACTTTGTTAAAATGTGTTTTTTAGTTTTTATTTTCTTTTATTGTTTTGTTTTGTTTTTTGAAACAAGGTTTCTCTGTGCTCTCCTGGAACTCTCTATGTAAACCAGAATAACCTCGAACTCACAGAGATCCACTTCCCTCTGCCTCCCAAGTGCCAGGATTAAAGACCTGTGTCACCATGCCCACAGTGATTTTATTCACTTTTTTAAAAATAATTTATTTTTATTTTATGTGCATTGGTGTTTCATCTGCATGTGTGTCTGTGTGAGGGTGTCGGATCCTCTGGATCCGGAGTTACAGTTGAGAGCTGCCATGTAGGTACTCAGGATTGAACTTAGGTCCTCTTGAAGAGCAGCCAGACTCATAGCAATCCACCTGCCTCAGTCTTCCAAATGCTGATATTACAGACATGAGCCACCAATTTCCAACTCCAAGATACCATGCAAAAATATCTATATAACACATGTAGTTGATAAAGAATAACAGATCAGTGGCTGAGGATATCTCCATGGGTAAGAGTGCTTACCTAGTATGTACAAAGCCCAACACCACATAAAAACAAGAATGGTTCATGCCTATAATAACTAGCATCCCAGAAGGTAGACACAGGAGGATCAGAAGTTCAAGGTCATAGTCAGTTACAGCTACATAGTAAATTCAAGGCTAGCCTATAATAATGAGACCCTAATTCAAAACAAAATTAGGGACTGGAGAGATGGCTCAATGGTTAAGTTTGGTTTCCAGCACCCAAATCAGTGTCTCAGCAATCACCTGTAATTCCAGCTCCAAGATATCCAACATCTCTAAAATCTGTGGGCGTCTACACCTACCCAGATACAGACATCCACATCCTCACATAATTAATTTTTTTAAATTAAGGGATTGGAGAAATGGCTTACACTATCTCTAACTCCAGTTCCAGGGGTTCCAGCACCCTCTCTGCCCTCTGCAGGCAGGCACTGCATGCTCCTGTTGAGTAGACGTACTTGTGGGCAAAACACCTATACACATAAAATAGAAAAAACTTTTTAAATGTTTTAGTTTTAAAAATTAAATAAAAATTTTTTTACAGTGTACATATTATATGCCAGATACTGGTTCCTAGGCTAGCAAAGTGACCAAAACCAAATATAATTCCTTTCTTATGGCACTTACAGTCTATCAAATTGATGGTAATTGTTCTAGTTTGCTTTCTGTTTCTGTGATCAACACCAATAACCAAAAGCAAGTTGGGGTGGGGAAGTTGTTTGACTTACATGTTCTAATCACAGTCCATCATTAAGGGAAGCTGACACAAAAACTCAAGCAGGCTGGAACTGATAGCAGAGACTATGGAGTGCTACTTACTGACATGTCTTTCATGGCTTGCTAAGTTTTCTTTGTTGTACATCCCAGGGCTACTTCCCAGGGCTAGCACCACCTACCCAGGGTTCTGGACCCTTTCACACTAGTCATCAGCCAAGAAAATGCCTCACAGACTTGCCTGTAGTACAGTCCTATAAAAGCATTTTCTCATTTAAGGGTCTTCCCAGAATATCATAGCTTATGTTAAATTGACTTAAAAAAAAAAAAAACAAACCAAAAACTAACCAGCAGCTGCACAGTGGTGGCACATGCTTTAGTCCCAGCACTCAAGAAGCAGAGGCAGGCAGCCTGGTCAATAGAGTGAGTTCCAGGACAGCCAGGACTACACAGAGAAATCCTGTCTTGAAAAACCAAAACAAGCAAAACCTAACCAGCATAATAATAATAGCTAACATGTATATAATGGTCATTGTATGCTGGGCAGTACTTAACAAATATTAATAATAGATAATAATGATAGCTAACATGTATATAACATTCATTGTATGCTAGACAGTACCTAACAAATATTAAACCACTTAGTCCAAGGTGTGTTAACCTCCACACTACTCGCTTTTTGTCTGGATAGTTTCGGTGTTTTGTTTTGTTTTTCAGGAACTGTCCTGTAAACTCTGAGATGAATAGGAGCATCCTTGTCTCTATCCACTGTAGTCCCTTGGGAGAAGCAAAAATCAGTAGTAAATCACTGATTTAATTACAACTATTTTCAAATGAACAGACTAAAGCCTAGAGATGCCAAATGACTTGACCAAGATAGTAAAATTAGAAAATGGCAGATCCAGAAATAGAATCCAAGCAGTTTAGTTCTAGAATACATGTTGTTAACCACTGGGGTATATGAAGTATAAGGTACAGAGAGCATGTAATGAGATATAACCAAATGTGATCAAGTTTCAAGAATTCTTTCTGAGGAGATGGCCATAAGCCTGATACTGGAAGAATGAGTTTGAGTATAAGAAAGAGTGACCCAGATAGCATAAGGAAAGTATGTGCAAAATACTGGAGAGAGCCTGAAATAAGATGATCATTAGGGGGTCATTAGACAGTCAGGCTCAGGTCATGTATCAGTAATGGAGGACTGTGAAAACTGTATGACCAGATTTGTGTTTTGTCCAGTTCTTTTCGGTGTGTGAAGGGAGTTTGTATTTATAGTGAGAACAGGTTCGTCTTCTTGTTCTTGTGGATATCAGTGGTCCTAGCACAGTTCATTTGAATGGGTCATTCATCCCTCCATTCAGTTGTCTTAATAGTCTCAATAAAGATCACTCATGAGACAGAGGCAGGAGGATCCTTATGAGTTTGAGTCTAGCCTGGTCTATGACCAGCCAAGGCTACATAAAGAGATCCTGTTTAAAAAAAAAAAAAAAAAAAAAAAAAAAAACCAGTTGGCTACCTAGACTCTCAATTCGATTCCATTTATACATGTATCTTTACACTAGCAATGCATAGTCTTCACTAGCTTTGGGGGGGTGTTTGTACATGTGTATACATGCGCTCAAGTGCATGTTGTGTGTTTCTTTATAAGTGTGAGTCCCCAGGTCAGAGGAGACTTTGGGTACCTATTCTGTCACTCTCCTCCTCTTCTCCTGTCCACCTCACTTACTTAAGACCAAGTCTATCACCAGAGTTGAAGCTTGCTGTTTCAGGTAGGCTGGTTGGCCTGGCTTCTTTTATTTTTTTTTTTCCTTTCTTTTCTTTCTTTAAAAAAAAAAAAAAAAAACCATGGGTGCAGGGGATTCCAACTTAGGTCCTCATTTTGTACAGCAAGCACTCTTAGCCAGTGAATTCAGGAAGTTCAAGTCCTCAAATTTCATTTTCTCAGGATTGTTTTGGCTGTTCACTGAGACAGATGGTTTGATGGTGTTTCTTAAAATCTCATGGTTCAATTAAGATTAGGGAAGAATATTTTCTTTTACAGAAGAAGAGATAATTTTTATATTGGAGGTAAATGATTCAGATACTAGCCAGTGAAAAATATGGTTGAAACTGGGTGTAGTAGCACACACCTTTAATCCCAGCACTCAGGAGGCAGAGGCAGGCAGATCTCTGTGAGTTTGAGGCCAGCCTTTTCTACAGAGTTCCAAAACAACCAGGGAGACCCTGCTAAAGCAAGAAAAAGAAAATGTCTCTATGACAAATGAGGCAATGCAGCCACCAGGCAGAACTATCCTTTTGTACCTGGGCTAGGAGGAGGGAATCTGTGTTTACCTTGTAGCCTTTCATTTAGAGGAATAGAGCATTCTTATTCCCTGTGTTCTTTATCTTAGGGAGCTGGACCCCGTCCTGACTGAGGTCACCCTGATGAATGCCCGAAGTGAGCTGTACTTACGCTTCCTCAGGAAGAGGATCAGCGCAGATTTTGAGGTGGGGGACTCCATGGCTTCAGAAGATGTAAAGCAAGGTAAAAAATATTTTTCACATTGGGTGGGAGGACTGGCATAAGCTGTTGGCACTGTCTTGTCACAGCCAAGCCACAGAGTCCCTAATAAGAAAACACTGAGTCTCTGAACAAAATGACCTTTAGAGGAAATGTTCAGTGTGCCACATCTTAGAATTAGACTGGAATTTTGAAGCTTCTAAACACTTTATCTAAAGGCAAGGAAAACCAATGTCCATTCATTTCTTACACTTTTCTGTGTGCCGGGTCTCGTTTATAGTTAGACTTAATAAAAGTGTGCATGCAAATATCTAACTAGTGCAAAAGAGCTGTATACACTAGTGAACTTTAGAAATGACAAACGTTCTGAAACTGGATCATAGCCATTGTTGCACAAATATAGTAAGTTGGTAAAGATCATTGGATCGTGCACATCCAATGGTGAATTCTGTGGATTAGAAGTTACACCTCAGTAAGCTTAAGTATATAGCGCAAACAGGATATGGAAGTACATGCCTCTAGTTCCAGCACTGAGTTATGTAGCAAACCTTTCACAAAGAAAAAATAAGCTGGGCATGGTGCACACCTTTAGTCGCAATACTTTGGAGGCAGAGGCAGGCAGATATTTGAGTTTGAGGCCCTGTCTCAAAAGAGGGGTGGGAGGATCTACATAATAGAGAAAGTCTTCCACCCTATCCCGGTCTTCCAGTTCTACCACTCATAATTTTTTAAGAGAAAGATGGCATTGAAAAAAAAAAACAAGGGGTGTTGGAAAGATTGCTCAGTGGTTAAGAGCAATGGCTGCTCTTCCAGAGAACACGGGTTCAGTTCCCAGCACCCACATAGACGCTCACAACTGCCTTTAACTCTAGTTCCAGGGGCTCCAGAACCCTTTTCTGGTGTCTGTGGGCACCAGGCACATACATTGTGTACAGACACACATGTAGGTAAACACTTAAACACATAAAATAATAAAACAAAAAATTTTAAAGACCATTTCTTGTCCAATAAATAAAAATTTTTAAAAAGATGGTTCACTGTGCGGTTTCATTTGCATATAAACTTTTCTTGGGTTTTGTTTTTGTTTTTTTGTTGTTGTTGTTTGTTTTTTGGGTTGGTTTTTTGAGGTGGTTTCTTTGTGTGGATCAGGCTAGCCTTGAACTCACAAAGATCTGCCTGCCTCTCCTCCCAAGTGCTGTAATTAAAGGTGTGCACCACCACCACCTGGCTGGTTTTCTTGTTTTGTGATTTTTGGGTTTGTTTGTTTGTTTGTTTTTCAGTTTTTCAAGGCAGGGTTTCTCTGTAACTCTGTAACTTTGGAACCTGTCCTGGAACTCACTTTATAAACCAGGCTGGCCTCGAACTCACAGAGATCACCTGTCTCTGTCTCCCGAGTGTCTTATTATTGTTGATTTGAAGTGTATCTCATGTTATCCAGGCTTATCTCAAGAAACCATCTCACCCCAACTTCCCAGTAGATTTACTACAGGCCTGTGTATGTACATGCCAGGTATAGTGATCCATACCTCTGTAGACCTAGCTACTCATAATGCTGAGGTAGGAGAGTTCCAAAAGCCCACAGTGAAACCTGATCCTCGTAATGGAAACCATGCTCAAAAAAAGAGAGTATTGAATTCCTGTTGAGAATCTGCAGGTCCCCTACTGGCAACCCTGGAGACTCATGTAGTATCTGACATTCTTTGTGACTTATGCCAATAAAACATGGCAGGGGTGTTATTTAATTTCTTTATAGGGAATTATGTATTTATTTGGAGTTAGGTACTTATCAATGTGAATAACAACCATCACTATTCAGATCTATGTTGTACAGCATAACAGTCTCCAGGTGCATGTGAGTGACTATAAAAGTTTACCTAATCTTCTTTTTAAAGATGTATTTATTCATGTATTTTATGTGTATGAGTGCTCTCTCTTCATGCAAACCAGAAGAAGGAATCAGATCCCATTACAGGTAATTGTAAACCACCATGTGGTTACTGAGATTTGAACTCAGGACCTCTGGAAGCGCAGTCAAGGGCTCTTAACTGCCGAGCCATCTCTCCAGCCCCTGAAATTAATATTTAATTAAAATCAGGCATGTTGGAGTACACCTTTAATCCCAACACTTGGAGGCAAAGGTAAGTGATTCTCTAAGTTTGAAGCCAGCTTGGTCGACAAAAGAGTTCCAGGACAGCCAGGTCTACACAGGGAAACCTTGTCTTAAAAAAATAAGTTAAAATTGTAAAGTTCAAATTAAAATCCAAAATAAATTTAAAATTTGAATCTCAGTTCTTAGCCACAGTTGTCTGAAAAATGGCCATAAAGCTGGGCATAGTGTGAAAGAAAGAAAGAAAGAAAGAAAGAAAGAAAGAAAGAAAGAAAGAAAGAAAGGAAGGAAAAAGGGCTGGAGAGATGGCTCAGAGGTTAAGAGCACTGCCTGCTCTTCCAAAGGTCCTGAGTTCAATTCCCAGCAACCACATGGTGGCTTACAACCATCTGTAATGAGGTCTGGTGCCCTCTTCTGGCCTGCAGGCATACACACAGACAGAATACTGTATACATAATAAATAAATAAATTTTTTTTTAAAAGCTGGGCATAGTGGCACATCCTTGTAATGCTAGTATTTGGCTGACCTGGACCAGCAAGTCATTCTTTAGTGACAGAGGCCTGAGAAGTAAGATCCAGGGGATTGGAGATAAAGAAGATAGAACAGGTAGGAGACCTTGCATAAAATAATCTTATGCCAAGCAAGTTTATTAAGAAGTACAGTGTCTTTTGTACTATTCCAGGAGAGAAATGGGAGGAAGTCAGTGGAAAGCTAATCAAAAAGTGTTGCTCTAGGGGAACATAGAAGTATCTCAAGGACATTACAGACCAAGCACACAGCGGCCTTAGAACTGATAGCTATAGCCCGGTAAAACAGGAAGAATTGAGCTCTCAGGATCCAAAGCCACAGCTCCCCCAAGGCCCAGGCCCTTGTCCATTATCAGCTCTACCAACCATATTCCAGGCTTCAAACATCAGGGCCTCAGGAGATATCTCCCCAGGCCCTGGCTTCAGGCTATTACTGGCTCTGCCAAGCATGTTGCCAGTTTTAGAGAATGAGCTATGTTCCTTCTCCACACTTTAGAGCCTCAGAGAAAGCTTTGGATCAGCCCAGCCCTCAAACACTTGGCTAAGATACAAGTACCACCACAAGGTTGAGTCTACCTAAGGTTATATAGCAAGATTTTGTTAAAGGGGTATGGGGATGGGGTGTCCTATCTTGACTTTTTTCTCACATGTATGTATGTTCACATGTTTCTGGATGAATGTAGAAGGTGCACATGTATGTATGTGAAGGCCCAAAGTTCATATTGAGTATCTTCAATTGCTCTCTACCTTACATATTAAAGTAAGTAGTGTCTCTTGCTGAGCCCTACTTTGGCTAGCCAGTTTACTCTTTGGATTCCCTGTTTCTGTCTCCCAGGATGGGATTACAAGAAGACTGCCAACTCCCTGACTTGGTTTTGGTTTGAGACTGGCCTCACTATGTAACCCTAGTTGGCCTAGAACTCACTATGTAGACCTGGTGGGCAGGAATTTACAGAGATCTCCCTACTTTTGACCTCCCGAGTGCTGGAATTGAATGTATGTGCCATCATGTATGATGCTTTCCCCTGACTTTAACATGGATTATCTGAATTCTGGCCCTATACTTGTACAGCAAGCTCTTTACCCACTGGGCCATTTCCCCAGCCATGCCATAGCTTTTGACTACTATATTGGATAGCATAATTATAAAACATGTCCTGCCGGGCAGTGTTGGCACACCCTTTTAGTCCCAGCACTCGGGAGGCAGAGATAGGTGGATCTCTGTGAGTTCAAGGCCAGTCTGGTCTCCAAGAGCTAGTTCCAGGACAACTAGATCTACTACACAAAGAAACCCTGTCTCAAAAAACAAAAACACCATGTCCTGGGCTGGCAAAATGGCTCAGACGGTGAGAGTGCTTGCTATGCAAGCCTCATAACCTGAGTTCAGTCCCTCGAACCTATGGTAGAAAGAAAGAACTGTCTCCCTAAAAGTTGTTCTCTGACCTCCACAAGAGCACTATGTCATGCATGGGCCACACTCTCACACATTATTCACAAACAACAAACACAGTAATAATAAATATATTTTAAAATTTCTACCATCACAGATACACCTACTGAACAGTGTTCATATAGAGGTTATATGACAGTGCTGATATAGGGGATAATGTGCTTTATATCTAGTATATATTGATCTTTGCCCTGGAAGCATGCATCTTTTGTCTTCTGTGCAATCTTGGAGAACTGTTGAAAAGGAATTAAATGATTTGTACAAAATTGTTTACTCTGGGAGAAGTGACTTTACTCATGGAAAATACGAACCTGTTTGGAAAACCAGAAGAGAACTTGAAAAATGAAAAACATTGCTGTTTCCCTTGGGGGAAAAAGTGAATATTCCTTTCTTGGCTGTCCCCTAGAGCACCAGAAGTGCCTGGACAAACTCCTCAATAACTGCCTATTGAGCTGTACCATGCAGGAGCTAATTGGCTTCTATATTACCATGGAGGAGTACTTCATGAGGGAGACTGTCAATAAGGTAGGACATTAGGGTACATCTCTTGCAAGTGGAGCTTCCTGTCTAAGAAGCCAGGATGAATGAAATGGTCATATTTCTTGGTCCTGCTTTGAGAGTATTTTCCAATGCATACTGGGTAGCACTGCTGTGTGTAAGAGGACATCTCCGGAGTTGTCATAATCTTCATGTTTCCAGCTGGGTCTTTCCCAAAGGTTACAAGAAAACAGCTCAGCTCCTTATAGAGCCTTGTTCCCTGCCTCCCTGCAGGTATACTGACATCCCAGATATTGGATATCACCAAGGCAGAGGTCCCAAATACTCAGTTTTCTAATGTAGTGATCATTAGGAAGTAAGGTGGTTTTATGTTGTTTTGTTAAGGTATAGGAAAGGGTGCAGAAACTGGTATGAACAGAACTATCTAGAACATTCAGAACTGGGATATACTCACTGAGGGCTTTGCCTTTTGTTAGGCTGTGGCTCTGGATACCTATGAAAAGGGTCAGCTGACATCCAGCATGGTGGATGATGTCTTCTACATTGTTAAAAAGTGCATTGGGCGAGCGCTGTCCAGCTCTAACATCGACTGTCTCTGTGCCATGATCAACCTTGCCACCAGAGAGCTGGAAGCTGACTTCAGGTACTGTTGGCTCCCTTTCTGCTTTTGAGGCATAGAAATTCTAGGTGTATCTTGATTCCTCAGTCACAACTATTTCTTTACTTTTTTCATTATGGGTCAAATTCAGTCCCGAACAAGATTAAGCTAGCTGGTCATGATGGCACACGCCTTTAATCCCAGCACTTGGGAGGCAGAGGCAGGTGGAACTCTGAGTTTGGGGCCAGCCTGGTCTACAGAGCAAGTTCCAGGATAGCCAGGACTCAGAGAAACCCTGCCTCGAAAAAACAAAGAAACATAAACTTTGAAGCTACTCTTCCTAATGTAATATCCTTAGCTTGGAGCAACTGTCCATCAGCCTTAATTACCTAACTACTTTACTTAACCTAATCACTAAAGTATGTTGAACGTGTCATTACCCTCAGACCCAAAAGAAAAGCATGTAGTTTAGATAAAAGCAATAGTTATAAAGACATATTTTCCATCTCTACAAGCCAAGGACTATACTGATAGTCCCCACCCTCTTACTGTTTTTTTGTTTTTTTCAGACTATACTGGAACTTGGCTCTGTAGACCATGCTGGCCTCAAACTCAGAGACCCACCTGCCTCTGCCTCCTGGGTGCTGAGATTAAAAGTGTGTGCCACCATGTCCAGTTCAGCTCCCCCCAATATTTAATTGTATAGAAACCTTGATGTAGGGCAGATGAGATGGCTCAGTAGGCAAAGATACTTGCTGCTAAATCTGATGACCTAAATTTACTCTCCAGGGCCCACATAGGAGACGGTAACCCAACTCTTGCAAGTCGTTCCCTCCCTCATCTACACAAATTTGCTGTAGCATGTGTCCCCTCACACAAAGTAAAGAAACTGATATGGGAACTGTGCTTTCATTTTATAGATGTGGGACTGGGGCTTAGAGAGATTGTGTCCTTTGTCATGGGCCACATACCTCTGAAGTAGAACAGAAAATCCAGTATTGACTGTCCACTCTTTGATGATGCTCAGTGGTAATAACTGAAAGCCTGATGAAGAAGCAGACATTAGCTAGAACCACAGTGACCCTGTCAGAACCATCACAGACAGTGTAGTTGCTGAAGAAGAATGGGGTCCACCCCAAAAGAGCAGCTGGTGGGGCTGGAGAGATGGCTCAGAGGTTAAGAGCACTGACTGCTCTTCCAGAGGTCCAGAGTTCAATTCCCAGCAACCACATGGTGGCTCTTAGCCACCTATAATGAGATCTGTTGCCCTCTTCTGGCATGCAAGCATACATGGAAGGAATGCTGTATACATAATAAATAAATAAATCTTAAAAAAAAAAAAAAGGCAGCTGGTACTGAGAGTCCAGGTAGTGGGTGCTCTGTTTTTGCTGTCCTGTTGGTCAGGTTGAACACTAACTCAGCACATGCTCTTCTGCCCCCCAGGGATGTTCTGTGTAATAAGCTGCGGATGGGCTTCCCCGCCACCACCTTTCAAGACATCCAGCGTGGGGTGACAAGTGCTGTGAACATCATGCACAGCAGCCTCCAGCAGGGCAAGTTTGACACAAAAGGCATTGAGAGCACTGATGAAGCCAAGCTGTCCTTCCTGGTAGGTGGCCCTCAGGCTGGCAGCTGGGTCAGTTTTTTGTTCTTGTTTTGTTTTGTGTTTTTTTTTAAGGGTTTTATTGTTTCGAAACAGGTTTTATAGCCAAAGTTGGTCTCAAACTTGCTATGTAATGAAAGATGACCTTTGACTTCAATCTTCCTGCTTCTGCCTTTGGAGTGCTGGGAGTATAGGTGTGTGTCCTGTTTTAGCAGTGCTAGGCATGGCGTTCTCTACCAACTGAGCCACATTCCCAGCTCCCTTGAGAGGTTATACTGCAACCTCTTAGCCAAATTATAAAAAGCCTCAGGGTGAAGAGTTTTCCTCTAGAACTTAATAAAAAAGGAAAATAGCGGGGCTGGAGAAATGGCTCAGTGGTTAAGAGCATTGCCTGTTCTTCCAAAGGTCCTGAGTTCAATTCCCAGCAACCACATGATGGCTCACAACCATCTGAAATGAGATCTGATGCCCTCTTCTGGCCTGCAGGCAGACACACAGACAGAATATTGTATACATAATAAATAAATAAATTTTTTTTTTAAAAAAAAAAGGAAAATAGCTTTAAGGAATGTTCCTCTAGGTTCTGAAACCACTTCCTACCCAGGAACCTGCTCTGAGCAAACCTGAGGCATAATATGTTTTTTCTTTGTTTGTTTTTGCTTTTCTTTTCTTTTTTGCCAAAAGCCTAGGTTCCTTATTTCTCAGTGTTCTTCCCAAGACTCCTCTGCCAAGCTGTTGAGAGGCTCTACACTGTATGCACCCACCACAAAAACAAATCTAACATCTATCTATGCCAGGCTTCTATATACTTTTCTGAGAAGAAGCCACAGTCTTGGTGGATACCAGTCCTTTATGCCTCCCAATGCTGCTTTTCTAGTAACTTCCTTTTTGGAACATGCATGTTATCTCAGCACTTGGGAAGCTGAGAAAGGTAGATAATGAATTCAGGGTTATCCTGGACTACTATCAAGATGTTTCAAGGAGGACAGAAGGCATTTAGCCACACGAGCGAGAGATGTGATGAAGTCGTGAGTCTTCCCATCGTATGGTAAGAGGGACAGAGAAGCCCAAAAGGATGAAAGCGTCTGTACAGGGTAGCAGCCAGTTTGCAACATACTGAAGAACACAAAAAGAATCTGAGGTTCATAATCAGGTCTCTCTGGCATGTGCTGACTTGACATGAATAGGAATAGCACTGTTATAGGTCCTTCGTGTTCTGTTTTCCATATCACTAGACTTGAGGAGTTTGGTGCCTGAGGCCTAGAGGCTGAAGGAAACTTCCAAAGCTGAACTTTTAGTCAACAGTCCACAGATAGATTGTATGCGAAAAATGTATCCATGTAGTTCTTAGTGCTCCACTTCTCTCAAATTCGTGTTCTTGGTCTCAGAGACATTGCCTAAAACTTGCTACCTTACCCTGGACAGGTAAATCACACTAACTAGTTACCAGACAGATCCAACATGGTTATTTAAGATGCCTTGTTCTTTTTCTGACATTGAAAATTTTTCCCTTGAGATAACTGTAGTGGTTCACACCTTTAATCCCAGCACTTAGGATGTCACAGGTGTTCTCCAAAAGGAGGATCAACCTAGGCTCCTAGTGTACATTTATAATCCCAGCACCTGGGAGGTGGAGGCAGGAGAATGAGTTGAAAGACAGCCCTATTTATTGAAAAAGTTCAAAGTCAGCCTGGTATACATGAAACTATCTTCAGTTTTTCGAGACAGGGTTTCTTTGTATAGCCCTGGCCGTCCTGGAACTTGCTTGGTAGACCAGGCTGGCCTTGAGCTCACAGAGATTCGCCTGTCTCTGCTTCCGAAACTCTGGGATTAAAGGTGTGCACCACCGCCCAGCTGAGACTGTGTCTATTTTAAAAAAAAAAAATTAAAAGGCTGAGCACAGTGGCGCTGACCTTTAATACCAGTACTGTAAGCTCAATGCCAGCTTGGTCTACACAGAGATTCTAGGCCAGGCACAGCTACATAGTGAAACCCTATCTCAAACAAGCAAGAATCCTTGGGGCCCATGTAGAGGTGGAGGGAGGGAACCTTCCACAGTTGTCCTCGGACCGCAATTACTTGCACTGTGCCACATGCACTGCACCGTGCACATATCATACTCACACAAACAATTTTGTTTTTGTTTTTTGAGATAGGGTTTCTCTGTGTAGTTTTGGTGTCTGTCCTGAAACTAGCTCTTGTAGATCAGGCTGACCTTGAACTCACAGAGATCCCCACCGGCCTCTGCCTCCCAAGTGCTGGGATTAAAAAGGCATGTGCTACCACTGCCCAGCAAATAATAATAATTTTTAGTTAATAAAAAAAGCCCTAAGAAATGTTTACTTATGAAATGTATTACTTTTTGAGAACTTTACCAAAAATGCCCAGCAAACACCATCATACTATGATAAACTTACATCTTTTGTTTTGTTTGCATTCTATTTCTTTTGCTCCCCCCTCCCATAGAACTTATATTCATTTTTCATTTCCAGGCTCAGAAGCATTCACTGGCTTCTTGGGACCTACCACACCAAACATGTCTTTGAACAAGCATCTTTATTTTATTTGGTTTTGGTTTGCTTGTTTTTGTTTCTTCAGTGCTAGAAATCGAACCTAAGACTTCACACATGCCAGGCAAGCACACTGGCCACTAAAATATATCTCCCAATGCTTGTTTTTTTTTTTTTTTTTTAAGATTTATTTATTTATTTATTTTATTATGTATGCAACATTCTGCCTCCATGCCAGAAGAGGGCGCCAGATCTCATTACAGATGGTTGTGAGCCACCATGCGGTTGCTGGGAATTGAACTCAGGACCTTTGGAAGAGCAGGCGGTGCTCTTAACCACTGAGCCATCTCTCCAGCCCCCCAATGTTTGTTTTGAGCCAAAGTCTCACCAACTTGCTGAATGGTGGCAGCGCATGCCTTTAATCCCCACACTTTTGAGGCCAGCCTGGCCTATGCAGTGAGTTCCAGAATAGCCAGAGCTGTTACACAGAGAAACTCTGTCTCAAAAATAAAAAAGTCTCACCAAGTTACTCAGGCTTGCCTAGTTGCTGTGTAGCCCAGGTGACCTTGAATGTACACCTGTCCTTCCCCAGCCTTTGAACGGCTGGATCACTGGCACAGGCCACGAGCCTAGGTGGTCTTTTGTTTCAGGCCTCCTAAACCTCGCCCGTCTACCTTCCTAATCCTTCCCCACCACTTGACTTCTGTCCCCAGGGCTGGCCAGTGGGCGCCTTCACTCTGCTTCACTGCTCTGTGAAAATTTCCCATTTAGACAGTTTCATTGTTAAAAGACCCACGTGATACGGCAAAAAGAAAGGTGGTGTTAAATGCTTGGTGACAGGTTTCTGGTTTTCCCAGTTCCAAACGCTTAAAATGTCATTACTTCCACCACAAAGCCTGTCTTGACGTTTTGTTTGTGAACTTAGCCTTTAACAGCTGAACCATTTCTCCAGCCCCACAAAGCCTATTTTGTTTCATTTTGATTCATTTGGCTGTCAAAATGAATTCCCCAACTCTCCTGATATCCCATTTGCCTTGAGCAGGGGATAAACCCAGTGAATCCAATGTTTACAAAGATTGTTAGTCCAAGGGAAACTCTAAAAGTCAATACCATTTGAACCCAAATCCATTTTCTCTTGACAGTTATTCTTGGTGCCCTTAAAAGCCTGGGAAACACTGGGTTGTGACCTTTATCCTTCAGCTGTCATAGCAGGACACTTTCTCTGGAAACAGTGTTAGCAGCCTGTGCTATGGCCGCATTCCCTTACCCAGCCCTGTTTGGAGGGGCCTAAGCCGCAGTGCCATTCTCCAGTACTGACTGCATGATACCAAACAAGGGAAGCTCTCAGACACAGGCGACTTCAGTTCAACCCCTCTGCATCTGGGATTCTCCTTTACCCTAAAACCTGTAAGTTCCTCAGTCAAGGCTCCTTCCTGCCCTGTCCTCCTGGGCAATCCCACCCACTGACCAGCCAGAGTCCATGAGAGTCCCCCAAATATTTTAATCCTACAACCCATAGTCTCTATATCGTATTCCCAGACCACAACTATGCTTTTATGGCATTTACCTGCTCTCAAACATCCTGCCAGAAGCTGGACATGGTGGCATACATCTGTAAACTCAGGAAGTAGAGGCAGAATCCAGAGTTCAAGGCCAGCTTCATCTACATAGCAAGTTTGAGAATGGGGTAGACTACATGAGACCCTCTTAAAATCAGGGTGGCGGTGCTGGTGAAATAGCTTATTAGTTAAGAGCATTTGCTGAGTATTTTATTTTTAACTTTTATTTATTTTTGTTTTATGTATATGAGTATTTTGCCTTTGTGTGTGTGTGTGTGTGTGTGTATACATACTGTGCATGCTTGGTTTCTACAGGTGTCAGAAAAGGTTGTCAGATCCCCTATAACTAGAGTTTGGATGGTTGTAAGCTAAGTGGTGGATGGGTGCTAAGACCCAAACCTGGGTCCTCTACAAGAGTAACAAATGCTCTCTTAACTACTGTGCTACCTCTCCAGGCCCTGTACGTGCTGTTCTATTCCCAGCACCAGCATGGATGGTGGCTCACAACCATCTGTAACTCCAGTTCTAGGAGTTCCAATGCCTGCCCTTTTCTGACCTCTGTACCAGGCATATACATGTGCAAATACATATGTGCAAGCAAAATATTCATACATGTTAAAAAAAAAAGTTTCTACCAGGCATAGTGGCATGCCTGCAATTCCAGTACTTGGCAAGTAGAGGCAGTGAATCCTTGCTCTAGAGGGAGTTTGAGGCCAGCCTGGACTACATGAGACTCCCTCAAGCCGGAAGGAGAGGCTGGGATACCTTAGTCGCAGAGTACTTATTCAGCATGGCCTGTGTTTGATCCTTAGCAGCACAGGTGGGAAGAAAAGGAATAGGAAAGTGAGCCAAAGAGAGGCTGACAAGGGGGTGGAATGTTCTCATCAGTTAGAATGAATGGAACGTGAGCATTCTGGCTTTGTAAATTCAGTTAGCCATCTCCAACATGGAGCCTTCCTTGAGTACCTTGAACCAAAGATGATTTCCTCTAGATGGTCATATTTGTACCTTATCACTTTTGTTCCCATACTGCCTTTTTTTTTTTTTTAAAAAAAAAAAAAAAAAAAAGGCAGGGATTCATATATCCTAAGTCAGCCTCAACTCACTATGTAGCCAAGGGTGACTGAATTTCTGATCTTCCAGCCTTTGCCTCTTTGAGTACTGGAATTATAGGTGAGCTCTACCATGTCTGGCTTATGCAGTGCTGGGAATCAGACCAAGGGCTTTATGTATGTTCTGTAAACATTCTACCAACTGAGCCACATCACCTTTACTGCTTTTTTTAAATGATTATCTGTGTATGTAATGTCTCTGTGAGAGATTAAACACATGTGGAAAGGAGGGTATGCATGCTTGTCATTCAGAGGATTTTGGAGTCCTTGGAGCTGTAGTTATAGGCATTTTTTAGGTGCTGGCATACAAACTCCAGCCCTCATGACTGTGCAGTGAGCATTCTTAACTGCAGAGCTGTCTCTCCAATCCCCATGCTGCCTTTTATGGTTGCTCTTTCTGCACCTCGTCTCAGGAACAGTTAAGTCAGGAAAGAGGGAGCACTTAGCCCATACTAGGGATTCATGTGTTCTAATCCCAGCTCTAGTGTTGAGGGCTTTCCACCTTGAATTTCTGTCTCCATCCCTGTTTTATTTTTATTATAGTGTTTATCACTATCTGAATTTACATACAGTTGGGAGGCTGGACCAGGGCTGGGTGCTAGGAATTCAGTCCAGGGTTTTGTCCTTGCTAAGCATATTCTTATTGTTGGTTGTTTTACTCTTTGGCTCTTTTGGGGGGCCCACCCAGCTCCCAAATAAATCACACATGGAAGCTTATTCCTAGTTAGGAATGCCCAGCCTCAGTTTGCCTTATATCTAGCCTATTTATTTCTCTTCCTATTTATCCTCTCTGCCTGCCAGCCCCACCTATCCTTGCTCCTGCCTCACTATTGGCCATTCAGCTCTTTCTTAGACCATCAGATGTTTTAGACGGGCAAGAATCACAGCTTCACAGAGTTAAACAAATGCAGCATAAACAAAAGCAACACATCTTTACATATTAAACAAATGCTCCACGACATAAACAAAGTAACACACCTTAAAATACTATTTCTGGCCTGGTGGGTAGTGGCACACACCTTTAATCCCAGCACTCAGGAGGGGGTAGATCTCTGTGAGTTCAAGGCCAGCCTGGTCTACAGAGCTAGTTCCAGGACTGGCTCCAAAACAACACTGAGAAACCCTGCCTCGAAAAACCAAACAAACAAACATCACGTTTTATCACTGACGTATACTACCTGCTGTAGGGATGTGTATTTTGTTTGTTTTTCAGGTTTTTTTTTCTCAGTATCTAGGACAGTGCCTGGTCTATCACAAGTACTCATTATATGTTTGCATTCTTTACCAAACATGGTCATCTTGAGCCCAGGACTTAACACCTCTTTGCCTAAATTAAGTAATCTGTAAGTAATATGGAGCCAGGTGTGTTACTTCTGCAGTCAGTGTGGTTTTGCTCCTGTGGTATTGGGAACATGAGAAAGCATGAGCCTGGCTCACCGTTCTGTTCTGTGCCAAGATCTGTTTATCCTGCCTAATAACAGTGGTGCTGGTTTTCCTTAGCTGGGTCTAAACTCAAGGTGGTACTTCTCTGAGCCACAAGAAATGTAGCTGTCAGCCATTTTGGATATTGTCGGAGTGGACTGCAAACCCAGCGATCAGGAAATAATGTTCCTTTCTCATCATCTTCCAGGTGACTCTGAATAATGTGGAAGTCTGCAGTGAAAATATCTCAACTCTGAAGAAGACTCTGGAGGTACAGTGAAATTGTCTATCAGCTTTTAGTAGATAGAGCCACACTTGGTGGAGAAAAGGCACTGAACACCTGTCCTCAGGTAACTGAGCATCGGCTGGTACAGAGCCCCATTTGTAGGGTTCCAGTAGTGATTGGCAGTTTAGCAAGAGCTCTACGGACCTACTGGGGGCGACAACCATGACCAAGTCCTTCCATTCCAGCCTCAGTTCTATGCTCTGTACAGTGAGGCACAGATTTCCATCCTGCTCTGGTTTGTTAGTGCTCTCATGAAATAGAGTTGAGTATGCTTCATAAAAGTACTTTAAAATGTTTTAGGAGCTAGAGAGCTGCCTGAGCAGTTAAGAACACTTACTGCTCTTCCATAGAACCCAAGTTTTTGAGACAGGGTCTCACAGGTAGCCCTGGCTGGCCTAAAATTCACCGAGATCCTCCTGCCTCTGCCTCGTGAGTGCTGGAATTAAAGTGTGCATCTGTTCCCTTTTATAGAGAAGGAATTGAAGCTTCACAGCTAAATTGTTTGCCTAAGTTATTTAGGAAATACATGACTCAACCAAAACTTAAACTTAGAAATGTTAGCCTTAAATGTTTTGTTGTTGTTTCCCTGTGTAGCCCTGGCTGTCTTGGAACTCACTTTGTAAACTAGGCTGGCCTTGAACTCACAAAGATAGGCCTCCCACTGCCTCTCCAGTGCCAGGACCTAACTGTGCACACCACCGCCTGGCATTTTTTCTTTTCTTTTTCTTTTCTTTTTTTTTAAGGCTCATTTATTTTTATGTGCATTGATATTTTGCCTGTATGTATGTCTGTGGAGGGTGCCAGATCTCCTGGAACTGGAGTTACAGACAGATGTGAGCTGCCATGTGGGTGCTGGGAATTGAACCCAGGTCCTCTGGAAGAGCAGTCATTGCTCTTCACCACTAAGCCATCTCTCCAGCCCTGTTAGCCTTAAATATATATATACTTCTACCATTTCTGTTTCTTGTCTCTTCCCCTGACACTGGTACCCCCACATTAGAAGGGGGGCGGTGAAAGCAGAAAGCCACCATTATAGAATCTTCTCAGAGAAGTCTAGTAAAGGACAAGTGGCTACTTGTATATTGACCCTCTCTGCCCCTGCTTACATTCCAATGGCTTTCCCCTAGAGTGACTGCACCAAGCTGTTCAGTCAGGGCATTGGAGGGGAACAGGCCCAGGCCAAGTTTGACAGCTGCCTTTCTGACTTAGCTGCGGTGTCCAACAAATTTCGAGACCTCTTACAGGTAAGACCTCATGCTGCTACCATGATGCTCTGAGAAGACTGTTAGCTGGCTTACTATGGGCTCCACCATGGGCAGGGATCCAGGGATGTGGGAAAGAGGGCAAGGACGAAACATGGCAGCCACTGAGGATGCAGACCCCTTGAGACTAAAGGCCCCACAGTTCTCTTTTTAGCTTGTATCACATGCCCACGTCCTTTAGAATTTCTGCTTGGTGGTCCCAAAATGACAAGAGCTGAAAGATGAGAGAAGCAGAGCAGCCAGCCACTAGTTCTTACCTCTACACAATCCTCAGACTAAATGGGGTATCCTGTCTTTACAAGTCCTCAGACTGAATTCTGAACTCTTCCTGCCTTATATTCCTCTCTCCGCCCCTCCATATCATTTCCTGTCTTCACTTTCCTAGTGCTGGGATTAAAGGTGTGAGCCACCACTGCTTGGCTCTGTTTCTCTTTTAGACTAATTCAGTCTAAAGTGGCCCAGGGTAGCTTTGAATTCACAGACATCTGTATGCCTCTGTCCCTTGAATGCCACCACTGCCTGGCCTCTGTGGCTAACTAGTGTGGCAAGCTCCACACTCTAATCTTCAGGCAAGCTTTATTTGTTAAAGCACAAACAAAATATCACCACAAATCACCTTTTGAGATTTACTATGGCATTCTCAGGACCTCATCTCTGGACCTGAATCTCTACAGATCTGGAAAGGGACATGTTCCTGGCTTTTATTATCATGACCTCCACTATGATGCTTGAAGCACCTGCTCAGCTGCAGGAGTCATGAGAGGGGTAGAAGAAAAGGTAAGAGGTGGGGCATATGTCTGATGTGTCTCTATCCTGTCTTGGTGCAGGAAGGGCTGGCAGAGCTCAACAGTTCAGCAGTCAAGCCGCAAGTGCAACCTTGGATCAACACTTTTCTCTCAGTCTCCCACAACATCGAGGAGGTCAGTCTGACACAACAGTCATCAAAGGCAGTGAATCATCTGAACAGACGAGACCTAACGTCAGCTCACCTCCATCTCCATCAAAGAGTTTATTCCTGCTGTCAGCATGGCTCAGAGAGATATGTGAAGGGATCTTGTCTTCATGTGACTCATCTTTTACTGAAGCACATTTTGCCCCATCTGACATAGCCCCCCCCCTTTTTTTTTTAGTTTTGAGAGTCTCACTGTGTAACCCTGGCTAGACTTGAACTCATAGAGTTATTCCTGTGTCTGCTCCCAAGTGCTGTGCTACCACACCCAGCCATCTAAGAGCTTTATTCTCCTGGCCTAGCCTCTCCCTGATAAATGGAGCACTGCTGCAGCCCAGAGCTGGATATAGGCGCATTGCTGCTCAGCCTTGGACTCAGGCTGCTTTTCTAGGTTTGGGTTTGGGTTTTTAAACAGGGAATGGTTTTATTTATTTTTATCTTTATTTTATCAGGCAAGGGTCTCATTTCATTGTATAACTGAGGCTGTTATCAAACTTAGGGCATTCCTGCCTTGGTCTCTGAAATTATAGATGTAAAATGCCATGCTCATTCAGGCTGGTTTTAAAGTCAGAAGCTACAGGAAGAAAGAACTTATTTCATCTACTTAAAAGGGCAGAGGAGGGGTGAAGGTGAGGTAGTAATTCTTAGATTTTTTTTTTTTTTTTTTTTTTTTTTTGCAACCCCTACTTGCTTCTGATCATAGGAAGAATTCAATGACTATGAGGCCAATGACCCTTGGGTACAGCAGTTCATCCTCAACCTGGAACAGCAGATGGCAGAGTTCAAGGTAATTACCCCTTCTGCCCTCACTGGCATCCTGTTGCCTACTGTTCTTGCTGTAGAGTCCAAAGGCTCTACCGAGTCGTCTGTGGGGATACTGCCTCTTCATGTAACCGTCTCACTGGAAGACTCCAGTGTAAAGGCAGAGGGACTGGATGAACTCTACTGATACAAGCTTTGTGCAGGCCAGCCTGTCTCCAGTCATCTATGACAGCCTGACGGGCCTCATGACCAGCCTTGTTGCTGTTGAACTAGAGAAAGTGGTTCTGAAGTCCACCTTCAATAGGGTAAGTTCAAAGGAATATGGGCCCACAGCTCTCCCTGTTCCATCGCAGAATTTATGTCCTCTCTGCCACCAGCACAGCCTGCTTAGCTAGACCCAGTTCTGTCTGGCTTCTGAAGCACTAGAACAGACTGGAGTCATAGGCCTAGTGGTGGTCTTGCCTGCTAGTTCTTTTTTTTCTTTTGATTCTATCTATCTATCTATCTATCTATCTATCTATCTATCTATCGTGGGGAGCACATGCCACAGTGAACAACTTGCAGTCATCCTGGTTCTCCATGTGGGTTCTAGGAATCAAACTCAGATCATGGGTTGGTGGCAAGCACCCCTACCTGCTGAGCCATCTCTTCAGCCTTTGCTCCCAGTTCTGAGGACCACTGGATTCTAGTTTTCATCATAGGGCCAGGCCTTAAACAGAGACAAGGTTTGTGTTCATTCTCTGGTAGCTAGGCGGTCTGCAGTTTGACAAGGAACTGAGGTCACTCATTGCTTACCTCACCACGGTGACAACCTGGACCATCCGAGACAAGTTTGCCCGGCTCTCCCAAATGGCTACAATCCTCAATCTAGAGCGGGTACGTGACTCCCTCAACCTAGCCCAGATTAGTGACTGGGAAGAGTTCATAGCCAAGTTTGGAACCCTGCCACTCCCTCATTTGCTAGCAGCACAGTTCTACAAGGCACCCTCCTGTGTGTCCCTGACTTGTCTTAGTAAAGCCCAGGAGCTTCCCTCAGAATAGACTCACCCCTGCTGACCAGTTAATTCTTCCCCACAGGTGACTGAGATACTAGATTACTGGGGTGCCAACTCTGGTCCTTTGACATGGCGCCTCACCCCTGCTGAAGTGCGACAGGTGCTGGCTCTGCGCATAGACTTCCGCAATGAGGACATCAAGAGGCTGCGCCTGTAGCTGCCATGTGGCCTACCAGACATCAGGACCTATGTTATAAGTAGCTACAGCCAAAGAGCCATGCAAAGCTATCTGGCTTAGGTAAGCCAGGGGCCCAGACTACACCACTGCTCAACAACCAGAAAGCAAGGACTGTACCCACTCCCAAGTTCTGCCCAGTAGCAACTGAGGCTGGAGGCAATGAGAGGGGTGCTTTAGAACAGCCTTTCTCAACTGAGAGAGGTAGGAGGCCAAGCAGGCAGCATATGGCCCCGCCAGCCTTCCCATGAGTGGTCATTCTCTCACCCTCACTACAGCAATGACCCTGACAGCATGAGAGCCTGGAGGCACCTAGGGATCTAAAGGCAAGGCTATGATGTTAACAAACAAACATCAGAATAAAGACACTTCTTGGAGACTTGCCATTGTGTTGTTGGGTTTAGGAAGGGCCGGCTGCTTGGGCAAGACCATTCCACTAGTAGCTCTAAAACCTGAAGGCAAATGCACGAGATCTCGGCTTCCCATAGCCAGTCACGTGACATCCAGTCCTGGACTTCAACCCTTTCTTGGGCTGTCAGCACCAGGAGCTGGATCAATTCAAGGGCAGCGTCCCACAGTGCCAGAAGTGGGGATTACTCCCAGCAAGAACAAGAAAGAACTTTCTGAAGACAACCTTGAAAATTAAAATTTATTCCAAGAATGCAAGTGTTGAGAACCCATGGCCACAAGATTACCTTGGCACTGTCTGGAGTGTTGCTTGAAAAGGCTTAGGTTATCAAAAACTTTCTGTAGACTGCTCTGGTTTACTGCCACAAACCTGGGAATAGACCTCTATCCCTCCGCCCCCCAGCGGAGGGCTGAGGATCAAAGTTGAACATGGTAATGGAATGTCTTAAAAGTGTATCATCAGGGTTGGTCTGACTGTCATCCCTTTTAAGGCTCTAGTAGGCCTGTAGTGGGCCATGGAATTTGTAAAGTCCACATGAGACACTACTGTTAAGACTTTCCTTAATCCAGATGGAGTAGAGACCAAGTCTTAGCCACTGCCAGCTATGAAGTACAGTCCTGTTTGCAGGCACTGCCTCTTCTGCCTGTCTTGCTTCCTTATCAGCAGCCTTGAAGAGATAGGAATGAACTCCACTGAAGGGAAATGCAGCTCTGCCTCTAGGTGTTGCCTGCTTCAGAGGGCCCAGCCTCACAAAGACGGGTGTCGCTTCCTAGCAACTGCAGGCTCAGGCCCTGAGTGTCCACTTCCACCAGGTGGACACTGTAGTTACCGAGGCCCTGGATAGGACAGAAGGTGTTGAGTGGGCTTTAATCAACTCCCAGGCATTTTGGGGGCTGGGCTGGTGTAGTTGGTAGATCACAGTGGAGTATTTCACTCCAACCAACTTCCAACCCTAAGCAACACATACCTCAGCTTTGGCCAGCACAGCTTCCAGAGCCTCTTTCTGCCGTGGTTCCTTGGTCAACAGATACAGAAAGCCCCCACCGCCTGCCCCTGCCAGGCTTTGGCCGTATACATGAGGGGCCAGGACATCCATCATTCGCTGCACAGCCAGCGGCTCACAGCCTGGGGCCATAAGCTTCTTCTGTTCCCAATATGAGGTCAGGTACTGGCCCAACAGAGGCAAGTTTCCTGGGGTTGGGAGAGAGGGGATGGTTTGCCTGGGCCAGGATATCAGTTGATATTCTTTTGTAGAGAAGAGAGTGTCAAAAGGCACTTCTTCACCAGTATTAGGACCAACTGCACAGGTTTTAGGCCTGATATGCACAAAGCGATTAGCATGGTGCCCAGCCCAGTCTGTTCTCAGCCTTACCCTTGGACTCTGTCAGCTCCCATTGCCCTGTAATGCAGGCAAGGCAGAGCTTCTTGCCGTGTTTCCTAGTAAGTGGGGTCAGAGGGCCTTTCCAGTGAGAGAAGTTTTATGCTGATAGGGCTCCCACAAGGAGAAATAGGAGGTCCCCAAAGACCTGATATGTGGAGTTGTATCAGGCCTGAGACAGAAGTAACTGGGTGGATAAACATCTCACCTTGGCGGAAAGCGTCGGCACATTTCTCAGCCTGTCGCACCAGTCTGCGGGCGTTCTGCACCACAGCAGGCACCCGAGCATACCAGTTCCTCAACACATCCTGTGGGGCAGGCATGGAAGGTGCAGTGAGAATGGGTCCAGCCAAGAAAGTGCCTTCCTAACGTAGGGGCTGAGCTCACCTGCAGCAGGTTCCTTGCCAGTCGAGTCTTGCCAGTATACACCAGGAGCAGGTGGTCATTGATCTTCTGGACAAAGCCTTCAGGCACAATGATTTCCTCCACCTCCACCTTTAGGGGCAGTTGGGCCCTGGAGCGCCCCACCTTGATGCCAGGCATTAGACCACTCACTTGGTCCTGCCAGCCACCTCCTGTAAGCCCAAAATCCTGTCACTGTTGGAGCCTCCGTGGTCCAACCCCACCCAGCCTAGTTTCATGACCCTAAAATGGGAAGAGATCTTGTCCCAACTCTAGCTGAGACTCGTGAGCCACAACAGCAGGCCAGTCAGAAAGGGAAAGGGGCTGCAGTCAAGACTCATGCTTTGTTGCATAGCTAACATGTCATTAGAGCAGGAATAAGGCATGTCAGAAGATAGGACTTCCATGTAATCTGCCAGTGCCCCACAATGTGTCTTCTAAGAGGGTTTGAAAATAAGCTCATGGGGCAAAAATAGGGCTCTGCAGTTAAAGGTGCTTACTGCTCTTTCTGAGGAGCAGAATTTGGTTTCCAGCACCCATATCTGGCAGCTCACAACCACCTGCACAGGGGATTAAATACCTTACAGTTTCTGTAGATACCCACCAATACACATAACCCACACAAAGACACAAAGTAAAATAAAATGTCTTTTTAAAAATTTAAAAAAGAAGAGGGCTAAAGAGATAGCTCCACGTTAAAAGCACTGGCTGCTTTTCCAGAAGACCCAGGTTCAATTTCCAATGCCCACATACGGCTAACAACTCAAGTCCCGGGGGCAATCGAACACCCTCTTCTGGCCTCTGCAGATACCTCTGCGTGTAATGTGCAGACAGACATATACACAGACAAACCACCCATACACATAAAGTCACCCCAGTGGCTCCTGATTAGTGTTTAGGTCCCTTACATCCCATGACTTTCTCAAAAGGACACATTTTTGCTCACTTTATCCCCAGGCCCCAATAGAGTAGATTATCAATAAGTGTCAGTTGACCAAATGAACCTGAATGGCACACCTCAAGAGGAAACTGCAAACTCCCGGATGGAAGTCTTTTGCTAATGACTGCCTGTTGTGGGGTGTGAGTCAGTACAAAGGTAGGGCTACAGAGGAATTGGAGAAGACCCTATACATTTTTGAGGCAGTTTTCTTCAAATTATACCAGAAATGAAACCCTTGGGTAACCAGAACAGTCTAGGATCTAGAACCAGACAGATGTGCAGCTGCTTTACATTATGCTCAGCTCCCAAGTGCCATAATGGCCAGGATAAGTCTGGTGCCAAGAACATCTCAGAGCTTAGTCTTAGCTGGACCCTCACTGTTCTACCACCGAGGGAACAGTGGGCCCAAATGTTCATAGCACAAGAGAGCATCAACTTGTCAGAAAGGAGACTGAAGGTCCATCCTCCAAACCCAGATCTGCCCCACAGATTCTGAGGGACAGCCTGGAGTGGGGTAGTCATGAAGACCATCTGGCACCGCAGGTACCCAATAACGAAAGAAAGGCGCAATTGGGCCTGGAGAGATGGCTTGGCAACTAAGAGCATCTACTTTCAGAGTCCCGGGGTTCAATCGCCCCTATAGCGACTCATTACCATCTGTTAGCTCCTGCTCTAAGCAATCCAGCACCCTCTTGGGCACTCCCTGGGCCTCAGACAACGTGCACTTACTACATACATGCAGCCAAAACTCTGGTACACAAAAATCGAAAGGAGCCCTCAAGTAAAACTCCTTTGAGATAAAACATCTCAAGTTGAAAAGCATTAGAAATCCAAGTGATAAGAAACTGGCCATTTTAAAGAGGAACACAGCTATGTGGCTAGTGGTAAGTCCAGGGAGCCTGCCTTACAGGGGCTGTGGACAATGTCGGAATTCTCCCCCACCCTAGTCCACTTTATACCTGTGGTGAGCACCTGCTCCAGGTGCAATACTGCATGGATCAAGGCCTCTGTGCTCACTGCCTGACCTGCAGCCCGCTGCAAAGCAGCCAGGGCAGCCCCTGCCAGGATGCTGCTGGTGCCTGCAAAACACAGAGGAGGGCACCAATCATGAACCACTTCTGCCCAGCCCCACACCATCCCTCTTTCTGCTGCACAGAGGCCAGGGATCGTGACCATAAGCAAGACAGGAGTTGAGACAAAAAAGATAGACCATAGAGGCCCAGGGCTTACTCACCAAGACCGGAGCCATGGGGCAGCTCTGACCAGGTGTGCAGCTCAAAGCCACCGTTAAAGGAGTGTAACAGCTGTTCACACAGAGGGATGTCTGAGTGGACATGCACAATACCAGCACAGATAAAAGCTGCCTTCAGCAGGGCCCCTGAGGGATGAGCACAAAGGAAGGAATTGCACTCCTAGGCCACCTCTTAGCCCACCTCACTGCAGTTTCCCAGCCCAAGAGGAGCTCCTCTAGTAGTACAGTGCAGACCCCATCCTCAAACTATAAAGGAACATTTAGGCGCTCTTACCACAGGCAAATGTGTCACTTTGTCCTGTGCCAGTTTGTACCTAAGAAGGGTGACTGCCAGCCCTTCTAGTCTTTCAGGGCTCCTCAAACATCCTGGCTAGCCCTAAGGTGAGGTCCCCAATAGTCTGCAGTTCTCTGTGGGTGGATCTCCAAGTTCTGCCCCCACCCCAGCTGGCTGTGACTGCCATTCCTATTTGACCATGTCTTAGCGGTCCTGACCTGGGGCGTGAGGCTGGCAGTAATCCTGCAGGTCATTCAGGCTCCGGCACACTATCTTCATGGTCATCTCATCCTGTCGAGGCCCCGCTGCCAGCCACAGCTCAGGCTCCAAGATACGACGAGCCTTGGCCCCAATGGGCCGGCGGCCGTCCACCCGCACAGCCAGGCCCAGCACTGCTCCGCCAAGCTCATAGGCAATGGGTGGTGTGTCACTCCATCCACCTGGTTCAACAAGGTCACAAGAGCCTGCAAGCCTGGCTCTGAGGAAGTTACCGATACCTCACCCAAGGGACTCACCAGAGAAATCCACACGGGCGGGGCACTCGGCCACCACCCACTGCCCAGGCGCTGGCAGCGCCACTGGCTGGGTGGATACAAAGTGCTGGGCTGTCATCACAGCCTGGCGGATCAGGATCTGCTCAGCCCCCTCATAATGGCGGGCAGCTCGAACCAGCAAGGCAGGCCTGGCAGGAGGGGAGACAGCTGGTTGCATGGAGCCGCAAGCTGAGGGCCTGTCTTGGTCAATCTGAACGCCCCACTCTCTTGAGTTTCCACCATCAGGAGATCCTTCCCCGGATGGCTTCTCAGTGGGTTCCGACTGAGTGACACCCACCTGCTCAACCACTTTTCTCTTTCCTGGGCAAGTGCCTCCACACCCCTCACCAGGTCTCCACATTCCAAGTACGAGAAAGGCTGAATCCACTCAGGGTTGGCAGCCGGCCCACTGCGCAAACCTCCTCGGCCCTCTGCCATGCAGCCCAGGACGTCAGCCACACAAGCCAGAGCCCGGGCTGCCACACCAGGATCTTCCGCTTCAGCTGCGACTGAGGGACCAGGAGTTAGGGGTTTCGGAAGAAAAGGCTGCTGGCCTTCTGCTCCCAGTCTCAACAGTTCCCAGTTACTCCAGACTCCTCATTCCTACCAGCTTTTGTCAAGATGTGCCCCCTGCCTGTGAGTGCTTCCTACTTGACCAGCAAAGGCTTTACTCTGCTAGCTCCAGCCCAAATGTATCCTCCACTGCTCCCTGAGCCAGCAGAGTGGCTAAGAGTTCAGGCATCGGTCAGTGAAGAAGTTTGGGATAAAAGCACTTGCTGCCAGACCTGACGACCTGAATTTAACCCCTGGCACCCACATGCTAAAAGGAGAGCACACGTGTCCTCTAACAGACATGCATATGTACACACACACACACAAAATAAATTTTTAAAAATGTTTTGTTTTCGAGACAGGGTTTCTCTGTGTAGCCCTGGCTGTCCTGGAACTCATTTTGTAGACCAGGCTGGCCTGAAACGCACTAATAAATCAACCTGCCTCTGCCTCCAAGTGCTGGAGTTACAGGCGTGTACTACTACCTGGCTTAAATAAATAATTTTGAAAGAGTTCAGGGGTCAGACCACATGGGTTCAAGTCTTAGTCTCAATTGGCTGTGTGGCTATGGATGAGTGACTTAAACAGGGACGAGGAGCCAATCTTCTCAGGGCCACGAATGAGGTACTTTCTTTAAGGCTAAGAATCTTAGCCACCAGGCCATATGGTCCATGTATAGTGTGGAAGAGCTGCCCATATGTTGGGGCCCTGCTGGAGCTCTGCACCCCCGTCCTGGCACTCAGCACCGAACACACAGGCCTGTGGATGCCTTAAGGACCCAGAGGCTTAGCAACCAGTCCTCCATCTCTCACTAAAAACTTTACTAACAAGGGACAAAGCTTTCGAAAAACCAAACTCGGGTGCCTCTTCTCCTTTTTCTTGTCCTTTCAACTGATGGCCTAAAGGGCAGGCAGGGCAGATCATAGTTGGACTCTTTAGCACACTCACCCTTGTCGAGCGTAGCCAGCAGGGGTCCAGAGCAACCTTCGCCAACAGCAGCCCGGATCAGTGGGCGCAGGCAGAGGTCCTGCCGAGCCTCTAGCACATGCCGTGCCTTCTGCAAGGCCTGGCAGAAGAACAGATCCCGACGGGAGGCCAGTGTGGCAGCCCGGTCCAGGCAAGGCTGCAGCTGCTCCCAGGACAGGCGCCAAGAGGCTCGCCAGGCCCGCAGGGCTTCACCTCTGTCCTCCTGGGGATACAGCATCCACAGCACGTCCTGGGGCCCCAGGGCCCTCATGGGGTGGAGCACAGGGAAGAGGCGAGCACTGAGAAGGCCTCGATCTGAGGGGGGCGTGTCTGGGTCCCACAGGTCCCAGTCTCTGGGGCGCAAAGAGGTACATTAATGGGAAGGAAACAAAGGCTCCTGCCTCCTTCCCAAGCCCTGGGCTGTCTGTCAACTCATGGGGATGGGACATACTCCCCCATGGTAGGCAGTAGTGTATTACAAGGGGAGGGGCTATGCTGTTTTATCACCTTGCTTAAGATACTGAATTAAAAAAAAACAGTCTAAACACAGCACAACCAGGGAATGAGAGCTGCACAGCGGGAAGTACTGGAGAGAACCCAGCTTCTCCAAACCGTACTAGGCCAGCAGGGTGCTAAGAGGACCGGACAGGGCTACTCAGGCACAAGCTTCAAAGAAACAGCCAAAGGGGCTGCCTAGGCACACAGAGACCTGGTGGGAGCATCCAGCTTACTTACCGGATGCCTGTCTTCTTGAAGAACTCATTCCAGGACATGTTGAGATACATGCCTGCCCCCTGTCTCTGGGGGAAGAGGAAGAAGCAGTCAGGAATGCAGGGACCTTGGAAAGGGAATAGGGGATACCAGGCCAGAGGCTGGGGAACAGATGCTCCAAAAGGGACTGGAAGAGAGAGAGACACACACACAAGAACAGGCTCCTTTAGACTACTTCAACACTTCTACCCAAATGCCTAGGATTTAGAGCAGAATCCTGAGCTCTACCTCTTATGGGGGCCATTACTCTCTGTGGGGCCCAAGCTACCGCCTTTAAACCTCAATCACCAGCCTCTTAAAATGGGGATAAAATTCTCTAAGGTCTATTGAGACATCTGGCCACACACACACTCCCACAGTCTACCCCAATGGCCAGTGCTCAGAGACCCTTGTGATAGGGTAGAGTCAAACACCCAGGGGCTCCCAAAAGTCTGAGGATGGAGGCAAAGGAACATGAGGTAGATGCCTACTTCCCAGCTGTCCAGACGGCCAACAAGAGTAAAGACTCGGCTCAGGGAGCCATGCAGCCGCACATGGTGTCCCTGCAGGATGAGGTCATGGAGCTCCAGGCCATGCAGTGCCTCAGAGTGGGCAGTGTCCAGGCCACTCACGAAGCAGCCAGCGCCAATATTAATGGGGCCCTGAGAGGAAGGGGGAACAGGCATCTTGAGGTGGGAAGCAGGTGTATGGGGCATCCAGGCGAATGCTGAGCCGTGGCACGCCTGCCTGTTTCCCCCTGCCCACGCTGTCAGGCCTCACCCTCAAGTGGCAGTGCTGCAGGACACTCCGAGGCCCCAGGTGGACAGAACCTTCCAGCAGACAGCTGACCACAGAGCAGGAGGCCTCTAGCAGCTCGGGCTTCTGTGAAGCCAGAGAAGAAAATCAGGAAAGCTGAAGGCCAGGGGTTACCTTCATTCTCCCTTGGAAACCAAGATCTGGATGGGAAGAATAAGACTCGCTGCGCTCCAGGAACTCCAACCAGCCAGATGCCCTCTAGACCTGTCCTGGCCTAAGCCAAAGAATGTGTCCCATCCCATCTATCCAGCTCCTGTCCCAAGAGCAACCTCTGAACTCCCATCTGCCCTGGCCCCCAGCATCACAGCACTGACCAGACCCACAGGTGTCTGTGCCCACAGAGACCCCGCAGAAAGGCCTTTCCTAGCTTCTGACGCAGCTCCCTGGCTCTGTGGCCTTGAGTAAGTGCCTCAACACCTCCGAGCCTCTACTGCCTCTAGGATATCTTACTGTGGAGGTGCACACCTTTAATCTCAGCACTCAGGAGGCAGAGGCAGGCTGGTCTCTCTGAGTTCAAGGCCGACCTGGTCTACAAAGCGAGTTCCAGGACAGTCAGGACTGCACAGAGAAACCCTGTCTGGAGTGGGGAGGAGTTCAAGGTCATCCTTGGGGACATACCAAGTTTGAGGTCAGCCTGGCTACATGAGATTATATCTTTAAAAAGATAGTTAATAATTAATTAAAATAGAGCTAGCACCTTAACTCATAGGTAAACTGTTTCAAACACAGGGTATTTCTTTCAATGGAGCCCACATCTCATCTGACCTCAAGTACCCAGCAGGCACCTGTTAAGGGGTGGACAGATCTCACCTCCACCTGGGAGTGGACGATCTGGGCCACAGCAACCCCCGGCATTGTGAGGCTGTGCAGGAACTCACTGGCATCAGCAGTCATATAGCTGTAGCCCCCATCAGGGATATACACTGTAAAGACACAAGTGTGGACCTCAGGGGGCTCGAGGGATGGTTCGGTTGTTAGGAGCGCATACTGCCCTTGCAGAGGACTAGCTTTCGATTCCCAGCACCCGTAACGAGAAGCTCACAGCCACCTGTAACTCCAGCTTCAGGGGATCCAACGCTCTCTTCTGGCCTCTGAGGGCACCAGCACCCACATGTGCATACCAACAGGCATCCATACCAACGCAAGCATACATATAACTTTTTAAATTAAAAAAATCCTTTTCAAAAGCACTGATTCCAACCCTGTGCCTGCTGCTGCTCCAGTGCAAGGTCAGGTGGCTGCCACCAGACACCAGAAAAGCAGGCGTGGGGGTGAGCTACTTGGGACCAATGATAAAGCTGAGGTTCAGAGTCCAGGCCCATAGATAGCAGGTGGACACACCAGGAAAAGGAGCCAAAGCAAGAGATAAGACGAAGACAGGAAACAGAAGTAGCTTGGCAGGAGAGCTATGGATGGGGAGAGCATAACTGTGTGGATCATGGGCTGGCCTGCCTATCCCACAGTACAGGAGGTAGCTTTCTCTCCACCCAGAGGGGCAATAAGAAACACTCACCCTGTGGGCATGGTGGCCCATGCACTCGGGAGGCAGAGGCAGGCTGGTCTCTATGAGTTTGAGGCCAGCCTGATCTACAGAATGAAATCTGGGACAGCTAGAGCTACACAGAGAAATGCTGTCCCAAAAAATAAAACAAACAAGCGGACCGGGTGGTGGTGGTGCATACCTTTACCCAGCACTTGAGAGACAGGTAGATATCCGTGAGTGAGTTCGAGGCCAGCTTGGTCCACAGAGCTAGTTCCAAGACAGCCAGAGCTGCTACACAGCTCTGTCTCAAATAACCAAATAGATAGATAGATAGATAGATGATAGATAGATAGATAGATAGATAGATAGATAGATAGATAGATAGATAGATAGATAAAAGCACTACTCACCCATCGTGAGGGGCTGATCGCGAAGTTCCCTCCACAGCTGGGCTCGGGCTCCCTTCAGGTAACCTGCTACATTTGTGTCACCTTGCCCCATCTCTGGGGGCCGCCCAGCCAGGAAGTTCTCCCTGGTCACATTTTGAGCCATGCAGAGCAGGATGTCGAAAAACAGAGACAGCTGAGTAAGGATAAGAAGCACAGCTAAACTACTGGCAAGGCGGCAACTGGACCCCACAACTCCAAGGATGGGGGAGTCCTATCTACAGAGATGCTGGCCCAGAAAGGTCACACAGCATCGCACCCCCAGCCAGGTGACCCCAGTTGCCCTTTTCCAGTCACCTGCACAGGCTGGGCTCCAGAGTCCAAGCCCATATAGGTGCAGGCATCCAGAGGCGGGGTCACGTGGGTAGCCAGGAGGTGTTCAGCCGTCTCCACAGAGAAGAAGACAACCCCAGAGACCTGGAGGGACCCACAAGGCTTGAGTGGGGGAACCCTGAAGCCAAGCTCAGGCATGAGGAAGACACATACAGATAAGCCACAAGGCCGGGTACTATAATGGGCATGGACTTTTTGGACCATCTAGCCCCCAGATTCCAGATCTGGGCAGCTCCCACCAACACACACACCTTACAGAACCCCCTCCTGCCAAACCCAGCCCCACACCCTTTCCCAATACTCCCACCCACATCCATCCTGGCCCGCTTCCGTATCTCTTTCTACTGCATTCCCTAACTCTGGTAGCTTTCTGGCACAGAACGAGACCCTGAACATCCGAGTCTACCTGCTCCCTAGACTCTGGCTCCATCTGCCTCCTGAATGTGTCTTTAGCTCTGATTCTAGCTTGGCCTGGAATCATCTACTAAGAGTGGGGCTTTTCCCCAGAAAGAAAGGGAAACTTCCCCCCATTCCAGAAAGTCCCCAAGATTCCCTCATCCCAAACTCAGCAACCATACCAGGGGTACCAGCCCGTCAGGCCTGACACACCGCTGTAGCTCCGCCTTAGTGCCCTGGTAGAAAATGTCCAAAACAAAGCCCTGTGGGGAGGGGAGGAACAGAATTATGGACAGGAGCAAGGGATAGGAGCCAGAATCACAGATAGTGGGCACAGCTGTGAGTGTCAGCAGACGGTCTCCACGTGAGAAGACGCAAGTCTCCCGGGTAACAGTGTTTGTGGGAACACAAGCACACAGACTTCTACCTGTACAAGGTTAAGGGTGGGCTTTAATGGCTGTCACAGCCCGAGCGCCTGAACACAGCCAGACACGCAGAGGCTGTGAGCACCAGAGATGTAAAACTCCTCAGGCCGGAGGACAATGGGTTCCAGAGTTCAGGTCTGGAAAAGCACCCCTGTCCCAGGGCAGTTCAGCTATCCCAAAGAACAGTACCTGTGAGTCAGTGAGGTAGACACCGTGGTTGAGAGCGTAGGTCAGGCTCCCAGGAAAGGCGATCACTCTGGTTCCCCGGAAGCCATCCCAGTTGATCCCTATGGGGTGGCACAATCAGGGTTGCAAGGTGGGGAGCCCCAGCCATGAGGAAGTCAGGGCCCAGAGATGGGGCATCTGGGTAGCTCGAAAAGGGAAACAGAGTTTTCAAGGCCAAGTGGACATTCCTCTGGGAAAATGGCAATCCCTCCTCCCCTAAAGGTCTTCTACAAAGAACTGTGGGCCAAAGGGGTGAGGCAGTTCTGGCCATTCCTATTTGGGTGTTTTTTTTCCCTGGTGGAGGTATGAGTAAGTTGTCCGAGAATTCCCTATAGCTTGAACCTGCAGCCATCGTCCTGCCTTGCCCTCCTGAGGAGCTAGAGTTACAGGCATGAGGCACCACAGCCAGCTACAAAGCCTACAGATGGGCAGACTGAGGCTCGACAGAGCGATGCTGGCCCCTTGGTCTGGCCTATGCTTCCTTTATAAATAGGCTGCTGACACAGGGTGGGTACAGACGAAGGGCCAGCCTTAGGTGTGGAGAGGGAAGGTGGTCCCAGGCGATCCCAGGCTCACCGGGGTTTGGAGGAACGGACAGAAGCATGTCGGTGCTGCAGACCCACACACCTGGTGGGGAACCTGGACCCAGCTGCAGCGAGCCAGGGGAAAGAGAGAAAAGAGAGAAAACTGAACTAGTGGCCTGGCCCGGCCCTGTCTCTACTCTCACACCCCTGTGTTGGCTTGTTCTGTGTGCTCTCCCAACCACTTAATCTGAGAGGAGTCTGCTGCTGAAAGACCTCTCAAGTGCCATCATGTCAGTGTGGACCCCTTCCCTCTCAGCCTCAAGCTGTACTTATTTGTTTTGGGGGGGGACAGGGGTCTCGTGACTGGACTGGAACTCAGAGATCTAACTTACTCTGCTCCTGAGTGCTGGGATCAAAGGCGTGCGTCGCCACACCTGGCCCCCAAACTAGCCGCTTGAAGTTCTAGCTGTGCACACTGCACACCATACTTTCTGGGGTTCCTTCCTCATCTGAGCCACACAAACCCTCCTCACTGATGGCTCAGAATGGGCAAACTGGCTCTATCTGGAATGGGGCACCCTTGTCAACTACCAGGCCTTACCCGGTGGGTCATGATCTCCAACAGGCAGTCCAGGTTGCATACCAAGGCCTCCACAGGTGCCTGCGGATTCTCCACAGGGAGGCAAGTGAAGGCCCTGCCACAGTCATCAAAGGGGAAGTCTCGGCCCTATGGGGAAGCAGAAGCTCATAAGAGGGAGTACTTGATGCAGAGAACCGGACACCTCAGCCAGAACACTGAACAAGGGTAGGAGGCATTAAGCAGAGGGGGCTTTAAAAAAAGTGTTATATTGATGGTGCTTCTTCGAATTTTTAAAATTAACATGATTACTGTGCAAAATTAGAAAACGTATATACGCAAAGGAAAAAAACATCCTCAGGAACACTAGTACTGCCCTCATTTTGAGGTCTATCCTATCAGATTTTCATTGGTAGTGCTTTTGTATGTTTTGCTTTGGGTGTGTGTATGTGTGCATGCACATACTTGTGCCACAGGGCAGGTAATGGAGGTCAAAAGATAGAAGGAATCGAGTGTCTGCTTTTACTAGGTGGGTCTTGGTTTCACCCACTTTTACCCCCGGAGCCATCTCAATAGGCTTCCGTTCATACTTTCTCTAAATTTTGTCTTTTAACAAACATAAGCTGGTCAGGCATGGTGGCACATGCCATCAATCCCAGCACTTGAGAAGCAGAGGCAGGTGGGTCTGAGTATGAGGGCTAGCCTAGTCTACATAGTGAGCTCCAGGCCAGCCAGGGCTACACAGTAAGACCCTGCCTCAAAAAAAAAAAAAAAAAAAAAAAAAAAAAAAAAAAAAAACCAAGAAACATAAGCTCAATAAACCAGAGATGTGACTCACTTGGTGGTACACTTGCCTGGCACATATGAAGTCCTAGGTGTAAACCCTGGCATCATATGAACTGTGCATGGTGACACAGCCTGTAATCCCATGCTTGGGAAGTGGAGAATCAGAAGTTCAAGTCTGTTCTCAGCTCAGCAAGTTTGGAGGCTACCTGAGGCTGCTTTTTTTTTGAATGTATACGTGTCCATACCTGCTTCCCTGTATGCAGGTGCCTGCAGAGGCCAAAAGAGGGGTTCAAATTCTGGGATTACAGGCACACAAAGCCATGCCCAGCTTTTACATGGGTGTTGGGGATTGAACTCAGGTCTTCACTGTTATACAGTAAATGTTCTTACCCACTGAGCCTTCTCTCCATCTCCAGATGAAACTTTTAATTTGTCTAAAATTGTCTCTAATCAGCTCCCAGTTTCTAACATTTTGATTCTTTCAGAGCCCTCTGGATTTACACAGTGAACACCTTGCACACACACAATGGTAGGACACCCCTAAAGTCCCTTCCAATCTCTAGAACCAAGATTCCAACCCTCTGCACAGCCCATGCCCTGGATTCTACTCACCATGTGCAAGATGAGGATCCAGGCTGAGTGCAGGACATCAGATGTGACCACCTGTCAAGAGCAGGAGAGCCCTGTTGACAGAGGCCTTGGGCAGATGGCACCTAAGGATGATACGCTCCTGCCCAGGGGTGGGTACTCCAATACAGGTATCAAAAGGAAAAAGGGCAAGAGCAAGACCAATGAGCACACGAAGCATGGTGGCACACGCCTTTAATCCTGGCACTCGGGAGGCAAAGACAGGAAGATCTCTGTGAGTCCAAGGCCAGCCTGGTCTACTTGTGAGTTCCAAGACAACCAGGCCTACATAGAGAGACACTGTCTCAATAAATACATACATACAATTTTTAAAAATTTTTAAAAAGACTGTTAAGGGACAGCTTGACAGGCAGCCATCCACTTGGCACGTCCTTGACTTATTTGAAAGGGAGGCAACAGGCAGCAATTTGAGGCCACATGAGTGCCTGGGGGGTCAGCTCTGATGGCAACTACAGTGCTCCCATCCCCTTGCCAGTTCCACCTCCACTGCTAGAGATGGTTATGCCTAGGGCCACCGTCCTCCTCCACACCTTTCTGCTGTGCAAGCAAGGTGACTGAGTAAAGTAGCAAGGGGACAGAGCCTGCAGGAAACACTGACACATACCCTCCTCAAAGGGAGGCCACAGTCTGTTCCACTGAACAGGTGCCTTATGGGAGCAAGAGTATAAAGTGGCAAGATCTATGAATGTTTTTGTTTTGTTTTAGAGACAAAGTCTCACTATGTAGCCCTAGTTGGCAGGAACTCACTGGAGACTACCCTGGCCTTCAACTCACAGAGATCCACTGCCTCTGCCTCCCGAGTGCTGAGATTAGAGATATGTGCCACCATACCCAGCAAGATCTTAGAACTTTTCCAAGAAAAGCCAGAAAGCATCCTATTGAATACTGAGATACTAGCTCCAAACTGCTTGAGACAAGGTTTTACAATGTAGCGCAGGTTGGCCTTAAGCTTGTGATGATCCTCCTGCCTCAGCCTTCCTAGTGTTACCATGCCTAGCTTCTGGCACCTTCTTTCTAAAAACACTCCAAAGACTGGCCCGGCCTTTTGCCATGACCTGGATGGCATGGTGGAGATGAGTCTGTCTAACTTACACACTCGAAATCAAAAGCCAAATGCTGACCAAACTAGAAGAGCTGAAGGTCACAGGAACCACTGAGTTCCTGCAGAAACACGGGCCAGAGGGGCAACAGGAACCACTGAGTTCCAGCGGGAACAGGGCCGGAGGGGCAGCAGCTCAGAAGCACTCACGGTGAAGCCTGCACGGGCACTCAGGTGTTCCGCGGCCACCAGCAGCGCATTGAGGGTGGCTCCTCCACTGCCTACTCGAGTCTGGGGGTCCTCCACAGCCAGTAACAGTGTCCCAGCAGGGATCTGCTCCCGCTTCTGCCGGATCTCCAGTTCTGCAATCAAAATAGATGCTGAGACACACACCATCACCACCCACCTGTCCTGACCCAAAAGGCCTGAGCAAGCCTGGTAATAGTCAGTTTGATTAAACTGACTTAGCTTTTCATACAGTAGATAGCTAGATTCTTCCCAAAGTCTTTGAGGAACTACTGTTATCCTCATTTTACAGATAAGAAAACTGGGCTGGAGAGATGGATCAATGGTTAAGAACACTGAGTGCACTTCCAGAGGATCTGGGTTCAATTCCCAGCACCCATGCGGCAGCTCACAACTGTCCTCACACATACATGCAAGGAAAACCACCAATATACATAAAATAAACTTTTAAAACTATCCCTTAAAAAAGAAAGAAAGAAAAGAAATCTAAAGGCCATTGAAATAACATGTATATCAAGTCCCAAGACTAGGGAGACGTGTTTTAACCCAGGTCTACGAGGCTCCCAGTGCAGCAGGGGGTTGGAGAGTTCTAGTTTAAGGTAAAGGTGGGAGGGCATGTCACCTACCTCTCTGAAAGACCTGGACACTGTCCTTGTACTGGCATGTCAGGATAATGACTGTCCAATCAACCCCCCTTTGGTGCTCCATTCCGGCCAAAATGGAGGTGTGAAGGCCTTCCTGAAACAGCAGTGTATCAGTATATTTTTAAAGTTAACTCTTTCTGGTATGCAGTTTTATGAATTTTAACACAAGAATAGATTCCCGTTACATTTTTATCATTTGTATGTGAGTGTTTTGCCTGCATGTACATATTGTACCATGTGCGTGTCTGCTGCCTTCAGAGGTCAGGAGAGGGTATCAGTTCTCCTGGAACTGGAGTTACAGATGGTTATGAGCCACCATGTGTGTGCTGGGAATCAAACTTAGGTCCTCTACAGGAGTAGCAATGGCAGGTTGTGGAGGTAGAGCAGGCGGATCTCTGAGTTCAAGGCCAGCCTGGTCTACAGAGCCAGGGCTACCCAGAGAAACCGTGGTGGGGGTTGGGGAGTAGCAAGTGCTCTTAACTACTGAGTCTCTCCAGCCCCTCCTTATCCATGACTTTGTTCACTGGACTTGTAAAATAAAAAGCATGACTTTAAATGTCCCCGTCCCCAAAACAGAGTGGCACCTGCAAGTGGCTGCGTGGATGACACATCTTTCTGGGGTGACAAAGGAAGTAAGAGTTTTGACTTCACCCTGTTTGGGGGGAGGGATGAAGGTTCTGAAATAGTCTCTGGGTCAAAGGCCCTACTCCTGGTTAGTTTGGGGTTTTTTTTTTTTTTTTTTTTTTTTTTTTTTTTTTTTTTTTTTTTGGTTTTTTCAAGACAGGGTTTCCCTGTAGTTTCTAGAGCCTGTCCTGGAACTAGCTCTTGTAGACCAGGCTGGCCTCGAACTCAGAGATGCACCTGCCTCTGCCTCCTGAGTGCTGGGATTAAAGGCATGCACCACCACCGCCCGGCCTCCTGGTTAGTTTTTACCGCCAAGTAGATAGAACAGAGTCAGCTGGGAAGAAAGAACCTCAATTAAAGAACAGCCTAGAGGGGCTGCAGAGATGGCTCAGCGGTTGAGAGCAATGACTGCTCTTCCAGAGGTCCTGAGTTCAATTCCCAGCAACCACACGGTGACTCACCACCACCTGTAATGAGATCTGGTGCCTTCTTCTGGCCTGCAGGCATGCATTCAGACAGAACACTGTATATATAATAAATAATTAAAAAAAAAAAAAAAAAGACTGGCCTGGAGTTCCTGCCCTGACCTTCCTAAATGACGGACTGTCAACAAACACACCTTCCTTTCCTCCCCAGGTTGCTGTTGGTAGAGTTTTATCACAGCAATAGAAAGGCAAACCTAGACAACTCTGAATACTAAGGGGAGGGCAGGGAAAGCCTCAAGATGAAATACTTCTCAAGGCTGAGAAGTATTTCCCTCCCCCTCCCCCGGCGCTGGATCAGTCCAGAGAGTATTTAATACCCCAACTAACACTTAGGGAGTGTTTCTCAGCAGCCCTAATAGTTGATCTTTATCACACTGTGCAGATAAAAAAATCTGGGCTCAAAGTGTAAGCAGGCTGCCTAAGGTCAGGTAGAGCTAGCAGGGTCCTACTCTCAGCCACAGTAAGAAAAACAGTCCTGGGCTGTCCCTGTCACATGTGGTTTGTGATCTTAGAATACAGAAAGTTAATTCTTGCAACACTTTGCCCATTTTTTAAAAGAACTTCATTTGCCCAATTTGGGGGTTGGGTTTTTTTTTCTTTTTTCTTTTTTAAGTTAAAACAGGGTCTTATGGATCCTGCACTGGCCTCTAATTTACTAAGGGTGGCCTTAAATTTCTGATCCTTCCTCCAGCTTCCGTCTCCTGTGTACAGTAAAGGCTTGTGCCAACTCACCTAGCCAAAGTTTTTTGTTTGTTTGTGTTTCTGGTTTTTTCTAGTGCTAGGATTCCTCAGCAAAATTATAGAATAGTGCAGTGCATATATCCAAAGACAATAAAATAAGACGGCCCCTCGTACACACACACACACACAAGTACACAATTTGAAATAGGCGCTCACTTTGTAGGACTAGCTGGCCTACAAACTTTCCATCCTCCTCCTGCCTCCACTTTCCAATACTGGGTTTATTGTGCTCAGCTTATGGAACAGGCAGGGACTATGAACATTTTAGCATTTAAAAACCTTTAAAAGTTACATCAGTCTCTCTCTCTCTCTCTCTCTCTCACACACACACACAGAGAGAGAGAGAGAGAGAGAGAGAGAGAGAGAGAGAGAGAGAGAGAGAGAGAGAGAGAGAGAGAGGCAGGCCCTGGAAGACTCTGATCTGCTGCTTTCTGAAGAACAAGAGACAGAAAGAAGTTGGCTGGGAGTAAAACCAGGATGTAAACAGCATGTTCATGAAATGTCTACCTAGTCGGGGGTAAACTGAAGCAGGGAAACGACTCAAATCAAAATCAGTGCAGCGCTGGAGCTCCACCGGCTCAAGGGAATGCCCCTGTGTGCGCCAGGTGTCCCCAAGTCGCGGAGCTCCCACAGGAAAAAAGAAAAAGAAAAAAACCCTAGATCAAGCGAAAGCTGCACTGCAAAGGTCTCCTGCAGCTAGCTAGTCCTGGGGGCGACAGCAGAGATACAGAAGACCCGCTGGAAGGTGCCCGAAACTAGAGCGGAACTGAAAGACCCCCGCGGACCCACATACCTGCGTCTGCCTGGCGCTCCCAGAGCCGGCTCTTTAATGCGGCTGCGCGTTTAGCGCAGCGTACCCTGGGAAATGGAGTTTGCTTGGAGTCGCCAGCTCCTGCTCTCTCAGCCCCACCTTGTTGAAGGAAAAGAGTTGTCTTTTTTTTGTTTGTTTTCTGTTTTTTGTTTTTCAAGACAGAGTTTCTCTCTAACTTTGAAAAGCCTGTCCTGAAAGTAGCTCTTGTAGACCAGGCTGGCCTCCATCCTCCTGCCTCTGCCTCCCGAGTGCTGGGATTAAAGGCATATGCCAACACCACACTACAGGAAGAGTTCTTAACGCTCCCCCAACTTCCAGAACTAAAATACTCAGAGAGACCAGGGAGTCTTTTTTGTTTGTTTTGTATTTTGTATTTGTTTTTTTCCGAGATAGGATTTCTCTGTGTAGCTCTGGCTGTCCTGGAACTCGCTCTGTAGACCAGGCTGGCCTTGAATTTAGAGATCCGCCTGCTTCGGCCTCCGAATGCTGGGATTAAAGGTGTGCGCCACCACTGCCCAGCAACGTTTATTTATTTTTATGTATATTGGGGTTTTGCCTGTGCGCACGTCCATGTGAGGATGCCCCCAATTAAATGTTTTCCTTTGTAAGAGTTGCCATAGTCATGGTGTCTCTTCGCTTTTGCTTTCTTTCTTTTTTTTAATAACTTTTTTTGTTGTTGCTTTCTGTTTTTTCAAAGATTTTTTTTTAAATATTTATTTATTATGTATACAATATTCTGTCTGTGTGTATGCCTGCAGGTCAGAAGAGAGCACCAGACCCCATTACAGATGGCTGTGAGCCACCATGTGGTTGCTGAGAATTGAACTCAGGACCTTTGGAAGAGCAGGCAATGCTCTTAACCACTGAGCCATCTCTCCAGCCCAAGATTTTTTTTCTTATGTATAGTGTTCTGTCTGCACTGTGCCTGCAGCCAGAAGAGGGCACCAGATCTCAGTACAGATGGTTGTGACCCGGTGGTTGCTGGGAATTGAACTCAGGACCTCTGGAAGACAAAGGCAGTGCTCTTAACTGCTGAGCCATCTTTCTTTGGTTTTTCAAGACAAGGTTTCTATTTATAGCCCTGGCTGTACTGGAACTAGATAAGTAGTGCAGGATGGCTTCAAACTCAGAGATCCACCTGCCTCTATCTTCCAAGTATTGGTATTAAAGGCATGCACCACCATTGCCCAGTTATTGAAAATATTTTTAAATACAGCTTTATGAGAGGTGGAGGCAGAATCAGGAATTGAAGGGCAACCATGGCTACATCCTGAATTTGAGAATCTCCTTAGTAAAAGGGAAAGCAATATGTTATGGCTTTGATGGTGTAGCTCAGTGGTAACGCACTTGCTTAGCATGCAAGAGGCTCTGGAGTCCCAGACATTCCTAAGGTATGTAAAGGACAAGACTTTGCAGTGAACCCGTCATGGGACAGAAAACATGAACTTTATCTATATTTGAGTTTTTCTTACAAAAATTTACTTTCCAAATGTGGTGTCCTTTACAAAGGCGCCTGAGAGGTCTCGAGGTCCATCTCATAGGGGACTGTACAGTAACTCTGTATTCTTAGCTAGTCACACAGCTGTGTCTGCCTGTCTCCATCTATAAAATGAGCTAACAGTGGTACCCAAGGCCTGCGGTTGTTGTATAGGTTTGACGCCATAGTAAATAGGAGGGAAACAAACAAACAAAAACCAGCCGTTATTGTTGGTGTCACACCCTTCCTGCTCTCTGAAAGCGGGGTTTTTGGTGTGTCCAGTGCTGCGTCTTCTGGCTCTCGGGCGGTGCCCAGGATGTTGAGAGTGGCTAGAAACAACTGCATGGAAGAATGAAAAGCACACCTGCCCGGCGCCCATGGGAGTCGTCACTTCACCCAGTCTCACTCATCCCATCTCCAGTGCTGCTTTCTTCTATGACCACAGGAAGCCTCCCTCAAGTGACGAGGTGCCTCTTCTGGCTGCTGGTTCAGCTATGCAGATCCCAGGCTCTGCAGTAGAGTGGGAAGCAGAGATGCCTGCTGCTGCAGTTTTGGCAGTGGCTCCATAAAACAGAATGTGTCCCCAAAGAGCTCAAAAGCAAAGGGCTTAACTTACACCCTGAGTAGGGATGGTTGGAGGACCTTGATGATGCCAGGCTTGCTCTAGCACTTTCTAGATGTGGTGGCTCATACCTGGCCTATAATCGTAGCGTTCAGGAGGCGGAGGCAAAGGCAGAGGCAGGAGGATCACCCACAGTTCAAGGCCAGTGTTGTCTATATAAGTAGATCAGTAGATCCTGTTTAAAAAGAAATAATTCAGGGACTGGAGAGATGGCTTAGAGGTTAAGAGCACTGGCTGCATTTCTAGAGGTCCTGATTTCAATTCCCAGCAATCACAAGGTGGTTCACAACCATCCATAATGAGATCTGGTGCCCTCTTCTGGCCTACCAGCATACACACAGACAGAACACTATACATAATAAATAAATAAATCTTTTTTTTTTTAAAAAAGGAAATTCTTGCAGGTTTATGTCACATGCCTGTAATCCTAGCACTCAGGAGGTAGAGGCAGAAAACTCAGGAGTCCAAAGCCAATCTCAACTACACAGTGAATCTGGGGCTAGTTTGAGTTATATGAGATCCTGTCTTTTTGTTTATTGTTTTTTCGAGACAGGATCACACTGTATAGACTAGACTAGTCTTGAACTCAGGGATCTATCTGTCTCTGCCTCCTGAGTGCTAGAATCAAAAGTACGCGCCACCACTGCCTGATGAGATCCTGTCTCCAGAAGGGTTGGGGGCTAGGAAGATGGCTCAGTTGGTAAAATGATTGTCAGGAGGACCTGAATGGGGATCCCTGGCCACCACATAAATACATCTGTGGTCCTAGTGCCGGGAGAACAGAGGCAGGAGGGCCTTGGCCAGCCAGGCAAGTTAAATCAATGAGTTGTGTCCAGGTTCAGTAGTGTATTAGATGGTGTTGTGTGTCAACTTGACACAAGCTAGAGTCATCAGAGGGGAAGGAGCCTCAGTTGAGGAAATGTATCCATAAGATCCAGCTGTAAGGCATTTTTTCATCTAGATCAATAGGAGAGGGCCCTGCCCATGGTGAGCGGTGTCTGGGTTTTATAAGAAAGCCGGCTGAGGAAGTGGGTAAGCAACTCTACTCCATGGCCTCTGCATCAGCTCCTGTATCCAGGATCCTGCCCTGTCTAAGTTCCTGCTCTGACTTCCTTCAGTGATGAACAGCACTGTGTAAACTCAATAAACTCTTTCCTCCAACTTGCTTTTGGGTCATGGTATTTTATCACAGCAATAGAAACATTAACTAAGACAAATAAGAAACCCTATCCAAAAGAAAAAGAAAAAAAAAAGAGCCGGGGATAGAGAGATGGCTCAGTGTTTAAGAACACTGACTGCTCTTTCAGAGGACCTGGGTTCAATTTCCAGAACCCACATGGCAGCTCACAACTGTCTGTAACTCCAAGATCTGACAGCCTCACACAGACATACACACAAGCAAAGCACCAATTCACATTAAAAAATAAATAATAAATAAAAATTTTTTAAAAGCCAAGTGTGGTAGTCTATGCCTGGAATCCCAGCAGGACAGATGAATCATAAATCCAAGACCCATTTGGTCTACAGAGTGAATTCCAGACCAGCTTGGGGTGCACTGTGAGACCCTGTCTCTAAAAAATAACTACAACAAAAACCCCACAATAGTAAATAAAATGAGGAGAGAATTTGAGGAAGATCCCGTTATTGACTTCTTACCTCTGTTCGTATACCTGCCTGTACACGTGCACACATCACAGACACTGCACACACAAACAGAAAGAAGGGTAGGTAGGTAGACCAACAGACAGACAGGTTCATCTGAATCTACACAGAGTGGAATTATGTCTCCCAGGACATAACTGATAGGAGAATAAGAAGAGTCAAAGCTAGGCCTGACGGCACAAACCTGTAATCCCAAAGTTAGCGACTCCCTGTGAGTTCACGGCCAATTTAGATTACATAATCAGTACCAGGGCAACCAGGGCTGCATTGCTGAAATCTGTCTTAATCTGGATATGGTAGTGCATACCTGTAATCCCAGCACTTGGGAGGTGGAGACAAGAGGATCAATAGTCCAAGACTTTAAGGCCAGCCTCGAGTACATGACACCTGAGAGGAGAAAGAACCCAAATTTCAGACAGTAATTTTTAAATTTTATTTATTTTTATTTTATAAGCACTGGTGTTTGGCCTGCATGTCTGTCTGTGTGAGGGTGTCAGATCTTCTGGAGTTACAGATAGTTGTGAGCTGCCATGTGGGTGCTGAGAATGGAACCCTGGGTCCTCTGGAAGAACAGTCAGTGCTCCTGAACCTCTGAGCCATCAGACAGCCCCTCAGATGGTATTCTTTTTGAAGGGGCTATTGTCCCAGTTTGTCCTAGTTTTCCTGTGGCTGTGATAAAACACTCTGACCAAAAGTAACTTGGGGAAGAAAAGATTTTTTTGGCCTACACTTCATGGTCACAATCATTCTTTGGAAGTCAGAGCAGAAACCATGAAGGAATGCTGCTTTCTTCTGGCTTGCTCTCTCTGGGCCATAATCAGCCACAGTCCTCTCTCCCTGCTCCGGAGAACCACTGCCTCTACCTCCCAAGTGCTGGGATTAACGTCATGTACCCCCAGGCCCAGCTTCAGTCAGAGTTCTTACACAACCAAAGCCACCTGCCTAGGTGGTTAAGAGCACTGCCTGCTCTTCCAGAGGTCCTGAGTTCAATTCCCAGCAACCACATGGTGGCTCACAACCATCTGTAATGAGATTTGGCGCCCTCTTCTGGTGTGTGGGCATACATGGAGGCAGAATGTTGTATACATAATAAACAAATAAATCTTTAAAGAGAGAGGGGGGGTTTCTCTGTAGCTTTGGAGCCTGTCCTGGAACTAGCTCTTGTAGACCAGGCTGGCCTCGAGCTCAGAGATCCACCTGCCTCTGCCTCCTGAGTGCATGCATCACCACCACCAGGTTAGTTCTTACATTTAAATTAACCCATTTCTATTAGTCTATGTATTGCCTTGTGACTGTGACATTATCTCATTTCCTACATGTCTTGTTTCCTCAGCAACTGGCTGGCGCCTCTCCGACTGCCTTTTTTCTTCCTGTATCTCTGCTTAGATTTCCTGCCTTGCTATATTCTGCCCTGCCATAGACCAAAGCAGTTACTTTATTAACCAATGGTAATAAAACATATTCACAGCACACAGAGGGCAATCCCACATCAAACATCCTGTGGTTCTGGCTAGCTGGAGCTGAAGAATCAACTGTGATTAACAATATACCATAACTACTAAAGCAGTTTGCTTTGCTGGGCACTTGGTGTTGGTCAGCTGGAGCTAAGGACTTAGTGGAGATTAAGAAGATACCATCAGGGCTGGAGAGATAATGGCTCAGCAGTCAAGAGCACTAGCTGCTCTTCCAGAGGTCCTAAATTCAATTGCTAGCTATCACATGGTAGCTCACAACCGTCTACAATGAAATCTGGCACCCTCTTCTGGCCTACAGGCATACATGCAGACAGAACATTTTAAACATGATAATGTATACACGATAAGTAAATATTTAAAAAAAAGATACCATCATTGACACAAAATCTTGTGAGAAGTGTTTCTTGAGAGCACGGAGAAGCTGTGTTCCAGAGGCAGCCAGGTTTGGTGATGTGTAAGCATCACCCAGGCGGTACTGGTTCTGAAGGCATGAAGGGGTCCTGGAGAGCTGCTGAGGCTTGGCATTGCGAGAGACCAGGAAAGGCTATTGGTGAAGGTGCAGCTCAGTTGCAGCAGAAGATCCCAGCATTTTGGAGATGCCGGTACCATGGGGTGTCCACCAAGAACAGTAGCAGCTGCGGAGTGGAGCCCGCCTGAGCTGTGCCTTTACATATTTGCTGCAGCTCTCTTTCCCTGGTGTCTACCATGGTGTGAGTGGACGGGGGGGCGGGGGGAGATCTCCACTGCCTGTAATATAGTGTGTTTTGCTCTTGGAAACATCACCTTCTACTGAGCATTTTCACCTGTGGATTGTCAAGAAGATGACCCCTCCCTAAGATGTACTATCTAATTTGATAATGATAATGATAGCTTACACAGAGTTTTGATGAATAAAAATAAATACAGAAATATGTTTCATAACCAGAGTCTGTGAGTCTCACCTAAGGAGCTGCATGGGTTGTAGCTAAAGACAATGACTAACCATTGAGTTCCAATAGCCCAGCTACTTTAATTTTTTGTAACCTTAATGTTGGGAGATGTGTTCACTGGTTTCAGAGTGTATCACAGCTGAAACAAGTCTTTGAAAAGAATAGTTAGACTAAGATGTTTTCCTAAAGCTTTAAAAAGGCACAGAGTTGAATGTGGAACTCTTTGAGGTCAGGGAACAAGAACAAAGCAGCCCAATTATTACCGGCTCACATACTCTCCTTACTAGGTTTGGTTGATGACCAAAGATGACAGTTAATTCTTTATACCCATTTCTGTCCTCAATCTCCTGATGTAAAAACTATTGATGAGTGGATATGTACCCTAAAGATTTAAAGTAGAGCTGGCTGATTCTTTTTTATATATAAAGGTTTAGGTTTGTGATTCCCTTAAGATTCCTTATAAGAGGGCTGGAGAAATGGCTCAGAGGTTAAGAGCACTGGGTACACTTCCAGAGGTCCGGAGTTCAATTCCCAGCAACTACATTGGCAACTCACAACCATCTGTAATGAGATCTGGTGCCCTCTTATGGCCTGCAAGCATACATGCAAGCAGAATACTGTATGTGTAATTAAATAAATCGTAAAAAAAAGATTCCTTATAAGATTACCTTTTAAGATAAGTAATAAAGGCCGGGCGGTGGTGGCGCACGCCTTTAATCCTAGCACTCGGGAGGCAGAGGCAGGCGGATCTCTGTGAGTTCGAGACCAGCCTGGTCTACAAAAGCTAGTTCCAGGACAGGCTCCAAAGCCACAGAGAAACCCTGTCTCGAAAAATCAAAAAAAAAAAAAAAAAAGATAAGTAATAAAGTAATTGGCCCTTTCTTTATAACTGCAAAATGTAGCCTGCCAGTAAAAGACCTGACAAAAACACCTTGCTTGCCCACACGATTAATCTATAAATTGCTTCGGTATGAATGTATATAGGTTCTTGGGATAATTTGTTTTTCATCTGTAATACATAAAATGTTTAATCAGGTGAGGGAGGTGAAAAACACATTTTTACCTATAATCATTCACTTGAAAAAATGGAATGCAGCTGTTCTGACTCTGGTACTGCCTGGAAGATTCTGTTGGGCTATAAAAGCTGTAAAACCACATGAGATGGGGAAGAGAGAATAAAGAAGGAAACCATCAAGGGATTGTGTGAGTGCCCCTAATCCCCCTCAGATAGAAAAGATTAGCTTCGTCAACGCTGTGGATTTCTATCAAAGCTCTGTGCTGCTAGAGGCCGCTCCCCCAGACAGCAGCACCTCGTGAGTGCCAGGTACAAGCATGTACACACATAGCGCGCATGCACACACACACACACACACGCACATGTACACACATATGAAATAAAAAGTAGATAGAGAGTGACTGAAAAAGATTCTCAGCATCCACTTCTACACACACTTGGCATACATATACACACATGATAACTAACCAGATAATTAATGAATTGAAAACAAGGACTCAAAGAGATGTCTGTATGCTCGTGTTCATAACAGTATTACAGTAATCAAGAGATTGAAACAGTTTGTCACTGGTGAGTGGATAAAGAAAATGTGGTCTGTGCCTACAAAAGGATAGTATTCAGCCTTAAAAATGAAGGGAATTCTGACAGATGCTTCAATATGGATGAGCCAAGAGGACGTTACACTGAGTAAAATAAGACACTTGAAGGAAAGAAAGAAAGAAAGAAAGAAAGAAAGAAAGAAAGAAAGAAAGGAACAACAGAAGACTTATGCAAGTTTGCTGAAGTGGGGGAATCATGCACGCGTTCTCTTCTGCTGAAGCCTCCTATTGGCATGTGTTGGAAAGTAGCCAGATGGAGCGAAATAGAAAGTTGAGGGTATAGCAGAGTAGGCAGAGCGTTCAAGACCAACGTTCTGTGTGCATCCCTCGGTACTGGGATTGGGAAGAACGTAGAATGGCAGCTGTCAGTCAGGACTAGAAGAAGGCAGAGTGGGAGCTCATGTTTTGTAAAACTATAAGAATTACAGAGGCCAAGTGGTGGTGGCGGCGCACACATTTAATCCCAGCACTCGGGAGGCAGAGGCAGGCGGATCTCTGTGAGTTTGAGGCCAGCTTGTTCTACAGAGTTCCAGGACAGACTCCAAAGCTACACAGAGAAACCCTGTCTCAAAAAATAAAAACAAACAAAGAATTGCAGAGATGGATGGCAGTGATAATTATATAATATAAATAAACTGTATGCCATTTAACTGTTCACTGAAAAATGGCTGCTATAGTTAAGTTGGTAAATTCTGTTGGATAATTTATCACAATAAAAAAGGAAAAGCCAGATATGTGCCACATGTATGTGTAGAGTTGTGTCTTTTTCAACCGCTTTAAATTTTTATTTTCTAAAAAATAAATTTTTTAAATTTATATTTTTAATTTTATTACGTGTATATGGGGGTGGGTATAAGCATGCACGAGTGCAGGTATATGAAGAATCCAGAAGAGGGTGTTGGGTTCTCTGGAGTTGGAGCTACAGGTAGGGTTTTTTTTTTTATTTAATTTTGTCTTTTTTTTTTTTTCAGACAGGGTCTCACTATGTAGTCCTGGCTGTCCTAGAACTCGCTGGCCTCAAAAGCAGACATTCGGCTGCCTCTGCCTCCCAAGTGCTGAGACTAAAGGTGTGAGCCTCCACACGAGGCAGGAGGATCAAGAGTTCCTAGGGTCATCCTCAGCTACATAACAAGTTCCAGGCCAGTCTAGGTTAAACGCTCACACAAAACTAGTGAGACAGCTCAACAGGTAAAGGAGCTTACCTGGCAAACCTGGCAACCTGAATTTATTCCACAGAAGCTACATAAAGGTGAAAGTGGAGAACCAACTACCCAGAAATGTCCTCTGATGTCCACACACACTGCCATCCACACACACATACCACAGACTATTTAAAACAAATACTACATTTATTTTTGAGGCAGGGTCTCCTCATGTAGTCATGGTTGGCCTAGAACTTATTTTGTAGACCAGACTGGCCTCAAACACACAGTTCTGCCAGTCTCTGCCTCCTGATCGCTGGGATTAAAGACATGCACCATCATGCCCAGTCTCATATGTATATACTGGGAAAAAAAAGTGTCATACTTGGCTTCAGTTGTCAGCTTGACACACCTGGGAAGAAGGAACCTCAGTTAAATAAGTGCCTCCTTTGGTTTGGCATCTGGGCAAGTCTATGGGGACATTTGCTTAACTGCTAATTGTTATAAGAGGGTTCACCTTCTATAGGCAGCGCAACTCCTAGGCAGGGGTCCTGGGTTCTACAGGAAGGCACGTTGAGCAAGCCAGCAAGCAGCGTTCCTTTACGGCCTCTGCTTCAGTGCCTGCCTTGAAGTTTCTGCCCTGAATTCTCTTCATGATGGACTGTAAGCTGGAAAATGAAATGAGCTTTCACGGTGTTCATCACAGCAATAGGAAGCTAACTAAAACAGAATTTTTTTTTTTTAAAAAAATTAATTTGGGGCTGGGCGGTGGTGGCGCACGCCTTTAATCCCAGCACTCGGGAGGCAGAGGCAGGCGGATCTCTGTGAGTTCGAGGCCAGCCTGGTCTACAAGAGCTAGTTCCAGGACAGGCTCTAGAAACTACAGGGAAACCCTGTCTTGAAAAACAAAAAAAAATAATTGATTTGGTTAAGGCTTTTATTGTAGATATAAGTGGGAAAACAGCCAGCGAATCTGGAGGAGTTCAGAGAAGAGAGAAAAAAACAGGCCGGACATGGTCATCTGACTGGACATGCCCAGGGATTAGGGAGGAGAATAGTGGAGAAAGCAAAGCACAGGGAGGGTGGTGGTAATAGCAAGGGATAGAAAGAGAGAAAAAAACAGCGAGAATATGAGAATAGCCTAAATGTAAAAAAAATTTAAATAAAAAGACATCTAGCTGGTCATAGTGGCTTCCGTCTTTAATTCCAGCACCAAGGAGGCAGAGGCCCGTGGATCTCAGTGAATTCATGGCCAGCCTGGTCTATGTACTGTGTTCTAGGACAGCCAGAGCTACATAGTGAGAGCCTTTCTAAAAATAAAATAAAATAATAAAGCTAGGCTGAGACTGCTGGAGATAACCTAAAAAAAAAAAAATCCCAGCAGGACTCAGGCCTTTAATCTCAGCACTTGAGAGGCAGAAGCAGGCAGATCTCTGTGAGTTCAAGGCCAGCCTGGTCTACAAGAGTCAGTTCCTGGACAGCCAGGGCTCCACAGAGAAACCCTGCCTCGGAAAACCAAAACCAACCAAACCAACAAACAAAAATACCCAGATGGACATCAGACACGTAGGGAGAATTTACTCGACACTAGTTGGGAGGTAGAGTACTGATGGAGCCAAAGGATAGAGAGGATCTCTGTCTTGTCCAGGGAAGGACTTTGGGTTCTTCCTGAATGATCTGCTAGCAGAAAATCGGGGATTGGAAGGATCACTTCCGGGCAGAGCACATGCTTAACAGGCATAGGCTCTGAGTTCAATCCCCAGCATCACCCTTTTTATTCTTTAACTGGGAAAAGGGTGAGAGAAGCGTGAAGATGCTGTACATCTGCCTGTGAGAGTTGCTGCCGTTGCAAATTACTGCAGTGCAGAGGCAAAATCTTGGCCAAAAGGTCTTGGTTGCTGTTTAACCAGTCCCTTCCCATCCACCCAGCCACTCTGTCTCCCCATCGCCTGGGATGGAGACACACAGGCTATGTGTGTAAACAAAGCAGAAAAACATTCCTGAGTCAATTTTAGTCACGGTCCAATGCCTCTGTTAGTCACTTGGTTGTGTTTCCCACAACAAACTTATCCTTTGCTCCTGGGTGAAAGGTGTGGGTTTGGTTGGGATGGGGGAAGCTAGAGACTAACCCCTAGGACTCAAAGTAGATATTTATCCAATTTTTCAAAAATGAAGTCCAAAAAAAAAATGAAGTCCGAGACTAGTTAAAGTTGTTAAGGATAGATTTGAATCAGTAACAAACTACTGGAATAAGAATTTAAGATTTTTTTGTTTTGTTTTGTTTTTTTGAGACAGGGTTTCTCTGTGTATCTCTGGCTGTCCTGGCACCCGCTCTGTAGACCGGTTGACCTCGAACTCACAGAGATCCACCTACCTCTGCCTCCCCGAGTCCTGGGGTTAAAGGCGTGAACGACCACTGCCCTGGTGGAATAAGGATTTAGGAGGAAAATAATTCAGCTTGGCTTTGTGCAGAGGTTCTTTTTTTAAAAATTTTTATTTAATTTTTTAATATTTATTTATTATGTATACAATATTTTGCCTGCAGGCCAGAAGAGGTTGTGAGCCACCATGTGGTTGCTGGGAATTGAACTCAGGACCTTTGGAAGAGCAGGCAATGCTCTTAACCTCTGAGCCATCTCTGCAGTCCCCTGCAGAGGTTCTTTAAAAGGAAGAAGGAGGAGAAGCTGTCAATCAAGTTGGACTTCCTTGTGTCTGCTAGCTGACTATTAATGAAGTTCGAATTCTAACCACCCACAAAGACGAGGAAACAGAATGACTATCCTTCCAAATGGTTGCATTGTAAATACGTGAATTTTTGATCTTTGAGATTTTTCTGAATTGTAGGAGATTTAAATATCATATTCATATATATATATATATATATATATATATATATATATATATGAGTCACAGTTATTAAATCTTGGTAAACTCTCCAAGAAAGGGAGATGTGTGTATGGGTATGTGCATGTGTGAATGTAGGTGCCCCAGAAGGCAGGATCCCCTGGAACTGGAGTTACAGGTAGTTGTTTTTTTTTTTTTTTTTTTTTTTTTTTTTTTTTTTTTTTTTTTTTGGTTTTTCGAGACAGGGTTTCTCTGCAGCTTTTTTAGAGCCTGTCCTGGAACTAGCTCTTGTAGACCAGGCTGGCCTCGAACTCACAGAGATCCGCCTGCCTCTGCCTCCCGAGTGCTGGGATTAAAGAGTTACAGGTAGTTGTGAGCTGCCATGTGGGAGCTGGGAACCAAATTCTATCCTCTCCAAGAGTAGCAAATACTCTTAACCAGTGAAGGGAGCTTTGCAAAAACAAGCGCTCTGAACCACTGAGGCAATTCTCCAGCCCCCTGAAGGATGTTAAAACAGAACAGTTGGGTGAGGTGGTGTAGCACACATCTTTAACGCTAGCACTTGGGAGCCTGATGCAGGCAGATCTCTGAGTTCGAAACCAGCCTGGTCTAAAGAGCTAGTTCCACGACAGCCAGGACTGTTACACAGAGAAATCCTGTCTCAAAAACAAACAAACAAAACCAAAACAAAACAAAGAAAGCAACCAGGGGCTGGAGAGGTGGCTCACAGGTCAAGAGTACTTGCTGCTCTTTCAGAGGACTCAGGTTCGATTCCCAGCACCTACATGGAGGCTTACAACTCTCTGTAACTCCAGTCTTAGGAAATTCAATGCCACTTCTGGCACCAGCCTCGTAAGTGTTAGACATGGATGCAGCCAAAGCACCTGTCTTAGTTCAGGTTCTATTGCTGTGAAGAGACACCATGATCATGGCAACTCATAAAGAAAAACATCATTTAATTGGGATGGCTTGCTTACAGTTTTAGAGATTCAACCCATGATTGTCGTGGCAGGAAGCATGGTGGCATGCAGACAGACATGGTGCAGGAGAAGGAGCTGAGAGTTCTACATCTTGAGCAGCAGGCAGCAGGGAGAAATGACCACCCCCAGGGATATACTTCCTCCAACAAAGCCATCCCTACTTTAGCAAGGTCACATCTCCTAATATTGCCTCTCCCCATGGGGGTCAAGCATTCAAACACATGAGTCTATGCAGACCATTCCTACTCAAACCACCGCAGCATCATAACACATAAATTTTTTTTCAAGGTGCATTGCAGGGTGTAGTGGCTAATGTCTATAATCCCAACCCACAGGAGGATAAGGAGGATCCATCCAACATAGATTCCTGGCAGTCCTGGTTTAAAGTGAATTTGAGGCCACTTGGGTTACATAATAAGAGAAAGAAAGCACAGACAGGAAGGGTCTAGGGGCCCAGAGCGAATGAACCAGAAACTTAGGAACAGAAGTCTACTTGCTCAGGCTTTTTAGAGGAGGTTCCAACCCACAACAGTTTGAGAACCATTGGCCAGTTAGAGACGTTTGAAGGGTAGATGTGTCAGCAATTAGGAACTTCCTAAAGGTTTGAAAGTGGAGGCAAGAATTAGCTAAGACCGGTGTGGATGAATATTTAAAACGTGTGCCCATTACCCCAGAGAATAAGAAGCTAAGGGCGCCTAAGAGACGGAAGTCTGAAGTGAGGAGAAGCCCTAGTGGATGAGGGCTGTAGGGCGCCTACAAGACACTTCGCAGGTGGGGTACATAGTCTAAATGAGGACAAACCCCATTCCCACATCGCTGCTGGGTCCCCTCTTTTTAACAGCCTAAACCTAGCGGCCTCACTGCAGCTTGCAGGGCCAGGGCATGAACCCAGCTGGCTCAGGTCGTGGCTCTTGGCAAGAGCAAGTACAAACAGTCCCCTTCAGCTGGGCTCGGCCTCAGCTGATCACAGCCCTGTGTGAGAGGCATCCTCAGCTTATTCGCATCCTTTGATGAACCAGGTACCAAAGCCCGGCTGGGCGCCACAGACTACATCGCCCAGATTTCAGGTGCCCAGAGCCGCGTGGCTGGGAAACAGAAGAAGACGCCCCTTAATTCTGCGCCTTAACCCCCTAAATTCGGGCAGAACTACAAAGACCATGATCTCAGATATGGGAGTGCATTGCTTTCTGGGAGTGATAGTCCTTAACGCGGAGCGCTGCTGGCAGGTCTTGCCCCACTGGACTACATATCCCAGCGTGCCTGAAAAACTTGGGGGAGAGGAGGGAGGGGAGAGTCCTAGAGGATGTGAATGGGGAGGGGGCACCCGCCCCCTTCCCCCACCCTTCCCTTTTGCTGGGCAGGGGTGGGGGGAGGGGCCGGGCCGAGGCTGCAGCCGCGGCGCTCCGGGAGGGCAGGGCCAAGCAAGGGCGGGACTGGCCCAAAGCAGGCGAACTGGAGAGCCTTGAAGCTAACGGGTCCGGGCGCGGGAGGCGGCAGCGGCGGCGGCAGCTTTTTGCACGGGCGGAGGCGGCGGCAGGAGCGGCAGGCATGGCCCGCGCGGCGCCCAGCGCAGACTGAGGTGCGCGGGCGGGATGCGAGAGGGAGGGATGCGGGGCTCCCCGGGCCCCGTGCTGCCCCAACCCTCCTCTGTGCGGGCAGAGGGCTTGGCCCAGCGGCTCAGACCCTTCGGGTCCAGCCCAGCAACTTCCCCCGGGACCGGGCGCCGTGTGGGCGGGGGTCTGATTGCCTTGGCCTCTATCCGGATCCCCGCCTTCTACTCCTGCATATCTAGCAGCTCCCAGTCTTCCAGGCGCTCCTGTGACACTCCTTGCTGGTAGCCCCCAACCCCAGCCCTTGAAAACCCTGTCCTAGTCCACACTTCCATACCCCAGGTTGTTGGTACCTCCAGCACCCGGAGCTTGGGAACCTGCTCCATCCGGAAACCCCTGCCTCACTTCTCTTGATCAGAAGCTGTCTGCACCATCTGCACTTATTTCCTCTGTCCTTCGGCCTTCCCCACCCCTGGCGCTGACCCCTAGCCATGCTCTGTGGCCTAGTTCTCTTTTATAAGACCTGACAGTTTGACCTCCTTCCTACTTTGGAGAAACTGAGGCATGAGCCAACCAGAAACTTGGTCAGTGTGCCCGCCTTCTGGACTCTGGCCTGAGCCCTGTCCCTTGTCCCTCCTGTTCCTCCATCCCTTGCCATGTTAAGACACGTTAGTTCCTCCAGTTATGCCCCTGTGATCGGATCAAACTTCCCAGCCCCTACTCTGGGCTGAGCTCACACCAGTTTCTCCTGTTTAGTTGTCTCTTACTTCTGTCGCCCCCTGCTTTGCATAGCCCTCCGCCTGGGGAGGAGTCTCTGTCCCCGTTTGCTGCTCGCTCAAGTTAGCCTTTCTGTTCCAATCTTGCCAATTGCATCCTTCTCCCATTTTGCCTCTTGTTTCATCTATACACCGAGAACCATTCAGGGCACCCGGGGGCCCCTGGGAAGTAGTTATTTCTAGCCAGTAACCCATGCTCCTACTTGTGTACAAATGTCTAGAAACCGATTGGCCTTCTCTTCCTCCAGCTTGGTGGGCTCCGGAGTCTGGTTTGGAAGGCACCGTCTACCCTTATGGAGGTGGTGGCGTTGGAGAACTCTGGTCACTACACCCTCAGCTAATCTGGATTCTGCTGTTAACTTTGGAGTGGTTGCCCCTTCGGGAGGGATGCCTGATGTGTGCGCTCTGAGTGCTTTGTGGAGGAAGGCGCTGTGCCTGTAGGTGGGGAGCTCAAGTTTAGTCCTGGTGCATCTGACTTGAAGGAAGGAGAGAGGGGGACACACAGGCGTGGTATATGATCCAGTTTTTGTTCGTTTGGCTGGTTTTTACCCTGTTTCTTCAGCTGACTTTTCCTTTGGGTCACACTAGTCTTCCCGTCTCCAGTCTCCCAGTAAAAAGTGGGGAAGGGAGGGGGGAACCTGTGAGTATCAGGGAGGGATGGGACTCTTCTGAAGTTTGCAGGGGTCCTGAGTGAGCAGTCTTGATCTGAACCAGATGGTTCTCTGCTTCAACTCAGTCCCTCCCATGCTCCCTCCCCCTTGGCTGTGAATAGGATGCTTTTAACCTTGTAACTTGAGAATGGAAAAGTGAGGCCAGGGGGCCAACTGTCTGTGTGAATGTTTATGTCTACATCTGCACACTAGGCGCAAGCTTGCCAGGGGCCAGTGGGAGTGTCCGTGCCCCAGAGGCCACTGTACAGTTCTATGGCATGCTGATAGGTCATAGGCACTTATAGAGCCCAAAAGATAGAACTAGTTTTGAAGCTGTTAAGAGTCACCGGAGTCAGGCAGCGTGGCACACACCTGTTATGCCAGCATTCAGGATGGCAAGATGATTACCCTTTGAAGACACCCTGGGCTATACAATGGGGTCTTGTCTCAGGAACCCCTAACGAGGGGTTTATGAGATGGCGTCCAGGTAAAGGACTTGCCAAACGAGACTGGCCATCCAAGTCTAACCCCTGAGCCCAAATACGTTGGAAGAAGAGAACTGACTCCATAAATTTGTCCTTTGACCTCCACACGCAAGCCACGGCACTCACACGGCATGTGCATACCCCAACACAGCAGCTTTAAAAGGAAACAAAACCTTTAGATGTAGCCCCATTTGAGCTTTCCCCTTAAGCCGGCCCTCAGGGTGACGATTATATTACTCAGGAAGGCTGTTTCAGATTGAGGGGTCCGAAACAGCAAGGTTCCAGGTGTGGGGGAAGGCGAGGCAGCTCGGTTTCTTCTTTAGCTTGAGTTCTTCTTTTAAAGATCTGTATCATTTTTCTATGTATGTCTGCCTGTGTCTGAGCATGTGCATGCGGGTGCCTTCAGAGGCCAGAAGGGGGCAGCAGCTGCCCTTTAACTGGAGTATCAGGTGGTTGTAAGACCCTAGATGGGGGTTCTGGGAACCAACTTGGTCCTCCACAAAAGCAACAGGTGCTCCTAACCACCGAGCCAGCTTCCTTAAGTCTTTTTTTTTTTTTGTCTTTTTTTTTTAATAGTAGGAGATGGTATAGGGACTATGGTTCAAGAAGAGGGGTGGGAAATGGATTCCTTTGTTATTCTGTGGTGTATTTTGTTCGCAGTGTAGTGATTTTGTGTATTTGCATTTTGTTTTGCTTTTGAGGCAAGGTCTTACGTGAGGTCCTGGCTGTCTTCAGATTTGATGCTTAGCTGAAGATGGCCTTGAACTGATTCTCTCGCCTCTGCCCCAGTGATCCTGAGCCATGTACTTGATTTTGTGGCAGTTCTTCAAATGCATCTTTATTTCTGGGATACTTGAGCGGGTGTGCAGTTGAAGCAGAGGTTTTGTTGTCATTTTGTTTGCAGTTCTTAGAAAAGTAATTAATTTGGGGGGGGGGTGTTCGTGTGTGTTGTGACCCATGTGTGGAGGTCAGAGGAGAACTTGCAGGGCTCAGTTCTCTACTTCCACCATGTGGGTTCCGGAATCAGACTCAGGTGGTCAGGCTTGGTGACATGCGCTTTTATCCCCTGAGCCGTCTTGCCTGCCTTTGCTTCCATTTTTGAAGTGGCATCTTACTACATAGCCCTGATTGGCCTTGAACCTACTGTGTAGTCCATGCTGGCTTAGAGCTTTCAGTGACCCTCCTGTCTCTATCTCTGATTTGTACCACGGTGCCTGGCAGAGCAGAGAGGCTTATGATTAAAGGTTTATGGCTGGGTGCTTTGTATTTTCCAGATCTTGAAATCCCCTGGAGAGTTGGTTAGATCCCTATGCCATGTTGCCGGAGTTTTTTTTGTTTCAGTTAGTCTGAATTTGTATCTCTCTTCAGCTCCTTGGGTCTAACAATTTGAAAGACGCTGAGATAAGCCATTACAGCTGCTTGGTAAGCTAATCCCGACAGAGGGAAAGACTTCCGTTCACCTATTTCCCCACCCTGGCTTATTCTGGCAGTTGTGCTGTGGTAGCCTTTGTCTTTGATTCTGTTGCTGCCCAGGGTTGTACGTGGCCTGACTATGGAGCCTGAGCTGCCAGGCCTACTCTAACCACAGCCCCGTTCTTGGAAGGAGGGCCTCAGGACCAAACAGGATGTTTAGGAACCAGGACTTTGGAAAAGGTTAGCTGCGTAGATACAATAAAGCGGCAGCTGAGACAGACTCTTGTCTGTTCCATCCAGATTTTCCAGACTGAGAGGATTAGGGTGCCTGCCAGGTGAGGTCCTGTGATGGCTGCACACTGGACAGGATGCCCAGGGATCTGGAGTTTGGACAAGCCAGAAGAACCATACGGTGTTTCACAAATATTTCCTATCTGTTTACAGGCCAATGAGAAGTAGATACAGACATATAGGAAAAAATATATATCCAGGCAGATCTAGATCCAGGTAGGGCTAGTGAGAAACTGAAAGACAAGGTGTGGGGCGTAGAGTAGCCCCAGGGCTCACATTCCTTCCCTTCCGTTAAATTAGTCCTCCTGATGCCTCCAGGAATGGGTTCTTTGAGTGCTCACAGCTACCCCAGCACCACAATAGATGGCCTTATGCTGTAGGGAAGCTCCTAGCCACCTTGCAAGGTTGACACCATTGTCGTTATTTTACATGTGAAATTTAAAGTACAACATCCAGGGCTGGGGAGAGATCTTGGTTCATAAAGAGCTTGACTTTCAAACATGAGGACCTGGGTTAAATTCCCAGCACCCGGATAAAACTGTTAGGCATGGTGGCGCATGCTTGTAATCTCAGTGCAGGGATGCAGAGGCAAGAAGATTCATGGGGCTTGCTGGCCAGTCTGTTGGTGAGCTTCAGGCCAGTAAGAGACCTGCCTTAAAGGAGGTGAATGCTCTGCACACACAACACACGTGCACACACACCACACGTGCACACACAACACACGCGCACACACATGCATACATATATAGATGAATCCACAGGAACAAACCAACAGCAGCAAAAAAGCATGCATGGTAGGGCATATCTGCAATCCCAGGATTTGGGAACCTGAACTAGGAGGGTTATGAGTTCAAGGTTAGTCTGAACTATATAGTAAGACCCTATATGAAGAAATCAAACCAACAAAAGTTAACAGGAGAAAAGTGTAGCAAATCTTTTTATTAATTAATCATTGTTTTACATGCCATGAGGCCTTCAGATTGAAGACCCTGGTGAACTATCCATTTTTACGCTTGAGTTGAGGAAGCTTAGAGAGCTGTGCGGAAATAAGACAGGACCAAAAAAGGATGGCCTAATGCCTGCTAGCCGCTTCTTAGCCTGTGGTAGCATTACTTCTTCCTGGATACAGGGCAGCATGCTTTCTTTTATAGATATGTCGCTGTCAGGCAAGAGAGGCCAGAGGTGAGGCAGGGGAAGATGAGGGTAACATTTAGTTCTTATAGCTTATTTTAGCAAAGAGGCCCTAGTTTGTTGTTGCTGTCGTTGTTCATTTTTAGGGGTTCTAGTCTCTACAATATGCCTTAGGGGAAGGAAACGTAGTTTCTTTGGCTCTCTCTGAATGGAGGAAGAGGGGCAAGAGATGAGAAGAAAGGAAGAGGCCAGTAAGAAACTCTGCATCTGAGACTTTGACTTTGTAGTGTTTGATAAGAAAGAGCTCTCCTGGAAGGCTGTGCGATGGCATTCAGAGGGAGGGATGATGTGGGGTGCACATGCTCTTGAGTGTCTCAGGGTGGGTATGGCAGGAACCGTGATCACATCCTCCTCAGGGTCTCAGGGTGGGTATAGCAGGAACTGTGATCACATCCTCCTCAGGGTCTCAGGGTGGGTATAGCAGGAACTGTGATCACATCCTCCTCAGGGTCTCAGGGTGGGTATAGCAGGAACCGTGATTACATCCTCCTCAGGGTCTCAGGGTGGGTATAGCCTCATGAGAGTATCATGGACTTGGTCTCCAAGATAGGCTGTGCCCAGATTCCCACCCAGCCTGGGCCACATGCCTCCCAGTGGTGAGGGCAGGACTGGCAGCATGACCGGTAGTCCCTCCAGACTCTCTTGAGAGAGAATGAGGAAATGGGCCCTGTAGCTACTATGAGAGACTGACCCAAAAAGCACTAGGCAAGGACTTGAGTTGGCAGGTGGCAAAGGGCTTAGTGTGACAGGTTTCTGAGCCAGCCAAGGGCAGACTGATAGGCAGCCTGGTATGGCAGGGTCATCAGGGGACAAGGAGAGGAGGGGTGATATGGAAAACCAGATAGGGCCCGAGTAAGATGTCATGAAGGCTGGGACTTGGCAGTAGAAATGGAAAAGGGAGGGACTGAAAGAGGCTCTGAAAAGTCGCTATCATCTTCTGGAAAAATACTTGATTCTCTGGAGTTTGGCGTTTTGATGCCTAAGTGATGAGGGTTGCTTCCTTGAGCTGAGAAGGGCCACCCAGGAAGGAGGTTCTCAGGAGATAATATGGCCTAATTTGCAGACGCTGCCTGTGGCTGCCAACAGCATACCTGGCATCTCCGTCAGCATTTTTACTCCTGTCCCCAAGCTGTCTGAAGTTTGGTGCTTCAAACCGAGGCCTGCCATAGTAACTGAGAGCAGCTGGGGCTTGGTAGCCACCACCATCACATCTCTTTCCTCCCTGCTTTGCCTAGGATGGGCTCCTCCCTGCTGCTGCTTCTCTCAGTTTCTGCACCCCAGCCTCCCGTTCCATCAGTCTCCCGTTCTACCCCAAGTTCCTGCATATCCAAGTCCATAGCAATCAAAGGGCCTGGCTCATTTCTCTAGGGACTTGTATTTTTTTCTCTTTGCTCAGAATGCTTAATAAATTTTTGTTAGCTACTAGGGTTGAAATCTCCAAGTAGTGTCTCCCAAGGAAAGAGTCTCCGCTTGGTCTGCACTTACAGAATGCAGACTTTTCCTTCAGCTAGCCAGGACTCACTAGGGACAGCTGCTGTGTCCCCGGCCAGCAGGTCCCAGGTACTTCTTGTTGCTTATTTATAAATCATTATTGTAATTACAACATATTGTCAATCGAGCGTTTGTGTTGTCTTCATAGATCTCATCTCGGGCCCGAGGGCATAGCTGGGCTTCCAGCCACCCCAGATTCCTAGCTGCAGAGGGAGAGTTCCTCCTGTGGGAGTGGGCAGGAGGACGGGAGCAGGGTCCACTGAAGTGCCGCACAGAACAGTACTCTATTCCCGTAGATTTCCAGAGCAGAAGGCTAACATCCTGGAACAGAGCGGTGTGTGTTCTGTCAGTTAAGATCTCTGTGATATTTTCCTGACTTTTAACACAGAATTGAGAGAGGAGGTGAGGAAAGGGGGGGAGGGGAGAAAGTGTAGGGGGGGATTTAACTTGTGCTTATTTTGATATGGTTGTTAAATTATTTAAAGGCTTATTTTTATTGTTTTTAATTATGTGTATGCTTGTGTGTCTGTGTGTGGGCGTGAGCACGCGAGTGGCAGTGTCCACAGAGGCCAGAGGCTTCCGACCTCCCTGGAGCAGGCGTCACAGGCAGTTCCGAGCTGCCTAATGTGGGCTCTGGGAACGGAACTTTGGTTCTCTGTTTAAAGAAGATGTTCCTAACTACGGAGCCACAGCTCCAGTCCATGGGTACTAAAATTTTATTTGTAAAATATCAGAAGTAAACAGAGCACACACAGTTCGGGTCTAAAATGTTGAAAGCAGCTGGGTGGTGGTGGTGCATGCCTTTAATCACAGCATTCGGGAGGCAGAGGCAGGCGGATCTCTGAGTTGGAGATCATCCCGGTCCACAGAGTGAGTTCCAGAGCAGCCAGGGTTACACAGAGAAACCTTGTCTCAAAACAGCAGACAAACAAAAAGATGTTGAAAGCGTAGGAGGGTCCTCAGCCTCACCTCTTCCTTCAGATGGATTGGCATGAGAAGACCCTGACTCGGAAGTTATTCATGCTGAACTGTTGGGGAAGGGGCAGAAGGACCCCGGTCTTCTGTCTCTGAGGCATTGCTCTTTACCCAGCAGGCCTTGGATTCTCCTGTGGCCTGGTATACAGCTAGCCTGGAACATGTTATGTAACCCAGACTGGCTTCAAATTCTTGGTCCCCCTGTGTCTACTTCCTATGCGCCACCACGTCCATCAGCATTTTTTCCTGTTTGATTCCTTCTCTTCTGACTGGGATCAGAACGAGGATATGCCATAGAGCTACCGAAGGCCACCATTTGCTGTGTGGTTAGAGCCGAGGCCGTCCTCGGGCAGAGGCTTCCTGGCTTATGAAAGGACAGCATGGTGGGGCTCAGGAGACATAACCTGGGGACCTGAGGAGGAGCCCTCACTGCTCTACCTCTTCTGCCTTGAATCTTTCAGGGGCTGGAGTCCTAGCCCTGTGGAAGGCCCCAGCCTCTCAGCCTTAGCAGGTCAGCAGCCTTCAGAGGAAGAAAATCAGCAACAAATGCAAATAGCTAATTGGTCTAGAGGGAACTGCTCTGGCAGGAAAAATCAACAAGTTATTTGTTTCTGTGGTTAGAGGGAATGTGGAGGGGATGGGGCTGGTGGGAGAGGGGAGAAGAGAGGTGGATTGCGGGAGAGATCCCCCCACATCTAATTCTGCCTGCCTTTTCCCATAGGGCTCCTTTGCTTTCAAAGGAGCCTTACAACAGTAAACAGTGGAGTGCTGAGTCTCTTGTCTCTGACCCCCATTCCCACCCATATCCAGTTAAAGACAAAGTTCTTGTCATTTGAGGTACATGGTGACTTGGAAGGAATTAAAGTTTTCATAGGCCCGTACTGAGTCCTGGGGCTGTGCAGAGAACAGGTCGTAACCCCAGGGGATGCGGTGGGAAAGGCCTGGGACGGGCTTTTGCATTCTCCTCTAGGAAGCAAGGAGGGTCCACTGGGGTTGGCTTGCCCTGGGATTTTCTGTGGTTGGCCTTCTGTGTTCTGCCCTGTCCCAGAGGGCTTGATGTTCCCATAGACCTGTGCCTGTTTAGCTTCTGGCTGGTACCTCAGCATCACCCGGGAATACCGTAGGTGCCAAGGGCAAGGGAAAATGACTCTAAAGATTTATTTTATTACTTATTTGTGTGTGCATTTGTGTGTGTGTACATGTATATATATATATATATATATATGTGTGTGTGTGTGTGTGTGTGTGTGTGTGTGTGTGTGTCATGTGTGTGGGTGCTTGCAGAAGCCAGAAGAGGCCATCAGATCCCCAGGAGCTGGAGTTACAGTTGATTGTGAGCTGCCCAGTGTGCGTGCTGGGAACCAAATTCTAATCCTCTGTAAGAGCAAGCAACAATGGCTCTCAATTGCTGAGCCATTTCTCTAGCCCCAGAGATAATACTAGACTCAGAAAACTGAAGATAGTAAGAATGGGGAATCCTGTTCTAGGGTAAGGAGCTATTTTCTCAGGCCTGCTGTGAAGTGGGGAGCAGATAAATAGTTTATGTCAAGGTTCAGAGTCATGGTGTTTGATGAAGCAATGTCATCAGCTCCTGAAAGGCAAGATATACCTGACCATGAAGCCATCATGGGAAAACTTCTAGGATGAAGGTGAGTTCTCATTTCAAATGAGACACCTCGTGGTTTACATAGGGGATACCCAGCTGTCTACATTTTTCCACCCATACTGGTGGTCTTGGCAATTCTTTTTTTCCCCAAGACAGGGTTTCTCTCTATAGCTCTGGCTGTCCTGGAAATCACTCTGTAGACCAAGCTGACCTCAAACTCAGAGTTCCGCTTGCCTCTGCCTTGCTCCTGTCTATCCCTGATCTGTGGATCCCTGCCATTCGTCTTCTGCAGGACAGGGAGAAGAGCCAGTCACAGTCCCTTTGTTGGCAGCCTCCAAGCATCCTAAGACATTGGGGATAGGGCTGTGTGGTTCTTGAAAAGAGGAAGCTACTCACTTCCAGAGCAGCAGAACTTTACTCTCACCGTGCGGGACTGAGTTTGACAGTGTGCACATACAATATAAATACTCTTACCTGTCCATAGTGCTTTGTGCCTGTTCGTCTCAGGGATTCATACCCATGTGTAGATAAAGAACTCTGAGGGCTGCTGAGGGCTCTGCTCTCAAACCATCTGGTCAACCCAACAGAGGAATGCCACATCCTGAGTGGGAGGGCAGAGTGGGAGCCCAGAATGCACTGTGCGGTCCAGACATCTGGAAGTTGGTTTGACCTTTCTCTTGACCTTTGTGGATGCATTAAGCAGCAAACAGGCAGTTCTGGTTTCCCTAGGGAATGTAGATTCCTGCAGCCAGGGGGCTGCTGCTCTGTTGTCAGCTCCTCATACCCCCACCCCCCGATCCTTATTGTAGCTCTACTGGGGTTCATCAGGCCTCATTTCACATCCCTCTTTTTCTTTGTAAAAATAATTTATTTATTTATTTATTTTATGTGCATTGGTGTTTTGCCTGTATGTATGTCTGTGTGAGGGTGTCAGATCTTGGAGTTACAGACAGTTGTGAGCTGCAATGTGGGTGCTGGGAATTGAACCCAGGTCCTTTGGAAGAGCAGCCAGTGTTCTTGTGTTCTTAACCACTGAGCCATTTCTCCATCATCTCTCTTGTTAGGCTGGGCATCCATAAGCCCTGGAAAAAATGGCTCTTATTTTTTTTAGTTCTCTCTCTCATCTCTCTCTCTCTCTCTCTCTCTCTCTTCTCTCTCTCTCTTTCTCTCTCCCGCCCCTCTCTCTCTCTCTCTCTCTCTCTCTCTCTGTGTGTGTGTGTGTGTGTGTGTGTTTGTTGGTTGGTTGGTTTTTTGAGACAGGGTTTATCTGTATAGCCCTGACTGTCCTGGAACTCACTCTGTAGACCAAGCAGCCTTGAACTCAGAGATCCACCTGCCTCTACCTATTGTGATTAAAGGTGTGCACCACTACCTCTTTATACTCAGCTCTGCTCTAGCAAGGTTTTCCTTAAGCCCGGGTGGGAGGTGGGATCACAGATGGCTCACACTGGGTGTAATATCTGCTAGGATTTGAGAACCTGCCTGGCCTGAGCACTGGTAGAGTCTCAGTAGAGAAGGAAGTGTTAAGGAGGAAGGCTATACATACAGAGACGCAAAGCCTGAACACAAATATTAGGGAAGCACAGCATAAAATTTCTGTCTCATTATCCAGGGAGGTGGGACAGAGAACTACAGCTTCTGGCCGGATAGGGCCTCCATGCCCCACCCTGCGAAGGACGGGGAGGCACGCTTTCCAGCCGAGGCAGGGCGGGGCTGGGCTGGTCACCGAGGATTGTGCCTGCCCGAAAGTGTGGGAGTGCTTGTTCTTTGCAGCTTGGCAGCTTGCTAGGAGTCAGTATGATAAGACTGTATGCAGAGACAGATCCTTGGTTTTTACACGCAGACAGCTGCCTGCCCTGGGCAGCACAACAGTCCCCGACAGTCTATTGTGCGGCTCCTTTGGCTCTTCTGAAATATAGAGCCTCTGGCTGCAGCCCAGCTGGGTTTCCCCTGCCTGGCTGCTAGCTTCCTCTCCCATCTGGGGTCAGATGAGGTCTGCACTGTGAAGTGATGACGTGGAGACCCAGCCAATTCTGATCTTGACCTCCCTAGGAGAGGGGTCAGGGCCTCCAGGCTGAGCAGCAGCTCCCTCACCTGCCCATTTCATTTGTCATCCTCCGTGCTTGTTTTGTTTTAATTTGATTTATTATTGTTGTGGTATCGGTAGGGTGGAGATGGGGGTCGGCTCGGCGCTTGTGCCACAGCTTGCAGGGGAGTGTTAGAGGACCATTTTGTGGATTCGGGGATGGAATTGTATTGTCAGGCTTGCGCAGTAAGTGCCTTTACCCACTTAACCACCTCACCAGTCCTATTTTGGTTTTCTTTTGGGGTAGAAGGTCTCATCCCGTGTCTGGCCTGGAGTTTTCTAATGGACAAGGTTGGCCTTGAACTTGTGGTGTTCTTCTGTCTTCTGCCTCTCAAGTTCTGGGCTTACAGGTGTCTTGCCTGTCTCGGTTTGGTTTTATGGTATCTGCTGCCCAGCCAGCCAGACTGATAATATGCAAACATTTGGCGAGAACCCTAACCTTTGCTCCAGAGCGTTAGGAGGTGTGGCTGTTTCTGGGTGGGGTTGGGGGTGGGTTTACATTTGTGGAGAATCCTGGAGCTTCCCTGTGGAGATGAGGCTTGAAGGGATCTCTTCGGTAGAACCGGGGCTTGAGCAGTAAGAAGGCATCTGTAGTGAAGGACAGCTCTTTGGACAGAATGGACAGCTGTCGATGTGGAGTGAACTAGAAGGATTAGGGACAGGTTTCGGTAGTAAAATCAACTGGACTTCAGACTGGCTAAGGGAAGGAAGGAAAGCCACAGATGACTCAACATTCCAGGCTGAGATAGAAGATAGAGTCCCTTTCCCAGAAACCAAGGATACAGAAAAGAAAAGGGGCTGGATGCAAGGGACTTAGATCATGTGTGAGTTTGTTTGAAGCAGCCTGAGACTAAATAAGGTACTTTGAGGGTACTATAAAATATATCATTTAAGAGGCAATATCCAGTCAGACACGGTGGTAGATGTATATAATCCCAGCACTCAGGAAGCGGAGGCAGGAGGCTCTGAGTTCAAGGCTAACCTAGTCTACATAGTAAATTTCAGGCCAGCGAGAGTTACACAGTGAAACCCTGTCTCAGAAAACAAAACAACAACCAAAGGGAGGCAGTGTTTAGGAGTTAAAGGGACGGATGGCCCAGGCATCCCGTGCACTGTCCAGCATTGCTTGAAAAGCCAGCAATGACTCTTCCTGGTTGAGATGCAGTTTTGGAAAGTTCACCCCTCTGCATTATAAGCCTGATCTAGAATCACTTTTTCTTTTGGTGCTAGAGCTTGAACCCAGGGCCTTATGCATGGTAGGCAGACATTCTACCAGTGAGCACCATTCCCAGCCAGCCAGAATCACATTGTATTTATTATCTTTGACAGTATCATCTGGTTTGTGGTATGGTGGGACTAGATATCAAAGGACAAGCGAACTGGGGATGTGGCCCAGTGATAAAGCCCCTGCCTTTTATACAAGCTCAGGGTCCTGGGTTCAACTCCTAGAAGACATGGGGAAGGCACACCTGGTTTCAATCCCCAGGAGGGGGCGGGAGCATGAGCAAACATCTTTTCCTGTCGCGTTCTTCCTGTGGTTAGGGAATTCTGGCAGTAGGCATTGCTGGCCCCAGGTCTCCCTAGAAAGCCTCACACACCAAAGCCTCTTGTAAGGAGGGCAGGTTTGAGTAGGAAAAGGACTTTGGTCCTGGCCAGAACCAAGCTACTCCCATAAATCCCAGACCACCAGTTCCCAGACCACTGCGGCTCTCATGGGCCTCCCCTGGGCTGACCTATCAAGGATATGGTATTTAAGTGCAGGTTCCAGACTGTCTTTTAGGTAAGATAGCAACTAAGAAATGGAGAATGCTCATACATGTGTCAGAGACTGTATCAGTTGGACTTGTTCAATTATAAAAAAAATCCACCTTGCTAGAAGTGGTGGCGTACGCCTTTAATCTCAGTGCTTGGGAGGCAGAGGCAGGTGGATCCCTGTAAGTTCCATGCCAGCTTCCTGGTCTACAGAGAGAGTTCCAGAACAGCCAGAGATACATAATTACAAACAAACAAAAAAAATCACCTCACTTACCCCAATGTGATGGCATAAATGTAATCTCAGCACTTGGGAGGTGAAGGCAAGGGGATCAGGAGTTCAAGGTCATCTTTAGTCATATAATCAGCTGGAGACCAACATGGGATATCTGAGACTGTCTCAAGAAAAGAAAATCTACTTCAGAGTGCCCTTTGACTAAAGGGCAGCCATTGCTTCACATACCTTATGGCTGGCTCCATCCTCCCAGCACCCTTCCTGGGATTGCTATAGAGAACCCTAAACTGGGACTCAGTGCTGAATCCTGGCCTAGCCAACTACGCGACCGTGTGCTTTTGGTGCTCTCATTGGCTGGGCCTGTGTTGCATGACATAGGGATAGTAATTTGAAGAGAGATGAGTCTCTAAAGGAAAACTGTATTGCTCATTATGAAGATATTGCATATTGAAGCAGCGTCTGGTGTGCTTTTAGATCCGTGGAGACCTGATGATAGCTCTGTGGCCTGATTTTTATATCGGTAACCACTATAGGTAAACCCACAGTGCTTACTACTGTTTATGAATTTACCTCGTTAAAGGTTGAATGCTAGCAAGGACACATGTCTAATAATTCCAGGAACCAGAAGGTGAAGGCTAGAAGATCATTCCTTCAAGGCCAGCCTAGGCTACATAAGAATTCAGGTCAATCTCAGCTATATAGCAAGACCCTGTCTCAAAATAACCAAATGATATTTTGTAATCTGAGCACTTGGGAGGTGGAGGCAGGAGGATCAGGAGTTTAAGGCTACCCAGGATGGGATTTTGTTGAAAACAAATAGCAGACAGTAACAAAGCCCCGTGTAGGTGAAGAACTAAGACAAGGCCCAGAATAGCAGTGGCAGCTTTTTGGAAGGAATCACTCCCCTGCCTCTGATGCGCATTCCCAAGTCATTCTTCCCATGCACTGCAAGATAAAAAGCTGGCATAGACATGTGATAGCAAATGGCCCCTTCCTCCTGTGGTCCAGGACAACCTCCGTGGTGGCTGGTGTTACAAAGGGAGGTATCTGAAATGGGGACACTTGTCGATGGTGGCTTCAACCAGGTCCCAGTAAACAGGATTTGCCCCAGCTCCCCTGCCATCTCCCCTGCTTCTGTGGTGATTATTGCAGGGCCTATCAGGATGTGGCTGGAGGGATGATATACTTTCTAGATCCTGCTGGGGATTTCCTGGTGGGGACTGCCGTGCCCCTCTGACCTCTTTGAGATAGAACATCCAGCACAGTGGTGTAGATCTGAGCAGAAAGACAAAATCAGCACTCTTTGAGCCTCGTTTCTCTGTCGCTTTCAATTGGTGAGAGTTAAGACTTTTGAACCGGCTTGCCTGAGCCAGGGGATTCTGAGATCTCAGCAGTGTTCCCTAGGTTTTGAGCTCCAGGTTTGTCAAGAGGAGACCGCGAGTTCGATCTTGGATAAGCTTCTTGCCCTAGCCAGGCTGCTGGGCCTCTGGTTCACAGAGAGAAGAATGTGCCTGTGAGGGGCTTTGGTCCTATTTGAAGATATGAAATTTTACACTAACAAAATGCTGGCGGCTCCGGGAGCTCCGGGCATTTCTTACCGGCTCCTCAATTGTCAGGCGGTGATGTAGGCTTTTCTGAGCTTGGTCTGAGTTCCCTTTTCATGACACCCATTTCCCTGCCATCAATCTTTCCGCCTCTCCAGATGTTTACTGTCAGCCAGTTCTTCTCTCCTGCACTGTTTGCCAGCCCAGAGCGACAGGCATATTCTGTCTGCCCCTCTAGTTTTGTGCCCAGGGCCTGGGCCTGGCTTCGTACCCATCTTCTTAGGCTTAAATGTGGGGTCTCTTGCTGTCTGTGCTTCCATCTTCTCTGTGGGGCTGAAGTTCACCACTATTGTGTATTTAGTATTTAATATTTGCCAGAAGTTTGAGAGATTAGCACAGGGAGGGCAGGCATTGTGAAGCTCACTACACAGATGGAGGACCCAAGGCCGAATCAGAAAGGTGTGGTTTGCATAGTTACACAGCAAAGCCTTTGAGCAAAGGCAGTTCTGGAATGGAGGGTGCTTTTTTTTTTTTTTTTTTTTTTGAGATGGGGTCTTATGTACCTTAAGTTGGTTTCAAATTTGAAAGGTTTTTGTAGCCTTATAAACCTCTTTGCCAGCACAATAATCTGAATCAGACCAAGTCAAACTGAATTAGAAAAAAGCCCAAGGAAGACTGGAAAACACATGTTTGTTCTCGGGCGGAGGGGGGGGGGGGGTTTAAATGTCCTGTGGGAGTAACCTTGAGCATCTCTGGGCCGGGGTCATCCTTTGGCGGGCTTTCTCGGAGGTGGAGTTTGGACTGAGGCAATTCCCAGGGGAGGGGGCTTGGGATGGAACTTCTCCCCAAGCATTCCAGACTCTTTGGATATATGGATGCCAGGGACTGAAGTGAAGCTTCCACCTAAACAAAGTTATATAGCCGAGGATGACCTGAAACTCTTGATCCTTCTGTGTAACAAGAGCGGGAATTGCAGAAGTGTGCTATCACTCTCGGCTAGGTTTTTTGTTTTTAATGTTGGCTGTAAAATGTCTGTTCTGGACTAGGGAGGAGGCTCAGTTGGTAATGTGTCTGCCGTGCAAGCATGAGGAGTCGAGGTTGAATCTCAATACCCACGTTTTTGTTTTTAAAGCCTGGAGTAGTTACTGCCCCTATAATTTTAGTGTGTGTGCTGTGGTGTGTGTGTGAGTGAGTGAGAGAGAGAGAGAGAGAGAGAGAGAGAGAGAGAGAGAGAGAGAGAGAGAGAGAGAGAGGTGGGTCCTTGGAGCTTGCTGGCTCCCAGTCTTGCCAGTGAATGGGTAAGTGATAGGGTCAATGAGAGAGTATTTTCATAATATAAGGTAGAGAGCAATAGAGGAGGACGCCCACTGCCACCCTCTGGCATGCCTGCACACAAGTCAGTTCTAAGGCACCTATTGGGATGATGATACTCCAGCCTTAATAAGGGAAGGCAAGGGGCTCAAAAAGGACCCTGCTCTGAACAGCTTCCAAGTCACCTGTGCCTGGGGTCTCAGTTGGCATCATAATGTTGGAAATCCCTGTCATAGCCTAGATAATAAAGTCTGTTTTCTGGGAGCCATCATAAATTAACAGAGGCCTATATCCCCACTCCATAGCAGGTGACAGCATGAATGTCTGCCATTATGGATATCGGTTTGGCAAGGAGCTCAGAATTTAGGATCCAGAATATGAGTCACCCTTGAGGATAGGCAGTGGAGACAGGGAAGGCCCGTTTCTTCCCCAAACCTGGGTGTTCTTACCTGGAGGTGAGGGCCAGAAGCAGTGAAAGGAGAAGGTCCCCTTTGTGCCCGCTCACAGCAGCCGATGCTGCGGCCTTCCAGGAGTGGGGAAGTGCTAACCTAGCGAGCGGGAGCCTTCTTGTGTAGGTCACAGCAGATCGTCAGCTCCTCGGGGAAGAGGAAGACTGTCAGCATCAGAGAGAAGTGAAAGTAGTGTGAACCGGCCTCTGCCGCACCCTGTCTCCTGGGGATGCACAATATGAAAAAGCTGGGCGCAGGGCCACCTGCAGAGTGGGTACTGGAGGAACCAGATGGCACCAGGTTGCCCTTGGACTCAGAGAGAGAAGTCTGTGTTCTCTTGCTTGCTTGCTTGCTTGCTTACTCGCTCTTGGTCTCAGTCTCCATCTCTGGCTCTGTCTTGCTCTGGAGCCCCTGCTGGTCTAGAACTAACTGCGTAGACCCCTCTGGCCTTGGATTTTCAGTGATGGCTCTACGGCAGGGGTTTTCAGTCTGAGGTCTCAGCACCTTTGGGTGTCGAAGGACTCTTCCACAGGGGTCGCATATCAGACAGATATTTACTTTATGATTCATAACAGTAGCAACATTACAGTTATGAAGTAGCAGCGAAAATAATTTTATGGCTGGGGTTCAGCACCACATGAGGAACTAAATTAAAGGGCCACAGCGTTAGGAAGGTTGAGAACCACTGCTCTAAGACATGAAGATTACAGGCATATGCTACCATAGCCTGCATAACCAAAACTTCGAAGATCTCTGCTGGAGAGATGACAGTGGCCGAGCAAGGGCCCCCACTCTAGTCTCCTTCATCCCTTTCACTGTGCTTCTTTCTGCCTCCCCTCCCTAAGGACATGGGTGTGCAGGGCAGGTTGGTATTGCTTCTCTTAAGTCTTCTGGTCCTAGCATGTATGCAGACATCTTCAGGTTTTATTAGCATAGCTACCATGGGCTGACCTTTTCAAAAGTCATTACTAAATATAAAAGGAGAACAAAAGAAAGCTAAAGATAGGGTGTTCAGAGAATACGGAAGTCTGGCCCACATAATACAAGTTACCAGTTTGTGCCAAGAATTTGGACCCTGTTCTGATTTACCAATGCCTGAAAACCACATGCCCCAGCATGGCACTTGGTTTCACCCTCTGGTCTAGCACCAGTCTGTTTCCTCGTCTAGACACCGTCAGTCACCTGTATCACCACTAACCTTGCTACTGCCCTACGTCCTCCTATCTACCCAGGGATCCTTTGCTTTTTGTGTATGTGGGTGCTTCCTTCCTTGGTCTGCCAGAGGATTGGCACTTACATGGCTGTGCCTTTGGCAGCGTGTCTTCTTCTGAGAAACCCTTCACTATACCTACTCTTGACACAGCGCTCAAGCCCTGGGTAAACCCACAAGCTGCCAAACTAAAGGGCTGGTGGTTCTCCAGCATCTGATGTTGGCAGGAACTGTAGACATTTCCCCACCTGGTTCCTTCCTCCCACTGGGCCACAAGAATAGAAACTGATAAGAAATTGGCTCAGTTGATGGAAGTATATTGGGTGGGTTAGCAGAAGAGTTTTTTTTTTTTTAGATTTAAGGGGGAAAAGTACTTTTACGTCATGTTCTTGATGAAGGAAGTAGATATAATAGGCTGACCACAAAGTTATGTTTCCAGCCTGCAGTAGTGTTTCTTGCCTTCGATTGGATGGGGCCCAAGCCCAGACTGCTGCCCTAAGCATCCAGTACCCCCACTACAAGCCCAGTGTTCGGATAGGGTCATAGAACATCCAGAGAAACTCTGCCTCCAGGAAATGTGAAAACAGGATTGATTTTTTAAAGGGAAGTTAAATGTTGGATATGGATAGTCACACTTGTAATTTAGCCATTGTAGGTCTGAGGCAGGAGGATCATAAGTTTGAGGACACCCAGACTATATAGCAAGATCCTGTGTCAAAAAGAGGAGTGTGGTGTGGGGAAGATGTTGACATTATTTTATGTGTGTGAATGTTTTGTCTGCATGTGTGTACGTGCACTGTGTACATGCAGTGCTCAAGGAGGCTAGAAGAGGACATTGGCTGCCCTGGAATTGGAATTACAGATGGTTGTGAGCTGTGTGGGGGTACTGGGAACTGAACTTGGGTCCTCGGCAAGAGCAGTAAGTGCTCTTAACCCCAGAGCCAGCTCTCTAGCCCCAGAATAGGTCACCTTGAATCACTTTCCTCATGATCCTGTTTCACTTGATACATTTTATGAATGTCTACCTAGGCATGTGAAATAGGCATATAAATCAAATATTTATTAATGGTAAATCAACGAATATTAAAATTTTTATTGTTTCAAAAGAAAATTCTAATTTATCATTTGTGTGTCTCTGTGTATATGTGACAGCTTTGTGGAGTCAGTTTTGAAGCATGAAATCGGGTTGTCTGCAGGCTTTCCCTGCAGGCACTTTTACCCACAGAATCATCTTGCTGGTCCCTTTATTGGCTTTTGGAGACAGAGTCTCATGTAGCCCAGGCTGACCTCAGACTAGCTATATAGCTGAGCACTACTGTGAACTCCTGACCTCCTTCCTCTGACTTCCAAGTTCCTGGGACTGTATGCAGGGTTTTGGGCATCTGTCATCTGATGCTGCCTGGTCTCAGATGCAGTGCATTCCACCTAGGACATGCCACCTGAAAGGCATAGCTGAGCCGCGGATATTGAAGGTGCCATAGAGATGCCGTACTAACCCAGTGGGGTTGTGGCACATTCCTGGGGCTGATGTCAGAGAAGCCAGCTCTCACCTGGTTTTTGTTTTTGTTTTGTTGTCTGTCTTTGTAGCCCTTGCTGGCCTGGCATCTGTTCTCTGGTCCAAGCTGGCTTTAAACCCTTGGCCAGCCTCCTATATCGCTGAGTGCTGGGATTAGAAGTGTCTTGCTTTCATCTCTAAAGTGTGACCCTGGAACTAGCTGTCTGCTCCTAACCTTTGGCCACTAAGCTGAGGCTACTGCATACTGAGGCTTTGGGGGGCCCTGTGACCCAGGAGGGCTTTTAGTCGTCTCAAGGGCTGTAGTTGGTCCCGTGTGCCACCACTTTAGACCAAGCTTATCCCAGAGGGGCCTGGGATCCTGCTGAGTCAGACATTTGTGCTCTGCCTTAGAGCTTTCTTTTCCAGGGAAGCAGTCCATCCAGGTTCCTGGGCCTGTAACTTCCAGCCTGACAGTGGTGGCCCTTGGGTCGATTTTCTGGTTTTGTATTCTATAGAGAATGTTGGGGTAGATGTTGACTTTTTATGTTGTATACGTCAATTTCAGGCCTAGGCTGAAGCCTGGCTAGATTTCTGAACTGTAGAAAGTGTCCTGGAGCATCTCAGGAGCATAGATTCTCCTGCCTAGATTAGGTATTGTCTGGAGCCGTGTGCACCTGAGTCCAGCACTTTGCCATCAGCCCTGGCTGGGGTCAAACAGGCCTGAGCCTTTTCTGGTTTCCACTGGTAGCACACACTCCTGTAATGTTTGCACTTGAGAGAGAGAGGCAGGAGGAGGAGTTCAAGGTGTTATCTTCGGCTACATAGTGAGTTAGAGGCCAGCCTGGGCTACATAAGCCTTGCCTCCAAAAACAAAACAAAATAAAAACCAGAAACTGGAGAAAGAGTTCAGCTGTTAAGATGTCGGCTTAACAAACACCCCTAACTCCAGTTTTGATGGCCATGATGCCCTCCTCTGACTTCCTCAGGTGTCTCACAGACACCCCCACTTCCCCTCAACCCCCCACTACCACCCCTACCTCTCCCACACAAATAGCTTTTTTTTAAAAACCCACCCAAGCCAGGTGGTAGTGGCAATGCCTTTAATTCCAGCACTCAGGAGGCAGAGGCAGGTGGTCTCTGTGAGTTCGAGGCAGGTGATCTCTATGATCGAGGCCAGCCTGATCTACAGATCGAGTTCCAAAGCAGGCAGAGCTTTTATACAGAGAAACCCTGTCTCAAACCAAACCAACCAAACAAAAAACCTACTCAAACAAAAAAAGATTTAGGAAATCTTGTTTTTTTATTTGTTTGATTTTTTTGTTGTTGTTGTTTTTTCGAGACAGGGTCTCCCTGTAGTTTCTAGAGCCTGTCCTGGAACTAGCTCTTGTAGACCAGGCTGGCCTCGAACTCAGAGATCCACCTGCCTCTGCCTCCTGAGTGCTGGGATTAAAGGCGTGTGCCACCACCGCCCGGCTGTTTGATTTTTTTTTCTCCCCAGGACAGGGTTTCTCTGTGTAGCCCTGGCTGTCCTGGAACTCATATATAGACCAGGCTGGCCTTCAACTCAGAGATCTTTCTGCCCGTGCTTCTGCATTCACCACCACACCTGGTTATGTAAGAATCCTTTAGTGTTGGTAGTGAAGGGTTCGAAATCAGGAAGAGATCTTCCTGCCTCATCCATTTTTATAAGAATCATCCTGGCTGGATTGGGCTCTTTTAGGAGAACAGTTGCCTGTGGCACTAACTACCGGCTCTTCCTTCCTTGACTGCATGTTCTTGCTGAGAATTGTGGTTGTGTGGGAGCCCTGTAACCATGTGGTTCCTGACCTGTGGGTGTGTGGGCTGGAGAACAGCCAGGTAAGCAGTGAGAAACAGTCTGCCCGCTCGCTTGCCTTGACCCCTTCTCTCCCAGCGTGGGTGTTAGAACATGGTCAGATTCATTCTCTGTCTGGATCTAAAAGGTCTCTGTTACCCATGCTGGCCAACAATGTGCTTACCACTTCCTTCTGAGCACTAGGATTTGGGGCTTATCACCACACCCAACTCATTCTTTGACCCTTCTTTTAATCTTCCAAAACCAGGAGGCAGAGTCTGCATTTGGGGAGGTAGGGGTTAGGGAGGGTTGGCCTGACTCGTTGCTAAGCAGAGCCAGGAGGGCTGTCCTGATGGGGCTGGAGCATGGCCCTCTCCCCAGGGAGTTCCTTCTCTTCCTCTTGAAGCCCTGGCTCTGCCCCAGGACCAGAGCTCCACAGGTGTTTTATTTCTTTGGGATAAGCCATGGGAATATCACCAGCTCCATTAAGAGAGTAAGACCCTGAGTGCCAGTCTTGAAGACGGGGTTTCCCTTAGTCAACCCGTGGGAGGGCTGCCCTCTTGGAGGAAGCCTGGCTAATAACAGCTAAGGAGTTCTCGAAACAGAGCAGACCCACGGATCTGCTCCTGGGTAGAGGAGGCTGACCTCACTGTGGTCAGAAAGGAGCCACGCAGCTTTGCAGGGGGCGGGGTAGTGATGTTACTTAACGGGAAGGGACATGCTAGGGCAGGCTGGCTGTCAGTCCCTTTTTGAAATACTTCTTGAATGACCGCACCCTCTTCTTTTTCCCTATGAGTCAGAGCATTCCCTGAAAGCACCCTAGTCTCGTCTTGAAGAGGCTATAGTCAGGGCTAGTGTCTCTTGAAGGTAGGAAGAGAGCTAGCTCAGTTGGGAGGTAAAAGCCACAAGTCTGGGCCATGCAAGCCCCTGTCTGGCTTTCCTTCAGCCAGCATTTCTCCACCCTAATCTCTACTTCCTCCAAAATCCTCCAAAGAGCCATGACTTTCTCTCCTTCAGTTTGTACCATACCCTGAATGTGTCCTGTCTCATCTGAGTTTTCTCACTCTCTCCTGCCTTTGGGGTTTCTGTGCATCCTCTGTTCCTCCTTATGTCTGAGGTCTCAAGGAGAACCCGCCTGTCTTTCATAGACTCTGACTGCTGACGTATGATTAGAGAGCCACAGGTATGGGATGGGTCTTGGGGAGATGTTTAGAATCTCTGTGTGGTTGGATGAAGTGGCCACTGGGTAAGAGGTACACACACTGTGTTTACTGTAGGAGTAAGGGCCAACCAAGGCATGTCTGTCTGTCTCTGAGACCGCTGTGTTCCTGGAAGCTGGCACCTGGCACTGTATGGGGTAGCAGTGTCTGGGATTGGTCAGAGAGGGCGCTCTGGAGCATCAGTTTCAGGGTGGGAGTACTGATAAGGGGTGAGGATGTGGGGTAGCACTACTTATGTGCCTGGTTTATGCCTCAGGATGCTGTCCAGGGCTATGGGGCCCTAAACCAGGAATTACCCAAATGGAATGGGGGCTAGGTGAACAAGTCTTCAGCTTGCCTACCCAGGGTGACAGCTAGAATACTGCAAACCTTTTGCTTCTAATCTTTTCAGGACTGCTAACGGTCTCACCTTATAGATGAGGACATAGGTCAGAGAGCTCAGATGGTTAATAGGTGACCAGTGGCAATGCCAGAATATGAATCCAAATTTTGCTAGGTACTTACTTATTTGGGGAGGCTTTGAGCTTACGTGGCTAAAGGAGCTATCTTTGTTACGCTTAGCTACTCAAGAGACTGAGACAGAAGGATTACAAGTTTGAGGCATTCCTAGGCAGTTTAGTGAAACCTGTCTTAAGTTTTTCATAAGCATACAAAAAAATAAGCTGGTGATTATAGCTAAGTGGTAAAGTACTTGGCTAGCATTTGTGATAGAAAAAATAGAGAAAACTCTTCCTTCTATATTTTGAGGACAAATGAGTATGGGGCAGAATATAATTATCATCTCTATCTCCCTACTTCAAAAAATATTTCAGCCAGCCTGGTCTACAAGAGCTAGTTCTAGGACAGGCTCGGAAGCCACAGAGAAACCCTGTCTCGAAAAACAAAAAACAAAAGACAAAAAAAAAAAATTTCAGCCGGGTGGTGGTGGCGCACGCCTTTAATCCCAGCGCTCAGGAGGTAGAGGCAGGCGGACCTCTGTAAATTCAAGGCCAGCCTGGTCTACAAAGTGAGTTCCAGGATAGGTTTCAAAGCTCCAGAGAAACCCTGTCTTGAAAAACAAACAAAACAACAACAACAACAAAAATTCTTTCAGCTGTACATGCTGGCCTGTGCCAGTGATCCTAGGATTTCAATATTTATCCCTGGCTACATAGTGAGTTCTAGGCCAACATGAGACTTTGTTTCAACAACAAAAAAGGGGTGTATGTAGTTGGGGTCTACTTAAGTTGATAAGAGGACTTACCTAATAAGTGTCTTAGCCCATCTTGTAGTCCCAGCACTTGGGAAGTAGAGGCAGGAGGCTCAGAAGTTCAGGAGCATTCTTGGTGACATAGCCTAGTTAAAGGTCAGCTTGGGGTACATGAAACCCTATCTCCAAAATAAGGTTTTCAAACAATTTTCATAGCCAGTGTTTATTCGAATTTTTTTAGCTTAAGGTTACTTATAAAGAGATGATGGTTAGGCAAATATTTATTGATCCCTGCCCTAATATTTGTGTGTGTGTGTGTGTGTGTATGTGTGTGTGTGTGTGTGTGTATGGGTCTTTTGCTTGTATGTCTGTGTGGCATACAAGTACCACATGTGTGCTGTGCTGAGACTAAAAGAGGACTTCAGATCTCCTGGACCTGGAGTTACAGAGGGTTGTGAGCAGCCATCCTTGTGCTGGGAATGGAACCCAAGTCCTCTGGAAGAGCCCCGGTGCTCTTCAAGCTAACTGTCTCTTCGGCCCCTTAATGCCTTATTCTACTTAGGACTATCCTAGACCATGCAGTAAGAGATGATGAATTAAGCAACACAATCCCTATGCCTTGGAATTAATTAATATATAATTTTGAGACGGGGTCTCACTATAGTCCAGATTGTCCTGGAACTGACCACAGTTTGGGCTGTAGATTTTATATTTTAAGTGACAGACATAGACACATTTATGTTTTTTTTTCTAGTTCCAATGTAGACTCTTAATAAATGTGGGCCAGATACTGCTTGTGATTCAAATGAGTTCATATCCCAAGAGGGTCGGGTATGACTGGAAATAAGCCTGGTTTTGAGATCTCTGAATGCTGTTTATGATCATGAGTCTGACCTTGGCCTCATGCAGAAGATGACAAGTCTGAAGTATCTTGTGGACATGCCAGAGAGATAGTTGGGAATGCAGGCTCTTGGGCTGGAAAAGACGTGGTGTGCAGAAGCAAAAAGGACTGAGGGCAGACCCTTTTGGATACACGGAGAGACTAGGTTAAAAGCAAGGAACCTAGAGAGGTCCAGAGAGACTGGAAAGATGTTTACAGTCGTCACCTGGAGGTCCAGATAGTGACCGGCAGTACCGATGGAGGCATTCTGAGAGAAGAGGGTGGTGAAGGCAGTTCCACTGGGGTGGGCGATGGCACCTGGCAGCCCTCCCAAGCAGGCTCAGCCCCGTATCCTCACCATCCAGTTCAAAGCAGAGAAAAGGAGATTCATTCAGTGTGGCCACATGAGGAAGACAACAGACATCCAGTGACCTTTTCCCCAGATCTGTCTTGAGTTCCTGTTGTGAGGTTTATGCATAGTTATAAAATCAGTCAAGTTGTCCTGCCCATCATTGTCTGAGCTTCTCTCTAGGGAGGTGGGCTGACAAGTTGTCAGCATTTTGGGAAATCTCTTTCTGGGAGATGAATTCCCACTCTGGCTAGCGCCAGGCTTCTTGAAACCTTTTCCTTCTCCCTGTAGGAGATTCCTGGGGGTAATTCCAAGCCGTGTTTCAATAATCTGATCGCCAACATAAGGAACACAAGTACTCTCCCCTTTAAAAAAAAAGACTTCTTTTACTTTAAATACTCGTGTGTGTGTGTGTGTGTGTGTACACGCATGTGCATGCAGCCGCCTACATAGTCCAGAAGAGAACGTCAGATCTGCTGAAGCTGGAATTACAGTTGGTTGTGAGCTACCAGACAGAGAGCACATGAAAAGCAAGCTTCCTTTTCTCCCCTGACATTTTTCTACTTGAAATGCTACCATGTCTGGAGCACAGCAGCCTTTTTACAACTAGAGGGTAAAACAGCCTACACTCTGAAGATGACAGAGCAGAAAGATACAGGGTCTGTGTTGATCCTGGATGCACCCCATGACTCTGGACTTACATTTCCCCACTTCTCACTATTCTGTAACTCAGTTCTGTGTGTATAGGCTCAGGATTGAAGCCACGAGGCAGATACACCAAGTAGGCTTCCTACCACTGATCTACAACCGCAGCCACACATATAGTTACATGATCATTCCCAAAATCACAACCTCTCTGTGCCTCTCCCCCCCCCCCTTCTACCCTGTGTTGCCCACGACAGACTCAAATGCCTAGGTGCAAGCAGTTTTCTCACTTCAGATTCCCAAAAGAGCTGGGACCGTGGACACATGTCATAATGCATGACTTAGCATGTAATTTTTTTACATTTAGTTATTGGAAGGAGAGGGCAGGCGTGACACAGTGGATGCGTAGAGATCAGAGGCCAACTTTTGGGAGCTGATTCTCTCATTCTAACATGTGGAGTCTGGGGTCGACCTCAGGTTGTCAGACCTGGCAGGAAACACCTTTACCTGTAGAACCCATCTCATAACTGTTGGTATCAGCAACCTGTTCCTTCCTCTATAGGTTTCTTCTCTCTCTCTCTCTCTCTCTCTCTCTCTCTCTCTCTCTCTCTCTCTCTCTCTCTCTCTCTCTCTCTCTCTCCCCCCTCCCCTCCCCTCTCCCTTCCTCCTTCCTTCCTTGTGTCTGACTTGGAGGCTGTCTTATTGCAGCAGCTTAGTTTAGGTCCAGGCTGTAAGGCTGTGTCTCTTGAGAAAGCCTCCTGAAAACCAGCCACCTCAAAACAATAATCGGCAGCAACTTCTCTTCAGCTCTCTTTCCAGGCTCAGACCAGCAGGCCTGTGGACTTCGACCCTGCTTTCTTCTGTGTTCCTGGACAGTTCTTACCCAGGCAATGCTTAACCATTGTGATTGTGGGTGAGGCGGGAGATTGCTGTTTTTAGAATTTTATCTTTTTAGATATGGCTACTGTGTTTAGAGTATAAGTTTATGGTGCCATCTTGATGGGATGCATCGGATTAAACAATTCATATCAGGGAACTGGGGGATCCTTGCCAAGGCCTGTCTCTTGGGAAGGGTTAGCAAGCCGTAGCTAACAAGATTGATAGAACTCCAGCCAGCACACTGAAGGAAACAGACTGACACACCTAGGAGCTAGCGGATGATAAGCACCAGCCAAGACTGCTCTCCTGTTCTACCCTCACCTTTAGTCTAGGTCACAGCTGATAGGGACAGGGTGTGCTACCGCGCCAAATGGGATCTTTCAGATAAGAACTGAACAAGATAAGAACTCACTGCCGGGAAGGAGCAGCTTCCGTAGCTCTTGACTGATTTCAGCCTCCCACCTGGTCGGTGAGAGATGATTATCGGCTGGCAGTTTGGACGTTCCTGAAGAAAGGTCTACAGGCCCATTTGGCTGTTTTTAAGACCTCAGCTCACCTGCTGAGGCCCAGTCTGACTGAGAAGAGCATCAGGTCCAGGTGTGTGTGCCTGTAGCTCTTGGAGACTAAGCAGGAGGAGACTGAGTCCAAAGCCAGCTTTGATACAAAGCAAGACCCTGCCCGCTCCACCCCACTTAAATAGTAAAGGCAAGAAGGCAATCCTACTGTAACCAGCATGCCTGGAAGGAATGAGGACATTCTAAGACATGCTTGTGGGGGCTTGAAAGATGGCTCACTGATTCAGAGAGTGTACTTTTCTTGCAAAGGACCCGAGTTCAGTTCACAGATAGCTCTTAGAGATGTATTGATCTTTATACCAATGCCTGATTTAAAGAGAGAGAAGAAGGGAGGGAGGAAGGAAGGAAGGAAGGAAGGAAGGAAGGAAGGAAGGAAGGAAGGAAGAAAGGAAGGAAGGAAGGAAGAAAGAGGCCGGCTACAGTTGGCTTTGATCAGTCTTCGTATGTTGGGTCTTAGCTCTTAGCTTCCTAAGGAGATCAGGATTCTGTTGGCAGGAAAAGAAGAGAGCCACTGTCAATGGGCAACCAGCAGTGTCGTCTGCTGCAGATGGCAAAACATATAAGCAAAAGTCCAGAGACAGACAGACAGACAGACAGAGAGGTGGAGAGAGAGAATGAGAACGTGTGTGGAGGCCAGAGGAAAACCTCAGGGGTGTTTTCCAGGAGCCATCTTGTTTGTTTTTTGAGACATTGTCTCTCATAGGCTAAGAGGCTCAGGGATTTGTCCTCCCCGGCACTTTTTTTTTTTTTTTATGTGGTTGTTTCTGGAAATCAAGCTCAGGTCCCAATCCTTGCATTTGAAGCACTTTACTGACTGAGCTGCCTTCTCAGCCTCCAAATTGGATTTTTAATTAGAAAAAAAAAAGGAAAGCCAAAATTGTTGAGTACATTTATCACAGAGGAATAACATAGAATAAGGCAGGTGATTTAATTGCTAAGTCACAGCAAGTTTCCGTCATTTTCAAGAAAATCACACCATTGAAAAGCTAGGTTTCATCGGGGAAATGTAGGCAGGCTAACAAAGGTAATTTTTGTTTTTTGAGACAGAGTTTCACTGTAGCTTTGGGACCTCTGTCTTGGAACTTGCTCTGTAGACCAGGCTGGCCCCACCACCGACCAGCTAAGATATTATTAAGAGGAGAGGAAAAGGCAGTATGGGTAGGAGGGATAATATGTCAGTCTACTGAAAATTGAGAAAAGAAAAAAACTAAACCAAAAATAACAAAACACAAAGTAAGATGGTAACATATGAACAAATATTTAGCCGGGCGGTGGTGGCGCAGGCCTTTAAACCCAGCACTCGAGAGGCAGAGAGAGGTAGGCAGATCTCTGTGAGTTCGAGGCCGGCCTGGTCTACAAGAGCTAGTTCCAGGACAGGATCCAAAAGCTACCGAGAAACCCTGTCTTGAAGAACCAAAAAAAAAAAAAAAAAAAAAAAAAACCAAAAAAAAAAAAACAACAAAAACAACCAAAAAACATTTAAGTATAATGGCTGACGGGAGAAAACAAAGCCACCAGGTGTGGTGGTTCATGCCTCTAACTCCACTGTTTGGGAGGTGAGGTAGAAAGATTTTTGCATATTTGAAGACAACCCAGACTACATAACAAGACCCTGTCTCAAAAAATAAAAACAAGGGCCTTCAGAGGTGGCTTAGCTGTTAACAGTGCTTGCTTGTTTTCCGGAGGACCTGAGTGTGACTCCCAGAAACCACATCTGGTAGCTTACAGATCTGTAACTCCAGCTCCAGGGCCGCCGCCTCCTGCTGTCCCTGGGCAACTGCTTGCTAGTGCACATACCCATACACATAAATAGTAAACATTCTTTAAAAATGAAACCAATACAATGGAATATGATGGCATAAGAACATTAAGGAAAGCCAGACAGTGGTGGCGCATGTCTTTAATCCCAGGCAGAGGTAGGGGGATCTCTGAGTTCGAGGCCAGTCTGGTCAACAGAGTGAGTTCCAGGACAGCCCAGAGCTACACAGAGAAACCCCGTCTCCAAAAAACAAAACAAAACAAGGCAAAAAACATGAACAAGCGCCTGGAGAGATGATGCCTAGTAATTAAGAACACTTGTTGCTCTGGGCAATGGTGGCACACGCCTTTAATCCCAGCACTCCCTTTAATCCCAGCACTCGGGAGACAGAGGCAGGCAGATCTCAGTCCAGGTCTATAAAGCAAGTTTTGGGACAATCATGACTGTCACACAGAGAAACTAGTCTCAAAAAAAAAAAAATGTTGCTCTTGCAGAAGATCTGGGTTCAGTTCCCAGCACCAACATGGCAGCTCATAACTATTTGTAACAACTCCAGTTTCAGGGGATCTGATGCCCTCTCCTAGCCTCCACATGTACCAGGCAATAACTGCGGGCAAAACACTCGAATAGGCAAAATTAAATAGCCAACAGTGGTACTGGCGAGATGATCTGAATTTCATCTTCAGGACCCACATAGTGGAAGAAGAAATCCAACTCTTGGGCTGGAGAGATGGCTCAGTGGTTAAGAGCATTGCCTGCTCTTCCAAAGGTCCTGAGTTCAATTCCCAGCAGCCACATGGTGGCACACAACCATCTGTAATGATGTCTGGTGCCCTCTTCTGGCCTGCAGACATACAGACAGAATATTGTATACATAATAAATAAATAAATATTTTTTTAAGAAAAGAAAAAAGAAATCCAACTCTTTGCAAGTTGTTCTCTGACCTTTCACTTGGGCGGTGGCACACATATAAATAAGTAAACGTAATTTAGGGCAAAAATAAAACATGGGCCAGTAAGACGGTTCAGTGGTTTAAAGCACTTGCCCTTAAGCCCAAGGACCTGAGTTCAAGCCCCAGGACCCACGTGGTAGACAAGAACTGACCCCTAAAAGTTATCCTTTATGTATGTGGGTTGCCTGTGACATGTGTGATGACCTTGTTTGTGTGTGTGTGTGTGTGTGTGGTGCGTGTGGAGGCCAGAAGAGGGCCTCAGATTGTCTAGAATTGGAATTACAGCTGGTTGTAACCAACCATGTTTATGCTGGGAATAGAAGCCAGGTTCTTTGGAAGAACAGCCAGGTGCTCTTAATTGCTGAGCCATCTCTCCGGCCCCAAGGAAAAACCTTTTAAGGGACTCTTAAGTTGAGGCCAGAGGACAGCTGTGTAGCCTTGATCCTTCTATCTTTTCATGGGTCCTAGTGGTCACTTTCACCAGTGAGCCTGAACCATCTGGAGGGGGTTCTGGGTCTCTTACTGAAGATAATGACTGAGCCCCCAGGGCACCTTTGGCAAGGTTCAGCTGTTGCCTTCCCCAGACAGCAGGAGTTGGACCCTAGAGTGTGTTTGCAGGAATCAGTAGAAAAAGAGAATTTTTGATGATGGCGTACCCAGATGGTTGGAAAAGTTTGGTAGGTTTATGGAAGAAGCAATGGTCTTAGGTATTCACTTCTGTCTGTCTGACCTGGTTAGCTAGTTCTGGGAGTTTTGATCAGGAATAGTAAAATGAGAAGCCACCCCCAGATGTGCTTGGGGTTCATAATGCATCCTGATGTTTGAGTAATGGACTGATTTATTGTCCTCAGGAGGAGGCTTTAGGACACACCCTCGGGCAGGGTGGGAGTGGATGGCTAGAGCTGCCCATCCCCACGCCCCATCCTGAGTGCCTTATTTTGACAGTTCCTGTCTCTGCAAGCTGTGTTCAGCTGTGCTGATCTGAGGCTGTGCGGTCCCGTGTTTCATTAGGTTATTTCTGTGGCTGGTCTCCTGGGATCTGACCGAGATGGGCTCTAAAGGCACTGTCGCTGACTGCGTCGTCCCTGCTGCTCGCCTGCCCACTGCCCATTGCTCCATTTACCACTGTGCTGGTGAGGGCCTCCCATGGGCTTTCTGTTTTTTTTTTTTTTTTTTTTTTTTTTGTTCTGTGGGAGCCTCTTTTGACCCTGCATTCCCTGACTATCACAAAGCTGGGGGAAGAGCCGAGGCAAATCCATGAGCAATTAAAGGCCCGATCTGTCTCAGTCTCCTGGGTGCTATTTTCTCTGTTTAGCCTTAGCAGTCTGAAAGTCTGAAATTGGCTAGGTCTTGTGGAAATGGTTCTTACTAGATGGTCCCCCCCCAAATTTGCAACATTGATGGCCTAAAGCTTCCTATAAAGCCATAGCAGTGTAAAAGTTTGGCGTGGAGGTGCGTGCCTACAGTCATCATGCAAGGAGCTGAAGCAAGAGGATTGCTATAAGTTCCAGACCAGCCAGAGCCATATAGTGAGACACCATATGCAGCTGACCATAAGCAGCATTTGAAGTATACATGGAGAACCCCCCCCATTTGTTTATTTGTATATGGGATGGGGTGAGCACACACTGGAGGAGGTCAGAGAACAACTTTTGGGGAGTTGCTTCTCAAAGTCTACCATGTGGGTCCCTTGACTCCAATGGTCAGACTTAGTGTAAGCACCTTTACCTGCTGAGGTACTCACTGGCCCAGTGTATTAACATATTGTAGCCCAGTCTGGCTTTGAACTCTTTCAGTGTGGGGGTCACAGGTGTGAACCACCATAAACACCTAGCTCCAAAGTAATTTCTAAAACCCAGAAAACTGCTTCAAATAATTAATTGTATCAGTTTTTTACTAATTGTATCAGTTTTTACTCTCCCTGTACTTCTAAGAAAGCAGGTTGTCCCAGACAGCCTGTTTGTGCCCAGAAACAATAAAAGGCATCCGTGAAACCCTTGGTTAAATCAGCTATGAAGAGGTACAGCTGGGTCTGTACTCACAGTTCAGCAAGCATCATGGGCAACGCATTCTCCCGGATCTTGGACGGTCGATTGAAGCCCATGGCATAGACTCCTTGAAGGAGCTGCGGTTTCCTGGGAGGCAAGGTAGAGACGAGATGGGTTTCTAGCAATTAAAATGTTTATTTTTTTTTTCGACAGGATTTTGCCACGTAGCCCTGTCTGGCCTGGTCTTGCTATTGTAGGCCTTGATGGCCTCAAACTCAGAGATCCGCTGTCTCAGCCACCTGGGTGCTGGGAATAAGTGTGTGTGTCATCACACTTGGATTTGTTTCTGAGGCCCCCATCTCTTTGCAGAGTCCAGGCTAACCTGAAACTGTGCGTGTAGCCCATGGTGGCCTTGAACTCATGGTTCTCCTGCCTTTGCCTTTCGGGATGTGAGGAGTTCACAATTGGGAATGAAACAAGCACGGGCCAGTGTCTGGAGGCTCCTGGGCTAGAGGGGTTGTCTGGAGGCTCTGATACCTTCAGTGCCTCCTTTGCTTCTGTCTGTCTACTCCAAAAGCTGACGTTCCCAGTAACTGCGTGGACATAGGGTTCTAAAGCAGGAGCGTTTACTCTTCCCTGAACATATTGCTGAACTAGGGTTTTATTTATTTATTTATTTATTTTCTGTCCCTATCAAGACAGTCCAATTACTACCTCTGATGACCTGATAGTGATCCAAAGGAGTCAATAACATCTCTGGCAGAGGCATTTCCTCTGGAACCTTCCTAGGCCGGCTCTTGTCCAGACCTCACTTTTATGGCTCTTTCTCCAGCTGAAGGTCCTCATTCCTTCAGCTGCTTAGCCTACAGAGTCACTGCCTCCTAGGGCTACAGATTATAGAAGCTGGGAACAGGAGTCTGCAAAACTCAGTTATTTTCTTAGGTGTTGGGCATGGATATGGGCAAAGGGGGGCCTAGAAGATACAATGGGTATGCTTCATGATCCAGTGGAACCTTTGAAGAAGTTTATTTGAGCCAATGTTTTGGGATCTCCCTGGAGTTCAAGAGCCTTGGGTGAGGGGAGCTTTGGGAGCTTTGTTTTTGTTTGAGGTATGGTCCCTTGTATCCCAGGCTGACTTCAACCTTGCTGCCTAGTTGAGAATAACCATGAGCTTTTTTAAAATTTACTTTTATTTTGTTAGTGATTTGCCTGTGTGAGGGTGTTGGGGTTACAGACAGTTGTGAGCCCACCCTCAGTGGCACTTCCTCCACTATGACAGTTCCTCCCAATCCTTCTAATTCTTTCAGAGGGTCACTCCCTGACGACTAAGCATTTGAATCTATGAGCATATGTTGTCCATTTTATTCAAGCTCCCACAATGGTTTTAAACTCAAAGGATTCTCCTGCTTTTATGTCCCAAGAGCTGGGATTATAGGCATATTTGGGATATTTGGCTTGAAGCCTCAAAAAAACTATATTTATTTAATTATTTGTGTGTGTCTGTGTGGACATCAGAGGACAGCTTGAGGGAGTCGGCTCTTTCCTTCTACTTCATGGGTCCCAGGGATTGGATGCAGGTCAGCAGGTGTGGAAGAAAGTTCTTGGACCCTTGCGCTATCCCAGCACCTCTGCCCTTCCCTCGCTCCCCTGAGCCTTTGCAGCTGCAGCTGTTCACAGGCCTCTTTCAGTGCCCTGGCTCTTCTCCGGCTCCGGAGTCAGACCAGGCTTCAGAGCTCACGGCCACTCCTAAGGTCACGGCCGCAAGTTCTGTCACATCTCTGAGCATCATTTTCCCGATCTAGAATAGCATCACCCCTGTTGTATTGTGCTAATGACCAGTCCTTGGTGGCTCTGGGCTTTGGTTTCACTGAAGAAACTTGAGCCATTACAAACCGATGGGGCTGGGGTTTTTGTTTTGTTTTTTAAAGATCTATCTTAGCTGCCCTGGAACTAGTTCTTGTAGACCAGGCTGGCCTCGAAATCACAGAGATCTGCGTGCCTCTGCCTCCAGAGTGCTGGGATTAAAGGTGTGCATCAACACCGCCTGGCCAGATGTATTTCTATTTGATGTGTATGGGTGTTCTGTCTACATGTATGTCTGTGCATCGTGTGCATGCCTGGTGCCAAAGGAGGCCAGAAGAGGGCAATGGATCCTCTAGAAATGGAGTTACAGATGATTGTGAGCTGGCCTGTGACTGGTGAGAACTGGACCCGGGTGTCTGGAAAAGCAGCCAGTACTATTTGTTAACCACTGGGCCATCTCTCTCGACCCCCGCTTTTTTACATTGTGTGTGTGTGTGATGGGGATGGGGGACACATGTCACTCACATGAAGAAAACTTTGTAGAGACGATTTTCCCGAGTGAGTTCCAGGGATTGAATGAAGGCTGTCAGACTCGGACAAGCGCTTTTACCCACTGAGCCATCTTGCTGCTTCCTTTGGTTCTTGTTAAGGCTCTCACTCTCTCTTGGCCCCTAGTTGGCCTCCGATTCACTACTAAACAGCCCCCAGCTCCTTATCTTCCTGCTGCTTCCTTCTGCAGGCTCCTGTCCTGGTTGGCATCTTTTTTTTTCTATTTTTTAAATTATTAAAAATTTCTGCCTCCTCCCCACCTCCCATTTCCCTCCCCCTCCCTTAAATCCCCTCCCCATCCCTTTCCAGTCCAAGGAGCAGTCAGGGTTCCCTGCCCTGCGGGAAGTCCAAGGTCCAACCCACACCATATAGGACCAGGAAGGTGCAACTCTAAACAGACTAGGCTCCCCAAAAGCCAGTACATGCGGTAGGATCAAAACCCAGTGCCGTTGTTCTTGGCTTCTCAGTCAGCCTTCATTGTCCGCCACGTTCAGAGAATTTGGTTTGATCCCATGTTTTTTCAGTCCAGGTAGTGCAGGCCTTGGTGAGCTCCCATTAGACCAGCCCCACGGTCTCAGTGGGTGGGCGCACTCCTCGCAGTCCTTACTTCCTTGCTCATGTTCTCCCTCCTTCAGCTCCTCATTTGGGCCTTGGGAGCTCAGTCCTGCACTCCAGTGTGGGTCTCTGTCTCTGTCTCCATCCATCGCCAGATGAAGCTTCCGTCCAGATGAAACTCTACAGCACTGAATCAGGGATCGGTTGGCATCTTTTTTAACACAGACCCTAAGACAGCCTGCAGCTGCCAGCAGCAGTTGGAAAGCTCTCAACAAGGAAGGGGTGACTGCAAGACCCAGGGGTCACATCAGAACTTACTCTGGCTGGCTGAGCTTAAAGAGAAGGTTTAAGTGATTCCCTTAGATGGATTCAGGCTCCTTTCCCTCAGGCCAGTACTGAACAGCTCTGCAAATGGCCTCTTCTCCCCGTTGTCTGCTGGGACAGCGTGGAGCCTGGGGCTGTTGGTGCTAACAGGACTCTTGGAGTTCATTTTGTCCATAATACACAGATGAAGGAAACTGCCCATGGGGCTAGTTGGTGGTAGTTCTGAAGCCCGAAACCCCATCTCCAGAAGAGTTTTCCTAGTGCATCAGAGCAGGAAGGATTGTTCATGGTTCACTGAACCAATCCGAAATGTTGCCTGTACAATCCACACCTGAGAGATCACAGACAGGACCCTGCCAGCTTCCCATGGGTACTGGAAGTTCCCTGAGAGCACTATGTGGGGGATGCCTTTATTCTCAGACCTTGCCATCTTCTCTGGATCAATTTCTTCGTAATTTTGCCTGAAAGTAACCACACAAAGCTGGACAAAGCTTTCTAAATTGAGTATGTCAGCCCTGGCTATCAGACTCTGGGGAAATTAGCTTATTGTTTATTCTCAGGCTGATTAGTGAAGGCGCTGCACTAACTCAGTCCTCTGAGGCTAGGGGTTAGGCCAAGTGATGCTTGCTGTCTGTGGATGGTTGGAAGAGAGAGTCCTTTCTTTTGTCTACCCTTTTGTGAAGGAGCTTCTATGTCCTTTACTGCTGGCTTGGTCCCCTCTGAGACCATGGGTGGGGCCTGTGTGTGTGTGTGTGTGTGTGTGTGTGTGTGTGTGTGTGAAAGAGAGACAGAGATGGGGGTGAGAGTGTGTGTGTGGGGGGGTGAGCAAGTAAATTTGTGTGTGTTCAGATTCCTGCTATCTATCTGCATATCTTTTTCCTCTCTGAATTTCAGGGTCATGCGGTGGCAACCTGGCACCTGATAGGTGAGGAAGAGCCTGCCAGGGGATTTCTGCTGGCAGGAACTGAGGGCAGGACAACCTTACCCCAGAAGCAGGGGTGGGCAGGACAGCTGCCCTGCCGAGGCCAGCAGTCCCAGGAGTCCGGAGCCACTGGAGCTCTGCTGACCCACGTGGCTTAGGGGCAGCGCCTTGCTGCGTGGCAGCTGTTCCCAGCTCCAGAGGACCCCACAGCAGGAGTCGGTGCTTTGTGATCCCCTGTGCAGCTGCAGCTGGGGCTGTGATCACCAGGAGAGAGGACCAGCAATGCCTATGGGAAGCAGCGAGACAGAAGCTACAGAGAGGAGGGCCTTGGTTTTTACAGCATTTTACAGATGTCCATGAAGATTGTTGGTTTTCTTTCCGGCCTCAGGTGGGGCTCCTTTCCCCTGGCCAAGGAGTTGGGCCAGGAGGGACTGCAAGCGTGAAGAGGAGTCTTGCATGGAATGCAGGCCCCCTGAAGCCCCTGCGCTCTCTGCTGGGATCAGAGTTCCAGGACTTCCCCACTGCAGGGGAGGAGGGACTGCCTCAGTGTCTGCTCATGAGCCACAAGGACCCCGACTGCTCCAGACTGGACCTTTTCAAGCCGCCAAAGAGGGGGGTCCCTGGAGCTGGCAGCCAGCAGTCACAAGGGACCAGAGGGCTGGGATGGACTGACCTCTGCCTGGACAGGGTGGCAGGCGAAGCAGAGCCCTTGTGGCCCAGCTAGTGACTGAGAGACCCAATGAAGCCTTAAGCAGAGACTCCAGTGGCTCAGGGACTGGGGGGAGGGAGGGGGGCTACTACTGCGGACGTGCTTTTTCCTTTTTTTTTTTTTTTTGAGGGAGGGTGTGGCAAGAGTCCCTGCCACACCTTGTGCCCCTATGCCCTTTACACGTGCTGCCAAAAGAAGCAGGCTGTGCTGTGGCTGGCCCCATAGTGGGCTGGAGGAGGATTGGCCACGGTGACAGCTGCCCCGTGGCCAGCACGATGAAGTGCTCCCTGCGGGTGTGGTTCCTCTCCGTGGCCTTCCTGCTGGTGTTCATCATGTCTCTGCTCTTCACCTACTCACACCACAGCATGGCCACCTTGCCCTACCTGGACTCGGGGGCCCTGGGTGGCACACACCGGGTGAAGCTGGTGCCGGGCTATACGGGACTACAGCGCCTTGGCAAGGAGGGGCTTTCGGGGAAAAGTTGCACCTGCAGCCGCTGCATGGGTGATGCTGGCACCTCCGACTGGTTTGACAGCCACTTTGACAGCAACATCTCTCCTGTCTGGACTAGAGAGAACATGAATCTCCCCCCAGATGTCCAGAGGTGGTGGATGGTAAGAACTGTGGCCCCTTCTGCTTGCTTTCTGCTGCCTTCTGCCCAGAATCGGTTCATTCTGGAGCCATTCTGACAGCCCCTTTTGGACTCAGGCTCTCTGTCTCGTGACTCCCAGCACCCTGACAGAATGGGAAGCCCATCTGCTCTGAGCCGTGTACCTGGATCACAGATGGCTAACAGGCGGAGTAAGCTTTGGAAAGAGGAAGAACCACTATTTGTGGTTCTTTTTGTTTTGTTTTGTTTTGTTTTTTTGAGACAGGGTTTCTCTGTAGCTTTGGAACTAGCACTTGTAGACCAGGCTGGCCTCGAACCCACAGAGATCCACCTGCCTCTGCCTCCTGAGTGCTGGGATTAAAGGCGTGCGCCACCACCGCCCGGCTTATTTGTGGTTCTTGTAGGAGTCCACTGTGCTGTTGACCTCGGTAGGCAGCACAAATGGCAACAGCAGTCCGGCTGAGAAAGTGAGTGGGGATCTGAAGGCCGTGCCCTGGATAGAGGCCTTCCCATTTGGTGGGAGTTACTCCACAGCTGCAGCAAGTGGCTCATGCTACTCCCTCCTCCAACTTCTGAGCTTTCCAAAATTGTTATTATTTGTGGTATGTGTGTGTGTGTGTGTATGTACATATATGTGTACATGTATGATGTGGCTGACGTATGGATCTGTGGAGATCAGAGGACAACTTTGTGGAGTTGGTGCTTTCTTCTACCTTCACATGGGTCCCAGGGATTGAACTCAGATTGCCAGGCTGTGCAGTGAGCACCATTCCTCACTGGATCGTCTTGCCTGCCTTCCTCCAGCCTCGCATCAGACCCCAGAAGCCCGGTTTTGGGTGCACAGCGTACATACATACATATATGCATGCTTCTGACGTTTTTTTTTATTTTGGTGTATGAATGAATGCTGTGTGTGCATGTATTTCTGTGTGCCATTTATGTACCTGGTGTCCTCTGAGGCCAGAAGAGGGCTTTGGATCCCCTTGATCTGGAGTTACAGACGTTTGTGAGCCACTATATGGATGCTGGGAATTGAACCTGGGTCCTCTGGAAGAGCAGCCAGTGCTCTAACCGGCTGAACCGTTTCTCTAGTTCCTGTGTGTGCCGTGCATGTTCTGTGTGTGTTTAAGCATGCGGGATTATGCTTGTGGAAGCCAGAGGTTGTGAAGTACCTGACTCCATCACTGTCTACGTCTCTGCCGTTGTTGGTCTCACTGTGTAGCCCTGGCTCTTCTGTACTCACTCTGTAGAGCAGGCCGGCCTCGAACTCACAGAGAGCCACTTGCCTCTGCCTCCCGCGTGCTGGGATTAAAGGTGTGTGCCACCACGCTGGCCATTCTTCCTTATTTTTTGGCTAAGCTGGCCAGCCGGCGACATTCTGGACATCCACCTTTCCACACGCCTGTGGTCCACATGCCGCCGGCATCAGGATACAGAAGTGCATGGCCCCATCTGGCTCTTACATATAGGTCCTGGGAATCCGAACTCAGGTTCTTGTTGTTTGCAGTACAGACACTTTTTACTGAGCTATCCCCCTGGTCCAGAAATATGGATTTTGTTTTGTTTTTGTTTTTTGAGGCAGGATTTCTCTATGTAACTCTCTGGCTGTCTTGGAACTCGCTTTGAAGACCAAGCTGGCCTAGAACTCACAAAGATTCACCTGCCTCTGCCTCCCGAGTGAGAAATGTAGATTTTAAGATTGAATATCCTGTTGGTAAATGTTGGCTCAGAGTAATTATAAACACTTCAAGAGTCGTTTTTGGTTCTTTGCAGTGGCTGGAGAAGATGCTTTGGTCTGGGAAAGGATTTTAACTCTTAGCTGCTAAGGGAGGTGAAGGCAGAGGAGCCTCAGAAGGACCCAAAACAGGTCTTTCCTGTTTTCCTAGGTTCCAAGACCTTTTGCTTTTCATATCCTCCCCCCTGCCCCCATCATCTCTGGAGCATCACTTCCCAGGTTCCACAGGGCCATCTGGTTGCCTCCTGGGCCAAGAATGGAGCCTGTAGGCTGCCTGCTTTTCCTGGCATGGAGAGTCAGTTCCTGGTCCCTGTTCTTCCAAACAGCATGGGAGCAAAATGCCTTTTTTTGTTTTGTTTTGTTTTGTCTTCTGAGGCAGGGTTTCTCTGTAGCTTTGGAGCCTATCCTCTTATAGACCAGGCTGGCCTTGAACTCCCAGAAATCCGCCCGTCTCTGTTTCCCAAAGGTGTGCACCACCACTGCCCAGCTCTCTCCTCTCCTTCTTCAGGGATATGAGGATACATGACCACATGTATCAAGACAACTGCCCAGAATCTGTGTGTTGGCCAGTCCTCCAAGACTAGTATCTGTGGAGCAGGAACCCCATAGGCTACTCTTGTAGCGGAGTTCTGCTTGTCAGCAACAGCTACAATCCTTGTTCTATGGAGAAAATTAAGGTTCAAAAAGTGCCCATGTCTGCCTGCCATTGTAGTCTCAGGGATGACCTTGTAGAGCTAGACCAGGGCTCAGGGATGGCAAGGGGGGATTCCGAGGGGACGAGACAGGCCTCCAGTCACAGGGTTGGAACTCAGAGGCTGTTAGGTGCTGTGTTCCTCCTCCCATACTTCTTCCTGCTCCCCACTGTCATCCCCTTTGGCCATAAAATTGAAAATTCTTGTCTCAGAGCCAGGCTTCTGTTCCAGAAAAGTTTTTGGTCCCCTGAGCAGCTCCTGCTTGTTCACAAACCCACGGGACTACGGTTCAGTCTATAGCAATGTAGACCAGACTCACAGAGATCCACCTGCTTCTGCCTCCCGGGCAGTGGCATTAAAGGCGTGTGCCACCCTGTCTGGCTGTCTGACTGGATTTTTAAAATTTATTTCGGGGGGGGGGGGAGTTTGTGCATGTCACATGTGGAGGTCTGAGTCAGTTTTCTCCTCCAACTGTGCGGGTTCTAGGACTTGAATGTTGGTCATCAGGCTTGGCAGCAAGTGCATCTCACTAGCCCATGAATTTCCTTCTTTGTTTTTTTTTTTTTTGGTACACATATGATCTTTTATTTGCTGTGTGCCTACCTCCTTTGCTCCTATGTGTGTCACCTGCCTGGCCCCACTGAGCATTGAACTCTGGCACGGTACGGTGGTATACATCTGTAATCCCAGCACTTAGGAGGTTGAGGCAAGAGGATCACTGTGTGGTCCGAGCCAGCCAGTGTTACATAGTAAACTCAAAACCAGCCTGGACTACGTACTGAAACCCTGTCTCTAACATAGCGCAATGAGTAGGAGGGGGAGACAGAAGGATCAGGAGTTCAAAGATAACCTCTGGTACATGGAGACTTGGTTGATCATTAGCAGTTTGGTCATTACCAGCTCTTGACAAGGGGCACAGGGAGCCAGTTTTATTCCAACCACCTGGCTCTGTACTTTTTTTTTTTTAATGAACTCCCTGCACTTCCCAGAGGGTTCAGAGCAGTTACAGACAAGTCCCATAGGTGCCCCCTCCCACCCCAGGAGACAGAATGGAAAAGATCCCTGCTTTATGATCTAGGCCTACAAGCCCCTGCAAAATGCCTCAAATATCTCTTTGACACCCCAACTCCGACCACAAGCCTCTCAAGCGCATTGAGGGCAGGGTACTGGGTATTGGTCTCTCAATAGTGAGACTTACTGGGAATCAAGACTTCACTGCCATTGAGAGGGGAGGAGTTCCTCACTGCCTGGGGAGGGGCTCCCAGACAGACCTGGGAAGGAGGTCTGTGTGGCTCCGACTGGAGGGGAGGCTTGAAGGGGCGCATCTCTCTATCCTCACGGCCATCTCCCCTGCGCAGATGCTGCAACCCCAATTCAAGTCACACAACACCAATGAGGTGCTGGAGAAGCTGTTCCAGATCGTGCCTGGCGAGAACCCCTACCGCTTCCGGGACCCCCAACAGTGCCGGCGCTGTGCTGTGGTGGGAAACTCAGGCAACCTCCGGGGCTCTGGCTATGGGCAAGATGTGGACGGCCATAACTTTATCATGAGGTGAGCTGTCATGGAATCAGGAGGGGGCGGGGAAGACCATCCATGATGTGTCCTTGGGGTACCAGGGGACAGCTCGCAGAAGTTCCTCCACCACCTGGGTCCCATGGACGAAACTCAGGTTTTCAGGCTTGTTCTTTTACCCCCTGAGCCATCCTGCCTGTCTCCTTTGGCCTCTTCTGATAGGCTACAAGTGCAGGGCTACAAGTGAAGTCCATGTGCTAAAGACTTCAGTTCATGGGCTTGGTCTCTCGTCCTAGGTTTTCAAGGTTGGGTGTGGAGGAAGTGTTCAGAATATAAATTTTGGGGGCTGGAGAGGGGGATCAGTGTAAGAGCAGTTGCTGTCCTTGCAGAGGACCAGAGTCTGGTTCTCAGCACCCATACGGCACCTTGAAGTCATCTGTGATTCTGGCTTAAGGGGACACATAATTATTACATATACATACATGCAGGTGAAACACACATATAAAATAAAAATATTTCTTTAAAACCTACAAAATAGGGAACTGGAGGGGAGAGATGTCTCAGTGCTTAAGGCTGCTCTTTCAGAGGTCCTGAGTTCAATTCTCACAACCATCTGTAATGAGATCTGGTGCCCTCTTCTGGCCTGCAGGCAGAACACGATACATAATAAATAAATAAATCTTAAAAAAAAAAACCCACAAAATATCATTTTGGGAGGCTAGAGATGTAGCTCAGTTGCCGGCGTGCACATAGCCCTGGGCTAAGCCCTGAACACTGCACAAACCAGTGGCATTACTTCTGCCTCTCCTTTTGGTGTTAGAAGACCCTTAATGAAGTTACTGGGACTGGTGAGATGACTCAGCGGTTGAGAATATATCCTGCTCTTGCAGAGGACCCAAGTTCAGTTCCTGATACCCATTGTCACATGACCCGCAACTATCAGTGACTCAGCACCAGGGCATTTGACACCTCTGGCTTCCATGGGTGCCTATACTCACATGCACACGCCTACACCCAAATAAAATTTAATAATAAATGTTTTTCAAAGAGCAATGTTACTGGCAGGAGGTGTCCTTGCTACTGCCCATTCTGCTGTCCTTGCAACACTAAGACAACTCCACTTTAGAGAGGACGAGGTGTGCACGGTCGCGTACATTTAATGAATCTCAGCTCTCTGGAGGCTGAAACTGAAAAATCCCAAATTCAAGGCCAGACTTGGGCCGCCATAGTAAATTCCCAGCTTAAAAAACATCTCAAGAGGCTGGAGAAATGGCTAGGTGGTTGAGAGCACCAGCTGCTCTCCCAGAGGACCTGGTTCAATTCCCGGCATTCACATGATAGCTCATAACTGTAACTCCAGTTCCAGGGAATCTGACACCCTCACATAGGCATCCATGTAAGCAAAACACCAATGCAAATAAAATAAAAATAAATAAATAAAAAATCTCAAAGCCAAGCACAGTAGCTCACACCTTTAATCCAAATACTTGGAAGGCAGAAATAGGTAGATCTCTGAGTTTGAAATAGCCATGGCTACATAGTGAGACCCCATCTCAGGAGAAGCCCAAAGTCTCATGTTGGGGATAGTGCTTGCCTAGGATGTGCCAGGCTCTGGGTTTGAACCTTGGCACTGCATAAGCTAGGGATGGTGACACACACTTACATAGAGGTAGGAAGATAAGGAACTCTCGAGTTCATCTTTGGACACCTAGTAAGTCCAATGCCAGTCTTGGGTACATGAGCCCCTCCCAGTCTCTGCCTCAAAAATAAGTAAATAGGGTTAGGGAGATGGTTTGGGTGTCAGGCTTGTTATGTAACCCTGAGAACCAGAGTTCGGGTATAAATGCACCCATGTAAAAGCTGGCTATTGTAGCATGCACCTGTACCCCAGTGCTGGTGGTACTGGGATTGGTGGACCCTGTGGGCTTACTGGTCAGTCAGGCTAGCCAAAATGGTAAACTCGAGGGCTGGAGAGATGGCTCAGAGGTTAAGAGCATTGCCTGCTCTTCCAAAGGTCCTGAGTTCAATTCCCAGCAACCACATGGTGGCTCACAACCATCTGTAATGAGCTCTGGCGCCCTCTTCTGGCTTTCAAGCATACACACAGACAGAATACTGTATACGTAATAAATAAATATTTTTTTTAAAAAAAAGAAACAAAATGGTAAACTCAGGTTTCAAGGAGAAACGCTGTGTAAAAAAAAAAAAATGAGGTGGGGATTGGGGAGACGGCTCAGTAGGTAAAGGTGGAGAAAGGCACTTGCTGGGCAACCCCGACAACCTGAGTTTGGATTCTGAGCCCATATAAAAGCCAGATGCTGTACTATAATTTTCTTTAACCCCAGTGCTCCCCTAAAGGGAGCTGAGAGGCAGAGACACTCTCCAGAGGCTTGAGCACCCATTGTCCCAGCCTACACAGTGACAGGGAGACCCTGTCTCAAGGAGGAAAGGTGAAGACTGATACCCTGACTCTGTTCTCTGACCTGATGTTCTCTGACGTGTATCATGGCATGTGGGCACCCACACACAAACAAGCATCCACACAGAAGCAGAAAGTAGGAGAGGAAGACTCCCATTGCCAACCTCTAGCCTGTACATGCACTCACGCAGGAACACATGAATGAATGAATGATGGATGGATGGATGGATGGATGGATGGATGGATGGATGGATGGATAAAATACTGAAACCCCAGTTTCCTTCTAAACATCTCCTACGATGAGCATTACAGAAAGACCAGATTTCCCAGGAGGCAGAAGGCTTTTGTCTTAGAAACTGTTGCTGTCTCCATAGCAACACCAACACAGCAATATGTCTCTGAGGATTTCCATATTTTTTTTTGCAAGATCTTCCTTATGATGAGAAATGGTGATGAATAGGGAGATAGGGGAATACTGAGCTCCACCCAGTACTCCAGAGCCATTTGGGTTGTCTTCATCTTCCAGTTGCTGGCACTTTAAAGGGAGGGAAGCTGGAAGCTGGTGAAAGCTCTCTCTACTTAGGCTTCCATTGCTTCCCTTCAACCCTGGGGTACTTGAAAAGTCCAAGGCAAGCCAGGTGGTGGTGGAGCATGCCTTTAATCCCAGTACTCAGGAGACAGGGGCAGGTGGATCTCTGTGAGTTGGAGGCCAGCCTGGTCTATAGAGTGAGTTCCAGGATAGCCAGGGCTGTTACACAGAGAAACCTTGTGGCATTCTTTTAGAGGCTAGAAGAAGGAAGGAAGAAAGAAGGAAGGAAGGAAGGAAGGAAGGAAGGAAGGAAGGAAGGGAAAGAACGGAAAGAAAAGAAGGAAGGAAAGAGAAAGAAAGAAAGAAAGAAAGAAAGAAAGAAAGAAAGAAAGAAAGAAAGAAAGAAAGAAAGAAAGAAAGAAAGAAAGAAAGAAAGAAAGAAAGAAAGAAAGAAAAAGAAAGAAAGAAGTCCAAGGTAACTCTCAGATGCCTGGGTACCTGCTTCTCTGGGAAACTATCATTAGGTTCCTGGGTGATGGTTGGGAAGCCCCAGGGATTAAAACCTGCAGATCTGAAAACTATGGCATTTTATGATGGGAGTGTCCTAGCTGCAGACACATCCACAGATTCTCTTTCACATGAGGCAAGGTCAAGGTGTCGTGTTTGGAGTGGGCCCTAGAACTGCTTTGTAAAAAGGGTGGTCCGGGTGGAGTAGGCGGTCTGTGGTCTGTATAAAGAGCCAGACGGCAGCAGAGGCGGCTGCTTACAGACCTCTCTCTCTCTCTTGATTTGGAACCAGCCAGGGAAGCCTTCTGTCCCAGAATCAGGGAGAGCATTACAGCGAAATCCAGCTCTAACCTCTCTGTCCTCTCACCTCCAGCTGTCTCCTCCTGTAAATTCGTTCTTTAGTCTTAGTTGATGACTGCAGCTGGAATTGGGCTTATCTTGACGGCTCTAGCCAGCAGATCCATCCAGTTCCTAGCATGGTCTGGTGATAGAAGGCGCGTGGTAAGCTAAGTGAAAGGTATGAGACAGCCAGACCCTGTGTGCGCTGAGGAAATTCTAATCCGCCCTCCCCGGCGTTTCTTTGGCTGCTGAAGGCAGCTAGGAACGGATAGGTTTCTGGAATGCATGGCTGCATGTTCCACAGATGCGTGTCATCCTCTGGCCCCTGTCCAGGGTATGACTTATCTAGGATGAATCAGCCTCCATAGAATGCCACGTTTCTTCTCATTCCTCTGGAGCCTGTGAAACATCATCTTGAACTTTATTTTGCAACTTCATTCCCAGTCACAGCCTTTTGATCTTTAGAGCTTTGGTTTTTTAGTCTCTGGTCAGATGAAGTTTGCTTCTTAGGTCCTCACACCTGTAAGTCTGGTCCCCAGCATCACCAGCTGAACACTTCCACGTCCTTCTTGCCTTTTCCACCCACAGGCGATTGGGATGCTTCCCTGCCCTCTCTGACACGTCTGCTACTGGGAGAGGAGCAGATGGGAAACAGAAGAGGTGCCCTGGCTGTGGCAAGGGAAGTGCAGCCCATGGTGTCGGCACTCTGAAGGCGACATTTGTGCTGGTTCCATAGAGCTGGCGTGAAGGCTAAGGAGGCGCTTGGAGACAGTTGCTCCCTCCTGGGTCCCTGTGCCACAGCAAAGGAGCAGCATTTATGGTCCGCCTTACTGCGGTAATGGCGGTGCTGTAAGGTGCTCCGTCCTCCGAAGACAGAAGGTCCACATAAACAGAAAACAAGACCAGCAGGCTCATGCTTTAGAGCTGTTTCAGCTATGATGTAAAATGTTTACCAAAATGGGAGCCTTACCTGGACTTCAGGATGCACATCTGTAATCCCAGCACTGGGGAGGGTCAGGAGTTCCAGGCCAACTTTAGGTCCATAGCAGATTTAAGGCCAGTCTGAGCTGTCTCAAAACAAACAAACAAACAAACAAACAAACAAAAACCAAAGGAATCAGGGTACTTTGCACCACTTGGATGTTTCGCTGACTGGTGTTGGGTTTGTTGCCAGCATGTAAAATTTACTTCATTCTGATTGGCATTCAATGGATGAATGTACAAAATGTACCCACCAGTCGTTTTATTAATGGAATGGTCTTATCTTAAAACAACCGTTGCTGAGTCAACGTGTGTGTCATTTTATACATTTTTTTCTTTTTTCATTATTTTTTTAAATGAGATAAGTGGTACTCTGTAGCCCAGGATGGCCTCAAATGTGTGGCAATCCTCCCGCCTCCAGCTCCTTGAATGTTGGGACTATAGGCACGAGCCATGATGTCGAGCTTCCACGTTCATCTTTTGGTTTGGTGGCAAATTTCCCTCTAAAACACACGTGCCATTTTCCGCGGTAGCTCCTTTTCACATCACCCTCTTTTTCCCCTCAGGATGAATCAGGCACCAACTGTGGGCTTTGAGAAGGACGTTGGCAGCCGAACAACCCACCATTTCATGTACCCCGAGAGTGCCAAGAACCTGCCTGCCAACGTCAGCTTCGTGTTGGTACCCTTCAAGGCCCTGGACCTAATGTGGATTGCCAGCGCCCTCTCTACAGGACAGATCCGATTGTGAGGCTCTTCGCTGGCTGAGTAGCACATGGGTGACAAGGCTTCCATGGGGAGGGGAGGAGAGGCTCTGGGTTCAGTGTGTTCTCTAGTTACATTAGTGAGAAGGGAGGGCTCACAACGGTGGGCTAGCTGGAGGCACAGCTTATTCTGTGTCTCTTCCTACTTGGTGCTGCTCGGTGTACTAGTGGCCAAAACTTGAAAACCCCAGTTTGCACCGGTTTCTCCAGGAGGCAGCTCTGGACTGTGGGGCTCTTCTCTCTGCTCACTGTCTCTAGGGTCCTAATTCCATCACAGTGGGGAACTCTGGGCAATCCATTGCACCGAGGGGTTTGTTATTGTTGTTATTAGGATTTTGTTTTAACTTTCGTAGACAAGGTCTTCATAAGTCGCTAAAACTGGCCTTGAAGTTGCTCTGCAGCTGAAGTAGGCCTTAAATGTGTGCTCCTCCTCCCTCAGCTTCCCTACTAGCTGTGATTACAGGGTCTTGTCATCAGGTCTGGCCTAACAAAGGTTTGGTGGGTTTGTTTTGTTTTGTTTGTTTGCTTTTTAGTATGTATTTATTTCATGTGTATGTGACTGAGTGTGTGTATATGCACCACATGTATGCGGGAACCCATGATTGAAAGAGGGCATCAGATCCCCTGGCACTGGAGTTCCAGGGTGTAGGTGCCAGAAACTAAACTTGGTTCCTCTGCAAGAGGAGCAAATGTTTTTAGCCACTGAGCCATCTCTCTAGCCCCATGCTTTTTCAGTGTGTGTGTGTGTGTGTGTGTGTGTGTGTGTGTCTTGAGGTAGGGTCTCAGGTAGCCATGGCAGACTTTGAACTAATTTTTCCTGCCTCTACCTCTACAGTTCTTGGATACAAGGATATGCCACTATATCTACCTACCAATTTTTTTTAAAGATTTATTTATTTATTATGTGTACAGTATTCTGTCTGCATGTATGCCTGCAGGCCAGAAGAGGGCACCAGATCTCATTACAGATGATTGTGAGCCACCATGTGGTTGCTGGGAATTGAACGCAGGACTGCTGAGCCATCTTTCCAGCCCCTACCTACCAATTCTTAAAAACAAAACAGAAAACATTAACAAAAAAAAAACAAAACAAAAAATTAACAAAAAAATTTAAAAAACCACAAAAAATTAACAGAAAACAAAACAGAAACATTAGATGTATTTATTTCAGAAGTATGAATGTCTGCCTGCACGTATATATGTGGTTACCATGTGTGTGCCTGGTACCTGAGTAGGTCAGAGTGGCATGGATGTAACACCTGAGTCCAGTCCTCAAGACCCCCATGGTAGAAGGAGAGAACTCATTCTTGCAAGTTGTCCTCTGACATGCTTGCCGTGGTGCTTGTGTACCCTCACACACAAATACAAATTTAAAAAGTGTGCAAACCAATAACATTTTGATGAATTCAGAATGCTGTAAACATGACAATTTGAGGATGTCATTATGACCTAAAGGTCTTTGATCTGTTATCCCCAACAGCTCAGTCATCTTAGCCCAGCTCTAAATAACCACTTAGTTCACTCTGCCTCACCTTGTACTTCAAAAAAAAAAACAACAGATCTTGCCACAAGTTTGTTTGTAAAAATAGCATAGGGTACTGACCATCTGTAAACAGTATGGAGGTGCCAGTCCATCTGTCTTCATGTTGGCAGATGGAAAGCTTTTCTGTAGGGTCGTCACAGAGGCCTGCACACCTTTGGGAGCTAGAGTTGGAGCTGAGGCCTCTACCTTGGTGTAGTCGGAGGCTGCTCTTTCATTCCTGGCTGCCCAGACCCAAAATAACCACTAAAAACTATATTATTTGCAATACAATTTGGCCAATAGCTAGCTCTTATATCTTAAATTAACCCACTTCTAGTATTTTATATTTTATCATGAGGATTGTGGTTTACTGGCAAGGTCCCGGCACATCTGTCTCTGGCGACAGCTACATGGCATCTCACTGACTCCACCTTCTTTCTCCCAGCTGTCAGTTTAGTCTTCCAGCTGAGCTCTATTCTGCCCTATCACAGGCCAAAGCAGCTTCTTTATTAACTAATAAAAGCACACATAGACAGAAGGACTTCCCATGCCACCTTGGTTTGAACCTTGGGCTTTGGTTGGCAGAGCTTATGACCCTTGGCCATGTTGCTTCTAATCCGCTTCCCAAACTCAGGATAAGCGATGAAAGCAGGACAACTGGTTTCATGGCTGGGGCCCCATGGTGTCTTGGGCGTAACCACCTTGGGCTTCATGAGGACCTTGATGGCCCCTGCACCAGCACTCATTGCCTTCCAGTCGTTTGCCTTCTTCTTTAGGTTTTTCTTGTCGTGCTTCTTGGCAAAGCGCATGTTCCTCAGGAACTTGGGGTGAGCCCCCTTAAGGAATCTGTATCTTTGTGACCTGGGTTTCTGATGCCAGTTCTGTGCCATTTTCGGGATTGTATGTGTGGTGTGGTTCTTGGATTGGGCCATGTCTGAGGCCCCCAAAGCACCTGGGACTGGAAGAGAGAGTGCTCACCTTGTACTTTTATATATAGTTAAATATCATAAAAACCATTATTTTAACCACCCCCCACTTTTTTTTTAAAGACAGGGTTTCTCTGTGTAATAGCTCTGACTGTCCTGGAACTCGCTCTGTAGACCAGGCTGGCTTTGAACTCACAGAGATCCGCCTGCCTCTGCCTCCTAAGTGCTGGGATTAAAGGTGTGCACCACCACCCCCTGGCACACTATTTTAACCCTTTGTGTGCAGTTCAGAAAGGTCAGTGCCCATGCTGTTATGTGCCTACCAGCACTGTCCATCTGTAGAAAACATGGGTTATCACAGCAAGAAGCCGTGCCCATGCCACATTACTCCAGTTCTGCCCGCTCCTCCGCCTGTCTCCACTGTCTGGGTGATTTGCTGCTCTAGACACCTGATAAAAATGCAGCCCTATTGTGTTTGCCCTCTGCACCTCCCTTCCCTTAGCATGCTGTCCCGCAGGGTCACCCACACAGAGCTTCATCCTCCCGCTGAGCCCAAACATCCGTGGTTGTTGTGGTGCATGTGGCATATTTTGTTTTTCTGCCCATCACCATGGATATTTATTGTTTTCACTTACTGGATGTTTTCACCATTTCCTTTTTTGTTTAGTCATGACACTTTATATTACTTTATTTGTGGTGCTGGATATCAAACCCAGGGCTTTTTTGCACTTATTAAGCCAGTGCTAAACCACCGAAAAAATATTTTGTTTTATTTTTAATGTGTATGTCTGCATGTATGTAGGTACACTACATGTATCCCTGGTACTTTTGGAAGAGGGTGTTGGATCCCCAGGAAGTTATAGGTGGTTGTAAGCCACAATATGGATGCTGGGAACTGAGCCTAGGTCCTCTGCAATGTAGCGAGGAGCTGATGGGCTGCATTCCCACCCGGCTCCCGGCCGCCTGGCTAGCTTATGCCCCGAAATAACAACACACAAATTGTATTCTTTTAAACACTGCCTGGCCCATTAGTTTCAGCTTCATATTAGCTAATTCTCATATATCTTGCTTTAACCCGTATTTAGTAATGTGTGTAGCACCACGAGGTGGTGGCTTACTGGGAAAGATTCAGCATGTCTGACCTGGTGGCTGGCTCCATGGCATCTGTCTCAGAGAGGAGAGGCATGGCAATTGCCCTAGGCATCTGCCTCACTCCCAGCATCCTGTTCTGTCTACTCCACCCACCTAAGGGCTGGCCTATCAAATGGGCCAAGGCAGTTTCTTTATTAACCAATGAAATCAACTCAAACAGAAGACTCTCCCACATCACTGCAAAAGCAGCAAGTGTCCTTTCTTTTTTTCTTTTTTGGTTTTTTTCAAGACATGTTTTCTCTGTGTAATAGCCCTAGATCTCCTGGAACTCGCTTTGTAGACCCGGCTGGCCTTGAACTCACAGAGATCCTTAAAGGCATGCGCCGCCACCACCAGCCGTGTTATTTCATTTTTTAACATTTGTGTGTGTGTGTGTGTGTGTGTGTGTGTGTGTGTGTGTGTGTTCACAGAGAGGAATTTGTACAAGCCACAGCTTGTGTGTTCAGAAGACACTTTGTGGGAGCTATTTTCTCCTTCCGACATGTGGGCCTCGGATAGCAAACTCGGGTTGTTTGGTTTAGCAGCCTTTACTCACTGAGCCATCTCCAGCCCTGTTTTAGTTCTTTCGAGAAAGGGTCTCACTATGGTCCTGATGGGCCTGAATCTTTCTGTTATCCCTCCTCTGCCTGTGCCGTCAGGGTGCTGAGACTGCAGGCAAACACTGCCACAGCCGGCAGGCCCACCGTCTTAGAGTTCCTATTGCTGCTATGCACCACCATGACCAAAAAGCAAGTTGGGGAGGAAAGGGTTTCTTTGGTTAATACTCTGTCTTGTGTCAAGTTAACACACAAACCCAGCAAACCCATGTATCTTCATTTTCTTAATGTTATCACATTTTTGTTACTGATGTTGCTTTGGGGTTTTGAGACAGGGATTAAAAGCGTGCACCACCACTGCCCAGCACTCTGGAAGGCAGAGGCAGGCGGAGCTCTGTGAGTTCAAGACTAACCTGGTCTACAGAGCAAGTCTCAGGACAGCTAGGGCTACACCCAGACCCTGTCTCTGAAAACAAAAGATGAGAGAGGGAGGGAGGGAGGGAGGAAGGGAGGGAGGGAAGGAGGGAGGGAGGGAGGGGGAGAAGGAGAAAGGCAGAGAATGAATTTAGAGTCTCTTAGTTCAAGATGTCCATTGTCCCCTTTGGAGCTATAGAGGGTTGTCATGATGCAGTACTGGGGTACTCAGCAGAGCCATGGCCAGCCACGCAAGCAGGAAATGGGGTTTGGCCAAGCCTGGGGACAGCAGAGAAAGTCACTCTAGACAGAAGTTGCATAGACATGGTGTTCTAGTTAGGGTTACTATTGCTATGATGAAACACCATAATCAAAAGCAATTTGGCGTGGAAAGGGTTTATCTTGCTTACACTTCCACATCATAGTTAATGGAAGGAAGGCAGAAGAGGAACCTGGAAGCAGGAACTGCATGATAACTGGAGAGATGCTGCTTACTGGCCTGCTCCCTGTGGCTTGTTCAGCCTGATTTCTCTCTCTCTCTTCCTTCCTGCCCACTTTCTTCCTTTCTTTCTTTCTTTTTCTTTCTTTCTTCCTTCCTCTCCTCCTTTTTCCCTCCCTCCCTCCTTCCGTCCGTCCGTCCCTCCCTCCCTCCCTCCAATTTATTAGTTTTTTGAGACAGGTTTTCACTGTGTAAACTATCCTGGCTGTCCTGGAACTCACTCTGTAGAGATTTATCTTACATAGGTCTGCCTCTACCTCCCAAGTGCTGGGATTTCTTATAGAACCACCAGCCCAGGGGTGGCATCACCCATAATGGGCTGGCCCCTCTTACAACCAATTGCTAATTGAGAGAATGCCCTACAGCCTGATCTATTCAGACATTTTCTCAATTTAGATTCCCCTCTCAGATGCTTCCAGCTTGTGTCCGCGGACATAAAAACTAGTCAGGACACATGATGAGTTTGAGATGATTAGCTAATCCAAGTGTGGAGTTCCCCAGCAAACAGTTTGGGGAAGAAAGATTGAGATTGGAAGCTTGACTAAATCATTCCAGTTTTATCCTGAAAGCCACCGGAGGTTTCTGATCAAGGGCCTGCAGTGATGAACGGTCAATGGAAGTAGATCAGTCTAGAAATTGTGAGGCTGTCACCATTTGGCCTTACAGAGTAGATGTCTTGCTGCGTCCTGGAGAGCCATTTGAAAGGATTTTTGTTTGTTTTCTGTCGTCTTGCAGCACCTACGCTCCAGTGAAGTCCTTCCTTCGAGTGGACAAAGAAAAGGTAAGTCCCCAACTCCTCTCCTCTTCTACCCTGCCACTGTGGAAAAGATGCTGGCTCACTCTAGGTGTGCCTAGTCGTGTGGCTCAGTAATGGCATAATGCCCTTCCAAGACCATCAAAATCTGCATCTGCTGGTATGCCCGGCTCCAGCACTGACCACAGGAACCTAGGAAAACCCATGTGTAGCACACTGAGGAACTGCTAGGAGCTTCTCAGAGCCTGCCCTGAATCTCTAGGCCTCCAAACCCTCCATGTGCCTCTTATTCTCGGCACAGGTCCAGATTTACAACCCAGCCTTCTTCAAGTACATCCACGACAGGTGGACAGAGCATCACGGACGATACCCTTCCACAGGAATGCTGGTGCTCTTCTTCGCGCTACATGTGTGTGATGAGGTAGGTGGTTAGTGCCCGTCTAGAGGGGAAGTAGCATAGCCCAGAAACAGAGGGAAGCAGCCCTTTCCCATCTCAGAAGTGACTCTAGTGATGTGGATTGGGTTTTCTCATTCTGTAATACAAACAGTATGCTTGCATTTTCCAGTCTTTAGTACCTTTTTAACTTTACTAATTACTTAGCCGGGCGTGGTGCACACGCCTTTAATCCCAGCACTCAGGAGGCAGAAGCAGGGGATCTCGTGTGAGTTCAACACCAGTCTGGTCTGTAGAGTTAGGTCCAGGACAGCCAGCATAACACAGAGAAACCCTGTCTCGAAAAACCCAAATAAATAATAAAATAAAATTACTTCATTAAAAAGTTAAATGTATAGCTGGGTCATGGTGGCACCTGTAATCTCAGCTATGGTGAGGCTGAGGTAAGAGCTTCTTGAGGTCAGCCTGGGCCACATAGGACCCTGCTGTAGAAAAGCAACAAAAAAACCCAAAAAACAAAACAAAACAAAACAAAAAAACCCGAGAAAGACAGAAGCAGCAGCAGCCCCTCTGAGTCAGTGTCCTTAGGCTTGGCTTGGATCATCCCACCCCCACGATTCCCCACTCCCAGTGACCCCTGTGCTACCCTCCCCACAGGTGAACGTGTATGGGTTTGGGGCTGACAGCCGAGGCAATTGGCACCACTACTGGGAGAACAACCGGTATGCGGGCGAGTTCCGGAAGACAGGCGTACACGACGCCGACTTCGAAGCCCACATCATTGACATGCTGGCCAAGGCCAGCAAGATAGAGGTCTACAGAGGGAACTGAGCTCCCCAAGGGCGACATCAGGATCAGTCAAGCCTTGGTCCGGCCGAGGACGGGCTGCCGCCCACCAATCGGACTCTGCGTCCAGCAATGAATAAGTGCTGCTGTTGGGCGGAGCTTCTCTTTCTCAGCCAATCATGCGACTCAAGGAGAACTTCTGGCGCCGCCGTCTCCACCAATCATGGCCTTGGGAGGCGGCGGGGCCTCGACCCCCCTTCCCCCCCACCCTGCTTTGGATAAGAGGTTTTTTTTTTCCCATGTTTTAAGAGGCTAGGTCTGGGCCTGGGCAGGAGCGCTTTGGACTGCTCTCTTCCAGTTTAGGCCCGGATAGGTGAGTGAAGCCCGCCAAAGAAATGTGGTCGAGGTGAGACCCTCTCCAGGGCATTCATTCCGTGTCTCACCAGGTAGTAGGGGATTAGATTCAACCCCGCTGAGTGGACCTCCCTAGGGCCTCACTCCGTAACTAGTGTCAGCAAGGGTAGGAAGCTTCACCGGGTCACATGCAAGGTGCTTCTCTCACGTGTGCCCTCACTCCTACTGTCCCCCACCATCTTCCCAGCGTCCGCCCTTTGGCCCTGGGCTTTCTCTCCAGTTCACCCGTTGATCTGGAGACAAAATGACACCGCGGGGACCCAGCTGCTCACGCCCTCGCACAAGGCTCATAAGTCTTTAGCCTTCAGGCGAGAGCAGCAGTGGACAGCAGGCTGGAGAGCCGAGCCCAGCTGCTTGTGCATGTACCATTTTCTCTCATTGTCACCCCAATAAGGAGCAGGCAGCCTCTTGCTTGGGGATAGGATTTGCTTTGGGCTCATACTTTAGTTACCTTGAAGCTGCCGGGGATGGCTGCCCAACCAAGATTGCTTGACAATTCTTTGCAGGTGGCCTGGAGCTTTGCTGGGGAGGAGCGGATTGGCGGCTGCCACGCATGCCTCCTCCTGCCCGCAACTTTGCCCTGCTTACTCGCCTGTTCTAACCCACTTTCCGGCTCCTAAAGGGCTGGTGAGTAAAGAATCGGGGTTACAGCTGGAAGCTATTTGCATGACTCGACTCAAGGCTGAGATTGAGTGGGTGAAAAGGCTTCAGTGAATGTCTCAGGCCACAGAAAGTACTCCCCTTCCCTGCAGTGTCCACACAAATATTTCCCATTCTTAATAAGTTGACATTACCAAGCAGCCTCCTGGTTGGGGGACAGTCACCCAGAAGGGATCGTACCAGAGGGTTGGGATGAGACAGCAAGTACCCCTGAAAACTAAGACATGGAGAACTTTTCTTGAATCTGTTCCTTCCCGGTTCCAAAAGCAGGGGTGGAGAAAAGGCGGATACACTGAGTGGGGCTACAGGACCCTCTCAGGGCTCTACCCATCCCGCAGTCAAGGCACCCACCGCTCTGTTCTTGCCTGTCTCATCTCTGCTCTCTCAGGAAGCTGAAAAACAATGCGATTATGCCAAACAGTATTGAGAAGAATAATTTATTTTCTCCCCTTCCTCCCTTTGTTTTGTTTAAGCCATTAATCCCTATTCTAGAAGAGGTAGGTCCCAGCACCCAGATCCTTTCTTCTATAGTTATTTAAACATTAAAATTTTTTCCTTCCCTTTCTTTTTCTGAATTAAAAAAGAACAAACCCCATGGAGTCATTCATCTGTTTTGAACTACACTGTCTTAGGTGTATATAAGGAGGCACTATAATAGTAAGGATGTTTGGGAGAACAAAACAATTCTGCTACCCTCTTACACAAGTCTAGTTCAGACTCTGCTCTCTGAAGTCCCTCAAAAGACTATGAGGATTACAGTGCACCAGGCACGGCGGCAACACGTGCCTTTAATCCCAGCAGTTGGAAAGCTGAGGCAGGAAAATAAGTTAAAGGCTAGCCTTAGCTCTATGGCAAATTTGAGGCCAGCCTGGGCTACATGATACCTTTTCTCAGAAACAAAACAAAAATCAATCAATTCTTCAGATTCCTCTAAAAGACTTGGAAAGGATTATTGGCTCATCTGAAATGACCTTTCATCTCAGCACCCGTAAAGCTGTCCTTTCCCCATGGGGTGAGCCCCTCTCTGGATTTCTCCTATTACACTACATGGACCCACATCTTGCTGCCAGTGCAACAAGATGCCATACAAAAGGATAGTTCTCTGGGAGAACTGCTGGGCCATGTACTGCCTCCCTCAGCTTTGCTTTCACCAAGGGAAAAAATGCTTAAGGATAAATGCTTAAATAAATTCCAGTAGGTAATTAAAAATCTCCTGGGGGAAAAATGTTGGCGCTATACCTTAAATCACTCACTAAAATGGGTGTCAAATGGATCAGAGAACTACACTTAAAAAACCCTACAGGGAGCAGGTGTCTAATGTACTATTCCAACAGTTTTGTAGTTGATCTTTTTTTTCATGCTTTCTGGTTCCCCTCATTAAAACGCAAGGCTTTTTTTTTTTTTTTTTTTTCATTCTACTTTGTTAGCTTGCTCTTCACAGCTGTTCTGTAGTCTTCAGGTTGAGGTATGCCATTTAACCAAACGCTTATTCTTCTGTCATGAAGGCTTCGGAGTCTAGGGACAGAGGACTGTCCTTCCTCCTAAGATAGGGGACCAATTTGGAGAGACAGAACTCATTAGCTATCAGGACTGACACTAGGATGTCTGTGGAATCAGCTGTGGCCTGGGATGGGTAATTTTTGCTCCATTACTAGTCCACAACTATCTGCCTTGGTTTTTTGAAGACAGGGTTTTTCTGTGTAGCCCTGGCTGTCCTAGAACTTGCTAAGACCAAGCTGGCCTCGAAGTCACAGAGATCCACCTCCCTCTGCCTCCCTAAGTGCTGGGATTAAATGCATGCGACTAAAGGCTATTTAGTCCTGGCCAGGCATGATTAAACCACTGCCTGGCTGCCTGCCTTGTTTATTTTCAGTGTTGTCCTTTGGGTCAGCGCAGGTATTAACTACTGCACCACCTTGCTCTGTGCCATCTCAGTCCCTTTCCCCTTTTCTTAAACTTCACAGTGCTCACATCCTGTACACACACACATACAAACCTTCATGTCTGCCACACTCCCCTATCAAGGTGGACCTTGAATTGATCTCACACCTGCTCTCATCTTCACCCTCATTCAAGGGCTGGAACTCTGGCCCACACACCCACAACCCTGTCATGTACTTCCCTTCTATGGACCCCAAATCTCTCATCCAAAAGACCATTTAAACATGTTTTCTGTTGTTTTTCCTTCCTTTTCCTGGAAAAGGGATCTTGATGTTGTACAGGTTAACTCCCTAAATTCAGGGTTCAGGGGATAGATACCACACTGGCTGGGATTACAGGTGAGCACCAACACACCAGGCATCCTAAGATCTACATGAACATAAAAATACAGTACCCAAAAACTGATTCTACAGGAAAGATGGTTTTTGTCTTTGAGACATGGACTCTGTGTCACTCTGGCTGTCCTGGAACTCAAGAGATCTTGTCTGCAGAGTGCTGGGATTAAAGGTAATTATGTCTCTCAGGGTGGGGTACACTGGATGTCACAGGCAGTTGTGAGGTACCTGGTTAACGTGATGTGGGCGCAGGGAGACAAAGGTCCGTTTTAAGGACAGCACATGCTCTTCACTGTCAAGCCATCTCCCCAGTTCCTAGCCTGGCAGTTTTAAAAATGGATATACAAAGTCGGGCATGGTGGCACATGACTTTAACATTTAACAGCATTTAAGAGGCAGAGGCAGGTGGATTTCTTCTATGAGTTTGTGGGCAGCCTGATCTACAAAGTGAGTTCCAGGACATCTAGAGCTACACAGTGAGACCCTACCTCAAAAAATAACAAAAAAGGGATATTACGGAAGAAAGGAGGTAAAAAGACATGTTTCTTATATTACTGCAGCAACAAATTGATAAGAACTTTTGGGGCAGGCTTAACTGGTGATGAATTATAACTTTAAATGTTCCCATGCTGACCCAAGAAGTCTATATCCAGGAATGTAAGAGCAGTTCTCACCATATCCAAGACAGGGCCTGAGCTAGTCACTATGGCACTATGGGTAATGGAACATGCTAGAAATCCTTTCACTGGGGAATGGTAAAATATATGCCAGGCTGGCCATGCTGGCACACATAGACAGAAAGGCCTCCCACACCAGGTGACAGATACCTTCCAGAGTGAAATAGATGTATGTATATGTGCCGAAACCGCCAAAATGCCTACAGTTGAGTCAACAGGTTACAAAGTAGTATGGAACGCGTGCGTGGAATGCTCACACTTATCCCAAATGAGAGCAGCCCTGGAGAAGACAGAAGAAACACTGGGACATGTTGAGCAAGCAGGAAGCTATGCGTGCCTCAAGTAAACAGAGCACTATCATACACAATCTTTAATGCACATATATTAGTCTAGTAAGCATAAAAATACAAATAACAAACCATGATTAGTAAATTGCTTCTCATAATTTAAAAATTTCTGAAAATGATGTGTTATCACTGTGCCTTATCTAATCTTATTCATACAATGTATGAAGAAATCCATAAGTCTGCTAACGGCATAATGAATATTTTTTGTTTGGTCATAACTTCCTTTCTAAATTGCTGTTGGCATGAAATCCCATGGCTTAGAACCAAAGAATGAGCCAGGTCCAGAATAGATGGCGTGGGAAGAGAAGGGAAGTCAGGCCCCATCTTCAGTGGGGTTGTCTACCCAATATACCAATCAGTCTCCCTTGTGAGTCTGATTTCACTGACTTCCCTCTTGTCTACCAATCTGAAGAATAAAGCGGCAGCCAAGATGATCACCAGGAGGAAGAGAGAAAGGGCTATGAGAGGGATGGGCACTCAGGGCTCTACTGGCACTATAAAAGGCATCTAAGCTATAGCCAGGGCTCTCCTGGTCTCTGAACCACCTTTTTCTCTGCCATTTATTCAAGGCTGGAGGTTGGTCCGAACACATGGAGCCAGAGAGTGGGCAACAAGTTTTAGGCCGAAACATCACCAGTCGCAACCATACTGCCATAGAAGAGACAATGTGGCTTTAAAGGGAGACAAGGTCTCACTTTGTAGCTCTAGCTGCCCTGGAACTCTGAAGACCAGGCTGGCCTGGAATGGCAGATCCTCCTGCCTCTACCTCACAAGTGCAGGGATTAAAAGTCTGCGCCACCACATGAGTCTAAACTGCAAAAATTCTCCTTGCATGTCCCCACACTGTTTGCACAAATCTGTCAGTTCCAAACGTAATTCTGAATGAGGTAGGTAGTCTCTACTCAGGCCTTGGTCTTGGAGGTGCCTGTCAAGGCCTATGCCATGAAAGCTCCACGCTCCCAGGCAGGGACAGTGCTGAGGGTGGCGCCAGTTGCTGGTGAAGCTGCTCAGTTGGCTATTTTCTCGATCTCATCCAAATCGTCTGTGTCCAGTCTTTCTATCTTCTTATCTGAGGGAAGAAAGATCGGAAGACCACCGTGGACTACCATGGAAATGCAACGGACGTCACCCAGAGCAGCATGGCAGTCTGGGGAGGCGCCTCGCTGTGGGACAGTGATGCTTCCTCCAGGCACAGGGCAGGCTTCCTGAGCCTGAGTAGCTGGCAACAGGGCCCTGGTCACTGATACCGACTTCCCAGGGAGGTTGTCAGGTCCCTAGGCAGGTGCCAGGGCACTGATACTCCAGTCCCTGAGCCCTGAAGTGCAGGTGCTCTCCCTGACAAGGCCCAGGTGGAGGCAGCATATGCAGGGACAAAGGAAACCTCCCCTCTCCCACACTCCCCTCTGAAAAGGGTTCCAGGCACAGCCAACTCAAGGACTCACTAAAATGCTCCTGGATTCTGTTGAGGATATTCATGCTGTGCTTGCTGTCAACCATGTTGACAGCCAGACCCCTCTTGCCAAAGCGGCCCGTGCGCCCGATGCGGTGCAGGTAGGTCTCATTGTCCGGGTTCCCATCCTTGTCCACAGGAAGGTCAAAATTGATGACGACAGACACTTGTTCAACATCAATACCTGCACAAAGGGGTTGGAGGGAGGCAGGCAGGGGAATAGGGGGACACCGTCAGCCACACACCCACTTCCACTGGAGACATGGCTCCGGCTGGTCATGTCTGGGCTGTGGGCACTAAAGAGGATGCCTACAGGACGGTAGCCTCGGCAGAAGAACAAAAAGCAAGTGTCTGGAGGCCTGAGTTTCTTCACACCAAGGCGGGACTGCCGGCTTCTTCCCAGTGGTTCTTCCTGCCCAAGGGGAATGGGTCTCTCCTACAAAGGGATGCCCCTACCTAAAGCCCTCCCACCTCCATGAGACCACGGATACAAGCACTTTCCTTGCTCACAGGGCCTGGGACCCCAAGCCTGGGGAACGGGGCCAGTCTCTGCTCACCACGGGCACACACGTTGGTGGTCACCAGGACCTTCTCTTTGCCTTCTCGGAAGCGCTCAATCACAGCTGCCCTCTGCTCCACCATCATCTCCCCACTCAGCAGAGCCACCTGGTGGCCCTCCTTGGAGAGCTCAGCTGCCAGCCAGCTAGCTGTTTTGCGGGTCTGGGGAAGAAAACAAACCAACCCCCACAAATGTTTAAGAAATATTAGTACCTAGAGGGACTACTGAAGATTCAGAAGTCTATCTGAAACTTACCAGCTAAACATCAAGTATGCTAAAACTGCCAATCTGACAGCACAATAGCTAGCAAAAATGCCATCTTCCAGAAGACCTGGGTTCAATTCCCAGCAACCACATGGTGGCTCACAACCATCTGTAATGAGATCTGGTGCCCATTCTGGCCTTCAGGAATACATGTAGGCAGATGCTGTGTACATAATTAATAAATAAACCTTTAAAAAAATTCATCTGTAATTCTAGCACTTGGAATGTTGATGCAGAAATACCTGAAGTTGAAGACTAGCCTGAGCTATATTTTGAGACCTTATTTCAAAAACAAAAACAAACCTGAATAGGTCACAAAAGAAATAAGGGAAATCAGAAATTCTACAAAACTATTACTCCATTATCCAGATTCCTTGAGATGTCTGGGTTGGAGCTTGACATGCTCTGTCAGAGACACGAAGGGATGGTTCTGAGAAAGGTTAGTCTCAAGTGACTAAACTGAATGTAATAAGCAATCCTCAGGTTTAACTGCCTCAGGTTTAACATAAGGCCATAAATAAGGGGCTGAAGAGAACATTTTGCAACTTTAATCCCAGCACTAAAGAGGCAGAGGCAGGAAGATCTCTGAGTTTGAGGCCAGCCTGGTCTAACAGTATTTTCAAGTGCTTCTTCCGGTGACAATTTAATCATAAGCAACTTCTTTTAGATTTCCTCAATAACACATCCCCTACAAATAGATACTGTTCTGGCAATGCTGTGTTAAAACTATGTAACTTCAGAACATGGCTATCAAAGAAACCAGCTTCCCCATTCCCACAAGCCAGTTCCTTGCCACACAGAGAATTTGGTCCTCTTGAGCAAAGGAAGTGGGGCTGAACGAAGGTAGGACAGTGAATATCCCCTGCAGGGCAGCCGCAGCTACTCACATGGCAGAAGATCATGGCTTGGGCGATGGTGATGGCCCCGTACAGGTTGCACAGGGCCTGGAACTTCTCCTCTCTGTTATTGCAAACGACATAATACTGTTTGATGGTGTCCAAAGTCTCCTCTTCACGCTTAAGTTTGATGATGTTGGGGTCTGGGACCACCTTCTGGGCAAACTTCCACACTGTATCTTCAAAGGTGGCAGAGAAGAGCAGCATCTGGCAGTTTCTGGGCAGCATCCTGCAAGTGGAGGCCCAGGCACTTTGCACGACTTCAAGCTTTTTGCCAGAAGGAACACAAGCCCAGCCTCCGCAGCCTAGATGGGCTGCAGCCCCACAGGCTGAGTGGGATACAGAGCATCCTGAGGAGGGAGGAGCAGACCAAGCGTGGTACTGGGCTGAGTGAGGGTCCCAGGTCTCCCTTCTCATCCCAGGCTGGGAGCATGCTGAGAGCTGTTGTGGAAATGGCCCATCACACAAATACTGCTGCACAGAGCAGAGCAAAGAACCCAAAGATGCAAGAGGAGGCTTTGGAGGGTCCTCCTGATCCAGTTCCTACCTCTGGATGCGGATGCTCTGGTCTTGGTGGCCTTGAGTTGCTATCATCACATCAGCCTCGTCCAGAACAAACACCTTGATCTTCTTGGGGTCAATGAACTTCAGCTTGGAGCACCAGTCCAGGACAGTCCCGGGGGTGCCAATGACAATCTGCTCACTGACCTTCTGACCTCTGTCCACTGTGGAAAGACACGCTTTCTTCAGGTATTCCGAAGGAAAGCCAGCTTTGGAAATAAAAGTCTTACACATCTCTCAGACTGTAAGAACAAATCAATTCCAGATTTCAAAACATATGTGAGGGCTGGTAAGATGACTCAGTGAGTAAAGTCACTTGTTCAATCCTGGGAACCACACGGTGGAAGGGAAGAACTGACTGCACAGTCATCCTCTATCCTACACACACACACAGTGGCTACCATACTCCCACCACATCAATAAAACACACGAGGGTCATCCTTAATTAAGTCTTGCTTTCTTCAGCTGTGAAATAGAACAATGCCGATATAGTGCATTGTAGACAAAAATGTGCAAGTTCTTTCCTTTCTCCTAAAAATTCTGAAAAAAACTTTTAATGGGGGGAGGGGTAGTGTTTTGCAAACCTGGTGTCAGAAGGAGCTCCAGATCCCCTGGAACTGGAGCTATAGACAGTTGTTAGCTGCCCCATGTGGGTGCTGGGAAGAACAAGGGCTCTGAACACCGGAGCCCTCCCCCCGCCCTCTCCTAGTCTGAGCGCCATGCTGTGTTTCTTCATCACCGTCCGCCTTCCCATGCGTTTCACTTCTTTCTCCTGCACTGGCAGCCCAGTCAAGGACCCTGGCACAGACTTGGCTTTGCTTTCTGGCCTACAGACGTTCATTCTTCTTGTATACCTAGTGTTCCTAAGGTCAAATCTCTATCACACACACACCTACTCAGAAACTTCAGCTGACTCAAGTTGTAACTGATATAACTGTATATAAAGTTACTGATGCATGCACAATAACCTTCCATTATGAGAAATTAATCATGTTGTCAGACATGGTAGGTCAGGATTACAAATTCCAAGACCTCTGTTCAGGTTTCACCTTTATTTATACTCACATTTATTGCCTCTAACAGCATAAGCTAGCTTCAGTTCTGGATGAAATTTGCCCATCTGCTCAATCACTTTTCCCGTTTGAAGTGCCAGTTCATATGTCGGGGACAAGCACAAACACTGGCGGAGAAACCACAGATAAGTTCAGCCATAAACAACAGGCCTAAGCCCACAAGCATACCTATGCTATTTCTGATGGAGGATTCTCATTGGCTTATTTAATAAGCAAACTCCCTTGGCCAGCCCTTGGGTGGGTGGAGTAGACAGAACAGGAAGAAGGAAGTGAGGTAGATGGCTCAGTCAGATGCCACGCCTCTCCTAAGTGAGGCAGACTGCCCGTGCCTCTCCACAGGGAGAGAGATGCCATGAAGCCAGCCACCAGATCAGACATGCTGAATCTTTCCCGGTAAGACACCACTTTGTGGTGTTACACAGATTATTATATATGGGTTAGTCAAGATGTGAGTAAGAGGCTGAAACTAATGGATCAGGCCGTGATTAAAAGAATACAGTTTCCGTGTAATTATTTCGGGGTAAAGCGAGTGGCGGGATGCAGCCCGCCGCTCCTCATTACCTATTACCTCTTGAAATAGTGCAGGGGATCTGCTCCTCAAGCAGACCCACCGCTCACCTGTATACAAATGCCTCTGTAAGGAACCCTGCCCTAGTGAGTGCCCAGGGTCGGTATTGGTGGAGGCCTTAAGAAACCACTGCTTATAGTTGCTGTCTCCAAAAGAATTCTGCCCTGTCAAGACCTGAAGCACTAACTGCTCTGCAGGAGCCGATGACTGAGGTGCCATGTTAGTCAGACCTCATCAAATGGCGGTACTCCAGGATCCCAGGTTCAGCCAGAGCCCCAGGCTTCTACACTCACCTGAGGGTATCCGTCTGCTGGTTCCACTCTGCTAAGCATAGCTAAAACAAAGGCGGCTGTTTTCCCGGTACCAGACTGAGACTGGGCAATCAGGTTCTGTGGGCTGCATTGACAAAGAATAGAAATAATTTAATATTGGAGCAAGGTATGGTGATCCATGCTTTTAATACCAGCACTTAGGAGTCAGAAACAGGTAGATTACTGAATTCAAGAGTAGCCTGGTCAACAGTAAGTTGCTGGTCAATCAGTGCTACATGGTGAGACACTCTCTCAAAAAAAAAGTTAATATTGGTTAAACATAATGAAACTTCCTGGGCTGGAGAGATGGCTCAGAGGTTAAGAGCACTGGCTGCTCTTCCAGAGTTCAATTCTAAGCAATCACATGGTGGCTCACATTCATCTATGAGATTTGGTGCTCTCTTGTTGCATGCAGGTATACATGCAGGCAGAACACTGTATACATAATAAATAAAAAAAACTTAAAACAAAAACCAAACATTGTCAAACTCTGCTGGGCAGTGGTGCTGCACACCTTTAATCCCAGCACTCAGAAGGCAGAGGCAGATGGATCTCTTGAGTTCGAGATCAGCCTGGTCTACAGAGTTCCAGGACGCCAGGGCTACATACACAGAGAAACCCTGTCTTGAACTATCCCCTCCCAACACCCCAAAAAGAACTAGTTCAGGACAGTTAGGATTATACTAAGAAACCCTGTCTTGAGAAAAACAAAACAAAACAACAGCAACAAAAATCAAACCAACCACACACAAAAAACAAAACAAAAACAAAAACACGGGGGGCTGGAGAGATGGCTCAGAGGTTAAGAGCACTTCCAGAGCTCTTCCAGAGGTCCTGAGTTCAAGTCCCAGCAACCACATGGTGGCTCACAACCATCTATACTGAGATCTGGCGTCCTCCTCTGGCGTGCAGGCGTACATCGAGGCAGAATGTTGTATACATAATAAATAAATAAATCTTAAAAAAAAACATAAACAAAAACACCAAGTAATCAAACACTGGAATGTTTTTTCTTAGAATGAATCTCTCAAGTTTCTTCATATTATCTATGTTTCTGCACTGAATAGAAATTAACATTAAGGATGCGTGGCAGTGGCGCACGCCTTTGATCCCAGCACTCAGGAGGCAGAGGCAGGCGGATCTCTGGGAGTTCGAGGCCAGCCTGGTCTTCAAGAGCTAGTTCCAGGTCAAGCTCCAAAGCTATACAGAAACACTGTCTTGGAAAACAAAATTAACTTTAATACATTATTTTTTTGGCAATGCTGAAGACTGAACCTGTGCCCTGCATATGCTATTCAAGCAATCTGCAATTCAGCTACATCTCAACTCCTACATTCTTAAAATGCTTTTATTCATTCATTTATGTATGTTTGTATGTCTGTGTACATGCAAGCGTGAAATCAGAGGGACAACTCTTCTTAAACTTTGCTTCTTTCCTTCCACCACAGTGGCCCCAGGGACCCATCTCACAGGGGTCAGTTACTGAAAAGTGCACGTACCCTGAACCACTTCACCAGCCCCATTTTATTGTTAGTTCAAAAAAGGAATCTCTGTGAGTTCAAGGCCAGCCTGGTCTACAGAGCAAGGCCCAGGGCGGCCTGAGCTACACAGAGAAAACCTGTCTCAAAAGAACAACCCCACACACACAACAAGAAAGAGGAAATGATTATTTAGATGGGGTCACACCAACAAGATCCTCATTCTTGACTCTGGAGTATCCCAGTTTCTGCTTCAAACGTCCCAGGGGGATCAAGAATGCAGAGTGAGATCTGGGCCACACAAGTCCCAGGGCATGTTTTCTGCTGTTCCTGTTTCCTGCTATATAATATGCCCCCGAATGTCAGATCTGTCTAAATGCCCTCTCTTCCCGTCCTTACAGATAATTTAAGACGCTGACTCAGGTGGCACATTTTATTCAGAGTCTTATTATGTAGCCCAGAAGGCTGGCCTCAGACTCATGACCCATGATCCTGCTTCTGCATACTGAGTTCACAATTGGCTCTAATGGGTATTTTAAAAAAAACCTTTACAATCTATCTCAACTATCCCAATCCCATGGTGCTTTGTCATTAAAAAGAAAGAAGCTGCCAGGTGGTGGTGACGCACGCCTTTAATCCCAGCACTCAGGAGGCAGAAGCAGGTGGATCTCTGTGAGTTCGAGGTCAGCCTGGTCTACAAGAGCTAGTTCCAGGACAGGCTCCAATGACTACACAGAAACCCTGTCTCAAAAATCAAAAAAAAAAAAAAAGGAAGAAAGAAAGAAGCTGAGCTAAAAAGGTTACACAGACTTGATGGGGGTGCGCTGTGAAAGGGAGGGAGGGACCAGTGTCCACCCTCTCCTTCTGAAACCTCAGACTATGTGAGCCCAAAATGCTTGAGACATTAAACTAGGTCTTTGCTACTTTACTAATAAAAACAATCTGGAAAGGGGAGAAGGAATCAATAAAACCAATTATAAACCTTAAAAAAAATATGCGAGCTACCCTTCAGAGCCTTAGATAATTGCACACAATGAAAGCACAAAGACACCTGAAGAGATAACAACCAATCTCAGGGTGGCATTTGCTTCAGAGGAGGTAGGCAAAGGGGTGGGAGGGGAGGGTTTATGGGCGGTTCCACATGCAACTGGACTAATGTTATATTCTAAAGCTAGAGAGACATTACTGGTATCTTTGGTATACTTTTGGTTGCAGAGCTCAAAAATTTCAACGTAGTATTTTTGGTAATTATTTTATGTGAATGGGTTTCACTTACATGTATTTCTGTGCACCAGTTATATGCCTCTCAGACTAGAGTTATATACATGGTTGGGAATCACAATGTGGTTGCTGGACACTGAACCTGGATCCTATGGAAAAGAAGCAGGTATTCTAACTGCTAAGCCATCTCTCCAGCCCCTCAAAATAGTTTTGAACCAAATTTGTTTTTATTTTTGAAGAAGGAGAGACTAAACTTAGTTTTCAAGAATGCAAAGCAAGGGCTGGAGAGATAGCTCAGTGGTTAAGAGCATTGCCTGCTCTTCCAAAGGTCCTGAGTTCAATTCCTAGCAACCACATGGTGGCTCACAACCATCTGAGATGAGGTCTGGTGCCCTCTTCTGACCTGCAGACATACACACAGACAGAATATTGTATACATAATAAATATTAAAAAAAAAAAGAATGCAAAGCAAGGGTCAGGAATGTTAGCACACACCTATAACCCCAGCACTCGGCAGGATGAGGTAGGCAGATCTCTATGAGCCAGCTCCAGGTAGGCCAATACTAAATAGTGAGACTCTATCTCAATAAAACAAAAATGAGTGGATGAATAAATAAATTTTGAAAATGCCAAGTAATTCCTCTACCATGAAGTACATTCCAAACTCTGAAGTAATTTTCAAATATTGTTTCTGGATTTATTTATTCATTTATTTAATTCTGAGACAACATCTCGCTGCAGTCTAGTCTGGTCTGGAACTGGAAACCCCTTACACCAGTCTCCCAGAGCCAGAATTACTGTGTGATCCAACATATACCCAGCTCTAAAATAATATCTAAATATAAGAAAAAATTTAAAACAAAATTTTAATAACTGTCTAATAAAACAGTGGCTCTCAAACTTTGGGGGTTCAACAGTCCTATCATAGTGGTTGCCTATGACCACTGGAAAACACAGACATGTACATTACCATTCACAACAGTAGCAAAATTAGCTAAGAAGTAGCAATAAAAATAATTTTATGGTTGGAGAGGTCATAAAACATGAGAAATTCTATAAAAGGGTCACAGGAAGGCTGGTCTAAAATAAAACACTATTTTTACTGATAAATGGAAACAGTAAGAATTTTGTCCATAGAGTTGTAAGAGCTAGCTTAGTAGTTAAGGGCACTTTCTGCTCAGGACCCAAGTTCTGTTGCCAGCATTTACGTAGGGTAGGGCTCACAACCACATGTAACTCCAGATCCAAGAGATCCAATGCCCACTTCTAGATGTGTGGACATCTGTATTCACACATGCACATACCCACACACAGATAATACATATCTACATACACAGTTATAAATAAACCTTTATTAAAAATGATTTACTATTTTTATATTCAGTGCATTGGTGTTTTGCCTGCATGTGTGAGGGTGTCAGGGCCCCTGGAATTGGAGTCACAGACAGTTGTAAGCAGTTATGTGGATGCTGGGAATTGAATCCCGGACCTCTGAAAGAGCAGCCAGTACTCATAACCACTGAATCATCTTGCCAGCCCCTAAAATTAAACCTTAAAAAATATATTTATATAAAAAAGAAATGTGAGTCAGTCGGTGGCAGCGCACGCCTTTAATCCCGGAATTCAGGAGGCCGAGGCAGGATCTCTCTGAGTTTGAGGCCAACCTGATCTACAGAGTGAGTTCTAGGACAGTTAGGGACACACAGAGAAACCTGTATTGAACGTAACAATATGAACAGACAGAAAAACGCAAGAAAAAGAAAAAAGAAATATGTCAAAATCCATGTGGTTTTCCCTGTACTTCTAAAGCTCTTTTCCTGAGAAAGCAGGTTGTCCCAGACAGCCTGTTTGTGCCCAGAAACACAAAAGGCATCCGTGAAACCCTTGGTTAAACCAGCTATGAAGAGGTACAGCTGGGTCTGTACTCACGGTTCAGCAAGCATCATGGGCAACGCATTCTCCTGGATCTTGGACGGTCGATTGAAGCCCATGGCATAGACTCCTTGGAGGAGCTGCGGTTTCCTGGGAGGCAAGGTAGAGACAAGATGGGTTTTTAGCATTAAAATGTTTTTAGACATCTTACCCTGGATCTAACAAGACATGTTGCTTCCTATCTCAATCAAACTATTATTCTAAAATTTACATTTATTTATTCTCTATGTATACATGTATTTGTGTGTCAAGGCTACCATTAATCATTCTAATCATCCTACCCTTTTTGTTGTTGACTTTTGGTTTTTTGAGACAGGGTTTCTCTGTGTAGCCCTGGCTGTCCTGGCACTCACTACAGCCCATCTTGACTCACCTCTTGAGTGCATCATCACAGTTCTGCAGTACCAGGGCTTTGTGCATGCTAAGCTCTCCACCAAGTCAAGTACACTGCTATCCTAAAAGTCTTATTTTTTGGTTTAGATGCCAAAATTGAGTCCAAATTTTGTGTGCCCAGTTGGACTAAAAAATAGGGCAACCAAAAATAAAAAAGTGATTAAGTCAGTTTCTATGGTAACCAGGTAAGTGTGGTATTTAGACAGATGTGATTATGTCTAGTCAAAAATCAAGACTAGAGGGTGGAGGGGAGGGGAGAGAAGGGGGAGGAGGAGGGGAAGGAAGAGGGAGGAGGAGGGGAGGAGATGGAAATTTTTAAATATAAAAAAATAAACCATGAAAAAAAAAATCAAGACTAGATTAAGAGAGGTGCTGCGTGTGGTAGATCATGCTTGTTATCACAACACTTGGTAGACTAAGACAAGAGGACTGCTGGAAATTCAAGGCTAGCCTGGGCTACTGTGCAGTAGTCTAAAAAACAAGACTAGAAAAGCACCAACTTCTTAATTTGTTGTTTGCTTTTTGTTCCCGTCTCCAGAGTGCTGAGATGATAGGCCTGCACCACTACTTTTGACTTATACATGGCTGATGATCATACCCAGGGTTTCAAGCACTCTACCAACTGAGCTACATTCCTAGTCCTGGCAACAAGCTCTTAATCAACTACATAGCAAACAGCAATTAATATTACATTTATATTGTGTTTACAATAAGTTCTCTACTACCCCTACATTCACAAAACATCTAACAAACCCACACAACACCCTTTACTTATCTTTTTTATGTATTTATCATTACCGTGCCTACGTGCATGACACACATGTGAGTGTGGGTCTCCCCTACTGTGGCCCATGCACATGTGGAGGTTACAGGACAACTTTTAGGAGTTGGTTCTCTCCTTCTCCCGTGGATTCTGGATGTCAGACTACAGTTATCAGCTTGTATAGCAATGTCTTTTATCCACTGAGCCATCTCGCCAGCCCAGAAGGCTATCTGCTTTTGTTTTTTAAAGGAAAGAGTTCATATAACCCAGACTGGACTTGAACTCACTATGTTGATGAGGGTAGCCATGAATTCCTGATTATTTACCTCCACCTCTGTCTTGAGAACCTGGATCACAGATAGATGCTCAGCTTTTCACAGAAAAGCTAATAGTTGGGCATGGTGTCTCATACCAATAATCCCAACACTTAGAAAGCTCAGGTTAAAGGATAGTTTCAAGTTGCATACTATCCTGGGCTACACAATGAGTTCCAGGTCAGTCTAAGCTACTGAGTGAGGCTTTACCTTTTAAAAGGGGAAGTAGGGGCTGGAGAGATGGCTTAGCGGTTAAGAGCACTGCCTGCTCTGCCAAAGGTCCTGAGTTCAATTCCCAGCAACCACATGGTGGCTCACAACCATCTGTAATGAGGCCTGCAGGAAGAATACTGTATACATAATAAAAATAAATAAATATTAAAAAAGGGGGGATTAGGGGAGGACTAGGAAGATAGCTTAGTTGAGTGAAGGCACCCGTGAGTTTGATCTGTCAGATGGACCCACATGGTAGAAAGAGGTAACTGACCCCGACAAGTTACCCTGTAACTTCTGCACATGCACACACAATAAATGCAATAAAAGACAAAGGGGCTGGAGAGATGGTCCAGCAGATAGGAGCACTGGCTGCTCTTCCAGAGGACCTTAGTTAGATTCTCGGCGCCCAGGTGGCAGCTCACAACTCCAGGTCTATGGAACTGACCACCCTCACCTGGCATCTAAGGGAACCCGGCATAAAAAACATATGTGGGCAAAACACCCACACACATAAAAATGAAAATTTTATATTTTAAATAAAAAATGCTTAAAAAAACAGGCAGTGGTGGCACATTCCTTTAATGCCAGCAGATCTCCGAGTTCAAGGCCACCTGGTCTACAGAGACAGCAAAGACTGTTACACAGAGAAACCCTGTCTCAAAAAAACAAAACAAAATAAAAAAGCCAAACCAAATTAAGAAGTTCTCTAAGTTTTCTCCACCTCTGAAAGGTAAACAATTCTGGCATATGTAGACATAAAACCTTTTAGTTTTCTCTATCTGGTAACAAAGACAGCCTCTAACTTGCTTGTTTTTTAAAAAAAAAGTTACTACCTAATTGGGATTCACCAACCCAAAATGTTCCACTGGTTCATTAGTTTTTTGCATTTCAAATCTTTTAAGTATAAAATAATCCATGTTGGGCATGGTGGCAAACACTAGGTGGACCTAGTGTTTGAAAGGCGCGTGGGGATGTCAGATTCCCAGCTTGCTGGCCAGCCAGCCTAGCCAATATGTAAGCTATGAGTTCAGTGAGAGAGAGGCCCTGTCCAAAAAACAAGGTGGTAAATGGTAAGCGAAGACTCCCCAACATCAATCTCTGGCCTCCAAGTGTCTGCACATGCATTCCCATGACAAGTATACGAACGCAAGCCACACAAAGAATGAGAAAACCCAAACAATAAAATAACTAAGTACTCTATGCAATCTGGGTTCCATCCAGTTACCTTATAACGAATATATAAGAGAAAACCTGCCAAAGACGACAATTCAAGCTCCAAGCACTAGCTCAGATCTTTAATTGCAGCACTTGGCTGGCCAAGGCAGGAGAATCTCTGTAAGTTCCAGGCTAGCCATGTGGCTACATAACTCAATTCTTTCAAAAACAGCTGAATTGAGAGGGCAAGTCTTTTGGAGGAATTTAAAACGCTGAGCTCAGAACTCGCTCAACAGTTGAGACAACTGGTTACACCTGTAATCCTAGCATTTAGGAGGCTGAGACAGAAGGATCACTGAATCCTAGGACTAACCTACACTACCTAGTCTTTAGCTACCTCAGGCTAGGTAGTGAGACCTTAAAAAAAAGGGAGGGGGTTGGGGGGGCTGGAGAAATGGCTCAGTGATTAAGAGCACTGGCTGCTCTTCCACTGGCCCTGAGTTCTGTCCCCAGCATTCCCATGGTGACTCACGCCATCTACTACAGTCCCTGGCGGTCTACTGCCTTCGTCTGACCCCACCCCCACAGCACACAAATGGTGCACACACATTCATGCAGGCAAAGCACTCATGCAAAAAATAAAATAACTAAAATAATTTTTTTTCAGGATGTTTGTGGTCCATCACTCAGGAGACAGCGGCAGGTGGATCTCTGAGGTTGAGGCCAGCCTGGTCTACAGAGTGAGTTCTGGAACAGACAGAGCCACACAGAGAAACCCCCGTCTCAAAAAAAAAAAAAAAAAAAAAAAAAAGCAACAGATGATTGATGAATAAAACCTCTGACAAAGGACACTTTAAAGTCTAATTTCCTGAAACCCTTAAAAGTCAGACTTTAAGGGCAGAGGATATAGCTCAGTTGGTGGAGGGCTTACTCTGCCAACAGCCCCAAAATCGAATGAACCAGGCCTGGTGGCACATTCCTGTAAGCCTAGCACCTGGCAGGTAGGGGTAGGTAGGTCAGGTTATCCTCAGTGAAAGGGAGTTTGAAGCCAGCATGTGCTATATGAAACTCTTATCAAGAAACGGTTGGGGATTTTTGGGTTTTTTGTTTGTTTGTTTGTTTGATTTTCGAGACAGGGTTTCTCTGTAGTTATTGGTGCCTGTTCTGGAACTAGCTCTTGTAGACCAGGCCAGCCTCGAACTCACAGAGATCCGCCTGCCTCTGCCTCCCAAGTGCTGGGATTAAAGGCGTGCGCCACCACTGCACGGCCAAACAGTTGTTTTTTAATAAGAAAAAAATGATTGTGATAAGATAGCTCAGTTGGCAAAGTGCCTGCCACACAAGCATGAGGGCCTGGGTTTAAATGTCTAGTGCCCACATCAAAAGCCAAGGGGTAGTGGTGCAAGCCTGTAACCTAAGTGCTAGTGGGGGTGGAGACAGGAGGATCCCTGGGATGTCAAGCTCAGTGGATGTCCTCCGGGTTTCTCTCTCACACACACAGTACTTGACAAAAGCTACATCCATCTGGCATTCTCAAGCAGTCAGTGCAGTGGTGTCAACTACAGACAATGCTTTGTCTCCTGCCAAATAATTAAATACAGAAAACCCCTTCTGAGAGCTGGTAAGTACGCTTTGTCAGTAAGTGGTTCCTTCCCTCAAAGCCTGGCCCATCAAAGGTTTTGCTGCATTCTAGGAATCCGGGCTCTTTAGACACTTTCTAAAGAGAAGACTAATGTTTGTAAACCCTGTGGTCATCTGAAGTTCTTACCTAATAAAACATGTTCCTGACATCCAGAAATCGCCTGTTAGTCAATATTTTATTCAAAGTTCTAAGAGTATTTAAAACAAACAAACAAAAAAAAGACTTTCAGCTCTGCTGACTCAATCTGCAGCATTTCAGGGTCTATAAGAAAGTCACGTGCTGTGGTGCACACCTACAGACCTAATTACCCACGAGGCTCAGGGGGGGAGCAAAGGCTTGCAAGTTACATAGTGAGAGCCCACATGCACGCTGTAACCCAGGCAGATCCTGAACTTCTGATCTCGTACTTCAAAGCAGCTAGATCATGGGCCTCCATCACCACCAGGCCACTCTGAGATTTAGTATCCAAAGAAAAAGAAAAAAGCTATACTGGAAGAAAAAGGGCAGCAAAATGAATGAATGAATGAATGAATGTATGTGAGAAGACCATCGCTGTAAACTTATTCATACAGTTTCATTTGTCCCAGGCTGGCCTCAAACTTGCTCTAGTCCAGAATGACCTTGAGTTTTTTTTATCCTGCTTGCACAATCTCCCAAGTGCTGGGATTACAGCGGGTGTGCCTGCTTTGTGAAGTGCTAGGGATCAACAACAGAACCTCATATTTGCTAAGCAAGTACTCATTCTATCACAACCCTCCCACACTAATTTTTGAAACATATAGACTATTTGTTTGTGGATTTTTTTTTTTTTTTTTTTTTTTTTTTGGACAGGATTTTTCTCTGTAGCCTTGGCTGTCCTGGAATTTATTCTGTAGACCAGGCCAGCCTTGAGAACCACCTACTGAGATTAAAGGTATGTGCTACCACCATCCATCAAATCATGTAGATTATTACCTACTCAAAGATGTAAATATGATTTAAAACAAAACAAAACAAAACAAAACAAAGAAACCCTTTTATAAAGCCAAAGCCAAAGTCCAGAAGAATGTAGCACTGGCTGTCTTAGAACTTACTCTGAAGACCAGGCCTGCCTCTGCCTCCCAAAGCCGTGTGCCACCACCACCAGCAGCAGCAGCAGCAGCAGCAGCTTTTAACTGTTGCTGCTGTTTCTGAGACAGGATTTCTCTAAGTAGTTCTGACTAGACTGAACTAACAGGGATCCACCTGCCTGCTGAGTGCTGGGATTAAAGGGCCACCATGCCCAGTTCAGAGATGCTTTTTCATTGGGACTGGGTAAGTTAACAGCTGTTCAAAGCAACGGATACTCACAGACGAAGCTCTTCGAAAGACTTCACTGAGTAGAGAGGCGAGCTTGGGTCCCTCTGCAGGACTTCTACTTGGTTGGTGTTATCCACAAGATTGCTTCTGATCAGCTTGTTGAGTAAAGACTGAGCAGCTCTGTCCTCTGTTGGGAGGAAAGCAGACTTTCTTCACCAACAGGAGGCAAGGCCACCCTTGAGAAAATACTGTCTCCCCATCTCCACATCAGACCTTGACAAGCACTCACAGTGGAGGTAAGCCCAGCCCCACTCCCTTTCCATTTTTAATTTATTTGGAGATATTGTCTCACATGAGCTCACAGCACCCTTCTGTCACAGGGTCCTGAGTTCTGGGATTCCTGTCCTTGCAATGAACAAGCTATTTTTTGTTCTAAACCTCATTTGCCGTAGTCTTCCAAACAGCTGAGACTGCAAGCACATGATGCTCCTTCATCACCCTACCAGCTAGAGTGACACCTTTTGTTTCTGTTTTCCACAGCTAGGGATAAAACTCAGAACACAAGACATGCGTTCTGCCCTTGAGGTGCATGTCAAACACGCTTTGTTTGTGTGTAATGTGCTTGTATGAGTACAAAGGTGTGCATGGATACTTGTGTACATGAGTTTGGAGGTCAGAGATTGAGATCATGAATCTCCCTCAACTGCTCAGTCCCCTCATTTTTTTTTTTTTTTTGTTTTGTTTTGTTCTCCAAGACAGGGTTTCTCTGTGTAGCCCTAGCTGTCCTGGAACTTGCTCTGTAGACCAGGCTGGCCTCAAACTCACAGAGATCCGCTTGCCTCTGCCTCCCAAACCTGAGATTAAAGGCATACACTACCACTGCCTGGCAGCTGTCCCCTTATTTTTGAGATGGGGTCTCTCAATGAGCCTAGAGTTATTTTAGACTGGTTTGGCAGAAAGCTCAGGAGCCCCCTGTTGTCAGACCACCTCCACCACCAGAGCTAGGCTCACAGATGCATGCTACTGCTCCTAGTTACCGTGTGGTACAAACTGGGGGTACAAACTCAGGTCACGATTTTATGGGGGGCAGGGCACTTTACTGAATGAGCCACCACCTTCCCAGATTTGACACACCACTATTGAAGACATTTTTTTTGGCTTCAAGGACAACACACTCTTGTTTTGCAATATTATTTGAAGATGTGTTACATTTGCTTATGTTGTGGCACAGTTGTTTAATAATGCAAAGATGTGTTGCATTCCTTTGTTACATTTGTTTAACTCTGTGAAGCTGTGTTACTTTGCCTGCCTAAAACACCTAAATGGTCTAATAAAGAGCTGAATGACCAACAGCTAGGCAGGAAAGCAATAGATGGGGCTGCCAGGCAGAGAAAATAAACAGAAGGAGAAAAAGAGAAGAGGAAAGAGTGAAGAAAAAGAGGAGATGAGGATGCCAGGGGCAGCCACCCAGACACACACAGAATAAGAAGGAAAGAAAAGATATACAGAAATAAGGAAAGGTAAAAGCCCAGGGCAAAAGGTAGATGGGCTAAGTTAAGAAAAGCTGGCTAGAAATGAGCCAAGCTAAGACCCGGCATTCATAAGATGGAATTTGTCTCCGTGTGATCATTTGGGAGCTGGGTGGTGGGACCCAAAGAGCAAAGAGCAAGAAACCAACTGTGCACTCCTCATTTCCCTCACTTCCTGTCCTCACAACTCAAGTGGCTCCAGCTCCACGTGGCCAAGTCCTGGACACAGCAAGGCTCTCGCAGGAGAACATCAAAGAACGGTTACCTTTCTCTTCCTCCTCAGTCTTCTCCACAGAGGTGCTGGTTTTGATAACACCTGCACAAGAAAACAGCTGTCATTAGAAAGGCAAACACTAAACCCACCTACAGGTTGGGACAATGTAAACATTAACAATAAAGTGAACAAATTGAAGTACTGGCTTTTTATGTTTAATAAATTTTATGTTTATGAAGCATGTTCAGAGAATAAGAAAAAAACAAACTTAGAATCACAAAAATACTTCATTTCTGACTTAGTTATCCTAAAAAACAGCAAAGCCTTACATAGCAAATTGTATTCCCTATTTTTTCTTTTTACCTCTAAGACTAGAAAAACTCAATCTGACTAACAGACACTCTCAGGCTCTGTTGACAGAAATATAAAATTGTAGAACACTTACAAAGAGCCGTGCATGGTGGTGAATGTCTGTAATCCCAGGACTAGGGAAGTAGACGCTTGCTTGCTCATGAATTTGAGGTTAGCCTGGTCTATATATAAATTCTACAAGGTTATATACTGAGACCCTGTTCCAAAAAAAACATTAAAAATAAAACAATCTTACAGAGGGTACTTTACGTTTTGTTTTTGAGACAGGGTCTCGTGTAGCCCAGGCGGGCCTGGAGTTTGCTTTGTGGCAGGGAATGATACTGAACTTCTGATTCTCCTGATTCTACTTCCAAGGGTTTAGATTACAAAGAAGCATCAATATGCCTGGTTTATATGGTACTAAGAATTAGATCCAGGTTCCTGCGTGCTGTCGAGCAGCCTACCAACTAAGATATATCCTCACCACCACTTTGAAAATATTTGTAAGACAGGTGATAGTGGCACAACCCTTTAATACCAGCACTTGAGAGGCAGAGGCAGGCAGATCTCTCAGAGTTCAAGACCAGTCTGGTCTACAGAGTGAGTTTCTGGACAGCCAGGTCTGTTACACAGAGAAATCCTATCTTGAAAAGCCAAGATGATGATGACGACGACGATGATGATGATAATGATAATAATAATAATGATAGGTAAAAACTGAATAAATGGGTAAAAATATTTGCTGCCAAACCTGATGACCTGAGCTCAATCTCCAGGTCGCACCAGGCAGACACGACCAGCGCCTTTAAGCTGTCCTCTGACCTCCAACTGTACACATGGCACATCATCCCTCACACACACAGCTTAATAGAATTTCTTAAGGACTTATTTTTGTCATAATTACATAATGTCTAAGCACATGAGTGCAGGTGTCCTTAGGGGACAAAAAGAAGTAGCTGTAGGATGTTGTGAGCCATCTGATATGGGTGCTGAGAATAGAACTCACAGAGATCCGCCTGCCTCTGCCTCCCGAGTGCTGGGATTAAAGGTGTGCGCCACCACCACCCGGCTCACAACTTTTTTTTTCAAATGCTTAAACTCTTGACCTAGCAAATCTATTCAGGGTAAATTATTGTAGAACTGCACTACACGATATAAAGTATTTAAGCTCACGGTTATTCTGAGACATACTGTTTCTAATAATATCAAACTGAGACAAACCCTAGATGACTGATTAACGATGTATCAACATAATGCAATGTTGTGCAGGTCAATATGAAGAGCATGTAAAGTTATACTGTTGCATGGGGAAAAATCAGGTATACAGTGCATTATCTTGTTACCTTTTAGAGGTAGGGAGTGATAGGGAGTGAGGAGCCGGAGAACAGAAACAATGAAAATATGAATCCCTATCTTTATTCGCCTTATATAAGGAAACTTTGGAATAATATTAAAAATTCAATGCCAAGTATAGTAACACAAATTTGTAATCCTAGCACTTGAGATGCTGAGGCAGGAGGAATGCTATGAATTCAAGTCCAGGCTCAGCTACACAGCAAGACCCTGCTATCAAAAATAAACAAATAAATAAATAACAAATAGACTTAAACAATTAAGCCAAATGAAACTAAAGTAAAACGCCACTAATAGTAGTTACTTCTGTGTTACGGATTTAACTGAGTATTCCTAAAATTCATTTATTCTGTCCTGATTCCCAGTACCTCAGGAGGGAAACTCATTCTGAAAATTGGGTTAAGTGTGTTCAACTCCAATATTACTGAACGCATATAAAAAGGGGAAAGCTAGGGCCGAGGAGTGACAGAGCATTTACCTCAAATGTTTAAGACTCTGAGTGTGGGCCTCAGCATTTCCAAGCATCCAGTCAATCAATTAATCAATAAAAAAAGGAATGCTATTTAGGAGCGCACCATGTGAGATCTGGGTATAATCATTAAAACCCAAGGAACACCAAAATCTGCCAGCAAAAGCCTGGAATAAGGTCTTTCTACAAGCCCTCAAAAACAACAAACTTTGCTGACACCTTGATCTTAGAATTCTAATCTCCTGGGCTGTTTGTTTGTTGAGAGAGTCTCATTTTGTAGCTCTGGCTGGCCTCTAACTCAGAAATCCTCCTGCCTCTGCCTCTTCTGGGAAGAAAGGCTTACACCACCACACCTGGCAGTTATTATGGCTTAAACTACCCACCTTTGGGGTGCTTTGTTAGAGATGCCCAGCAAATGAATACAGGCGGGCACAGGAACAATAAACTCTGGAGCAGCGTGGAAAGGAGGCCTTGTACCTTTTTATACTTTCTGCGTTTTGTTTGTTTCTGAGACAGAGTTTTGCTATACAGTCCTGCGGTGGAGTAGGGGAGGTAGTCTAAGAAACTTCAACAATCCTCCTGACCACCGGAATCACACGGGGGAGCCACCATGCCTGGCCTGAACCTAGTCAGGCTTCAAAGATTTTAATATCAGGTAAACAGGAACACAATCCAACAGTGGCGTGTGCGTGTTTTGTTCTGTAGATAGGGTTTCTGTATTAGTCCTGGCTGTCCTGGAACTCACTCTGTAGATCAGGCTGGCCTCACACCCATACCTCCACCTGCCTCTGCCTCCCAAGTGCTGGGATTAAAGGTGTGTACCACTACCACCTGGTTGTGACTTTTGTTTTTAAAAGCATCAGAAGCTGGGAAAATCTGGAAAACATTCCCTCTTCAGAAATATATGCTAATTCCTCATTTGGGCTCCATCCTAGGCTGACATCTGCTGAGCAATTCTAGCACAGGCCCACTGCTCACTGCAGCAGTGAGCGGCAGCACGCGCGCAGGTGCAACTCTGCGCCTCGTCTGCAGTTACCAGTGACGCAGGCACAACTCTGTACCTCGTCTGCAGTTACCAGTGATTCAGGTGCAACTCTGTACCTCGTCTGCAGTCACCAGTGATGCAGGTGCAACTCTGCACCTTGTCTGCAGTTACCAGTGATTCAGGTGCAACTCTGTACCTCGTCTGCAGTCACCAGTGATGCAGGTGCAACTCTGTACCTTGTCTGCAGTTACCAGTGATTCAGGTGCAACTCTGTACCTTGTCTGCAGTCACCAGTGATGCAGGTGCAACTCTGTACCTCGTCTGCAGTCACCAGTGATGCAGGCACAACTCTGTACCTCGTCTGCAGTTACCAGTGACTCACCATTCGTGTCTGCTTGGATTTTTTCTTCTTTGATCTGCAAACTGCTCATCTGAGTAAGAATAAAAGGAAACAGTAAGCAAGAGAACCAACCAAGGGAGGCAGTGGGGCTGCCTGGTGAGAGGTTAGCAGAAACTACTGCAGAGCTGGCTGGGGAGCTAGTTTGTTCTGCTCAATACAGAAGTGCTAAAAGCCTGGGCAAAAACATCTCATGTTTCCTCAGTAACATAAAAAGAGGAGGTGGGCATGGATTAAACATAATGGTATAAAGAGAAAGGGGGAGAAAGCCTTTGAGCATTTGCTTTTCTTCTGACTTACACTCTTTCTAGAACATATCCTAGTTTTTGTTTGTTTGTCTGAGTTTGGGTGATGCTAGCAGGGCAGACACAGAACTTGTGTCCTTAATGGCAGGCAGGCTACCACTAAACCATGCCCCAGCCTCTTTAACCCTATTTTTTTTTAAAATATTTATTTATTTATTATGTATACGATATTCTGTCCCCATGTGTGCCTGCAGGCCAGAAGAGGGCACCAGACCCCATTACAGATGGTTGTGAGCCACCATGTGGTTGCTGGGAATTGAACTCAGGACCTTTGGAAGAGCAGGCAATGCTCTTAACCACTGAGCCATCTCTCCAGCCCCCTCTTTAACCCTATTAACAGCAAATAAATTATAGTCCTCTATCCTTTTAACCTGCATGGTACGTTAGTTTAAAATGTATTACAATGAACTGGGTAAAGTGAAACAGGCCTTTACCTAGCACTTGGGGAATGGAGGCAGGAAGAACAGGAGTTGAAAGGCATATGAGACTTGCTTTAACAAAAAAAAAAAAAAAAAAAAAAAAAAAAAAAAACACCACAGGGGGCTGGAGAGATGGCTCTGAGGTTAAGAGCACTGACTGCTCTTCCAGAGGTCCTGAGTTTAATTCCCAGCAACCACATGGTGGCTCACAACCATCTGTAATGAGATCTAGTGTCCTCTTCTGGCATGCAAGCATACATGGAAGGAATGTTGTATACATAATCTTATTTAAAAAAAAAACAACAAAGTCAATGCCCCCATCAAACAAACCCCACAGGGTTTCTCTGTGTAGCTTTGGTGCCTGTCCTGGACCAGGCTGGCCTTGAACTCACAGAGATCCGCCTGTGATGTAGGTGTGTCTTCTATCTATCTGATGATTTCACTGGTTAATTAATAAAGAAACTGCTTGGCCTGATAGGTCAGAACATAGGTGGATGGAGTAGACAGAACAGGATGCTGGGAGTGAGGCAGATGCCTCGGGCAGTCGCCATGCCTCTCCTCTCTGAGACAGATGCCATGGAGCCAGCCGCCAGGTCAGACATGCTGAATCTTTCCTGGTAAGCCACCACCTTGTGGTGTTACACACATTACTAAATATGGGTTAAAGCAAGATGTGAGAATTAACTAATAAGAGGCTGAAACTAATGGGCCAGGCAGTATTTAAAAGAATACAGTTTCTGTGTATTATTTCGGGGCATAAGCTAGCCATGCGGCCGGGAGCAGGAATGCAGCCCATGGCTCTTCACTACACGCCTGCCTCTGCCTCCCCAGTGTACCACCACCGCCAGGCTGAGTTGTTGGTTTTCTAAGACAGGGTCTCTCTACATAGCCCTGGCTGTCCTGGCATACACTCTGTAGACAAGCCTGTCCTCAAACTCAGAGATTCACCTGCTTCAGCGTCCCAACTGCTGAGATTAAAAGTATGAGTCAATACTCTTAGCATGAACTGTTATCCTTCCTGGACCCATTATACTGCTCTGAGATTTGCTATACTTTGCTAAATGCATGTCTACTAGGTGAAAAGTGTATATGTGTTGGAGTGGTGGTGAAGTATATCTCAAGGGGATTTATATCAGGCTTCTGATAAGCAGAATGGCGAGGTCAAATACCCAGGATGTTTAGGTGGTATTGGTGACATTCACATCATAATGAGATTAGGGACATACTTTGCTTTTACCCCCTGCAGTGCAGGGGTAAAGTCCAACCGCCTTGTTCAAGTAAGTGTGACTTACAAAACTAAGTCCCCAGCTTTGGTTAGTACATTTAAAAAATCCAGAAATGTGGGTACGGTGGGACCCTCCTGCAATTCCAGATAAGACAGGAGGATTACTGAAGTCCAGGGGTTTGAGGCCAGACTGGATATCAGTGTGAGATCCTCTTTCTCAAACACACATAATTAAATTTAAAACAATTCCCAGTCACTATCTTTTAGGGATAATTTCATACTAAACATCAGATTTGAAGTTTCAGACTGGGACTCATAAGATAGCTCAATGGGTAACTGCGTGTCATCCAGCCTGACGAAGTGAAATCCATCCCCCACACACATGCATGCTTAAAACATACATACACAAAATACAATTAATGGTTTAAAAAATAAATACAGGAGCTACAGTGATGGTTCAGTGGTTAAGAGAGTTTGCAGAAGTCCAGGGTTTGGCTCCCAGCACCCATAGAAAGGCTCACGTCAGTTTCTATCTCCAGATCCCCGGAATCCAGCACCCTCTTCTAACATACAAAGTCACAAAAGATGGTGCAGATACACATAAAACAGACATAAGTAGATATTAAAAGAAAGTAGTTGAGGCCACCCTGAACTAAACAGTAATCTGCAGGTCATCTGGTCTGTCTCAAAAATAGAACAAAGGCATCAAATCTGTAACTCCAACACTTAAAGAGGAGGCAGAAAGAGACCCGGAATTCTGAAGGCTAGCCTCAGCTACACAATAAGTCAGAAGCCAACCCACACTAAATGAAACCCTGTCTCGAATGCACTACCACCACCATCATAAAAAAAGGCCTTAAAAAATGAAACTAAACGTCACTAAAATATTAACTAAACAGTCTGTATTTGTAGTTAAGTGAAGCGTTAAAGCAAAGCAAAACAAAAACCGTTGTTCTGGAGAGCTCCAAACTGCCAACCACATTAAGCATGAATGTAAGAACTGTTAGGTGAAAAGAGGTATAAACGCGCTCAAAAACTGTCCCTTAGCAATGAAAATGATGGCATTTGTTATGAAAGGTCAAGAGAAAGCCAGTTTGGATCCTCGCACACAGTGAGGACAGAGTCACCACGGGAAAAACTTTTCAGTCCACTCGGATAAGAAACTCGCAGCGGGTTTTCTGCGCTCTTGGAGCAAATCAGCACTAAGCGATTGCCCGCGGTAAAGTCCAGCGGCGCGCGGGCCGACCCGACTCGGAGGTCTCCGAGCTGGAGACGGCGGCCTCCCAAGACCCCTAACCCCGCCAGGCCACTGACCGACTTGACAGCGGCTTCCTGCTCGTCCACCGCCAGCGCCCAAGAGTCGGTGGCCATGGTCCCCAAGGATGGAGAGACCTGCCGAGAGGTTCCGGACCTCGCCAACCCCAGCCCGCGCCAAGCGCCACTCAGACGGAGCGGAAGAAGATGTGCGCGGAATTGACGTCAGTTCCTGTCCCGCGCGGTCTTCTCCCACCCGCGCTCCGCCCCTGCGTGGGTAAGCAAGCCTACTGGGCTAGGTGTGGTCTGATTGTAACTTAATTCCCAAGAGCTCTGCAAAGAGTAACTTAGTACTCACTGCATCTCTTCGTTTCACACTAAAATAATTCCTCTTTTTTGGTTCGTAACAAGGTTTCTTACAGTTAGCTGCCTTGAACTCGGTTTCCTCCTTCACTTCTCAAATGCCGAAATTACAAGCGATCCGACGCCTTCTACCGGCCTTTGCGGTCACGGACACAAACATGCATACATGTAATTAAAAATAAAATGAGCCGAGTGGTAGTAGCACAGGCCTTTAATTTCAGCACTTGGGAGGCAGAAGCAGGCAGATCTCTGAATTCGAGGCCAGCCCGGTCTACAGAGCGAGTTCCAGGACAGCCAGAGCTACGTAGAGAAACCCTGTCTCGAAAAACAAAACAAACAAAAGAACTCATCGTATACAGTACATTTGAATCATTTCTCAGCATCCCTATGTCATCTTTATTTCCCAGTTAGAGAAGTTAATTCTGACATCACACAGCCTAAACAACGGACAAATGTGACCATTGATTTCAGGACAACCCAGTTCTACAGCACAAGCCCAAAACCTGGGTTAGTTTTCCTCTTACCAATTCAACAAGCATGCATCTTAGAACCTTGCCGGTATCTGTCTGACCAAAGGCAAATGATCGAACCAATCACCAGAGGACAACACCCCTTTCCTGGGTACTTCTGTCCCGCTATTGGGCCTAGAACTGTCACCGAATCACCTGCTGGGATGGCATTATCAACTTCCCTTAGCATTGGCTCCCCTTCTCCTTTGCACTCCATATGTCTTCACATATAGTAAGCAACAAGACGGGGAGGAGTGACAAAATGCCATAAGATTCAGAAAGTAAAGGAGAGATATTAGGTGCTGGAATACTATTTGGCTCAGAAAAATGAAAAGACGTCTTACATTTTTATTATATAAAAGAAGCCTGGCCAGGGGCTAGAGAGATGGCTCAGAGGTTAAGAGCACTGACTGTTCTTCCAGAGGTCCTGAATTCAATTCCCAGCAACCACATGGTGGCTCACAGCCATCTGTAATGAGTTCTGGTGCCCTCTTCTGGCATGCAAGCATACATTGAAGGAATGTTGTATACATAATAAATAAATAAATCTTAAAAGGAAGGAGGAGAAGGAGGAAAAGGAGGAAGAGGAGGATGAAGAGGAGGAAGAGGAGGAGGAAGAGGAGGAGAAGGGAGAGGAAGAGGAGGAGAAAGAGGAGGAAGAGGAGGAGGAAGATGAGGAGGAGGAGGAGGAGGAGGAGGAAGAGAAGGAGGAGGAAGAGGAGGAGAAGCCTGGCATAGTGGCACACACCTTTAATCCCAGAACTTGAGAGGCAAAGGCAGGTAGATCGCTGTGAGTTTGAAACAAGACTGGTCTACATAGTCAAGACTACATAAAGAGATCCTGTCTCAAAAAAAAAAAATGTATAAAGAGCTGGAGGTGTAGCTCAATCGCTGTAGAGCACCTGCCCAGCATAGGGGTGCTTGGCTTTGATTCCCATCACTGAGATTAACTGAAAAATGACTGTGGAACATTATCTTGGAGCTATATAAAACATTCAAGGACATATTAGCATGGAACAGCTCTTTGCAACCCCTAGTGTTGCTTGCTATCTCAGAATTCAGTAGAAAAGGCACACTTCCTACCCTTACTGTATTAGAGTACAAGAGAAGACATGTGCTAAAGAAGCCATCCCCCAAGACCAGGAGGCAAACGTGAAGCAATGTTAAGAGTGAGGCCTGCAGGAAGAAAGTCTAGACTTAATCCAGACTTGCCTCTTCCTGGGGGAGTGTTATAGGGCAATCCACCCAGCAGCTCTGTGCTCATTTCTGTATCTGTAAAACAGGAATCATAGCCCATTTATTGTGAAGATTGCTTGACATTATGTTAGTAACGGGCACTATGGGAGATTAATACAGAAATGGAGCACACCTTCTGAAGATTTTTTTTATCACTGAAACAAGAAGAAGAGATCCAGTGAAAGGTAGAATTTAAGAGTCATGGGATAGCCAGGATATGGTGGTGTATGCTTTTAATCCCAATGCGTGGGAGGCAGATCTCTGTGAGTTCAAGGCCAGCCTGGACTAGTGTTCCAGGACAGCCAGGACTGTTACACAGAGAAACCCTGTCTTGGAAGCCAAACAGATAAATAAATAAATAGGCCAGAGAGATGTCTCAGACGTTGAGAGCACTGATTGCTCTTCTAAAGGACAGGGGTTCAATTCCCAGCACCCACATGGCAGCTCACAACTGTCTATAACTGCAAGCTGTGACACCCTTGCACAGACATCCACGCAAGCAAAACACCAATGCACATAACATAAAAATGATTTAAAAAATTCATGGGGTCACAAGTTGTTTGGAACATCTTGGTTGCAGAGAAAGCCCACCATGCAGGCTCTTTAGTTTGTTGAGTTCTCTCTCTGTTTTTTTTTTTTCAAGACAGTTTCTCTGTATAACAGCCTTGGCTGTCCTGAACTCACAGAGATCCACCTGCCTCTGTTTTCCAAGCACTGGGATTAAAGGTATGAACCACCACACCCAGCAAGCTCTCTTCAACTTTTTATAAAAATACTTACTTTTCTGTGTTAGTGTTTCTGTCTGCACTTGCTTGTGTGTCAGATCCCCCAGAACTAGTTATGGATGTGAGCTGCTATGTGGGTGCTGGGAACTGAACCTGGGTCCTCTAGAACCCTTGAGCCATCTCTGCAGCCCTGAGCTTTCTAAGGATACAGCATCTGTGAGAGCAGGACTGACAGGCTGTCCTCTACTGTGCTTCCCGACTCTGCTGCACGGCAGGGCTCCTATTCCCAATTCTTTTCTTGCCCCGCATTCACATCAGCTAGGAGCCAGGAGAGGGAAATTTTTACTCACCCTTTAACTTTGGCAGTTTCTTTCAGTTTTTGCTTTTTGCTTCAGGTTGGGCTAGGGGGGTGTGAAAAATGAGAAATGAGGAAAAAATACAGAAGGCCATCAACTTCTGCGATGACAGGACAGAGCTGGAGCAGTGCAGGCCCCTCGTCAACTTCATTTTGTACTTGAACCAAAAAATGCAATGTTATTTTTCTATTTTTAGATCCACTCTCAATTTGACCTCACAGTCTTTCTGCTTCAACCCTTTGACCATTGAGATTATAGGCTTGTGCTACCAAGTACAGCTAAAGCTGAGTAACTCTGGTTGGCTTGGAACTATGTAAACTAGGTTGGCCTGACACTCTTAGAAATCCACCCATGTCTGCCTACTGAAAAATTAGGATTAAAGCCAATGACACATCTGACAAGCCGCTGTGTGAGAAGACCTGCGGCATAGCAATGGACAATTGACCTAAAGGACATTATTGGTTCAGGGACAGAAAGCAAGAGTCATGTTGAATTCTAGGTTTCTAGCTTCAATAATAGGCAACTGTGGTGCCATTTTGTGAGATCAATTTGGAGGAGGAACTCAGAGCAGGGTTCGGGGTTTGGGCTGTTGGTGTTTGCTAGGCTTCATGCTGTTCATAGTAATGGAACCAGAAAACATCCCAGGATAAGCAGCAGTTGTTTCTCCTACCCTAGAACTCAACCATCACATCTTGGGATAGATTTGGGCATTTCCAGCAAATAGGGCCACAGGATTGAACAAGGTTGTCTGTGGCAGAGAGGAGGAAATGACCAGACACCGAGGCATAAAGCACAGGGCTGGAGAGGTGGCTCAAGGGTTCTAGAGAACCCAGATTCAGTTCCCGCACCCACATAGCAGCTCACAACCGTAACTCTAGTTCTAGGGGATCTGACACACAAACATAAGTGCAGGAGGTGAATAAAAGTATCAAGGAGTCTGAGACATGGTCAGAAGAAACAAAAAGTGAGTGTGTCCTAGTGGTAAGCACTGGAGTGGCTCTAGTTCCTGGAAGAAGTTCTGTTGAATACTGCTGAGAATCTAATACGATACAAAGTGAGCTCCAGATTACGCTTGCACAGTCTATCAGTGTTCTGGGCAAAGGACACTTTTTCAGGAGAGCTGTGGGGAGCAGAACTACAGAGGATTAGTACTGGAGGCCAATGCATCAAATAAACTCTGGTAAACCTTGGCCATAACAAGTGCTGGGGCTGGGTGGGGTGCTGTGCACTTGTAATGGGAACATTTGCAAGTCGAAGGAGTGATGAGAGTTTAAGGCCAGCCTGACCTTGTCTCGATAAAATGGGTGCTCAAGAGCTGGCTCAGCTGTTAAAAGCACATATTGCTCTCGCAGAGGACCCGGATTTGGTTCCCAGCTCAATATGGTGATTCGGGATTGCCTGCAAGGAGAGTTCTAGGGACTGGATGCCCTCTGCTAACTTCCACAGGCACTGTAGACATACATGCAGACAAAATGCCCATACACGTTTTTAAAAATGTATTTATTTAAAATGACAAGCAAATCGTAAAAATTAAAATCTGGTGTGTGGGTAAGATGAGGTCTAAAGACAACTCCCCGAGGCAGGTTTTCTAACTTCAGGAGCTTTGATCCACTAAGCCATCTCACCAACCGTATCTTGATAACTTCTATGTCTATTTAGCAGCTACTGCTGTCAGACAGCAAAATGCACACACACACACACACACACACACACACACACACACAAAAAAAAAAAAAACCAAAGCAGGCTCATTTGGTTACATAACCTGAGTTGTCCTTTTGTCTCTTATTTATTTGGTTTTTGGAAGCAGAGTTTTTCTGTGTATAAAGTCCTTTCAATATAAACGGGGAGGTTAGCCCTCAGGAATAACAACCTGAACTCAGTAGGCTGTTCTGAAACTGAAGAATAAGAATGCTGGAAAACACACCGATAAGGATGTAAGAGAAAAGACTAAAATCAAGAGTCATCTTCTAGGGAAAAATGTCTCTTACCTTGGCAAAATTTACCCCCAGTCCCAGGCTAAAAGGGCACAAAGGTCTGCTCTCTCATCCACGTCCTCGTCTGTCCATGAACTACAGCTAAGGCAGAAGGGTGAGAGCTCCATTCGGAGATCAGTCGGGGGTCCCTGTCAAGGCAGAAGGGTGAGAGCTCCATTCGGAGAGCAGTCGGGGGTCCCTGTCAAGGCAGAAGGGTGAGAGCTCCATTCGGAGAGCAGTCGGGGGTCCCTGTCAAGCTTCACAACCTTTTATTTTTGGTGAGGTGCTATCCATGTTGTCCCGGCAGTGCTCAGACTTTGGCGACCAGCCCCTCCAAGTGTAAGATTACAAATGTTTGCCGCCACACCCAGCTTGGCCTCAGACACCTTTCCCCACCTTCTTTTCCCATTTCACAACTGAAACTACAGAAAAGCTTTGCCCCATAGATTCAAAAGCTAGAGGCCAAGGAAATCATGTGCCACCCTCATGTGTCCGCATTCTCACACTAGGGTTCCAAGGCCGTGGATAAAAATCAGAGAATGAGCGCCTCGGTATTACTGGGTTAATCGCACGCCCCAGGGTCCTTTAGAAAAGACACTGCAACAGCCGGGCAACAGAATACAGAATATTTATTCTCAGGCAGAGGAACAAAGTCAGATCAAATTGCAAGGTGTTCCCAAGAATCTGGAGTCTCTAATGAGGACCAAGAGAAACTTGAAGAGGATCCCTTAAATCTTCATTACCTTGGGTGGTATGGGCGAAGGAGGCAGTCAGTACAGTCTCTCCAACAACAGAAAGCCAATTTCATTACATCTGTGATTTAAGAATTTCTGAATGTTGACGACTCAGTCTTCAGACCTACTTCCCGGCTGCATCTGATCTTCAGACTACCCAGTCCTGGCTATTCATTCTGTCACTGCAGGGTAGTGGACTATGACGCAGTCTAATGACTGGGTCTTGGTAGTTCCTACCTAGAATCCATGACTCAGGATGCTAAGGCAGGACTGCTTTGATTTTCAGGCCAGTCTGTGTTTAATAGTGAGACCCTCTCTCTCTCAAACACAGGAAAAAAATAACCATTTTATCCTGTGAACCTTGACTTTCCTCTCGGCCAGGTTGAGCTCTCTGTCTTCCTAGTGTGTCTCCTTCAGTCCTGTCAACTTGACTTTGGAGTAAAAATGTCTTTGCGTTCTGAGACAGGGCCTCATGGAGACCAGGCTGGCCTCAATTCTCTTTGTAGCTGGAGGACCCTGCACTCCTCATCTTCCTATCGCTTCCTGAACTCTGGAATCTCAGCCTTGCCCCACCATTCTAAGCTTTAGTCTTATGTCCTGGGCTGAGAGTCAATGATAAAGGGAAAAAGATCTATCTCCAGGCAGCACGCTCCCACCCAGCCTCTTGTAGGCTGGTCTTAAACTCTGGAATTTCCTGCTTTCATATCACAAGCACGAACCACCATGTTCAGCCTGGTTTTTTGTTTGTTTCGTTTTGTTTTTGAGACAGACCAGGCTAAACTGACTTCAAGCTCGAATCCCTCTTGCCTCAGCTCTGGTAATGCTAGGACTGACAGGTGTGGACCATCACTCTTGGTCTCTAAGACCTATTGCCCTATTTATATCCTTTTCTTTTCCAAGATTAGGAGGATGGATCTACAAACTGAATTTACCGGCAGTGGTCTTTTTCTGGATGGTTAGCCTGTTTTACTGCAGTGAGGTAGGAGGTTTGTGTTTGGACACCTCTGCCAAGTGAGCAGAATCCTGGGTCTATGGGTCTACTCATGCTAGAGCAGTACCAATGGAAACAGACTCACTAGGTAATACTTAGCCTAAAGTAAAACATGTGACTTCACTTAATACCAACAAGCACAAGATGCTACATCCTTCTTATAATCATTAATGTCTTAGTAACATGAACACTTCATAGCATCAGTAAGGACTATGTTTCACCTTTAACCCAGCACTTGGGAGGCAGAGGCCGAGTTTGAAGCCAGTCTGGTCTATTACAGAGCAAGTTCCAAGATAGCCAGGGCTACTGAGAAACTCTGTCTCAAAAAACAAACAGAAAAAAAATCCAAAGAAACAAAAGACTATGTCTCAATAATTGATTAGCTCTTATATATACAATCAATAAATGCTACTCAGAACAAAATACCCCACTCTGGTATGATGGTGCACACCTGTAATTCTAGCACTCAGCACTGAGACAGGAATGTGAGTTTGAAGCAAAAAACAGAAACCCATTAAAACCTATTGTTTATGGAAAATAAACATCACAAAATTTCTCATTAGACAAAAACATTTCTTTCCCTGAGCTTCTCTCTTCTTTCCCTGAGTTTCTTTGTTCCTGGGTTCAGTTTATCATTTCATAAACATGTAACTTTCTTGAAATCCGTCAAAGAATCCCGGGGCCCAATTCAGTCTTGGACTCCTGAGAGCTCTAAGCGCCATGGCCCTGGAGGATAGGAGGTGGCAGGAATGAGTGCAGGCTGTGAAGGAATATGGCCCACAGTGACATCAGTGACATTTCGGAGTCACCCACAATCTTGGGTCTTACCTTTTTTTGGTTTTTTTTTGTTTTTTTTTTTTTGTTTTTCGAGACAGGGTTTCTCTGTAGCTTTGGAGCCTGTCCTGGAACTAGCTCTTGTAGACCAGGCTGGTCTCGAACTCACAGAGATCCGCCTGCCTCTGCCTCCCGAGTGCTGGGATTAAAGGCGTGCGCCACCACCGCCCGGCTTTGGGTCTTACCTTTTTAAGAGGTGTTTAATCCTTTTGGAGTCCTCCCAAGAAATTACTTAAGCTTGAACTAACACATACACTTCACAGACATCATGAAACCCAGTCAGGGAATTTTCAGAGGTCCAAGACACTAGGTTAAGAATGGCTGACCTACACTTCCACCAGAAGCCACTGGAGAGTCTGCTGCATACCTTCCCATCTTCCTCTTCAGACTTGGCAAGAGTATATACTTCATCAATTATACCCTTGGTTTTAGTTATTTCAGGTTTGGTTCACAGTATTTAGGGAGAACAAAAAATTTCTTTTTTTTTTTTTTTTTTTTTTTTTTTTTTTTTTTTTTTTTTGGTTTTTCAAGACAGGGTTTCTCTGCAGCTTTTTTAGAGCCTGTCCTGGAAAAATTTCTTCTCTTAAGACTCCTAAGATAGATCAAAGTTGGCCAGGAGCATACAAAGAATTCTAATAAGTCAAATGCCCGTTAAGAGGAAGTAGCTGAACTGGCAATCTGTTGGTCTCTCTGTGACATTAGGCAAACCACTCCCCTTTCCCAGGTAATGGAGCTGGCCTTAAGATACAGGAACATAGAAACCGCCTCTTCCATGGCTGGGAGTAATAATAGTTCAGTGTAAAGTGCTTACCTAGCACATGGAAGACTCTGGGTTTGAGTCCCAGCACAACACATACATGGAAAAAAAAAGTCCTAGAAAGAGGAATCAGTCCACGCCCAAGTCTAAGAACTGAAGAGGATGCCTTCTGGCTCGTCTAAGCTCTGCTGCTGTCACTTCATGGGCACCTACAGCCTAGCCAGGTGTGAGGGACTCTCCTTGTCTACCGTTTGCTGTGACTACACTCCTCACAGGAAAGGCACAAATGTTTGGTGATCATTCTTGTCTTGGACAGATAAATAGCTGCGGTCCATGCTGTCCTTCATCACACTCCTTTGTATCCCTTCTAGGCATGGTAAATACAGATAATCGGAATCCCTTTGAATCAAGATGCGCAAGTCTGGAGCCATTCCCTACCTCCGACAGAACTACCTTTTAGGAACTGCATGCACAGCAAGAATGTCTGACAACTGCTGACCATTCTAGACCTGTTTAGATTGAGCCTGCCCATCAAAAACTTAAAGACAGAATATTCACTAAGTTTCCAAATCTCAGGTACCCTTTCATTTGCCTGGCACCAGTAAGAGTTAAGGTGATGTTACAGATGTAAAAACAACGGTGCAGGTACGCCATGACGCAGGCTTTGTGGCAAGCTAGAACTACCACTAAGTCTAAGATGACTTCTCCATGGATCTTTCAGAGCCCACTAATAACTAGATTTGTACTGCACAGATTGCTACCTGCTGAGCAAGCTCCTGAGGCACGAACCTAAATAGAGAGGCCTCAAAGGCATTTTGGTCCAACATAGTATATCTCTTGGCGGAATGAGTTAGCAAGGCTCTGGTAACTCAGCTTAGCCATTGCACACAATTCCTAAGTAGCAGCTCACGGGCCAACTCCTCCAGCCATCCTCCTGGCACTATGACTGGCTTACATACATATCCTACTTGGGGATTCTGCCTGTGTGCTCTCACTTCCACAAGACTGGCCTGCACACTCGAAGTCAAAGAACAGCTAAGGTTTGTCATAATGAATTCTGGGCATTTTATCGAGATTAGGTAATAGTGAGGAAACAGTGAACAAAAATTAAAATGACGGAACTTGTAAAAGGTAAATTTCTGTGTATTCATGCCTAATCTTCCAAAGTTGTGTAAACAAATTTTCTACCATCCCCCATCATTTGCACAAATTTCTGTCAAGTCCAAACGTAATTCTGAATGAGGTAGGTAGTCTCTACTCAGGCCTTGGTCTTGGAGGTGCCTGTCAAGGCCTATGCCATGAAAGCTCCACGCTCCCAGGCAGGGACAGTGCTGAGGGTGGCGCCAGTTGCTGGTGAAGCTGCTCAGTTGGCTATTTTCTCGATCTCATCCAAATCGTCTGTGTCCAGTCTTTCTATCTTCTTATCTGAGGGAAGAAAGATCGGAAGACCACCGTGGACTACCATGGAAATGCAACGGACGTCACCCAGAGCAGCATGGCAGTCTGGGGAGGCGCCTCGCTGTGGGACAGTGATGCTTCCTCCAGGCACAGGGCAGGCTTCCTGAGCCTGAGTAGCTGGCAACAGGGCCCTGGTCACTGATACCGACTTCCCAGGGAGGTTGTCAGGTCCCTAGGCAGGTGCCAGGGCACTGATACTCCAGTCCCTGAGCCCTGAAGTGCAGGTGCTCTCCCTGACAAGGCCCAGGTGGAGGCAGCATATGCAGGGACAAAGGAAACCTCCCCTCTCCCACACTCCCCTCTGAAAAGGGTTCCAGGCACAGCCAACTCAAGGACTCACTAAAATGCTCCTGGATTCTGTTGAGGATATTCATGCTGTGCTTGCTGTCAACCATGTTGACAGCCAGACCCCTCTTGCCAAAGCGGCCCGTGCGCCCGATGCGGTGCAGGTAGGTCTCATTGTCCGGGTTCCCATCCTTGTCCACAGGAAGGTCAAAATTGATGACGACAGACACTTGTTCAACATCAATACCTGCACAAAGGGGTTGGAGGGAGGCAGGCAGGGGAATAGGGGGACACCGTCAGCCACACACCCACTTCCACTGGAGACATGGCTCCGGCTGGTCATGTCTGGGCTGTGGGCACTAAAGAGGATGCCTACAGGACGGTAGCCTCGGCAGAAGAACAAAAAGCAAGTGTCTGGAGGCCTGAGTTTCTTCACACCAAGGCGGGACTGCCGGCTTCTTCCCAGTGGTTCTTCCTGCCCAAGGGGAATGGGTCTCTCCTACAAAGGGATGCCCCTACCTAAAGCCCTCCCACCTCCATGAGACCACGGATACAAGCACTTTCCTTGCTCACAGGGCCTGGGACCCCAAGCCTGGGGAACGGGGCCAGTCTCTGCTCACCACGGGCACACACGTTGGTGGTCACCAGGACCTTCTCTTTGCCTTCTCGGAAGCGCTCAATCACAGCTGCCCTCTGCTCCACCATCATCTCCCCACTCAGCAGAGCCACCTGGTGGCCCTCCTTGGAGAGCTCAGCTGCCAGCCAGCTAGCTGTTTTGCGGGTCTGGAGTGAAGAGAATTGTTTTTAATGAACAGACCTGTAAAACAAAAACAAAAACAGAAACAAAGATACCTACAAAAAGGTGGTTTCTTGCCATTATGATATATGAAGACTCTAACGACTTAAATGGGCCACCAAGGCTTAAAATTTCTCCCATGGGCCAGGTAGTGGTGGCACAGTCTTTAATCCTAGCACTCGGGAAGCGGAGGCAGGCATATCTCTGTGAGTTCAAGGCGAGCCTGGTCTATAAGAGCTAGTTCCAGGACAGCTAGGGCTGTTACAAAGATAAACCCGGTCTCAAAAAACACAAACAAACAAACAAACAAAAATCTCAAATGGAGGGGTGAAAAGATGGCCAGACCAAGAGGGCGGGCAGAACTGGAGTGAAACTGTCTTCTAGGCACAACAGGACCACTGGACTCATGAACTCAGGGCAGCTATAAATGCCTGAACAAGAGCTAAACCACACCAAGGCAGCCAACAGTTCAGAAGGTTTGAATGGGCGTGCATGAGCCACCATCCCTAGCTGAGAACTACTGATAATGGTGGCTGCTAAGGGGGAGGATCAGGTTTTCGGAAGGGGGTGATTCCTGTAAGCTGACCCTACTCCACTGGAGAGCCTGACACCTGTGAGTATCTAGGCAGCATGAACTGGACTTGGTGGGTTGTAAAAGAAACAAGAAAGAGGACATAAACTTGTAAGGGAGACCGGGGGCGGGAATCAGGAGGAGTTGGAGGGGAGTAGCAGGATGTGAATCTGATTAAAGTACACTGTATTGTATGTATGTATGAAAAATATCAAATAATAAATAAAAACATGAAAAAATGTTTGCCTAGGGTTAGAGAGATTTCAGTAATTAAGAGAATATATAATGTTCTTGCAGAGGACCCGAGCTCAGTTCCCTACACCCAAATCATGTGGCTCACAACCACTTATAACTGCAGCCCCAAGGATCTGATGCCTCTAGCCTCCAAGGCACCTGAACACACGAGCATATAACATACCACACACACCACATATTAGATAATACACAGCAGATAACAAAAAAATTAAAGAAATGGCTTTAAAATGTTTTCTCAGAAGGCATTTTGGTCATATAATTCATTTGGATGAACTACTTGCTGTTACTTTTTCATGTAAGACTGACTATTTCTAGTCAGGTGTGTTGATGCACACCTTTGATCCCAGCACTTGGATGGCAGAGGCAAGTGGATCTTTGTGAGTTCTAAGACAATCAGGGCTACACAGATAAACCCTGTCTCAAAAAAAAAAAAAAAAAAAAAAAAAAAAAAAAAAAAAAAAAAACCAAAACCAAAACAAAGAAAAAACAAAGACCAACCACCTCCATTTCTAAATAGTCTATAAAATGTTTTAAAAAGTGTAGCACGTCTGGGAAATGGCTCAGAGTGTAAAAGGGAATGTTAGTGCAATCCTGACAATGAGCTCACGCCAGAGCCCATGCAACTCTGCTGCACACACGTACAGGCCAGTGAACCTTGAGTGTGGACTGCAGCAGCAAACAAGAGAGACCCTGCCTCGATGACAAGGCGGAAGATGAAGACCCATGCTGTCAGATCTTCTCTGACCACCTCACAGTGCTGTTCTCTCTCTCTCTCTCTCTCTCTCTCTCACACACACACACACACACACACACACACACACACACACACACACCACTTATTTGCTTATTTATCTATGTGTTAGACAAGGTCTCTGTGTATTCATGGTTGGCCAGAAGTTTAATATGTAAACAATTCTGGCCTTGAATGTAGAGACATTTGCCTGCCTCCTGCTGGGATTAAAGGAATATGACACCAGGACTGGCCATATACTGTGGGATAATGCTTCTGTACACTGTTAAGATTTGTCACTCATATTGGTTTAACGAAACATTGATTGGCCAGTAGTCAGGCAGGAAGTATATAGGTGGGGCAACCAGACTAGGAGAATTCTGGGAAGAGGAAAGGTCAGTCACCAGCAGAACACAGGGGAAATAAGATGAGAATGCCAAACTGAGAAAGGTACCAAGCAATATGGCTAAACATAGTCAAGAATTATAGGTAAATGTAAGTAGCAAGAGCTGGTTAGTAATAAGCCTGAGCAATAGACCAAGCAGTTAATAATTAAGACTCTGTGTGTTTATTTGGGACTGAAAGGCTGCAGGACTGGGTGGAACAAAAACTTCGGTCTACATCCATAGTTTTTTATTTTTTTAAAATAATTTGTGTAGTGTTTGATTACAAGGGTAGGGGTGGAACATGACCATGATACTGAGCACATGAGGAGATCAAAAGAATACATTCAGGATTCAGCTCTCACTTCCTATCAGGTGGGTCCTGGGAATCAAATTCAGGTAGTGATACTTGGTAGCTGTGGCCATTGAGTCATCTTGGCAGCCTAAGTAATTTATTTATTTTTATTTTTTATTATATTTATTTAGTATGCATGTAAGTGTGTACACACGTTCATGCCATGGTATACATGTTCAACTTGTGGGTTCTGGAAATTAAGCTTGGGTCATCAGTCATCCACTGAATTTCACTGGAATCTAAGACTGGAGAGATGGTCGGGTTGCTGCTCTTGGAGAGGATTAGTGCTCAGTTCCCAGAACCCATGGCCCGAGACTCCAGCTCCAGGGCATAGAATGCCTCTCTGCTTTCTACAGTACCCACACACAGATGTGCACACACACAAAAATAAGATACTCTTTTAAAACTTGTATAAGCCAGGTATGGTGGTGCATGCTTTTTATCCCAGCAAGAGGCAGAGGCTGAGGAAGGAGTTCAAGTTCGACGAGGGTAACATAGTTAACATTTTGGCTCAAAAAAAAAAAAAAAAAAAACCAAAACAAAACAAACAAATCAATGGATCAATGGACTTCTTCTTCTCTCTCTCTCTCTCTCTTTTTTTTTTTTTTTGCTTTTCAAGACAGAATTTCTCCGTGTGCATGGTCCTAGCTGTCCTGGAGCTAGCTCTGTAGACCAGGCTGACCTCAAACTCTCAGAGATCCCAACCCTGCTCTGCTGGGGTTAAAGGCTTGCACTGCCACCACCCACCTTCATTTTTTTGTTTGTTTTGTTCTGCTTTGTTTTTGTGGTGCTGAGTATTGAATCTGGAACTACGCATCTAGTCAATATGTTACTGAGCTACACCACTAGCTCATTATTTGGGATTTGGGAGATTTCTTTTAAAAGGAATCTCTAAGTATGATCAAATCAACTATAAACTAAAAATCCAAGGAGACTATTGCCTAGGCAGGTGGGTGAGGACTGTCATTTCCTGTCATTGCAATGGTCCTCCTCAGGTGACACTCCCCTAGGTGCCCAGTCTATTCACTGACCTACAACAGCAGGGAAGGGCAGTACATCCCCTGCAGGGCAGCCGCAGCTACTCACATGGCAGAAGATCATGGCTTGGGCGATGGTGATGGCCCCGTACAGGTTGCACAGGGCCTGGAACTTCTCCTCTCTGTTATTGCAAACGACATAATACTGTTTGATGGGTGTCCAAAGTCTCCTCCTTCACGCTTAAGTTTGATGATGTTTGGGGTCTGGGGACCACCTTCTGGGCAAACGTCCACACTTGTATCATCAAAGGTGGCAGAGAAGAGCAGCATCTGGCAGTGTTCTGGGGGCCAGCATCCTTGCAAGTGGAGGCCAGGGCACGTTGGCACAGCTTCAAGCTTTTTGCCAGAAGGAACACAAGCCCAGCCTCCGCAGCCTGGATGGGCCACAGCCCCACAGGCTGAGTGGGATACAGAGCATCCTGAGGAGGGAGGAGCAGACCAAGCGTGGTACTGGGCTGAGTGAGGGTCCCAGGTCTCCCTTCTCATCCCAGGCTGGGAGCATGCTGAGAGCTGTTGTGGAAATGGCCCATCACACAAATACTGCTGCACAGAGCAGAGCAAAGAACCCAAAGATGCAAGAGGAGGCTTTGGAGGGTCCTCCTGATCCAGTTCCTACCTCTGGATGCGGATGCTCTGGTCTTGGTGGCCTTGAGTTGCTATCATCACGTCAGCCTCGTCCAGAACAAATACCTTGATCTTCTTGGGGTCAATGAACTTCAGCTTGGAGCACCAGTCCAGGACAGTCCCGGGGGTGCCAATGACAATCTGCTCACTGACCTTCTGACCTCTGTCCACTGTGGAAAGACATGTTTTCTTCAGGTATTCCGAAGGAAAGCCAGCTCTCCATCATGAGATATTTTGTAACTACTTTGTATTTAATATTAATGACTCTGTTCATATTTTAAGAAAAAATCTTAATGCCACTATAATATCTAATGGGTACATAGCTAACCAAATTCAGAATTAGTGAAATCATATGTTAAGGGTATAAGAAAACATGGTAAAAGTGATAAAATAAAAAGGAGCCAAGTATGGTTCTGGATGTCTATAATCCCAGTACACAGGAGGCTCAAGTAAGATTGTAGCGCAAGACCAACCTAGATTTCCAACTAAAGAAAATTTTGAGTACCAATGGGGCAAGGATAAAGCAGACGTTAGTTTTCTAGCGAATTGTTAAATTTCATGTCCACATGAGGTGCATGCTAAAAAAATTTAGGAAGAATGAATTACAACAAGACAATTTACTTTCAAGTCTTTAACAAAAATGTACAAACATATCAATAAAGAAAATGTGTCAAATGTTAAGTTTCTGAATCTTGGTAGGGAGCATAGATGTGTTCATTGAACTGTTTTAACTCCTGGGCATGTTCAAAATTAAAAGAAGCTCTTAGATTTATCTATACCATAGGCCCACATATACTCACATTTATTGCCTCGAACAGCATAAGCTAGCTTCAATTCAGGGTAAAACTTGCCATCTGTTCAATCACCTTTCCTGTTTGAAGAGCAAGCTCATAGGTTGGAGAGAGGCAGAGACACTGGAAAGAAAAACGTGGAGAATGTTTACAAGTCTCTTTGGCTGAGGGAGTCCACATAGGACCTACCCATCCATCTGGGGCCACAGCAAAGAATATATACTGTATAAAATATTTGTCTTTATTGTTTCGCTGTTTAACATTCCTGGCTGTCCTGGAACTCACTCTGTAAACCTGGCTGGTCTCGAACTCACAGAGATCCCCTGCCTCTGCCTCCCGAGTGCTCGGAGTAAAGGCGTGCGCCACCACTGCTTTACCATAAAAAAACAAAAACAAAAAACAAAAAAACAAAAACTTTCAACTTGTATTATGTGGGTATTTTGCCTTCATGTAAGTCTGAACCAAATATGTACAGTGCTCCAAGAGGCCAGAAGAGGGTGTCAGGTCCCCTGGGGCTGGAGTGTAAGTAGTGACTATCATGTGGGCGCTGGAAGTTGAACCCGGGTCCAGTGGCAGAGCAGTAGTGCTCTTAACTGCTGTGTCATCGCTCCATAATGTGTGTCTGTAAACAAATGTACATGTGGATACAGTGTAACATGTGTGTCTGTAAACAAATGTACATGTGGATACAGTGTAACATGTGTGTCTGTAAACAAATGTACATGTGGATACAGTGTAACATGTGTGTCTGTAAACAAAGGTACATGTGGATACAGTGTAACATGTGTGTCTGTAAACAAATGTACATGTGGATACAGTATAGCATGTAGAATATAATGTAGAATAATGTGTGTCTGTAAACAAATGTACATGTGGATACAGTGTAACATGTAGAATATAATGTAGACCGTGTCTGTAAACAAATATGCATGTGGATACAGTATAGCATGTAGAATATAATGTAGAATGTGTGTCTGTAAACAAATATACATGTGGATACAGTATAGAACTATACTGGAAAGGAGAACTAGAAAGCATTAAGGACCTGGATTTTATTCCAAGCCCCCAGAATGAGGTTCATAACCACTTGTAACTCAGTTCCAAGGGATATGATGCATTCTTCTGGCCTCTGCAGGCACCAAGCACAGATCTGGCCCATAAACATACCTATATATAGGCAACATGAAATTAAAAAAAGAAAAATCCAATGTAAAGCACCATAGCTTGAGAATTTTTCCTTTCTTTCTTTTTTTCCTTTTCCAAGACAGGGTTTCCTTGTGCAGCTCTGACTATCCTGGAATTCTCTGTAGACCAGGTTGGCCTGGAGCTCAGAGATCCAACCACCTGCCTCTTGCATCCCAAGTGTTGGGATTAAAGGCACGTGCCACCACCACCCCTAGATTGATTTTTCTAACTGTATAGAAATCCACTGAAATGTAGAATTTGGGTTGTCTAATCTCACTGCATAATGATTTTTATCAGAAAGTTCTTTCAATAAAGGTTATTTTTTTCTATTGTTTTGACATTATAATTACACCATTTCCCTTCGTTTCCTTCCTCCAGACGTTCCCTTGTACCCCACCTCTACTTTCCTTCAAATTCACTGACTCTTTCTTTATCTGTTGTTAAGTGTGTGTGTGTATTCCTAAATATATAAATATAACCTGCTCAGTCCAGTTAGTTGTATGTAAATATTTCAAAGCTGACCATTTAGAAAGAGAAGAAAAAGCCAGGCAGTGGTGGCACATGCCTTTAACTCCAACACTCAGGAGGCAGAGGCAGGTGGATCTCTGAGTTTGAGGCCACCCTGGTCTATAAAGTGAGTTCCAGGATAGCTGGGGCTGTTACACGGAGAAACCTGTCTTGGGGAGGGGGAGGGAGAAAGAAAAAAGAAACAAAGAAACAAAGGAGAAAAAAAAAGAAGACAGGGTTTTACTCTGTAGCCCAAGCCAGCCTGGAACATACTACATAGAACATGCTACCCTCAAACTCATAGCAACCTTCCTGCCTCTGCCTGTCATGTACTGGAATTACAAGTGTAAATAACCTTGAATAATGGCTTATAGCCAAGGAATACTGTTACCCCCTTTAGGTTATATGCTAATAGGAAGCCCAAAGTCCCACAGTCCTTACCTGTGGATATCTGTTTGCTGGCTCTACTTGGCTAAGCATGGCCAACACAAAGGCAGCTGTTTTACCAGTACCAGACTGAGACTGGGCAATTAAGTTCTGTGGTCTGCACAAGAGAAAAAATGTTCAGAAGCTCCACCATCAATTAAGATTGCAAAGGACTAGAGAGCTGGCTTAGTGGTTAAGAACATTTGTTGATCTTGCCAAGGACCTGAATTGAATTCCCAACACCCACATGGTGGTTCACAACTGTCTATTATATCTATAACCAGGGAATCTGATACCTTCTTCTGACATTGTTCAACAGCAGGTAAGTAGCACACATACATTCATGCAGGCAAAACACACATAAAAGAAACTTTTATAAAGCTTAAAAATGACCTTTTAGCCAGGTGGTGTTGGTGTACGTCTTTATTCCCAGCACTCGGGAGGCAGAGGCAGGCAGATCTCCATGAATTCGAGGCCAGCCTGGTCTACAAAGTAAGTTCCAGGACAGCCAGGGCTACACAGAGAATCCCTACCTCAAAAAAAAAAAAGGAAGAAAGAAAGAAAGAAAGAAAGAAAGAAAGAAAGAAAGAAAGAGAAAAGAAAGGAAAAAAGACAGAAAATATCATAACAAAATTCAACTGTCAATTAATAAATACAAATTTTAAAAAAGGAGGAGTCAAAATTTGAAAAAATAAAAGTCAAGACATGGGATATGTCTTCTCATCACAAGTAGAAACAAGAAATTTAAGGAGCTGGGGCTGTGTCTCTGTTAGCAGTCTGTTCCTCTAGCATGAAGAGAGCCTTAAGTTTAACCCCATCGCTGCATACATTTGGCATGGTAGTGCATGCCTGTAATCCTAAACTTGGGAGGCAAAAGTAAGAGGATCAGAAATTCAAAACCTTTTGAATTTCTCAAAATTCTCTTCAAGTTTGAAGAGAAGGCTCAATATTTACAAGAACTTGCTGCTCTTCCAAGAGATGTCAATTTTTTCCAGCACAATATCCCAGTATTCTAGGGGATGTAGCTAACTCCCTCTTCTGGCATCTAAGGGCACCTGCACACACAGTATACGCTCAAACAGGTTCATTAAAGCATTAAAAAAGAAACAGTCAACAGGGTGGTAGTGGACGCACTTTTAAACCCAGGACTTAGGAGGCAAAGGCAGGTGGATCTTTGTGAGTCTGAGGCCAGTCTGGTCGTGACTTTCAGAACATCCAGGGCTACACAGAGAAAATATATTCAGAGTAAAAATAACAATCGGGGACTGGCAAAATGGTCAGGAGGCAACAGTGCCTGCTGCCAAGCCTGACAGCCTGTGTTTGATTTTCTGGGAACCACATGGTGGAAGTTTAGAACTGACTCTCTCAATTTATCCTCTCATCTCCATAGACACACCAGGGTGTGCAGTGTGCATGCATGCCCATGCTCGTGTACACACACACACACCAAGATGTAATAAAATCTTTTAAAAGCCAGACAAATAGCTGGTATATATTTGTTTTTAATTGCTGAATCTCGCTCTTTGAATTCACTTTACAGCTTAAACAGGACCTTCAACTTTCATCCCCCCTCTCTCAGCTTCCTAAATATCTGGGATTATTAGGCATGAGCCAACAGGCTTAATTAAAAAAAAAAAAAGGAAAAGAAACGACAGACAGGGCAATCATATCAAATTACATACGGTTCAGCAAGCATCAAAGGCAATGCATTCTCTTGTATTTTGGATGGGCGGTTGAAACCCATTGCATAGACTCCCTGGAGAAGCTGTGGTTTCCTAGAAAAACCATTAGAGATGAAAGTCACTTAGACTGAGGAACACAGCAAAGTATGTAGGAGATGACTTTTCTCTTTCTCACTGGTACACATGGTATCAGCTGAGAATAACTGAACACAACATGAGAATGCAGCTAAAGCTCTTACAGATAGATTTCTTCAATATTTTATAGAACAACCTGAAGGAACTAAATGCATATTATTTACCTCATGTAGGCAAACATAATGCTGTATGAAAAGTAAGTATAGGCAGGCCATCATCTGTATCTGACTGCAGAAATCAACGGATACTCACAGACGAAGCTCTTCGAAGACTTCACTGAGTAGAGAGGGCGAGGCTTGGGTCCCTCTGCAGGACTTCTACTTGGTTGGTGTTATCCACAAGATTGCTTCTGATCAGCTTGTTGAGTAAAGACTGAGCAGCTCTGTCCTCTGTGAAGAAAAAGCACAGGAGTGTTTAAAAGTCCATGAATTTAAGTCATAGGTATTTTAAGTATTAACCTAGGCTTCCTAATTCAAGCACATCAGTTCTGATTTTAAAATATAATAAAAATGGGAAATTTCTCTGAAATATAAACGATCAATTCTTTTAGATACTGATTAAATTAAACTATCTCAGCACTGTGACACCTATTCAATGTTGAGTCCAATAGTGAAGCCTCATGCTGGCAAGAAAACAAGAGGATTCTAGGACCGGCTGGCCGGCAGTTTGGCTGAGTTAGTGAGCTCCAAGTTTAATGAGAGATTACCTCAAAAAATGAGGCGGAAAGAATGAAGGCATTGGCCTTTAATCCCAGCACTAAGCAGACAGAGGCAGAGGTAGGCAGATCTCTAGGTTCCAAGCACATGTGAGTCCCAAGACAAACAGGGCTACGTAGAGAGCCTCTGTCTCCAAAGCACAAGAGGTGGACAGGGACTGAAGAAGATACCTGATGCTAATCTCTGACCTCCATGTGCAAGTGCGCACCCCCGCCACCCCACCCCCCAAAGTCTCAAGCCGGGTGTGGTGGCATATGCCAGCAATCCCAGCACTCAGGGCTAAGGAAAGAAATTTACCACAAGTTCAGAGCTAATTCAGCTGCATAGAGATTTCCAGGCCAGCAAGGGTAACATAGTGAGATCTTGTCTGAAAAACACCTCAGTAAATGAATGAACAAATAAAACCTTGTCATAACGTTTTTTCTAGAACATGGAACTTCATTTACAGAGCTTGAAGGCTGTATTATTACCTTTCTCTTCTTCGTCTGTTTTCTCTGTATGAGCATTGGTTTTAACAGCACCTTGATTAGATAAAAAGTAGATGTTATTCAAATCTCATCCTATACCTAGCAACTAAGGCAATTCTAATTCCAGGGGCAACAAAACAAAAAAAGGAGGAACTAAGCCACTAATAAAACCAATTATTCTCTCCAAATAAAGTTTAGAGGGGCTGGAGAGGTGGCTCAGTGGTTATAAGCACTGTTCTTCCAGAGGACCTGGGTTCAATTCCCAGCACCCACAGGGCTGTCTTTTGATGTAGGAGGGTCATCTGTCTATGTGTTACTTTCATTGGTTAAAAAAGAAACTGTCTTGAATTGATGGAATGATATATGAACTGTTTGGAGAATAAACGAGGGATCTTGTCCTTTAAGGATGACCGTGTTAAAAAAAAAAAAAAAAGAAAAAAGAAACTGTCTTGGCTTTTTGATAGGGCAGGATTTAGATAGGTGGAGTAGACCGAACAGAATGTGGGGAGAAAGAAGCAGAGTCAGGCAGACGCCATGAAACTCCGGCCCGAGATGGACGTGGGGTAGAATCTTCCCAGTAAGCAACGACCCTGTGGTGATACACAGATTACTAGATATGGGTTAAAGCAAGATATGAGAATTAGCCAAGAGGCTAGATATAATGGCCAGGCAGTGTTTAAATGAACACAGTTTGTGTGTTGTTATTTCCGGGGCTAAGCTAGCCGGAAGCCAGGTGGGATGAAAAGCAGGCCCGCTCGCCTCAGCACTACAGTCTTTAACTCCGTTTCCAGGAGACCCAACACCTATGGCAAAACACCAATGCACATAAAATAAAAATAAATAAAGTAAAAACAAAGTTTAGAAACACTGCTTGAATGTGATTATGTCCAGGCCCCCTTGTACTATTTTAAAACGTGCCTAATTCTGCCACAGCAATGGCGTTTCTGAGATAGTACAGAATGGTGACCACAACAGCACTGATTAGAAAACATCTTTGTGCTCAGCAAAATACCTGCAAATCATATTCTCAGTGGGAACACGATGCCATAAAAATTCCATGTAAGAGCCAGGTGGTGGTGGCGCACGCCTTTAATTCCAGCACTCGGGAGGCAGAGACAGGCGGATCCCTGAGTTCGAGGCCAGCCTGGTCTACAAGAGCTAGTTCCAGGACAGGCTCTAGAAACTACAGGGAAACCCTGTCTCGAAAAACCAAAAAAAAAAAAAAAAAAAAAAATTCCATGTAAGTAGAATATTGGCTAATAGAAAGATATAATCAAACAACATTGTAATTATAATTATATAAAAATATACAGAAGATTGTAGGTGTATTCAGAATGAGGTAAATGTTAACATTGCTCTGATCTTGCTTTTTGTTTGTTTGTATTGTGATTCTTGGGAATCTAGGGCCTTGTTTGTATATATAGGCAAGCACTTTATATTAAGCTAAAGCCCAACTCCTCCACCTTACATATTTTAACAGATGTAAATTCAGGACGATAAACTGACAAGTTGCTCAAACTTTATGTGCATCTCACTACAAACTGAACAACAGTTAAAAAAATCATCTCTGTCAACACAGCCATATTGTAAGTAATAAACTCTAATTTACATGCTAGCTAAATATTCTCATTCTCTTATTAGACATTCTTGAATTAAAGTCGTTTATTGACACCCAAGTCAAACAAGTATCAGCATCCACTAGTCCTTTGTCTAGTATAAATGCAGGAATTTTCCAAGTAGTTGCTATATTAAAATAGAAATATCAAAGAGAAATCACACTTATTTTCAGACTAGCTTTAATTACTCACCATTGGCATCTGGTTTGATTTTTTCTTCCTTAAGATGCAAGTTGCTCAACTAAATGGAGAATATGGGGAAACAGAAAGTGTCAGGAAAAATCACTTAAAGACTGAGTCAACAGAGCCTCCCTAATGAAAGTGGAGAAACTATTCTCAAGACAGACTCACTAGGTATTTTCAGTAGAAACGATTCATTAGGCTGTTCTGCTGGGCTCCTTTCACTTCTAAATGGTCGAAAGAAAATAACACAATCTCCCATAAATACAGCAGTAGGAAAGAAAAAAATTATACAGTATAAAACTCACATATCCTAATTACAATTTCTAGGCAGATTTATAATTTGTAAGTTTGTTTAATGCTTTGACTTGCAAATACTTTCTCGGGAAGACATCGTTAGAGCTGTCATTTTCTCTGTGTTCCGAAAGAAAAAAGAAAAAAAATTCACAGACTGGAAAAATTCCTACTTTAGACAGCCAACACCAGGCAGGCAGGATGAAGGCAGAGCAGCTGTGATACAGTCAGTCATGTTGTGGCCTCACCTTCAGGCTGCTTTGTGCAGTCTGACACTTTAACTAGCACATCTTAGAGCACTGTGATACCAGCACAGCCAAATTATCCACAACAGGTTCAAGTGGGCCTAGATCAGAGAAATGCCCCAAGGCAATAATTACCAGGACTTTGTCAAATTTAGAAATAGCCTGGTATGACTTAGGTTCACCCATAAGAATGTAAATATCTTAATGGGGGGGGGGGGAGTTGGACCAGGGCCATCTATCTGCTCTTCCAAAGGTCCTGAGTTCAACTGCCAGCAACCACATGGTGGCTCACAGCCACCTATATAGTGGGATCCAATTCCTTCTTGTGGCCTGCAGGACTGAGTGCATGTAGACAGAACACTCATATACGTAAAATAAATACTCTTAATGACTGGGAACATTTACATGTTTATTTGTATCTAGCACAAAGCAGTTACACTAATCATGAAATATTAGAGACTCAGCTATCATCTAGTAAAGGGTAAAAAATAAAAATAAAAAATCATTACAAAGAAATGGTTATTTCAGCCAGGCGGTGGTAGTGCATGCCTTTAATCCCAGCACTCGGGAGGCAGAGACAGGCGGATCTCTGTGAGTTTGAGACCAGCCTGGTCTACAAGAGCTAGTTCCAGGACAGGCTCCAAAAGCTACAGAGAAACCCTGTCTCGAAAAACCAAAAAAAAAAAAAAAAAAAAAGAAAAAAAGGTTATTTCTTAAACCAGGTTCTCTATGACTTTTCTCTAAGCCCAAAACAAGGAAAAGAGGAAGGTTAGGAAGACAGGAAAGAAAAAAGTTGTTTGAACGGATGGTTAGCTGCAGATGGAGGAACCCCATTTGTCTTCATAGAAACTAAAACTTAGGAGCCTGTCTGCCTTAGTGTTACAGGACAGTAGGGGGAACATACAGGAGAGAGGAGACAAAGGGGATTAGGAGAGGGATAAAGGAAATCACGAAAACACAACAATCCTTCATTCACTCTGAAGGGTCAAGAACATATTAACAGAGAGTGAGTGTGAAGCCGCCAGCACCCTGTGCTCCATTACACTGAGGCCATTGCAAAGTGCTCCCCAGCACCCTGCCAGGAGTATAGTCCTAATTCTAGTACCCAAAGACATTTAGGAAGTAGAGCCAGACAAATCTCTGGAAATTCTAGAATAGCCAAGGTACATAGAGAAACCTACCTCAAACAACCAAAATGGAGAAGGGAGTTAGATACTAGGCATAACTGTGATCTCAGGACTCAACATGAGAAAGCAGGAGGATTAGGAATTCAAGACCATCCTGGGCAGAGGCAGGCAGATCTCTGTTATCTGTTAGTTCTAGGCCAGCCTGATCTACGAGAGCTAGTTCTAGAACAGGCCCCAAAGCTGCAGAGAAACCTGTCTCGAAAAAACAAAAACAAAAACAAACAAACAAAAATAGACCATCCCAGGCCACAGCTTGAGCTACATGAGGCTATGTATGTCTAAGAGGAGGAAAGGAAAGGAGAAAGATGAGAGTATATTTAACAAATGAGAAATGAAGAAGGGATCCCTCTGAATAAGATTAAAAGCAAATCTGCTTTTTCCCCGTCCCCTCCCAAAATGAGCTGTACTCTAAGAACAGGAGTGGCCAGTCCAGCCTGAATCAGACTAAAGGTTATGAAAGAAGCAGAGTTATTAGCTGGGCAGTGGTGTGCACGCCTTTATCCCAGCACTCGGGAGGCAGAGGCAGGTGGATCTCTGTAATTCTAAATTCAAGGCCAGCCTGGTCTATAGAGGAGTTTTCCAGGACAGAGACAAGGGCTACAGGGGAAACCTTGTCTCAAGAAAAAAACCAAAAAGAAAAAAATTTCTCAAACGGTATAGTGGTGCAGGCCTGTAATCCCAACACTCAGGCGATAAGAGGCAGAGGATCAGGATATATATACAAATATACATACATACATTGAGGTCCTGCTGACTCAAAAAAGAAAAATACTCTCCTCAATGCACAAAGCCCCAAACATTATTTCTCTTTAAACTATATATAATATATATATATATATATATATATAACAAAAATAAATGTTTTTTCTTTCAGGGTTGTCTTGAACTTGAGGCACTCCGTCCTGCCCCAAACATCCAAGAGATCCAAGAGATAGGATGAGAGAAGCCACATCATGCCAGGCTATGAAACTCTTATTCTTTAGAATTCAGAGACATATGTACTGAGAGTTACGTTCAAATCTCCACTAGAATTCAGAATGTTTTAGAAATTAATTCTAAGTAGAGCAATCTTTAAACTCATATCTTGCTACAATGCATCAGGCTCAGAAAAAGAGAGCCAATCAAGAGAGGATTTATTGACAGGTAGACCATTCAACCCTCCACCACCAATAGCCAAGTGGGAGGAGTCATACAAATATGAGCAAGACATGGTCCCTGAGCCCAAGAAACTCCTATCTGAAGGTATATGAAAATTACCATCCAAGGTTGAGAGTGCAATCAATTATCAACCCTGATTCCAGGAAGACAGGCTAGTACTGTGGGGAACCGATCACCCAAACTGAGTTTACACAACGGGGGAGGGGCTAGGTAATCAATGCCAGCTTTGGGGCCAAGTCCCATCCCGCCAGGGTCCTCCGCCCTGTACCGAGCAACTTAAGCAGTGTCTTTCCATGGGACCGTGATCCTGACCGGCACCGGACCCCTAGTCCACCAGCGGCGGGTGACAACTCACCGACTCAGCCGCGGCTTCCTGCTCATCCACCGCTAGGGCCCAGGAATCCGTGGCCATGGTCCCCCGTGCCGGGGCAGTGTTGGCAGGCTCGCCCGCCCGGGCGGTGCAACCACGGGCTCAGGTGGGTCGCGGCAAGGTCCAGCTCCGCCCCGGGGGAAATCATTCACTGCGGCGCAGACGACCGGAAGCGGCGCGCCGCAGTGTCGTCAGACCGGCGTCAGCTCTGCGCCCTTAAATTCCTGGGACCAGGAAACCGACCGCCTAGGCAGTCCTTGGGTCCCACCCCTACATCTTTCGCTGAAGATTGCCTACGACCCAACGGAGCTAGCCAGGATTAATGCTCTCGGACTGAAGGAGGAAACGACACATCCAGCATGGTGGCACAGAGGGACTCAGTAACTATTACAGTCAGATACATAGGCAAGCAAATAGTTAACTTTTCAGGTTATTCAAAATGCCTCAGTGAACAAACTTATCGGACTTTTAGCTAAGATCAAGATAGCATCTGTTCTGATCAATACGCTATCTAAGAATTGGCACTCAGTCCCGTGAAACAAAGGAGTAAGCGCTCAAAGATCTGCACCAAATTGAGCTTTGAAAACACCAAAGGAAGGTGCCAAGGAAATTTTTTTTTTTTTTTTTTTTTTTTTTGGTTTTTCGAGACAGGGTTTCTCTGTAGCTTTGGAGCCTGTCCTGGAACTAGCTCTTGTAGACCAGGCTGCTCTCGAACTCACAGAGATCCGCCTGCCTCTGCCTCCCGAGTGCTGGGATTAAAGGCGTGCACCACCACCGCCCGGCTGCCAAGGAAATTTTTTGGTAGAGTATCAGAGACCTGAAAGAGGAAGTCAGTTTGTCCAACCAAACCAATTCAGTTCCTGGAGAAAATGGCAAGAGCTGCTTAATAAGGAAATACAGGACTTGGAATCATCTACGCCTTCTTCAGACGGTCAGCTCTCCTCTGCTCTCCTATGCAAAGGTGTATGGTTGGCATTTTATTTACATAGTTTTGGATAATTTTTTTTTTTTTTGGTTTTTCGAGACAGGGTTTCTCGCAGCTTTAGAGCCTTGGATAATTTTTGAAAAGATTTATATATTTGATTTGCTTGCATGTCTATGTGCACCATATGTGTGTCTGGTGCTCAGGAAAGACAGAAGAGGGTATTGGATACCCTAGAATTGGCGTTATGGATGGTTGTGAACTACTCTGTGGGTACTGGGAATTGAACCCAGGTCCTTTGCAAGAGCAGCAAGTGCTCTTAACCTCTGAACCATCTCAGAGGTTAGCCAGCCTTAGTTATGGCTAATTTTTAAAAGGAAGACATAGCTCTAGTTTTTAGAATAATCAATTAAGGACTGAAATACTTGCTTTCCCCCTAACAGGGATCAAATAAGCCTTATCCCTTGTTATTGCCCTAGAAGGAGTCATCATTTTCCTGGAACTTTATGAAAACATTTTCCATGACAATAAATTAATCTCAGGCAATGGTGAGTAGGTTAAGGAGGGAGCAGGCAGGAGGATAACCAAGTACACAGCCGTGAAGCCATGACCTATTTCAAGTCAGAAGAAACCCTGGGAAAATCAGCTAGAAAAAAACAGGTTATTTTGTATTTTTTTCAAGACTACAGAAGGTTAAAAAATTCCAAACAAAATATAATGAATTTAAATATTAAATTATGCAAGATGCAATATAACAGAGCAACAGAACGAAACAAACTTACAAAGGCAGGCAGACAGTATGAAAGTCGTGGGGACACAACCAATGGGGCCATGTAGGAGGGGCTTCGCTAACTCTCAGTGATCTGCTTGCCTCAGTCTCCAAACGCTGGGATTACAGGCTTGACCACACCACCACCTCAAACCTCATTTTGAATTCATTTTATCCTCTGAGATTGTTTGCCATGTGCTCAGATTCATTTTTCTTTTGAAACAGAATCTCAAAAACAAAACAAAACAAAAATTGTACATCAAGACTCAAGATGCTGAGGCAGGAGAATAAATAAGGAGTTGGAGATCAACATGACTTTTGTTTTTTACTTAAAAACAAAAACTGGGCGGTGGTGGCGCACGCCTTTAATCCCAGCACTCGGGAGGCAGAGGCAGGCAGATCTGAGTTCGAGGCCAGCCTGGTCTACAAGAGCTAGGTCCAGGACAGGCTCTAGAAACTGCAGGGAAACCCTGTCTCGAAAAACCAAAAAAAAAAAAAAAAAAAAAAAGAGCTAGTGCCAGGACAAGTACCAAAGCCACAAAGAAAACCTGTCTCGCAAAAACAAAATAAAAAAATAATAAAAACTAAAACAAAACCAAAAACCACAAACAAACAAACAAAAACCCCACCACCTTAATGTGGTGATGCAAGTCTTTAATCCCAGCACACAGGTAGGCATATTTGTATTGAGTTCATGGTCACCCATGGTAATAACTAGTGAGACACTATTTATAAACAACAAAAAGCGAACAAAAAACAAAGTTTGCTTCAAAGGGAATAATATTTAACAAATGCCTCGGTTTCTGGGGCATTGAAAAAGTGGAGATCAATGTGACCAGAATGTTGCTATGACCCTTATCAAACTGGAAAAAAAAATTAAAAAACAAGTCACACACAGAACACCGGCCTACCTCACGCTAAGAAATAAAATGTGAGTTGGGCGGTGGTGGCACACGCCTTTAATCCCAGGACTCGGGAGGCAAGGCGATGGATCTCTGTGAGTTCGAGGCCAGCCTGGTCTAGAGAGCGAGTTCCCAGACAGGCCTTCAAAGCTACACCAAGAAATCCTGTCTCAATAAAATAAAATAAAAACTAGGCCTCCCTGAGTCCACCCTAAAAAGATGAGCAATGAGAACTGGGAAGAAAGTTCCTGGTGTCCAAAGTGGTGCGCGCAGAAAGGCCCCTTAGGCACTTTAAGCCTCCTGTATTTAGGTCCATTTCTCCTAATTTATGGTAAGCAGCCACCCGGGTTCTGCGAGATCACAAGGGCTTTGTTGCGCCTGGTGCCTAGAAGATGGGCACTCGCTGGCTTTTACTCTTTTCCCCTCCCTTCCTTCTCACAGTGAGTAAAGCACCTAAAGGTGCAGAAGGAGAGCTACCCGCATAGATACTCACGCCACTTAAGGGCAGGGAAAGGGGATTCCGAGCTTGGGCTCGGGCTCGGCCTCGACCCGGCCAGCATCTCCGGCCACCACGGCTCAACATGGCGGTTAGGCTTCCTCAACCGCCACGCTCAGTACGAGCCAAGCCTAAGCTCCATTGGCTGAGGCTTTGAATTCCGCTCCTCCTAGCCAATCGAAAGAAGGGCCGGGAACAGCTCTTGCTTGCGCGTGCGCACCTGAGAAACCCCTTGCCTCCGCCGAGAAACCACTTGAAGTCTCAAGTTTGGTCATTTGGTTGCTGAGTTGGCCAGTGACTAAGAAATCCCTTGGCAGCAGTGCAGTGGTGTATTTTTAAGAAATACTGATTCCAGCCGGGCATAGTGGCGCATGCCTTTAACCCCTGTGTTTGGGAGGACAGAGACAGGCAGATCCTGTGAGTTTGAGGCCAGCCTGGTCTATATATGAGTTCTAGGACAGCCGGGGGGCTACATTTGAGAGATAGAGTCACCTTGAAAACAAAACAAACGAAAAAGACATGGTTTTGCTGTGTTGCTCTTGAAGAAAAAACTCCTGTAAAGAGGCTGTTGTGTAGCCAGGCGATAGTGGCGCATGCCTTTAATCCCAGCACTCAGGAGGCAGAGGCAGGCGGATCTCAGTGAGTTCGAGGCCAGCCTGGTCTACAAGAGCTAGGTCCAGGACAGGCTTCAAAAAAGCTACAGAGAACCCTGTCTCAAAAAAACCAAAAAAAAAAAAGAGTCTGTGGTTGACTGATTAGATATAATTTCAGTACTGTGTGGAGACTGGAATGAAGCTATTGCTTTATCTTGGGCTGGTTCTTGCCCTCTGGAAACAGCGGTTCTTTACCCATCTCTCTGTTAGACCTAATATCTTGTACTAATAGAGAGAAACCATTTGGAATCTATTAGCAGACCACTAGCTTCCACCAAAAGCTAAGGATGCCATCAGATAACATCTTGGGCCTATAGATATCTTCTGACATATCCACCAATGTATTTTAAAATTGCCTTGATATATGAGTTTATTCTGTAAAGCTACACACGTTAATGAAACAGTTTCCACGTTGGAATGAGTAATTTGGAGTTTCCTCATCTGTAAAAAGGAGACACTAGCCGACCTACGAATAGTGTTTAAAAAGTAAGCTGTGTGGAATGTTTAGTGTAATGCCTTCCCTATAAATTTTTGTTTGTATGGTATTTTGAGACCTGATATATTTTGAGTCTAATATAGCCCAAAGGTGGCCTTGAACTCCCATTCCCCCTGCCTCTACCTCTCAAGTGTTGGAATAATAGGTGTGAGGCACCATTAAAGTCTCTTCCTATGAATGGTGGCTGTTTTTCTAAAGCAAACGGAAGGCCAGATATCTGTTGACTTATGTTAGGTCATTTCTTCGTCTTCAGATTCAAGAAACTGGGACAAGAAGGACAAATATAACGCTAAGGCTGGTGGCACAGGACTGTAATCCCACCTGGGACTAGACTGAAAAGTTCCAGGCCAATCTGGACAATTTCTTCAGATCCTGTCTTAAACAGAGAGGTATTGGTGACTTTGGCGTGGTTGAAGCAGTTACTGCAGTCCAAAGTACCGTTAAACAAGAAACACAGGGCGATTTATGGTGACAGAACATGCGATTGGTGCACACATGTAATCCTAGCATTCCACAGGCAGGGAGGCAGCAAAATCCCCTGACCCAGCCTGGTCCCTGTTTCAAAAGGCCATATAAAGAACCTTGGAGGAGGTCTGTACACCACTTTGGAGTTAAAACAGGAGTGCTATAGCATAGTATGTAATCGCCACCAAGTTCATGTTTTCATCCCTCTTGTAGACTATTAGGTCATTACAAATGGAGCCCAATATGTCGGCTTCTTAGAGCCACTAGGCAACCCTGTCATGTGACACCCCATGTCCCAGCTTTCTTGATCATTGCATCAGCCGAGCCCAGCAGCCTTCCCAGAAACCGGCTTGTAAACTCATTCGCGCTCCGAATGATTGGCTTGTGAGTGGACCAATAGTATCTGTTGAGGACACGGCGTAACGGAGCACTTTTCATAAGAGCGCTCTGATTGGATGGCGAGGTACGGGTCTGCCGCCGGTTGTGGCGGGTGGGAATAGCTGTGTGTCTGCGCATCAGAGGGAGCAGGTAACTGGGGTATCTGGCGGTGGGCACCGGGCGAGGACCCGGACCCCGGGGGAAAGGTCGAGGGCCTGGAGAGCTCTACGAAAAGAGCCTGCGCTCGGAGGGGGAGGGTCTGCCGCAGCAGGCTGTCGGGTCGTCCCGCCCCTGGCCTGGGGAGCGGCTGGAACCGAGCCCCAGGCTCGGCAGGAGCATGGACTCTGAGTAGCTTTTGCTGTTCCCTCGGAGCGCTGAAAGTGGTGCGGCCTCGCGTGACTTGCCAAGGACCAACACCTTGGGAAGATCGCGATTGCTGTCAAGTCACCACCCAGAGCTAAGGGTTTGTCTCCTCTAATTTTAATCTCTTAGGGGGTTGGGAGTGCAGGCCTGAAGACCAGGGTGACCCAGCTTAGTAAAGTCCAGCTGAAAGACGTCTCCGTTCATTCTTTTTAGATTCCTACACTTTATCCCAGACGGGCCTGAACTCAGCTCTGTTGCCCGGACTGGCCTTGAACTCGCGGCAGTTCTCCAGTTTTTGAGTGCTGGCATCACAGGCCTAAGGCACCGGTTTCCCTTCCTCAGCCTCCTGAGCACTGGGCTTTTTGTCTGACTGGCGACACAGCATTGAACAGTCTTCAGTTTCTATAAGGCCAATAACCAACATATTAGATCCTAGTTAACACTTGTTATTTCTGTATGTAGTGGTCTCCCTGTGGAGGGCACTGACTGCCTCTCCATCTTGGTTTGCAGCGTACAGTACATGTCCAATACGTTGAATGAAAAGCAAAGACGGGAAATTTAAGTGTTCTTTGGAATGTAACTTTCTCTTTAACAATTATGTCTTGGTATGAAGGTAAATTCATTTTTGTGCCCATTGTTGAGAGAGGCGTGTGGAGGAGGGGTGAAGCGATGTGACAAGATTTCTGAAAACCTTAGCCTTGACTGCTTATGAACACCAGCAAGACCCAGGGAATGCTAGTCCGGTTTTCCCACCCAGCCTTTTTTATATCTTTTTGTCCCTTTGGGGCTTCTGTCTGAATGCGAAGTTGAGTTGTAAATCAGTTCGAGTTGAGGGTGTCTGAGTCAGCATGTTTGTCCTGTGTGGCTATCTTTAAAACCTATGCTTATTGATGTAATAGTATCCATTTCATTAGTTTTTGATCCTCACAAAATCCTCTTCGATTCAGGGACTAAACTCAGGCTAAAGTGAGGCACTAAGGTTAGAGCTGGGTCTAGAATCCTAGAGACTTTTAGATACTATGAATGAGAGAGTTCTTGCTTTTCTGGACAACCAGTGCAGCATGACATTACAGCACTGAACATGATTGGTACGCTCACCAAAGCCTGTCACCCCATGCCCCCACACACCTGCCTCTCAAGGACACTATAATACATACACAAAAGTGTTGAAGCTGCAAAGTTACCTTTTTCAACATGCTACTCTTCTGAGTCCCTGGGCTTATTCAGTCAGCTTTTCTTCTGTAGCATGCTCATTTTCAAATAATGCATGCTCTACTACTGGGCTACACCCCCAGTTCTTAGTGAGCCCTTTCCCAGCTAGTTCTAGAGATTTCAGGCTACATAGATTTTGGAACATTATATATAATATGTATATAATTCTAATGTATTATATACGCATATATATGTATATACACACACACAAATTTTATTATGTACATTGGCATGAGAGTTTCAGATCCCCTGGAAATGGAGTTACAGACAGTTACATGACAGCTGTCATGTGGGTGCTAGGAATTGATCCCAGTAAAGAGCAGCCAGTGCTCTTAATCACTGAGCCATCTCTCCAGCCCAGAGGTTGGTACATTCTTGATACTTTAGGGTAGTCTGTGGCACAGATAGGCTTGTCCTTGGGCTCACTGCCATTGCCATGAAAGTGTCAGTCCAAACCTAGCTGCTCTGGCTTTGGGGATCTGGAACCATGTACAACCCTCGGGATGCAGGTTAACAGAAAGAGTTTGAAAGATTATTAGAGGCCGGTAGATACAGTCTCCTCCTTTTGTTGAAGTGACCCCTCAAGGATTCAGATCAGAATCCGGGTCTCTTGAGCCTCTCCTTGCCTCATGAGGTCCATTTTTCTTTTCTGATTCCTGGCAATGGATGCTCAGTGCGTATTTTGTATAATGGATGAAAATGTGAATAAGTCACCTGTTCTCTTTGATGTCTGTTGAGGTTGGCAGGTGTAGAATGGCCAGGGCCACTCTGCTGGTTCAGCAAAATCTTTCTTTGATAATGACTATACCCTGGGACATTGCAACACACAGATTTTAGAATCAAAAAAGCTAACTTTTGCCATTCTTTGACTTGGCTTGAGATGCCGCGAGTCTTGTGTAATGCCTACTTTTAGTTTTATTTCCCCTAAATTCCTATCATTTCTTCTTTTTTTTTATTAGTTCCCTGAGGTTACTTTCAAGATGGAGTCCACACTAACAGCAAGAGAGATCCGAGAGCGGTTTATCAATTTCTTCAAACAAAATGAGCACACCTATGTTCACTCTTCTGCTACCGTCCCATTGGATGACCCCACCTTGCTCTTCGCCAACGCAGGCATGAACCAGGTAAAGATGTCATTCTTTCAAACTGACTGGCTGACAGAAGGCAGCAGAGCAGCCGTTAAAGGCCAGCCCTTGAGGTCAGCCAGAATCCGGGTCCTGTCACTTACCAGGTAGAGCTGTGTGGCTTCCCATGGTGAGCCTGGGTTTCTGAAGGATGATAACAGTGCTGCTTGTGGGTTATGTTTAGATGGAAGAGGGTTGGGAAGATGGCTCCCACATCTGGCCAATAAATTTTTGTGTTTTTTTTTTGTTTTTCGAGACGCTTTCTCTGTAGTTTTGGGCCTGTCCTGGAACTAGCAGTGTAGACGAGGCTGGCCTTGAACTCACATAGATCCGCCTATCTCTTCCTCCCAAGTGCTTGCATTAAAGGCATGCACCACCACTGCCTGGCCAATAAATTTATTGTAGTGATGGGCGAGCAGACCTGCTTTTCGTCCCGCCCGGCTCCCACACAGCTAGCTTAACACCAGAAATAACAACACACAAATTGTATTCACTTAAACACTGCCTGGCCCATTAGTTCTAGCCTCTTATTGGCTAATTCTCACATCTTGACTAACCCGTATCTAATAATCTGTATGCCACCACGAGGTCGTGGCATACTGGCATGAGTATAGCCAGCGGTCCATCTCGGGTAGGAGAAGCATGGCGTCTGCCTCACTGCCTTCTTCCTCCCAGCGTTCTGTCTTCCCCGCCTACCTATACTCTGACTTATCAGGCCAAGCAGTTTTCTATTTATTTATTTATTTATTTATTTATTTATTTATTTATTTATTATGTATACAATATTTTATCTGTGTGTATGCCTGCAGGCCAGAAGAGGGCACCAGACCTCATTACAGATGGTTGTGAGCCACCATGTGGTTGCTGGGAGTTGAACTCAGGACCTTTGGAAGAGCAGGCAATGCTCTTAACCGCTGAGCCATCTCTCCAGCCCGCAGTTTTCTTTATTAATTAACCAATGAAAGCAACAGATAGATAGAAGACCCTCCTACATCAATTTATTTTTTAATGAGTCCTAAAGAGATCGTTTTTATTGCATTTGAGATCAAGAATTTGATAGGCTGGGTGTGGAAATGCACTGCTTTAATCCCAGCAGTTAAGAGGCAGGGCAGGTGGGTCTCTGCTTGAGGCCATAGTGAGTTCTAGGACAGCCAGGGCTACGTGATAAAGAGCTCTTGCCTCCAAAGAAGGAAATAAAGAATTTAAGGTTAAACTAGACTACACAGTAAGACCCAGTCTCAAAGGATTTAAATTAAAAGAATATTATTATTATTATTATTATTATTATTATTATTATTATTATAAATTATTGGATCTCAAGGACAATTTTTCTCAGCATTTCAAAGAGAACCCCAGAAGAGGCAGGCTGTAAATCTATAGCAGTTGCCTAGAGGAGAGGGGGGAGTAAAAGGCCATGCTGTTTGTGTTAAGCTGCTGTGTCCTGGTGGTCAGCCAGCCGTGTGGCAGAGAGAGAGAGTAAGGAAGTCCAAAGGAGCTGAGAAAACCTGCTTAAAGCAGAGACAGAAAGAGGAAAAGGAAATCCCTACTTTACTGAGCAATTGAGAAAGTGGGACTGAAGTACATGGCTACAGCCATGTAATCTGGTGTCCAAAAGAAATTGTTTTAAGATTTTTTTTCATCTTTTCATTGTCTCTACTGAGAGGAAAAAAAACTTTTTATTGAAGTTTTGGGGGATGCAGAGATGGTTCAGTACTGACTGCTTGTCCAGAGGACCCAGGTTCAATTCCCAGCATTCACATGGTGTCTCCCAACTATCTGTAACTTCATTTCTAGGGATCCAGTGCCCTCTTCCAGCTCTTTGGGCACTAGGCACACATATGATTGATACACAGATATATATGCAGACAAAACACTGATAGAATATTTTCTTTCTTTCCTTTCTTACTGGGGATTGAACCTGGGGCTTCAAGGTGTGATCAGCAAGTGCTCTATATCCTCAGCCCTCTTATGTGTATGTGTGAGTACCTGGAATGCAGAGATCTGCCTGTTTGCAGATTAAAGTGCTGGGATGAAAGGTCTATGCTACTACAGCTGTTTTTGGTTTTTGTTTCTTTGTTTATTTTTTTGAAACAGGGTCTCTATATAGTTCTGGCCGTCCTGGGACTCACTGTTTAGACCATACTGGCCTAGAACTCACAAAGATCCGCCTGCTTCTGCCTCCCAAGAATTGGGATTAAAGGCATACACCACCACACCTGGCCCTAGCAAACTTTTTTTTTTTTTAGTGTTTATTTTCTTTTATATGTATGAATATTTTGCATTCGACATGTGTCTGCCAGAAGAGGGTGTCAAAGCCCCTGGAACTGGAGTTCCAGATGGCTGAGCCATCATGTGTGTGCTAGGAATTGAACCTGGGTCCTGTGAGTTCGAGGCCAGCCTGGTCTACAAGAGCTAGTTCCAGGTCAGGCTCCAAAGCAACACAGAGAAACTCTGTCTCGAAAACCCCCCTCAAAGAAAAAGAAAAAGAACTTGGGTCCTCTGCAAGAACAGCAAGTGCTCTTAACCCGAGCCATCTCTTCAACCTCTTAAAAATATTTATTTAAAGATTAAATTTATTTTTGTTTTATATGTATGCATATTGCTTATATTTCCCCCCCCCTCCCCCCCACCATCTTTCAAGACAGGGTTTCGCAGTCCTGACTGTTTTGGAACTCGCTTTGTAGACCAGGCTGGTCTCGAACTCACTGAGATCCACTTGTCTCTGCCTCCCGAGTGCTGGGATTAAGGGCGTGTGCTGCCACCACCCGTACACACAGATGCCAAAAGAGGTGTTGAATTCCCCTGTAATTGGAGTTAATAGATAATTGTGAGCTATTGTGTAGGTGCTGAGAACTGAACCTGGGTCCTCCGCAAGAGCAGCAAGAGCTCCTAAATACTGAGCCATCTCTCTCTGGACCCCTATTTAATCTTAGTTAATTTGTCATAGTCACACGTAGCTACTGGTTTCCAAGTTGGAAAACATCAACTTGCACAAGCCTGGTGGGAAGCAATGACACATCAAAGTGTGAATGGATAAATCCCCAGAACAGGGACATATCAAATCTATGTGTCCAATCCATCTCAGCTAGTGGGGGTTACACTTCTCTAATCGGTTTCAGTGTTTGTCTTGTCACCTTTCCTCCCAAGTGAGCACATCCCTTTGTTACACGAGTTCTTCTGGAAGGATGATCTAAGATAGTAGTTCTCAACCTATGGGTTGTGACCCCCCTGTTGTGGGGGTTGCATATCAGATATCCTGCATATCCGATATTTATATTATGATTCATAGCTATGGCAAAATTACAGTTAGGGATTTTATGATTTTTATGGTTGGGGTCACTACAACATGAGGAACTGAATTAAAAGGTTGCGGCAGCCGGGCGGTGGTGGCGCATGCCTTTAATCCCAGCACTCGGGAGGCAGAGGCAGGCGGATCTCTGTGAGTTCGAGACCAGCCTGGTCTACAAGAGCTAGTTCCAGGACAGGCTCCAAAGCCACAGAGAAACCCTGTCTCGAAAAACCAAAAAAAAAAAAAAAAAAAAAAAAAGGTTGCGGCATTAGGAAGGTTGAGACCCACGTGACATCACAATGGTTGCAGATGGTTTCACACACTGGCTTTCAGCTGTGGGGCTTCCCCGTGCAGGAGCTATTACTAACAGTGGTGGGGACCTTTTGGGAATTAGATCCAGGGAGAAGCTGCTCCAAGATTGGTGGTCTCTACCTTGGTTCTTCCATATTCCTGCTTCCTAAGTGTCCAGGCTCACAAAATCCAAATGACAGTTTGTGTGTCCCCCTTCCTGCCAGGTGATGGACACTTGACATAGCCTGCAGGCCTTTAAAAGCTAGACTGTTCCTTTCTCTTTTTTAGTTCAAACCCATCTTCCTAAACACGATTGACCCATCTCACCCTATGGCAAAGCTGAGCAGAGCTGCCAATACCCAGAAGTGCATCCGGGCTGGGGGCAAGCACAATGACCTGGATGATGTGGGCAAAGATGTCTATCATCACACCTTCTTTGAGATGTTGGGCTCCTGGTCTTTTGGAGATTATTTCAAGGTAAGCTCAATATTGGTGACTTAAACTTCTGTTTTGTTTTTAATTTTTTAACATGATGCTAATTTCCACAAAAGGGACTGAGTTATTCATTTTTATTGTTTTAAAAGATGAAACAACATTTAGAAGATTCAGGAATGAATAAAGTGCATTTAATAATTCCTAGAAAACTTTTATCATTTGATGGTTTTAGTTTCTATTTACTATATAAGTTGAATCTTTGTAATTTATAATGAAGATACTGTGGTTTTGAATCCATTTTCTGTATCTTTCTTTTTGTAGGAATTGGCATGTAAGATGGCCCTGGAACTTCTCACCCAAGAGTTTAGTATTCCAGTTGAAAGACTCTATGTTACTTACTTTGGTGGAGATGAAGCAGCCGGCCTAGAGCCAGATCTGGAGTGCAAACAGATTTGGCAAAATTTAGGGTAAGGGGGCTGAAGAGGTGGTTCAGTAGCTGGAGCTCATTCTGCTCTTGCAAAGAACAGGAGTTCTGGTCCTGGTCCTGATGCTGTGACCACAACAAGAATCCCTACGGGATCTCACACCTCTGGCCTCTAAGGGGCCTGCATTCATATGAACATACACCACATATACATAAATTTTTAAAGAAAAAAATTTAATTCAATATTAAAATATTTAATAGTCTGGTTCATGCCAGCCAGGCCTATGTTGTGAGACCCTGTCTTTTATAAAAAAGAAAAGAAAAGAAACGTTTGCTTAAATTATATTCATATTCAAAGTAACTATTTTATTATATATTTTCTAGACTTTATCTGTATCTTTACATTTTTATTGGGTTATGATTGTAGCATTGTGAGGAATTATAATTTGCTTCCTCAGTAGGTTTTGAATTTAGGCTCAATATTAGTAATTGCCAGAGAAGGAAACTCCTTTCTAAGAAATCACAGGGATCCATTGTGTGGCAGAAGCAAGTCTTGGAAAGATTCCTGTTGATGGTGTCAAGTCGGTTTTTCTTTCTTGCCCTGTGCAGACTGGAGGATGCCAGAATCCTCCCTGGCAACATGAAGGACAACTTCTGGGAGATGGGGGACACAGGCCCGTGTGGTCCCTGCAGCGAGATCCACTACGACCGAATTGGAGGTCGAGATGCTGCACACCTCGTCAACCAGGATGACCCCAATGTGCTGGAGATCTGGAACCTTGTGTTCATCCAGTATAACAGGTAGTGCGGGCCCTGCTCCTTCCTGCTGACAGCGGTTCTGTTTCTGTAACCAAGCAGAGAAAGAGAAACCAGCTGCACAGCTGAATTCATGGCTGAAGGTTGTTTGGGATCTTTATTTTTGGAGACAGTGAGCAGCCCTGGTGCTGGCTTCAGATGCTCCTGGGATCATGTGACATTTCTTTAAATTATATTGTCAGGTTTCCGTTCTGATCCCTACAGCAGGATGTGCCTATTTGAAAAACTAATATTATCTCGTATAACACCTTCCTGAGTCGTTTGCCTTCTATTTAAGAATAAGAAGCTGGGCATGGTGGTGCACTCCTTTAATCCCAGCATTCAGGAGGCAGAGCAGAAGAATCTCTATGAATTCAAAGCTAGCCTGATCTACATAATGAAGTCCAGGACAGCCAGGGCCATGTAGAGAGACCCCATCTCAATACCACTGCCAGTCCCCCAAAAGTAACAAATTAGACAAGGGTGCTCAATATGTATCTACCCCTCTTTTTGGAACCAGACAAGGGCAAATAGTGACTAGGAATAACTTTGAAACATTGCTAAGTGACTTTTAACCAACAGGGCCCAGGGAGGTAGCAGCCTGGGTCTCTGCTTCAACTTTCTCTCTGTATCCTACAGGGAATCTGATGGCCTTCTGAAACCTCTTCCCAAGAAAAGCATCGACACAGGGATGGGCCTCGAGAGACTGGTGTCTGTGCTGCAGAACAAGATGTCCAACTATGACACTGACCTTTTTGTTCCGTACTTTGAAGCCATTCAGAAGGTACTGAGCCTGTTGTGAGCATGGACGCGTCTCTGGAGGCTTGCCGGATGGACTTTAATAAGCACTGCCATCATAGATGAATGGCCGTATGCTTTGAAAGCCCAAAGTACTTGTTACCATCTTCCGACTTCATTATTGCTAGCATACCCTTCTCTGAATAAGCGAATACTATGCTATTTGTCAGGGTTAGGGCCTGGCTTGATGCTCTCTGGCTTCTCCATTATCACTTTCTTGGAGTTATGGGATATGGCAAGATAGTCATCCTTGATGGGCGGTGGTGGCACACGCCTTTAATCCCAGCACTTGGGAGGCAGAGGCAGGTGGATCTCTGTGAGTTCCAGGACAACCGGGACTGTTACACAGAGAAACAAAGACAGACAGCCATCCTTTCCTAGACCCCTCACCTTCTAGGAGCCTGCTTAGGAACGGCAGCACCAGCAGGACTGTCTCATCGGCCTCTTCTGCTGTTTACCTCTAGGGCACAGGTGCCCGGCCGTACACTGGGAAAGTCGGTGCTGAGGATGCCGACGGAATTGACATGGCCTACAGGGTTCTGGCCGACCATGCTCGTACCATCACTGTGGCACTGGCCGATGGCGGCCGGCCTGACAACACAGGACGGGGGTGAGTCACACTCTGGGCAGGGTCTGGACTGATAGCATGAGTTTTCTGACTGTGGAGTTTAATACTATATTTATTATTGTTTTGTTGTTGTCTTTTGGGTAGGTAGAGGGATCCTCTCCCCCCTCCTTTTTTTTTTTTTTTTTTTTAAAGAGATCAAGGGAGTTTTAATTTAACAGTTTCTACTAAGTACTGAGGGGAGACTGGCACTAAGGGTATCAGACAGGATCTTGGCTCGCTCCAGGAAACTGCATTCCTGACAAGCTGGCCTAGGATCTCATACACCAGTCTGGTAGTCAAACAGAAATTCTGCAAGAGCAGAGGGGAACAAAAGTTCATGTTGCTCTGCTTGGAGTAGAGTTCTAAAGGAGCTACCATGGAGCCCTCAGCTGGGGATGTTTCCTAGCAGATACTAAGGTATGCTTCTCACAGGTACGTGCTGAGGCGGATTCTGCGCAGAGCTGTTCGATACTCCCATGAGAAACTGAACGCCAGCAGGGGTTTCTTTGCTACGTTAGTTGATGTTGTCGTGCAGTCCTTGGTACGTGGAGAAAGTCTAAGAGGCATCTGATGGGTGGTAACGTAGTGTTAATGGATGTGCTTTCTAAAGATGTATTTAAGTATGAATGCTCTACCTGCATGTACCCCTTAATGCTGGAAGAGGGCATCAGATCCCACTAGAGATAGTTGTGAGCCACTATGTGCTGGGAATTGAACTCAGCACCTCTGGAAGAGCAGCCAGTGCTCTTAACCACTGAGCGATCTCTCCAGCCCTGTTAATGGATATTTTAAGACATGGATGTCAGGTATGCTAGTTCATGCCTTTGATTCCAGCACTTGGGAGGGAGGCAGAGACAGGTGAGTTTGGGGCCAGCCTGGTCTACATTGCAAGTTATAGGTCAGCCAGGGTTATATGCATAGTGATTTCCCATCTCAAAATAGAAGGGACTGTGTCATAGAATAGTCTCCGGCCTCACTGAACCTCTTTTGTCAGGGAGATGCATTTCCTGAGCTAAAGAAGGACCCAGACATGGTGAAGGATATCATTAATGAAGAAGAGGTACAGTTTCTCAAGACACTCAGCAGAGGACGGCGCATCCTGGACCGAAAAATTCAGAGCTTAGGAGACTGCAAGACCATTCCTGGTGAGCCCCAGCTTTCACCTTTCTCCACCACGCACCGGGAATCCTTCTGAGAAGGAGTGGTTTCTCAATCTCTGCCAAGGTTGAAAGTACTTTAATTAAGCTGCTTTTGGTGTAAAGAAAGACTTAAGAGAGCAAAAGTATTCAAACAATACAGAAGTGAAAAGTGAATACCTTTTCCAAGTACATTTCTCAGAGGCAAAACAACAACAGTGTTAGGAGTTGGCACTATGGCACCTGTAATCACAGCGTGCTGAGGCAGGAGGATCACAAGGTCAAGTCTGTGCTACATAACAAAATACTATCTCACGAAGACAAACATTAACGATTTTGGTGTGTGTCCAACACACAGCAGCATTTTCCTCTATTTGCATGAGATCACAAATAAGTGGGGTTTTTTGCTTTGTTTGTTTGGTTGGTTGGTTTTGCAAGACAAGGGTTCCCTGTGTAGCCCAGGCACTCGCTCTGTAGACTAAACTGGCCTCAAACTCAGAGAGACACACCTATGTCTGCCTCCTGAGTGCCAAACAGGTATTTATGTCTGCATATAGAAATAACATTTGGTGTACATTGTGAAAATTGCTTTATCTGTCACCAGCCAACCAAATTAACTTTTAATTTGTTTTGTTTTTCTCTTTCTTTCTTTCTTTCTTTCTTTCTTTCTTTCTTTCTTTCTCTCTCTCTCTCTCTCTCTCTCTCTCTCTCTTTCTCTCTCTCTTTTTTTTTTTCTTTCCTTTCTTTCTTTTTTAAGACAGTGTTTCTCTGTGTAGCCTGTCTGTCCTGGAACTCACAGAGATATCTCTGCCTCTGCCTCCTGAGTACTGGGATCAAAGGCATGCACTGTCACTGCTGGCTGAGAAAAATAATTTTAAGGGCTTTTTTTTTCCCCCATGATTTTTAAAAAACTTATATGTATATGTAGCATGAGGGGGCCTGCTTGTTGAGGTTTCTGTCCTGCCCAGTTCCCCACAGCCGACAAGCCTCAAAGAAAATCACACACAGGTCTACATAGGTTATAAACTGATTGGCCCATTAGCTCAGTCTTCTTGTTAACTCTTGTAGCTTATATTAACCCATTGTTCTCATCTATGCTAGCCACATGGTTCTGTACCTTTCACAGCAGGGCAGTTCATATGTTGGTCTAGGCAGGAGTGAGTGGCAGGCAGAGGGAGTTTCCTGCCTTTCAGAATACTCCTGTTCTCATCGCCCCACCTCTTCTTCCTGTCTGGTTGACCCGCCTATACTTCCTGCCTGGCCAATCAGCGTTTTGTTAAAATACATGATTGACAGAATACAGATAATTCTCCCAAACCATGTGTATATGTATGTGTGTCTGAGTGTGGGTTTGGCATGTGATTGCAGTGCCCATAGAGGAGAAAAGGGGGCACTGGACCCATGGGAACCTAGAGTTAATAGGTGGGTGTGAGTAGCCTGACATGGGTGTTGTGCCAGTCCTCTGCAAGAGCAACAAGTAAGTGTTCCTAACATCTGAGCCATCTCTCCAGTTCTGGTTATTTTCTTTTCATTGAAGTATAATGTTTAAAGAGAATGATTATCGATTTTATTCATAATGCTCAGATCAAGAAATAGCAATTTGCCTTCTGCACATTCCTAAAAGATTTGGCTTGCCTTAACTCTGCTCACTCTGTCGCTCTCAGCAGCCTCCTGGGAGGGCTTGGCGTGGGAGAGGAAGGGTTTGTCCATGCCATTTTGACGCGATTCCTTTGTACTCTGTAGGAGACACAGCTTGGCTCCTCTATGACACTTATGGGTTCCCAGTGGACCTCACTGGATTGATTGCTGAGGAGAAAGGTCTCGTGGTGGATATGGATGGCTTTGAAGAAGAGAGGAAACTGGCCCAGGTAGAGAATGTGAAGAGTGATTGCTGTCTTCCCAGCTCCCTAGCTCACTTCCGTCGTCAGGACTGCTTGTCTTCCTTCCTTCCTTCCTTCCTTCCTTCCTTCCTTCCTTTCTTTTTTATTTATTTATTTTTTTCAAAATGGTTTCTGGTGTAACAGTCCTGACTATCCTGGAACTCACTCTATATATAGATCAGGCTGGGCTTTAACTTGGAGATCTACCTGCCTTTACCTCCCAGGTGCTGGGACTAATGGCGTATGCCACTACTGCCTGGCCAATTTTTTTCTTTCTTGAGAAATGGCCTCTATGTTTATTACCACCACCAACAAAAAAAAAAAAAAAAAAAAAAAAAGAAAACTGTGTAGTGTAGGCAGGAAAGGCAAGCCCTACTTTGGTACCAATCAGTTTGCCTTCTTTCCCTAGACAGGACGGCTCTCGTCCGTCCTGGGGCATTTGGCAATAATGGATTAAAGGCATTTTTAGTTTGCACAACTAGGGAGGGATGCTCCCATCATCTTCTTGGTGGAGCCTAGACGTGCTTCTCAGTGTCCTGTCGTGCAAGAGGACAGTCCCCAAAACAAAGGCTAGTCACATCCTGAAATGTCAGTGGTGCTAAGATTAAAGAACTCTATTCTTTAGTTTGTCCTTGGCCATAGTTTGGCAAGTCTCAGTTCTCTTTTCTCCTACATTGAGGCAGCTAAGGCTTTTTTTGTTTTGTTTTGACAGCTGAAGTCACAGGGCAAGGGAGCGGGTGGGGAGGACCTCATCATGCTGGACATCTATGCTATTGAAGAGCTCCGGGCAAAGGGTTTGGAGGCCACAGACGATTCTCCAAAGTACAACTACTGTTCAGACGCCAGTGGTAGCTACGGTACGTTGCTGCTCCCTCTGCTCCCATGCCACCCACCTCTTGATTTGGGGAGTTTGAGGAGATCGGTCTCAAGGTGCCCAATGGTCAGACTGTGCCTCTGTCCTCACAGGCATCCTTGGCTGGTGCTTTCCTTAACTGTTTTGAAATATAGTCACAGAAAATTTAAAAAAAAAAAATCACAGGGAGGTTCTAACTACAATTAAACCAATTTCCCTTAATTGTAGCACCAGTTTGTTCAGACACTCCTCAGTGTTAACACGGAAAAGCCTGTACCCTAGGAAACCCTGGGTTTTAGAAACTGGAACAGTTAGTTAACCTGCTGTGTATTGATCACTGGTGGGAAATCAGTGTGCTAATTATTTTATAAGGTCTAATGGGCTGGCTTTCAAAATAAAATTCTGCAATTAGGACCTAATGAATTTAGCACAAGGTAACTAAGAATGTGTGATTGGAACCAGGTATGGTGTTACTTTTAATCCCAACACCCAAGATGCAGAGGCAGGTCAATCTCAGTGAACTGGAGGTCATCTTGGTCTATATAGAGAATCCAGGCCAGCAAGGGCTGCATATTAAAACCCTGTCTCCAAAACAACCACACAAAGAATATGTGAATTGGGGCAGGGGTGATAACTCAGTGGTGGGGTGCCTGTGTAACATATGATTCCCTGGGTTCATCTCGGCCCAGGAACAATAATAAGTATTATATAAGAAATATAATAGTCACTGACCTGTCTTCCCCATTTCTGTCTATGAGCAGAGTTTGAGTGCACAGTAGCTACTGTGCTTGCTCTGCGTAGGGAAAAGATGTTTGTGGAAGAGGTGGTCACTGGCCAGGAGTGCGGAGTGGTGCTGGACAAGACCTGCTTCTATGCCGAGCAAGGAGGGCAGATCTACGACGAAGGCTACTTGGTGAAGGTTGATGACGGCAGTGAGGATGTAAGGCCACACTTCTTCCCTGTTAGCTGGGGAAGGCCAGGCGTGGGGCTGGGCGGCCTCCTTTGCTCCTTCATACTTCTGGCTGTGGGGAGCTGATTTTCTCTGATCAAAGGCATGTGCCACTATCGCCTGGTGAGAGCTGCTTCTTACACCTGTGGCTGTCTCAGTCCTTAGGTTCCCTTGTAATGGGAACCTTGCAGCCAGGATGCAAATGCTAACACTTGCTTCCTACATGCTTCCTTATGAATAAGGATAATAAGGATTCTCTATTTTCACTTGTTGATTGGTTTTGTTTATTGGGTTTCTTTTCCTTTCTTTTTTTTTTTTTTTTTTCTTTTGGTCTTTGGTTTTTGGAGACAAGGTTTCTCTGTGTTAACAGTCCTGGCTATCCTTGAACTCCCTCTAGAGCAGACTGGCCTTGAAGGCAGAGATATCCACCTCCCTCTGCCTCCCAGTTGCTGTTCTTTTTTTAAGATTTATTTATTTATTATATGTACAGTGTTCTCCCTGCATATGGGCGCCAGATCTCATTCCAGATGGTTGTGAACCACTATGTGGTTGCTTAGTGTTTGGTCTGGATGAGACAGTCACTTGGTCTGCTTTGGCAGCTGATTCCTACCATAGGATAGGATACATTTTAGAGAATTTTAAGATGTTCTCTGAGGAAGTAGCTTAGTTGGTGGAGCTCTTGCTTGGTATGAACAAGGTTCTGGGTGCAATCCCAGCACTGTATAAAACTGGGAGTGGGGCTGTGTACCTGTAGTCCTGGCGCTTGAGAGTGAGATGGCAGGAAGATTAAAGTCAAACATTCAGTACATTAAAGGGCAGTATTGTGTCATCTAATGGTAGGGATATATGTATACATGATATCTAATGGTAGGGATGTATGTATACATGGTATCTAATGGTAGGGATATATGTATACATGGTATCTAATGGTAGGGATATATGTATACATGGTATCTAATGGTAGGGATGTATGTATACATGGTATCTAATGGTAGGGATGTATGTGTACATGTGTATCTAATGGTAGGGATGTATGTATACATGGTATCTAATGGTAGGGATGTATGTGCACATGTGTATCATCTAATGGTAGAGATATATGTGTACCTGAAAGGAAAATTGATATATTTGCCTATTGGTGTCCTTTACTCTGCAGAAAACTGAGTTCACAGTGAAGAACACTCAGGTCCGGGGCGGGTATGTGCTGCACATAGGAACGATCTATGGAAACCTGAAAGTGGGGGACCACGTCCGGCTTTTTATTGATGAGCCCCGGCGGAGACCTGTCATGAGCAACCATACAGCCACACACATTCTGAACTTCGCCTTGCGTTCCGTGCTTGGGGAAGCGGACCAGAAAGGCTCACTGGTTGCTCCTGACCGCCTTCGGTTTGACTTCACTGCCAAGGGAGCCATGTCCACCCAACAGATCAAGCAGGCTGAGGAGATTGCCAATGCCATGATCGAGGCCGCTAAGGTAGGTTCTGCCACATTTGAGTTCTCCTGTCACTTCCTGTCGTGGAGGCTCGGCAGCCCAGATGTTCCCCCTTGCTTGTTCTCAGACCGCTGTTACAGTGGTGACCCGTGCCATGTGGAGGGAGGCCTTTGACCTCCCACCTCCATAAACAGGCAGTGTTTTTGTGCTTAAGTACCATGTCTTCACTTCAGATTTGGCTCGCAGTTTAACAAAAAGGTTAGAAATCCCTGTCTGGCTTCCTTTGTTTTGCATGAGATTTTTTTTTTTTTCAGAAGGCCCAGGGTGTGTGCCAGACACAGTGGGGTTACAGGCCCGTGTTCTCTCTACGGCTGCTTCCCCACCTTCAGAGACTATTCCAGCTTTTTCCCTCCTGTATTCTTTTTATGGCAGCCTGTCTATACCCAGGACTGCCCCCTGGCAGCAGCAAAAGCCATCCAGGGCCTTCGCGCTGTGTTCGACGAGACCTATCCTGACCCTGTGCGAGTCGTCTCCATTGGGGTCCCCGTGTCGGAGCTGTTGGATGACCCCTCTGGGCCTGCTGGCTCCCTCACTTCTGTTGAGTTCTGTGGAGGAACGTGAGTACCTTGGTAGGAACAGCAGCACCTGTTTTTAGCATCCCACCTTGAGGATATGAAACTAGACTAGCCAACTGCCATGTTCCTTTGCTTGTTTGCTTTTTATTTTGCTGTGCTTTGGATGGAACTCAGGGTTTTGCAGATCTAAACAAGTGTTCTACCATTGAGCCTCAGGATCTCATGTTTCTAAGGTTAACACGAAGTCCTCAGAAATGCACTTGTCAAATAAGATTCCCAAGAATCCTAATAGCCTTGTGGTCTCATCGGACCCCTCGGTGTGTCTGGCATTAGCACTTCTTAGGTTTCTAATGAAAGGTGCTTCCCACAACGAGATGAGCACTGTCTGCACATTTAAGATTGCTGGTTCTTGTCCCCAGCCTTAAAGGGAAGCTGGTGCTGGTGGGCATTCAGGACCCAGCAAGACTTTAGAGTACTCACCGAGCTCCTGCTCTGGCCCTGGCTCATTCGAGTCCTGTGCCTCTGTGATTCCCTTTGCCAGTTTGAGCAGCATCTGGGCAGGGAAACTGAGTCCATTGTCTGAGAGCTTTTGAGCAGACCATGTGGTAGACCTGGCTCAGCTGGCTCAGGAGAACCACTTGTTTCTTCCAGCTTGGGTCCCAAAAGAAGCCTAGTGGGAAGCTTATCAAGGGCCCTATTAAGCCCAGTTAAAGCCTCCTGTAAGCCTCAGGCTTTATGGTATACAGAGGGCAAGGGGACCCAAGGGATCCAGTTCCAGCCTCTTTCTGGCAGAATTAGGCTTTCAGGTGAGTCTTACTTATTCTCAAACACATGACACCGTAGAGAATGACTTTCAAAGACTTTGTACCAACCTCTCAGAATTCGACTAAGACTTACTGCACACTTTGAGCTCTTCAAGCAACTGGTGAATAGGACCTATTTCTGGATCCATTTGTTTTAAGAGAATGTATTAAAAATTTTAAAAGTAGGCCTGGAGAGATGGCTCAGTGGTTAAGAGCACTGACTGCTCTTCCAGAGGACCAGGTTTCAATTCCCAGCCCCCAATGGCAGTTCACAGTTATCTTTAACTCCTGTTACAGGGTACCTGACAGCCTCATACAGATGGACACGCAAGCAAAACACCAGTGCAAATAAAATAAGAATAAATAAATCATTAAAAAATGCTTTTAAAAAAGATTTTTAAAAGTAACCCTCCAATATTCCCAGCCAATGAGCTTTTTTACATATATTAAAATATATTCCATGTTGCACCAAAAGATCAAAATGTCATGTGTCACCTCCTAACAGTATTACTGAGTTGGATATTAAGAATGTCAGCATTTGCCGGGCGGTGGTGGCGCACGCCTTTAATCCCAGCACTCGGGAGGCAGAGACAGGCGGATCTCTGTGAGTTCGAGACCAGCCTGGTCTACAAGAGCTAGTTCCAGGACAGGCTCTAAAGCTGCAGAGAAACCCTGTCTTGAAAAAAACAAACAAACAAACAAACAAAAAAGAATGTCAGCATTTTGATGGTCATCTCACTTGATTTTCATAGCAGCCTTGTGAGGGAGACCTGTCCCTTTATACTTGGGGAAACTGAAGCCCTGGCTTCTGGCTCAGCCCAACTTTGTTTCCCTTCTGCTCCTTCACTTGCCTTTGCCTCTGGCCTGTGCTCCTAAGGTCCCCTCAGAGTGAAAGGCCGCTGGGGTGTGGTGGTGAGTGTCTTGTGATACAGAGGCAGGCGGATCTCTGAGTTTGAGGCCAGCCAGGGTTTCACAGTGAGACCCTGTCTTCAAAAAAAGGCCTTTCCCTCCTGTGAAAGATTGCATTACTCACAGTGAGGAGGTGTCTCACCCGGGCTCCAGACACCCTCCTCTTCACAGCCTTTACGTCTGCCTTCCAGGCATCTCCGGAATTCTGGTCACGCAGGAGCGTTCGTGATAGTGACTGAAGAAGCTATCGCCAAGGGTATCCGGAGGATTGTTGCTGTCACGGGTGCTGAAGCCCAGAAGGTGAGGTCAGGCCGGTGTGTGGGCCCTGCCCGTCAGGTGAAAGCTACCCCTGCACAGGATTTCCAGCTGTCAGTGTTTCATCTTTTCCGTCTTGGGCCCAGTACATAATGGTGCTCGCCACAGAGACTGACAAGCTGAGTTTGTTGCCAGTGACCCACGTAAAGTGTAGAGAACTGACTCACACACATGGGCCGTGTGCTCACACGCTCATCACATACAAAATAATAATAGAAATTTACAAAAAGAGATAGCATCGTGGAAGGCAGAATACATACACTCTGCGTCTTCCTCCCAGCACAGCCATGTGTGGGAGGGCAAGTCAGAGTTCTCCTGCTGCGTATGTGAAAATGGCTTCTGGCTCATGAGTTACAGTGCAGCCTTTGCTGGCTAGGGGTGTGTGGCCGGAGCACTGGTTTCTACATCTCTGATTGTTCTCCTAGGCCCTCAGGAAGGCAGAGAGCTTGAAGAAATCTCTCTCTGTCTTGGAAGCCAAAGTGAAGGCCCAGACTGCACCCAACAAGGACGTGCAGAGGGAGATTGCCGACCTTGGTGAGGTAGGGATGGGCGCCCTCGACTTGGGGTCTGTTCATTCCTTATCAAGCCTGAAGAGTAAGACCATCCCTGTGCTTGAGCTTTCTGTTCTTTCACTTGTACTTTTTTGAGCCAGGGTCTTAAACTGTAGCCCAGACTAGCCTTGGACACACTGTATAGCTCAGGCTAGCCTTAGATTTGCAGCTGTCCTCTGGCCTTATCATCTCTGCAAACATGAGCCACATGCTAGGTGGGAGAAGTGGGGAATAAGGGTTTTGTTGTTGTTGTTTGAGAAAAGATGTCACTATGCTGCCCTTGAACTGTTTGTAGACAGTGGCTCCTATTTCTGGTCTCTGCAGGCTGTGTTTATAGCCTGGTAAGGGCCAGGTCTCAATTTGAGAACTCAGCCCTCTTTATAATGCCACTCTCTCTCCAGCCCCGCTGTGATGACTGCTACATCGATAGAGTGACTAGTGTTCTGTTGCTTTTGATTTTTCGAGACAGGGTTTCTATGTAGCTTTGGAGCCTGTCCTGGAACTCGCTCTCTAGACCAGGCTGGCCTTGAACTCACAGAGATCTGCCTGCCTCTGCCTCCCGAGCGCTGGGATTAAAGGCGTGCGCCACCACTGTCTGCCTAGAGGGATGAGTCTTAAAGCCAACAGATATCTTTGTGGTTCTCTGTTTTCTCAGACACTGGCCAAGGAAAACTTTAGTTCAAAGACAAGAGGGTGGGGTAGAATGGGCTTGAACTTCACCCTACGTCTTAGTAGCCCAGACCTGGACAGACTTGTGTTGTGGTTCCAGGCCTTGGCTACTGCAGTCATGCCCCAGTGGCAGAAAGATGAACAACGAGAGACTTTGAAGTCCCTGAAGAAGGTCATGGATGACCTAGACCGTGCCAGCAAAGCCGATGTCCAGAAGCGAGTAAGTCTTGGCAGCTGGAAGAGAGCCCAAAGGTTTTCCTGAGCAGGGGCTTACATGGTTTTCTGTCTGTGCTCTTGGCCTAAGCCTCTCTCCTGGTCTTGTAGGTGTTAGAGAAGACAAAGCAGCTGATTGACAGCAACCCCAATCAGCCCCTGGTCATCCTGGAGATGGAGAGCGGGGCCTCAGCCAAGGCAAGCAGGGGCTAGGGCCAGGGCTGCCCTACCTGTCAGCTGTTCGTGTTTTCCCTCCCAGCCTTGTCAGACCGCCTGGTGGCTCTGAGGCCCACTGCTTAGTACTGAAGTTAGGCAGAGCCATGGAAAGATCTGGTAGCCTGAGGAAGAAGGACTCCCTAGGGGAGAGTTTGGGCAGGGTCCTGCCTTTGGTCTGTGTGGGCTCCTGGGGACAGCATGTGCTCTTCAAAGGAAATGGGGTGCTGCTCTGAGGGCTGTGTTCCACAGGCTCCCTGCCCCAGTGCGATGACCTGACAGGAAGTTCTCCCCACAGGCCCTGAATGAAGCTCTGAAGCTTTTCAAGACGCACTCTCCTCAGACCTCGGCAATGCTGTTCACCGTGGACAATGAGGCCGGCAAGATCACGTGCTTGTGCCAGGTTCCCCAGGTCAGAACTTCTTATGGCCTCTCTTCAATAAAAACCTGCAGCCAGGCAGTGATGGTGCACGCCTTTAGTCCCAGCGCTCAGGAGGCAGCAGGAAGCACTGTCTGAAGCGAAATCAGAGAGGGGCTCTTTGTCGTATTTGCCAAGACTGTGTGTGTGCGCGTGTGCTCGCACGCACCCCTAGTGAGAAGCTACTGATCTTATTCTTCCATTTGTCATTTCCTTCAGTACTTTTTACCCCCAGACCTTCTTGTTGGTAGATATAGTAACTACTGGCTAACACCTGGCATTGCTTTTTGTTCACCTTGACAGTGGCTGTAGCTGCTTCCCTGTAGAGCAGTCATGACTTCTGGTAGCATCATCCAGAATACGAATGGGTGTTGGTGGTTCCCCTCCTTGTGCTGTTCCTCTCTTAACCCACCTCAATCTCGTCTCCTATTCTGACTACCATTTCCCCTTCCTGTCTTCTAGAATGCAGCCAACCGGGGCCTAAAAGCCAGCGAGTGGGTACAGCAGGTCTCAGTCCTGATGGATGGTAAAGGTGGTGGCAAGGATATGTCTGCCCAGGCCACAGGCAAAAACGTGGGCTGCCTTCAGGAAGCATTGCAGCTGGCCACTTCCTTTGCCCAGCTCCGCCTGGGAGATGTGAAGAACTGATGGGAGGGAAGCCCTCACCCGGAAGCGTTTCCCCGTCAACCAGATGTGTCAGAATGCAGGAGTCCACCCAGAAGCCCTCCTGCCACGAAGACATTTGAGTTTGGGGACCTTTTAGTCATCCATCCGTCCTAATCCAGCAGAAACTGGATCATACCTGGAACTGTCCCGTGATTCATTGCCCCTTTCCGTTATTGCTCTGAGCCATAAATTTCGGCACCATCTATGTAGAATCACTACCCCAGGAATGCTACTTAACATCATCACGATCATGCCTAGACCCTGACCACCTGAGGCTTCCAGGTCTGCAGGCAGGAAGCCTTTTTGCTGCAGAAAATAAAAAGGACCATGTGCAATACTTGATGTAGGCATCCTACTTTCTCTCCTGAGGTGGACCCTAGCTCCCTGTGTATCTGCAGAATGCATGCTGCGGTTCCAGCTCGTTCTAGATTGAGTTCTCACAGAATACATCCCTAGGCCCCTGAACTTTAGGGGTGGCCCTTAGGATAGCAGAGCCAGAGGCAAAATGGATGGATGGGCTGAAATTGAGGGGAAAATGTCCACTGAATTACTTAAGTGGAGAAGCACCTTTCTCAGTCTCTTGGAATAATCTCTGCCTTGGGCCATGTATGTCCCTGCTCTGCTTCCCTTTGAAGATGCTGATATGAGGTCAGACAACTAATATAGGAAATGTAAGCATGGAGGTGTCTCTCAGTAACTGTCCTACCCCTGCTTTTTAACCTAAATTAGGTTCAAGGCCCTGGCCTGGCCCTAAATGCAATTTGAGTCTACAAAAGCAGGGTCTAGAATCAGTAGTAGATACTGCCTGCTTATGCCAGTTCCTCAGTGTTAGAAATATTATATATGGATATATAAATATGTGTCTGTATATCATATATGTATCAATCTGGATATCTATATATCTTTATATGCATTAATACATTTATGTATTTTATACATGTATATATATCCAGTGTAGGGAGAGCTCGTTCCATCGATTTATTAAACAAGTGTTGAAGCCAGCCGGGGGACTGAGTACAGGAGTGAACAAAAAGTCCCTAACTTGGGCAACTTTATGTAAAACAGTCTGAAAGCAAAATTCAAGGAATAGCCTTTACAGGTTAGATCCATAAAAGCTCAGCCCAGGTCCCAGCGCCGGTCAAGTCCAGCTGTACTTCCTCCACGCTGCTAGGTGGCGGTGCGGCACAGGAGCTCTCCCGATAGGCTTCGCGCCGGCGCGCGTGTTTAAGTAGGCGGAAGAACCGGTGCGCAAGGTGGCCCGGCCGGCGGAAGTGGCTCGTGCGCCGGTAGTCGCCATGCCGGGAGACCACCGCCGCATCCGCGGTCCGGAGGAGTCCCAGCCGCCACAGCTGTACGCGGCCGACGAAGACGAGACGCCCGCTGCCCGCGACCCGACGCGGCTACGACCGGTGTACGCGCGCGCCGGGCTGCTGAGCCAGGCCAAGGGCTCGGCCTACCTGGAGGCGGGAGGCACCAAGGTGCTGTGCGCCGTGTCGGGCCCGCGCCAAGCCGAGGGCGGCGAGCGCGGCGGTGGCCCTGCGGGAGCGGGCGGCGAGGCTCCGGCCGCCCTCCGTGGCCGCCTGCTCTGTGACTTCCGTCGCGCACCCTTCTCCGGTCGCCGGCGTCGCGCGCCCCAGGGCGGTGGCGAGGAGCGCGAGCTGGGCCTGGCGCTGCAGGAGGCTCTGGAGCCCGCGGTGCGCCTGGGGCGCTACCCTCGCGCCCAGCTCGAGGTGTCCGCGCTGCTGCTGGAGGACGGCGGCTCTGCCCTGGCTGCGGCGCTGACGGCCGCCGCGCTCGCCCTGGCCGACGCGGGAGTGGAGATGTACGATCTGGTGGTGGGCTGCGGCCTGAGCCTCACGCCGGGACCCTCTCCCACTTGGCTGCTGGACCCCACGCGCCTCGAGGAGGAGCACTCTGCCGCCGGCCTCACGGTGGCGCTCATGCCGGTGCTCAACCAGGTGGCCGGGTTGCTGGGCAGCGGGGAAGGCGGCCAGACTGAGAGTTGGACGGATGCGGTGCGCCTGGGCCTAGAAGGCTGCCAGCGCCTCTATCCAGTGCTGCAGCAGTGCTTGGTGCGGGCTGCACGCCGGAGGGGCGCCGCCGCCCCGTCCTGATTGGAAAACCTGAGCAACAAGAATGCGGACAACTGCTGTCGCCCTTCTCTTCCGGCGCTCTTGGTCGCCTGGCTTGGCTGAGCAGAGAAATGAGAGCGCAGGTAACGCGCACAGAACTGAAGCACTGTACAGCTGCGTTGGAACGGTTTAAAGGGCCTTTGCGGCCACTCTCCAGTTGGAAAAAAAAAACAATTACATGAAAAGAAAGCCTTACTCCCAAGTTGGAAACGACTTAAACTGGATTACCTGGTAAATGAGACTGGGGGTGTGGTCCTCCAAGGGATGGACCCTGTACAGATCAGCCATTGGCTCCAGTGTATGATAAATATTTTTTGAGAGGATGAACAAGGGGACTTCTCACTATCCGAACTATACATAAAAACCTTTTTTATATCTGAAGATACATCTTGTGATTGTTTTTCTTGGTACTAGAGTTAGCAGTAATGCTGTTTTGAACTGGGCCTGTGTTGAGCTGTGCTGTCTATGGCTTGAGTCAGTACTGCCTATAATTTTCCCGTCTGCTAGCTCACCGTAAGTGAGAAGGAGTAGTGTGCTTTAGTGGCGAAACCGCCTGCCCCAGGAGCATGCCGGGACAGCATCACACAGAAACCCTATCTTGACAAAAGGACGGGAGAGTTAAATGGCCTCAGAAGGCTGGGTGCACACCTATCCTCCCTCTCCTTTGGTTTGCCAAAGCACAGATGCATGTCTAGGAGTTGGGTAGCTGGGAAGGATTATGCTCTGGAAGGAAGCCCTGGTCCCCCTCTTCTTTGGCCAGTAGAATAGCAGAACCGGAGGCTTCCATAGCTTTGCAGAAGTAGGGCCCTGCCCGGTGTGATGGCACAGACCTTTAAACCCAGCACTGGGGAGGCAGAGGCAGGTGATCTCTCAGTTCTAGGACAGCCGGAGAGAAATTGTTTTTGTTGTAAAAAACAGAAGTGGAGTCCTGGGCTGGTTTCATTACCTGGTGTCTCCTGTCCAGTGTTGGCTCCTCCAAACAAGGCTCAGGGTAGCAATGAACTACCAAAAGGAAGAGCTCCTAAATACTGGCACCACTTACAGCTTGGCTATTCCTTAAGGCAGAGCTGGCCTCACTGGCTAGGAGTGTAGGGTTCCTGATCTTTACCTGGAAGCTGTGTGAGACTGCTACTAAGTTTAGGTAGCCCAGGGGTCTGCTCAGCTGCTTATGTGGGCCACAGAAGAACCCCTGACCTGGAGGAAGAAACACAGTTTTATTTTTTTTCCTTTTTGACATGACTCTGGAGTAGATCTGAAGTTAGTGTTATACTAATGAAAATCAATATAAAAACAAGACATAAAAGTTATCTACCAAGCCGGGAGGTGGTGGCACACGCCTTTAATCCCAGCACTGGGAGGCAGAGGCAGGCTGATCTCTGTGAGTTCGAGACCAGCCTGGTCTACAAAAGCTAGTTCCAGGACAGGCTTCAAAGCTATAGAGAAACCCTGTCTCGAAAAACAAAACAAAAAACAACAACAAAAAAAGTTATCTACCTATTTTAAAGGATGGCTTTGTAGGGTACATGGTGGTAAGTTTAACCGAAAGGGGCTGGTTAGAGGGGCACACACACAACCTCACAGCTCAGTGTCACAGGGACACAAGTGTGTTGTTTCACACCACCAGGTTTAGTGGTGCATGGGGAAGGAGGAAACTAGAGGCAGTCTGCATTCAGTGAGGGCTAATAGTGCTCTTTGGGTTCAGGGCCCTGTCAGGTGCCTCCTGCAAGGCCATAATTCAGTGAGGATGGTGAGATGCTGCTAGTTATGAACCACCCCCCCCCCACACACACACACACTATCCTGCCCACCCTGGACTCATGGAAAAGAGCTCAAAGTTAAGCCCAGAACTCAACTACAGGAGATTTCCTGGGTGGACTGGCTGAACCTTGCTTCTACTTGCATTGCCCTAGCTCCAGAAAGGTTACTTCTGCAGGTTGCATGGGTGTGACCAGGGACCTTCCAAAAACAAGGCAAGGAAACAAGCCACTCAAGAAGTAACAGTGGAGCCTGGAAGGGTCCCCACCTCCTGGCTATCCTGGTCCGATGCTTGAGTCTTCACCTGTGGAATTAATAGGAGAGGCTAGCTTAGAGGGTGGGAAGTAGAGTTTAGGAAAGACCAGCTAAAATCTAGTACCCCCAACTTCCCTCCTACCCCTACATCCTGGGACCTTTGGTAAGTTGAAGTCTAGCCTAGATTCTTTGTGGGGATGGAAGAGGTGCTGGAGATTGTCCATGCTAAGCATACCTGCTACCACTGAAGCCTGGAAACCCAGAACCAGCAGGCAAGAGCAAACATTCTCCTGTAGCCCATTCTTTTTCCAGGGCAGTTGTGACTTAGGCAGCAGCAAGCACTCTCCTGAACCCATTCCAGCCTGGGTTAGGCGGGGGGTCATGAGGGAATTCACCACTACAAACCCTAATCCTGCTGAACAGACTTGGCAAGCAGTGTGGGGCATGGATGACAGAGGAAGATACGGGAGGGCAGAGAAAACTTAGGCCCTTTACTGCTACACAAAGGGCCATTACCAGTTCAGATTTGGATTGTCTCAATCTAGAAACATTAACATGCCACGGCCTCCCTGGGCAGCATGGTACAGCGCAACCCCAAGAGCCAGAGGCAACCAATGGCATGAGGCCAGAAAAGTGGCAGAAATTCAAATTGTAACAAGCTTACAAGGGGGGCTTGAGATATGAAACATCTTTAGAATATACAAAGCTCAGCTTCCTTTCCAGAAGATGATATTTCAACCTAGGTCTGACTAACCCAAGTGTCCAAATGCCTGGCCATAGCCTGTGGTATAGATGGGCTATTCAAAACCCGAGACAAAAAGCAAGGGGTGATGGCACGCAGAAAGTGGCTGTCCTAGGCATTGCTCTTAGGTTGTAAGCCTGTCTGGACCCTACCACTACCAGTTCCTACACAAACCAAAGTGTCCTGTCTTTGCTCACAGAGTAGCCACGAGAACCCAAACACAAGTAGAGTGAAGGAAAGCAGACCACTCATTGTTGCCCCCTGTTTGTGCTTTCCCCTGAGCAGCATCTTGGTAGCCCTCTGACCCCTGGAGCCCTGCTTCCAGGACACCTGTTCCCACTCCCTTTTGGTCCTGTTCTGAGAACTGTCAGTTTGGAAGTCCCAGCTGACTCCAGCAGGAACCCAGTAGTAATCCGGAACTCCAGAGAACACGAGAATGAGCAGCTGCTTTGACTCTAGACATGTGGAGGGACTAGGACTACATAGATGTCACAGAGGTCCTCTGTCCATGGGACAGCCAGCATCACAATACTAGCAAAGGAGGCCTACCGTGTGTTGGGCAATATGATTTTAAGGTGTGTTACTTTTGTTTATGCTGCATTTGTTTAACTCTGTGAATCTGTGATTCTTTGCCTGTCTAAAACACCTGATGGTCTAATAAAGAGCTGAATGACCAACAGCTAGGCAGGAGCAAGGATAGGCGGGGCTGGCAGGCAGAAGAGTATGAAGAGAGAAACAAAGGAGCACGAGAACCAGAGGAAGATAGCCACCCAACTAGCCATGGAATGAGAAGGAAAGATACAGAAGTAAGAAAGATAAAAGCCCAGAGGCATAAAGGTAGTTGGGATAATTTAAGAAAAACTGGCAAGAAACAAGCCAAGCTTAGGCTGGGCGTTCATAACTAAGAATAAGCCTCCATGCGTGATTTATTTGGGAGCTGGGTGGTGAGCCCCTCAAAAAGCCAAAAGAATAAAAGAGCAAAAACAGCCACAACAACAGTGAGAGAAAGCCACAGACAGAACCCACCAGTGAACAGAAGAAACTGGGACCCACTGAGTGTGGCCTGGGCACCCTCTTGAGTACCTGACCTGTTGTTCCATGGACTCCAGACTCCTCAACAGGCTGTCCACCTGGGCTTTGATCTTGCTCAGCTCCCTCCTGATGGAATCCAGCTCCTCAGTCTGGACTGCTGAGAGAGGGGGCAGGGTTGATGTCCACATGAACACAGACCACAGGAACAGAGAGCAAATACAGACGGCCAAGGCATGCCTGCCTTTCCTCACTACAGTTCAGGCCACCCCACTCCTCCCTAGCACTGACCGGGAGGCCCGGGCCCCTCACTCACACTTTCTCTGCCCCAGGGGCAGATGGCTCTCCCTGCAGGCTTTGTAAGGGCTGTAGGGGTTCTTGACCCTCAGACTTAGGTGGGTCCTAAGGACCTTGGCAGGCACCTGGTTGATGAGTAGAGGGGTCTTCTTGCCTTTATCCACCCTGAAGAGACAGGAGAGGAGGGAGCAGTGAAGTCAACCTGTTCCAACACCTCCCTTTCCCAGGACACCGCTGACAAGACCCACCCACCCACTAACTAGTTGAGTATGACTTCTCTGATTCACAGTATTCGATCCATAGTCACCTCTGCTATGGTTACAAATGAGGAGGGAAACCAGAGTCTGCCTGGTCCTCAGATCAACTTGGGAGAGCAAGAATGCCCTCCCTCCCTTCTTCCCTTCCTCTCTCCTTTCTTCCCTTCCTTCCTTCCCTTCCTCCCTCCTTTCTTTCTTCCTTCCTTCCCTCCTTCCATCAGTCTTACACAGCCTTGTTTGTAGCTGAGGCTGACCTTGAACTCCTGATCATCCTGTCCCCCACTTGCAGTTCTTCCTTTGAAGAACTTCCTTTGAAGAACTGTGGGAGAGACCACAACAAACCAGCTTCTCTCTAACTGGATTCTGCTATCCCACCCCCACCCCCTCCGCAGGGGGCAGTGGGGGGGGGACGACAATCGCCTGCCAGCTAGAGCCTGGCCCGCCAAAGGCTCTTGTGCCTAAGCCAGGAACTGCTGATCTTTGGGATCTTAGTCCGGCATAGGATGAAAGAGAAAAGTTAAGCCAGAGCCCAAGATCTCATTGTGGGTCTGGAGATTTTAGTCCTTGCATGTGAGTATGTCAGTATATTCGGGGCCAGCAGGAAAGGTTAAGGCTACTGCCAAGCCACCTGACCTTGACTGCAGGCCAAGGAAAAAGACGAGCTCCAAAAGATACCAGGCTCATAGGAGCAGTCTCACCCCCTCTTCACACGGAGAGATAAAGGATCTGTGCAGACAAATGAGTTCCGGTACGTGAAGGGCTGGTGCGAATACAGAAAGCACTGGGTGGGTCCTGCCGGGATGAGGCTGGTGAGCGTGCTCAGTTGGAAGGGGGTCTAAAGTTACGACACTTAGTCCTCCGGATGCTGTCGCCTTCGTACCCCGCTCAAAGGCAGACTCCGAGGTCCAAACCAAGGACAGTTGCGGGTCTGTCCTTTCAGCCTGCGGGGTCCCCAGAACTGTGATGAGATTTCCGGCCACCTCTGCTTCCTGGCTTCTGGAGGTCTGGGTGGGCGGTAGAGGACGTGCAGGGCTGCTTCGGATTCCGGTCGGCAGGAGGAAGAAAGAGAGAGCTGGCGTAGGTCACGTAGGAAAAGACGTGCAGACCTCCTTAGCGATGTGCGTCTGATTAGAGGAGCGTTGGCTGTATCCGGGGCTCCTTATAATGAATTTCCGAAACATCGATGGTCCACTGGCTAAACACGGCAGCACCTAAACATCACAACCAGCAGGATAGCTTCCTACAACACGGCATTGGTGGTTCAGTGGTAGAATTCTCGCCTGCCACGCGGGAGGCCCGGGTTCGATTCCCGGCCAATGCACAAGTTACCTTTTTTTTTTTCTTTTGAACAGTAAGAGAGTATCTCGTCCAAACATGGGACTTGCAGGGTTTAGTGCTGCGACCCCGGCCTGGCCTTTTTTTTTTTTTTTCAGGGGGGAGGGAGCGGGAGAGAGAGGAGGCCCTATAAGCAAAAAAAAAACAATCCTGGGCTCTGCTTGGGAGCATTGGAGCAGGAACAAACACTTCTTTCCCCACACCATCTTGAATACCCAGAAGCCCTTCTGCTGAACAGAGCCTGAGTCCCGTCGACTGGCTGACAGGATTGGATCCAAGCTTTGTAGGTCAGAAGTCGGAATGAAAAACAATGGAGTTTAATGAAGAAAGTGTTAAGAACTGACCAACTGTACAGGACGCCAGTAGCCTCAAAATGGCCAGGTTAAAAAAACAAAAAATAAAAATAAAGAAGCATAACTGATGGCTTCTATTCCTTGGTCCCAGGAATCGAACTCAAGTTGTCAGTCTTGGTGGCAAGCACCCATATCCACTGAACCACCTCACCAGCTCTGTTCTTCTTAGTTTTTATTTATTTTATTTTGTTTTGTTTTTGTTCCAGACCGAGTCTTTTTTATGTAGCTCTGGCTGACCTGGAACTCACTATGTAGCCAAAGCTGACCTCAAACTCAGAGATCCACCTGCCTTTACCTCCCAAGTGCTGGGATTAAAGGCTAGAACCACTATGCCCAGCCTGTTCTTATTATTTTAATATCTGATATATCCTCTATCCAAGGATTATAGAGTACATGGATTTTTGGATTATGGGTGTAATTCCTGCTCTACTCATTACCTCCAGGAAGGGAGATCTTTAAGTGTCAGCACTTGAGAGACAGAGGCAGGAGGAGCTCTGTGAGCTTGAGGCCAGCCCCGGCTAAAAAAGGAGATTCTGTCTAAAAATTAAATAAGTAAAAGGAAGGGAGAGATGGGATAGGCACTAGGGGAAGCTGAAGGGAGTTAGTGGTGGGTGGATATAGTCAGTATGCATTGTATAAAGGTATGACACCAAGGAATGAAAATATTGTCTTAAATAAAATAACTCATGGTGATAGCACGCTCCTTTAATCCCAACACTCAGGAGGCAGAATCAGGTGGATCTCGAGTTTGAGACCAGCCTGGTCTACAGAGTGAGTTTCAGGACAGCCAGAGCTACACAAAGAAACCCTATCTCAAATAAAAATACAGATAAACGCATACCAAATGAACTGGATGGGTGAGTGACCCAGTGGGGAAAGGTGGGTGTCACCACCACTGACAGCTGAGTTTAATTCCCCAGTACCCATTTAATAAATTAAAGGAACCAACTCCTGCAAGTTGAAGTTGTCCTTTGACTTCCACACCGGAGCCATGAAACATGCGCACGGACACAGACACGCACGCGTGCGAGCACACACACACATACACACACACACACACGAACACACACATGCAAATTAACAAATATAATTTTTTAATTCTAAAGCAACAACAAAAAGTAAATTTTCCTAAAAGTTACGTTAGGCATACCAAGGTAAGGACAAGTTGTCATTCAGACGACAGATGTTCCCAGACATCTATATTTAGGGGAAAAGTTTCTGATTCCCTACAGGAGGGGTTCTCCTTGGAGGACTGCCTGACTCCAGGCTGGATGGAGGATGTCAGGTTATGTAGACTTGACAGGGCAGAATGCAGTGAATCGGTTCCCTCAGTAACAGACAAAACTCCAGGTTCAAGAATAAGTCACGGAGTCGAGCAGCCGGAGCTGGGTGGGCAGCACACTTAGGGAACCTTTGAGATTACCTTGTCCATCTCGGGGGAACTCAAACAAATGGACAACCAGCCCCCCTGCTGACAGGGTGGACTCACCAGAAGATGGTGGTGTCCTGTGGCCTCTTCGGGCCTGGATGGGCAAAGCCAGACCTGGGCTCTCCAGCCATGTTCAGTCTGGGGACGAGATAAGAGTGGAGCAGAAGGTGCAGGGGTGAGAAAAGGACTGGAGGAGGAGGGGTCACGCGCACATCAGTGAGCAGCCTGGCCTCGGACAAACCCCAGCAACTAGCATCGTCCTACATACGGCTGTGCTCAAGCTCCAGAGTCGTCCCGGAAGTCACCTAAGGCAGAGACAAAGGGTTCCTTTTGCATCTTTCAAAATAAAAATATGCTAGGCTCGGAAGGGTTGTACTGTTTCCTTCAAACCCAAACCCATAGTCATATCAACCTCATTGCCCAGCCCCAGATTTGAGGGTGTTACCATCAAAGGACAGGAGGAAGAATGTCCGTGGTCCTTGTGTCCTCTGAGGAGGCACCCAACGCTGGGTCTGGTCAAGAACACTTCAACCCAGGGTAGAGAGTGCCTGTGCCGGCCCCCCTTGCACTAGCCTGCCACACCCACACACACAGCCAACACCTGCTTTAGAGCTAAGCCGCAAAGCCAGGGTTGCTGGGAGCCAGAAGCAAAAGGAACTTTTAGAAATGTATGTGTTATTGTTGGGGGCGAGTCACACACCACAGAGTGCCTATGGGGTGGGACAACTTGTCGGAGTCACAAGGATGAAATTCAGCTCGTCAAGATGGACAGCAAAAACATTTTACCCCCGAGTCATCTTGCTGGCCTAAAAAAGAAACTTTTTTTTCTTTAAATCCTAAGTTCACAAGATTTTTGCCGTCACACAAATAACCTCCCAGATTTCAGACAGCTTTAAAAAAAAAAAAAAAAAAACTTAAAGGAAGCATATGCCTGCACATTCTGAAGGCAGGACAAGGGGAATGGAGAGTTTAAGGTCAACCTGGACTACAGATCTGGTTAATTTACTTTAATAATGTTTCATGAGCATTACTGAGTTTTCCAATCACCTAAGAGTCAGGGATCCTTCTGCCTATATGTAATCAAGCCCCATAGTTCAATATGTAGGGAATGCTGATTGTGGACGCTTTAACTTCTGGGCCCCTCACCTCCTGCTCTACCTAATAGACCAGGCTAGCCTCTAATTCATGACCCTCTCACCTTAGCCAGCCACCAGAAATAGAGACAGAGACAGAGAGAATGCACCAGAAGTCAAAAGAGGATATCTGTGGTCCTACTCTATATCACTCTGCCTTATGCCTTTAAGACAGTGTTTTTCCATCGAGGTGGTACTGCACACCTTTAATCCCAGCACTTGGGAAGCAGAGGCAGGTGGTACTCTGTGAGTTCAAGGCCAGCTTGGTCTAAAAAGTGAGTTCCAGGACAGCCAGGGGCTACATAGAGAAACCCTACCTCAAAAAAAAAAAAAAAAAAAAACCCCACAAAAATCAAAATGCAGTGTTTCCTGCTGAACCAGGAACTAGACTGGCAGCCAATAAGTTCCACTAACTTTCCTATCCCTAAACCCAAGTTTGGAGCTATACACAGGTGCTTGGACACATCTGTTTTTTTATTTTATTTTATTTTATTTTTCTCTCTTTTTTTCATTTGTATGCTGAGGTCTAAACTTAAACACATAGAGGTATCTCCTCAATGGAGGAAATAAAACACTAGCATTCCACTCAGAAAGCTGGGAGTGGATATCGTTAATGACCTGGTGACGTTTTGCTATCTACAGAGCCAGATCTTGCCCAAATCCCTGAGAATGATTATCCCAGACTCTTCCCCCCAGAGCTTTATCTTTATCTCATAATTAGAGAGATGTTACACATACTTTATAGCCTGATAACCTTTATACTATCTCGGTCAGAGACCATAGCAGATCCTGGGCCAATGGTTCTCAACCTGTGGGTCTTGACCCATTTAAGTGTGGGGTTGATAATAAGGGGAACTTTTTCACAGGGGGTGACTATCAGATATTTACACTATGGTTCATAACAGTAGCAAAATAACAGTTATGAAGTAGCAATGGAATAATTTTATAGTGGGGGTGGGTCACCACAACATGAGGAACTGTATTAAAGGGTCACAGCATTAGGAAGGAAGGTTGAGAACCACGGCCCTAGGCCTTTACTTTGTAAAGGTGCTTCTATGAAGTCATGCGTACTATCAGCTTTGTTGTGCACCTGGAATTGGAATGATTATTGCCTGGAAAATTTTTTTCCAAATTCTATTGTGTTTAAATATGCATACAATAAACCGCCTGGCATCAGACTCTCTAGAAATTTGATCCAGCTTGACCACTGACTAAGTCGGGCTAAACTGAGTTCTCTCATCTCTCATTCTCACCTTTTTTTTTCCTTCTGATTTTTCAAGACAGGGTTTCTCTGTGTAGCCCTGGCTGTCCTGGAACTTGCTCTGTAGACCAGGCTGGCCTCAAACTCAGAGATCAACCTGCCTCTGCTTCCCTAGCGCTGAGATTAAAGGTGTGTGCCGCCACCACCTGGCTCGTTCTCATCTCTTTTTGGTTTGTTTTCCTGCCTGCCAAGATGCTTGCAGGGACTCCTGCTATGCAGGAATCTCTCTGACCCACTAAGCCATCTTTATATCACCCCCCAACACACATTTGTTTTAAAAGGGTTATGAGATATTTTAGCATTGCCAATTAAAGAAGAAAATACAAAGGAGCTCTGAGTTCTGCAGCCTGCTCCTGGTGGATATGCCAGGGTCAAGGAAGCAGAGAACAAAGTTCCATGCAGAGAAAGGTGATGCTGCCTCCAGGTACTGCTGACAGAAGTAGTGGCAAGATGGCTCCCTTAGAATCTGTGGGGCCGACTGAACTCAATGGACTAAGGAACTACAGCGAAGAATTGGAACAAGCCTGGGAGGAGGGTGCTGAGGGCCCTGATTCCCCTTATTGTCTGGCCAGATGGGATCTGGAGGGTGTGTGTGGTCTCAGTTCTGCTACAGGTTCTCCTGTGACCAAGAAGGGACTGGGTCCCCCACAGCAGTGTTTAAATTCACATTGATGGTAGAGTAAGCAACCAAGGGTCTTGAAGGGGCGTGGTCGATCGGCAATTATGATTACCAGACTAGCTTTAATATATAATATTTAGCTTTAATAAAGAGAAGAAAAGGGAACTTACAAAAGCCAAGGTTCCAGCGAGGAGCCCAGGAAAACAAAGAGACCAAAACAACAAACACGGATCTTTTAAAGGTATTTTTAGCCCTGGGGGGGTCACCCCCCTCAGACAAGGGATTGGTCAGCTTCCCCAACACCGTCTGAAGTGGGGCTCCTCTGAATTGGGACCCCTTTGATCCATTGGCATGGGATGATAGCAAAAGCATGTGGGACCCCATCCTCAAGTGCAGAGGTAGGTCATTTGTAGTCATTAACCTGTGCAGTCAAACGGGGGTCCCTTTAGGAGAACTTCAAGTTTTGTTATTTAGAAATTCTTTCCATTTTTAATTTTTAAAATTACATTTGTGTATTTATTTGCATGTGTGTGCATATGTGCATCTTCACAGTGGTCACTGTGTGTGTAGAGGTCAGAGAACAACGTGCAGGAGGAGTCAGTTTCTCACCATGTGGAACCAAGCTGAGAGAGATCCTACGTTCCTGAAAGAAGCAGAAAACACCTCTTTCTACCTTCCTTACACAGTCTTCCTTAAAGCCAAGACCTGGTCACATGACTCAGGGCTTCCTATCAGACCCGTAAGCCCTTCTTTGTTTTTTTTTAATTTACCTTCATCTTTAAATAGATTTTTTTAATGTGCATTGACATATTTGCCTGCATGTATAGTTTGAGCAAGAGTGCTAGATCACAGACAGTTGTGAGCTGCCATGTGGGTGCTGGGAATCGATCCCAGGTTCTCTGGAAGATCAGCCCGATGCCCTTAACCACTGAGCCATCTTCCCAGCCCCCCTCCCCCGTAAGCCCTTCTTTAAACAGCGGTGGCATCTCTGTCCCACGTCTGTGGTGTCAGTTGTGGTTACTGTACCTAGCAGAGGCAACGAGGTCTTCATGAAGCCGTCTCTGCCTTGCAATATCTTCCAGATCTGATTCTCTTGCTCTTCCATAGCCCCAGGGGCTAACAAATGTCTTCCACAAACTCATTTCTGCTTAGAGTTGTCAGAATTAGTTTTTGTAGCTTACAACCATGATTCATACAAATATAAGAGAGTACGCAGAGTGAGAAGCCCGACAGAAAACAGTGGCCGCCTAAGGCCAGTGAGTAGCCAGGGACAGTGAAAATCCAGCTGGCATTAAGGGAAGGGATTCCAGCAGTTCATGGCATGCCTTGATAAGACAGCTAATCCCGTGTCCCTTAGAACAAAGAACCCAACAAACACAAAGCTTTTCAGGACCTTTTCAGCTCCTGCCAAAAAGGAGTAGAAGGATCATACTGAAGTCAAGTCAGGGTGGTTGTGCTGATGGCTGCACAGCAAAGTGATGCCCACTGGAGGCCCCCATCTGTAGGTGCCCTAGGCCAGTAAAGCTCAGACTATCTGTGCATGGTCTCCAGGAGATAAGGAACACTGCCCAAGCACACCCCAAGACAATGTCTTCAGGGGCAAAGCAACAATATTAGTAAGTGGGTTGGGAACAACGCTCAGTGGTACATACGGTGCTTGCCTGTTATGCGTGAGAACCTGGGTTTGATCTCCAGTAATGAAAAAAATTAAGTCATTTACATTAATCTTATCTTCGTATTTACCCTTTAAGGGTTTTTGTTGTTTTAGGTTTTGGTTTGGGTTTTGATTTTTCAAGACAGGGTTTCTCTTTGTAACCTTGGTTGTCCTGGAACTCACTCTGTAGAAAGATTGACCTAGAATTTAGAGATTTGCCTGCCTCTGCCTCCCAAGTGCTGGGATTAAAGGCAGGTGCTTGGGCCAGGTGACAAACTCCAGTCACAGTGGGAGGGATTGGTTTACCGAGGAAGTGGGCGGGACCACCTCACTCGGAGGGGTGGGGCAAGGTCGTGGGCGGAGCCACGGGTCCAGCTGGTGTTTATGGAGGCGGGATGGCGTCTTTTGCACGCACTTCTGTTGTCTTGGTACTTGAATCCTGAACAGCTTAAGGTTGTTTCACATCCCTGTCTCCCCAACAGGACTCCAACTAAAGGCAGGGGGAGGGGGGAGGTGGGAAGGGCGGGACGGGGGCACGGGTGGGGTGCAAGGCAAGAAAGTAGGGCCCTTCTGCCTCCAAGCTGGCATCATCGAAGCAGTCGGTAATGCTTCATTCAGGCCTGGTTCAGGCAGACATGGCAGCAAAATGAACTTTTATAGACTGGGGAGAACAGATGCCCTGACTTAGGAGAGTTTGCCACACCAAGGAAAAATAAAAGTCCCTAGATGAAATTCCACCTGTATAGGCATATAGTAGATCCCTCAAGTGTCCACACTATGAGTCGGGGAACACCAGTTCTTCCTGTGTGCCTTCCTGGCTTCGTTAAACAGGTTAAATCGGTGAAAGAAAATAGAAGTATTAAATGATACCACCTAAATTGACCAGGTTTGTTTCTCAGCTGTGCTACTTTGGGCAAGTTACTCAACCTCTCTGCTGGCATTTCCTCAACTGGAAGATGGAATGTGATGTGAAGGTGATGTGTGATAGTACTCCCCAGGTGGAGACGCCACGCACCACTCCCCAGATTTTCAGGGTATAGTTTTTTGGGGGGGGTTTTGGTTTTTTTTTTTTTTTTTTTTTTGGTTTTTTGAGACAGGGTTTCTCTGTGGCTTTGGAGTCTGTCCTGGAACTAGCTCTTGTAGACCAGGCGGGTCTCGAACTCACAGACATCCGCCTGCCTCTACCTCCTGAGTGCTGGGATTACGGCGGTATAGTTCTTTTTAACCTTGCTGCTTGAGGCACAGTGTTGGGAGCTGCTAGGAAAAAAGAAAATATAATGAGAAGAGAAGGAGGAGAATGAGGAGTAAGAAGAGAAGGAGGAGGAGGAAGAGGAGGAAAAAGAGGATGTCTTAAAGGCAAAAGAATTGGGTCTCTAAGTTACTAGGGAGCCTGAAAACGCCCAGAGTGTGGCTTAGGTCCTGAGGATGGGCTGAAAGGGACTGAGGACTCCAAAGCACCAGCCTCTCTGGTCGTCCCAGGAATATCTTCACCATCTGAATGCCCCTTCAAGGCCAGCAGTTAGCTAGGCATGATGGTGCAACCTAAAGTTCCAGAATCCTGGAAGCTACGGAAGGAGGCTTGTCGTGAGTTGGAGGCCAGCCTGGGCTACACAGTAAAATTTTTTTTTTTTTTGGTTTTTTTCGAGACAGGGTTTCTCTGCAGCTTTAGAGCCTGTCCTGGAGCTAGCTCTTGTAGACCAGGCTGGTTTCGAACTCACAGAGATCCACCTGCCTCTGCCTCCCGAGTGCTGAGATTAAAGGCGTGCGCCACCACCGCCCGGCTTACACAGTGAATTTGAGTCCAGTCAGAAACTGGCAAGCACAACAAAATAAAACCGTAACTGCAACAACAATATAAAAACAAAATACACACAGGGAAAAAAGAAAAAAAAATCGACCAATCACAAAGGCAGCTGATTCATAATGTCATTTAATTCTTTGTAAAGCCTCTGGTCTGGGAAATTCCAGCTGCCCAAGGGAGTTTGGTCCAGATGGAGCAGAACGCCTTCTGGCTACTGGCTCTGGTTTTTGCTTCAAGGATCCATGGAAGCCCATCTTTCCACTCAAAAGCAGGCTGAGAGTCCCTGGCTCTTCTCCTCCTATGCTAGGCTCCTTTAGGACCCTGTGTTCATTTCTTTTTTTTTTTTTTTTTTTTTTGGTTTTTCGAGACAGGGTTTCTCTGTAGCTTTGGAGCCTGTCCTGGAACTAGCTCTTGTAGACCAGGCTCCCTGTGTTCATTTCTCATGGGCGTCAATGCTACCCTTACCCAATGTCCAGCATTGCGCAAGTTCTGAGACCTCTGTAGATGTTGGACCTTCAGTCCCAGCCAGGCCCTTGTTTCACACAGATGAGCAGTCAGGCAAACTGACTCGTGCACTCGGGGATGGCAGGAGCTGCTCGGCCAGGCTCAGGGCCCTGGCTCCCACAGGGAAATGTGCTTCTGAGCTGGAACGGAAGCATAACAGAGTGAGTGCGCCTGAGGGGGCTCGGCTGTCCTCATCCAGAAGTAGCCAAGGCTGTGTTCTCTTGGGGAACTCCAAATTCTAATAGGTGGACGCTGGCAATTGGGATGGTCCAGGTTTCACTTTTGCCCCTCCCGCATAGATTATTGTACGCAATTAGGGCACAGTAGGGAATCTGATAGATCCCCCAGGTGATAGCTTTTATGATAGGAGGAGAGGAACCCTGGAGAACACCCTAGCAAGATGTGGGTCCAGTGCACAGAGTCAGAGTTTCCTGCTCAGGTCCTTGTATTTACAGCTGTCTGAAGCTGAGAGGATGATGATGTCCCAGCATTGCGAACTGTGCCCCTGCAGAGAAACAGGACTGGACCCACATCTATGCACTATATTCCTAGGGCTTGGATGTCCAAGCAACAGAGAGCAGACCATTAGCACACCAGGGGACAGGTACCAAGGGAGGAAAGCCGAGAGTGTGGTCTCACCAAACTGACATATATAACGGTTTCGAGTTTTACAACGTTGGTCATTCCAGTTGAAGGCAGCAGATGCCTGCATCTCCACACAGTTTCCAAACCTGTGGGGCCAGAATAAAAACTACTTGGGGAGAGGAATGAAATTAGGAATTGGCTAGCGTCGTCAACCCTGCACCCTGCACAGAGATTTGCCTGCCTCTGCCTCCCTAGTGCTGGGATTAAAGGTGTGCACTACCACCGCCCTGCTGGATGGAAACTTCTTGAGTCCCCTCTTCCATGTAATGTGCCTCTGTGCCTTCCTGACCTCAGCCCCATGTCTGCATCAGTTGGGTCTAGGTTTTCCTGGCACCTAAAACCAGGTCAGGTCCAGACCTTTATAGGCTGGGTGAAGGTTCTTCACGGGCATCTGAAGCTCAAATAGATCCGAGTGGGAAGTGGGCCCAGGGGAGGTGGTAAGCATCCTAGCTAGACTCACCCCTGGTTGTCAGGCTGCCCAAAGGCAAAACTGGTGAAGGACTGGTGTTCTCCGGTAGTCCAGCGGAAGGAGTCCTTAGATGCCTTGTAGGTGAGGCCTGCGCCAGGATAGCCAAGGTTGCCCATCGTCTGAGAGTCCAGAAGCCTGCTGCCCAGTACCTTTCAACCTCCCAGGTGTTAAGCCTCTCTTTCCAGAACTCTCCCCCGACTGTGGTTCTTCCCTTCCTGCAGCCCTCTTTCCAGGGAAGGAGACAATCCTGACTAGTGACCTGCTCCATGCTCCAAACCCTTGCCATTCCCTTGCTATCTGTTAGTGGGTGGTGGGGGCTGCCACAGTCTATGTTTTCCTAGGGTTCTGTAGAACTTAAGGTCCTCTCATTTACTCCATCCTTCAACTGCCAAGCACTTACCAATCCAGAAATTCCTGGTCTCAAAGTCGCTGTCAGTCACCTCGTTGGTGGTCTCCAGGCGGCCCAGGTAGAAGGCAAGGATGTCTTGTACTTTCTGGCTCTCGATCTGGGCTAGTACCCCACCTTTTCCCTGTAACCCCACTCTAGGTCATATGGGACAGGCTGTAGCAATCAGGCCCAAACCTTTCTGCCCATTCTGTTGTCCCAGCATGGCCAGGATTCCAAGTGTGGGCTGGCTGGGCTGTCTTTACCTCCATCTCCAACAACCTCCTGCCTCTGAGAATGGAAATCCTCTTTCTCTCCGCTGTTAGACTTCCCTCTATGTGTGCACGTGAACCCAATTGGCAGTTCATAGGCCCAAGCATGGCCCTGTTCTCACAAGAGTTTTGTCTCTATAACATGGCATCTTAAGGCCGGGCGGTGGTGGCGCACGCCTTTAATCCCAGCACTCGGGAGGCAGAGGCAGGCGGATCTCTGTGAGTTCGAGGCCAGCCTGGTCTACAAGAGCTAGTTCCAGGCCAGGCTCTAAAAAAGCTGCAGAGAAACCCTGTCTCGAAAAACAACAAAAAAAAAAAAAAACCATGGCATCTTAAATATAATCAGACCAATTGTCAATATTAGCAAGTCAAGAAATATGAAGGAAAACTTGGGTTTCTGGCTTTAGGAAACTCTGTGTTCTGGCCAGCCTGACCTGGCATCCCAGCCTGTCCACTACCAACTAGAGCTGAGTCAAGACAGCTCCTTCCATAGGAGTGGGGCAGAGGCTTGTTCCTGGGTGTTAAGTGGGCGTCTGGCTTGTATGAGCCTTGAATCTATGACTCCTGCTTTTTACTAATGAAGAGAATGAAGTCAGAAGTTGGCCCAAAGTCACCCCATTACGACCCTAGGAAGGCGAGGGTCAGCCCTCACCTGACATTTCATCTTGGCTCCGTAATAGGTGTCTGCCTCAGAAGACACCATGAAGCAGTCTCCATCAATCCTTAGGTCACAGGCGTGAAAAGGGAAGTGCACCTTGGCTGGCAGCAGGAACAGGAAGGCCCAAGTTTGTGTGATGACCTCAGAATCTTTACCCTCTCCCACCAGGCTGAGCTAAGTTCAAGGTACCCCAGCTTCCAGCCAACTACTCCAAACTGGAAATAGGGACAAGTCAGTAGTGTGCTGGTAAGTTTACAAGTATGAGATCTCTCAAGAGAGAGAAAAGGGGGGCTGGGGAACCCGGGGCTGGCGAGGCGGCTCAGTAGGCAAAGCACTTGCGGCTCAGCCTGACGCTCTGGATTCAATGCCCAGGACCCACATGGTGGAAGGGGAGAACTGACCTTCACAAATTGTCCTCTGACATCCACACCTGCTCTGTGGCACGCACACACACATAAAATATCATTTAAAAAAAAGTCCATAAACCGAGTAGTAGTGGCGCACACATTTAGTCCCAGCACTCTGGAAGCAGAAGCAGGTGGATCTCTGAGTGAGGCCAGTCTGGTCTACAGAGCAAACTCCAGGGCAGCCAGGACTACACAGAGAAACCTTGTCTTGAACTCCCCGCCCACAAATCCATAGTTTGTAGCATTTGCCAATTCAATCAATATAAATAGCCCACTGTGACGAATTTGAGGGTATTAGTGTTTTTCCTGAGCAAAGAGTTGGCAATAGCTTGACACATAAACTGTTATAAGCTGGCAAAGTCAGATCCAGCCCCCCCACCACACACACATACACTGAAGAGGGTTCTGAAAGCAACCTCAGGTTGGAACTCACTGGCACACTGGGCTCCCCCATAGCCGACATCGCAGATACAGGAGCATTCTTCCTCCCGGAACCGGCCATGCACACACTGCACACTGCACCGCACTGCCAGGACAGAGCAGAAGAGCAGAATGCTAAGCCTCTAACCACCTGGACCTCAGGCTGCCTTGACAGGCCAACCACAGCAAGAATGCCCTCCCAGAGAAGGAGCCCAGGGGGCTGCCAGCTACTGCCATGCTTGGCTGCTTTGGTTTGATTCTCAATGTAGAGGGAAGCAGACTGAGGCTCAGCAGGTCACGGAGAGTGGACAGTGGGACAGGAGGGGCCTCTTCTGTCTCCTAATTCTGTCTTTGTTTCAGTAGAAAGCCTAAAGGGTCAAATCTGATTTTTCTTATCTTTTTAAGTCAACTGTTACTCTATAGCCCTAGCTGAGCTATAGTTCACTATGTAGCCTAGGTTGATCTGGAGTTCATGACAGTCATGCTGCCTCAGTCTCCCAAGCACTAGGGTTATAGCATTTTAAATCATCTATCTATCTGTCTGTCTGTCTGTCTGTCTGTCTGTCTGTCTGTCTGTCTATCTCAGGGTAGGGCACACACTTGGGGCTCTGAATTTTTACTGAATGGATGCACAAAATGTGAAAAGACAGTGGTCAAAACTTTTTTCTTTTCTTTTTGTTTTGTTTTGTTTTGTTTTTCATGACAGGGTTTTTCAGTGTAGCTTTGGAGCCTGTCCTGGAACTCACTCTGTAGAATAGACTGGCCTCGAACCCATAGAGATCCACCTGCCTCTACCTCTCAAGTGCTGGGATCAAAGGTGTGTGCCAGCACTGCCCGGATAGTCAACACTTCTAATGCACTTGAGTGTCCCTTGGAACTCTCTGAATGTCTGGCCACTTCAGTCGTCCAGTGGTCCCACTGTTCCAGCTCCAGTACACACCACAGGACAGGTGTACACAGACCGAGGTGTATCTCCCTCACACTCACCCCTCAGGCTCAGCCAGAATGAGCCCCCAGTCCTCACCTTGGCAGTACCTCCCTGTGTAGCCAGGAAGACAGTGACAGAGACAAGTGCTAATGTTGAGATATCCGTGATTTCGGCAGCTCACGCGACATGGGTTTCTGGGGACCTCTGGTGAGAAGAACAGGTAATTCTGAGAAGAGGCCTCTTTCCAGCAGGTCAGGCAGGCGCTTTCCTAGGTACTGAGGCTAAGGCTTCTGGGACAGCCCCTCAGACTGCTAGTTCCCACCAATTCTAACCCTCATGTACCTGCTGTTCTGGGAGGCAAATATGGGAAGACACTCACCACAGAGGCCTCCTGCATGATCCCAAGCCTTGAAGCAGCCCGAGACACTGGCTGTGCAGAGTGAACACCAGGAGCCTTTCTTATAAGGGGAGATTGTCTTTCCGTTCACGTCCCAGTTGCCTCTGTGAGAGCAAGCATCAGAGGATCTGGAGAACCTGGCCTTGGGCAGGGCAGGACCAGGAGCTTTGGGCAGAGTTGAGGAGGGGCCTTGGGTGGGGAAGGAATGGGTCCTGGCTGCCTTCCCCATGGGTCCCTTTAGCACTCTGGCCGAGTTAGGGATTCGGGGGGCTGGATGGGCCAGGAGACCAGCGAGGAAATGAGAGATGACTTCTGTATCAATCCTGGACACTTTCCCTCAGAGCAGGAAGGACATTCATGGACAAGTCCTGTTCCTTCATGGCCAGAATCTTTTATATCTTCTTCTTTTTATCTACTTATCTCTCATGCAGAACAAGGGTAAAGGCATTTTGGGTGGCTGGGTGTACCCTAAGAGGAAGTCATCCACTCACTCCTCCCCTTCAGTCCCAACCTCCCTGTCATTCACCCCACCCCCAGCTATCACCCAGCCTATGGTGAGAAGCTTACCCAGGGGAGTAGGCACAGACAAAGGTTTCCATGGCTGCCTGGTCCACAGAGCATAGATGCCTCCCACAGCCCAGCTGGCTGGAGGTGGCCCACACAAGCTGCAGAGAACACAATGGCGCAGAAACTCTTTCAGACTAGCCTTACTTCAGGCTGGGGGATTGCAGCACAGACAATTATACCTGGGGAGGCTTCAGCCTCAACCAGGCAGACAGGTGGCTCCTTACCTCCCTGGGGCCCGAGGACCAGCAGCTATGCTGAGCAGAGCCATCAGAATTGAGGGAAGCTTGTGGAATGGAAGGGGTGAAGGTGGACGGTTACTAAGTGTTGAAAGGAGGGAGGATCGTGAAAAGATGGAGTGACAGAAGTTCCTTGCTATCAAGGAACTTGGGTAAGATGTAAACATGACCACCAGCCTTCACTTCTCCCTATAGCACCATATATCAGATATTTACATTATGATTCATAACAGCAGCAAAATTACAGTCATGAAGTAGCAATAAAATAATTTTATGGCTGGGGGTCACCACAACATGAGGAACTTAATAACATGTATTAAAGGGTCACAGCATTAGGAAGGTTGAGAACAACTGCTACACACACACATACACACACATACACGTACACACATATACATACACAGAGACGCACACACGCTCACACATGCACACACATACACACAGACACACACACACATACACACACAGACGCATATACACACGCGCGCACACACACACACGCACACATTTAGACAAGGTCTCACTGTGCGGCATGTAACACTGGCCAGGAAATCACTATGTAAACAGGTTGGCCTCAGACTCATAGAGTTCCACCTGTTTCTGTCTCCCAGATGTTAGAATTAAAGGTACGTTCCATCATGTGCCGTTTATAGACTGTCCTTTCCTGCTGGAGATTTATTTCAGGGCCTGGCACATGCTGGACTAGTGCCCTACCATTCAGCTACATTCCCCAGTCCACTAACCCATACTTTATTTTTTAATGAACGATCTCATATCGTTTAGGTCAGCTTCAGACTCTCTGTGTACCCAAGGATGACTTTGAACTCCCAATCCTCCAGCCTCTGCCTCCTGAGTCCTAGGATTGCAGACATGTTCCATGTCTTGCTTTAACATAATGTAATTTTTAAGTTTATAATTTTAGAGCTACAGTTATAGCTCAGTGGTAAAGTGTTTTCCTATCACGTGCAAGGCCCTGGGCTGGATCACTAGTACCACATATATTCAAAATTAAAGAATAAAAGAAAGAGGAAAAATAAAGGATAAAATATAATTTTAGGAGATAAATTAAGAAAATTTAATTACATAGTTCAAAACAAACAATCATGTATCACCATTGAAAACAAAACAAACAACAACAACAATAACAAAACAGCCTTCACAATAAAAGCACCAAATAAAATTTATGCCAGGTGGATTTAATCTCAGCACTCATGAGGCAGAGCCAAATAGATTTCTAAGTTCAAGGCTAGCCTGCTCCACAGAGTGAGTTCAAAGACAGCTAGAGCTACATAGTGAAACCCTTTCTCAAAACAAACAAACAAACAAACAAACAAAAAACAAAACAAAAAGAAGGGCTGGAAAGATGACTCAGGGGTTAAGAGCACTGGGTACTCTTCCAGAGGTCCTGAGTTCAATTCTCAGCAACCATATGGTGGCTCACAACCATCTATAATGGGATTTGATATCTGATGCCCTCTTATGTTGAATGATGAGCATTCAAACATAAAATATAAATTAAAAAAAAATAAAAATCTCCAATTCTCCCAGCTGTGGTGGTGTGCTTTTAACCCCAGCATTCAGGAGGTAGAGGGAGGTGGATTTCTGTGAGTTTGAAGGTAGCCTGATCTGCATATGGAGTTCCATGCCAGCTAGAGCTACATAGTGAGGACATGTCTCAAAAAGTGTAGGGGGGAAATCCTCCAAATTAACACATTAAGTGAGAAAGGATCAAGAAATGACCAGTAGGCTAGCAAGACACCTCAGCTGGTATAGGGAATTTTCAACTCTTTAAAAGAAAAAACAAACAAACAAATAAATAAAACAAAAAGAAACCAAAATGGAACAAGGTCCAATAGTTTTAGGGACAGATTATAATAAATATCATACAATTTATTCCAGAAAACAGGAAACAAGACAAAGATTCTATTTAATTTTTCGGGTCAATTTCACTATCATTATGTGTATACTAAAGCTGTTAAAAAACATGTTGGGAATTTTGCTTGTGTTATTCAATGTTGTACTAAGCCTCTAAACAAAACCAGGTGTGTGTGTGTGTGTGTGTGTGTAAAATCACAAATATTCATAATTGTTGAATGGAGGAGAAAAAGAAGGAAACTTTCTTGAAAACGATGTACCTGAACTTGAGAAAGGTTCTTCTATGGAGGGACAGAAGGAAAACCCAAGGTACGGGGCTCTGGTGTGGTTACCTCTAAATATAGACTGTCCTTTTAAGGATAAAATATGGCCTTTTCTAAGATGACTGGGGAGATCACACCCTAGCCTCGCTGGCAACACACTCACCTGGGTGTAGTGGGTGCAGGTGGCATTGTGGGCACACTCAGCGTCCCCATGTCTATACTGCAGCCCTTCGGCAAACCAGAGGTTGACCACTTCAACAAAGGATGCCGAGCCCAGGGGCAATAGCTGCACATTCCAGCCCACCTGTGGGGTGTGCCGTGGGACAGATGCCAGGTTTGGGGTGGCTGAAATGCCACAGAGGGCTGCCCTGGCTTGAGCTATTCGGGCCAGGCTCTCGCTCCAATCCTGGGGGTGGCACAAAGAAAGACATCCTCAGGTGGTTTTCCCTTCCAGTTGCTGAGTGACAAAATCAGCTTGGGGAGAGACAGTTTATTCTGCTCAAATTCCAGTCCGTCACTGCAGAGAAGTCAAGGAGGCAAGAACTTGAACCTGCTGGTCACAACCAGTCAAGAGCAGAGAGAGAGAGAGAGAATGAGCCAAGCGTGTGGTGCCCAGCTCACGGCCTCCTTTTCCTGGTCCTACAGCCCAGGACTCAAACCCAGGGAATGGTGCCACTCAGCATCTCTCTGTGTAGCCCTAATTGTCTTGTAACTCACTGTGTAGAACTGGCTGTCTTAAACTCAGAGAAATCTGCCTGCCTTTGTCTCCCAAGTGTTGGAGTGAAGGCATGTGCTACTCCACTCAGCCCGGGCCACCTACTTTTAAATATGTCTCTCTAAGTCAGTTAACATATCAAGACTGTCCATCACGAATGCTCCCACAGTCCAACCTGACCTAGACAATTGCTCAGTGAAACTCCTTTCCAGACAATCAAAACGAACCATTACAACTGGCCTTTAGACGGGACCTCTGGAGCTGCCCAAGGTACGCCCAGAAAGCCAATTGTGCCTCCATCTTCCTGAGCCTTGCATAAACACCCTTAGTCCCTGTTCCTTAGGAAAGAGCACCAGCCTAGGCAAGGGAATTACTTCAGCAACCATGTTCCCCATCTAGTAATCTGAGCCGGGACAGTGCCCAGATTTGTGGGAGGCTGGCTTGTATTTTTCTTAAGAGCAGGAACTGGCCATAGTCAGAAGAACTCTGCTGCCCCCCTCTGGCCAAATGTCCAAATGTGATTTTTTTTTTTTTTCAGGCCTTTGACTAAAGGGCTCCGAAAAAGGTACAAACTACCAATCAGTTACTGCTAACTTTCCTCAGTCATCAGGGTCCCGGGGCTAGTCATTGCCTTCCAAGTACAACTTGGAAGATCCTGGCTGCTCAGGACAGTAGGCACGAGGAGACAGAGCCCCTCAGAGTAGGGCAGGGGAGAGAAGCCGACCGCTCCCTCCTGGCCCTCCCCCACCTCCTGAGAAACTGACCCCTGAGTTCTCAAGGTCACCACCCACTGTGGCTGTCAGCCTCAGAGGACTTTATGGGAGGCAGCCATGGGGAACCTTGCCCTCCCTTGTTACCCAATTCCTCCCTTGTTCCCTGGCCTGTTCTCATGGGCTGGGTCTATTGGGGGTCCCAGACTACGAAGGTAGTAGAGGGGGTCCCAGACTATGAAGGCACTACGACTGAGCCCTCAGGATGATCAGCCCTAAGCCTGCAGCCTCGATCGTGGAGGTTCCAAATTGCAAATAAGTGAGTGGATGAGGAACTTGGGAGAGACCCCTAATACTTGCTAGATAAATCCTAGTCGCGTACCAGTTCCCCCACAGCCCAGCGGGATGCTGCTTGCTCCCCGCTCTGCACCTCTCCCGTTTCTGCAGGACTCCTTTGTGTAACTCCTTTTCCCTGGAGGAGGGAAGACTGGCTCCTTCATATCTGTTGATCTCCGTGGCAACAGGATGCCCGGAAAGGCAGGTTTGTCCTTTATGCCAGCGTGAGTTGCTGAGGGCACTGACCTCCATGCTAAGCTTTCCCTGAAGGAAGAGGCTACATAGATCTCCAGCAACCAAGACCATGGAGCCCCCGGGAAAGGGAACCTGACACTGGCAAGCCATCCTGGGCTCACTTTGGGGCTCAGTTCCTCTGGCAGCCTTCTTGATAGAGCAGTTGTGCATACTCACCATTCTCTGCATGTTGGCTGCAGGAGGCTGGACCTGGCTTCGCAGGCGGTTGTGCAGGGAGAGGATTAAGAAACTCTCCTTCCTGCTCAGGGCTGGAGGCCAGGAGACAAGGTTAGGCGGATGACCAGCAGTACCTGGGACATCCTTTCCCCTCCCCCCCCCCCAGCCAGGTGAGAGCGCAAGCCCGCCCAGGGATACAGATCTGAGGTGAGGAGGGACAATAGCAGGTGTGTAGGGGAGAACTCCCAGGACAGAGATGGAGGGAGGTCAGGAGAGAGACAGGGAAGTAGATGAGGACAGGCCAAGTCCAGAGCAATGCTGTGCATGACTGACTGGTTGTGGGTGGGGGGCGATGAGGGGAATAAGAGACCCAGCCCTGGACTCGAAGCAGTTCTGGCTGCAGCTCCTTTCTACCACTGGGTTTCTTCTCAGGTCTTAGGTGAAGGCTCTAACTAGTATCTTTCCTTAACTCCAGTCCTGGACCATCTGCTTCCTCCTTCCTCCTCCCCAGTATCCTTCCCTGGACAGTATCCATGTCCCCCTCCCTGGATTGTTATAACGGGTCCTCTCATCATATTACATCAGTCTTGGGTACCTGACTCCTAGAAACCCCTTGGTACCCCTTCTTCAGGCTCACAAACAGCACCTCTGCTCCCGTTTTTGCCTAGGTATCCCTTACCTTGGAGAGTTGGAGCCTGCTGGGGTGTCTGCACCTCTGTCCAGGAGACGTCAAGGAGAGACAGGAGCACAAGCAAGAGACCAAGACACTGGCTCCGGCCTCCCAGCCCCAGGCAGGGCTCTGGTTGAATCTTTGGCCTGCCTGGTGCTGCAGACATGGCTTCTCTCAGCAGTTCAACTAACCGGCACAGGCTTCGTGAAGCTGTTCACAGTCTCCAGGAGTCACGCTAAGCTGCCAGACAAAAGGAGGAGGCTAGTGAGTCATCATTGTGTCCAAATAGCCTCCCCTCGATGCTGCGCAGGCTTCAAAAGAGACACAGAACCCTTCTAAATGCCTCGTTACTCCAGCTCCAGTGTCTGGCCAGTCTGCTCCGTGCAACAGCAAGCAGAGCAGTGTGCACTGACCCCGTGGCCCCTGCTAATCATTGTAGGATTATTAGCACCCTTGGGGAGCCCCCAAAGACCCTGCTGATTGGCCTGCAGACATTCCAGGACTGTGGATTAGCGACTTGATGACTGTACCCTGGCAGGGACAATGTCCTCGAAGCCTACGGACAGCTTCTATTCCCTAGCCCCACTCATGGGGAGGAGGCTGGGACTTTGGCGGTGGGCCCATAAAGCAGGCAGGAACTGGGCAAGACCCCAGGGGAGTTCTTGCCTTTCTTGGGAAGTGCATCCCAAACCCCCAGCCATGAATTAAACATAGGCAGGAAGTAACTATTCCCAAGATGGGTGCCACAGCAGGATCATAGAGGAGTGAGCCGGGGGCTGCACCTTCAGGAAGAAAGATGTGCCTTGCAGTGTGGGAGGACCAGGCCTGCTCCAGGTCCCACCATGCTTACCCATGTGACTCTGGACTAAGATAGGGGCAAGGCAGACAGGGAGGAGAGCCTGTGATAGATGCCCTTGGCTGACTTGAGTCCTGCTGAGAACAAGCCTGCCTCTAGACAAATAGGCCACAGTGGAGCAGGAAGGTAGCACATTGCCATAGCGTTTAGGGTCTAGTTGAAGCCTACATAATCCCACCAGAATCACTGAAGATCTACCACAGCCAAATCAAAGACTGCTATGCAGACCATAGTCAATGCCCACCGAGGGTATTCACCCGTTCTGAAGCCAGCACTTTGTTGTTCTGAAGTTGGTATAGTCCCTGGCCCTGGAGGCAGCTGTCTCTCAGAGGTCACCCCTTTGGAAATTCTGCTGGGGCACAGGAGGAATGTATGGGTTTCTGGAGAAACACTGATGGGACATAGTTAGCAGGCAGTGGGGACAAGGCCAGGCAGCAAGGCCTGCAACTTTGTACAATACCCGGGGTCTCAAGAGCTCCTTCTGCCTCAAACAGATGGCCTGGCAGCTTCAAGCTCACCATGGTGGGCCCTCTCCATGATTAATAATAGCTGCATTTTAATTTTTTAACATTTATTTATTTATTTACTTATTTATTTATTTATTATGTATACAATATTCTGTCTGTGTGTATGCCTGCAAGCCAGAAGAGGGCACCAAACCTCATTACAGATGGTTGTGAGCCACCATGTGGTTGCTGGGAATTGAACTCAGGACCTTTGGAAGAGCAGGCAATGCTCTTAACCGCTGAGCCATCTCTCCAGCCCTAATAGCTGCATTTTTATCTGTAAAAAATTATAGCTGTAGCCGGGCGGTGGTGGCGCACGCCTTTAATCCCAGCACTCGGGAGGCAGAGGCAGGCGGATCTCTGTGAGTTCGAGGCCAGCCTGGTCTACAAGAGCTAGGTCCAGGACAGGCTCTAAAAAAGCTGCAGAGAAACCCTGTCTTGAAAAACAAAACAAAAAAAAATTATAGCTGTTATGTGTGTGTAGGAGAGAGTATGGGTATCTGGGTTATAGAACATGTGTGTGGTAGAGAGAGAGAGTTTTCTCCTTCTACTGTTGTTCCCAGAAGCCAAACTCAGGTCACCAAGCTTGGTGGCAGAGACCATTCCCACTGAACTATCTAGCTAGGCCCATAGCCTCCCTTTTAATAGAGCTTACAATGCATGTTTACAAATGTAACTTATTCCTGTCACAAGAACCTTGCTCTGAAGCAATCCCGCATATGAGGAAGCTGGACAGTGAGTCTCAGGTACATCCCAGTTAATTCAGAGTCTCCACATTCCCAGGGTTTTAATTTATATACAGAGTGGATCTTTCAAGCCGGGTGGTGGTGGCACATGCCTTTAATTCCAGTACTTGGGAGACAGAGGCAGGCAGATCTCTATGAGTTCGAGGCCAGCCTGGTCTATAAGAGCTAGTTCCAGGATAGGCTCCAAAGCTACAGAGAAACCCTGTCTCAGGAAACCAAAAGGAAAAAAATTCCCCTTTATTTTATGTTTATGGATGTTTTGCCTGCATGCATGTCTATGTATCATATGTGTATAGTGCCCACAGTCAGAGGAGGGTGTCAGAAGCCCTGGGACAGGAGCTACAGATTGTGGGCTGCCTGTAGGTGTCGGAAATTGGACCCAGGTTTTACTGAAGAGCAGTCAATGCTCTTAACAGCTGAACCATGACTTCCTGCTGTGGTGAGCTTGAAGATCCTGGCCATCTGTTTGAGGTAGAAGTTCCTGAGGCCCTGGGTTTTGTACAAAACCACACACCTTGCTGCCTGGCCTTGTCCCTACTGCCTGACATCCAGGATGACAACCATACTTCCATTAGTGTTTCCCCAGAACATTTTTTCATGTGTAGCCCAGAGTGGTTTGAATTTGTGACCCATGCCTAGAATCCCAGTGTTGTAGAGAATTATGTTAAGGCGTGTTACTTTTGTTTATGCTGCATTTGTTTAACTCTGTGATGCTGTGATTCTTTCCTTGACTAAAACACCTGATGGTCTAATAAAGAGCTGACTAGCCAACAGTAAGGCAGGACAAAGGATAGGCGGGGCTGGCAGGCAGAAAGTATGAATAGGAGGAAAAACAAAGTGAAAGGAGAAGAACCTCAGGGGCCGGCCAGCCAGCCAGCCTCTCAGCCAGCCAGCCACTCAGCCAGCCAGCCAGCCACTCAGCCAGCCAGACAGCCACTCAGCCAGCCACTCAGCCAGCCAGCCAGCCAGCCACTCAGCCAGCCAGCCAGCCATGGAGTGAGAAGGAAAGTAAGAAATAGGGAAGAAAGAAAGATAAAAGAGGGAAAAGGTAGATGGGATAATTTAAGATAAGAAAAGCTGACTAAAAACAATTCAACCTGAGGTCAGACTTCCATAACTAAGAAGAAGCCTCAGTTTGTGATTTATTTGGAAGCTGGGTGGTGGGTCCCCCCCCCAAAAAAGTAAAAAGTCAAAAGAGCAAAATACATCACACAATATCCAGGTAGTTTGTCACAGCTGCGAGGTCTGACTAATGCAAGTGAAAGATTTTCCAAGAAATGACAGATAGAAAAATCCAGTAAGCACTGAGATTCTTCCCAAGTTTATTTCTCAAAAGTCTTATATACCCCAATCCAAAGAGGAGGGGAAAGACAAAAGACCTCTTTACCACAGTACAAGAAACAAAGTAATCACCTTTTCAATACCCAAAGCATCAAGTAATAAATGCCCCAGGTCAAAACATCCTGTTAGTAGCCACGCCTGGGTCAAACCTCCTGTCATAACTACAAAGGAACAAGAATAGGCCTGGACCCTCTAATCTGTGGTCAAGGTGGAATGAGTTCACATCTGTGGGCTCCCACAGCTAAGTTTGGTGTTAACTTCAAAGCCAGGTATAGACATAATGGGGAAACTACAGATCAATATTCCTTATGAATACAGACACAAAACCTCTTTCAACAGAATATACAATCTGATTTAGCAACAAAGTGGATCAGACACCGTGACTATAGTCGTTTTTTAAATATTTTATTATGTATACAATATATGCTTACAAACCAGAAAAGAGCACCAGACCTCATTACAGATGGTTGTGAGCCACCATGTGGTTGAATGGGAATTGAACTCAGGACCTTTGGAATAGCAGGCAATGCTCTTAGCCACTGAGCCATCTCTCCAGCCCCAAAATAGTCTTTAATTTAACAGGAATGCAAGGTTAGTTTACTATTTGAAACTCTGGGTTAATAAGTATCATAGTTAGGGTTTCCATTGCTGTGAAGAGACACCATGACCACAGCAACTCTTATAAAGTAAAACATTTAATTGGGGTGCTCACTTACAGTTTCAGAGGTTCAGTCCGTTATCATCATGGCAGGGAGCATAGTGGTGTGCAGGCAGATGTGGTTCTGGAATAGAAGTGAGAGTCCTACATCTTGCAGGCAACAGGAAGTGAACTGAGACACTGGGTGGTATCCTGAGCACAGGAAACCTCAAAGCCCGCCCTCACAGCAACACACTTCCTCCAACAAGGCCACACCCTCTCCAACAAAGCCACAATTCCTAATAGTGTCACTCCCTGTGAGATTATGGGAGCCAGTTACATTCAAACTATCACAATAAGTAAAGGGAAAACACACGTGGCCATGTCAAAGATAGAGAAAGTATTTGAGCTGGGTAGAAAGTGGCTTCTCAGCACAAGTAGAGTCCTAGGTTCAATCCCCAGTACAGCAAGGGTAGGGGGGCAAAAAAGTATTTGATAACATCTGAAACCAGTCAGTGTAGTGGTGAAAACCTCTTGTCCCAGGTATTCTGAAGGCTGAAGTGGTTTTTTGAGACAGGGTTTCTCTGTGGCTTTGGAGCCTGTCCTGGAACTAGTTCTGTAGACCAGGCTGGTCTCGAACTCAGAGATCCGCCTGCCTCTGCCTCCCGAGCGCTGGGATTAAAGGCGTGTGCCACTATCGCCTGGCTCTGAAGGCTGAAGTTGAAGGATCATTTGAGCCTAGGTTAGCATCAGCCTGGCAATGTAGCAAGACCCTATATCAAACAAATAGGAAACCCAACACAAAGCTTTGTAAAAGTTCTCTGCCAGATATAGCAGTGCACACTTTTAGTCCTGGCACCCAGGAGGCGGAGGCAGAGGCAGGCAGATGTCGGTGAGTCACCAATGTGAGTTTGGAGACAGGCAAGGCTACGTAGAGAGATCCTGTCTCAAAGAACAAAAACAACAAAAAAATTTTTCAACAAATTTAGGAATAGACATGTAATTCCTTAGGTAGGTATGGAGGCTCATGTTTCTAATCCCAGCATTCTGGAATGCTAAACCTGGAAGAATAACATAAATTTGAAGCTAGCCTGCATTATATAGTGAGAACTTGTCTAAAAGTAAAATAAATAAAAAGATAAATAAAATCCTGAGTCTGATGAAGATTCCTAGTCATGACTGACTCAGAGCATCCCCAATAGGGTAGATTTCTAACTCCAGTATGGCAGAACATGACTTATTTGGATCTTTCTGGGGGTAATTGAGGTTAAGTACGCCTTCTAGGTGAGCTCTAATCCAGTTTGACTGACGTCTTTGGAAGAAAGGATTAGAACACAGGCATGGAAGGAGAAGGCTGCCATCTGCAAGCTGAGGAGTGAGGCCCTCAGGAGAAACCAACTCTGTGTTTTGGTTTTGGGCTTTAAATGTTCAGAATTAGAAAATACATTTCTGTCTCAGCTGCATAATGTGTAGTGTCTTGTTATGGCGGCCCTAACAAACCGATACAGTAGTTACAAAAACGTCAGCTGGCATAGCAGTGGGGAGACTAAAGGTTTTCCTCTCTAAGATCGGAAATAGGGGCAGATCTATTTGGAGGTATGAAAATTCCGAGTTCAAGGCCGGCAATGCCTACATGAGACCTGGTCTTAGAAAATAAAAAGCTGGGGCTGGAAAGATAGCTCAGTGCTGTTGTGGAATAATCTTTTTGTACACTGTGAAGATGTGTCACTCTGATTGGTTTACTAGAAAGCTGAACAGCCAATAGCAATGCAGAATTTCCAGGCACAGAAAATGCTGGGAAGAAATGCGAAGGAAGCAGGAAAGCAGGAGGGACAGTATGCAGATGAGGTAAATGAGCCTCCGGGCAGCACATAGATTAATGTGCTCATTTAATGGGCTCATTTAAGTTGTAAGAGCTAGCTAAAAATAAGCCTAAGCTATCTGCTGAATTTACATAATTAATAATACATCTCCAAGTCATGATTTGAAAGCTGGCTGGCAGGACAGAGAAAGACTGCTCTCCAGAGGACCTGGGTTCCATTACCAGCCCCACATGGTACCTCGCAATCCTCTGTAACCCAGTTCCTAGGGATCCAATGCCCTCTTCTGGCCTCCATGGGAACCTGGACACACGTGCATGCATAGCTTTCTATTATTCAGCTGGCTAACTTTTTTTTTGGATTTTTTTTCCCCGAGACAGGATTTCTCTGTGTAGCCTTGGCTGTTGGAACTCATTCTGTAGACCAGGCTGGCCTGGAACTCACAGAGATCTGCCTGTCTCTGCCTCCCGAGTGCTGGGATTAAAGGCATGCTCCATCACCATCTGTCTTCAGTTGGTCAGCTTTAAGGAGAATTAGAATCATAGGCTTCACTTTTTATAAGTTAAGCTTGCCTAGGATTTGTTCTAGGTCTCTTTATTGACTTATTTTTTTTATGCTTGTGAGGCAGCAAAGAGATGGGGAAGAGTGAAGCGTTAGGCCAGGGAGTACAGGGCATTGCCTTTAGCCTCTGCTTTCCTGTAGTGTGCCAGTGAGGTAGTGAAAGGAAGCTTGGCAGCTTCAGTGGTACACACACACACACACACACACACACACACACACACACAAACACACACACACATACACACACACAAACACACACACACACACACAAACACACACACACATACACACACACACATACACACACACGCATACACACACACACAAACACACACACACATACACACACAAACACACACACACACAAACACACAAACACACACACATACACATACACACACAAACACACAAACACACACACATACACACACACAAACACACACACACATAATAAATAAGAGAAATAAAAAATAAATGGAAAGGCATTCTGCATTCATTGTTTGTGAAGCGGCGAAGATTGGAAATAACCAAAAATAGTCCTTTTATAATTACTCAATTTTAATACAAAGGGAGATAAGGGAACTCACAGAACCAAGGGTCCAACGGAGCAGAAGGAGAGCACGGGCGAGCGCCAAGAACGGGGCTGCCTTCCGGCCCCCAATCCTATTTAAAGGGCAATGCTACCCCGCTGGAGCAGCCACGCCCCTGAACGCAGGGATTGGGCCAGCTGCCCCAACATCTCCCCTTTTTTGTCTAAATAAGACAGATTCAGAAACCGAATACAACTATATACAATGGGAACAGATCATATAAAATTACAAAAAGTAAACAATATCAGGCGAGAAGTATATAACGAAGAATTTTTCTAATCACTCTACTTTGAGAAGTCTAAATAATCTAGAAGGTAGCTACCATTATCTAATCTTCAACCCCATCAAAGATCTGAGAAGGAGAGTAAAATTACCAAAGCAACCAGGAAGCACAAACGAGAAACTTCCAAAATGTGGAACAGAAGACAGAGACAATTGACTACCTGGGCAACCACACGAAGTCTTGATAGCAATGTTGAGGCAACCAACTTTGGCTGAGGCCTGAAAAAACCTGACATACCATTATACAATGGCAAGGAACCTTTAGTAGAACTATCCTATCCTGTCTTGGCAAGATAAGACAATTCTGTTTTATCCACTTATGGATATTTCGTACTTTAGTCAGTAATGGAGGTATGGGCTTTTCTTTGCCCCAAGGCCAGTTCTGCCAAGTAGAAGACAAACTCCCAGTGGAGTGTCTTTGGTGCTCAACGTTCTCTCGGGAGTAGAGCATTGTTGCCAGGAGTGATTGTGTCTCATAAATACAAAACTGTAGGTTAGATTAAAGGCCATGTTCTACAGTTCTTCAAAGAGGTTGAAGATTATGCTATCTATACTAAATACAACCTCTATGTGTCTAAAAAACCTGATTGTCTTAAATATAAATATGACCAACATGTTTGCAAGAATCAATATTGTTAATATAGTAATCCAAATAGATAAAAGCCAAATTTTATCTGTTGATTCAATGCAATTGATACTCTACTAGATTTTTTTTGTTTTGGTTTGATTTTTCAAGACAGGGCTTCACTATGTAGTCCTACCTGTCCTGGAACTCACTCTGTAGATCAGAGTAACTTGAACTCAGTAATCCACCTGCCTCTGACCCATAACTCCTGAGTGCTGGGGTTAAAGGAATGTGCCACCACTGCCTTGTGAGAATTTTTTTAATTATGTATACAGTGTTCTATCTGCATGTAAGCCTGCAGGCCAGAAGAGGGCACCATGTGGTTGCTGGGAATTGAACTCAGGACCTCTGGAAGAGCAGTCAGTACTCTTAACCTCTGAGCTATTTCTCAAGCCCCTAGTTAGTTATTATTATTATTTTTTTTTTTTTTTTTTTTAAATTTAAAATTTTTTTTTTTTTTTTTTTTTTTTTTTTTTTTTTTTTTTTTTTTTTGGTTTTTTCGAGACAGGGTTTCTCTGTGGCTTTGGAGCCTGTCCTGGAACTAGCTCTTGTAGACCAGGCTGGCCTCGAACTCACAGAGATCCGCCTGCCTCTGCCTCCCGAGTGCTGTTATTATTATTTTTTTAATGTGTGTGTGTGGTACTTGGGGTTAAATTTAGGGCCTTGACCTGCTTAGGCAAGTGTTTGTATCACCAACCACACCCTAGTTCCTATAGAATTTGTATGTGTGTGTGCGTGTGTGTGGTGTGTATACACGGGTGCAGATGCATGCAGAATCCAGAGTTCAAGGTCAGATCGCTTCTTCCACTGCTCTCTATCTTACTTATTTTTGTGACTTATTTATTTTAGCATTTGATTTTATTTATTTATTTGTTTTACTTATTGTGTGGGTTGGCACATCTGGATATCAAAGGAGAACTTGTCGGAGGAGCTGGGTCTCTCCTTCCACCTTTACATGGGTTCCAGGTATCACACTTAAGTTGCCAAGCCTTTACCTGCTGTGCTATCTCACTGACCAATCACATTTTTGCATTAAAATGAGATTTCTTTGTTATGTTTTATGTGTGCGTGTGTGTGTGCCAGCCACAAGTTTATATGCACCACAGGCACGTCCCTGTGGAGGCCAGAGGATGACCAACCCCCACCACTAACGTTACAGATAGTTGTACTGAAGCTGCGAGCCAAACCCAGGTCCTCTGCAAGAACAATAAAAACTTTCTTTTTTAAGTTTTTGTACCAGCATATACTTTATTTCTTATTGGTAAGTTCATACAGGCAGAATTTCTTGGTTGTATGCCAGTCATACGTCCTTGTTAAGAAACTTGGCAAACAATTGTTCGTATCAGCACTACATGAAAGCTTCCATCCCCCACATCCTTGCCATATGCGCTATGACCAATCTTTGTAAAGATAGTCACCGTCTAATGGGCACGTATACCACATCATTGTTTACCCTGTACTGTACTTACTTTCTTTTTAAAAATTATTTGGGTCAGGCAGTGGTGGTGCATGCCTTTAATTCCAGCGCTTGGGAGGCAGAGGCAGGTGGATCCCTGTGAGTTCGAGGCCAGCCTGGTCCATAGAGTGAGTTCTAGGATAGCCAGAGCTACACAGAGAAGCCCTGTCTCAAAAAAATGACACAAATGTAAGGTGGGAGCTGAAGAAGTGACTCGGAGGTCAAGAGTTTTGCAGTAGGTATCAGTGACCGCAGACTCACAGTTGAGAAAGAGGGACATAGCCAGCCTTACACGCACCCCCCAAAGTAACAGCCTAGACAGAAAGCCATCGAAGAGAACTCTTAAAAACTGTGATAAGGGGCTGGAGAGATGGCTCAGAGGTTAAGAGCACTGCCTGCTCTTCCAAAGGTCCTGAGTTCAATTCCCGGCAACCACATGGTGGCTCACAACCATCTGTAATGGGGTTTGGTGCCCCCTTGTGGCCTGAAGGCATACACACAGACAGAATAATGTATACATAATAAATAAATATTTAAAAAAAAACTGTGATAAGGATGCGAAAATGTAGCTCTCCACAATTGTTGGCTTCTGGCAGGGGTGCAAATGGGGAAGGACTCAGTGTTCTTTAAGGGGCTGGCCACTGGGAGTTGACCATGCCCCACTGAGTATATGAGCAACATAAATTGGATATTTGGGGGATTCATAAGTGTGGGGTGGACCTGGGAGGACTAGCAAGTGAATGTGATCAGGGTTCATGATGTGAAATTCCCAAATAATTTTAAGATTTATGTATTTAATAAATAGTGTTCTGCCTGCGTGTATGCCTGCACACCAGAAGAGGGCATTGACTCTCACTCCAGATGCTTGGGAGTCATTATTTGGTTGGTGGGGATTGAACTCAAGACCTGTGGAAGAGGGTGGGGGGAGTGGAGGGGTGGCCCTGCCTCAACGAAATGATGGGACAGACTTTGTTCACTTAGAGAGGCCTTACTCTCTCTAAGAAACAGATGGGGGTGGCGGGTGGAGGGAAGGTGGGGGGAACGGGAGGGGAGGAGGGAAGGGGCACTAGTATTGGTTTCGGTAGGGAGGAACACAACAAGGAAATGACCACTGACCTTTTGTATTGGATGTGTTGAACATACTTTCTGAAATTTTTTTCTGAGAGATAGATTTTACTCGTTAATTTCTTAAGGTTCTCTAGCTAGTATATCATTGTACATTTAATTAAAAAAAAGAACTAGAGTAAAAAAAGAAAAGAAGCTGGGCGGTGGTGGCGCACGCCTTTAATCCCAGCACTCGGGAGGCAGAGGCAGGCAGATCTCTGTGAGTTTGAGGCCAGCCTGGTCTACAAGAGCTAGTTCCAGGACTAGCTTCAAAGCAACACAGAGAAACCCTGTCTCGAAACAAAACAAAACAAAACAAAATAAAAGGAGTTCTGGAACTAGAGTTATAGAAGGTTGTAAAGCACCATGTGAGAGCTAGGAATAGAACCTAGGTCCTCTAGACAGCAACCAGCGCTCTTAAACACTGAGCCACCCTCCCAGCCTTTTTATTTTGAAGACAGGATTTCTCTGTGGAGCCTTCGATGTCCCAGAACTCCCTAAACTGTGGACTAAACTGGCCTTGAACTCAGAGATCTGCTTGCCTCTGCCACCCAAGTGCTGGGATTAAATGTGTATGCCACGACCACTCAACCCCACCCTTTATTTTTGTTTTTGTGCGTATTTCTATGTGTGAATGTGAGCATTGGAATCCTATGGCGTGTGTATGGAAATCAGAAATGTGAGCATTGGAATCCTATGGTGTGTGTATGGAAATCAGAAATGTGAGCATTGGAATCCTATGGCATGTGTATGGAGTGTGTATTTCTATGTGTGAATGTGAGCATTGGAATCCTATGGCATGTGTATGGAGTGTGTATTTCTATGTGTGAATGTGAGCATTGGAATCCTATGGCGTGTGTATGGAAATCAGAAAGCAATCTGGTGTCGGTATTTGTTTTCTACCTTGTTTGAGACAACCTCTCTCTCCCTCTTTCTTTTCTTTTTTCTTTTTGGTTTTTTGAGACAGGGTTTCTCTATAGCTTTGGAGCCTGCCCTGGAACTCGCTCTGTGGACCTGATTGGCCTTGAACTCACAGAGATCTGCCTGCCTCTGCCTCCCGAGTGCTGGGATTAAAGGTGTGCGTCACCACCGCCCAACCAGGATCTCTTATTTTTAATGTTGTGTGTGCCAGGCTGACTGGCCCATGAGTTTCTGCGGATTCTGCCTCCCTTCCCTGCGTGGCAGTGCTGAGATTATAGAGACATGCTTCCATGTCTAGCTTATGATGCTTCCGTGTCTAGCTTATGATGCTTCCGTGTCTAGCTTATGATGCTTCCGTGTCTAGCTTATGATGCTTCCGTGTCTAGCTTATGATGCTTCCGTGTCTAGCTTATGATGCTTCCGTGTCTAGCTTATGTAGGTCCTGAGAATTTGGGGTCTTTTGTTTGTTTGTTTGTTTTTGTTTTTTGAGACAGCATTTCTCTGTACCTTTGGAGCCTATCCTGGCCTCAAACTCACAGAGATCCACCAGCCTCTGCCTCCCAAGTGCTGAGTGCTGGGATTAAAGATGTGCGCCACCACCACCCGGTGGTCCTGAGAATTTGAACTCGGCTTCTCATGCCTACACAGCAAATACTTGATAAAGTACTGAACCATCTCCTCGGCTCTCCCTCTTTGTGTTGTATGTGCCAGTCTCTCATTAGTCATGGCTGGCTTGATATTTAATATGTAGCTCAGGGTGGCTTCAAACAAAAGGCAATACCCTTGTCTTAGCCTCCTAAGTGCTTGAGTTACAGGCGTACATGACCACACTGAGCTTGTGTTTGGTTTTGGACCTAAGCGTCATGCTTGTTAGGGAAACTCTACCACTGATCTATAACCCTAGTCTTCCTATCCAGCGTTTGTTGTTGGGTTTTTTTCCACTCTTTATCTGAGGCAGTCTCGCTGAATTTCTCAGCCTGGCTTTGAAATTGCTGTCCTGGGCTTAGGGTGTAGCTCAGTTGTTTCAGTGTCTCTCAGGCATGCATGAAACCTTGGGTTCATCAGGTGATGTGGTGGCACATGCCTGGAATCCCAATACTGCGGAGGTGCATGCAGGAGGATGAGGCGTTCAAGACCATCCTTCACTATAAAGCAAATCAGAAAGAAACCAGTCCAGGCTCCAAGAGACCTTGTCATTGCCACGCCACTCAACAACGAAGAAACAAACGTAAAACAACAACAAAACAAACAGCAGTCGTGCAGTGTCTCTGAGTTGCAGGGATTACAGGCTTGAACCATCGGTCTTCTTTACCACAGCAGTCACCCTCAGTTAGCCACCTTCACGGGGAGATTTTCAGTCTGGTTTTGGACTAATCCTAACAGAGTTTAAGCAATGCTGGAGGCCAGGTTACTTCAATCCATGGCTCACAGTGCCACCTAGAGGTCAGTGTGTGAAATCATAGGTAGAAATGAGTTCCATCTGATCTGCAAGGCAATTGCAGTTAATCCTCATTTTAAGACTGGCAAACCAATCTTTTAAGAAACTTTGAAACACCCTTGCCTGAGATTCCAGCCACTCCTTCCTATACCTCTCTGTCAGCTGTATGCAATTTGGTCCTTACTGCAAGAGGACTCAGGGTCTCAGAGGATGCTTGGGTATACTGAGGGTAGAAGGAACTGAAGGGAATGCCAGCTGTGCAGCTATTGGGGACGTCATCTAAGCTGGGTTGAGACTTTTGGGGGTCGCTCATGTTCCTGGAAGTAACCTCTCAACCATGGCCTGTAAGTAATTTAAACAAATTCATTCCTTTGCCAAGTTGGGACTTTGATGACATCATTCCTTTGTTCTGTCATTTGTGCCCTGTCTGGGGTGGTTAGATATTTGTGTCTCTTAGGAAAAGTTCCTGCAACAGGATGACGAACAGAAAGCAAGACACCCAGGGGTGGTGGTGCACTTGGGAGGCAGAGACAGTAGATGTCTTTGACGGGGTCAGCATTGTCTACTTAGGGAATGTTAGGTTAGCCAGATCTATACTGTGAGATCTTGTCTCAGAGAGGGGAGGTGGAGGGCTGGAGTTATAGCTCAGTGGTTAAGAGCATTTGCTACTCTTGCAGAGAACCCAAACTTGGTTCTCAGCATTCACATGGTTGCTCACAATTACCCATAATTCTGGTTCCGGAGGACCCAATACTTTCATCTGGATTCTACATGAATTAGACACATAATACAAGTAGACACTAAATCTAAAAGTCTTTTTTTTTTTTTTCGAGACAGGGTTTCTCTGCAGCTTTTTTAGAGCCTGTCCTGGAACTAGCTCTTGTAGACCAGGCTGGCCTTGAACTCACAGAGATCCACCTGCCTCTGCCTCCTGAGTGCTGGGATTAAAGGCGTGCGCCACCACCGCCCGGCTCTAAAAGTCTTTTTAAAAAGAAAAGAAGACAGTGGGGATACCATGTAGGCCCAGTTGCCTGGAAAGGAAATGCTCCACCAAGGAGATGGAGTGTTCGTGAACTGGAGAGGCAACTGGGGTCTTAAGATGCTAAATTCAGCTGGGCAGTGGTGCACACCTTCAATCCCAGCTACACGAGACCCTGGGAGAGATGAACGACATGAAGGCACAGGGAGAGGATGGCCGTCTGTAAGTCATCAATCTGTTTGACACAGACCCAACAGCTGCACACCACCCAGAAGGGGCAGCCGCAATGCCCTGTGGTTTGTGCATGGAAACTACAGTTAGTGAAAGTATGCCGGCTGCTTGTCTCTGACCAGGTTCTGCTTCTCAGGGTCCGGCAAATCGTGCACATACCTTTCATTCCGCATCACCATGAACGTGGGCTGACATTATACGGGGCAGGGGTCCAACCGTCTTTGCTATAAGTCACGTTAGACTGAAGTAAAGTGTATAGACAGCAATGCTAGCTGGGGGAGGAGGAAGAGAAGGTACTCTCTCCACAGTCAGAGTCAGTGTGGACCTCCTTTCCCTTGGTTTCCAAAACCTTTCACCTCAGTATCACGGGTGCAGTTTCATGGACAGGGTATCTTTTGAGATGGCAGATGACATATAGCACCAAGTTACGACTGAAGGACATTTTTAAAAAAATAATTATTATGTATACAGTGGTCTGCCTGCATATGTCCTGCAAGCCAGAAGAGGGCACCATATCTCATTACAGATGGTTGTGAGCCACCATGTGGTTGCTGGGAATTGAACTCAGGACCTTTGGAAGTGTAGTCAGTGCTCTTAACCGCTGAGCCATCCCTCCTAGGAACAAGAAACCCCTCTTTCTTGTTCCTAGCCAGAACCCATCACTCAACACAACGCCAGGTCAGACACAGCTAGCAACAGTGTTCAAGATTGGCTTGTGTGCCAAGTAGGCTTGACCCAGAGAATGGAAATTAGAGAGCGAGGTCCAAGATGCACCATTTCTGTTGCTTTTGGTGTCAAGAGGGATAGATTAGGTGCTGTGCCAGGTGCTGAGAAGCTGCACCTGAGCAAGGCTTGGTCCTGAAGAGATCAGAGGTCCGCGTTTACATCAGTGTAAAGGCACGCGGCAAGCACATTTATTTAAGCTGGTGATGAGTTCTATGAAGGAAAGAGAATTGGGTAATGTGACTGTGAACTGGAGGGGATGGAAGGTAAAAGATGTTTCCGGAGCGCGAGTCAACAATGCCTCTTCCTCTGAGTGGAGACAAGCCGGGTAGGTGCAAGGAGTAAGATGGGAAGTCAGGTCGGCTGATTAGGCCTCTGAGGTCCGGCCAGGCCCGCAGAGCAAATTTTGCTATGGGCTCTGCCAAAGCCTAGCACCGAAAGGCTTCCAGCGCCGTGCGGGGACAGAAAACAGCGCGACCACCGGCCAGCCGGAAATGTGGCTCCGGGCTGCGGACCTACCGCAGCAGGACCGGGGCTCAGGCCTGGTGGCAGATGACACACTAGGTCGAGGCTGTGGCCCGGCTCCGAAGTTCAGGCTCTACGCAGAAATGAAGCCGGGCGAGAAGCCGGAAAACAAAGAGCAAGCCTCCCGTAGTCGCGCGGCTCCCGCAAGCCGCCATCTTGACAGAGGGGGCGGGGTCGCGGGAGGGGCGGGGCCTGGCGGGACCCAAACAAGCCCACGTGCGAGCCGGTCCGTCGCGGTGACGTCACGGAGCGTTGGCGCGTTGGCGCGTTGGCGCGCGCGCGCCGGCCTTACCCTTGCCGCGGGCCGTAAAGCGCGGAAGGTCGCAGGCCCCTGCGGTCCCGGAACTTTCCGTTCTGCGTCCCGTTCCCCTCCCCATGCCCCGTCCCCCTTTCCGGCCCGCGTCGACCCTCTGTATCTGTTGTGCTGCCCTCCACTTCCGCGGGGCGTTGCCGAACGCGCTCCCCGCACTGGCGGGCCTCCGAGGTAAGAGGGTGGGGCGGCCTATCGTCCCGTGAACTCCTGCGTCCTCTACGCCCCTGTCCTCTGCGCTTTAGCCTCCGGGTCCCGGTTCTTCTCCTGGTCTCTAATGCCGTGTGGTTGGACGCGAGAGTTTCAGTCAGCGGAGCTGTGCGGAACCTCGGGGTCCTGCGCCGGCTACCCCGGGCCTGGGCGCGGTTCCCTCAGGGCGGCTGGGCCTCGGGGCTGGTTGCAGCTCAGGCGGGCACGCACCTGCTGTCCCAGCCAGCTGCGTTCCCCACACGTCTGCAGGTGGAATTGTTTTCCCGCCCAGAAACGCACTGTTCGGTTGTGCTTTGCTAACTCTTGTCAGAGACTGAATCAGGGCAGTGGGGTTTCGAATGGGCGGCTAGAGGGGACCGTTGTGTGTGATACTGAGGTTCGAGTCCACGGTCTCCAAGCCCACTTTGAGCATTTCTGCAAAATCTTGCAATCTGGATGTAAAGGGATGGCGTGTGGTCGAGGGTCCAGTCGGAAAGGCATCATTTTAGGGTCCGCTTTTTGGCGGCAGGGACTTGGTATCATTTTCTTAAACTGTCTTGAGCATCCGATGCGTTTGTCGAAGAATACAGCATCCGGAACCCGCAGGATCAGACTGCAGAGGCAGATTCTGTTGCTTTTAAACTTATCCTGGTGATTCCCCTGCGTTACTTGTGGGAGATGTCCACATTCCGTCTTCATTCTTTGTGACCTGTGCCTCATCCTGTTACCAGAAGAAGAATTCAGCCGATAGAGCTGTCACTGGTTTTGTTTGTCTTTGACAGGTAGGGTCTCCCACTGTAGCCCAGGCTCACCTGGAACCTGGGACGTTCCTCTTGATTCAGCAGCCGGTATGCAGGGATTACAGGTGGGAGCCTTGTTCCAGGCTAGTGTGGTCACCTTGTTGGTGTAGGATCTGAGCAGAACCAGTCTGGGTTTTAAGGATGTTTAGACATCACTCTTACTAGTAGAGATGCACAGTGATTTTCACGAAAATGTAAAAATTTTAAAACGTGATGACGTTTCATTTCGAACGAGTTTGACATCTTCATTCTCTGTTTTCCCGGCTTTACCTCTTTTTCCCCCGTGGAGCTTTGCTTTGGTTTTGTTGCCAGACCTTCTGGAGCAGACGCTCATACCATCTCTTCCTGGCGTACTTTTATCTTTTTTAAGCTACTCTCTCTTTTATTATTAGATTTATGAGTATTTTGCCTACATGTATGTATGTCCCACGTGCATGCTTGTCAGAAGAGAGCATTGGAGTCACTGGAACTGAAGTTACAGAGGGTTATGAGCCCCCATGTGGGTGCTGGAAATTGAGTTCAGGCCCTCCGCAAGAGCAAGAGGAGCTCTTGATACCGAGCTGTCTCCCTAGTGTTCCTTCTCTTTTTGCCTTTTCTCACTGCTGGGATACAGTTGTTCACTGCCTTAGGAGTTCTATTTAATGAGGGGATGATATTTTTCATTTCTCCCTCTTCTTTCTCTCTCTCTGTTTTCTTCTCCCTACCCCACTTTACAGCTTTCCACAACCATGAGAGATAGATATTTTTAATCCATGTTATAGATGAGGACCCTGACACACAAAAACCTGATCGAAATCATACAGGTAATGAGATATAAGGAGATTTGACACCTACGTGTGCTTTAGACCTTGGATTCCCCCATTGGATTGCTGTAGTACTCCTCCACTCAAATGCCTTACAGATAATTTGGGAGGATGAAAAGTTCTGTTCTGGGAGAAGTACAGAATGTCCTGGGAGAACACAGAAGACTCCCTTACCCAAATACACTATCATATAGGTGTGGAATAGGTCGTGTTCTGAAGAGATACATTTGCTTGGCATACAGGTGGCAGGAACTGTGCCAGATAGAGAAGCAGTGCACACAGGTCCCAGGCATGGAGGAGAAAGTTAAGCCTGACGTGTTTGAGGAGTTCTCAGTAGTCTGTTCTGCTTGGTGAGGGCTTGAGAGGCAAGAAGAACAGTGAGGCCAGAGATAAACGACATTGTGAAAAGTGTTGCATTTTGTAGTAAGGAGCTTTGGCTTTTTCCTGCAGGCATCAGCCTGTCACTGAAGGTTGTGAGAAGGGCCGTGGAAGACTGCTCACGTACTCCTGTGTGTGGACTTAGGTGTGGTGGGAGGAAGGTGTTCACTAGAAGTAGAAGCTACAAACCTAAAGGCTTGCTCATATGGTGGCAGGGGATTTGGAGAGGAGTAGATGGATCTGTGTGAGAGTTAGGATGTAGACTAGACAGGGAAGATCCTGAGAAATGATTGGGGCAAAGGGGTGAGAAAGGGAGGAACCCAGGTGACACTCTGGATTCTGTTATGTGGAGCCCCTGGGTACACAGTGTAGCAAAGATGGAGGGAGGGTGTTTGCATTTGGATGTGCTGGGATCAAGTGGGCATGGCCATTCTACACTTGATAAACAGATAAACTTGAAGCTCAGGGTGTGGGATTCTTGGGTCAGGCCATGCATCATGGTGACATTCAAATCACCCTGAGGAAAGCTGGGAAGGCTCAGAGTAGAAGATAGGCTCAGGCAAGGAGGTGTGAGCCAGGAACTATAGAAGTGAAACCAGGAACCTGTACACAAGTGGGAAGGAGTGATCTGTGGTCTTCATCAACTGTGGTCAAGTGTGATGATGTGAGAGATATCCTCTGAAACCAGCAGATTGAGTGGTTTTGGTGGGAAAAGTGTCAACACTATAGTAGGGCCAAAGCTTGTTTTTTGTTGCAGGGGGATGAGGAAGTTGGAGGTAGAATATTTCCTGTTTATTTATTTACTATCAGGTGAAAGATAGGGTTTTGAAAGTTTCATTTATTTATTTATTTGAGACAGGGTCTCACTACATAATGCTGGCTAACCTGGAGCTTGCTGACCAGACCATGCTGGCTTAACTGTGCTTGGGTTAAAGGCATGGTGCCGCCATGCCCAGCAAGAATCTGTCTAATTTTTATTTTATTATTATTATTATATATTTTTACTTATTTTGATTTGTCTAAATAAATAAATAAATAAATAAAGTTTTCTCTCTGTATAACAGCTCTGGCTCTCTTGGAACTGGCTTTGTAGACTTGACTGGCCTTGAACTCATAAAGCCATACCTGCCTCTGCCTCCCCAGTGCTATGATTAAAGGTGTGCATCACCACTGCCAGGTACGTCATGTCTTATTTTTAATGTGGTGTTGGTATGAAACACAAGGTCTCAAGTATTGGACAATGGTTTGTTTTGCCACTCAACAAATTTATTCACCCAAGAATTTTTTTTTTTTTAAATGATCTCTCTACATAGACCTGGTTGTCCTGGAACTCACTATGTAGACCAGGCTGACTTTAAACAGAAATCCAGAGATCTGCCTGCCTTTGCCTCTTGAGTACTGAGATTAAAGGTGTGTACCAGCACTCCCAGCCTCAAGAATAGATTTTTGTTTAAAAAATTAGGTTGGGGATTGGAGAGGTGGCTCAGTGGTTAAGAGAACTGACTGTTCTTCTAAAGTGCCTAGGTTCAATTCCCTGTACTCATATGGCAGCAATAGTCTGTAACTTCAGTTCCAAGGGAATCTGGTGCCCCCCCCCCCCCTTTTTGCTTCCTTGGGCACTGCACACATGTTGCATAGTCATATGTGCAAGTAATACACTCATACACATAAGACAAAGAAGCAAACAAGCAAAAAGCTCAGTGGTAGAACTAGGGTGGTGCACACCTGTGATCTTCACTTTGGACTGTATATGTAGGAAGACCAGGAGGTCACTCATGCTGCATAATCTAGTATACTAAGATTTCTGTCTCAAAAAGAACAAGGACAAAAATCTCAGTGGCCATTGTCTAGTCACAAAGGATGAGGAAATTGGAACTTAGGGTTTGGATGGTGGAAGACAAAAGTCTAGGAAGTTGCCGTGCACACTGGCATTGATGGTTGTGATATGGGAACTCCTAGTTTCTTTCTATATTTGATTTTTTTTTTGAGACAGGGTTTTTATGTGTATCTCTGGCTGTCTTGGAACTCACTCTGTAGACCAGGCTGGCCTTGAACTCACAGAGATCCACCTGCCTCTTTCTCTCTGAGCACTGGGATTAAAGGCTGTGCCACCACTGCCCGGCTTGTATTTGAATTTTTGCAATGACTGATTTGTACAATTTCAATTTTTTTGCATAAAAATTTTATGATAGGAAGCTTTTGTTTCTTTTATTAAATTACGTAGTGGGAACTTGAGCTTATTACCATGCTGAAGAGGAGCAAATTGCAGGAAATGATTGATTGCAGGATGTAAAAGAGACCAGTGGATTGGGCTGAGGTGCAGAGAAGGCAGATGAAGGGGTTCTAACACTTGTGGAGAGACTGTCAATTTATTGAATGTTTCAGGAATGAAAAGAGACTTTCTGCTTAGGGAGGGAAGACAGCTGGTATGTAAAGACAGAGAAGAGCATGCTCACAGAACCCTGAATAGAAATTCTATGGTTTTCCTTGTCGTGTCCTAGAGCGGATACAGGCCTGTTAACCTGAGTCACAAAGGAGCAGGGATGGCTTAATTAGGTTTCTATTTCTATGATAAAACACCATGACCAAAAGCAACTTTTATCTCATCTTACAAATCATAGGTCCATCATCTAGGGAAGTCAGAGCAGAAACACAGGGCAGGAACTGATATGGAGGCCATAGAGGAGGCTTAATCCCCATAGCTTGTTTAGCCTGCTTTTTATTTGTTTGTTTGTTTGCTTGAGACAGGGTTTCTCTCTATATCCTTCCCTGGCTGTCCTAGAACTCACTCTATAGACCAAGTTGGCCTCAGACTCACAACCACCTGCCTCTGCCTCCCAGGTGCTGGGATTAAAGGAGTGAGCCACCATGCCTGACTGATCAGCCTGTTTTCTTAAACACGTAGGACCACCTACCCAGGGATGACAGCTGTCTATAGTTACCTGGGCTTTCCCAGATCAATCACCAATCAAGAAGATAGATCACAGACGTGCCCATAGATCAGTCTGATGGGGGCATTTTCTCAGTTGAGGTTCCCGCTACCCAAATGACTCTGACTTGTGTCAAGCTGACATAAAACCAACCAATACAAGGTTTTCAAGCATGGCCAAATTTTAATGGTTGATATAAGAACAGGCAGTAGAACAGGGTTAAGATAATGTGTAGCATTGTCTTCTCAGGGAAAGCTGTGTTCCCTTTGGGATAGGAGGTGGAGAGAATGTTAGTAAAACCTGAAAAGAAAGCCCAGTGGAGAATTTGAGATGAGGTTGGATTTATAGATAGAAACTGGTTATATGAAGATTAGATTTCAAACAACTACTCAAGTAGAGAAATTTATATTTCCCTTTTGTTTTTTTTAAATAATTTATTTCATTTTATTTTCAATGTGCATTGGTGTGAAGGTGTCAGATCCCCTGGAACTAAGGTTACAGACAGTTGTGAGCTGCCATATGGGTGCTGGGAATTGAACTTGGGTCCTCTGGAAGAGCAGCCAGTGCTCTTAACCACTGAGCCATCTCTCCAGCCCCTGTTTTGTTTTTTTTTTTTTTTAGACGATGTCTTGTGTAACAGCCATGATTGTCCTGGAACTTGCTCTGTACACCAGGTTGGCCTCAAACTCCCAGAGATCCACCTGCCTCTGCCTCTCGAGTGCTGGGATTAGAGGCATGCTCCACCACCACCTAGCTTTGATGTTGTTATTTTTGTCTTGGAATATTTTGAGATGTGGTTAGTCTGCAAATATCAAAACCTCTCTGCTTTAGCTTCCAAAGTGCTGGGTGATAGTTGTGGGTCACTATACCAGACTGTAAAACTTGAGGTAGAGCCTAAGAGGAAGCCAGAAGTGATATTTGTCTCCATTTGAATGAGATTTTCTCTGTGTACCCTGTCTGCCCAGTTCTCAGTGCTAGAGAGCTGGCACAGTCATTAAGAGCATTGACTGCTCTTCTAAGGGGCCCTGGTTTGATTCCCAGCACTCACATGAGACTTAACAACCATCTGTAACTCCAGTCCTAGCAGATCTGACACCCTCTTCTGACCTTCTCAGGCACCGTGTATACATGTGGTGCACAGATATACATGCAAACAAAACATTCATATATAAAAATAAATCTAAAAGACATTTAAAAAAGATTGCAGTTCTGAGTCCTTTCTGATGGTGTGTCTTTGTCTTTCCTTAGGGGACATGAACCAATGGGGAGTCTGTAGTGGAGGAGGTGGCAGCTTTACTAGCAGTGTGCTGCTCTGATTGTCACATATCTGCCACCCTGTGTCTTAAGCTCTTTAATGCTGGCATAGTCTGCCAGTAGGTCAGCTTTTATTTTTTTTCTTGAGACTTGAATAGTTCTCTGTAGTCCTGTTAGATTTTGTCAAACCCTACCTTTTTGTTTTCAACCAGTAGTAATTTGTATACTAGACCGTATCAGTCTCTGTGGTTGGGTTCTTCCTTCAGTTCCTGTTACCCAGCATTCACTTGTTTTCTTATTGCCATTCTAAGCAGATATGATAGATCTATTCTGTTGTCTTTGTGTGTTTTCCATGTCTTTGTCTCTGTCCAGCCTTTAGTCTTCCAGGCGTCAACTTAAATCCTACTTTGAGTATGATCCTTTTCCTGATGACCTTAACCTTTGCCTTTTTCTTTAGCCTGTTAATATTATCTTGTAGAAATATGTATGACTTAGCCAGGCAGTGGTGACTCACACCTTTGATTCCAGTACTCAGGATGCAGAGGCAGGTGCATCTCTAAGTTCAAGGCCAGCCTGGTCTACAGAGTGAGTTTCAGGATAGCAAAGACTACACAGAGAAACCCTGTCTCAAAAAACAAAACGAAACAAAAAAAAGAAATATGCATGACTTGTGTGTAAATGATAAGCTAAAACCCTTTTCATTCTTTCCATGGAACGGTGTTTAATACTTTAGTCTTTACTGTTTCCTTTGGGTCAGTCCCAGGCCACTTTCACTGGGTTCTGGCTCCTGTCTCTTCTTTTCCTAAGGACTCTGTTCTTTGTTTTTGCATCTCCCTAGCTCTCCCGAGCACTTCTGCTGGATTACAGGTGCTGGACTCAGGTTATGAAGCTCCGTGGCAAAGTGCCTCCACCCACCAAGTTATCTCACTGGCTCTTATTCTTATTCTTTCTGTCTGTCTGTCTGTGTCTATCTGTCTATCTGTCTGTCTGTCTGTCTGTCTGTTAGTATCTATCTTTAGATAAGATTTCTAACCTAAGCTGGCCTGAAAATCTCGATGTAGCTGATGATGATCTTGGACTTCTGTGGATCCTCATGTCTCCACCTCTCAAGTGCTAGAATTATAGGCTGTGCTGCTAGGCCTAGATTAGGCTTCTTTATGCTTGTTTTTTGTTGGCCTGTTTGCTTGCTGTTGCTGTTGGTGGTGGTGGTGATGGTGGTGGTGGGGTGTGTGTGTGTGTGTGTGTGTGTGCGCGTGCGTGTGTTGCTTTTTTGAAACAGGATCTCCCTATGAAGTTCTGGCTCCCCTGGAACTTTTTGTGTAGACCAGGCTGACCTTGAACTCAGAGATTCTCCTTCCTAAGCCTCTAGAGTTTAATCCTCTGTGACTAAAGACGTGTGCCACTGTGCCTGACTTGGTTGGTTTTTTTGTTTGTTTGTTTTATTTTTTGTTTTGTTTGTTTTGTTTTATTTTTTTGTTGTTAAATCCTTTTCTCTTAGTTATAAGAACTGAGTTAAATGGAGCGAAAAAAACGTTTGTTTTGTTTTTTTAGTTTGGATTCTTTGGATCTTCTCAGCTGAGTGAAACCCTATCTCCCAGTTGGTGATGCTTTACCGGTTGCTTTCGATTGTCCAAAGACAAAGAACTAGCCCAGGATGGCAGACCTGGTCATCAGCAAGAAGCAGCACATCCGCTGCCGAAGCACATTCTATTGCCCTGCCTGCCCAGGCCCAGGTGGTCATCTGTGGGGGTGGAATCATGGGTACATCTGTGGCCTATCACCTCTCCAAAATGGGATGGCAGGATATTGTCCTTTTGGAGCAGGGCAGGTAAGGATCAGATTGGCTTGTCTTGGGGTTTGGCTGAAATAACAGTATAGGGCTCCTTCATTTTCTGACTTTTCCATAATGTCATGCCTGTAGGTCATCTAAATGTTGTACTCTAGTGAGAGAAGACTCGGGTGGAATCTACCCCATGGTTAGCTGAGTTCTAGCACTAACGTTTTCTGCATTTTAGAGAGGAAGCAGATTTCCGTAGAGTGTGTAAGAGGACATGCTTTCACAGCGCTGCTCCTCTTCCACTGCTGCCATCCTCCTCACACTGCACAGCTGTATCCTGTGCTCTTGAGACCAACAACATTCTGACCATTTGCTTTTATTAATTTTCATTTAACTCAGCATAGTTTTAGATTTAATGGGTTTGAGAGCCCAGCAGTTAAAAGCTCTGGATACTCTTCTAGAGTTCTAGAGGACCCAGGTTGGTTCCCAGTACCCACGTGGCATGTCATAGTCATCTGAACTCCAGTTCCAGGGGATCTGACACCTCTTCTGGCCTCTGTGGGCATGAGGCTCACATGTGGTGCGAAGATATATGTAAACAGAACACTCATACACATAATAGATAAAAAGGGTGTTATAATGTTGGGTGTATATGTGTATGGATGGTTCTGTCCTCCACCTTTTGTCTTTTTGGGGTGGGTAAAGATTTTTTTCTTCCTCTTTTCCTTCCTTCCTTCCTTTCTTTTTTTTTTTTTTTTTTTTGAGGCAGGGCTTCACAATGTAACTCTGGCTATCCTGGAACTTGCTCTGTAGACCAGGATGGTCTTGAACTCACAGAGATCTGCTTGCCTCTACCTCCCAAGTGCTGGGATTAGAGGTGTGTGCCACTACCACCTGGCAAAAACCTGGGTCTTTTGTAAGAACAACCAGTGCTCTTTTTTTTTTTTTTTTTTTTTTTTTTTTTTTTTTTTTTTTTTTTTTTTTTTTTTTTATTTTCGAGTCAGGGTTTCTCTGTGGCTTTGGAGCCTGTCCTGGAACTAGCTCTTGTAGACCAGGCTGGCCTCGAACTCACAGAGATCTGCCTGCCTTTGCCTCCCGAGTGCTGGGATTAAAGGCGTGCGCCACCACCGCCTGGCTTACAACCAGTGCTCTTAACCTGCTGAAACTTCTCTAGTGCTGGACCCTGAATTTATCTCAGTAGATACAAGTGAACCTTTCTAACAGTATTTTGCTCTTGTGCTGCAGGCTGGCTGCTGGCTCAACAAGGTTCTGTGCTGGCATCCTAAGCACTGCTAGGCATTCAAGTATTGAACAAAAGATGGCAGACTATTCAAACAAACTTTACCATCAGTTAGAGCAAGAAACAGGGATCCAAACAGGTAAGCAGGTAATTTGCTGTTTATTGGTCTTCTTGTCTTTAAATCCTTACTCATAGTGCTGTGTGGTCTTGTACTTTATCTGATCTGGTAATTAAGAATTGTGCTTGAGAATTTGCCTCAAGTCAGTGTGTTCCTTTGGGCAGGTCTTGTAGCTTGCCTTCAACTTCTTTACCTGTAGAGAAAAGAAATTACAGTCAGTAACCCAGGTCATTTTCAGAATCTATAACTTTTGTATTTTATTTTATTTTATTTTATTTTATTTTTTTGTTGGGAGTGCATGGTATTGAACCTAGGGCCTGCAGATCCTGTCATTGTCATGATAGGAAAGTTTTCCTAAGCCATTTAAAAAATATATTTCAATCATTTAGATACAGTAAAAGGTAGCACTTAGCTTCTAAACAAGAAAAGGAAAAAGCATATGTTCAGGTCTTAGCAGTTAAATCACAGTTCAGCTCAGCTTGTTTGGCTACTGGGGAAGGAGCGGAGATCTGACTCTCTGGTGATCAGTGTTATGAATGACTTTTACCAAAGAATGTACTTCCACCAAGACTAGAAAGTAATGAGGTAAACTATCTAATAAAGAGATGAGTTCTTGCCCTAGTAAGACTTTTAGCCATAGTAACTTTTGTTATTATTATGAGTGCTTTATTTTTTAAATTACTTATTTTAATTTTATGTACATTGGTGCCCCACCTGCACATTTGTCTGTGTGAGGGTGTCAGATCTTGGAGTCACAGACAGTTGTTAGTTGCCATGTGGGTGCTGGGAATTGAACCTGGACCTCTGGAAGGGCAGTCAGTGCTCCCAGCCGCTGAGCCATCTCTCTAGCCCATGAGTGCTTTTATATATGTTAGAATTCTAGTTGACTCACATGAAAGTGTGAGCTGAAAGTAGTTATGTCTCTGATGTGTTGTAAATTTTGCTAGAAACCCAAAGGGAGCAAATTCATTGACTCAAGAATAGTAAGTAGAAAGCACTAGGATTATAGCAGGTCTAACCTATAAATCTAGTGGATCCCACTGGACTGATCACTTGATTGACTTTTCTTACAGGGTACTTAAGGACAGGCTCAATCTTTCTGGCCCAAACTCAGGACCGATTGATCTCTCTGAAGCGTATCAACTCAAGGCTGAAGTATGTAAGAGACTAGACACCGTCCTGACTTTACCCACTTGACTCTGTCACAGAGCCCATGAATGTCTTTGTTTCCTTGTGTTCTGTGGCAGTGTTGTAGGTATCCCTTCTGAGATCATCTCCCCGAAGAAAGTGGCTGAACTTCACCCTCTTCTCAATGTGCACGATCTGGTGGGGGCCATGCATGTTCCCGAGGATGCAGTGGTGTCCTCTGCTGATGTGGCTCTTGCCCTGGCAAGTGCTGCCTCCCAGAATGGTGAGTGGGTCTTTTTACTTGTTTATTTTTGTTGTTACTATCATTTGCATGGATTTGGAAAGAAGAGGTTATCTAAGAGAGTGTATCATGGTAGGGAACACCACCAGCTCAGGCATGGAGAAAGCATCTTCATTGGGATGTTTAGTTTTCCTGTTTTGATCACTGTACTGTGTTTTTCAGTTGATCCATTGAATATTTTCCCTAGAGTTAATTTTTATTGTTGTTGTTCCAAGGAGCTTCTTGTGCTGATTCATACACATCAGACTTATGAGAGTCCCTGCCACTGAACTTGAGAAGTGCCAAGGCTAGAGAAAAATTTGGTAGTTTAATCTATAGCTTAAATGTGATCCAGAGTAAATCAGAAAAAGATTTACTACTGTCTAGAGTGTTACATATACTTTATGATTCATTATAGTGCTGGGGATTGAACACAGGGCTTTTGCCAGGCAGGCAGGTGTTCCGCTACTAACCTATATTCCTTGCCTTTGACTTTTTTTTTTTTTAAAGTAGGGTTTCACTATTAGTTCAGGCTGTCCTGGAACTTGCCACGTAGCCAGATCTCAGGCTCCTAAGTACTGGAATTACATGTGTACGACATCATACTGTGCTTAGGTTTTGTTTGTTTAAGTACTGACCCAGTTTCTCCAGTGCCCCTTTGGAGCAGAGATTCTGTTTCAGAGACCATAATTCCGTAACATCAAATAATTTGTGCGCCACCCCTTCCCCCCCTCCCCCAGGGTTTCTGTGTGTACCCCTGGCTGTCCTGGAACTTGCTCTGTAGACCAGGCTGGTCCCAAACTCAGAGATCTTCCTGCTCTGCCTTGGTGTGCTGGGGTTAAAGGTGTGCACACCACTGCCCACTAATAACTTGCCTTCTTTTTCTTTATTTTGGAACAGGTGTTCAGATTTATGATCGGACAAGTGTTCTTCATGTATTGATCAAAAAAGGTCGAGTTACTGGTGTGGAGACAGATAAAGGACAGATTGAATGCCAGTATTTTGTCAACTGTGCTGGTCAGGTAGGTTGACCACGGTGCTAGGTTTCTGACTTTGTTTAACTGGGGGTTTTTGTGTAGTGATATAAGATTGTCGTTTTACTGGTTAAAGAGACACCAGGCATTACACTGTTTATTTGGACTAGGAATGCAACCCAGAATTGTATTCTAAACCAGAAACCTATTCTTAGTTTACAGATACAGGCAGCTCTCCACATGGGGTAAAGTAGTGCCATCCTAGTAGAAGACCACCAGATAGATATTAGCATGAATCATGGTTTTAGAGCTAAATTTATATGATGCTACATTTCATTTTAAAAACTTAAATATAAATCAGAACAATGGATGTAGTGATGAGCTGCGGGCAGGCCTGCTTTTCATCCTGCCCGGCTCCTGCATGGTTAGCTTTACACCCGAAATAACAACACACAAACTGTATTCATTTAAACACTGCCTGACCCATTAGTTTCAGCCTCTTACTCACATCTTGACTAACCCATATCTAATAATCTGTGTAACACCACGAGTGGAGTCTTACCGGGAAAGATCCATCAAATGGATCCAGTTTCTAGAATGTAAGCTGCTTCTGCTTCTAAGGCAGACTGGTCACTTGTTCTCTACTCTGCAGTCTAAAGCAGATGTTGGAATACTTTCTGCTACAGATCGTGTATCTAATGGTTGGTGTTTGGGGTTTCTAGATGATGCCCGACATTTATATTTAGAGGGCTTCTTTTGACTAGGAAATCTACTTTTCATTGAAAAGATAATTTTATGCTTTAAAAAGTGTAGCACTGCTCACCATTGAAATAATTGAATTAGATAGAGCAGGCTGAACTTGCTCATTTGTGTTTCTATTCCTCTTCCCATCTACAAATTGTTCATTGTAGTGGGCATATGAGCTGGGTCTGTCCAACGAGGAGCCGGTTAGTATCCCGCTACATGCCTGTGAACACTTCTACCTTCTGACTCGTCCCTGGGATACCCCTCTGCAGAGCAACACACCAAGTGAGGACTTGTACTTCTTTTTTAATTTTTTTTAAATAATTTTATATCTTTGCTGAAATCCTGTCCTTTGAAAGGAAGACTTTTCATTAAGGATACATTATGCCTAGAGGAATTTTTTCTTTTTTGGAACATGTTACAGGGAGTTGGATCCAGTTTTAACTTTCCTTTACGTCTTAGGAAAAGATGGCTAAAATGAACATGTCATTAAACAATTTTTTTGTTTATTTTTGTTGTTGTTGTCTTAAAAGCTAATTTAAGTCCTAATAGAGGTCATTGAGAATTTTGGAATATCACTTTGCCTTTTAACTTGATTGGTATCAGTTGTAGAAGGGTATAGGTAGGCTATATACTTAATTTAACGGTTACAAACCACTGAAGGGGAAAGGGTGGGATTTGTTTTGTTTTATTCTTGGTTTTTTGAGACAAGGTTTCTGTGTCGCCCAGGCTATTCTGGAACTCACTCTGTTGAACAGGCTGGCCTCAAACTCAGATTCCCCTGCCTCCTGAGTGCTGTGATTAAAGGCGTTGTGCCACCACTGCCTGGTTTTATTTATTTATTTATTTATTTATTTATTTATTTATTTATTTTTTGAGACAGAGTCTCATTGTATAGTCCTGGCTAGCCTGAAACTTACTTTTGTGTGTGTGGAAGCAGAGACAGTCATGCCTATCTTAGAAGGCTTTTGATAACCTTTTCAGAGAATGAACTCTGCGCCTCCCATTCCTGTTAGACTTTGGCTAGGTACGGTGATGGTAATATAGTTTGGTTGTGAAGTATTGGCAAAACTTTTAGGTTCCCATCATGTTTGGGGTAATTGGAGATAACCACCTTCTTTGTAATTCCTCATGACCTCCAGTGGTATTTTAAAACTAATGGATAACTGTATTTATTGCATGCTGGGCTGTTAGTAAAGTCATTCATGAGTGTTTTCTTTCTCTCTTCATCTCAGAGTCTGGCTGGTTTCTAACCTCTTGTTTTTCTCCTTACCTTACTTCCTTGTCATTTCTCCTCTTCGTCAGCTGTTGTGGATGCTGATGGAAGAATTTACATCAGGAACTGGCAGGGTGGCATATTGTCTGGAGGCTTTGAGAAGAACCCCAAACCTATTTTCACTGAGGGCAAGAATCAGTTGGAAATTCAGAATCTGAGGGAAGATTGGGATCACTTTGGTATGTGAAGTAAACTATAATAACAATGCCTTCTACTTTTCGAAGATGTTACATTTTTCAAGGCATTTTCATGAATAGTTCTTTATCTTTAAGACAACTCCAGGAAGGACAACAGTAATTATGAAAAATAGTCTAGAGTTTACCTGATCTAAGGATATGGGTACTTGTTGGACTCAGGGGTCTACAGTCTTGTTTAATGAACTTGACTCATCGTTTACTTAAATCACTGCTGATACTTTAGAAGGGGACCTTCTTTTGGTAAGACTTATGAAACTGAAGAGGTTTTACGAAGCTGAACTATTAGCCAGGCATGGTGATATGTGCCTGCAAGTAATCACAGCATGTGGAAGGCTGAGGCAGGAGGATTGTGAAAGTAGATTTTTTTGGTAATATGGTCTTTATTAAGTCTTTAAATCACTTTAATTGTCTTTATTTAATAATTATTGTAGTTACATGGTTATACATTGAAAGGGTATGAAAAGATACCCATCTCTCATCCTTGATGGACTTTTAAAAAAATAAGCTGTTACTTAGGGGAAACTTTAAACCCTTTGCCCATCAACCAGTTACTCCTGTTTCCACGTATTACTGTGGCCAGAGATAGTATAGAACAAGGTGCAAACCTGTTTGTACGTCTGTCTCGTGTAGGAAACACTGTCTTTCATGGAAACATTAGGTGGTCTGAAAGACCTTTTCCCCACACCCTGACCCTGAGATCACTGCCTGTGTGTGACCTCATGTATTACTTTATGTTCTGAGCGCCTTGCCTTTGAAAAGTGTGGCTTTTCTTACTCTGAATGCCAGGCATTTTGTAGTTGTGTTCTGTAATTCCACCAAACTTTCTTCTTTCTCATAACTGACCAAATGACTCTAAGAAAAGTCTTCCCTAAAAGATTTTTTTGGAAGGAGTAAAAGCTATAAGATCTTTAAAAAATTTAATTCCCTAAAGGTGAGGACTCTGTTTGGGTTTGTTTTGATTGCTCAGAGCCCCTGTTGAGTTCCCTCCTGCGTAGGATGCCAGTATTGGAGACTCTGGAGATTTTGAAGTTGGTGAATTGCCCTGAGACCTTCACACCAGACATGAAGTGCATCATGGGCGAGTCTCCTGTAGTACAGGGCTACTTTGTCCTGGCAGGGATGAACTCTGCTGGCCTGTCGTTGGGTGGAGGAGCTGGAAAGTAAGTCTTTTTTTTCCGTAGAGTCACCTGTGGACACCTTAGCTTGCCAGGTTCTTCCCTTTCAGGTTACTTGTTAATATGTTCTGTGGCCAGATAGTAATGTTAATAATAATAATAAAAAACATTTTTGAGTTGTTATCTTCAAATTAATTACTTTGGAGAGTTTCCTTGCATTCCATAAATGTTACTGTATAAAATATTTTGGGAACTCAGTCATTTAGTTAATCACAGAACCTGTGAAATATTTTTCTTTTAACTTTTCAGCTGTAACAAATGTTAGTGTTTTCATCATATAAGGTTAGAAATAGCTGGGTATGGTAAATGAAATAGGCAATCAGCCTAGGCAATTAAAATTTTAGTTTAAAAATAGGTACTTATAAAAATCAGCTAGGGCTGGGTGGTGGTGGTGCATACCTTTAACCCCAGCACTCAGGAGGCAGAGGCAGGCAAATCTCTTGAGTTTGAGGCCATCCTGGTTTACAGAGTGAGTTCCAGAACAGGCCCTTATTTTTTTAAAAAAAATCAGCTAGGGATGGTGTCACACACTTTTAATCCTACCTGGGGAGGCAGAGTCAGGTAGAACTCTGTAAATTTGAGACCAGTCTGATCCATGAAGAGAGCTCCAGGCCAGCCAAGGCTACATGGTGAGACCTTGTTTAAAATAAAAAATAAGCCAGTCACAGAAGGATACAAATACTGTACACTTATGTGGGGTACTTAGAGTAGTCCTAGAAACAGAAAGAAAAATAGTATTTGCTAGGGGAAGAGACGGTGGGGAGTTACTATTAGATAGGTCTGGTGTTTCAGTTTTGCAAGATGAAATGAGTTCTAGAAATGGATTGTGGTTGTGGTTACACAGTGGTGCAGATGTACTTAATTCCACTGAACCACACACTTAAAAATAGGTGATTTATTGTCCTTGTTGCATCCTATAATCCCAGATCTTGTGAGGAAGTTAATCAGATTAATCTGGTGGCACATGCTTGTAATCCTAGGAGACTGAGGGAGAGGATTGCAATGAGTTTGAGGACAGCCTGTACTACACAGTAATTTCCGTTCAGCCTGGGTTAAGAGTGAGAAATTGGGCTGGGCATGGTGGTGCATGCCTTTGATCGCAGCACTTGTGGGGGAAGAGGCAGGCAGATCTCTGTGAGTTGTAGACCAGCCTGATCTATAGATTGAATTCCAGGACTGCCAGGGTACTTACACTGAGAAGCCCTGTCTTGAAAAACCAAAAAGAAAAAAAAAGTAAGTAACTGTTTTTAAAAACCCAACAACTCAGGCTGGAGAGGTGGCTCAGCAGTTAAGAGCACTGGCTGCTCTTGCTGTGGTCCTGAGTTCACTTCCCAGGAACTGCATGGTGGCTCACACAGCATCTGTAATGAGATCTGGTGTCCTCTTGTGGTCAGAATACTGTATGCATAATTAAATAAATAAATCTTTTAAAAAAATGAGCTGGGCAATGGCATATACCTTTAATCCCAGCACTTTGGGAGGCAGCAACAGGTGAATCTCTATGAGTTCGAGTCCAGCCTGATTTACAGAGCAAGTTCCAGGACAGGCTCCAAAGCTACAGAGAAACCCTGTCTCGAAAAAACAAACAAATAAATAAATAAATAGATGAATGAATGAATGATTAAATCATGAAGTTAGTATTTTTGAGTGACTTAACAAATGGCTCAGATGGGCAGTGGTGGCGCACGCCTTTAATCCCAGCACTTGGGAGGCAGAGGCAGGCGAATCTCTGTGACTTCGAGGCCAGCCTGGTCTACAAGAGCTAGTTCCAGGACAGGGTTCAAAGCTACAGAAAAACCCTGTTTGGAAAAACCAAAAAAAAAAAAAAAAAAGTCTCAGAAAAGTTACAAGAAACAATTGGAACAAAGAGTTGGTGAGATAACTATATAATACTCCAGGTGACTATTTATAAGAAAATAGAACAGTTATAAATTTCCTCATAGATATGACTTATATCTTAAACATGCTCTAAGAGGTCCTATTATTAGAATTAAAATCTTTATAGTGAGGCTAGAGAGATGGCTCAGCAGTAAAGAGCACACCTGCTCTTCCAAAGGACTTAGGCTTCAGTTCCAGTACCAACATGGCAGCTTATAACCATCTGTAATTCTAATCCCATCAGATCCAGTGCTCTCTTCTGGCCTCTGCAAGCACCAGGATTTTTTGTTTTGTTTTGTTTTGTTTTTGTTAGTGTATGTATGTATGTGTGTGTATATATATGCAGGTAAAGCACCCATACACATAAATTAAAAAAAAATTCAAAAGCTGGATGTGGTGGTGCTCCCCTGTAATCCCAGCACTTGTGAAGCAGAGGCAGCCAGATTTCTGTGGGTCTGAGGCCTGGTCTACATAGTGAGTTCCAGGACAGCCAGGGCTATGTATAGAGACCCTGACTCACACACACACAAAAAAAGCCTTATAGTGTTTCTATGACAACAGTACTTTTATCCATGTTTGTTCATTTTAGAAAGTGTAAGGAAATTGCCCAGATTTGTTCAACTTCTGTGACAACAAAGATTCTTGATTCCATTGGTTCTTTTTATTTGTTGTTTATTTATTTTAAGTACATTGGTGTTTTCCCTGCATATATGTCTGTGAGGATGTCAGTTCCTCTGAAACTGTAATTACAAACAGTTGTGAGCTGCCATGTGGGTGCTGGGAATTGAACCCAGGTTCTCTGGAAGAGCAGCCAGTGCTCTTAAACGCAGGGCCATCTCTTCAGCCCACTTCCATTGGTTCTTGATTTGTATTATATTATTTGAATTGTTTTCTGTATATTATCTGAGGCCCAACAGCTTTTTGTCTCCATCTAAACAGGTTCCTTGCTGAATGGATGGTCTATGGTTATCCCTCTGAGAATGTCTGGGAATTGGACTTGCAGCGCTTTGGAGCCCTCCAGAGCAGCCGCACTTTTCTGCGCCACCGCGTCATGGAAGTCATGCGTAAGTGTACCTTTATTCTAACTATATTGCTCTCAGCAATCTCTTTTTTTTTTTTTTTTTTTTAATTTTTTTCCCCCAAGACGGTTTCTCTGTAGCTTTGGAGCCTGTCCTGGCCTCAAACTCACAGAGATCCGCCTGCCTCTGCCTCCTGAGTGCTGGGATTAAAGGTGTGCACCACCACTGCCTGGCTCCAGCGATCTTTTAGGTGGCCTACTTTATCATTCCAGGTTTTCCCTTAGTTCTCTAATAACTGCTTTGAGTTGGGTTTCTCATGTGGCTGTTTCAGGTCTGAGGATAGGGACTCACTCCCCACTTGACCCTTAGGAACGTTTTCAGTTTATTAGACCATGCTTACCTCTAGGAATAGGAAAGTAGGATAGGATTTGCAGCTAGTATGTAGCAGTGTTCTGTTCTGTTTGTTGCTAGCAAAACACCCTTTTCAGTTGACCTTGAGTACTGCCTCAACCCAGTTCGTCTAGAAAGGCAGCCAGTGCTTAAAACTGCTAAGATGTCCTTCCAACCCCCACCCCACCTTTTCTTTCTTATGGTATGGGGACTGAACTCCATAACCTCATGCAGGATAGGCAAGTGTATATCTGCCTCAGTCCTTTACTTTGTTTTTGAGTTTTTACTTTGAGCAAGGGTCTTGCTAAGTTGCTTCCCTTGTTACTTTGCTATTGTTGTGAAGAGACATTATGACCAAAGTAACTTATTAAAGAAAGCATTTAACTGGGAGCATGCTTACATTTCAGAGGGGTGAGTCCATGACCATACGGTGAGGAGCATGGTAGCAGGCAGGATTGGTACTAGAGCAGTAGCTGAGAGCTTACATGTTATTTGTAGGTTGGGGGCAGAGAGAGGGACACTGCGCCTGGTGTGAGCTTTTGAAACCTCAAAACCCATACCCAGTGACATACCTTCACCAACAAGGCCAGACCTCCTAATCCTTCCCAAAACGGTTCCACCAGCTGGGGACCTCACATTCAAATATATGAGCCTATGGGAATTCGAACCACAAGTTGCCCAGGCTTGGCTTGACTAGAACTCATTTAGTAGCCCAGGTAGTCCTTGAGTTCGTTAACCACTCAGTCTCTGGGATTGTAAACCTGTGCTGCCAGGCCCAGATAACAGATTATGCTTAATCTGTTCTAGCTCTGATTTATGATCTGAAGGTTCCCCGTTGGGACTTCCAGACTGGGAGGCAGTTACGTACATCTCCTCTTTATGACCGGCTAGATGCTCAAGGAGCCAGATGGATGGAGAAACATGGATTTGAGAGGCCAAAGTACTTTGTTCCACCCAATAAGGGTAAGAAGTGTCTGTCTGTCTCTTTGAAACAGAATCTCACATTTTAGTCTAGAACTTTGTATTTCGGGTTGGCTTTGAATCCTCATCAGTTCTCTTATTTCAATATCTTAAGAGCTGGGACTATAGGCATAAGCTATAACCACACTTGGCTTTTTGTGTGTGTGTGTGTGTGTTGTATGAATGTGTATCTAGGTGTATGTGAACTCTTGATTTGACCAGACATTGATGTTGAGTGCTTTCTCTATTGTTCTCCATCTCACTTTTTCAGATTCAGACAGATTTTCTCACTGAACCTAGAGTTCACTGATTGCCTAAACTGGCTGGCCAGGAATGCTGGAATTATAGGAGTCCACTGCTATAGCTAGCTGTGTGTGTGAGAGAGAGACTCAGACTCAGGTCCTCCTGCTTGCATAGGCGCTTTAACTACTGAATCAATTCCTTCTACCCCTTTTTAAAACTGGTAAATAGTAAGTGCATATAGCTAGAATGTATTCCTGGAAGAGTTAAAAAACAAAGTTTTGTAGGCCATAACAAAATATATGGGGGATTCTTCAGTATCAAAACTCTTTGTTCCCACCTTGTTTTTTCCTGTTTCGTAGACCTTCTTGCCTTGGAACAGAGCAAGACTTTCTACAAGCCAGACTGGTTTGATATTGTGGAGTCTGAAGTGAAGTGCTGTAAGGAAGCTGTGTGTGTCATTGACATGTCTTCTTTCACAAAGTTTGAAATCACTGTAAGTATTTGGGAAGCAAAACAGCAGGGTGGGAAACATTTCCTACTTATTGAATGCTTGTTTTTATTTTCTTCTTTCATGTATTTTTATGTTTTTTTTTTTTTAAATTTCATGTGTATGGTCATTTTGTCTGAATGGATACCTATGCATGTGTACACAGTGCATGACAAAGCCAGAAGAGGGCACTGGAGTCCCCTGGGATTGGAGTTAGAGATGTGTGAGCTGCCAAGTGTGTGCCGGGAATTGACTCAGGTTCTCTAGAACAGCGAGTGCTCCTAACTGCTGAGTCACCTCTCCAGCCCCCAATGCCTATTTTGTTTTTCGTTTTTGTTTTCTTGAGATAGAGTTTTTCTGTGTAGTCCTGGCTGTCTTAGAACTTGCTCTTAGACCAGGCTGACCTCCCATTCAGAGATCTGCCTGCTTTTGCCACCAGCCCAGCAAAGATAAGTTTATGTATATGAGTGTTTTGTCTGCATGTGTATCTGCACACCAGAAGAGGTCACTGAATCCCATGAGACTGTAGTTATAGATGGTTGTGAGCCACCCTCCGTGCTGGGAATTGAACTCAAGTCCTGGAAGAACAGTCAGTTCTTGTAACCACTGTGCCATCTCTCTAGCCCCCAAATGCCTATTTTTCATCTGCTACTTTAAAACTGATTCAGGGGCTAGAGAGATGGCTCAGTGGTTAAGAGCACAGACTGCTCTTCCAGAGGACACGGGTTCAATTCCCAGCCCTACATGGCAGCTCACAATTGTCTGTAACTTGGGATCTGATACCTTTACACCGATGCATATAAAATAAAAATTAAAAAAAACTGATTCTGAAATAACTCTAGACTATTTTAGTGGTTTACCTGTATAATTGTATTTTTCAGAAATTTTAGGTCCTATAACATAGTTTTTAATTCCCCTAGAATGGCCCATTTATCTTAAGTACTGAATGTTAATTTTACTCATGGCTTCTTACAGAACAGTAAACCTGGGCTGGAGAGATAGCTCAGTGGTTAAGAGCACTGACTGCTCTTTCAGAGGTCCTGAGTTCAATTCCCAGCAACCACATGGTGGCTCACAACCACCTATAATGAGATCTGGTGCCCTCTTCTGGCCTACAGGCAGGATACTGCATGAATGAATGAATGAATGAATGAATAAATAAATAAATAAATAAATAAATAAATAAATAAATAAATCTTTAAAAAATACTTCACTTTTAAAAAAAAAAAGAAGAAGCCGGGCGGTGGTGGCGCACGCCTTTAATCCCAGCACTCGGGAGGCAGAGGCAGGCGGATCTCTGTGAGTTCGAGACCAGCCTGTCTACAAGAGCTAGCTCCAGGACAGGCTCTAAAGCTGCAGAGAAACCCTGTCTCGAAAAAAAAAAAAAAAAAAAAACAAAAAAAAAAAATAAAATAAAAAAAAAAGAAGAGCAAACTGCTAATGATGTCATTTGAGTGTTGTGTCACTGAATTTTCTCAGCGAGGTGCAATGCTGGATGGTTATGCTGTTCGGTGATTCTGTGTTTACTGTCCTTGCCTTATCCCTTTCCTTACAGTCCACTGGGGATCAGGCATTAGAAAGTCTGCAATACCTTTTCTCCAATGACCTGGATGTGCCTGTAGGCCACATTGTGCATACTGGCATGCTTAATGAATGTGGGGGGTACGAAAATGACTGCAGCATTGCACGCCTGAACAAACGCAGGTGAGTTGAGCTTCCATCCCTTAAAGTGATTTTCATCCCGCCAGGATCCCACACAGCTAGCTTTACACCCGAAATAACACACAAATTATATTCATTTAAATAGTGCTTGGCCCATTAGCTCTAGCCTATTACTGGCTAATTCTCACATCTTGGTTAACCCATTTCTAATAATCTGTGTAGCACCACAAGGTGATGGCTTACCGGGAAGATTCTAACCCACGTCCATCTTGGGCCGGAGCTTCATCACATCTGCCTAACTTCCCTTCTTCCCAGAATTCTGTTCTGTCTATGCCACCTATCTAAATCCTGCCCTATCAAAAAGCCAAGGCAGTTTCTCCATCATTTAAGGGCTCTGGAAGCAGAGCACTCAATGCTTCTCTGGAGCCCAAAGTGCTAGGGACTCAGAAACTATTTCATAAACTCCCATCTTAATCATTAGGCAGCTATAAGTAAATCAGCAAAGGCAAACGAAAAGAAGAAACTCTTGTTAGGTGTGAGGCTCATACCTATAATGTCAGGGGTCTGAAGCAGGTTTACAAGTCTAAGGCCAACTTGGGCTACATGAGGAGTTCTGGGATTGATGGAGGAGTGTCTATGTGTTACTTTCATTGGTTAATAAAGAAACTGCCTTGGCCCTTTAATAGGACAAAAAATTAGGTAGGCGGAGTAGACAGAACAGAATTCTGGGAGAGAGAAGGCAGACGCTTCAGGCAGTCGCCATAAGCAGTCGCCATGCTTCTCCTCTCCAAGACAGACGCAGGTTAAGATCTTTCCTGGTAAGCAACCACCTCGTGGTGCTACACAGATTACTAAATATAGGTTAAAGGAAGATGTAAAAATCAACCAATAAGAGGCTGAAACTAATGGGCCAGGCAATGTTTAAAAAAAATACAGTTTCCGTATAATTATTTTGGGTGTAAAGCTAGCCGGGTGGCGGGACGCAGCCCCAACGCTCCATCTACATGGGCTAGCTTGGTCTATAAAGTGAGACTGTCTAAGAATACAAACAGAAACAGAAATTATAGTATGTAGTGAAACTGGGTGTAGACATTAGTTACCCTAATAGGAGAGTATTCTTTATGAATGTTAATAAGTCTGTGTAATTTTGCCATTATTGCTATAGAATCTAGAATAATGAAATAGCCCTCCTTGAAAGGTAAGAGATTATTTCCAAGAGTGTTTTCAGTGGGACTCTGAAACTACATGAGAACTTGATTGGTCCTGATTCTTCGGTCTTTTGGTTTTGACTATTTTGTTTATGCGGGGAATCTCATTTTCAGTTTCTTCATGATCTCTCCAACTGACCAGCAGGTCCACTGTTGGGCCTGGCTTAACAAATACATGCCGAAAGACAGCAACTTGCTGCTGGAGGATGTCACCTGGAAGTACACAGGTAATGAGCCTTCCGTGGTCAGACCAGTAAAGAACAGATGTAGATTGTCTTCTGTATTACATATACTTTACTTATATCTGACTTTTACAAATGGAAACCAGAATTAGTGTTAAAGAGACTCTCTAGGACTGAAGTTCAACAGTTAAGAGCACTTTCTGTTCTTGTGGAGGACCAAGGATTCTGTTTCCAGCATCCATGCGACAGCTTGCAACTGTTTGTAATCCCAGTTTCAGAGGATCCGGTGCCCTCTTTCAGCACTCCATGTGTACTTGCATATGTGTGGTACATATACATTCATGACGTAAAAATAAAAGTATCTTTGAGGCTGGGGAGAGATGTCTGTTAAGAGCACTGGCTGGTTCACTTACTCGCATCCATGTGGCATCTCACATCCAGCATTCTCTTCTGGCTTCCACTGGCACTGCATACATGTAGTGCACAGATATATGCAAAACCCCATGTGCATAAAGTATGCATACCTTTAATCCCAACACTTGGGAGGTAGAGGTTGGCGGATCTCTCTGAGCTTGAGGTCAGCCAGATGTACAAAGCAAGTTCCAGGACGGCAAGAGCATTATATAGAGAAACGCTGTCTCGAAACACCAATTCTCACCCTTCCCCCTCTATCTTTAAAGGAAAACACCAATTCTCACCCTTCCCCCTCTATCTTTAAAGGAAAACAAGCCTTTTTTTTTTTTTTTTTTTTTTTTTTGGATAATTGACCAATTGACTTTTTTTTTTTTTTTTAAGTTCCTTCCCTGGGAAGCACATGGTGGAAGGAGAAAACTGACTTGCATTCATCTCTTTGATCCTATTCATCTCACCCAGGCCTTCATTCTCATTAGTAGCAATTATGATTAATTGTGTGCTTCTCACTTGTCACATTACAGAACAGTCTTTTTTTTTTTTTAAAGATTTATTTATTATGTATATAGTATTCTGCCTACATATATCCTATAGGCCAGAAGAGGGCACCAGATCTCATTACAGATGGCTGTTAGCCACCATGTGGTTGCTGGGAATTGAACTCAAGACCTCTGAAGGAGCAGTCAGTGCTCTTAACCTCTGAGCCATCTCTCCAGTCCCGTATAGAACAGTCTTAACACTGGTTGGTTCAACGGTCTTAAACTAGGGCACTCAACATGTAATTGTGTCACAGACAGCAGATCTAGCGTGGGTAGACAGTTCTCCAGGTACTGATTTGGCATTGCGCTATTTCTGCATGTAGGAGGGAGAGAACTGTACAGCACTTACATGTGGCCAACCCTGGAAGTGTCGTCTTGGCTAGGCCTTGGTCTTATGACCCCAATCTCATTGCAGAGGAGACTATAAAATATGTCCTTCCTATCAGCTTGGGAGAAAAACCACACTAGCCAGGCTCTTCACACCTGCCAGTCAGCAGCTGCATTTAGCAGGTCTGTCAGCAGAGGTGGTGTGTGTGTGCCTGAGCCCAGGTACTTGCCGTCGAACCTCAGGTCCCTAAGTAAAGGGACACTTTATAAATCTCACCAGCTCCTAGGTGGATGTGATGGTTAGTGTTAATGCCAATTTGACAAAATCTAGAATCACCTGGGAGAGAAATGTACATGCCTGTGGTGAATTGCAATATCAATTGAGGTAGAAAGAACCACCCACCGTGGGTGGCACCATTCCCTGATGTAGATCCTGTATTGTGTAAATGGAGAAAGTGAATTAAGCAGTCAGCAGGGTTCATTTGTCACTGTTTCCCAATTACGGATGTCATGTAACCAAAGTTTCATGCTTCTAATGCTTTCGACTACCTGGTATGATGGACTGACTGGACTGTGAACTAAAATAACTCCTTTAAGTTGCTTTTGCCAGTGTATTTTATCACAGTAGTAGGTAAAGAAACAAAGGAAGCGACCTTTTGCGCTGGCTCAGCTGTTCCCCTGGAGAAGCTGGACATCTCTTGTTCTTTTCCATATAGCCCTCAATCTGATTGGCCCTCGGGCTGTGGATGTGCTATCTGAGTTGTCTTATGCCCCTATGACTCCAGACCACTTTCCAACTCTGTTCTGCAAGGTAGGTGCTAGTAATCTAAATTTATTGTTTGTGATGGGAGTGTCATGTAGTGCATGCTGGTCTCCGACTTGTTATGTAACTGAGAATGACTTTGTTCTTCTGATCTTGCCCAAGTGCTAGGATTGTGCGTGTGTGTGGACTTGGTTTATATGGTGCTGAGAATCAAATCAACGGCTCCGTATATGTTAGGCAAGCATTCTACCTACTGAACCACACCCCAGCAGCAGAAGTTCTATTTAAATGTTAGAGATTATTTCTTTTATAATGGTGGCAGGTTCTTTTTTTGAGGGGGGGGTGTTTCAAGATAGAGTTTCACGGTAGCTTTGGGACCTGTCCTGGAACTTGCTCTGTAGACCAGGCTGGCCTCAAGCTCACAGAGATCCCCCTGCCCCTGCCTACCGAGTGCTGGGATTAAAGGCTTGTGCCACTACTGCCTGGCTAAGATACTCTTTGAAGTACATTTAGTTTATTTGAATGTCAGATTTGTACGTTTATTAGTTTCTATAGCAGTTGGATTAAACTTTGAAGTAAAAGATGTGGACAGCGAACACGAAAAGATAAAGGTGAATGAATGCCCACTGAGGTCAGACTCTTTGCTTCTTTCATTTTTACTCACCAGTAACTTTTGTGCATGTGCCATCTTCAGGGAAGAAATGGTATCGCTGAACCCTAACAACATACTAAACCAGTCCTCTGACTCGACCGCTGAGTAACTGAGTGCTTTCCAGAAAGCGGTCACACAGCCACTCGGCAACTTGTAACATGATAGCTCAGCATCAGTGATGGACGCTTCTGGAAGTTCAAACCTGAGTTGAGATTTTCATAGCAAATTGTTTAATAATTTCCTCTGTTCTCCCAGGCAGAGAAAACTTCCATGTTAGTGAGCAGATCCCTTCACAGGCTTCTCTGTACTTTAAAGAATGATCCGACCCACACCCTTTGCCTGGCACATGCCATGTCTTGTCAGAATTCCTGTGAGAGAGACTTGTTTCAGTGTTGCCGCAGATTTCCCACTTCCCTTCATGGAGCAACAATTATAGTAGTGAACTTTTCAAGGCAACCGAGCAGCTGAAACACAGGACCTGAATCTCTGACCCGGAGTAGATAGATTGTGTTCTGTGGGCATCATCCTTTGTGTGGCAGATGCCTGAAGTTTGCTTGCAGAGTTCCCAGGGAAGACTCGTGATTAGTCTTTATTGTTCCTGATACTACTTGGCTAACCCAAGTGTTTTAACAAGATTTGGTAAAGAAAAATATTTTGTACTTAGCAATGACTATACCACCGCTTCTCACCATCAGGTTACCTGAAACTGGAAGTGGTAGTATTCATAAGCAGAGACGTGGAGGCTGTGCTCCAGTTTCAGGACGAAATGCATTACTTGGCCTATATCTCTGTTAGGATTCAACAGAGGGTGGGCACTGACAGGGTTCCCCCAGCACTGAGTCTCCTGACTATCATGAGGGACGAGTGCTGACTGCTTGCTTTTTCTTTGCAGGAGATGAGTGTGGGCTATGCAAATGGGATCCGCGTGATGAGCATGACTCACACAGGAGAGCCGGGGTTCATGCTCTATATCCCCATAGAGGTGAGAGGGTTCCGTCTTCCTGTTTCAGGGCAGGGCTACCAGTTTCCCAAAATTCTTTAGCACTGCCAGAGTTGGAGTGGTGTGTCCCACAAGTCCTGTGTAGGCTCCGGGAAAGAGGGTTTATCGATTTTAGCAGTTAATGCTGAAGAGAGACGTCATTTTATAACTAAGAACTTGAGGGAGTACAGGATGTCCACATTTTCTCAGCATCCACATGATAGCTCACAACCATCTTGTATCCCTAGTTCTGGGAAATAAGCTGCCCTCTTCTGAACTCCTTGGGTACCAGACACACACAGTACACATGTATATATTGGCAAAGCACTCATACATGGAATAGAAATAAAATGTTTAAGGATCTTTAAAAAGTAAAAACTTGGCTGGGGATGTAGTTCAGTAGACTGTTTTTCTAGCATGTAAATCCTTGATTTGTCTCCAGCACTGTATCAGCTGGTATGTATGGTAGCTCATGCCTATAATCCCAGCACTTGAAGGTAAAAGCAGCCCAAAAGTCAAACACTAACATTTTTTCTCAGTTTAAAACTTATGAAATTATAGATTAAAAACTGACCATCTCCATCTTATTAGTTCCCATCAACTAACAAGAGCCTACTGCAGTAGTAGTATTTTAACTAATTTCTAATCAATAATTTCGATGCATATGCAGAGTTCTTAGCACCTTTTGAGTTACTTTTTTGGTTTGAGATAGGGTTCCTCTGTAGTCCTGGCTGTCCTGGAACTTGCTCTATAGACCAGGCTGGCCTTGAACTCAGACATCAGCCTGCCTCTGCTTCCCCAGTGCTGGGATTAAAGGTGTGTGTTACCTGCTTATGACTTTATTATTTTAATGGGTCTTGGGGGTCTCAGTATTATATAGCCCAGACTGGCCTAGAACTCATGGTCCTGGTGTCTCTACCTCCTGAGTGCTAGGGTCATAGATGTGTACCACACATCTATATGCCTGGTTATGCCAGTTACAATTAAACTTCCCTATGAATGAAGCAGAATGAAATTGAAAGTCAGTCTGCAGAGCTGACGGTCTTTCCATCCATCGTCTACCTTTTTGCTTCTGAAATTGGACTTTTTCTGGAGCACGCATTTCTGCTAGTCTTGGAACATGGCTAGTTAAGCTGCTGCTTTGCTGCCTAATACTTAGGTTTCTTCCTGGCATGTCCTTCCATAAAGACATCTCTTAAGCTCACTACTGTTCCCTCCCAGGCCTCACATCATCCCCTCCCAACACACACAATGATTTTTTATTTTCAAATGTATGTATATGTACCTTAATTTCTGTGTGTTGCACATGTGTGTGCAGGGACCTGAGGAGGCCAGAAGAGGGTGTGAGACGCCCTGGAGCTGGACTCACAGGTGGTGGTGGCCTGATGAAAAGTTTTGGGAGCACAAGTGCTTTTAACTGCTGAGCAATCTCCCCATCATTCATACCACTTTTTTGTTTGTTTTTTGTTTCATTAAGACAGGCTCTCACAGAGGCTGAAGAGATGGCTCAGAGGTTAAGAGCACTGACTGCTTTTCCAGAGATCTTAAGTTCAGTTCCCAGCAACCGCATGGTGGCTTGTAACCATCTCTAATGGGATCTGATGCCCTCTTCTGGCCTGCAAGTGTACATGTAGAGCACTCATACATAAAATATAAATAAATAAAATTTAAAAAAAAGATAGGGTCTCACAATATAGCTCTGGCTGTCCTAAGACTCACAATATAGAACAGTCTGGCCTTGAACTTTCAGAGACCCCCTGCTTCTGCCTTCTGAGTGCTGGGATTAAAGACATGTGCTACTCTGTCCAGCCACATCGCTTTCTGAGTGATGACCTTACCTAAAGCTGTCTTCCTACCTGTGTCCTCTCCTTTCCCCATTTCCTCTGTACCACTTAGTACTTTCCAATAAAATTACTTGTGTAGCCAGGTGGTGGCGCACACCTTTAATCCCAGCACTCAGGAGGCAGAGGCAGGTGGATCTCTGTGAGTTCAAGGCCAGCCAGGTCAACTGAACGAGTTCCAAGACAGCCAGGGCTTTTACACAGAGAAACCCTATCTCCAGAAACAAAACAAATTACTTGTGTATTCCTGGCATTTCCTTGTATAGTTTTTATATTCCATCACTCAAGGAAGTAGGTTTTACACAATAAGTCATACTAGGCATTTCCTTTGGAGTTTTTTGGTCATATCTTTGTCCTTTGACCATGCTACCTCCCCATCTCCCATCCCCCACGACCAGGTCTGGCTTTGTAGCCCAAACTGGCCTCAAACTCTGTCTTCTTGTAGCAACCTGGGACTTTACCCACCTTATCAGGCTTCCTGTCTTACACTACAATGAACTATTTAATTTAGGCAGTATGTTTGGGGGAGGGGCATACCTGTGTCATGGTACATGCTGGAGGTCAAAGTTGATCATTTATTTATTTGTCTAGTTTTTTTTTTTTTTTTTTTTTTTTTGAGACAGGGTTTCTCTGTGTAACAGAGTTTCTGGCTGTCCTGGAACTCACTTTGTAGACCAAGGTGGCCTCAAACTCATTGAGATTCACCTGTCTCTGCCTCTCAAGTACTGGGGTTAAAGGTGTGCGCCACCACTGCCCGGCAAAGTTGATAAGTTTTGAGAATCGGTTCTCTCTTGTCACTTCGTGGGATAGCAGGGGTCAAACTAACATGGAGGCACCAATACCCCAGCCACTGAGCCTGATCTTTTGTATCAGTTTAGTTGTTCATTTCCTACCCCGCCACACACACACTTCTTGGGGCTTATTTCGGTTAACAGTTTGAATATGGTCCACCCTTGGAGGATAAGTTATGGTGGAAAATTGGGTATTTTGCCTGTATGTATACATAGTGCCCATGGAGTTCTGAAATGTGTATTAGGTCTCCTGGGTTTGGAGTTAAAGATGATTGTAAGCTGCCATGTGAGTGCTGGAAATTGAACCCCAGTCCTTTGCAAGAGCAGCAGCAAGTGCTCTTAACTGCTGAACCATCTCTCTGGCCCCTCTAGGTACTTTTTGTACATGATAATTTTTTCTAAATTGTCATTTGATACAAGGTATGAGGTGGTTTTTGCATGTGTATTACCCAGAATTGAACCAAGGGCCATGTTTTCAGTAGGCAAGTAGTCTACCACCAAGCCTGTAACTGTTAGGAAAACTGTCTCCAAACTGAGCTATATGTCTTCAGCAGCTTCAAGGTTTAATTTTTAAAATATGAATATATTTGTTCAAAATCAGCTGTTAAAAATGAAAAAATCTGTTTCCCGTAGCTTATCCAAGAATCCTCGGGATGTGCCATTCCAATTAATCAGAAAGTACACTGGTTGCTAACTTTCCTTCTCTTCATATAGTATGCTCTGCATGTCTACAATGAGGTGATGAGTGTTGGACAGAAGTATGGAATCCGGAATGCTGGGTATTATGCTCTTCGAAGTCTCCGAATTGAGAAGTTTTTTGCCTTCTGGGGACAAGACTTAAACACCCTCACCACTCCCATGGAATGTGGAGGAGAGTCTCGTGTGAAGTTAGAGAAGGTATTATTTTTTCAGATTCCCCCCTGTGCCTCTCAGCTGAGCAGTGTGATTTGTCTAAGATAATAAGGAAAATCAGGAAAGACAGGGAAGTGCTGGCATCAGGTAAATCACAAGGAGGAGAGGAGACACTATGGGATGCTTATCTTCCCATGGAATACACTTGCTTACACATCTCACTGCCCAGAGGGTGAGGACACTGGCATAGGCTTTTGTAGTTGATTGTGATCGTTCATTAATGTACCACAAGTTAGTCATCTTACAGCCAGCTTTTATTCTTCAAATATATTTTTAACTTTTAATTATGTGTATGCATGTGTATCTGTGAGGTGTATGCATTTGAGTGCAGTTGCCAAAAGAGAGCGCTGGGTCCTCTACAAAAACCACATATTTTTAACTTGTGAGATCTCTCTCCAGCCCTAGGCATTATTATTATTTTTTAGAAAACTGTTGTTCAAGAGATTAATCTATGAATTCTTTCCCACCTCTGAACCTCATCCAGTGTCCTGCCCCCTTGGCTTCTCAGAAGCCAAGTTTGTTTCTGTTCTTTAGTGTAAGCATGGCACAAGTTTGCCAGTGTATGATTCCCCTCATACTTTTAACCTGGGTGGTGTTAAGTTTGCACCTTGCTTTATTCACAGCATTGTGTTTAAGCAGTTCCCTGTCAGTATACCTGTAGTTTGTTTTCTTTCTCTTCTGAGACAGGGTCTCACTGTGTAGTCCTGACTGGTCTGGAACTTCCTGTGTAGACCACCAGGCTGTCCTTGAACTCAGAGATCCACCCCAGCCTCTCTACCTCTCAAGTGCGCCATCATGCCCAGCTATTGTATTCCTTTGGCCACTGCATATAACTAGATGTAAAAAAGTACATACAATTTTTTTTTCTGCCGTGAAAGTGTTAATAACTTATTAAAATGACCTGTAAGTTTGTTCACCTGTATATATAAGTATAAACAGGGGGCTGGAGAGATGGCTTAAAGGTTAAGAGCACTGATTGTTCTTCCAGAGGTCCTGAGTTCAATTTCCAGCAACCACATGATGGCTCACAACCATCTGTAATGAAATCTAGTGCCCTCTTTTGGCCTGTAGGCATACATGCAGACAGAACACTGTATACAAAATAAATACATTTAAAAAAGTATAAACATTGATACATATAGATGCGTGGACTTTTAGTTGTAAATACACCAAGGTTACCTCTAACTTCGTGGAGTTGGTTCTTTGCTGCTGCCTTTAAATGGTTTTGGGGCTCTAACTCAGGATTCTAGGTTTGTATGATAAGAGCCTTAACCTGCTGAGCCATCTTGACATTCCTCTAGCAAGTATTCTTGATTAATGTTTCAATATTCCTTTCTAATATCTTTTATTTCATGTAGGCTTGTGATTGAAATCTGTAAACGGAGACTGCTCATTCATTTCCTGGCCACCCAGACCTGACACAGAAGCTATATTAATTACAACACTGTTTGGCCAATAGCTTAGGCGAAATACTAGCTAGCTCTTACATCTTAAATTAACCCATTTCTATTAATCTGTGTATCACAATGAGGGCTGTGGCCTACTGGTAAGGTTCCAGATTCTTTCTCCTTTGGTAACCACATGGCCTCTGCCTGACTCTGCTTTCTTTCTCCCTGGATTCAGTTTAGTTTACCCACCTAGCTCTAGTCTGCCCTGTCATAGGCCAAAGCAGTTTTTTTTATTAACCAGTGGTAATAAAACATATTCACAGCATACAGAGGGGAATCCCATACCAGAGATCCATTCAAAGAAGCGTGCACTTTTGCTGTTACAAAAGTTCATCTGCTATTTCTGTTGTGGATGCAGATTTTCACAGTGCCTCAAGCATCATTTTCCAAAAGCTAGCAGGAATGAAGGATATATATGTGTGTGCATTTTTCCATTGCATGTACCCACTTGCTCCCCACCTTCACATGCCAAGAACTGTCACGGAGACTGGTATCTCAGGCTTTCTCCCCTTTTCTTTTTAGGGCATAGATTTCATCGGTCGAGATGCCCTGCTGCAGCAGAAGCAGAATGGGGTGTATAAACGCCTTGCTATGTTCATCCTGGATGACCACGACACAGACCTAGACATGTGGCCTTGGTGGGGAGAACCCATTTACCGGAATGGGAAGTATGCTGGCAAAACTACCAGCAGTGCCTATAGCTACACTCTTGAGCGCCATGTGTGCCTGGGCTATGTACACAATTTTTCTGAGCACAGTGGGGAAGAACAGGTGGTGACAACGGATTTCATCAACCGAGGAGAATATGAGATTGACATCGCAGGACTTCGGTTTCAGGCCAAGGCCAAGCTCTACCCTGTCACCTCCTTTTTCACTCACAAGCGCAGGAAGGATGATGTGGAGCTGAGTGACTTCCATGGGAAGTGATGCCAAGACTTTGTCCCTTCCTCCCATTCTCTCACCATGGGGAGCATCATTCTGGGAGCTTTTCCCTTCGTCCCTGTCTTCTTACTGAAGGTATCTTTGTCCCCTCTCTTTTCAGATTGACCTACTTTAAACATTTTCCTTGTAAGCCTTTTTTTGTCCTTCCATTTCCTTTTCATTTGCTGTTACCCCTCCTCATAATCCAGGCTCTTCTCATCCCTCCAGCAGGCCAGTCCCACAGTGGAAGGCAGGAGCCACTTGTGGAATTAAGGTGACAAACTGATTTTTAAATTCGTCTTAAGGCAAGTTGGTATTATTTCTTAGGGCAGAATCCAACTCCCCTGGGCTGGGGTTCTTAGAGTAATCTGCTAATTTTGGTAGATTACTGTGTCTGCTGTAGTCCTGGGAATAGTTTATATTTTAAGAGGCAGATGATTCTATTCCACTGTGTTGTAGGGTACCACCTGATACCTCTTAACCATCTACCTCACTGATGAGAGGGATTGCATGGACACTGCCTGCTCTGCGGAAGGGACAAGTAGTTAACCTGGTCCCCAGCCCTCCAACTTTTTCTTATATGTTTAGGTCAGGGCCACCTGTCTGCAATATTATTTCTGCTATTTTGTATGAGGTTGTTTGTTTTTTAGCTGAGTAAACAAGTGTGCCAGTATTTGAAAAGAAAAACAAACAAAACAAAACCCATGTTGCTTTTTGTGTTGCTTTTCCCAGCAGGAGCAGTGTGAACTCCAGTGCTGAGTTCCTACTACCAGAGAAGTGTCGCTTTTCTGTCAGCCACTCATAGGTCAGCTAGCTAGCCTTGATTTTCTTCAGATGGCTTCTAGCCTCACCTGTGCCTTGTGTAGTCTGCCTGTGACCTCAACATTCATTCCCATCCCTTTAGAAGAGAGATGATTGTGTGGGTTGTCTTGGGTGAGTAAACCATGCTGTTCATACTGCGTTCAAGAGAGCCACCAGAGCCTCAGGCTTCCCACCGCTGGCATGAACAAAGCCACGTACAGATGGCCATTGAGAGCTGTAAGTTCAGTGCCGGCCCGAGGCTGCTTTCCACCTCTTCTTTCCCGACTCCCCACTCTGGCCCATAGAACCTCTGGAATGGAAAGTGCCTGGAGTACTCAACAAATGTGCACCACACGTTTCAAGGGTACTGCTGTTTTCTTTCTGTGATATGGTTTCTCATTAGAGGTCAGGTTGGCCTCTAATTTGCAGTGATCTTGCCTGAGTCTCCTGAGTACTAGGATTTCAGATGTGGGGACAGAATGTTTCCTGAAGGTGAAGCTTAGATGGCAGGCTGTGCTATATAACCAGCACTTAAATTTTCTTCTGTATACAAACTGACCTAGTCTGCACTTGAGAACCTTTAATTCGACTGTAGTTCTCAGTAACTTGGATACATTGGTTCTGCTAAATTTACATTACTAGAAACCTTTCATTTCATTAGAGCAGCTCAGAAATCTCAAGTGTGTTTCTTTGTCATTTCTGTGGAACCTGTTATCTACTCAGACTAGTTCTTTTTATACACTTCTTGCTATTTTCTCCAGCTAGGCCACTCCTATTTGGCTTCTGAGAAGATTTTAACTGACTTATTAAAGGGCACACGATTAGAATTTGGTGTGAGGGGAAATTGCTATTTTGGAGAAAATGTGTATAACTCCGCTAGAAAGCTGAGCAAAGCAGCAGCAGCAGCAGCGAGCTGTGGAGATCAAGAGCAGGCCCTTGGCTGACCTGTGAGGATGAAAGTCGAGACGCGTGACTCCAGGGACCTGTGCTCTTTGAGATGTGCTTGTAAGGCTGCACAGTCTGAATGAAAGCTGACTTCAAACTGAATACACATTTTGAGCAAACTTGCCCTTTTAACTTTTGGAAGTGTTCCTAATTGGGGCAGGGGGCCTTCCAAAACAGTAATAGTTTAAAATTGGGTGTCACCACCAAATGTCATCAAAAGTATTTTCAGCATAGACTGATTTCTTCTCTGTACTTCTTAATCTCTAGTTAATTAACTGTCCTTTCCTTTCTAAGTAGGAAGGGAAGTGCTATATTTAAAATTTTATAGCAACTTTTGGGCTGGAGAGAGGCTCAGAGGTTAAGAGCACTGGCTGCTCTTCCAGAGGTCCCAAGTTCAATTCCCAGCAACCACATGGTGGCTCACAACCGTCTGTATGAAATCTGGTGCCCTCTTCTGGCCTGCAGGAGTATGTGCAGATAGAACACTGTATGCATAATCAGTTGATCTTTTAAAAAATTATAAATAAGATTATATAGCACCTTTTTTAGTAAGTGCTCAGCTAGAAGTCCTGGCTGTTGCTGATATCAACTTTTGAGCTTACAGACAGTGCTTGTCTTTCTAGGAAGGCATGAAACGGCCTGAGAGTGGGGCACACAGGGCTGTTTTGAAATGCCTTCTCAGGGGAGGGTCATGGTCCTGTTCCTTCAACTGGGATTAACTTGGATTTTGAGTTGCCACTTGTTTACTGTGTACCCCAAAACAAACTTATATTTGGCACTTAGAATTTCTCTTGGCCATTCAAAAATAAGTAATTGCAAATCTGACACCCCCCCCCCCATTTTGCCCTCATATAAGTGCTTTAAATAGACTGTTCTCTTCTACTAAGCCTGCAGCTTTTCCTATGCTTGGTGTCATAAGCACCTAGACAGTCAAGGGGACCATTTAACCTGAAACACCTGATCCCCTCCCCCCAGTGTTGATAGTGCATTCTGGGCTCCTCAGGAGTAAATACAGGTTGTCAACAGAAATGCTGGTCTAGAGCAGTGGCACTCAACCCGTGAACTACAGTCCCATTGGGGTCGCCTAAGACCATCAGAAAACATTTATATTGCAATTCATAACAGTAACAAAATTATATTTATGAAGTGGCATTGAAAACAATCTTATGGTTGGGGTCACCACGACACGAGGAGCTGTATCAAATATTCACAGCATTGGGAAGGTTGAGAACCACTGGTCTAGAGGCGTGATTGAAAATCCAGGAAGAACAATCGCTGTACATCCTAAGTTGTGTGACATTTTGTGACAGTACAGTTTGGGGAGCCGGTTAGCTTAAGGGAATGTAAACATTCCCTTAAGCTTTAGATGTCAGCTTTAGATGTCAGAGTCTCTGGAATAATCTGTTGTCACATCTACTTACCAGAGCTGAGGAGTTCCATGTTCTCTTCTTTGATTTATAGTAGCAATTAAATCTCTTTGAACAAGGTAACAAATTATATTGAAGTCCTAGGATTGGGAGTTTTCTGTGAGCCTTGAAATATCGTGAAGGTATTCTTTTCTCTTAGCTGTTCATTACACAAAGCCTGTTTCTCAGTACTTCCGTAGCCATCTGAAATATACTCAAGCTTGTAACAGTTCCCTTCCGTGACATAGGTACTGAAGGGACCAGGAAGAATGGCATAATTAGTCTTAATTGTGAGCATGCCCACTGACTTTAGTTCTTCCACGGGTCCCGGGACACAGGATCATTAACACAGCACTAAAGCCTAGCTTCAGTCTGGTCTCCAAGAGCCCATTTCTGTAGCAGTGGAGTGCAGCCCCTTGTTGGGAAGTACACTAGCTCTGGCCTGTCTCTCCTCTACGCCTAATGTGTTCCGGGCTGCTGTGTCCAAGAAAAGTAACCAGATACGAAAAACAAATTTATGAACTTTAGTATTCTACTGCTCTCCTTTTGGATCTGGTTGGCAGTGGCAGTATGAATTAACAGATAGCAGGAACTGCTAAAGGTTTGCTTTGTTTCACTGGAGACTCACAGCTTTGGTTTTCTGGTTGCTAGCATCTGAAAAGACCCTCACCATCCTTGGGGGGAATTGTATGCCTTCCAGTGTTGGCACTAGCCCCGGAAGCCTGTCATGGAAGAGCAGTTGCACCATCCCGTTTGCAAGGGCGGACTACAGATTTCGTCCATCTATCTCTTACTTCTTAGCCAAGGGTATCAGGTTCGTAACATTTAGGGCAGAGAAGAATGACTTGTCATTTTCCATTTTCTGCATCCCAACACCCCCACTTCACAATGTTGATAGATAAGTAGCATAGCATCAACACAGCACAGGTCCATCTCGTCCTTATGTCTGTAGACACAGAGTGAGCATCAGCCAGTGAGTAGGAGAGTCTGAGCTATAGCTGTGCCCTGTGCGCATGTCAGAAATGGTAAGCGAGCTGGGGCCTCTCTCCCTCTGCCTGCACTTCTTTTGGTCTCTTAGGTGCTGATCTGTAAGCCCCCATTTTCATGCAATATGGGGCTTTCTTCTGCAGTTCCTCAACAGTACCAACACACTGTTCTTCACAAGGATCGAGTGTTTCACACATCTTTGTCTTTTCTTAGTATGTTAAACTTCAGCATTTTTTCTAAGACTTCTGACCTCTCTAAGCAGTTGTCTACATCTGAATAATTATATTTTTCCTCATATTTGATTCACCTGTTTTTATTCTTTGCAGACATCTACCTCCTTGTCTGTGAGGGACAGATTACAAGAGGAGGGGGAGTTATCTTTATCATGTTTCAAAAGATCTATTCCAGGATTTCCTTTGCACACTAAGAGCTGAAGCTTGCTTGGAATACTCCTCTCAGCCTAGGTCTAGTGCCTTACTCTCTAGAGTCCAGTAGTGGACTGGGGTAGGAAGGAAGAATGTTTGGTCTGGGTTCTCATCACCCCATGTCAGCCTCCTTCCTCAGCATAGTCTGGGGTAAGGTGAAAAGTGCGTAGCTCATCTCACTGAAAGCTTCTCTAAGTTCACACTTAACTCCGGTCAATGCTTAAGACATAAACATCATTGTAATTACCATAAGGTTCTGTACATTTGCATGTAGTGTGGCTCCGCTCGGCTCCCTTCTGTCCCTGTGTGGTGTCAGTGTGGTCCTGAGGATGCTCTGGATATCGGAGTAAATAAGACCTTTTCCCAAGAGCAGATTCAGCTGACTCTGGACACATAGGGTGGGTAACTGTGCATTTCATGGCCAGAATTATTTCTGGATGGCTGGATTTGAGATTTTCTTTTCATGAATTAGGAATATAAATGAATAAAAATGTTTTCATTAACTATTGCTGTGTCCATTTGTGAAATGTCCTTTAACTTGGTTACAACATGGTGTTTGCTTGCCTTCTCAGGCTAACACGGTTCATAAAACCATTTACATCTGTGATGCTAGGGATTTAGAACATAACCCACTACCACATACGTGTAAGCAAACCCATGTTCATGTAAAAGAGGGACAGAGGGCACTAGCCAGCTGTAGAGATGGCCAATATCAAAATTCTAAAATGATGTAGGTAAACCTAAATGTGTCCAGGCTTCCAAAATTTCTCTGTATGGAGTAGGTGACTGAAGTGAGGGCAGAAGTAGACGCGTCACTTGCTGTCCCCCTCCCCTCCCCACTATTGGTTCTCCATTTTAAGTTCCAGAAACCTTGCATGACTGATGATGTCAAGATTTGTCCTCAGTGGTTTCTCAGAACAGTGGTAAACTTGGGTACACACAAGAGGATTGCTTATAGAGACAGCTCTGAGATTAAGAGCGCTTACTATAAAAAGGCCTAACATCAGTGTAGCCATGACAGGCTGCAGACCAACAGTACTGAGACTGGGCAATAACCAGGAAAAGCCAGACTGTACCCTGCAGGGGGCCAATCAGAATTGAGACAAGTACTACTAGATGCTCCAGAACATTAAGGATAGTTTATCTAACTTGTTTATAGGTTACCAATTTCCTTGCAGTAATGCCAGTACCAATCCCTGTGACAAGGGTCAAACTTCACCCATCCTGCTTAATCAGTTCAACCCTCACCTGGATCCAGAATTCCCCTACCGCCCCATCCTTTACTCCTTAAAATCCTGCCTTAGCTGAGCTTAATACTCTTCCTAATCCAACCTGTGAGAACAGGAGAGCTCAAGTTTAAGCTGACAGTGAAGGCTCTTTGCTTTTGCCTATGATTTCAGACTCCTGGTGGGCTCTGGGGGACTCATGATGCAGGCATAACAACTACTCTTATGTCATCATGTGTCTGCCTAGTACTCAAAGAGGCCAGAATGAGGGCATCAGATCCCCTGGGACTACAGTTACAAGCAGTTGTGAGTTTCTGTGTGAGTGCTGGGGACTGAACCGCTGTCCTCTGGAAGAGCAGCCATTGCTGTCAACCAATGAGCTATCTTTCCATCCCACACTTTCTGATCATGGAGAGGTCCCAGGTTCAGGTCCCAGCACCCACATGGCCTCTTACAACCCTCTGTAAATCCAGTTCCAAGGGATCCAGTAACTTCTGACCTCTGCAGACACCAGGCACGCACAGGGTACACATACACGCAGAGAAAATACTCATGCCTTATGCCCACCATCCCTCCCCCACGTTTTGCTTTTTCAAGACCGGGTTTCTCTATAGCCCTGGCTGTCCTCAGACTCAGAGATTCACCTGCCTCTGCCTCCTGAGCACTGGGATTAAAGGTGTGCTCCACTAATGCCCAACTCTATCCTTTATTTTTGTGTGGATGCTGTGTGGAGGTCAGAAAACAGCAACAGACCTAAAGCGGCTATGTGCACATGATAGGTTGGGGCTAGATACATTACCTGAATAGCAATTTCCTCCAAAGTCCTGAGGCTCCGTAAGGGTCAGCATGTTCCAAACCAGGCAGTGGAGGCTCCTACCTCCCCAAGGATATATTAGCAGTAAGGCTACTGAAGAGACACTCCAACCTGTCCAAGTGCCTATAAGTTGTGTGCTGGGCCCACGCCTACATCTTGTTATATAGGAGTTTGAACTCTTGCTTCGCCCAGCCCACACCTCCCCTGTGCTGTGCTACTGCATTTGGTTTTGGATCCCTGATTTTTGACATGAATCGAGAGTTCCACCCCTGCCCCATTTATTCCCTTATCCTTTCCCTCCTTAAAGACAGGTCTCACCTGACAGTGGTGGCACACACTGTTAATTCCCAACACCTGGAAGACAGAGGCAGGTAGTGAGTTCAAGGTCAGCCTGGTCCACAGAGCGAGTTCATCAAGGACAACCAGGGCCACACAGAGAAACTCTGTCTTGAAAAAATAGTAGAAACAAAATCAAACCAAAAACAAACAAACAAAAGGGTCTCATACATCCCAGGCTGGGTTCTAGCTCCTTGGATGTAGCCAAGGATGACCTAGAGTTGTGGTTCTTAACCTTCCTAATGCTGTGACCCTTTAATACATACACTTCATGTTGTGGTGGCCCCCAACCATAAAATTATTTTTGTTGCTACTACATAACTGATCTTTCTGTTACGAATTGTGAATATTTTTGGAGATAGAGGTCTACAGGGTCTAAAGGAGCCTCGACCCACAGGTTGTGAACCCCTGGTCTAGGCCTTTGGTTCCTGCTGCCTGTACCTCCTGAGAGCTGGGATTGTAGGTGTGTGACACTTGCTGTATGCACTGCTGGGAACCAACATCAGTGCTCCAACCATTTAAACCACATATTCAGTAAATGTATGAATTATGCTATGATCACAATAGTCTAGTTTTAGAACATTTCACCAGCCTGGTAATATTTCTGTGTGTCCCTTTAGGTTTGTCTGAACATTGTCCAGGTTGGTCTTAACAAATGGGCTGAAGTCAGCTTCCTATCTCAGCCTTTGGAGGAGCTGCAACTAGTATATTACTTAAAACATTATTTTTTGGGGCTGGGGAGATAGCTCAGTGGTTAAGAACACTTCTTTCCTGCCCTTCCCAAAGACACACGTTTGATGCTAGCATGCACATCCACATGACCTCTAACAACCATGTATAACTCTGGTTCTAGAGGGTGTGAGACCCTTTTCTGGCCTTGATTGCAAAAGCATGCAAGCAGGCAAAACAGTCACAGAGAAATATTATATTTAAAAACTACTCTTATTTATAAGTATTTTGTCAGAGGCTGGAGAGATGGCTCAGAGGTTAAGAGCATTGCCTGCTCTTCCAGAGGTCCTGAGTTCAATTCCCAGCAACCTCACGGTGGCTCACAACCATCTGTAATGGGGTCTGGTGCCCTCTTCTGGCCTGCAGGCATACACACAGACAGAATATTGTATACATAATAAATTAAAAAAATATTTTGTCTGTATGTATGCCTGTGTACTATGTACATGCCTGGTGCCCACCGAAGTCAAAAGAGAACATTGGATCCCGTGGACTGGAGTTGTAGCTGGTTATGAGCTGCCGTGTGGGTGCTGGGTATCAAGCTCAGGTCCTTGCTCTTAAGCAATGAGCCATTTCTCTAGCCTCAAATATTAAAAACAAACTGTAGAACAATGGTGTAGGTGCACAAATGTGGAGGTCAGAGGACAAGTTCTGAGTTCGTTTTCTGCTGTGTGGGTCCCAGGGATTGAACTCTAACGATGAGACCTGGAGGTAGGCCATCTAACTCAAACATCTTGCCAGCCCACACTTCTGTTTTTTTTTTATCTAAATTTTTTTATAAATGTTTTACCTGCATTTATGTATGTATGTGTACAATATGTGTGGTACCCAATGAGGTCAGATGTTGACTTCTCTGGAACTGAGCTAGAGATGGTTGTGAGCTGCCATGTGGGTGCTGGGGGTTGAACCCAGGTTCTGGAAGAATAGCCAGTGTTCTTAACTTCCTACCCCCTATTATTATTTATTTATTATGTATATACTGTTCTTCCTGCAGGCCAGAAGAGAGCACCAGATCTCATGGATGGTTGTAAGCCACCATGTCTCTCTCTGAGGCTCTGGTTGTTAGGGAACTCACTATGTAGACCAGGCTAGCCTTGAACTCACAGGTCTTTCCCCCAAATCCTGCAGTTTTACTTTTCTGGGCCCCAACAAGCCAGGATCCGAGAACGACCTCGGCAAGGCCTGTGTGCCTGAGTCTGCAGCAGTAGAGCAGGAGCTGGAGATTCTTCCTGGTCACTACAGACAAGATTCAACAAGTACAAACCTGCAAACTCTTTATTAAATTCTCCCATTTCATCTGTACAGAAAAAAAATGCACATTATGTTCAGAATCTCAGTAACATCTTGAAATTACACAGCATGAACATGTAAAAACAAGGAACCGCGGGGGTTTTATACATAGAAAGGAAATCCATTTACAAAAGAGGCTTGTTAATTGTACTTTTTGTTCAAAAAAAAAAAAAAAAAAAAAAAAACCAAAAAAAAAAACCCCAAAAAAATAAAAAGCAAAAACAGGTTAGAGGCCCGAGATCTGGCACAACACTCACCCACCGTGCATTCCGGCTTCCTGCAAGGACTGACCTGTGTGCTGGCAGTAAAGCCCGCTGCCACCCCCTGCGCTGCCACCAGGAAGCCCACTGCCACCCCATGCACTGCCACCAGGAAGCCCGCTGCCACCCACTGTGCTGCTAGGTGATCTGGGACCTGTTCTAGCTAAGGACTCCATGCTCTGAGGTTCTCATGTCAGTTTTGGGTTGGGAAAAGGTGAAACATGAGCTAGAGGCATGGTCAGCCCGTTTCCTCTCCTAGGAAGCTCTTCACTGTCCACTGTCTGGCGCTCAGTGCTCAAGTAGGGGTAAAGATGTCACAGAAGAACCCTGTCAGGATCCTGTCACTGCCTGCCTGTGTTTTAGGTGACAAACAGCCTGAGCCCTCCCCTCACCAGAAGTCAGAAGTCTCAATGTTTGCTCACTTTCAGGTTTAAACTTGGTTTGCAACTCTCTGTTGTCTGAGAACTGGGTAGCAAGAAGGGAAATTTGACGTTAAACTTGATGACCTTAAACAGGTCAAACTGGAGAGGCCAGGGAAAAGTGTGGCTGGACAGATGGCAAATCAAAGCTCCATGGAGGGAAGGGAGCCAGACAAGCAGGTACAGCCCTTTGAGAACCGAAACCAAGTAGGGCAGAGAAACCCAAAAGGGCATTCTGAGCTTTGTATTTCCAAATTCACAAGAAGCTGAAACACAAACTTCCAAGAGGCATGTAATTCAAAAAGCCACCACTTGAGTTGGGCGGTGGTGGTGCACACCTTTAATCTCAGCACTCAGGAAGCAGAGGCAGGTGGATCTCCGTAAGTTTGAGGCCAGCCTGGTCTACAAGAGTGAGTTCCAGGACAGGCTCCAAAGCTACAGAGAAACCCAGTCTTAAAAAGCCACCATTTTCTCTAAGTTCTGCAGGGGCCAGACTTATTTGGGCTGGACTTCTGCATGCAGCTATCATCCTTCTGAGATACTGAGCCCGGGGCAAGTGGAGAAAGTTTGTTTTTGTTTTGGGACAGGGGAAAGACTGGGAAGGGGAGGTACCTTTTCAGAAGAACCTGACACCAGCCAGGAGAAATGGCCCAAAGCCTCTAAGGGGGCATGGAGAGCTCTGGAACTCACACTGATCCACGAGTGAATGCTCTCTCAATAAGGCTGAGGGCACTGATCTCACAACCTAGCGTGTCCTCTGTCAGTTGACTTCAGGAGACAGGAAGACATAATGTTGGGTAGTAACTTTCTGTCAGTTCATCTGGGACAGTGGACCGACTCTTCCTACATTTCTGACCCCAGGCTGACCTGGATTCTCTTATCTAAGAGCAGGAGATGGCAGTCATGGTACCTGTAATGGGCTCTGTTACTGCTTGACCACTAAATGCCACCACTTCATCAGTGGCCCTGGAGTGCCCTTACCTATGGATGCACTGGCTCAGCATGCTGACTCGACCCACAGAACCAGGACTGGAAATGGTAGCCAGATGCTTTCTGGGAATAGAAAGACTTTCCCAGGATCAGACTTCTGACAGCAGCAACAGCAATCAAGGCCAGGGATGCACGCTGGTAAATAAATGTCTTTGTCCTGAGGTGTTCCTTCACTGGGAAAGCCCATCAGAGAGGACGGTTAGTTTGGTCCTCTCGGACTCACGGTCCACAGAAGCCCTGTCCAGGGCTCTGGTTCTCTGAAGCAGCAAAGGGAGCAGTGGAGCGCTAGCAGTCCCCAAGTCATGGGCTTGAGCCGGCAAACTAGACCACAGTGACCTGGCTGCTGAAGCCTTGGTCCAAACCCCCTGACTACTGGCTCAGACTTTGGCTCCCACCGTGGGGTCAGGACTCTTGACTAGCTCATGACTAGCTAATTTAAACCACAACTGACTTATGAGCAGGGGCTTGAGTGCCTAGAGCGCACGCTTCTATGCCCACAGCTACAGAATGGACAACACTGTGCCCTGTACACACAGATCAGGCCTACCACAAGGCCAGCAGGAAGAGCTACTCCAGGGAAGACCAACACTTCCTTGACTAAGCAATTCAAGACACTAATAGCTATCTTTTCTATTCTGACCATTTTTAATCACATTTATTTTTCTTTTCCAAGACAGGGTTTCCCTGGCTGTTCTAGAACTCACTCAGTAGACCAGGCTTGGCCTTGAACTCAGAGATCCTCCTGCCTTTGCCTCCAAAGTGCTGGGATTAAAGGCGTACACTACCACTGCCCGGCTAATGACAAACATTTTAAGAACCTAACTCATCCAACCTCCCAGTCTACAGGCAATGAGGATTCCTGTCAGTGCAGAAACAGAAACACACGACATGCTAGAAGCAGGCCCCTGCCCTAGCCTACTGGAGAACATCAATGTGACCCTGCATCACAAGGTCATCAGGGCTACTTTCAACAAGGTTTGCATTGGGTATCAGCCCAGTGTGACACTGAGAGAGACTCTTGGGGAGGGAGGAGCTTTAAGCCAGTGAGCAGGGATTTTAAGTTTCATCAAACTTAAGAATCCCGAGACAGCTGCTGAGAATCAGGAGACTCTTAAAGCAGTACTGAGGGGACCAGGTCTTAGCAAGCAGCTCCCTTGGTGACTTCTATAACCCTAAGCAGGGACATACAGCTGGCCTGGAACTCATTGCCACGAGAAAAGAAAACCACAGTATTCAAATGCATGTCGGTCGGGTCAGACCAGGAGTGACTGGAGCAGCTGATCTGTATCTGCCACAGCTCGCACTGAACGCACCTTAGGGAAGGCGGCACTCGGGTGTGGCAGCACTTGTAGGTCTAAATGGGAGCCAGGAGCGGAGAGGGCACTGCCAAGGGGCCTGGGTCGAGTGGACAGTTTTAGGCACATGATTTATAATACTTTGTGGACATCTAACAGGTTAATAAAATATATATTATATAAATATATCTCCTACTGTACATGCCGCCCTCTGTACAGCCCCGTGACCCCATGGCCAACTCAAAGGTGAATGCAATGCCTGGGCCTCCCTCTTAGGCCCTAGCCCTGTCATTTCCACACTGGAGGAATGGGGAAAGATGGCTGGGAACCTTGCTCCTGTAAAGCTCAGATTATGGAAAGTTGACAAATCACCAAAATATAACATTCAGCCAGTGCCTACTAGTATGGGTACACACAGCAAATGAGTGTAAGAGAAAGAAAGGAAGGAAAAAAACAATCGGAGGAAACCCTCATCTTTCAATGCCATCACCACGCTCCACCTCCCTGCATAGAGAGGCACAAAAAAGCTTGTCTGGGAAGTCAGTCAGGCTTCACTGCCAGTCACACGTTCGAGACCATGCTCAGTCTTTAGAAGCCACCATTTCCGGCCTGTACTATAGCCCCAAAGACGAAGTGCGTCTACCGCCTGTCCCTCCTTTCACGGCCCTCTCATCCTCGTCTCGGAAGTCCCACACCCAACCTAGTAACGACTTCCTGTTGAGGTAGGGCAACACCAGGCTCAAGTACAGGCCTTCGTGCAGATCAGCGGACATCCTGCTGCACAGACCTCTGCTCCCTCCCTAGTCCACTGGCCTTGCCTCTGCACTGAAGTGGGGAGACCACAGGAATGCCTGTCGCTATGGGGCTGTAGACAGCAGTGGCTCATCTGGGGTAGGAGATGGAAGGCATCACGCTGCAGCAGAGGCAAACAGGACCCAGGGCAGGCTGCTTAGTCTCCCCTCTACTTGGTGAAGTCCCCTGCCTTGATGTGGCTCAAAGTTGCTTCTAGGAGAGGAACCAGACATTTCAATGATCAGGCACCGGATATGCACACCTCCTCCGAGTCCTGCCGTCACCTGCTGCATTTCCGTGAAGGAAACAGCCCTACTGCTCGCGTCAAGACTGAAGGAGATGGGCTAATATATATACACACTTTTCCTTTCTTTAAATTTTGTCTTTTTTTGTTTGTTTCGTTTTTAAAAAACTCTGAGTTGCAGGTCAGGTGAGTCGGTTCTGGAAGTACTGGCAGGTCTGTTGGTATGACAGAATTGTCTACAGGCAGGTAAACCCTTCGCCAACAAAGGCTACCACCAAAGCAGCCAGCTGCCAATGCTGCCAACAGCAGCTGGGAGGAGGAGGACACGGCGGATGTGGCCAAGTCTGGATGGGAAGATGCAGTGGGCACCTGATGCTGCTCTACTGTGGGTGTTGGTGCCACCTCATAGAGGACGAAGTGAGAGGGTGCACTATACAGGAGGCTGTACAAACTGGGCCCTGGGCAGGTAGTTCCTTGGTGGCCAGGCGGCTCTACCTGTCCTTGAGCTCTCGTGTCACGCGCTTTGTGATCCGCCCACACATCAGGCCGATCAGGAACAATATGCAGATGCTCCCACTGATCACAGACAGGATGTAGTTCTTTGAGGGGGAAGTCATCACTTGCATGGCAAGATCAGAGAAGCCATCTGCTGGGGCCACCTGGAAGGAGACAGCAAAGTGACCCTCTGAGGAAGAGCTGGATAGGTAGCAGGTTATTATCTTATTTAGCCCCTGAATTCCTAGTTTAATATATAAAATATATAAATTAAATATTTTTAACTAATTTGTTTTTGAAACGGGATCACTCTACGTAGCCTTGGCTATCCCTGAACTCGGAGATCCATCTGCCTGTCTTCCAAGTGCTGGGATTAAAGATGTGTGCCATTATTCCTGACTTTTCTTTTTATTATTATTATTATTACTATTCTTATTTAGAGCATGTGCGTGTGTAAGATGTGAACATGTGGATGCACACGTGGCACTCAGAGGGCTACTCTGAGTCGGTACACTCCTCCCACCTTTAAAGAGGTACAGGGATTGAACTCAGGTCTTTAGGGTCCCACAGCAGGCCTTCTCCCCCGCTGAGCCACCTTGTGCACTCTAATTCAGATCTTTTAGCTCAAGGGGGAGAGGAAAGAAAACCAACACAACTATAACACATTTCTGGACCATAAAACTACAAGTGTCCCCTGCCCAAACTCAGATAGAGAGTCAAAGAGGTGCCATCGCCCTCACGTGCTACTAAAGCACTCACAGCCCCTGGTGCTGCGGGCTGCGTGCTGCGTGAGGTCTCTGCCTGCTCTTGCTGCTTCCAGCCCAGCAGGCATCTCGTTACGCCGAAGACTGCAGGCTGGGGCCCTTGTGACCATCAGAAGGCTACAGATATATTCATGCTCTTCACTGTGTTCGATTCCTTTTTAAAAAACAAGGCAAAAAGCTGAGACCATGCTTTATGCTTTTCTTTTCAGTTTTTTGTTTTGTTTTGTTTTCCAGACAAAGTTTCTGAATGTAGCTTTGGAGCCTGTCCTGGAACTCACACTGTAGACCAGGCTGGCCTGGAACTCACAGGGATCAAGTGCTGGGATTAAAGGCCTGCGCCACCATCGCCCAGCTTTCTTTTAACTTTTATTGTTGTTGCTAGAGGACGGTTCAGGCTGGCCTCACACTTGTGATGTGCTTGCCTTAACATCTAAACACTGGGATTACAGGCGTGCACCACGTTGTAAGTGTAATCATTGCGTTGTAAGTACTTGTTCACATCAAGAACACTATGTAATCACGGCTCAGAAAATCAGGACCAAAAAGTTCCCTAAGTGCACACAAACTGTTATCATCCTGGAGTCCAGCTCCCATGTTCATGACATATATTTAAGATTAACGGAATTTTCTAGCACACAATAAGCAGTAAGTCTCTCTGAGTCACAACCACACTTGAACAGCTGAAAGGAGAGGGAAACAGTAGGGGAAGACGACTCAGTGTTGGCTGTTCTACCTAACCGGGGTCCACAAGTGATAACCTTTCAGTGCTGAACTGTGGGAAACAGTACCAAGAGTACTGGTCAGACAGAGCTCTGCAGACCTAGCTAGCCTGCAGCAAGGGAGATGGTAGCTCTGGATTTAAGAACAGTCATGTTTTAGAGACTTAAAATTGTTTTTCTAGACAGGGTTTCTTTGTGTAGTTCTGATTATCCTCAAACTCACGCTATAGACCAGGCTGGCCTCGAACTCAAGAGATCTGCCCACCTTTGCCTCCTGAGTGCTGGGATTAAAGGTGTGCGCCGTTGCCTGGCCTCATTTTGGACTCTACCTACTGTTAGATTTCTATCAAAGGTAAGACAGCGATGCACACCACAAAGATGCAAACTGGCAGAAGAGGCTGCCATGTCGGGCTTTCTTGCTCTTTACCTTGGCGGCATAACTCCACATTTCAATTCGGTCATTGAGGCGCTTTTTGCACTCTGGCTGTAACCTCACCCGCTTATCTTCCAAGGCCTCCATTAGGCAGGACATCTCTGTGGAAGCAAATGTAAGAAGTTTGCAACTGTATAGAAACAATTCTGTAATTTCAGGGAGAAGATTCCCAAGCACCTCAGAACTCAGCTCATCAGGACTAATAAAGTCAAATTCTTTCTGGGAACCTTGCTCAAGATCCCACTGGTGAGGAGTGTGACTTCCAGTGTCAGTTGCCCACAACCTCTTCACACCTCTTATTTTCACTGGGTGTCCCTGGTTTCAGACACCAAGAAGCTGCCATTGTCCCATTATAGACTCAGGATGCTCAGTGCAGGAAAGAGGACATGGTCGTGACTTAACTTTTTTTTTGAGACAGGATCTCTCTGTGTAGCCCTGACTGTCTAGGAAATCTCTATATAGACTAGTCTGGCCTTGAACTCAAAGACATCTGCCTGTCTCTGGTTCCCAAGTACTGGGATTAAAGGTGCACACCACTATGCTTAGCTGTAACTGAATTTTTGATTCCCTAAATAAATAACTCAAGTTTCTCTTTTCACTAAATCTTTGGCTCTGGCTATTTCAAACCTGCACAATTAGACCCAAATTCACTGCCACCAAGGCCTAGCTTACCATCTAGCAGACATCAAGGAGAGGCTGTCTATGGCTGGGCTACAGACACAGTCAGAGTAGCTGTAGGTTACTCAAAGGCAGCGTTCAAGTACAAAGGAGTTCAGACAGGGACAGAGCAATAAATATTACTTACGACGCCCTCGGCCAGGGGTGATGGCTGCACAGTGGTGTTTAATGTCCAAGGCACATGCTGTGTGAAGAACTGGGTCCACAAAAATGTCTGCTTTGCTCTCCTTCAACATGTTTAACACTTCCTGAAAAGAGAAGATCATTGTGGAAAGAGCTGTATAGAGGAAACTTATCCAATCTGCTGGCTGTAATACTCTACAGAACATGCAAACAAACAGGCCAAAGGGGGAAGGTGAAATACAAAGTACCCTGGCACAGGCGGCTGGTAATGTGGCCATGTATGCACAGAAGGCAGACTTCTGGAACCCAGTTTACCTTGCTAAGTCCCTCTGAGGAACACAGCAGGAGCTATGTACAAGAGTGGATGATCAGGCAGGAGTTCTTGGCATTTGGTATGCCTCCTTATTTTAAAATACCCACATGTTGGTATTTTTATTGATATAATACTTCTGTTACTTTAGGAAAAATAAACAATGTGAAATTCAAAAATCTGACTGATGATTGAGAACTTTTACAGCCTATTAGTCTAACCTTCAAATGCCACTTCTCAATCAAGAGGCTAGGGAAACGGCTCAGTGGTAAGAGCACTTGCTGCTCTTCCAGAGGACCTGGGTTCCAGCAGCCAATGCCTCTGGCTTCCTGCACATACCCACATGCAGACAACACATAATTAAAAAAAAAAAATCTTAATTTCTGAACCAAATAAAGGTATGTTTTGTTTATAAAATGTTCTACTTTACATATATATATGTCCTCAAAAAAGATTTATCTTCATTGACTTTATGTGCACGTGTGTGGGTGTGTGAACATGACACGGTTATCTGTGAGGCCAGAGGGCACAGGGTCCCCTGAAGCTGGACTTACAGGTGGTTGTGAGCTGCCTGACACAGCTGCTAGGAAAAGGACTGCAGGAAGGAAAGCAAGTGCTCCTAACCACTCGACCATTCCTCAGCCCCATTTCTGTCCTTTTGAATTATCTGAGTTTAAAGACGTTCTGAGCAAGAAGGATATAAACACAGTACAACTAAATTCAATTCCACAGGTACTTTATTTATGCACAGTGCAATTACAGGAAGCAAAGACAGACCACAAATGTTTATCTCTTCTCTTAGAGATTCCCACCTGCCTCTGCCTCGTAAGTAATGGAATTAAAAGTGTGAGCCACCACGCCCAGCTGACTTTTTTAAAATTGTGCTTTGCCATGAGTGTTGGGTCCCCTGAAACTAGACTTACAGACAGTTGTGAGTCTGCCATATAGGAGCTGGAAATTGAACCCGGGTCCTCTGGTAGAGCAGTTAGTGCTTCCCTACCCAAAGATTTATTTATTTAGCATGTATTGTATTCTGCCTGCATGTGTCCCTGAAAGCCAGAACAGGGCACCAGATCTCAATCAAGGTGGTTGTGAGTCACCATGTGGTTGCTGAGCTGGGAACTGAACTCAGGACCTCCAGAAGAAGCAGTCAGTGCTCTTAACCTCTGAGCCATCTCTCCAGCCCCAGAGATTAAAATTATTATTATGTTTGTTTATTTTGTGTTTATGTTTGCAGAAGTCAGAAGAAAACTTTGAGTCTGTTCTTTCTTCCACCACATGGGTTCTGGGACCAAGCTGTCAGACTTGGTGGCAAGTGTTTTTCCTTTACTTTTTCTCCTGTGATGGTGGGGGCTGATTGTAGGAACAGGCAAGCACTCTACTACTGAACTACACCAAACCTCAGAAATGAGTTCTTAATAAAAATTAGTTTGTTTTCAACAGAAAGTTCTTTAAGACAACAACAACAAAACCTAAAAAACTTCTCAAAGCCCAAATATTGTTTAAAAATTCGGTTTAGTCATACAGGTTCAGGGCTGGAGAGATGACTCAGAGGTTAAGAGCACTGGCTGCTCTTCCAGAGGTCCTGAGTTCAATTCCCAGCAACCACATGGTGGCTCACAACCATCTGTAATGAGATCTGGTGCCCTCTTCTGGCCTGCAAGAATACATGCAAGCAGAATGTTACATACATAATAAAGAAATCTTAAAAAAAAGAAAGTCATACAGGTTCATTTGTAATCAAGAAAATGTATGGAGTAGGTTCTTTTTTTATATACTTGGGTCTCCCTAATCAACTTTGGCTGTCCTGGCTGCAGACCAGGCTGGCCTAAAATTCAGAGATTCACCTGCCTCTGCCTCCCCAAGTGCTGGGAATAAATATGTGCACCACAAGCTTAGGTTTGGTCTTTAACTACCTCTTACCATTTCTCGAAATGTGGCTTTGAACACTTTTAGCAGAGGAGAAAGATACACCCACATCTCCCTTTTCTCTTCTTCCTTTTAATGCTATAATACCAACTCCTTAGTCATCAAATATAAGCTGGGCATGGTGGTGCATGTCTTTAATGCCAGGACTCAGGAGGCAGGTGGATCTCTGAGTTCAAGGCTAGCCTGGTCTACATAGTGAGTCCAGAACAGTCAGGGCTACAAAGAGAAACCCCGTCTAGAAAAATCAGGGGAAAAAGTATTCAAATAGAAAATATAAGCCTTCTTACCTAGCATTCTATGCTGTTACCTCTTTTCAAAATGTAATATGGTCCTTGACCACTCATTAATCGATGGTTCTCTTCCAATAAATAACAGAAGGAAATCAAAAGGAAAAAGAGAAAAGAAGGCAGGAGATAGGCAAGGATGAGGGCGTGCCTACCTTCTTACACAGCTCTGTTTTGATCTTGAGCAGGTTAACCTTGAGGCATTCTTCCACTTGGCCTGTTTGCTCCTGGGCTGCTGCTTCTTCAGCACACAGGTTGGCAATCTGCTCAGGAGACAAGAAAACAGGGCCACCCTACTGAGAACTGGCTTCCAGAAAAGATCAACCCTGTCCAATCAGCCCAGAATACTTGGTGCCTGTTGCTGACTCTGAATAGGTCTACTCCTCAGGTGCAGTGAGAATCAGTGTGGATTATCTCAGTCGTGTCCAGGCTTCTGGAGCAGCTTCCTACTGAAGTGTGCACTCCTTGCATCTGCACTCAGCCACAGACGCCAAGCTCTGATCTCTTTCACAGTTCAGAGGCCGTCGCTTTTGAAAGAGGCACACTGTTCCGGGACTTGTCATGAAGGAAGGCTACTCCACAGGAGAAAGGGTCAAATACCCAAGGAAAATACTAAAAAGAAGCACTTAACACCTGGCTCTGGTTTACAACTTGGCATCCACTGCATGTGACATGCACCCTCCGACTTCCCAAACATGATCTCCAGAGAAGAGAGTAAACACTTCTTTGGACAGTTTTAAGAGTTTACGCAGGGCTCCTCAAGTGGCCTTTTCTAGCCAGGAAGACCAATAATTTCCAAGAACAGGCACTTAGTCATCAGGAGAGCACTTCTACTTTTCTGGCAAGTCTTGAGGGGTTCTGAATGGCCATCCAGAATAATAAGGGAGGACCGCACTACGTGTAGAAGCAACAAAATACTCTTATTTAACAGACAAATGTGGACGCAATACTGTAGAGTAGCAAACTAATGCCAGTCCAGCTCAGTGTTACACAGAAGCTGCAAGTCTTACCCAGAAGATGGGCCTGTAAGGAGCCACAGTCAGGAAGGAAGTACAGAAGAGTTTTCTCCAGTCACCTCTTCTGGGAAGCCCACCCTTGCACACATGGCTTACCTCATCTGAGCAGTGCAGCTGGAGCTGAGGGTCCAGACGGTAATCTAGAGCGGACTCCTGGATGATGATGCGGATCTGGTCCTCACAGTCTGAAGACAGGCGCTGGAGATGACAAAGGGAGAACACATTGGCGCCCGAGAGCGTCAGTTATATGAGCCCTCACAACCCAGCTTAGAGGAAGGCAAAAAAGGTCTTAGGACAGCAGGAAAATGCCAGTGATGGCCATGGAGAAAATGCTCATCTCCAGCTCTGTAGAGAGCCCAGTCAGTGTACCTGGTCAGCGTATCTCAGCTTGAGGCATGAGATGACTTGACCTTCCAGCTCCGAATCATCCTTTGCCTTGGTCAGGATACCATGACAGAATTTAGGAATGTCAGCTTTGCAGGCTTTTCTTAGCACGGGGTTTAAGCGGTAATCTAGAGTAAAAACATATCAGTATATGGTAAGATGGTTCACCTATGAATTTTCACAAATTTTTGAAAATTCACCTTTCGAAAGGGGACATATTATATCAATAGTTCTGACATTTCGTTTGTATTTTAATAAATAGCAGAGAGTAAAACAGCCCCACTGGTCAGCCTTACAGACTGGGCAGTGGTGACACACACCAGTGTCCTAGTAGCCACACTAGTTTGCCATAGAAACTGGGCAGTAGTGATGAACGCCCTTAATCCCAAAACTAGAGAGGATGAGAGGAGACAACTTTCACACACAGTCTCATTCTGAGATTCTGGAGGCAGAATCACCATTTCTGACTGAGGTAGAGGTAAGAACCAGTGACTGGCTGCTTTGCTTTTCTGACCTTCAGGTTGAACCCCAATATCTGTCTCTGGGTTTTTAATTAATAATGATATAAATAGTCATGACTATGAACACCAATCTGTTACGTTAATAAATGGTAGATGAGTTATCATGCCAGGACTAGTGTTGTTTTTAAAGAACGGGAGGCCTTCTTGAAGTTCAAGGAACATATCTGTTTACAGTAGGGAAGACATGGTGGCAGGCCTTCTTGCTACATTTTTTGAGACATGGATTTCACAATCCTCCTGCCTCAACTCTCAAGTGCAGGGGTTAACTGTGTACACCTATCTTTTCACTGTTGCTAATCAGCAATGCAACTCAGTTCAAGAGCATATCACTGCTTCTCAGGTCCTTCCTTTCTGCAGCAGCTCTGCAGGGCTTTCTGGTCCAACATTAAAGCAGACAAAACCTTGCCCATAACAGATAATTTTGAAGGTGCCATGAAAGAAATAACATTTTAGTCCGCTAAGCTACAAGCTTTCCTAGTCAAGAGCTGAAATTTCCCTTCTGAAAACAACTGGCCATGCTCATGAAGTTTGAGTAAACCTGTAGAATTCCCTTTCCTGGGAACCCTGTGCTGACCCCACCTGTATGACTTTCAAGAGCAGCTGTCCAGATCTTCAGCGCTCTTCCCTGACCTTTGTTCTAATTTCCTGGGTAGGCTTCAAGGGAGGAGGGGTACACAGGTCATAAGCAGGCTCGACTCCTCTCTTCAAATCCATGAGCTACATGGCACCCATAGGTAACATGTCTGGCCAGGTCCACGTGGGCTACACTCCGTGGGACCAGGAGAGTGGAGCCAGGATGGTACCTGTGTTCTGGGTGATCTGGCGCTTGGTTATCATCTGTTTGCATTTGGGATCCATCAATTCACTGTTTTTATTTTGCTTCAAGCACTGTAACATGGTTTTGGAATCTGCTTCTGGACAGAACCGCTGCAAAGAAAACAAAATTATATGAAAAAAGCTATCCCAAACTAGCAACTAATCTATCTGTGATTGCTTTTACATCTACCTGGGAATTCATGAAAACGTGAAAGTTACAGACAAAGGCATCAGTAGGTGCCCAGACTCAGGGTCCCTTGTTTACTTTTTTCCCTATAGCCAACATTTTCCGCATTTCTCCCTACGAACACTGGTTACATTCTGCATGGGTTTAGCAGGTTACTATGGCTAAGTCACAGTAGAGGCCACCTCGCAAGTGCAGTTACTGTGTAAGTACGAATGTAACACTAGACCAGGTGCTATCCAGTCCTCAAGCCTTACCTACCCAACCACAGTGTCAGAAGTTAGGAAATAACAACTATTAATCCACGTGAACAGGGATCTGGGGTAAGGAGCCACGTGGTTTAAGTACAGGGGCTGAAATCTACCAAGCATGTGAGGTTGGTTCCTACAGTCTACTACAGTCCTTAAACAAGAGCTCAGGTTTGTCTGGTAACAAACCCCATCTCTATTTGTTAACCTGCGTGTCTGCATCACAGTGTCTCAGACTCTGCTAGGACACTTCAGCACCAAGTTTCCCTTGCTTGTTTTAGGGTTCATGTTCTCCCTCCCTCCCTTTCCCCCTTTCTTTGGTACATGCATGCACACAATACCAATAAATAAGCATTACGTCCTCACAGACGTTTATTGATAGATCAGCACTGCATATTAAAGGGAGGCTGAAGCGCACTGTTTTATTAAAGCTTCTTTGTATATACAGACAGGTTCACTTGAAGAAAAAGAATGTGCGAATGGAAGCAAACACATTTTGCATGGCTAGAAATGGCTCAGTGATTAAGAGCACTTGCTGTTCTTTCAGAGGACCTGGGTTTGGTTCCCAGTACCCATGTGCCATCTTACTAGAGTTCTAGGAAACCCAATGCCCTCTTTGTCCTCAGTGGTCTCAGGCATGCATATGCTGCCCATTCATACATGCAAGTGAAAGACTTATACACATAAAATAAAATTTAAAAAATCTTGAAAAGAAAGAAGCATTTTGAGTGTGGAGAGGTCTGTGGCAACTCTGGACTGCGGCTTTCTCGGCACACCCATCCTGGCCACCTATTAGCTCAGCTCTGTGGTTTTCCAACTCGAACAGCATCCACAATGCCTGGAGGGCTTATGGACACTGTCCGCTCCATACCAGAGATTCTGGAGGCTCAAACAGCCACAAACTGGCAGGTGAAGGCAATGCTGTTGTACAGACCACAGCTGGGGAAATCACCATGCTAGCCATGTTTAATAGGCTACAATGGAAAGGGGTTCATGCTGTTACAGTCACTGGGGTCACACTTGTTCCTTACCTTAATCATCTGCTTGCAGACTCGCATGAGCGTATAGTCTAGTTCTGGGTCCATCATCTCTGTCTCCTGAAGCTTGAACACTTTCTGGTGGCAGCGGGTACTCAGCTGCTTCTTGTTTTCCTTCAGACATTCAATAATCTATGATGTTGAGAGTCATGGTTGAGTTAGGAAACATATGAGGGTTGAAACTCAGCTATTTTGACTGTAACACCTAATTCAATGAATGACACTGTTTTTCTATTCCCAGGATCTTTTGTTTCTAATTTCAGGCAATAGGAGTAAGGACTTTCTCATTAAGGAGAATTATATTCATGGATTTATAACCTGAGAGCCAACAGTGGACCAAATGACAAAAATTCAGGGTGATCAGCAGGCTGTACTGGAATCTAAAAAGGAAATTCATTTAGGTTTTCTAGTTTCTTCTACTTTGTTCAGCCATCCCTTGTTAGGATTCCTCTTGGAGCACACATTTCACTGACTACTCTGACTAGACAGCAGCTAGTCTTCTAGAGATTCAATTAAAATCAACTTATATTTTATAAAAATAGTATTAGATGCTAAGTATGAATTGGACCCAATCCTCCATGACAAATAACATCTCAGAGGGCAAACTATGAAAAACTATGACAGAAAAGGTTGAGTGTCAATATAAAAAGTATCACAGGACAGTCTATACTGAATGCTGAGGTAGGTATATATTGAAGCAACCTACTCACTATTCTAAATCTTAGATATAAAATACATAATCTGCCAGGGCTCTCGCATGAAGCCATGACATCTCTCTGAAGGACTTAAGGACAACCAGGAACCACCAACTAGATAAAACACACTGATACCTTAAGAAGTGAAACATAAACAAAGGACTCAAACCTGAGGGGGAAAGCTAATAGGTCAAAGAAAAAATGCAAAAATATATGCAATGTCTTTGGAACAATATAGAAGAACATGATAAAGAATCTAGACCAGGTAGTTATGAAAAGCAAGCAAGCAAAGATCTAGGAAATGAAAAGCCCAAACAGTGGTACAGCACATTCCTATCCAAACAATTAAAATGAGAAGGATTTAAAAATAAAAGAAAGAAAAGAAAGAAAGAGAACTGACAACAGATCAGTATGCTGGGCAACAGAAGATGAGCAATTACCTCAAATGCAACACAGAGACAGAGTAACCAAGGCTGGAAAGCATTAAGATAAAGGTGAAAAAACACTGGGGAGAGACCTGGGTATACCACCTGTCCATGGAATTCCAGGAAAAAGGAAAAGCAGAGCAGTATTAGAGGAAGACCCTGTCTGGTCTCATTCCCACTGAAATTATAGATCAAACAGAACAAATCTAAAAGAAAGATTAACTACAGAGAGAGAGAGAGAGAGAGAGAGGGGGGGGGGAGGATTCAGACTGTGCACTGGCAACTGCAGAGACAAAACAGAAAAAAGAAAGCATCTTAAAGGCTAAAGCACCAAAGCAAAGTCCTAGGCAGCTGAGAGAGCAGACATTTAAAAAAAAAATTCATGAAGTTGGGCACTGGTGGCGCATGCCTTTAATCCCAGTCAGCACTCAGGAGGCAGAGGTAGATGGATCTCTGAGTTCGAGGCCAACCTGGTCTACAGAGCCATTTCCAGAACAGTCAGGGCTACACAGAGAAACTCTGTCTCAAAAAAACAGAACAAGACAACAGCAGCAGCAACAAAACAAAAAAAGAGAAGACAAAAAAAGAAGGAAGGAAGAAAGGGAGGGAAGGGAAGGGAAGGAAGGGACGGACAGACGGATGGACAAACGAACTGTTCAGTGTAGCATGGGGTAAATATCGGATGTGGGGTTACTGGAGACGCTATAGAGAAGAAATATCCAAACGAATACCAGGAACTTACTGGGTAGACAAGGCAAGGCAGAGAGGATATAGAGGAGTTGCATGGCAGAAGTTGGGAAAAGCAATCTAGAACTGCCCAGTAGGATAATTAAGCTGATTAGATGTGGCAGTCCTTGTCTCACTAGAGAGAAACTGACTGCAACAACGATTGCTTAACTTGACTTCTGATATCTTAAAAACAAAAGTGAGCCTTTAATCCTAGATCCTTGCACTCGGGAGGCAGAGGCAGGCGGATCTCTTCCAGTTCGAGGCCAGCTTGGTCTACAAAGTGAGTTCCAGGATAGCCAAGGCTACACAGAGAAACTTTGTCTCAAAACTAAACACACACACACACACACACACACACACACACACACTACACACATACACAGAAGTGAAGGGTCACCTGAGCATTTCCATACTGTACTGTAGAACAGTAACTCTTGATGTCACTCTTGCAGGCTTCATACAGATCTGGTTCCAAACGAATGTCCTCCGTCTGCATGAATGAGCCAATGTGGGAAGGGAGGTGATTTTAAGTTAGAGATGTCAATGTATTTCTTAAAAGATTTACTTTTATTATTTTAAATTATATGTAGTTAGTTATGCATGCCTGGATGTGGGTATGGGCACACGAATGTAGGTAGCTGAGAAGGTCAGAGGTGTCAAGATGCCATGCATCTGGAATTACAATAGGCATGAGATACTGCTGAGAACTAATCTCAGGTCCTCTGGAAGAGTAGCAAGTGCTCTTAACCACTAAACTGTCTCTCTAGCCCCCTGAAGATGGGATGTTTACAGACTTATTTGTTGACTGGACACTGTCTAGGAATGACCTCTATAGGTGGCAGCAGTGTGGAGAAGGCACTAAATGTCGTATGCTCCCCCTCCCCTCCTCAAATGTCTCAGATGGGCCTTGTGGGGAGTAACCATAGCCCCCAAGCTGACAGACCTAAATTTAAGGGAAGGAGTTTTATTTCAAGGTAAGGGAAATTTCTCTTTCCCCCCTTTCTCGAAGGAGCTGAAAAGTGAAGTAGGTAGTTCAGCTGTCTCAGGCAGCCGTCCTGCGGCCAGAGGATGAGATTGATGCCAAGGACAGACGAGTGGACAGTTAAGATCTTCTGTCCCTGAGGACAGTACTGATCCAATGACTATAAGTGCTTTGAATATATCCCAGTTTGGCTTCTAGCGGTATGTGGCAAAAAAAAAAAAAAAAAAAAAAAAAAAATTCTACCATTTAAAACCAAACTCAAACAGTGAAGCAGCAGCTAATGTCATAGAGAAAGGTTTAACTGTAACTACATCCCCTGCTTCACAGTGGCAGCGGGAGCCATCTCCCTGCCCCTGTCCCTCTGCAGCTAAGCACTGGTCCTGCTGTCTCTGGAAGCATTACCATCTCCAGCTCCTCCACACGGAGTTGCTTGCGGCACTTCAGTGATACCCGGTGCTCCTTGACTTCCTGCAGAGTGTCGTTGCGCACAGTGGTGCTCAGGCAGATCACTACATCAACCCTGCCGTGGAAGGAGAAGGCATAAGACTGTGCGGAGTGGGGCAAATGCCAGGGCACTGGGCTGGAACGAGGCAGGGGGCACATTACATACCCAGAATTAATTCATATATGTATATTTATATTTGCACACTATGCTTTTTAATGTCTTTCTTGTAATCCTCACTGCTATTTTCAATAATTCAACTGTCCCTCTTATTAGCCATGTTTTGAAAAGACCAGGTTAATATGCCATTGATGGAGGACTCTCATTGGTTAATAAAGAAACTGCCTTGGCTTTTTGATAGGGCAGGATTTAGATAGGTGGAGTAGACAGAACAGAATGCTGGGAAGAAGGGAAGTTAGGCAATTGCCATGCCTCTCCTCTCTGAGACAGACGCCATGGAGCCAGCCACCAGATCACACATGCTGAATCTTTCCCGGTAAGCCATCACCTTGCGGTGCTACACACATTACTAAATATGGGTTAAAGGAAGATGTGAGAATTAGCTAATAAGAGGCTGAAACTAATGGGCCAGGCAGTGTTTAAAAGAATACAGTTTGTGTGTTGTTATTTCGGGGCATAAGTTAGCCAGGCGAAAAGCAGGCCTGCTCGCCTCATCACTACATGCCATAATATGGCATATCTAGATGTCAAATAAACACTAAGAATCACCTCATTTAATTGAAAAGGTAAAAGTTCTGAATTGAAAGGGAAAAAAGGTATGCCAAGACTGGCAGAACTACAGACTAGAAGATATTGTATCTATACTCATATGACTTTTAATATAGTATATTGTTTCAATTTTTTCTTAAAACAAAAAGGAAAAAAAAAAAAACCAACCAGGGTCTCACAACGTACTCCAGAATGGCCTGGACCTCACAGTCTTCCTGTTCAGTCTCCTGAGTTCTGAGATAAAGATGTGTGGCCACCCCAAATACCCATATAAATAATTACCATTAATTTCCTACTGTGTCTAATTTATGAATCAAGCTCTATCATGGGAAAAGGTTACACAGGGCTCGATACCATTTGCAGTCTCAAGCACTTGCTGTGGCTTGTTTATTAGAAACAATATGATCACAGAAAGAACAATGCTGTTATTGTTCACATTCTGTGAAACATTCCCTAAAGGTACAGAAAAAAATAGTCTAAAATGGGGATCTGGTCTCTGTTCATGGAAGGCAAAATGTGTTCTAGTAACGACACCCCCACCACCAAGAACAACTTGTAAGATTTGGGCAGCTGTGCTGTCAAAACCTCACTGAGGCCTAATTCCCCAGGGAGTGGACTTATTTCCAAAAGCTCTACTTCAGTGAGGCTGTGTGGCTTCTCTGCAGAGACACCACACAGGGAGGTGCTGGGAAGAAGGCAACTCAGCAACTTTCTCTTCTCAGGACATCTACACCTGATTCAGAGAGGCAGTCTAAACTGAGGCTGAAAAAAAAAATCAAGAATATTGCCATACTGCAGGGGCTTTACTTTTGAGACTATCCATGACAAATGTGGCTGAGAGGGAGCTGTGGCCATAGTCTGTGCAGACAGTGTCAGGGTTTGGCTATCTCTGGACCACTACCGCCAGAGAGCGGGAAGTGGCCTCATACTCTACACACTCATTCGGAGGCTGACGGAGACTTCAGGAGGCAGGACAGATCAACTAAGACACGTACTTCTTTTTTATGTTGGGACAAAGTTTTAACACATCCTCCTTGCAGGCCATTTTGAACTTGTAAGAGAATCGAAAATCCTTCATCTGTACCTAAAAGATGAGAAAGAAAATCAGCTCTGTGGCAAACCATGGGTAACAGCAATGGCTAATATTAGCATAAAACTTCCCGAAGTCTGGTCTAGGCTGAGGATGAAACAGTTCATGGAGCTTCACTAGCATGCCCGAAGCTCTGAGACTGATTCCCAGCTTCACATCAAAACCCGGTACGATGGTACACGCCTATAACACCACAGCACAGGAAAATTAGAGGGTCAAGGTCATCCTTGGCTATACAGCAAGGTTGAGGCTAGACTGCTCATGAAGGAGAATTTTTCAGTCTGCTGAGATCTCATGACTCCCTCTTTACCGCACACCGGTAGTCCTGTCCTTCAAATCACACATCTGGGTTTACTATGCCAAAAGTGTTTCTCTGGCAGATCTTCACCGTTTCCACAGGCATTTCCTTCGGGGTTCTATGTGTAGTCCTATTCCTCAGTATTTCCTCTTGCAGTCCTTTCAACCCCCAACTCCTGCCCTGGTTTTGTTTCTCTTCCTGAACCAGCCCAGACTGTGTAGCCATGACATACACTATACTTGTTCTGGCATCTTTCTTTTACTAGAGTCTAGATTCTAACATGGCAAGAAAATGCAATAATGCGGGCTACACGCTCTGAGCAGTCAATAGCTTCAGTTGACTGACTAATTATCCTTCCTGCACAAAGTGCTTGCTATACCGAACTTCCTTAGATATCTTCCTGTTATTACAAAGATTATGGTAGAGCCACATTATTCAAATAGTAGGTACATCTGAGTTATATGATTTAAAAAGAAAAAAGGGAGGATATGCAGTGTAGGGATTTAGTTCAGTAGAAAACTGCTTGTAAGGTTAGCCCCTGGTTCAACCTCCAACACACAATGGGGGAAAGAGATAAAGAGAAGAACACAGTAGAGCAGAAGAGAGGTCCATCCAGACTACTGCACAGAACGACACACTTCAGTGATGTGAGCAGATGATGTGATGTGAGTGATGAGACCAGAGCAGGAGTTGCTTGCTCTGGTCTCTACCCCTCTACAGTGAACGTTCTCTAGGACTACGCCTCGTCTGTCACTGAATGCTAAGGAGCTGAGAAAAGTGCCTGGCCACAGTTGAAAAAAGTCACACTTACTGAGAGAAGTTCTAAATAGGGCACATAACTGGAAATAATAAGAAGAGCACAACTTCTTGGTTGTTACAAAGCAGGAAGATATTCAGTAATCACCCCAGTAGCCAAGACAGGAAAGCGACTGACCAGCTGGAAATGAGTGACTCCAATGGCACACTTCTCGTTCATGTCCTTCTGGTGTTTGTTCTGTATCAGACACTCCATCAAGTCCCCAGAATCGATCTGGTTGTCTGCCACATCCTGGGAAAGACAGTACACATTCACGTTATATTTGTAATAATAACAACATCATCTATCATGCCATCCATGAAAAATGTGAATAAGAATGTGAACAGAAGCCTTCAAAAAAAGAGATACAGCATAAATTCTTCAAATAAACCCGAGAAACCAGGAAAGATAAAAATTCAGCGGCAAATGCACAAAGCAAGAACATCCACTGTAAGGACTATTATTATTTCCTTCTGGGAGGCAGCAGTGGCTTTAGGGATAATACCTAGCTGTCAGAATTTTTAAGAAAAAAGGAGGAGGAAGAGGAGAAGGAGAAGAAAGGTTTAGATTAGGTTTCTCTCTCTCTCTCTCTCTCTCTCTCTCTCTCTCTCTCTCTCTCTTTCTTTCTTTCTTTCTTTCAATGAGTTATTTACTTTTATGTGCTTTGGTGTTTTGCTGACATGCATGTCTATATGAGTGTCAGATCCCTGGAACAGGAATTAGACAGTTGTGAGCTGCCATGAGTGTACTGGGAATTGAATTCGGGTCCTTTGGAAAAGCAGTCATTGCTCCAGCCACACACTCCCCTGTCGTTGTCCCACTCCCCCTTTAAAAACAGGGTTTCTTTGTGCTGTCCTGGAACTCACTCTGTAGACCAGGCTGGCCTCAAACTCAGAGATCCGCCTGTCTCTGCCTCCCAGGTGCTGGGATTAAAGGTGTGCACTACCACCGCCTGGCTTAGCTGTCAGATGCTAAGGGTTACTACATGCACTTCACCCCTACAATTTGGGAAAAAAGGGAGTGAGAAATAAAGTAAAAGAAGTCACTTTGCATTGAGATGTAACGGAGACAGCTACTACCATTGCTAACAATTCCTGAGAAGCAACTTAGCTGTGCCTTGGAGTTTCTCTTTTGTTTTGTTTTTTTTCTTTTTAAGATTTATTTATTTTATGCATATGAGTGTTCTATCTGCATGTACACCTTTATACCAAAAGAGGGCATCAGAACCCACTATAGATGGTGTGAGTCACCATGTGGTTGCTAGGAATTGAATTCAGGACCTCTGAAAGCACAGCCAGTGCTCTTAACCTCTGAGAGATCTCTCAAGCCTCTGTATCTTTTCTTATAAAGCCACCTCATCCACTTTGACTAGCCACACACCTGCTCATGTGCAGAGTGCTACTAATTGCAGGGATCAAGCTCTATAATCATCAAGGTTCCTCAAGCTGTTGCCTCCTCCCTCAATCTATTTACAGTTCCAACTCCCCACCCCCAAATTTGCTAAAGCTGGTTATTATTCGAGAGTAGGGTATGCTGAAGACAGGGTGAACCCCACACCATTGAGGCCCAAAGTCCTATTGAATTTGGTTCTGTTAGTAACCCGTGTTCCCCAGACATCACTTACATGACAAAAGTTCTGAATTATAGGCTCACAGGCTCTCATCAGCAAGGCTTCTATTTGGATATCCTGTAGAAGAAGAAATAGATTAATCACTCTGCTTCACAAAAGCCAAGCTTAGAGGAAGAAGAGGCTATAGAGTGTGTGTGTGTGTGTGTGTGTGTGTGTGTGTGTGTGTGTGTGTGTGTATTTTCCTCCTATCTCTATCTGTCTAACTTGCAGCCCTAGCTAGGATTCACAGAGATCCACCCACTTCTGTCTCCTGAGCTGGCATTATAGGTGGGCACCACTGCACCTGGCAGGCAGATCTTTTTTCAACTTGAACAAATGCAGAGGCAGAGATAAGAAAAGGGGGGTAATGTGCTGGGTGGTGGTGGCGGCGATGCCTTTAATCCCAGGACCTGGGAGGCAGAGGCAGGCGGATCTGAGTTCAAGGATGACCAGGGTTACACAGAGAACCCTGTCTCAGAAAACAAACACAAAAATAAAGGGAAGATGAAATATTTGACAATAATATTAGAGTATGCAAATTCTTTAGAGTTTTTATTATCTCTGTACTTCTGAACAGTACTGTCTACACTTATGAGGCTTCTTAATCTCAAGTTTTATATTTTAGTAGGCTTCAGGATATAACAGAGAGAAACAAACAAACAGTATGAAATGACCTCACTAAAAGAGATTTAGGGATAAGAGACTATCACTGCTTAGACTGCTTTTAAATGGAGTCTGAGACCTGAAGTGCAGTAGCGATCTTTTCTCAAGTGAGAAAAGGTCTAATAAGTGAGAACTGGGAAGAAAAACCCAACACTGTGCAGAACTGTGATAGAGGGGTCAGGATTCAGCACAATGTACTTCTTTATAAAGTAAACAGGGAAGGACTGACAAAAGAGCTAAGTAATAACAGCCAGGCTGGGGCAGTACCTCTCCTCCAGGGAGCTACTTATCACTTACCTCAGACTCTAACTCGGTGAGGTTGCCCACTATGTCTCTGCATTCCACAGCTAGGTCATCAAGATGGTCCTGGAGGCACTCAAGCTCCTGAACATAAGAAGGCAAGCCCTTAGTGTTCAGTCATGGAAGCAAACAAGGGAAGGTGGGACACTGTGTCTGTCTCCTTTGTCCTTGCCTCCCCTTTAAAACCACCTTACTAAATGACAAAAGCTTTATCTGATTAAAACTAAGATGTAACATGTTACTTGATAACAGTGATTGAGAAGGCCAAGTAAGTACACTGAGGACCAAGAAGTAAGTAGCCAGGTATCTTCAAACTGTAAACCTCAGCCTATAAACTTTAGCAGGCTATTCTAAAAAAAATTAGTTTATGTGTAAAGTGTTTTGACTGCATGTATGTCTGTGTGCCACTTGGGGCAGCAGAGGCCCAGAAGGAGTCAGATTCCTTAGAACTGGACTTACACATGGTTTGGAGCTACCACACGAGTGATGGAAGACAATCCAGTGCTCTTACTGATGGGCTATTTCCCAAGACCCTTTAACCACATACTATTATTATCTAAAGGGTGTTTTCTCTGGGCTTTAGACACTGAGCTGATGCTGCCTTGTACAGCCTTACTATTCACTGTGCCTTTCAGCTGCTTAGGACCGTGAGGACAGTTCCAGGTCACTCTCCCAAAGCTACTTCTCAGCAGAGTGCTCTGCTAAGTGCTCAGGCTCAACATACTGACCACTCTTCAGGACTCTGTTAGAATGCAAGAAGACAAGAGAAGGATGGGAGGAATTACAACAGCCAGAATTGGGGAGGGGGAATGACTCAAAGGAAAAATGCACCAAGCTTCTGCAAGTAATACAAATCGGTAACAAGGAAAATCTTATCCATGACTCCATTCCTAGATTTAGTTTCATAGCTGTGGGCTACAATGTAGTTAGGGTTTCTGAAGATTTACCGTATAGAACAGTGTGAAGAATACCTTTTCTGAGATTCTATATCAATACATTTTTGTTGTTGTTCTATTAGACAGAGGTAGCAGAAAGCTAAACAACAGCATTTTCTAGTCATTTTCATTAGTCATCAGAGAAATGCAAACCAAAACAACTCTGATATTCCATCTTAAACCTATAAGAATGGCCAAGATCAAAAATACTGATGACAACTTATGCTGGAGAGGTTGTGGGGAAAAGGGAACACTTCTGCATTGCTGGTGGGAATGCAAGCTGGTACAACCCCTTTGGATGTCAGTGTGGCAATTTCTCAGAAAATTTCTCAACCTTCCTCAAGACCCAGTAATACCACTTTTGGGGATATATCGAAAGGATGCTCAATCATGACACAAGGACATGTGCTCAACTATGTTCATAGCAGCTTTGTTTGTTATAGCCAGAACCTGGAAACAACATAAATGCCCTTTGACCAAAGAATGGATAAGGAAAATGTTCATCTACACAATGGAGTACTACACAGCAGGAAAAAAAGATATCTTGAAATTTGCAGGCAAATGGATGGAGCTAGAAAATATTATTTTGAGTGAGGTAACCTAGACCCAGAAAGACAATTATCACATGTACTCACTCATAAGTGGTTTTTAAACAAACATAAAGAAAACCAGCCCACAAATCACAATCCCAGAGAACCTAGACATCAATGAAGACACTAAGAGAGACACACATGGATCTAATCTACATGGGTAGTAGGAAAAAAAAAACAAGATCTCCTGAGTAAATTGGTAGCATGGGGACCTTGGGAGAGGGTTGAAGGGGAGGGGAGAGACAGGAAGGGGAGCAGAGAAAAATGTAGAGCTCAATAAAAATCAATAATAAAAAGATTTATTTCTTTCTAAAAATTTTTAGATGTCTTTTAGTTTAAATACGTAAGTGTTTTTTTCTGAATGTATGTGTAACATGTGCATGCTAGGGCCTGAAGGTCAAAGAAGGCACAGGATCCCCAGAACCGGAGTTACAGACGGCTGTGAGCCACCATAGATGTCCTAGGAATCGAACACGGGTCCTCTGCAAGAGGAACCAACGCTCTTAACCTCTGAGCCATCTCCCCAGTTACCTTGGCTCTAAACATTACACAAAGAAGGAAAATAATCATCTCTAATAAAGAAATAATAAAGAAATCATAACATTAAAACATGAAAAATATAACTATTCTTACATAAAAGCAAAAAAGAAAAGCAAACAAACAGAAACCTCTGGTGGGTTTCTTCTAGAAAGAACACTGAAAATATAACAAATCACACCAGCAAACAATGAACTGTACCTCAGGGGAATTCTCACAAATATGAGTCACTACATTCTGATTATAGGAAGCAAATGGAAGCTCCATCACCAACCTGCCCGGTCTCTGTTTTCTCGCTACACCATTTCCCAAGGTCTATCAGGCACTTATCCTGGAGGGCAGGATCCAGCTTAACATCCATGGCACGCTGGTGTAGGATCCTTTGCACTTCAGCTCGGCATTCTCGTGAAAGCTAAATTGAAAAGAATGAGCAAAAGACTTTAAAGCTAGAAAAATAAACACATCAGGTTCCTAGACAGAACAAATCTGTTATCACCAAACTAGTAATTAGTACTGTCGTTTACTTCCCAAACTTTAAACCAAATTTTATTTTCTAGAATAAGAATTAAATTCTTTAGGGAGCTACTGAATTTCTCCAAGCGGTTACACAGGCAGCATTTTCCACTAAACTACACCTATGGTGTCCTTCTCTGGCAGTGGGTGAACTAGATCTGTTCAAAGTAGGGTTTTGTTTAGCAACATAACATTGCTACTCCATGAGTACAAGATATTAGATCTGATTCAGGCAAGATCTACACATACATGCTGCATGCAGGCAACGACAGAACATCAATTACATAGCCAGGGGTGTATATTATAGACAGATTATATAGACTGAGCAGAGAGTGAACAGGTAGATACCAATACTTTTGGATGTCCATAAAAAAACACACACCTGAGGCAGGTATAATTTCTTAGGGGGCATGGGGATTCATTTTATCTTCTAAAAAAAAATTACATCTATTTACTTATTTGTGCCTGTGCATATAGTAATCGTGCAAGTGCCACGGCATATGTGTGATCGGAAGATAACTTACAAGAGTCAGTTCTTGGTTTCCATTACGTGGGTTATAAACTCAGGGGAAAAGGCTCGGCAACAAGCACATTTCCCCACTGAATCAGGCCCAAAGAACTCCCTTTCAGAGTCACAGAATATTGACAACATTTGTACAGTACTGTGAATGTACCCAGTACTAATGATTTTTTTCTTTCTTTAAAGGGCTAATTTTATGTTCTGTGAATTTCAGTTCAATTCTGTAAGAAGTATTTTTAAAAGCTCATGCAAAGAGTATGTTGAGATGGTTCAGTGGGAAAAGGCAGCTGTGCTGGGCCTGATGATCCCTGGGACTCAAATGGTAGAAGAAGAAAGAAACTTCTGCCAGTTGTTTAATGGTGTCTACAAGCATGCCATGAAAAGTGTCTGAGTGTGTGTGAACACACACAAAAAAATGTAATTAAGAAAACCTGAAAAGTTAGCATAAGGAATTCTACTCCTTTAAAGAGAGAGAAAGAGAGAGAGAGAGAGGGAGGGAGGGAGGGAGGGAGAGAGAGGGAGGGAGGGAGGGAGGGGAGAGAGAGAGAGAGAGAGAGAGAGAGAGAGAGAGAGAGAGAGAGAGCAAGCGAGAGCGAGAGCGAGAGCAAGATGTATTTATTTGGTATATATACAGCGTTCTGCCTGTATGTGACCCTGCAGGCCAGAAGAGGGCACCAGATCTCAATCCATGTAGGTGTGAGCCACCATGTGGTTGAAGGGAACTGAAGGCAGGACCTCTGGAAGAAGCTGTCAGTGCTCTTGGCCTCTGAGCCATCTCTCCAGATCCATATTCTTTCTTTATTTACAAGAGAAAGAACCTCCTGCTGTTGTGACTAACCAAATACCAGGATATGGAAAAATCTGTGAACAATGAGAAATACTATGTTTTCTGATACAAAAGAATAAAAACAAGAATAAAAAACTAGGCCAGACTTTTAGCAATTGAAGTATGACAGTTTCTAATTGTATCTCCTGGTTTTGAATCCTAGACAGTCTAGGCTCAGAAGTACTTTACCTATCTGTACTCAGATATGTAAAGTTCTAACACGGCTACAATCTGTAGCATATGCAGACATGATATTCAATAGGGTCTCAGAATGACAGCAAGCAGCAAGCCTGTGTGGAACTGGAAGAGAGCTAAGTTCACACAGACATTTCACCAAGGGTGGCGACTGGGGCAGGGAAATGCCAAGAAGCTGGTATTGAAGCTTCTGCTCCAACTTCTGCGTTGTCAGAAAGATCTCATTAATATAAAGCACTTGTGTTTGGCTGCCAAAGGCAGAAGCCTAAAGAGCCACTTGTATCCTGGCTAAAAGCTTCTAATGGAACTTTAAAGCTAAATAAAGTTAGAACAGCTGAATTTAATTGTCCATTGGTGATTTGTAATTCGGAAATTTAGAGAGAAAACCGGGAAATGTAACAAAAAACAAAGCCAACACACAGGAAAGGAGCTGGTGGACAACTGTAGCAGCAGGGACGCTCACTGAATGATTATGTTTCTAGTACAGCACCCTCCCACCCCACCACACACACCAGAAAGGCTTCCTTGTGACGACAGAAACAGAACAACAGGTAGGAAATAAATGGTATTGGGAAGAAACCAGAGGTGATAGCATACCCTCCTTCCTTGTTCTTCTGTGCGGTAGGCGTGTCTGTATAAGCAAGAGAACACAGCTCCAGGAGGCATAAATTCACTGGTCTCATTCCAACCATGGGTATGGCAAAGGCGAGAAGCATCTCCCTGGCATTTCCGGTATAAAACAGGGTCCAACCTATAAGGTTAAGAGTGGAAGAAGAAGCACTACTTTGTATGTTTTCCTTCTCATGCATGCTGTTTTTTTAGTTTGACTTCCCCCCACCCCTTTCAGACAAGATCTCTTATAACTCAGGCTGGCTTTGAAGCTGCTGTGTAGCTGAGGATGAACTCTTTTTCAAGACAGGGTTTCTCTATGTAACAGTCCTGGCTGTCCTGGAACTTGCTCTGTAGACCAGGCTGGCTTCGAGCTCACAGAGATCTTGCCTCCACTTCCTAAACTGAGATTACAGGCATGAGATTACACCCCACTCTGAATGCCACTCACAAAGACACATTAGTCAATTTAGAAAAATTTGTTAACCTTCATATAGAAGACGTCTAGTCTCCCTCAAAAATGTCATTGTGGCTCTGTAAGGTACCTACTTTTTCTATAAGACTCAGCAGCTTAGGCAGCACAGTAAAACTAGGTTTGTTAGCCTAGGCGATCTTTCATTAAGTACTTTCTCCTACAATGGATGCGGTGCAACCCTATCTGATGTATTAGCTTCAAAAAAGATCGGGAAATAACAGGAAAAACAGTCAACACTCAACAACAAAAATGTTCTCTTCATCTTCTTATGGGAGATGAAGTAGTGGTTTCTTTAATTTGTCTGAAAATTGTCTGAAAACAGGGTCTTGCTATGCAGTCAAAGGCAGTCTTGAACTTGCAATATTTCTGCTTCAGTCTCCACTATACACATATGCACTCATGTGTCATAATGGCTGGCCTTCCCGACTAATCTATAAAAATACATCAAATCTCAAGTAACCCTTTTCCATTGACACATGTGAACAAAACATAAATTAATCATCAAGACAGTAAAGACCACAGTACAGTGATTCAAGTAAGTTAAACAGGAAGCTGCTGAGTGTGGGAGACAGATGCAGCAAAGAACCCAGAGTCAGCAGAACTGAAGAAGGAAAAGAAAGAGTAGAAAGAACAGCAGAACACAACCAAAAAACTACAGTGATTCTATTTGTATGTAGAGAACACTACCCTAGTTCATTCTTTCTTTTATTCTGCTAATAGGATGAGAGAGGGATTAGAAAATCAAACTGTCATTTATGCGCTACTATCTTTTTAGAGTCAAAGCTGAAGATGATGCTCTTGCTGTTTGCAAAGGTACCTGGACTCACTCTCAATAGATGTTTGGAGTATCAGGAATGGTTGGAGTCCAGCTTCCAAAGCAGTAGTGAATAGGAATGTTTAGCACCCTACAGACTGGCAGGGGTTGACTCTGCTTTTAGATACTGCTCTAGAATAGGTTTTCTGGGGCTGGAGAGATGGCTCAGTGGTTAAGAGCACTGGCTGCTCTTCTAGAGGTCCTGAGTTCAATTCCCAGCAACCACATGGAGGCTCACAATCACCTGTAATGCTATCTGGTGCCCTCATCTGGCGTGAAGGTGACCATGCAGGCAAAACACTTACATATAATATAAATCTTAAAAAAAAAAAGAATAGGTTTTTTTGGGGGGGTTGGAGATAGCTAGCGAGCCTAGAATTTGAAAATTTTGTTAATTTGTTATTGATTACCATAAAAGGGGGGTATGGGAACACAGTTTAGTAGGAGTGTATACTCTAAGAATGAAGCCCTGGGTTTAAAAACACATATGGGCTGGTGAGAAGGTTCCATGGTTAAAGCACTTTATGGTGCAAGTCTGGTGACCGCAGTTTGATCCTCAGAGCTCTGTAAGAGTGGAGGGAAAGAACTGACTCCATCAAGCTGTCCTCGGACTCTCACATGCCCACTGCGGCAAACAAACTCACACACACAATGCAGAGGTACACTCTAGTCAACTATTAAATTCTTTTCCATATGCACACCTATCCATTTGATACTGACCACACAAAGAGACAGAATAAGGCAGTGCCTTCTACCGGTTTTAACATACTCACTTCCAATCCCGAGAGATAAAATACTGCAGCTCTAAGAGACGGTGTTCACAATCTTCCACCATTTTCTCTGTGTATAAATGTTCCATCAGACACGAAAGAATCCTGGTTATAACAGAGGTGAAATTGCAATGAAAGAAACATTCTGGTGACAGGCTCCAAAACTCTTATTTCAATACAGTATTTCTCTAGGGTGACATGATTTATTTTTCTGAGAATCACAAAAATTAATTGAACTTGACAGTAATTATTTCTTCTACCAATTTCTTTAAGTCATTTTGGACTTCAAGTTATGCATGCTTAAGTCTGTGTAACAGCTTTGTTTTTAATCATTTACTATGAAAATTTTCCAATAAATACAAGAGTAGAAAACAGTGTACTGATCAAGTTCCCTCCTTATAGCTTTTGTGAACCTATAGCCAAATTTGTTTAAACTCAGTATCTCTTGCTGATAATGGAAGTAATTCTCAGTAAATACTTTATCCTATTTCTCTAAAATTTGGTATTATTACCAAATCCAAGCAATAACAAAAAGGTAAATCTATTTATTTTCATATAAAATAAAATACTATTGTCTCCCCTCAAATCTTTTCAACCATCTTATGTCTTAAATGTTTGTTCAAATCAAGACCCAGCAAAGAGCTACACATTGTACTTAAAGTGTCAGAGATGAAGAGATATGTCAGTGTTTAAGAGCACTGATTACTCTCCAACAGGACTCAGCCCAATTCCCAGCACCCCATAACTGCTCTGATTCCAGGCAATCTGACATCCTCTTCTTGCCACTTTGTGTTGTTACCAGGCAAGCAAGCAGTGCAGAAACATGTATGCTGTTGGAAAACACCATACAAATAAAATGCATTTCCTTCTTTCCCTTTGTCCCTTTTCTAGTTGACATAGTTATTACTCTATAAACATTCTCAGTCTAAGTATCTAAGCATCTACCTCCTTCACCAACATAAAAGCTTTAAGGAAAAATGCCATTCTAATTCTCCCCTGCAGTGTGAGCAGCAGCAGCTTCCACATAAACGAATGATGGAAAAGCTGGACGGCACTGACTTTTTGTTGTCAGGCACTGCCAGATGCAAGCTATGAAGAGTATGTAAGCCGGCAGTGGTAGCACATATCTTTTAAGCCCAGCGCTCCGGAGGCAGAGATAGGCAGGCAATCTCCGAGGTGGAGGCTAGCCTGGTCTACAAAGTGAGTTCCGGGATAGCCAATACTACACAGAGAAACTCTGTCTAAAAAAACTAAAAAAAAAACAAAAACAAACCCCAACAAACAAAAAAGTTACACAGAACAGAAAACCTGTTCTTACTTGCAATCTAGTTTTAGGAACTGTTTTCACATCATATGGAATAAAACAAATGAACATCAAATATTTCATATTAACTCAAGCATTTACTTAGCTTTCTGATATCTTGGATAAAAAAATGCCACTACTCAGTTTGCCTATGTCCACAGCTTTGAAATATCACATCTTGTCTTCAGTCTCAATTATGGTGAACCTGCTTCCTGGAGATTTAAGTTGCCAAATTAGGAAAGGATGAAAGGACAGAGGAGCAGTGTACAAGGTCACACTACATTGAGTGCCTTTGCATTATAAAAAGTTACTCAGTTGTTGGGGCAGCTGGTCCAATCCCTGCGTTCAGGGGCGTGGCTGCCCCAGGGGAGAGAGGTACCTTTGAAGAAGAACCGGTGGGGGACAGACGTCCTGTCCTCGTGTCGTCGTCCCCCCCCCCTCCCTTCGCTGGAGCCTTGGCTTTGTAAGTGTCCCTCTTTCTCCTTTTATTAAAACTGATTTATTCTAAAAGGACTATTTTTGGTTATTTCAAATCTCCCACATCACTCAGTGACTAAGGGAGGTTCATGTACAGCACACTGTCAACAAGTATCATCACAGTTTGTCCCTTCATCATGGATGAGGCATATCAAAAGTCTCATTTTCAATATTAGTTTTAACAAAAGTTTGGTATGTGTCACTGTTCAACAAAATTTCAGTCAAGATGTTAAAGCTACTCAGAAGTCATTTGAGGGAGTGTTCTCTGTGCTGCCAACTCAAATACAGTATGGACAGTGCTACAAGCAAAGCAAGAGAACCTACATTGGGTCTCCAGATCGGATGTGTTTGCAGGCTGTCTGTATTACAGATTCACAGGCTTCATTCAAAGCTCGATCAATGCGGTAATCTGCACCAGGGTCAGTCTCCTGAATCAGTGTCTGAAGCTGGGTTGGGGGAAAAAAGGTAATTAAGGCACAGAGAAGAGCAATGTCACATCATCAGATGCTCGGTCCAGCACATCACAACATAATCTAAACAATGTTCTACAAATGTTACTGGCCAAGCTGAAAAACTCCTAAGGAACACTTGCCAATTCTCTCCACTTGCTCCAGGTTTTCTGTTGAAGTCACTGTGGCACTTGCATATTCACCTGGTTGGACCCTTCACTGGGCATCCGCAAACAAGTCTTTACAATATGCTATGCAGGCTCCCTCCTGACTAATCAGATTTCTCAACCTGCTGCTTAGATGGAAGCCAGAGTTGAAAAGAACAAAGACAGCTCTATTTAGAGATGAATCTGATTCTAACATGGCTATAAATTTTGCTGTAGCAACATTGGTACACAACAAGTATACAGAATTTTATTAAGGCAGATGTGAGAGATTTCAATTAACTCACAGCTGGAATTAGAAAAAACAAGAATGTGCTGGGTGGTGATGGTGCACATCTTTGATCCCAGCACAAGAAGCAGGATGATCTCTGAGTTAGAGGCCAACTACAATCTACAGAGTGAGTTCCAGGACAGCCAGGGATACAGAAAATCCCTGTCTATAAAAACAGACATGCAACAAACAAACAAACAAAACAAAACAAAGAAAACAAGAATGGTTACAATTTCTTTCTTTTCCAACAATATTTATACCTTAAGGATCATAAATGTTTGTTGTAAAGCACCGGAAATTGAGAATACATTCCTTCTCATCTACTTTTGCTTGACTCATCCTTTATTGTGGAATAAAGGCAGGAAAACAGGCACCTCAGAGTGGAGCACTGAAGAAACTGGATCAGAAGACCCAAGCTCAATTAATGGTTCTGTTCTGTGTAACAACATCTTTGAGAACTAGACAAGTTCATCTGACTCTACATTCTCCCATTATCTCTTTCTACTTTTTTTTCCTGTACTTTTATTTTATGAATGAGTGTTTTGCCTAAATGTATGTCTGAGCAACCCATGCAACACAGCACCTATGAAGGCCAGAAGAGGGTGTCAGATCCCCTGGGTCTAAAGTTACAAATGTTTCAAGGCATTGATGGAGGAGTGTCTATGTGTTACTTTCATTGGTTAATAAAGAAACTGCCTTGGCCCTTTTATAGAACAGAAAATTAGGTAGGCAGAGTAGACAGAACAGAATTCTGGGAGAGAGAAGGCAGATGCTTCAGGCAGTCACCATAGTCAGTTGCCATGCTTCTCCTCTCCAAGACAGATGCAGGTTAAGATCTCTCCTGGTAAGCGACCACCTTGTGGTGCTACACAGATTACTAAATATGGGTTAAAGGAAGATGTGAGAATTAACCAATAAGAGGCTGAAACTAATGGGCCAGGCAGTGTTTAAAAGAATACAGTTTCCGTGTAAATTATTTCGGGTGTAAAGCTAGCCGGGTGGCGGGACACAGCCCCGCCGCTTCTTCTACAAGGCATAATGTGGATGCTTTTAATCCCAGAGACATCTCTCCATCCCCACAAATTTTAGCACCCCCCCCCCCACCTGGGAGGGGACAGGTTTCCCTATATAGTTCTGGTTGTCCTAGAACTTGCTCTGTAGACCAGGCTGGCTTCAAACTTAAAAGATCTGCCTGCCTCTGCTTCTTGAGTGCTGGGACTAAAGGTGTGCACAGCCACAGCCTGGCCAAATTTTAGTTCTTTTAACTGCAGATTTTTTTTTGAGACAGAATTCCTCTGTGTAATCCTGACCGTCTTATAATTTGCTCTTTAGACCAGGCTGGCCTCGAACTCAGAGATCTCCTGAGTGATGCAATTAAATGTGTGTGCCACCACTCAGGCTTAACTGCAGATTTTAAGAAATAGCCAAGTGTGGTGGTGCACATCTTTAACCAGAGTACTTAGGATGCTGAGACCTCTGTTGAGTTCAAGACCAGCCTGGTTTAGAATTCTAGGCCATCCAGGGATACACATTGAGATCCCAAAACAAACAAACAGTACATAGGCAAACAAAAATTAATACTACATGAAAAAAAGACAAGGTGAATTGGAAAGCATTTTATAGATGGAAGATGGATGGATGACATATGGAGTTGTGGAGTTGAAATCTTAAATGTGAGAAAGAAAAACCGAAAATTACGACCCTTACTCGTTTAAGTTCTCCCCCCTCCCCCCCCCACACCACACACACCTTAAGAACTGGATAGTTTGGGGCTGGAGATTCTGAGTTCAATTCTCAGCAACCACATGGTGGCTCACTATCATATAAAGTGGGATTTGATGCCCTCTTCCGACATAAAGGCATATGTGCAGATAGAACACTCATATTCATAAAGTAAATAAATGAGGAAGAAGAGGAAGAGGAAGAGGAAGGAGGAGGAGGAAGAGGAAGAGGGAGGAGGAGGGACATTTTATGGCTGGGCCATGGTGGAGCATGCCTTTAATCCCAGCACTAGGAAGGCAGAGGTAGGCATATGTCTGAGTTCAAGGCCTGCCTGGTCTATAGAGAAAACCCTGTCTCGAAAAAAAACCAAACCTCCCTGAAAAAATAAAATAAAATAAAATTTTAAAAGAGGCAAAGAAAAAAAGAATACAAACTGACAAACTGAGTTTGATGCAGTGATGAACGCCTTTAAACTCAGGTCTTGGGAGGCAGAGTCAGGCAGATTTCTTGGAGTTCAAGACTATCCTGTTACATAGCAAGTTCTAGGACATCCAGGACTACATAAAGAGACCCTGCCTTAAAAAAAGCAAAGCAAAACCAAAACGATATAAACTGATTGCGTATATATTCCAGGCCCTGGAATTAAAGAAAAGCTTCGGAGAGACTTTGCCTGGAGAATACTGTGCAGTTATCCCTGGTGTGAGAAAGCATGGGTTAAACCCCATTAGTCATAGCCCAAGACAACAGTTGGTGACTGTGGGAAATTTGAGGAGCATATACTCATTAAGATAATAATTATCCATATGCCTTACAGCTCAGTACTTGCTGATGACTGTTAACAGATCACTAAATTAATTCAAATCCCCTGTGTTAAGAAAGAAAACTTTCAAAATGAAAAGAAATCCACAAGAATTGCTTTAAAGCATTCATCATTTTAAGGATGAAGGAAGACTCTCTTTCTTTGAAGAAATGCCTTTTGTTTTTGTGATTAAAAACAAACCAAAAACAAAAACAACAACCATACAATAAAAATAAAATGTTTCTTTCCTAAGCAGTCTTAATGTAATCAAAACCACACAGTTCACTATTTGTGGCTACCCTCTGGGGTTTGGAAAACACCTTTTCTGGGAAGAAAGGGTGAAGTGGGTGGCACTTACTTACCTTTGAATCTGAGTCACTAGTTCTTTCAACAAGCTAACTTTCAGGGAGTGAACAGGTGCCTTAAAATAAAGTTGAGTCCAGTCTATTTTCCTTTCCTGAACACTTTACAGCAGCTGTAGGCTGAGTAGAGATAATTTTCCCCCACCCTCCCTCCAGAGCCTTTCTAGATGGAATTAAGGATGCAAAGCAAACCCAGCAGAGGCTGTCTCCTGAGTCATCCTGGACTGTAGCCAGGCATACTCATTGGCATGGAGAGCACCTAGGGCAACAGCCATCAAGGAGGACTGCAGAGGAACTGATCTTCAACAACTCAATCCACAGTAGGTTCCAGAAGCCTCCTCCTAGCTGACTTAGCTATTTTAGAGAAGAGTCTACAGCTGTCTTTTCATCCCACCATAAGATACATTATGTAACTGCACAATACTATCTACTCTGAGTCACGGTTAACAGAAGCTAAGGTAAAATTTTACTCCAATATCCACTTATATAAGCTTGTGTTTCAGACTATCAAATTTTGTTACAGACTGAAACTTTGATTTTTACATGATTGGTTAGAAAATAAAACTCAAGTAATACTTAGTTTTTAATAACAATACCAAAAGCAAAGTATAAAATAAGATATGGTTTTCTTTGTTTTAAACAATTTATTTATTTTGATATTATGTGCACTGGTGTTCTGCCTGCATGAGGGTGTCGGATCTTGGAGCAACAGTTGTGAGCTGTCATGTGGGTTCAGTGGAAGAACAGCCAGTGCTCATAACTGCTGAGCCATCTTTCCAGCTCCAAATAGTGGTTTTCTAAAGTGACACTTTAGTTATAAAACTAAAGTATCTTTCATGCTTCCTAAAGGGAAAGTCACTGTAGAGGGTGCTACTGTTGTATTTGGTATTCTAAATTGCACAAGGGATCTATTATTCAAAAAAAGTAACAAATGTAGACAAAGGTAATGAGACAAAGGCACTATAGAGTATTTTACTGACTCTATTCTCATCTTCAGTTATTGGATTGCTTGCTTATGAACACTGAATTAAGAGTTACTTTATCTTCTCCCAACCACCCTTACATCCTTTCCTGCAAAGTCTGGAGCTAGTGAAATAAAGACCCTTCTACTCATAGTTGCCTTCGTTTAATTAATAAAGACAGTGTAATTCTGGAAACGTTTCAGGTTTGCAGCATATGAGCAAAAAAGGAACAAAAGAAACTGCCAGAAATTTTCCATTCATGTCAACTCTCAATTTCAACTCAATCAATCTTGTTAAGACAGGCAAGTTCTCTTCTGCTAACAGCCTTCCTTGATTTTGCAGAAACTGATTTGCCTTTATTCTTTCTGTGTTTAGTAATCCAATTTGGCACATTCTTTAGAAACAGGAAAAAAAAAAAAGCAACTCAAGAGCTGTTTTTATTGATTATAATTCAAGCTTTGAAGTGCAGCAACTTCTACATCCTTAATAAAACCTGCCCATAGAAACAATATTTTTGTCTGTCATTAGTACCTGGTATTCATTGTGATGTCAGCAGTAAATCCAGAGAAACTGCCTGTCAGGTTCCTTGGCTGATAAAATGTGACAGCTGTTCTGGCTAGTTTACGTCAACCTGACACAAGCCAGAGTCATTTGAGAGGAGGGAGCCTCCATAAGACCCAGCTGTATGCAAGCCTATAGGGCATTTTCTTAATTGATGATTGATGTGAGAGGGCCCAGGTGATTGTGGGTGGTGTCACCTCTAGTAAGGTGGTCCTGGGTTCTATAATAAAGTCAGCTGAGCAAGCCACAAGGGACAAGTAAATAAGCAGCAGTCCTCTATGGCCTCTACATTAGTTGCTGCCTCCAGATTCCTGCTTGAGTTCCTGCCTTGACGTTGTTCAATGATTAACTACAATATGGAAGAGTAAGTATTTAAAATAAACCCCTTTCTCCCAGGTTGGATTGGTTATGGTGTTCCATCACAGCAATAGTAATCCTAAGTAGGACAACAACCAAGGTGGCAGCAGAAGTATTTTTCCTTACCGCCTGCTGGCAGTTCACTCCAAGGCTCCCCTTTTCACCCCTCGCTACTTTCATCAGACAGTGGAGGGTTCGCCCTTTCCGATGGAGTCCAGAACAGTGGTGTTCAATCTCCCCTCGGCAGCTCAGGATGATCTCAGGACTCAGAGAGAAATCTTCCATCAGCATGCGTCGATAATCTAACATCTCCCCTTGGCACTCACTGCTCACCTGTCGCCCTGTTAGGGGTAAGACATACAGCTATGAAAAGTGAGCTTGAGGACCAGTAATCTCTACACTTAATGCACACTTAAAACAATAAGCCATTTCCTTTCTGGATTAAATTTATATCTACTACATTAAAATGTTTAAAACTTGGCAAAAGTTTCAGCAGCATAAAGCAAACAAAGTCTCTAGAGACCCAGGTTTACCCTGCAGGGTTGTACATTACAGACCTTATGAACTAATAATGCAAATGTTTTGCCAAATAAAGTCCTTTTTTTCCCTTTTTCTTTTTTTGATTGGGGTGGTGGTCTCATTCATGTTACATAGCACTTAGACACTGATTATACATACATACACACACACACACACACACACACACACACACACACACACACACACACACATCCCTAGATGTCTTATTAACAAGAAACTATTGAGGGCAGTAAAGAAACCCATAGAACATTCCCTATTGCCCTAAACAGCTAATGTTTGTGAAAAACAAACAAACAAAACAAAACAAAACAAAACAAAATTATCTTTCAAATATCACAACAGTTCTCCCACGTCTTTGAGCTATAAAAGTGATCAGGGAAAACTGAAAAAAGCAACAAGACCTACCCCCTAATAAATCCCCCCAATATAAACACATAGGTTATCCAGCCAGTTAGTTTAATGATATAATTTAGAGCCATAATTTAAGGTCAAATCACTCTGACCTAAAACTCGTGTAACATGTTATCTCACTATTCTAAAGAATGCTTCAGTAGCCATTGTACAAATTAAAAGGTCTGAAAGAAACAGAATAGGAAATGACTAGTTATAGGCACGAGAAGCTTCAGAAGGGGACTGAGAAGGAATGAGAGGTAAGAGGAATGAAGCATTAATCACCTCTGTGCACAGCTGACTCCAGGCACATCAGAAGGTAGGAGAGCCTGGCTTCCCGGGACCGAGGAAGGTTTTCCACATTGCACCGGTATTTCTTCAAGTCACTCTTACAGGATTTCGCCAGTGAATAACTGACTTTATAATCCTGGGCAATGAGCTTTTGGCGTGTAGTTAGTGCTTCTCTACACTGAGGAAAGAGTGTAAGGGGAGGTGAGACCACTTAACATGGCTCAGTTATCTGACAAGCAGAAGACACTCAGAACCATGCATATCAACAACTGTACTTTTTACCAAAAATGCCTATCTAAGTTTGTTTAAAATCTGGCTCTAGGGTCTGGAGAGATGATTCAGCAGATAAGAGCACTTGTAACTCTTCCAGAGGACCCAGGTTCCATTCCCAGCACCTACACGATAGCTCACAGCATTCTGTAACTCCAGTTCCAGGAATACTGACCCTCTTCTAACTTCTGCCAGTATGCACATACACGCACACAGGCAAAACATTCATATACAAAAAATAATGAACAGAATGAAAAGAATTAGGAGTAAATCAATGGGAAACTCTGGAATCTGGTGGTGAACTGTTAGTTAATTGTTGCTACAAGGGCAGAACATAGATGTTTGCTGGGTCCTAATACACTAAACTTGACACAAAGTATTCTTTCCTATTCAGTCATACTCCTGGTATAAATTTCACAAGAACTAAGTGACAGCTGATATTATATTTGGATGTTCTGTTGAACAGGCTTTCTATTTACTCTGAAGACAGTAAATACTTGAGCTGTATAAGAAATCAAAACATAGAATTGCGAAATTAATTACTTTTCAAAGCATTAAAAAGTCCTGTCCATTTAGTGATAGGACTAAGGGTAATAAGAACATTTAATGAGATAATACTGAAAAAATTAAACAGCTGGGTTGGAGAGATGGCTCAGAGGTTAAGAGAACTGACTGCTGTTCCGGAGTCCTGAGTTCAATTCCCAGCAACCACATGATGGTTCACACCCATTATAATGAGATCTGGTGCCCAGAACCCTATATACATAATAAATAAATTAAGAAAAAAATTAAACAGCTGGCTACCAGTGAAGGATATTAGGATGGTTGGCATACACTACCTGAGTATGCAGAGCTGACATTAATTTGGTTCTCACTTAAAAATTTCTCCAATTTTACTTTCAAATGAATTCTCACCGTATAAGCATCACAATTTGAGTGCCGTTTTCTTGGTTTAAGACAAATATATTTTTTTTAATTTATTTACTTTGTATGTGAGCATGGGAGGGTGGGTGGGTGCACCACAACATGTATGTGGGGGCCAGAGAGCAACCTGCAAAGGTTGAGTTTCTCCTTCAATCATGTGGATTCTGGATGAATTCAGGTCATCTGGCTTGGAGGCAGGTGCCTTTGTTCTCTGAGCAATCCTGTCAGGTCTTACTTGCTTTTTAAGATGGACTATTACTATGTACCATGACTGACCTCAAACTTCAGACCTTTGCCTTCTGAATGAGGGTACCTATCACAGGCATGTGCAATCACACCAGGTGCCTAAATATACTCAATGCACTTGAACAAGTGTCTCAGCGCTAAAGAGTATATGCTCTATCAGTAATTCATGCCTTGGTAAAGTCAGTTCTGTGGATCCATAGATTGGAATTATTTTGGAGGAAGAAAATTGTGTTTGTACTAATTATATACAGATGATCTTCTAGTCACCACCCCCTGAACAATATAATGTAGCAACGATCACTGTAGTTATCACCTCATCCACAGTGTGAGATATATACACCCATGTGTACATACACACACATTTTGGGTTTTTTGAGAAACAACTACTCTGTGTAGCCCTGACCGCCCTGGAACTTGCTTTGTAGACCAGGCTGGTTTCAGACTCAGAGATCCACTTGCCTCTCCCTCATGAGTGCTGGGATTAAAGGTGCTTGCATTACCACCTGGCAAGTGAGGTTTTTAAGCAATCTAGACACTTAAAGTTCACAGGAGAATGTGCATAGGTTATTATACAAAAACTATGCTATTAGCCGGGCGGTGGTGGCGCACGCCTTTAATCCCAGCACTCGGGAGGCAGAGGCAGGCGGATCTCTGTGAGTTCGAGACCAGCCTGGTCTACAAGAGCTAGTTCCAGGACAGGCTCCAAAGCCACAGAGAAACCCTGTCTCGAAAAACAAAAACAAAAACAAAAACAAAACAAAACAAAAAAAAAACCTATGCTATTCTGTATAAGAAACTTGACTGACCACCCTCTGATATTTGGTATCTGAGTATGTGGGTGGTGTTTTGATATCAACCCTGTGGAAAGACCACAAGACAACCGTGTCAGAGAATGTTCTAAAACCCAGGAGAGGTGGCACATGTGAATGCCAGAATTTGGAAGGTAAAAGAAAGAGGATCAGGACTTCAAGGTCACCCTTGGCTCCATCCTGAGTTTGAGGACAGTCTGGGGTATGAGACTATGTTCCAGAAACAATCACCCAAATCTAAACCAAAAAAAGAAACTACAGTTTGTTTGTTGAAGCTTTATAAAATAGTAAAACAATAGTTCCCTTCAAAGTGGTACCTTTTCACTCATGGATTCTTCAAATTTATGGTTAAAAAGACATTTATACACTCTTCCTTCACCAGCTTGTGTCTGTAAGAGAAAACATACACATGATGATTACTATTAGTTAAGTAGTTATGCTATGATATACCCAGTCTTATACAGAACCTTTATTAAATACACTGTTAATTTAGAAAACTCAAGTGAGTCTCTTAAATTTGATATCAGAGCCAGTAAGACTTTATAATCAGGGGCTCTGATAGTTAACACTAAAAATTCAAAACGGCATGTAGAAAGGGAGGACACAGAGGTCACTCAGTCCTTTGCTGAGTCAGAAAAGAGATCAGTGAAGCGTGTACAAAGCTTAGGGGTCTAACGTGTAAGAGACTGCATTCAATTCTCAGCATAGGGAAAAGAAGGAAGGGGACTGGAAGTTGTCTCATGAATCAGCAGGCCAAGCTCTAGCCAAGGATAAGGTTTTAAAGTTAGGTAATTTTTTATTTGTTTTGAGACAGGATATATCTGTGCAGCCCTAGCTGTCCTGAAAATCTATAGACCAGACTGGTCTCCAACTTACAAGATCTACCTTTCCCTGCCACCAAACCTGGCTACTGTCTATTTTACTGAGAGCTGGGAATAAAGCATGAGCCATCAACTTACTGTTGATAAAATAGGTTTTGAAGAACAGAAATTGTGCCCAGCATGGTGGCCCTTGCCTTTAATTCCAGCACTAGGAAGGCAGAGGCCAAAGGTAGAGATAGATGGATCTCTGTGAGCTCAAAACCAGCCTGGGCTATCTAGTGACTTCTAGAACAGCCAGGGCTATGTAGAGACAGCCTGTCTTAAAACAAAAACAAAACCCTGAAATTAAAAGGTAAGAGGAAGTAGAAAAATAAAGTATTCAGACTGTCAGAAACAAACTGTTAGTTACATGTTGTTACATCTTCAAGACTGAGGATCCAACACTAGTTTTTGTACCTTGGGACCAATTCCATCTTCTACTTTAGTGGCTTTCCTATTTGTGCCTGTTTGTGATGGTGTATTTCATTCTGGAATACAGTACTACAGATATTTAAAAAAAAGAAAAACAGATTCATAGTGACTCACATTTTCACAAAAGCGCTCCCGATCATCTCGGCAAGCAAAATACAAATGACGGTCTAAATGGAAGTCATCCGAGGACAGCTCAGCCACCCGGAGAATGGCTTTCTTGCAGAGTTCAGAGACTTGAATCTTCGGCTCTTTTTCTTCTGCTTCTTTCACCAGGCCTTTTTCCAAACACGATACCACCTCACCTTGTGAATGTGCATCCTAAAATAGCAAGGATATTTTAAATCTTTCACCATACAGAGATCAAATAAACAGTTGCTCTTCAAAAAAAAGGGGGGGCGGGGGTGTATAGAGGCTGGAGAGTTGGTTCGGCAGTTAAGAAGCACATTCTGGTCTAGCAGAAGATCTGGATTCAGTTCCTACTACTTATGCTGGAGATTCACAATTGTTCCTAACTCCAGCTCAGGAGATCCAAAGCTTCCTGGCCTCCATGGGTCTATCTCTCTCACACTCTCTCTCACACACACACGTTATAAATGGAAAATAGGATTCTTAGAAATTATTCTTAAGATTTTTTTTTCAAAAGTTTTATTTATTTGTATGTGTGTATCTGTATGTGCATATGTGTATGGGTCCCTGTGGAGGCCAGAAGGCATCATGTTCCCTGGAGCTGGAGTTACAGATGCTTGAGCACTACCTAACAAAGGTGTTGGGAATTGAACTCTGATTTTCTGCAAGAGCAGAACTCTTAACAAGAGTCATCTCTCCAGCCTGAAGTCCTAGAAATTTTGGTATAGCTTAGCACTAATAATAAGATCTTGAGTTTTTAAAATTTTATGGTTTAAATGTCAGGAGCTCTTCCCTCCTATTAAAACAGTAGGCTTTAAAGTTTTCTAAGTTATTTATTTAGTTTGTATATATATGGTTAGAAATTCTTAAGAAATGACATTGGGGCTGGAGAGATGGCTCAGTGGTTAAAAGCACTGGTTCCTCTTCCAGAGGTCCTGAGTTCAATTCCCAGCAACCACATGGTGGCTCACAATTAGCCTATAATGAGATCTGGTTCCTTCTTCTGGCCTGCAGATATACATGCAGGCAGAACACTATATCATAATAAATAAACAAAATCTTAAACACTTGGCAGGATGAGAAATGACACTCTCCCATGTTTTCCTCTTATCTCCATGTGTGCCATCACACGGCAGGTGGGAAAGTGGGAGGGTGGGGAGAGAGAGAGAGAGAGAGAGAGAGAGAGAGAGAGAGAGAGAGAGAGAGAGAGAGAGAATTAGAAACAAGCACTGACATTATTGAGATTATAGGCATGTACCACACCTGGCTACTTTTTCAAAATAAAGATATTTACAAAGTTACTCTGAGTTCCTATCTGGTTCTGTCCACTGGGTAACTGAATTACAAACAAATACTTGACAATGGTTGCTATGTCTACGGCTGGGGTCAGTGGTAGAATGGCAGCCTAGAATACACAGCTCATGTATTCAATCCCCAGCACTGGGAGGTTGTGTGGGGTAACGCTATAAGAATTTCTGGGCATGCTGGGACAGGTCTATAATCTTAGCACTAACTTGGAGGTAGAGGCTGGGGTGTCAGGAGTCAAAGCTAGCCTCAGCTATAGAGTAAAGCTTGAGGTCAGTCTAGCTAATGTGAAACTCTTTCTGCTTAATAGCAAAAAACAAAGAAAAGAGAAAGGAAGGAAGGTGTACTGAAGATGTGGCATAGATGGTAGAGTACCTAGGCTACAAGACTCTAGGCGCCATTCCTGGGACAATATAAATCACAGGATCACAAATGGCAACTGAAGCAGGTCACATCCAGCTACTTAGCAAATCCCATGTCAGTCTGTGCTACACAAAGCCTTGTTTTTTTTAAAAAAAAAAGGGGGGGGGCTGACGAGATGAGATGGCTTAGTGGTTAAAAACAATGGCTGCGTTTCCAGAGGACCAGGGTTCAGTTCCCAGTACCCACAAGGCAGCTCACAACTGTCTGTAATTCCAGTTCATCCCTTTGGATGTCAGTGTGGCGATTTCTCAGAAAATTAGGAAACAACCTTCCTCAAGACTCAGTAATATCACTTCTGGGCATATAGCCAAAGGATGCTCAATCGTGCCTCAAGGACATGTGCTCAACTATGTTCATAGCAGCTTTGTTTGTCATATCCAGAACTGGGAAACAACATAAATGCCCCTCAACCGAAGAATGGATAAGGAAAATGTGGTACATTTACACATGGAGTACTACACAGCAGAAAAAAATAACGACAGCTTGAATTTTGCAGGCAAATGGATAAAGCTAGAAAACATTATTTTGAGTGAGGTAACCCAGACCCAGAAAGACAATTATGACATGTACTCACTCACAGGTGGTTTTTAAACATAAAGTAAAGAAAACCAGCTTACAAACCACGATCCATGCTGGCCTTGAACTCAAGAGATCTGCTGGTCTCGGCCTCCCATGTGCTGGGATTAGATGCGTGCATCAGCATGCTCAGCTAGATTTATTTAAGTGTATGGTGCTAGAGATTAAACCAAGGCCTCTGTGCAGGGGAGGGATGGGGTGGATGGCACAGGCGCCAAGTGAAGATTGGAGGATAACTCATGAGAGTCAGATCTTTCCTTCCTTCATGTTGACCTAGGAAACTGAACTCAGGTCATTAGACTGCTAATGTCTTTAACTTCTGTGCCATTCTACCAGACACCACCTTCTGCCCATTTTTTTAAAAAGATTTATTCTATTTTAAATTGTGTGTGTGTGTGTGTGTGTGTGTGTGTGTGTGTGTGTGTGTGTGTAGGTAGATAGGCGCTATATAGATGAGTGCTGGTGCCTACAGAGGCCAAAGGCACTAAATCTCCAGGAGCAGGAGTTAGGTTTAGTTGTGAGCTGCCTGACATGGAAGCTGAAAACCAAATACAAGTCCTCTGAAAGAGCAGTGAATGCTCTTAAAACCCAATAAATTTTTATTAATTACGCAATATTTTTATATAATTACATATAAGAAAAAAGTCTGTCTGAAAAATACTGTCTTGATAAGCATTTAAAAGTCTGATGGGTTTTTACCATTCTCTAGTCTTGTTTGCTGTGATTATTTCAGTGGACTGAAGGAAGAGACTATTTCAACTGTTCAAGGTAACTGATTACTAAACTGATATAACTACAAAAGTGCAGGAGTCGGACGCTGTAGCAAAGGTCCACAGCTGAGCAGTTCTGTTAGCCGTCCTATTTCCTCATGATGTGAGTCATCTGTACTTTCACTTCTGCAGACCTGCCCTTTCATTCTGACATTTACTTAGAAAATTCCAAAGGTTTTGATAATGTACCTTCTTTGTTCTAAAATTCATCTTGGGGGAGGAAAATCACTAAAGTTGAACATCGTAACATTATTTTACATACTTATACAGAGGAAGGGTGAGGACAGGTTAGCCATGAATCCTTTCTTCTCTGGGCCTTGGAGGTCAGTTTCAGTGTCAGCAAATTTGAAGTTTGGCCCTAGAGGATTAAACATTCCCTGAGGTCCTAGAGGAAACTACATAGGAAGGAACTTTTTTTTGTCAATGAGGGAGACTGAGGCCTTATCACTGCCCCTAGAGCATAAGAAAACCTGGCATGTGAAGATGGATCTGTGTATAAACAGAAATTTCACTTAATTGGTAGTTATATCAAAAAAGAAAAATTAATTGGGCGTGTTTGTACAAACCTATAATCCTAGCATTTGGGAAACTAACCTAGGCTAAATTTGCCTGTCTCCAAACAAAGAAGCAAAAATAAAAATGATACAAGTGTACTACACCTGGAAGGTCCAAGGAAGCATCCTTTGTTATTTTATTAGAACTGAATAAACTATTTTTCCTGGCCTTTAGATCCAGCCACTGCAGACTTAGAAACATGCAGCTAAAACCATGGTTTTTGTTTGTTTGTTTTTTTGTTTTCCTTCTTGAGACAGGGTTTCTCTATGTAGCCTTCCTTGGCTGTCCTAGAGCTCACTCTGTAGACCTGGCGCTCCTCGAACTCACAAAGATCTCCCTGGCTCTGCCTTCCCCAAGTGCTGGGATTCATCACCACGGACCAGCATGAAAGCAGGTTTTATATTGGTAATTCAGACAGTTGAGAGAGCTAATCACCTATTGCTCTGACAGGCAACAGGCAAAACTATCATAAAGGGGAACTATATTGTATGACTGCTGAACACAATGTAAAAAGTATCAAGACTCCTGAAAAGCGTGTCAGGGTACTAGTGTGGAGATTTTATAACAAATGAGTTTTTGAATCAGATGTAATTTCACCTAAGCAAAGAGTGTAATGACACCCTAAGCGAAGTCAGAGGAGCTTCCTAAATTTATCAGGGTGACTCAAATAGTTTTGTGCCATATCTAGTTTAAGAAAGGCAAGCAGTCTTTCTTTAGTTGTCCACATTACAGAGCTTTGAAGGCTGACTTAGAGACATTGACAAGAGCACAGGAACCTGTGCTGTGTAAAGAAACACCATGGTTTGCCAACAGGCAGATAATACTCAACAATAAACCCTTCATTTCAGACACACGGTCCTAATACAAATATGGTCCACTTGTCAAAAAAGTCTGCAAATCATAAACAAAGAGAGGACAAATAAACAAAGGGTTTTCTTCTTCATCTTGGGTTCAAATCAAGATTTGTGAGCATAGCCGGGTAGTGGTGGCGCACGCCTTTAATCTCAGCACTCGGGAGACAGCAGCAGACGGATCTCTGTGAGTTTGAGGCCAGCCCGGTCTACAAGGCTAGTTCCAGGACAGGCTCCAAAGCTCCAGAGAAGCCCTGTCCCGAAAAAACAAAAAAGATTTGTGAGCAGCAGCAATTAAGAACTGATGCCGTGGGGCTGGAGAGATGGCTCAGAGGTTAAGAGCACTGACTGCCCTTCCAGAGGTCCTGAGTTCAATTCCCAGCAACCACATGGTGGCTCACAGCCATCTGTAATGAGATCTGGTGCCCTCTTCTGGCATGCAAGCAGACATGGAAGGAATGTTGTATATAATAAATAAATCTTTAAAAAAAAAAAAAGAACTGATGCCGTGTCTTTGACTACCTCTCTCACTGCATTCATTATTTTTCATAAATGTCTTTCATTTTTGCTGAACAAACAAGTCCAGAACCAAATGTCTAATGTGATAGCCTGTTTAACAGACTAATATAATGGTTCCAACCTATCAGAAAACAGATGTTTAGTTTACATTACGATTAACAGTAGAAAAACTATAGTTTTGAAGTAGCAACGAAAATAACTTTATGATTGGGGTCACTACAACATTAAAAACTATATTAAAGGGTTGCAGCATTAGGAAGGTTGAGAACCACTGAACTAAAAGTTTCAGACATTAAGACCAGCTGTACCAAGGAAGAAGAAACCAGTTGAGCAGTTACTTCTTTTCTGTCTTGATCATAATCAGTTTAGTTAACCAGTTCATTTTTCTTATGACTAGTGAGAAGTAGTATTGCCTGTCTTAAACTCTCTACTTCAGCAAACAGCACAATGAATTCAGTGATGATGAATCTCTTTCTGTTTTGCTCTTCTGTTGTTTTGTTTCTCTGTGTAGCCCTGGCTGTCCTGGAACTCACTCTGTAGACCAGGCTGGCCTCAGACTCATAGAGATCCGCCTGCCTCAGCCTCCTGAGTGCTGGGATTGAAGGCATGTGCCACCACTGTGGGCTATGTGATGATGAATCTTAACTGGTAACTGGATGTGCTTTAGAGTCACTCAGAGGATTAACCTCTGGGCATGTCTGTGAAGGTATTTCCGGAGTGCTCAAAGTAGTCAAAAAGACTGCCCTAAAAAAGGGTGTAGAGGTCCCGAGCTGGAAACAAAAAAAGGAAAAAGGAGAAAGTGGAGGAGAGGTATTGTCTTCTCTCTCTGTTTCCTAACAGTAAGTTTAGAATACGACCAATCAGCCCAGGTTCTCTCTGTGTTATCTGCTCAGGAAGTCCAAATAAATCCATCCATCCATCCTCAAACTACTTCTATTAGGTATTTTGTTACAACCTACAAATGCCCTAAGTCAGTCTTGGATCATAGGAAGTGTCTGTACAAGTTCGTTTTCTATCACCTCAAGTCCTCGTTTTCACCCATGTGAGTTATGTGAAGGTTTTCATTTACAAGTTCATAGGTTCACTGGAGAAGTAAATGTAGTAGATACCTTTTCACCAAGACGGATACTGCCACATTTCAAAATGTTGATATCATTTTTGCAGTCATCCATGAAGCCACATATCAAACGGTAATCACTGAAAATAATAGCTGTCATTTTGGTAATGTATTGGTGACATTGATATTCAGTTATGTTGCCTCGGTGATCCACCAAGCAGGAAACCATATAACCTTTACCAACTGGTTCTTCAGCACATTCTTTAATCTGGTCAAAAAAAAAAAAAGTTGCTACTTTATACATTTACAATCAAGAAACCACATTCAAACCAAGAGACTTATTTTGTTGTTGTTGCTGGAGATCTCAGTATGTAGCCCTGGCTAGCCTAAAACTCTCTATACAGCAGGTTAACCTTCAACTCAGAGATCCCACTTGCTTCTGCCTCCTCAGTTCAGACATTAAAAGCTCTTTACATAAGAGACAAAAAGGAGGATATTTAGAAATACATTGGTTTTAAGGAAAGACGATGTTATATCATGATATGGTAGAGACATAAAATTTAGTTCCTCATTGACTCCTTGCCCAAGCAAGGCCATAGAAACTAGGATTTCTCTTTCCTGATTCAGGACAAAGAAGCCCTAACATTTACTGTCTTTCAAAACTAGACGATGGCTATTTCATTTTCTGAACTCTTGAACTATGCTTCCCTGGTACTACTAGGTCATGAGAACCCTCTTATTCCACAGGGTCATTCCAATACCACAGAATGCTGTAGAGACCAAGAAGAATGCTGACAGGCTGGCTGGATTTCCCCACCCACTTTAATATTAGATACACAATGAAGTCTCCATAAAAATGGAAGAGCAGGGCTTAAGAGTTTCTAGATAGCTAGACATGCTGATTCCTAGAGGGTGGGGCACTGGGAAAGGGACATGGAACTTAAGGCTTTTGTGACTCCTTGGGGTGGGTGTTGAAGGACCCTTTCACAGGGGTCACCTAAGACCCATCAGAAAACAGATATTTACATTATAATTCATAACAGTAGTAAAATTAAATTTGTGAAGTACCAATAAAAATAATTTTATGGCTGAGGTCAGCACATGAGGAACCGTATTAAAACGGTTGCAGACTTAGGGAAACTGAGGACCAAGGATCTTTATCATTTCAAATGCCACTTACAATTAGCCAGTAAATGTCTTTTCCTCAGTTTACTACTCAAATAAAGGAACTGTAGAAATCCTTTTATTTTCTTTAGACAGACTTTCTCTACAGAGCCCTGCCTGTCCTGAACCTCACTATGTAGACCAGGCTGGGTTTGAACTCAGAGATCTACCTGCCTTTGTCTCCCAAAGGCTGGGATAAAAGGTGTGCACCACCATGTCTGGCTGAACTCAGTTTTTAACAGGTCAGAGTAACTGGCTAAATCACCTGGAGACCATGTATTGTGGTAAATGCTTATGATAACAGCATTTAGGAGCTGAGGAAGGATTCAATTTTTTTTCTTTCCGAGTCTCATACTTTAGTTAGAAATCTCTGTCTTTCTGAATTCTAATATAAATTTAAAAAGCCAGCTGAGGCGGTGCATGCATTGGATCCCAGCACTCTGGAAGCATAGGAAGGTGAATCTCAGAGTTTTACATACTGAGTTCCAAGTCACATTGTGAGATCCCATCTCAAAACAAAACATCTATACAGTGACATACAATTTCATTGTTTTTCTCTTTATACTCAATTTATAATTTAACAATGATTATAATTTACCTTTTAAACACTAATGCCTATTATCTGATACATGTGCTCAACACACCCAAACTGCACACATAACCAACTCATTTAGGAAGCTTTATAGGTGTCTGGAAAAATCTATTCTGATAGCCTCAGCAGTTGTCCTGTATATCTGAGAAATAACAAAAACCTGATTTCATTGTAGTGTTTCAGTGGGTAGTCACAAAAAGAAGTCTAGTTAAATAGCCTTCTTGTATCACAACCAAGGCAGATGAGAACTCCAAGAAAAGTAAAGCAATTGAGTCATTCTCTTAATTAGGAGGTTGGTCAACAGATTCTACTTTGTCTTACAAATCACAATAGCCACAAAAATTATTTCACACTTTACCTCTGATATAGTTGACTTGCAAACCTCTCTGGCCACAGATTCAAATTTGGGATCAGTAGTCAGGTTCAGCTTGTAATTCCACAACAACTGGGTTCAAGACGAAAAAACAAAACAAAAATTCTCTGGTTAGAACACCATGAAATTTGTCATCAATGATTATTATAAATTACAAGACTAATTATATAGTCATATAAAGCATATTTGCATTTCCAGTAACACATATTCATTCACAGATAAAAACCCCACAAAATATATACAAACATAATTGAAGCAGCACCCACCATTTAGATGTTTTTTTTTTCCTCCTAAATGACATGTTTTTAAAACTATGAACTAAAATTATGTAGTACATAGGCTAGAGAAATGACTCAGTGGTTAAAAAATATGTACTGCTTAGCCAGGTGGTAATGGCGTATGGCTTTAATTCCAGCACTCAGGGAGGCAGAGGCAGGCAGATCTCTGTGAGTTCAAAGCCAGCCTGGTCTACAGAGTAAGTTCCAGAGCTACAGAGAAACCCTGTTTCAAAAAACCAACCAAACAAACAAACAACCAAACAAGTAAATATATACTGCTCATGCAGAAGACTAGAGTTCAGTTCACTGAACCCAGGTTCTGAGGTGCCTAACTGTAACTCTAGCTCCAGGGCATCTGACATCTTTTCTAACCTCCATGGATACGGCACCTGTGTGCACAAACCCACACACAGACACAATTAAAAGTAAAACTAGAAAAATTCTAAATTGTGTGGTGTCAAGAAAAAACTAGCTGGGCAGTAGTGGCATATGCCTTTAGTCTCAGCACTTGGGAGGCAGAGGCAGATGGATTTCTGTGAGTTCGAGGCCAGCCTGAGAGTGAATTCCAGGACACTGAGGGCTACACAGAGAAATCCTGTTTTGAAAAACCAAAAACAGTAACAACAAAACACCAACCAAAATTAAACAAAAACCAAAAACCTAAACACTAAAGTCCTTAGTAAAGTTTTAGAGAAAATATTTACTTCCCCAAAAAGTCTGCCCCAAATATTCAGATATGGTGGAGTTTGTCTGAGAATTCACAGAACAGTGCTTTCCACAGATCAATCTTAAGGACAGTTGCTCAAACTCTAGTTCAGAAATATCATCTGTCTTTATTCCCTGAAAACACTTGATTGATCCTTTGTTATATGGTTGTTTGGTTTTGATTTTTAATTTATTTATTTAATGTATTCAGGAGTTTAACCACCACCCTGGCAACCTGTCTCCTTTGAAGGGGTTACAATATAATAAATATCGTTTTGTTTTGTTTTGTTTTGTTTGGAGTCAGGGTTTCTCTGTGTAGACTTGGCTGTTCTAGAACTCACTATGTTAACCAGGCTGACCTCTACCTCAGAGATCTCCCTGTTTCTGCCTCCTGAGACCAAAGGTATGCACTACTACACTTGGCTCACAGTAGCTATCTTGATGTAAGAACTTTTTTAAAAAAGCTGTCACCTAGGTGGCAGTGGTGCAGGCCTTTAATCCCAGCACTTCAAGGCCAGCCAGGCTGGTCTACTGAGCTTCTAAAACAGGCTTCAAAGCTACAGAGAAACCTTGTCTCGAAAATCAAAAACAAACAAACAAAAAACAAACAAAAAACCAGCAATAGCCAAAAACAAAATAAAACAACAACAAAAAAGAAAAGCAATATCCTGTTAATTGATATTAACAGAATCACTAATCCTTTTTATATAGCAATTGTAATAAGGAAGACCATGAGCCACACCTTATGGTTTCTACAACAAAACAGTATTTATAAAATTCCTTAAACAATGCAACAAGGCTTAGCATCCTTTTAAAACTAACAGAATCAGAGAAAATATAAAGCTTCTAGAAAAAAGATGAAAAAGTATCCTAAAATCTGTCATCATATTTATAAAGCACATATGGTAAGTTACTGAAATTTTATACTTACATGATTGCAGTCTGAAGAAATTTCATTCTCAGGCTAGAAGAAAAAAAAGGAGAAAGATGTTTTTAAAAAAAACAAACACTAGGGGGCTGGAGAGATGGCTCAGTGGTTAAGAGCACTGTCTGCTCTTCCAAAGGTCCTGAGTTCAATTCCCAGCAACCACATGGTGGCTCACAACCATCTGTAATGAGGTCTGGTGCCCTCTTCTGGCCTACAGGCATACACACAGAGAGAATATTGTATTGTATACATAATAAGTAAATAAACAAATTTTTTAAAAAAAAAAAAATAAATAAATAAACAAACACTAAAAAACCCAACCCCTCAAGTTTTCAAACATCACAAACATAAAATCAAAACGAGAATCTGATATTTAATCAAGGAGTACCCTGGAGCTGACAACTCCTTTCAGATCCCTGAGGACAATGAACCAGGACAGCACATGAGGAACAGTACAATGTGGAAACAGGAAGGCACACTTAATGCTATAAAGCAACAGCACCATAAGGACTCTTTTTTTTTTAATATGACATTTTCTAATTTCGAATGCTAAAGAGGAGTGGCTGGACAAAAGAACAGAGTCAAGCACGCATTCTTGGTAGCAACATTTTCTTGGGTGAGCTCTGTTTGCTAGAGGCAAGCAGAGGCACGACTCCTTTAAGAGAAGGCTTCCTGACTCAGCATTAGCAGCAAAAACTGCTGCTCCTTTAAGAGACAGCTTCCTGGTTCATGCTGGTGGCACTAATCGCTATGGCTTTTTTGGAGCATGATGCAAGTGGAGAGATGGCTTAAGAGTAGTTAAGAACACTGGCTGCTCCTTTCAAGGACCTAAGTTCAATTTCCAGCACCCACATGGTAGCCCACAACCACCTGCAACCCCAGTTCCAAGGGATCCAAGGCCCTATTCTGGATTTCATGAGTGCTGTACATATGTAGTGCACAGTCACAAATGTAGGCAAATCACAATACATATAAAAGAACAACAAATTAAAAAAGAAAACTATAGAATCAGTATGATCCAGGTGCAACATGAGAAGGAAAGTGGATCACCGTAAATTCCAGGCTATCCTGGTCTGCACAGTGAGACCTCATCTCAAACATAACAAAACATCGCACACAGAGGATCAACATGGGGTTGTTTCACTAATAAAAACAGACATCTAAAAACCAGGATTGCTAGCTCACTCCTGTATTTCTAGCACTTGGTGGCTAAGAGGATGGTCATAACTGTGAATCCAGACTAAGCTACAAAGTGAGAATACTTCAGAACTCCCTTCCCCTAAACCAAGTCAATCAAACAAAAATGACTTAGGCTTATCAGAATACAGAGGAGGTACAACAATGATTTAAAAATTAGGTTAGGTAATTTTGAAAACAGGGCAGGAGGACTGTGAGTTTGAGGTCACTCTGGGCTTTATAATATAGCAAGACCCTGTCTCAAAAAAAATAGAAGTAGCTGTAAAGCAGCTTGGGTTTGTAATCATTCTATTTAGTTGGGAGGCTGAGACAGGAGGATTGATATTATGGGTTTAGTTTGACAGACCCAGCCTCACATAAACATAGAAACAACTACTAAATTTGAAAAAAAAATCAGAATTCTGGGGATAGTCCTGGTTCCCATCATCCAACTCCAGGGAATCTGATGTACTTTTTTGACCTCCACAAGAACTTGTACTCATATGCTCCCCCCATACATATACATAGTTTAAAATAAAATTTAAATTTAAAAAAATTCCGGGGAATGGGGAGATGGCTCGGTGGTTAAGAGCACGGATTCTCTTCCAGAGGACCCAGGTTCAATTCCCAGCACCCACATAGCAGCTCACAACTGTCTGTAAATTCAATTCCAAGGGATCTGATGCCCTCACACCAATGTAAATAAAATGAAGTTAAATAAATTATAAAAAATTCTTTTAAAAAATACAAAAACATAACAAAAACTAAATAAAATAAAAATAAGTAATTAATTAAAACAAAACAAAAATATGGGATTGTTCCAGGAAGAATGCTGCTCTTCTCTGTACTGCCCAGCCAGGTTCCCTGAAATGACCTACAATCCTCCAATCTCAGTAATACCAGCCTGGTCTTGTGTTAGGAGCTCAAGTCTGGGGACAAGGGTACCTATGCCTTCCTTGTACCATCATTCCAGTTTTGCTGTCATTTTTACAAGATGAAGCAAAAAAAACAACAACAACAAAACCCTCTGATTTCTTCCTTTGTTAGGCCTAGAAAAACTATAGAAGAATTCAAAAAATAAAAAATAAAAATAAAAAGGAGTAACGGTGCCGGGAAGTGCTGGCACACGCCTTTAATCCCAGCACACTGGAGAGAAGCAGGTAAATTTCTGTGGGTTCTGTGTCCAGCCTGGTCTACAAAGCGAGTTCCAGGATAGCCAGGGATGCACAGAGAAACAATGTCTTGAAAAACCAAACCAAACAAAAGGAGGGATAAAGAGGACAAAGTGCAGACACCAAATGACTACCCATGAAATGACGAACAGAAACCTCTGTAAAAAGGTAACTGCTGTGAATTTTCCAAAGGATCTTACCTGTTTTTTTAAAGGCCCAAAGATATCAAATACATTTGCACTTATCCTTCATCTTTGACTCTAAGACCAGAATTTCAGAGAGATAGCTCAGGAAATACAAGTTACTTACACTTAAAATGTACTTAATTATATCTTGAGGTTTTTATGGACAGTGTCTTTCTGTACAGCCCTGGCTGTCCTGGATCTTGCTCTGTAGACCAGGCTGGCTTTGAACTCAGAGATCCACCTGCCTCTGCCTCCCGAGAGCTGAGATTACAGGAGTGTGCCACCACCGCCCAGCTTGAGTTTTGTTTTTTGAAGTAGCTTTCATTTCTATTTTTGTTGTTTTATTATTATGAATCACTAACTTTGAGCCAGTGGACAGATTCTTGGAACCCTAGCATTTGTTGACATGAATTTGACTGCTGCCTGCTCTAACTCTTAGGCTATATTTCTCTCTCTCTGGCTCTGACTAGTTAGGAACTTGAGCAATCTGCATGACTCTGTCTCCAGAGTGATATATTTTTAGAAATATCCCACCACTCTCTGTGTGTTTTCTGTTCATCTAGTTTTGTTTTTTCTTTTTCTCTGTGTTTGTAACTGAAGGAGAACAAGTAACGGTTAGGTTAGGAGGCCTAGAGTCAGAGTGACAGGGCTGGAATCTGCATCTGTGTTCCAGGTCTCAAGTCCAGGGATTAGTTTACCCAGTATGTGGGCTTGGAGTGGGGAAGTAAAACTCTTGTGACAGCCATGAGAGAGAGAGCTCATTAGCAGCTGAGCCACTACAGGAGGTCAGTTTATGTGCTGTCAGTGTCTCCAGAGATCACATTTCTAGGTAGAGTGAAGTAATACTTGCTTTTAAACAGTACAGCTGAAAATGATGTAAAAATAAATCTATAACTACTGCCTAACAAAATGGAGCAGCTTATCCAAAAGTGTACTAATGGCTAGTACGACTGTGGAAAGATGGAAATCACACAGTTCTTTGGAAAACAGCTTTTACATAAATGTAAGCCATAAATATTAGTTTAAAAGAAAACAAATTTGGGGCTGGAGAGATGCTTAGTGGTTAAGAGCACGGAGTCCTGAGTTCAATTCCAAGCAACCAAATGATAGCTCACAACCATCTGTAATGAGATCTGGTGCCCTCTTCTGGCCTGTAGGCATACATGCAGACAGAACACTGCATATTAAATACAGATAATAAACAATAAATAAAAACAAACTTGATGTCATTTTTAAGAGAACTTTCTAAAAAATATTTATTTGTTTGTTTGTTTATTTATTTATTTGTTTGTTATGTATACAATATTCTGTCTGTGTGTATGCCTACAGGCCAGAAGAGAGCACCAGACCCCATTACAGATGGTTGTGAGCCACCATGTGGTTGCTGGGAATTGAACTCAGGACCTTTGGAAGAGCAGGCAATGCTCTTAACCTCTGAGCCATCTCTCCAGCCTCCTAAGAGAACTTTTTGATGGGCACACTGCATGAGCACACCTGAAGACCAGAACAGAAAGCAGCCACCTCGACCTCAGTCTGAAATGGCAATCCCGCCTCCGGGAATATCAGAATGAGATTGTGTGTGAGAGCTGTGTCTTCCCATTTTATAATCCTATCTAGGACTGGGATTAAAGAAGTGCACCACTGGGATTAAAGGTACATTTCATTTTGGATACTGGGATTAAAGGTGTGTTAACCATTTCCTGGTCTGTATTACTCTCAGATCTTCAAACTTTTCTTATTAAAATACAAATGAAGTGCCACTACACTTTACTTTGTTCCCATGCTCCCTACACTGAGAGTATTCTTTCTTGTTTCTAACACACAGAAGGTAAACATCATAAATTAACACTCAAAATGGGCTGGGCAGTGGTGGTGGACACCTTTAATCCCAGCACTTGGGAGTCAAAGAAGCAGGCGAATCTTTCTGAATTTGAGGCCAACCTGGTTTATATAGTGAATTTCAGACCAGTCAGAACTACATATCGAAATCCTATGTCAACATATAAACAAAAGCTGTAAACGTGCTTGGGAGGTCTGGCTTGTTGATAAACTCCATTTTAGGCTTAAAAGCCATCCCACCATAAAGACAAACTAGGTTCATTCCTGTTTATGACTAAACCTGTTTTTCAAGGATTGGGCTGTGCCCCCACCTGTAACCTTAACTACAAATGGTTCTGTATTGCCTGTTCCAAGAAGCAGCAATGGTTCTTGCCTTAGCCTCAGGAGGTTGCTATGACCACCTTGCAACCATGTGTTTCGGGAGGTTGCCATGACCACCTTGCTACCGTGTTTCGGGAGGTTGCCATGACCACCTTGCTATGCTTATGTTCTGCTCCTGCAACCCTGCCAACTTGTCCGCCAAATCCCCCATCTGGAAACCCCCTACTCCTGAACTACAAAAACCTTTACATAACTTTCCACATCCCATGCTGATCCCTAGAACTTTACATTTAGGAAGAGACAGCATGTGTACATGAGTAAAAAAAAAAAATCTTGTCTTAACTAATTTGGCCATGATTTGGGACAGGAATTCAAACAGAGGGAAAACCTGGAAACAGGAGCTGACACATAAGCCATGGAGGGTGCTGCTTACTGACTTGCTCCTTATGACTTGCTCAGCCAGCTTCCTTATAGAACCAAGAACCACCAGCCCTTGGATGGCACCACCCACAATGAATGCACTGGGCCCTCTCCCATCAACCACTAATTAAGAAAATGCCTTTCAGTCAGATCTTACGAAGGTATTTTATCAAATGAGGGTCCCTCCTTTCATATAACTCTAGTTTATGTGTTACACTGACATTAAAACTAATCAGCACGGGGGAGAGAGGTATTGTCTGTGTGCAGGCACATGTACACCACGGTGCAAGTGTGGAGGTCAGAGGACAACTTCAGAAGTTGGTTCTCTTTCTATTGTAAGTCCCAGGGATGCCAAGTTGTCAGGCTTGCATGACAAGCAATTTAACCCACTAAAGCTCTTTAAAGTCTAAAATGATTTAGTTTGACAGTTACATGATAAATTCAGATACAGACAGATGCCATAATTAGATAAACTAGGGACCTGGATTAAGAGCCACCCTGAAGTATGAGAACTCTGCTCACCTTACTTAGCTTTTCTACATCAGTGACTCAGAAGTTGTGGCTATTCTTGTACTTTACCCTCCTCCTTCAGAAAAAGCAAAATTGAAATAGTTGCTTTTAAGACTTAAAGTTCCTAGGCCTTCCTCTAAGCTCCATAAATTCAAAGCAGGTTGTAAGGAAAGGAAGAGCTGGTAGACTAACACTAACCAGCACCTGGAAGGCTGAGGGAGGCAGACAAGATCTTGGCCAGTATGAATGGTGATGGTGGTGCACGCCTTTCATCCCAGCACTCGGGAGGCAGAGGCAGGCGGATTTCTGTGAGCTTGAGGCCAGCCTGGTCTAGAGAGTGAGTTTCAAGACAGCCAGGGATACACAGAGAAATCCTGTCTCAAAAAAACAGAGAGTTCTGACTAACAGAACTACAGCACCATCTACAGAAGTTTATGTGACTTAACTGGAGACTGCTAAGGGCAGGCTTTGAGACTTCTTTCCCTAGGGTTTGGGATTCATAAAGATTCAATATGATTTTGGAGCCTGAGATAATTTTGAAATCCAATGCAAACTTACTGTTTTAAAGATTTATTAATGCATTATATATACAGTGTTCTGAATGCATGTTTGCCTGCACATGCACACCAGAAGAGGATACCAGATCTCATTACAGATGGTTGTGAGCCACCATGTGGTTGCTGGCAATTGAACTCAGGACCTCTGGAAGGGCAGCCAGTGCTCTTAACCTCTGAGCCATCTCTCTAGCACTCCAAAGCAAACTTTTGTGGAAAACTTTTTTTTTAGAAGATTTACTGGACAAAGGAAAATTATGAAAACACTTTAGAGGCTGGACAGATGTCTTAAGAGAATCATCTTCTCTTCCAGAGGACACTGAGTCCCAGCACCCATGCCAGCCACAGCTGTCTGTAACTCCAGCTGGCTCCAAGGGCACCTGCATACATACACAACAAACACTTACACAAACATATATTCTTTTTTTGTTTTTTTTTTATTAAAAATTTCCATCTCCTCCCCTCCTCCTCCCCCTTCCCTCTCTTCCCCTCCACCCATACCCCCACTCCCTCCCTCTCCAGGCCAAAGAGCCATCAGGGTTTCCTACACTATGTTAAGTCCAAGGTCCTCCCAACTCCCCCCAGGTCCAGGAAGGTGAGCAACCAAACTGACAAGGCTCACACAGAGCCCGTCCTTATCGGAGATGGGGAGAGAAAAGTGTGAAGGGGAGGATGGGAAGAGCTTGGGGGAATGGGATGCTTGGGATATAGTAAGGGTGGATATGGGAGCAGGGAAGCATATATCTTAATTAAGGGAGCCATCTTAGGGTTGTCAAGAGACTTGACTCCAGAGGGGTTCCCAGGTATCCAGGAAGATGCCCCCAGCTAGTTCCTTGGGCAGCTGAGGAGAGGAAGCCGGAAAAGGCCAGATCCTATAGCCATACTGATGATTATCTTGCATATCACCATAGAACCTTCACCTGGTGATGGAGGAAGATAGAGACAGAGCCCCACATTGGAGCACCGGACTGAACTCCCAAGGTCCTGATGAGGAGCAGAAGGAGGGAGACCATGAGAAAGAAAGTCAGGACCATGAAGGGTGCGTTCACCCACTGAGACGGTGGGACAGAACTAACGGGTGATCACCAAGTCCAGTTGGAATGGGACTGATGGAACATGCGACCAAACCAGACTCTCTGAATGTGGCTGACGGAGGCCGACTGAGAAGCCAAGGACAATGGCAATGGGCTCGGACTCTACAAACATATATTCTAAAAAAATTTTAAGAAATATTGATTAAACATTAACTGAGGTTCTTTTATGGGTCTTTAAAATCTGGGATATGGAATTTAAACACAGAAGTCTACCAAATTTCAAGCCTTTTAATATAAGTAATTTGCATATTACCATGAGCACCACTGATTTATTTCAGTCATTCTACTGGTCAAAGTCATAACAAAGAGCTTTCAGAATAAATTACTGAGAAGCTCAGGTCTGAATGAATGCTCAACTAAACTGACAACCCCAATCACTTAGAAGAGTGGTTCGTACAGGAGGCATAAATACAAAAACACGTACTCCTTAAGTCACTGAACATTGCCAGAGAAGTTAGCAGATTCCTACAACTAACTAAAGGAGGAAACCTGGAGGTAATCTTTCTGCAGAGATTGGCTGATTAGAATTTCAGTGCCGTGGAGAGATTGCAAAGTTGCAGGTCCAGGCTAATTACTTTGGGTTAAGTTCTGGCTCTCCAGAACACCCATTCCTTGCCCCAAGACAGAACTAGCATCTTGTGACAATAGATAAAAAGTCTTTTAGAATCTGTTGACTTAGCAGACCACTAGCCTCTGCCAACCCCAAAGCTGAGAATACCATCGGATAATGTCTTCAGCCTACAGGAAATCTCTCTAATGTTCCCATCGGTGTGTTCTAAACTTGATTTATGACTTTTTCTGTTCTATAAAACTATAAAATCTTCACAAAACTGCCACTACATTGGAACATGGACTTTTGCATAACCTCTATCTGTCTTCCTGAGTTATGGTCACTCAAAATGGCTCCAGAATAAACTACCCCTTTAAGATGAGAGCTGTGATTTTTGTGCAGACATGAGGTAGAAACTCTCCCAGGCTCTGAGACAGAAACTGAGAACTGGATATTAACTAGAACACTAAGCATCCTAAAGTTTTATCAGCTGAAGTCAGAACATCCACCAGAGGAATACAAAAGAACATGTTGCTTTCCCTAAGTATTAGGTATTAAATTCACAACAGATTTGCTTACCAATAAAGATGTCCTTGAGAAAATTTGAGGGCAATACAAACAACACAGGCACAATTCATTACTAACCTAGTCCAAAGCCTGCTCCTCAAAGCAAACTGAATGTAATGAAATTGTTTTCTGATGGGATAAACTCTTTGTAGTCTTGGAAAATTGACCCTATGTCTCCACTGATTCAGACTACTTTCCACTCAGTGCCTTACTTCTGATCATCCAGGGGGTGCAGCTGAATACTACTTTTCCAAAGGACAGTGACCAACACAGGTTGTATGTCTGCTAACAATGCTGACTCACGAAAAGTTGTGATTTCTCTGGGTGCTATTGCCCATGGTGCCTGCAATGCCAGCACTTTGAAGTTGGAAGCAATCCTTGGGCTACATGAGACATTGTCCCAATACTTCTCTCACAAACACACACACAGAAAAATACAAACTCTGGCTCTACTAATTTGTGTGATAAAGGAGGCAAGCCACAAATCCTCACACAACCATCTAATCATTATTCATAGTTGACTAAAGAGTCGGGGAGGGCAAGTACTGCTGATATTTAAAGAAAAACAGCACCATCAATATCAAAAGGACCAGAGAAGACAAATGGAGATAGTTACTGCGATAAGCATTAAAGGGGGGTTATGATTGCTTGTATGTTACTGTATAGATGCTAAGGTGGGTTGACAGGGGCTTGTATGGGACTGAAAGAGGTATCTTCTATGCAAATAGCTGAGAAAGTGAGGATCCCCCATGCTGATCATTTGTAGGCTTATTTATTTGTTATCTCCTGATATGTGGTGGGATAACTATAAGGTTTTGATTTTTTTTTTTTTTAAATCTCAAGGAAGGTCCAATTTTGTTTTCCCACAGTCCAAATAAGCATGTTACACTAAGCCTAGAGTAGTGGGTTTAACTTATTTCCATTACTTGGATTCTTCCCTAAATGGGTGGTAGACTATACTGCTGGCAAACATTAAAGCTATTCACTTCTATAGGAACATGTTTGATTTTTAAAAAAGGTAAAGGTCAGTCAGGAAAGGCAGGTAAGGTAATTGTTAGGTTTCAAACCTGGGACTAATGGCTAAGGTACCTATTTAACATATCAAAGCAGATGCTGGCCACCAGGTTCTTCTGCATCCCTCAATCCCTTCCTCTTACAGGACCCTCCAGGCTGGCAGGCCCTTCCCCCAGCTACCTTTCCCTATATAATTCAATAATTTTGGTTACCCCTTTTCTTTTGTGTTTCCAGGCTGCGGCACCTGGTTGCTGGACACCTCCTTCCCTCTTCCTTCCCATCTCCCCTCTCCTCACAGGGCTCAGGGGCATGTCTGCTATGGACATGATATCCCTGCCTCTGACTATGCTCTACCACATATCTACAATAAACTTTCTCTTCCACCCTACTTAGGAGCAGTCATATCGTTTTCTTTTTTATTTCTTTTTTTCATTCACCTGGAACCAAAACCCAGGGACCAGTCACGTCCTTCTTTTTTTTTCCCTTTTTTTAAATTCAGGAATAGTCTGAGAAAAACAAATAGGACAAGGCTCTAGGACATGCAGATCTTTTTATAGAACCTAGTTCAAATTACTGGTGCTTCTAAGGGAACAATTTAATTCTGAGACTAGTCTACCATTTGAATTAGACCAAATCAGGTTACTATGATAGTCAGCCACGAGTATAATTCTAGCACTTAGGAACTAAGGAAGGAATATCACTGATGGCGGAAGACCAGCTTGAGGAACCCAGGCTAGCCCTGGCTACAGAGTGAGATTGTCTCAAAAATATATCAATACAACTATAACAAATGCTGATAAATTAATAAATAGTAATAAGATACTTCTTAGAGGCCTAAGTTCAGTTCTCAGCACCCACATGGTGGTTCACAGCCATCCATAACTCCAATTCCAGAGAATCTGATACCTTCTTCTGACCTTCACGGGTACCAAGTAACCATGTGGACATACAGAGAAGCAAGCAAAACACACACACACACACACACACACACACACACACACACACTCTTTCTAGCAAATCTAATTAAATTAAAATAAAGTTTTCTTATTAAGTGGGAATAAATTTCTAAGCTATGAAGCACTGGAGAGAGAAGTTAATGGAAGAATACTTACCTAACACAAGTGATGTTCTGGCTTCTGTTTTGTTTTTGAGACAGGATATATATATTTGGCTGGCCTGGATGGAACTCCTTATCTGCCTGCTTCTGCCTCCTGAGTAATCCGATACTCTCTTCTGACCTCCACAGGTACCAGACATACAAGTGGTGCACACACATACATGCAAACAAAAACATCCCCCCCACACACAGACAACAAACAAACTTCAAAAAATAAAAAAAAAAAAATCTAATGCAGCATACAACTGTAATTCTAAGACTTAAGAGACTGAGGTAGAAGAATTATGAGGTTTTGAGGTCAGACTGAACCATACACCCAAGCTGAAGGGAGGTAAGAAATTTTACTGATACGTCACTTCTCAATAGTCTAAGGCAAATGCTATGGTTTGAGTGCTTCCTTCAAAGTACTTGTGTTGGGAGTCTTATTTTCGAAAAGTGGCCATGTTGGGAATTGAGGCTAAGTGGGAGGCAAATAGAGCCCTTGTAAATGGATGAGATTCGGTTGGGAGTTTGGGTCACTTTTCTCTTTGTACACGTGCTCTCTCTTCCACTCTAATTCCTCATCCCACGCAGTAATATTAACATCTAAGATTGGAGTTTGCAATCTCTCTTCCTTCTGGATACTTGGTTAGGATGAAAATAAATTTATTACCAAGAAAGAGTTTGCAAGCACTTATGGAATACTAAAATATTTATTGATTGGACTCCAGATTCTAAAAAGTATATATTCTTCTTTCCTACAGTAGCCATTCAAAAGTTTCTGAGATCCCATGAAATTTGAGTATGTTTTCAAGTGGTCAGATACTGGAGCTGAGATGACATGATACCATGATGCACTACTGTAATCCGCATATATCCTGGTCAACACGCTGGCTCTAATGAGACAGGCATATGGGAGCAGCAGCTCTGCTTCATGTCAGGCAGTGTCTCTACAGTGTGTGGGTTTCTTCTCGTAACAGCAGTCCAACCATCTGCTGCAGCGTGTGTTGGCACTGTCAGGATAAAAGAAGCCAAAGCCTCAACATGCTATTCTGGGACACTAGATGTGATAAATACAAATTTAAAATATAAGTATTTTTAAGTGAAAAGGGGTCTTTTTCACCAAAAATAGACCTACCATTTAAAACTAAGCTAAGTAACAGTTCTTGATCTTTGAAATGAGACAAAGACTAAAAAAAAGTCAGAAGATGGGAGATAAGCTTAGAAATTTTCTGAAAAAAAAAGTTTAAAGATTTAAATGAAAGTTAATTTTAGCTACTCTAAATATAAAGGTGCAACACACAGAAACAGCTTTTAGAATACTTTTTTTTTTTTTTTTTTTTTTTGAGACGAGGTCTCATTATGTAGCCTTGGCTGCCCTTGAACTAACAAAGATCCCGCTTCCTATGCTTGGGGTGGGGTTACCCCAAGCGCTGGGATTAAATGTGTGGCCACCACACCTGGCCTGAAATACTATATTCTATTCATGCCGAACAAAGACAACAAAGTTGAAAAGGGAGGACTCTATCTGCCTCCAGCTACTTCCCCATGTTCCACACAACAGCACAACTACAGCCTCTCAAGCTAATCTCATGTTTGATGTTACTGAATCTTGTAAAGTTCATGCTGAGTTCAGAATACAACTCAGCAGTAAAGTGTTTGTCTAGCACAGGTAAGGCCATATTTTCAACTCTGAATACTATTTTTTTTTTTTTTTTGGTTTTTCGAGACAGGGTTTCTCTGTGGCTTTGGAGCCTGTCCTGGAACTAGCTCTTGTAGACCAGGCTGGTCTCGAACTCACAGAGATCCGCCTGCCTCTGCCTCCCGAGTGCTGGGATTAAAGAGAAATAAGAGTTGAAGAAATGGCTAATGTAAGAGCACTGCCTGCTCTTTCAGAGACCCAAGGGTTCAATTCCCAGCACCCACAAGGTAGCTCACAGCTGTCTGTAATTCCAGTTCCAGGGCTTCTAACACGCTCACAAAGACAAACATGCAGGTAAAATGCAAATGTACATAAACTAAAAATAAAATCATTAAAAACATTAATAAAAATAGAATAAACCATGTTGATATAAGTTTTTTGTTTGGTTGGTTTTGGGGTTTTTAAAGACAGGGTTTCTCTTTTGCTTTTGGAGCCTGTACTGGAACTACCTCTTGTAGCCCTGGCTGGCCACGAACTCACAGAGATCCGCCTGCCACTGCCTCCCAAGCGCATGCGCCACCACCGCCCGGCTGAATATAAGAAATTTTTTAACCCCCTATAAATTTAGCACTAATCTGTCTAACAAAGTTCATAATTATAAAGACAACAACATCAAACTAGATCTGGCAATACTAATTTCAAGAAGGCAATTTTTAAGCTTTCTCATTTGTTTCAGAGGTGCACTTTCCTATAAGCTTGCTCTTTTCCCCGAATTAGGTTAATTATAGACAGTAAAAATAGCATTTCTTTTACCCTGAGATAGCAATAAGAGTTTTATGAATTAGGCATGTTTTATGAATAGGCATGGAATTTTTAAGATAAGATCAAGTTGAACTTAAAATTGCCAGTAAAAAACTCCTTTCCTGAGGGAAGGAGATGGAAATTTTTAAATATAAAAAAAAAAAAATAAACCATGAGGAAAAAAAAAAAACAAAACAAAAAAAAAACTCCTTTCTTTCCCTTTAATATCTCACATAACAACAAACAAAAATTACCTAGAGGAAAGTGAACAGTTAAATGTTATTAACTTTCATTTCAAAAGCCTTTGGCCTGACCAAAAAAAAAAAAAAAAAAAATTCACACAAGACACAGTGCTTTTTCAGTTTATTTAAATGTGAATTTGCATCACTATGTTCTAGTGCCACCGTTAGTGTGCAGTTGGTTCTCTCCTTCCATCTTTACATGGTTGAGGAACAAACTCAGGTTTGTTCAGCTTTATGGTTGAGCCATCTCACCAGTCCCTGATCCTGCAGGGGATTTCAAAATGCATCAATATTCACAACACTTGTCTGGGACTCTCCACCCTATACCTACTGAACAAAAAACTAGAGCTGGGATCCAGCAATCAGTGTTTTCATTTGTTTGTTTGTTTGTTTTTCGAGACAGGGTTTCTCTGTTAAGTGCCCTGGCAATCCTGGAATTCAATCTATAGATCAGGCTGCTCTAGAACTCACAGAGATCCGCCTGCCTCTGCCTCCCAAATGCTGGGATCAAAGGCGTGTGCCACCACGCCTGGCCCTGGTTTCTTACTCTTAACCCAGGTCGAATGGAAATTACTGTGTATTTAGTCCAGGCTGTCCTCAAACTCACTGCAATCCTCCCCCTCAGGCTGTTAATAACCTTAGCTATTAACCCAGAAAGATACAAAGAAGGTAGTCCAGAACAGCGAGTGAATTATAACTAGAAGAAACTGTCAGTGTATTTCCAATTTCTCTTTTCTTGTGCCTTTTTTTTTTTTACTAAGGAGTTAAATATTACCTACAAAAATTTGAATTATCTACAGTTAAGCCACTGCCATGCCCTGTTTTGAGAGATATGGCAACAAGTTATATATAACTTCTCCCAAGCAGTTAAAAGCACATCTAAAATCATTTGAGAGCAACACTGTCTTTTAGAGGATGGATTATAATCTTTTCATGCAGTACTTGGAAGACAGGAAAGTGGCTGATCTTTCACTCATCACATTCAACATACGCTTTGCTTTTGATGTCCCCCGCCAATTTTGAAACCATTCAAAATTGAATTTAAGTTCACAGTTTAGTTATGGAATCTAATTTTATTACTATTCATATATGACTTTAATATTAATAGATGCTAACTTCATGAAAAAATTTAACAGATGTAGATTTTACAGCAGTTTAACTTAGTTCTTATATTTTGCTATCATTTTTTAAAATCTTATTGAGGCTTATAGAAGCTGACCTTACCCTATTTATCCAAAACTCAAAACTTAGTAAATAGTTCTTTAATAGAAATAACCATCTGGCCAGGCAGTGGTGGTGCATGTCTTTAATCCCAGCAGTTGGGAGGCAGAGGCAGGCAGATCTCTGTGAGTTCGAGGCCAACCTGGTCTACAAGAGCTAGTTCTAGAACAGGCACCAAAAGCTACAGGGAAACCCTGTCTTGAAAAACCAAAAAACAAAAAAACAGAAAAAAAGAAAAAAAAAGAAGAAAGAAAGAAAGAAAGAAAGAAAGAAAGAACCAAACATCTGAAAGCTTTAAGTGGTGACACAAGCCTACATTCCCAGCACTTATCCAAGAGAAAAAAGAACTGGGAGTTCAGGGCTATTCTTTAGCAAGTGAAGAAGGAGTCGTTTTTTTTGTTTTTGTTTTTGTTTTTTTTTAAAAGAAGGGGGGGTGGTGTGCAGCCTCCAAGCCTGGGAATCTGAGTTCAGCTTTGGAAGCCAAACTGAGGAAAGAGAAAACTGACTCCTGTAAGTTGTCAAATAACATTTATACATACGCTGGGGCATGTACCTCCCTCACAAACACACAAATAAGCAAATATAAAAATATAATAATCATCTGATAATAGTGAGACTATTATATGCAAAGGTTCAATCCACCAGCCTATATTTATCATGAAATTATTAAAAGCTCTGGAGAGATTGCTCAGTAGTTTGTTTCTGCCGAGCACTCAGGTCACAATTCCAGTTCCAAGGAATCCAGTACCTTTTTCTGGCCTCTTTGGGCATTGCATGTACATGGAGTACATGACATACATGCAGGCAAAACACTTATTCAAGTAGAATAAATAATTTAAAAAACTAAATTGGACCAGGAGTGGTGATGTATGTCTTTAATCTTGGCACTCAGGAGGCTGAGACAGGTGGATCTGAGTTCCAGGCAAGAGTGTTCTACATAGTTCTATATAAATACAACCAAGGATACATAGAGACTAACACTAGACCTAATCAACATAATGAACATGAGATGTTATTTTAATAGGGGCTAGAGAGATGGTTCAGTGGATGAAGTGCTTGGTAAGCAAGCATGGGGACATAAGTTCAGATCCCCAGCATCCATGTAAAAGCCAGACATTAACTTGTACCCATAATCTCAACACTAGGGTAGTAGAGACAAAAGGATCTGTGAAGTTTGTTGGTCAACAAAGCTACTAGAAAAGGAACAGTCAGTTTTCTTTAAAGTTTGTGACCTCAATGGACCAATTATGCTTAGGGGTAGCCACACACCCAAGAGTATACAAGGAGTTGGGGGAAGGGTGAATGATAATATACATTATATGAAATTCTCAAAGTACTACAAAAAATACAATAAATAAAGCTGTGATTGACGGAGAGAGCCACCTGCCATTGACCTCTAGCATCCATTAAGTGCACACAGGCAAGTGTATCTGCATATACAAACATGCCATAATACAAGATAGTCATAAACTATAATTGAAATGGAAAATGGATCAGTTGGCTGTAGTGGCACACAGCTTTGATCCCTGCACTTGGAAGGCCGGCAGATCTGAGTTTGAGGCCAGTCTAACGTACAGAGTGAGCTCCAGGACAGCATGTAGAAACACCCTGTCTTTTCAGAAGACAACAAAAACCAAAAGTCAACTGCAAACTCCTAAATCACAAAAATGTCACTTTTGCTCTTAAAACAGGAAAGATAGTCCTTCAGGAGCTATCAGGAGATTCACATAATAAGGCGTGTGGGCAGGATGGTGAGAACAAGAAAAAAATAAGTAGGAATTAACTCCCGCCCTTGAAGTAAAGATCAAGCACAGAGCCTCCTATATGAAAGTCAAGTACTTTATCATCAAATTGCCTCACTAGTCCCCAAGTTTTTCCTTTGTTTATTTCTCCCCAACTAACTAGTGTGTTTTATAAAAAAGGATTTGCTTTATTTCGACTTCAATATAGGGGAAAGTGATTAGATGCCCATGATCTTCCGGAAAGAACAATTTCTACCAAAGAACCAATCCGACTGTCCCCAGATAACTACTCCAGACCTCTTTCAGATGTTTCTGGAATCAGGTCTTCTGACGGCTTCACCCTGTTTTACTTCCTGTCTGCCACTTGCCAGACTCAGAACTCAGGACTAAAGTTTTCAGTTTGTTTTCCTGCAGGTTTATGCAGCTGTCTTAGGGTCTGCAAATTATCTTCTTCTCTACCTATTCACACCTCCTTAAGATTTCCCTGATGGCAACTTATGCTGGAGAGGTTGTGGGGAAAAGGGAACACTCCTGCATTGATGGTGGGAATGCAAGCTGATACAGCCCCTTTGGATGTCAGTGTGGTGATTTCTTAGAAAATTAGGAAACAACCTTACTCAAGACCAAGTAATAATACCACTTTGGGTATATATCCAAAGGATGCTCAATCGTGTCATAAGGACATGTGCTCAACTATGTTCTTAACAGCTTTGTTTGTCATAACCAGAACCTGGAAACAACCTAAATGCCCCTCGACCAAAGAATGGATAAGGAAAATGTGGTACGTTTACACAAAGGAGTACTACACAGCAGAAAAAATAACGACAGCTTGAATTTTGTAGGCAAATGGATGGAGCTAGAAAACATTATTTTGAGTGACGTAACCCAGACCCAGAAAGACAATTATCACATGTACTCACTCATAAGTGGTTTTTAAACATAAAGCAAAGAAAACTAGCCTACAATTCACAATCCCAGAGACCCTAGACAACAATGAAGACACTAAGAGAGACACACATGGATATAATTCTACATGGGAAGTAGAAAGTAGAAAAAGACAAGATCTCCTGAGTAAATTGGGAACATAGAGACGTTGGGAGAGGATTAAAGGGGAGGGGAGAGGCAGGGAGGGGAGCAGAGAAAAATGTAGAGCTCAATGAAAATCAATAATAAAAAAGATTTCTTTCTAAAAATTTTGAGATTTCTTTTAGAGTATACCAAGAAAAAGTGTACGTATTTCGAAAATAAAAGTAAATTCTAAGAAATGAATAGAAGGTGAATGTGAAGTATAATAGTTGAATGTTGATTTAGCATGTGGCAAGCCCTAGGTGGAGGGGGAGAGGGAGAAGGAAGGGGGGGGAGAGAGAGAGAGAAAGAGAGAGAGAGAGAGAGAGAGAGGAGAGAGAACAAACAAACAAAAAATACACACAAAGAAACAAATAAAGAAAAACCAAACCTCCGGAAAAAAAAGAAAAGTAGAATTTGGGGAAAAAATCTTGGGTGGTGTTAGCACAGGCCTTTAATCAGATTCACAGCACTCAGAGGAAGGTGGATCTCACTCATAAACCCTGTCTCAAAAATGAAAGAAAAGTCGAAAGAGAGTTAAGGAGGGGAATTACAGTGTTCACATAAAGCTGGCAGCACTTGGACATTTCAAACTATGTATACACATTGCTTGACTTAAAAAAAAAATGAGGGAAAAGCCAGGCGGTGGTGGCGCACGCCTTTAATCCCAGCACTCGGGAGGCTCACAAACACCTCAAGTTTGGAATACAGCCAAGAATATAGGCTGTTCTGTGAGTTCCAGGCCAGCCTGGTCTACAAGAGCTAGTTCCAGGACAGGCTCCAAAGCCATAGAGAAACCCTGTCTCGGGGGAAAAAAAAAAACAAAAAACAAAAAACAAAAAAAACACCTTTTTGTGGATTCCACAGGCACCAGCACCCACATACAGGTCTATATGCCCCCCCCATACATAAATACATCAAACTAAAAATAATTTTTTAAGAAAAAGAAAACAAGCAAGCAAAAAGTGATCTAAGCACTTTACAATAATAAATGTCTCATTTGAGTTTAAGGGCAGTTTAGGCTACATAATAAGAACTTGTGTCCAGACAAGCAGTAGTGGTACATATCTTTAAACCCATCACTCAAGGCAGGCAGAGCTCTTGAGTTTGAGGACAGCCTGGTCTACAAAGCAAGTTCCAAGGGCTGTTATCTGCTATACAGAGAAATCCCCCCCCCCTCTGATTTTTCGAGACAGGGTTTCTTTGTAGCTTTGGAGCCTGTCCTGGAACTAGCTCTTGTAGACCAGGCTGGTCTCGAACTCACAGAGATCTGCCTGCCTCTGCCTCCCGAGTGCTGGGATTAGAGGCGTGCGCCATCACAGCCCGGCTGAGAAATCCTTTCTCTAGAAAAGAAGTTCTTTAAACAAAGTGATCTAATAGTGTTTAATAACAAAAATAAAAAACCTTAACAATTTTGAAAAGAAATTCTGACTCATACTACCAAATTTAAAAACATACTTCAAAGCAACAGCAATTAGCAGTGTGATGTCAATAAAAACAGCACGGGCTCGTAAAGGAATGAATCGTGTGAGTGTGTGTCGTGTGTTAAGACCCACTGATTACACACTAGGAGGAAAAGGATAAACTGTACTGCTTACTGCATGTAAACCATTCATAAATTAAAAGTGGGGCTAGGTGGGCTGGGTGTGGTGACACATACCTTAATACCAGCAATAAAACCCCTAACTGAGGCCAGGCAGTGGTGGTGCACACCTTTAATTCCAGTACTTGTGAGGCAGAGACTACACAGAAAAACCTTGTCTAAAAACCAAAAAAACAAATAAATTTAAAAAAAAAAAAACTAAGACAGTAGCCGAGACACAAGAAGGCCTAGAAGTAAATTTCTAGTAATGTAGGTAAATATGATTTTAAATTAAAAAATACAGTAATAAAGCCGGGCGGTGGTGGCGCACGCCTTTAATCCCAGCACTCGGGAGGCAGAGGCAGGCGGATCTCTGTGAGTTCGAGGCCAGCCTGGTCTACAAGAGCTAGGTCCAGGACAGGCTCTAAAAAAAGCTGCAGAGAAACCCTGTCTCGAAAAACCAAAAAAAAAAAAAAAAAATACAGTAATAACAGTAAAAGATATTAAAATAAGTCAATGCCTATTAATTCTTTCTAGATCTACTAATTTAATTCGTCAGAAACTGTGAGCATTGACATTGTCAAAAAACAAAAATCACCTTTAATCCCAGCACCTGGGAGGCAGGGGCAGAGACCAGCAGATTTCTGTGAGTTTGAGGACGGTCTCGTATATATACTGAGTTTCAGTACAGCCAGGATTGTGTAATAAAACTCTATGTCAAAATCAAATAAAGGGCTGGAGAGAGAGGTCCTGAGTTCAACTCCCAGAACCCACATGGTGGCTCACAACCATCTGTAATGGGGTCTGGTGCCCTCTTCTGGTGTGCAGGCATGCAAGCCGACAGAACACTATATTCAAATAAATAAATAAACAAGTGAATGAATGAAAAAACAAACAAACAAACAAATATGCAACTCAGGTTAAGAAGCTCTACTTGAGCTGACGACAGTGGAACACGTCCTTAATAGCAGCACTTGGAAGAGGCAGCTTGGATCTCTAAATTCAAGGCCAGCCTCCTCACCAGGGCTAAGCAGAGAAACCCTGTCTTCAAGAAACAAAACAAAAACACCCCAAAACAAAACAAAAAGAATCTCTACTTACATTATTAAAAAAAAAAAAAAAACCTGATGCCTGTCTAGTTAAAATTTACATTAATTCTCAACTTCCTTCCCCTTCACTTGTCTTGCCTCTTTTTAAGTTATGAACTGGAGAAATAAGCCTAGAGAGAAGCTTTACTAATACAAACTGGCTCAGCTTTAGAGCGGTCTAAAAACTACCATGCAATTTCTCACAATCAGTGACATATTATTTAAATTAACAGGATACATAAAAGCTACAAGCATTCAGAAAGATCTCAGTAAAAACGAAAGCTAATCAGGTTGTCTGGTTAATGTCCTTCTATAATATATTCAGTAAAATCATAATTAATATAAAACAGGTGGAGAGCACCTGAAGTTAACTGTACATTTTCCTAAAATGCTCTCTTGACATGAAAGATTATGCTTAAAAATCAAATGCAATATGTAGATCTTAATTAAATCATACCCTAAAGCCCTTGAATGGTGAAAGGAGCCCCAAACGAGTAAGGCATAAAAATCAAAAAAAGTAGAACTGACTCCTTAATGTCGTCCTCCAGTCTCCTCATGTGCAACGTGGCCCTTAGGTGTTTCATAATCTCTCACTCTCTCGAGCAACAAATAAATAAAAGTTTAAATAATAAACCCAATAGACAATATAAGAACTACTTAAATGATATCATAAAAAACACAGGCGTGCTGGCAAACACCTTTAGCTCCAGCACTCCAGCGGATCTGAGGCCAGCCTGGTCTACAAAGTGAGTTCCAGGACAGCCAGGGTTACACAGAGAAACTGTCTCAAAACAAAAAAATAAAAACAAATAAACAAGCTCTGTGTTGTGGTTGTGTGTGTGTGGTGTGTGCACCCGCACACATGCCATTACTTTATATATTAGAGGGGACCTCTGCCAATAATAATTAGGTTATAAAATGTTAAGTACACTCTGATTTCGAAGATGTTACGATGAAGTCTGGGTTATTTTGTTTGTTTTTGAGAAGGATTTCTGTGTGTAGCCCTGGCTGTTATTCTTTTGGTCTCCGCCCCTTTCCACGCCCACTCCCAGCGACCTCTGGTCTCTTGGAGTCATCCTGAATCTTCTCTCTTCCCTCTCTCTTCTCACTGCCCCCCTTTTGCGTGTGCACACGCGCCCCCCCCTCCTTCTCCCCCTCTCTCCCTCTCTCCTTTAATAAAGCTTTATGTCTATTTTCTGTGTCTGTGCCGTTAACCCGCCGCTGCACCGCCTGTTCACCCGCCGCCCTGGTCACACGTGTTCCGCAGGTTTCCGTGCAGCTACGCACAGCTGCCCAGATACTAAAGTCTTTAAGAACAAAACTGGCTGTCCTGGAATTTGCTCTGTAGACCAGGCTGGCCTTAAACGCAGAGGTCCACCTGCCTGCTTCATAACCTTTAATGCTGGGATTAAAGCTATGCACCACCATGCCTGGTTTAGGGATTTTTTAAATGGTGGTGGGGTTTATTTTTTTAAATAACCAGACCTATGTAACAATGAATCTGATCTCCTTTAAGGAAAAAAAAACCTGTTTACTGTATGAGTATGTGGATGACTCATGACTGATGAATGAGATGAGACAAGGAAATGGACTAAAATCGATCTCATTAAAGTAGGTAAAAGCTTTCCACAGAACTCAGCCAAAAAAATGCCTTGTTCTACAGCTACTGACTTGCCCGAAAACTGTTTGTAGTGCAGCATTACTATTTATTCTTCAGCCTTGCAAGATTTCTTGTTCTACAGAATTTACTTTTAGAGTATACCAAGAAAAAGTGTACGTATTTCGAAAATAAAAGTAAATTCTAAGAAATGAATAGAAGGTGAATGGGAAGTATAATAGTTGAATGTTGATTTAGGATGTGGCAAGCCCTAGGTGGAGGGAGAGAGGGAGAGAGAGAGGGAGAGAGAGAGCGCGCACAAACAAACAAAAAATACACACAAAGAAACAAATAAAGAAAAACCAAACCTCCGGAAAAAAAAGAAAAGTAGAATTTGGGGAAAAAATCTTGGGTGGTATTAGCACAGGCCTTTAATCAGATTCACAGCACTCAGAGAAAGGTGGATCTCACTCATAAACCCTGTCTCAAAAATGAAAGAAAAGTCGAAAGAGAGTTAAGGAGGGGAATTACAGTGTTCACATAAAGCTGGCAGCACTTGGACATTTCAAACTATGCATACACATTGCTGGGCGGTGGTGGCGCACGCCTTCAATCTTAGCACTCGGGAGGCAGAGGCGGGCGGATCTCTGTGAGTTCCAGGCCAGCCTGGTCTACAAGAGCTAGTTCCAGGACAGGCTCCAAAGCCACAGAGAAACCCTGTCTTGAGGGTGAGGGGGGGAGAGGGAAGAAACTAAACTCAAGTGCCTGCCAGCACATATAGTATGTATATAACTATATAAATATTTCCTGATTTTCCTTTGACATCTTACTCTGTTGCACTTCTGCACACAAACACACAAAAGGTCTGTAGCCTGGGCCGATCTTAAATTTGCGACTTTCCTAATCTCCAACTCCTGAATGCTGGGATTAAGGGATGTGTCATCACACCCAATATATGTCAAACTCGGTTGGGATCAAACTCAGTTATGAAGGAAGACCTATTCAAGCAATCTACTGACTAAATAACATCTTCAGCGCCCTTATCTTTCAAACGGTCTAGGTCATAAAGACCACTTATCAAGTATTAAAGATACCGTGACAAGAGCTAGATTCAAAATACACTCTTGCCAGAAGTGGGGCGTAAGCCTTTAAATCCAACCCTTGGGAAAGAGAAACAGGAAATCTCACTGGGTTTGAGGCCATCCTGGGCTATATAGTGATATCTTGTCTACAAAAAAGTAATAATTGAAAAAATTTTTTTGTTTTTGAGACAGGGTCTATTTAGGTAGCCTTGGCTGTCCTGGAACTCTATGTGGATCAGGCTGGCCTTGAACTCACAGAATTCTGCCTACCTCTAAGAGCTAGAATTGAAGACATGTGCCAATTACAGCTTAAAATAGTACTGTTGATACAGATTAATATTAATAATAGATATTTGGTGCCTTCAATTCAAGGAGGGTTTTTTGCGCCTACTAGGAAAATGGGAAATTCAAGGGCCAAAGCAGGACATATGAATTAAAAAGCGCATGCCTTTAAATCCCAGCACTCACAGAGGCAAAAGTAGTCGAATTTCTGTGAGTCTGAGGTCAGCCTGGTCTACAGAGTGAGTTGAGTTCCATGACAGCCAAAGCTACAGTGAAAAACCCTGTATTGGAAAAACAAACAAAAAACCCAACAAAATAAACAAACAAGCAAACAACAACAAAAATTGTTAAGAATCAAATAGCTGGGCTGGAGAGATGGCTCAGAAGTTAAGAACACTGGCTGCTCTCCCAAAGGGCCCGCGTTTAATTCCCAGCAATTCACAACCATTTATAATGAGATCTGGTGCCCTCTTCTGGCCTGAAGGCATATATGCAAGCAAAACACTATCATAATAAATAAGTAAAATAAAACAAAACAAAAAGAATCAAATAGTTGGGTGTGGTGGAACACACCTTAAATCCCCAAATTCGAGAGGCAGAGGGATCTCTGTAAGTTTTAGGCCAGCCTGGTCTACAGAGTGAATTCCAGGACTGTCAAGGCTACACAGAGAGACTGGGACCGTTTGGCTTGTGTATGTGTATGGGGGGGGGGGGGGAATCACAAATAATCGCAATTTGTGTAAAATTCAGGTGTAACACTGAGCATGGTGGTACACGCCTGAAATCTCAGCAGTCTGGGAAGTGGAGGCAGAAAATAGAAACCTCAAGGCCAACGTGGACAAACATAGCAAGACACCTGAGGTTGTTCTCTGGAAACAGGAGACATAGATTTTAAAGGGTGTGGTGGTGTACACCTTTAACCCCAGTACCCAGGAGGCAGAGTCAGGCAGAACTCTTAGGACTCAGGTCAGCCTTGTATATACATATCAAGTTCCAGTTTCCACAAGGAAGAACTGTTAAGACCCTAGTCTCAAACCCAAAAACAAACAAGCAATCAATAACAAAAACAATCAATCAAACAAACAAACAAACAAAAAAGATCACCCTCAGGTACGTAGCGATTTAGAAAAATACTTAAGGGGGGGGGGGGGCGCACACGCCTTTAATCCCAGCACTCAGGAGGCAGAGGCAGGCAGATCTCTGAGCTCGAGGCTAGCCTGGTCTACAAGAGCTAGTTCCAGGACAGGCTCTAGAAACTACAGGGAAACCCTGTCTCGAAAAACCAAAAAAAGAAAAAAGAAAGAAAAATACTTAGGGGCTGGAGAGATGGCTCAGTGGTTAAGAACACTGAGTGCTCTTCCAGTGGACCTGTGTTCAATTCCCAGCACCCACATGGCAGCTCACAACTGTCTATAACTAGAGTTCCAAGGGATCTGGCATCCACACACATACATGCAGACAAAACACCAATGCTCGTAAAATAAAAAAAATTAAATTAAAAAAGAAAAGTATTTTACATACTTACACACCAATGCATGCACAGACTTGCCAAGAATGAAAATTAGAGACAGGCATTCTGATATATATGTACATACATATGCATGTATGTGTCATGTTATCTGACACCAAGTGGATATAAAGCACTCCCTCCATCCTTTCCTTCCTCTATTTTTGGTTGTGTTTGGCTTGGTATTAAAAACAGGGTCTCACCGGGCGGTGGTGGTGCACACCTTTAATTGCAGCACTCGGGAGGCAGAGGCAGGCAGATCTCTGTGAGTTCAAGGCCAGCCTGGTTTACAGAGTGAGTTCCAGGACTCGTTGGTTCCAGAGCTACCGAGAAACCCGGCTTGAAAAACTAAAAAGAAAAAAAAAAGTTAAAAAAAAAAATCTATATGGGTGTTTTGCTTGTGTGTGTCTATGCATCATACTCACACTTGGTGTCCAGGAGGCCAGAAAAGGGCACCATTTCCTTGAGCTATCATGTGGATGCCATGAAATCATACATACTTCCCCTGAAAGAGCAACCAGGGCTGAGTCATCTCTCTAGTTCCTCCACTTTAGTTTTCTGAAACAGAGTCAGGGCTAGGGGAGATGTTTCAACTGTTAAGAGCACTGGTTGCTCTTCTAGAAGATCCAGGTTCAATTTCTAGTATGAACATGGCAGCTCACAATAGTCTGCAGTTCCAAGGCATATATATTATTGAATCTGGAGCTCACTAATTTCACTAGACTAGCTAGATGATTGTTCCAGGTAACCACCTGTCTCCATTCTGACACTTTGGTTTCAGATGCACACCTTTTTGCATGATGGCATACAGGTGCCAGCTTTTCTGGTATGGGGGGGTGGCTTGTTGTTGCTGTTTTGAGTAGTAGGCTTTCAGTATGTAGCCTTGGCTGGCCTGGAATTCATTGTGGAAATCAGGCTGGTCTCGAATTCAGATTCTACATGCCTCTGCCTCCAAAGGGCATCTGATTCCCTGGAACTACAGTTATAACCCAAGTCCTCTGAAAAAGCAACAAATTCTCTTAACACCTTGAGCTGCTTCTCCTCCCTCCTCCCCTTCTTGATGCAGATACTCACGAGGTAGTTCCAGTCTCTCACTACTGGTTCCTATCTCTGTGCCCTTATACTAAGATAGTTTTCTTTAATCCTGTGTGTGTGTGTGTGTGTGTGTGTGTATGTCAGTGGGGAGGGCTGGGAGTTGAACACAAAAACAGTAAGCTGTAGTCGCAGCCCAAATTTTTTTTATCCTAAAAGATTTTTAACTAACTGGGATGCTATTCTTACCTTTTAACCAGCAATTTTTTTCAAGTACACTGATGTAGTCTCAATTAGGTGAAATCTGGGTCCTGAAAAAACTGCTGTTCTATTTTTTTTATAAAACAAAGTCTCCAGGAGGGGGCACAGCTCAGTGGCAAGAGCATTTGATTACAATATAGCCTTCTCTCAGTCAATAATCTTTTTTTTTTTTAAAGATTCATTTATCTATTATACATATGGTGTTCTGCCTGCATGTATCCCAACGGGCCAGAGGAGGGCACCAGATTTTATTACAGATGGCTGTGAGCCACCGAGAGTGGTTGCTGGGAATTGAACTCTTTGAAAAGGACCTCCGGTAGAGCAGCCAGTGCTCTTAACCTCTGCACCATCTCTCCAGCCCCTTCAGTCAATAAGCTTAATTGTGTGTGTGTGTGTGTGTGTGTGTGTGTCTTTATTCTCTGTGTGTGTTTTTATTCTGTTTACCCTCCTGGTTTCTACTACCTTTTCAAAAAACTGCCCTGTCCTTGACCCTCACAACTGAAACTTTTCCTTTCCTTGGTTTCCACAAATAAATTCTTGCAAATCTTCTTTTAACTTTCTACCACTCCTGTTCCCTACAATTCCCACAACCAGCCTTTTTGCAACCCTTAATTGTAAGCATTCCCCAGGGCTCAGTCCTTGGAATCCTACTCTGTATTTACACATTCTTTAAGAGGGCTCAGCCATTTCTCATACTCCCAACTACACCTTTTTAAGGTTAAAATAGCTCTAAAATTTAGATTCAGCTCAACATTTTGTTCTAAATTTACATCCTATTACTGGAAACTGCTTTTAGTGCCTGGCTGTCATTTGAAACTCAACACAAGCTAAAAACCTGTCCACGTACCTCTCTTTCACAGCACTTATCAAAGCTGTAATTTTTTTTTTTTGGTTTTTCGAGACAGGGTTTCTCTGTAGCTTTGGAGCCTGTCCTGGAACTAGCTCTTGTAGACCAGGCTGGTCTCGAACTCACAGAGATCCGCCTGCCTCTGCCTCCCGAGTGCTGGGATTAAAGGCGTGCGCCACCACCGCCCGGCTAGCTGTAATTTTCCAAATACTTTTGAGTGTGCATGTGTGTGGTGTTGCGGATTTATCCCAGAGCCTCACACAAGCAAGGTGAGTGCTGTCACTAAGTTACATCCCAAACCCAAAGACATGTTTTTGTTTTGTTTTGATTTATTGGTACTGGGAATTATTGTCAGAGTCTGGAATATATTAAGTGCTTTGCCACATCATCTATATCATCAGCCCTTATTCATAATTCCTTAATGCCAATCTACTCTACTAGATGAATGTTCCATGAAAGTAGGGATCAGATCCTTACAGAAGAGTTAATTGGAGGATGATAATGGTCATATTCCCAGTATCTACTATGTTTCTGGAAAACAGTAAATGAACGGTATTTATCCAAACTTTGACCAAAAAAAATGAAAATATATTATTAAACCAAATCAAAGTTTGTCAACAAATTTGAAGTCAACTAAAGATACAGTTCTTTTACCTAAAAACTTAAAATCACCTATTTATAAGCTGTCTTAAACACAAGGGTGGGGGAAGGTGGGACAGAAAGATGGCTCAATGGATAAGAGACTGCTACCAAGCAGGGCAGTGGTGGCACATGCCTTTAATCCCAGCACTCTGGAGGCAGAGGCAGGATGATCTCTGTGAGTTTGAGCTAGCCTAGTCTACAGGACTGGCTCCAAAGGCACACAGGGAAATCCTGTCTGGGGGAGGCGGGGATTGCTACCAAACCTTATGATATAAACTCAATCTCTCAATTCTACATGATGGAAGAAGAGAACCAACTTCCACACGTCATCCTCAATCTCTACAAATCGGCATGTGCATACACATATAAAATAAATAAATCATAAATAAATTTTTTTTAAGTTTCCAGATTGCTGGGTGGCTGTGTCCCATGTCCTCAGTGGTAGGTAGGGAATGCTTTACCCTAAATAATATATAACATGAAAGTATTCATTTTTTTTAGACAGATTAAATCAGATTTTTTGAAATGTGATCCTCCTGCTCGAGCTTCTCAAGTGCTAGAATTATAGGCCATGTCAACATGTCTGATTTATCTTTTTTTTAAAAAATATTAAAAAATAAGTATTGTGTGAGCAGGCACAGTACTCGCACACGCCTTTAATCACAGAACTAGGGAGGCAGATGGATCTCTTTGAGTTTGAAGCCAGCCTGGCCTATAGAGCAAGTTCCAGATCAGCTAGGGCTGTTATACAGAGAAACCCTAACTTGAAAAACCACAAAAAGTATTGTGTGTGTGTGCACATATGTAACATAACAATAAAAAAAGAATACAATGGGGAGTTTCCCATGCAGCTTCTAGTAGTCTTGCTACTTCTTTCAGAGCATGGTAGCATACACTCAAGAAAAAAACTTTTTAAAAAATATTGCTGGGCAGTGGTGGCGTAATAAGGGTGCTTAATCCCATCACTTGGGAGGCTGAGGAAGGCAGACCTCTGAGTTCAAGGCCTAACAGGTCTACAAAGCTAAGGTTACACAATTTCTGGGGGAAAAAGGAAACTCTGATGTCATATTTATGTGTCACACACACATATTTACATCTGTAGGACCCATCATTAAAGAAGAAAATAAAATTACAGTGCACAAGAGTGTACCACCTTTTTTTTTAATAAAGGAGAAACTCAATGAAAGAGTGTTTAACGAGCATACGTAGGCCCTAGGTTCAATCTCTAGTATTTATATTGTCATGGCACACAGGTGGAAGTCAAGAGGACAGCTTGCAGGAACTGGTCTTCAGGCTTGGCAGCAAATACCTGTGCCCACTGAACCATCTCTCCAATCCTATCTCCATCCTATTCTTAGGTTGCTTCCAATTGTCATTTAAAAAAGGCCTCTACATTTATTATACTGTTTATTATACAAATTCTGAATAAATTTTCAGAAAAAGGATTAGTGAGTCAAAAGATACATATGAACATTTAGTAATTCTTTATTGTTATTTTTAAGATGAAATCTCATATAACCCAGGCTAGCCTCAAATTTGCTATGTAGCCAAGGCTGACATTGAACTTTTGCTCTTTCTATGCCCTTTCACCCATTAAGGATTAACTACCATAGCAATTGCTCTCTTTAAACATACTGTCAATTAGACAAAAAACAAACATACTGTTCAATATTGGAACTCTGATCCCTGAGCAGAGACTCAAACAGAACCTCATTTTCTTGCTCAGTAATGGAGGGAAATCACCACTCAGAAGATGTAAACTGGATAGAACTTGCAATAATAGTCAAGAATAAAGAACAGAGACCTGCTTAAAAAACAAAACAAAACCCCACAACAGATTTGCATATGGCCCTCCTTGTGTATAATAAAAACTTAGCAGACTTGTTAGGTAAAGAAATAGAACTATGCCCAATGATGAGAAAAACAGCCCAACAGGAAACACTCAAGAAATGAGCACCCCAAGCTGGCCACAGTGGTCCATCCCTTTAATTCCAGTACTCAAGATGTAAAGGGAGGTGAGTGCATGTGAGTCTGTGAGTTTATGTCTGCCTGATCTACATAATGAGTCCCAGGACAGCCAGGTTGGTTACAGAGAAACACTATATAAAGACTCTGTTTCCAAAAAACAATAAAAGAAATGAGAACCCCCAAAACAATATATGGAAGTAGACTGAGGGAAGTCAAGTCTGGCAGTTCCCACTATTGATCTCAGCATTCTGCAGGCAAATGCAGGTGCATCTCAGAGTTCCAGAACAACCAGGACCACGTAATTCTTTTAATAATAATAAAAAATACTAAAAAAAGGAAAAAACAAGCATACTTAATATACAAAAAAATTAAAAAGTAACAAAAAAGGAATGAAATCTATTTTTAAGTGATCAAATCAAACTTCTACATATGAAACAGATTATCTAAAGTAAAAAAGAAAATAAGACATGGTGGTGACTATCTTTAATTCCATCACTTGGGAGACAGAGACAGAGGCAGGCTGGGTCTACATATTAAGTTCAAGGCAAACCTGGGCTTTATAAGAACTTGATACAAACAAAACTATTGGATAGTTTATTAATAGCAGACTGAAACATGATTCATAAAAAGAACACGAACATGAAGACAGAGCAACAACAATAACCCCAAGTGAGATATATCAAGAAAATAAAGCATAATGGGGTATGCATGCTCAGGGCAGGGCCCTGTCACCTATAAGACATCATCATTAACTTAGATATGAGCAGAGTTCAGGAATGGAAAAAGAACAGAAAAACTATAGTTTTTTATTATTATTATGTATTCAAATTTTGATTAAATAAAAATTGGAAAAGATTATCAAAACACAAATACATTACAATATCTGTATAACTGTGAAAGCAATCTAAAAAGTGACATAGTAACACGAAAAGACAGGTGCTTTGACTTTGGGGTTGCCATCTAAACTCTCATAATACCATGGGACTAGGTGTCGAGGACCAGCCTTGACAAAAATACCACTTGCCAGGGTAGGGGCAATCAGAAAAATACTAAGTTTTAAATAAATCAATAACATGGCACTGTAACCCCAGTATACTTAGGAGGTTGAAGCAGAATAGGAAGTTGAGGTCGGCCTGGGCTACATGTTAGAACTGTCTCAAAAAAAAAAAAAAACCCAAAAAACAAAAAAAAAAAAAAAAACAAACAAAAAAACCCTGAGACAAAGGTGGTGTGAACCTTTAATCCAGCACCTGTGAAACAGGGGCAGGTGGATCCTGATGAATACTGTTCTATATAATGAGTACCAGGCCCACCAGGGCTGCATAGTGAGACCTGGTCTCAAACAAAACAAAAACACAGAAAAGGAAACAAAAACTTGAACTATGTATATAAAGGAAATAACAAAACCCTTTCCAACCACTACCACAGTACACATCTGTCTAGCATGTACCACAAAATCATATAAACCCTGGAAACTCAAAATTGTACCTCTGTACTATCCAGACATCCACATCACACCATGCATTCTCAGATGAGGGTAGTAAGATGTGTATGGAACCAGTGCAAAGTAAAGCAGGAAGGTTGGCTGAGAAATCAGGCTAATGAATGTGAATTCCCCCGCCCCCAACACTTAAAAGAAAGCGAACGACATCAACATGTCTTCTGACTTCAACATTCTCTGTCCTAATTTCTATCTCAGAACACTTTTAAGTTGAAAATCAAAATTAAAAACACTAAGTCTTTGCAGTTTCTTATAGTGATTTTAAAAAGCCAAGATGATGTGATGGCTCAAGCCAATAATCTCAACACACAAGAAGGTGAGGTACTAGAAGCACACAGAGTTCAACACTAGCCTGGGCTACACAGTGAGAACCCGTCCTTGTCCCTTTAGAAAACAAGAAAAAGAGCCGGGCGGTGGTGGCGCACGCCTTTAATCCCAGCACTCGGGAGGCAGAGGCAGGTGGATCTCTGTGAGTTCGAGGCCAGCCTGGTCTACAAGAGCTAGTTCCAGGACAGACTTTAAAAAAGCTACAGAGAAACCCTGTCTCGAAAAACCAAAAAAAGAAAAAAAAAAAAGAAAACAAGAAAAAGAAAAATACTAGGCCTAGTGGCATAGCCCTATAATTCTAGAACCTGGGAGGTTCAGACAGGAGGATTTACAAATTCAAGGCCTACCTGACAAACTAAGTGAGACCCTGTTTCAAAGTAAAACATAAAAAGGGCCAGGTGAGATGATAGCTCAGTGTAGGGTGCTCCCTAGCATGTGAGATAGCTCAGTGGTAGGGTGCTCCCCTAGCATGTGAGCAGTGACATCACCAGCCCTATCAAAGTTTTATGTGTATGAGTTTTGCCTGCATGAATATCTGTGCAGTACACTACAAGCATATAACTGCAACCCACAGAGACCAGAAGAGGTGTCATATCACTGGGACAGACAGTTGTGAGCTGCCATGTTGTTCCTAGGAATTGAACCCAGATCCTCTGGAAAAGTAGTCAAGGTTCTTAATTGTTGAACTTTCTCTCCAACTCCTTATCAGTCTTTAAAAAAAAAAAAAAAAAGATTTATTTATTTATTTATTATGTATACAACATTCTGCCTCCATGTATGCCTGTATACCAGAAAAATGTACCAGATATCATTATAGATGACTGGCCAGCTGGTGTGACATGAGACACTGTCTCAAAAGGGGGTGAGGGGTGGGAAGAAGTTGACTGCTCTAAAATCATGGTGATGTGAGCTGATCCAAGACTAATTCCAAAGCCCATTCTGTTTTCCTCATATTACTGCTGCTCATATCTTAAGGTCCACAAGTCAATAAAACCTTAACTCTTCTGATTTTTATTTCATGTATAACAGATGTATGCTCGGTAATTATATTAACACGTGACAGGCTTCACTTGTTACTGGAACTCCTCTGAGTCAGGTGGAGTGGCACACCCTGTCTTCTCAGTACTTGGAAAGATTTGAGGTAGAGCCAGCCTAGGCTATATAGTTTAAGGACAGTGTGGGATACACAGGAAGACCCAGTCTCAAAATCACATAAACCACATAGAAAACTACAAATTCCCAGTACATCTTTTTTCTTCATCCTTGAAACTGTGCACTTCATGCTATGCTATGACACCATAAACCTAATGACCAGTACTAGAACGTTGGGGATTCTGTTCCATGCCACACTTTTTTGGTTTTGTTTTGTTTTTAAATTTGGGTGCTACAGGCTACAGATCTGAAATGAGGTTCTTTTTTTTTTTTTTTTTTTTTTTTTGTTTTTCGAGACAGGGTTTCCCTGTAGTTTCTAGAGCCTGTCCTGGAACTAGCTCTTGTAGACCAGGCTGGCCTCGAACTCAGAGATCTGCCTGCCTCTGCCTCCCGAGTGCTGGGATTAAAGGCGTGTGCCACCACCGCCCGGCTGAAATGAGTTTCTTATATCTGTACAGAAAGCCAGGTCTCTTAGCAAGCTCACTAGCTCCCAAATTTATCATTATTATATTTTAAGACTTGCTTATTTGCTGGGCGGTAATCCCAGCACTTGGGAAGACAGAAGCAGAGGCAAGTGGGTCTCTGTGAGTTCGAGGCCAGCCTGGTCTACAAATCAAGTTAAAGAACAGCTACAGCTGTTACACAGAGACACCCCCGTCTCAAGAAAAATACAGTCTTGTTCAGGTAGTCACAGGCACTATAAATGCCACAAATTCAATCTAATGGTTTGATGGCCTTAAACTTCTTTTCTTTTGTTCTTTTGCAACAGGGTCTCTGGCTGTCCTTGAACTCAGAACCTCCTGCCTTTGCTTCCCAAGTGCTGGGTTAAAGGCACTTACTACTCTACCCAGCTAACCTTGAACTTCTGATCCTCCTGCTTCCCTCTTCCAAGTGCTGGTGTACGTCTAGTTTATTACGTGGTGATAGAGTCAAACACAAGGCTTTTTGTTAAGCAAGTACTCTACATGAGGGCTAAAGAAATGGCTCAGTGGTTAAGAGCACACTGGCTTCTCTTCCAGAGGATCTGAATTTGAAGCCCAGCACCCACATGACAGTTTACAACTGTCTGTAACTCCAATCCTGGGAGATCTGATGTCCCCTTCTGGCTTTCTTACTAATAGGTACTCTCACAGTAGTAGTATAGAGACACACACACAAGCAGAACACTCATACACATCTCCAGTACTCAATCTCCTGGTATTTGATTAATGCTGAAAGAAAATAGAAGTCTGGCTCTCTTCCTTTATTTATTGTTTTTAGATTCCAGTCCATACTTCTTGCTCCTCCACACTATTTTAATGCAGATACAAAGATTATTACTAATCCAGCTCTGAGCTCTGAGGGACACTACTTTGAGAGTCTTTTTTTTTTTTTTTTTTTTTTTTTGGTTTTTCAAGACAGTGTTTCTCTGTGTCCTACAATTCTCTTTGTAGACCAGGATGGCTTGAGATTCTTAAGTTTCAAATTTAACTAACTCACTCTAATAAAGATGAGTCACTGACTGATTTCAGTTTTAATGGAACATTATTCCTCTGGATGAAGCAAAAGCATCCCTTATAGCCAATAAATGAAGTTAAATTGAAGATCTGATTTTTCCATTAACAAGATTAGGAGGCATTTTCACTGAAGGAGGAAGGGGTGTGAGACAGGGGTACTGGAGTGCAAGTTGGCCTAGAAACTACAACAATCTTTGTACTAAGATTACAGATGTACACCACCACACCTGGAAAAAAGTAGCTGGTTTTAATAATACATTTTAATTAATTCAACACATACAACTTATTATTAAACAGATAATCGAGATAAAAAATGAAAAAATGCACTATCTTCTAAATCAAGTGTATGTGTTACATAGAGTAATTCAGAGTTGATACGAATCCACTGTTTAACATCTACAGCTTGCTTCTAATTACTAACCAAATAATACAGTTCTTAAGTATAAATGCTGTAGGAACAGAAAAAATAAGATACCTTACAATTTACAGATTTATTTGAGGCAAATTACTGATCTTGTTTCCCTCATTTAAAAATAAAAATAGTAAAACTGGGCATGTGTCACACACCTAGTCCCAGTAACTGTGGGTGGTGGTGGCAGGAAGACTGGGAATTTGCGATCATACTCTTAGGGCAAAGGGAGTTCTAGGGCAACCTGGGCTTTAAAAAAAAACAAAAAGTTAAGCATGGAGGCTCCTTATAATCCTAGCAGGAAGGAACTGAGAAAGCTGAGGAATAGCTTTGAGTTCAAGGCCAGTTTGTGACACCATAGACTGAGACTCTACCTCAGAATTCCACCCCCCCCCTAGTCAGGCAATGATGCATGGTAAATGGGTCTCTGAGTTCAATGTCAGCCTGGTCTACAGAGCTAGTTCCAGGACAGCCAGAGCTACACAGAGAAACCCAAAAGAGAAACAATAAGTGCGATTATCAATATCTCTATTACTAACACTGAGCAGTGTCTTGTATATAGGATTCAGTAAATATTTGCTGACAGATAAAAAATAAATTACCTAAAAGCCATTTTAATAGCTTCTTAAGACATAATCTTGAGCGTTTGAGCTTTTTTGTTATTATTGCTGCTTACATTTGTCTTTAGCACAATATAAATGTAGAAATTCCTCTTTTGAACTATTCAAGGGTATTATTTCCTTCTACAGAACAGTAAATTATTAACTATATGCTATAGAGCATTCTTAACAAGAGAATTCTTCAGGACTTGCTGGGAATGTCGGTGCTGTTTTACAGGTAACTCAATTATCTGGAGGAATATCTATCTCAATTATCTGGAAGAGAATCTTTATCTCAATTATTTGGAGAAGAATTTTTAACTCAATTTGGAATTAAAAAGCCACTGGGCGGCTTTAATCCCTGCACTTGGGAGGCAGAGACAGGCAGATCTTTGTGAGTTTGAGGCCAGCCTGGTCTATAAGAGCTAGTTCCAGGACAGGCTCCAAAGCTACAGAGAAACCCTGTCAACATTCAGGAGGCTAAAGCAAGAAGATTTCAAGTTTTAAAGATTAGCCTGGGTATACAGAAAAACTATTTTAAAAAAACATTCCAGTTCTGGGCTTTATTTAGAAACCCAGTTAGCAGATGCAGCATAAAGAAATGCAGCAGGCTGAGGAGAACCCCCTTGAGCTAATGTACGTGAACAATTTCTGATAGGAAGGTAATATTGTATATTTTACTATATTGTACCTATTTAGCATAATATAACTATGCACATAAACTTATGAATTTCCATATGTCTTCACTCAAAGCAGAGCTAAATACACAGTCCTTACTTAAGGGTGAAAAAATTTCTTTTTCCCAGTCAGTACTAGAGATTGAATCCATACTTCCATCCAAATATTTACCATAGTTTTGTGTTCATTTCTCTGTCCTAAAAGAATTTAGTATCACCAGTCAGAGGTGATGCACACCTTTAATCTCAGCACTAGGCATAGATATGAGATAACTAGAGATAAGCACAGGCAGAGGCAGGCGGATCTCTGAGAGTTCAAGGCCAGCCTAGGCTACAGAACAAATACCAGGAAAGGCTCCAAAGTCTGTCTCGAAAGAGAAACCCTGTCTCAAGGAGAAGAAAAATAGTACTTTTATGACATCATCAACACTTTTTCTTTTATTTTGTATGTATTGCTGTGAAGGTGTCAAATCCCCTGGAACTGGAGGTATCGAGAGTTGTGAGCTGCCATGTAGGTGCTGGGAATTGAACCCAGGTCCTCTGGAAGAGCAGCAAGTACTCTTAACCATTTGAGCCATCTCTCCAGGCCCCTTAAATACTCTTATATAGCTGTTTCTTGTTTACAGTCTCATTTAATTGTAAGCAATGGCAGTATCTCAAAGTTCTATTGCTTTTCCACAATGACAGGTCATAATGGGAGGTCAATAATGATTTGATTATGTGGTTAAATTGCTTCCAACCACTGAGTTATCATGAGAGGAAATTTCAAATGATTTTAAACAAAACTACTACATCCTACAGTCAAACAATGTTTGGATTAATTGCTATTTTCATTATTCATACCACTATTTTCCTCTGAATGAACAAGAAATCAGGAGACAATTACATATGCAAATCCTAAAAATCATACAATATATGACTACCCAGAATAAGGTAAACAACTGTATTAGTTAGAAATTATCTTCAGTGGGGTGGTGATGACACACACCTTTAGTCCCAACACTCAGGAGGCAGAGGCAGACAGATCTCTGAGTTCAATGCTAGCCTGGTCTACAAAGCGAGTTTCAGGACAGCCAGGACTGTTAAACAGAGAAACTCTGTCTTGAAAAACTAGCAAACAAACATCTTGAGAGTTGAGAATCAGTGATAAAAGAGCTTGCTTAAAATGGAGGACGCCCTAGTTCTAGTAACACACGCATACACATTCTCTCTCTCTCTCTCTCTCTCTCTCTCTCTCTCTCTCTCTCTCTCTCTCTCTCTCTCTCTCACACACACACACACACACACACACACACTTCCTAGAGCTGTAGATATGGCTAGCATTGCTGGCTGCTTTTGCAAAGAGCTGACTCAGTCCCTACACCTGCATTGCTACCGACAACTACCTGTAGCTCCAGTTCTAGGGATCCAAGGCCCTCTTCTGATCTCACTCAACACACAAAGAAACTAAGTCTTGGGGGCTGGAGAGATGGCTCAGTGATTAAGAGCACTGCCTGCTCTTCCAAAGGTCCTGAGTTCAATTCCCAGCAACCACATGGTGGCTCACAACCATCTGTAAAGAGATCTGGTGCCCTCTGCGGGCCCGCAGACAGAACACTGAGAACACTGTATACATAATAAATTAATAAAAGAAAAAAAAAAGAAACTAAGTCTCAGAGTGGTAAATGTCTTGCCCACAGTCAGTTCATGCATGGTGGCTCCTACCTGCTACAGCAATGTTAAACAATGCCTACATAATAAATAAATCTTAAAAAAAAATGAAGCTGGGTGGTAGTGGCACACATCGTTTATCCCAGTGCTTTCATGGCCAGTCTGGTTTACAAGAGCTTGTTCCAGGACAGCTAAGGCTGTCACACAGAGAAACCCTGTCACAAAAAACCAAAATAAATAAACAATAAAAAAAATGAGATGAAGTAGGACGAGCATGGTAGCATGCACCTTTAATCCCAGCAGAGGCAGGTGTGTCTATTCATACTAGGCCATCTTAGTCTACACAAAGTTCTAGGTCAACCAAGTCTACGTAATAACACCCCGTCTCAAAACAAAACAACAAAAAAAGGAGTATTGGAGATGTGTCTCATTGGTTAAGAGCACTTTATTACTCTCCCTGAGGAACCCAGTTCAGTTCCCAGCACCTACTTACTGTGACTAGCAGCAGTCTGTAACTCCATCTCCAGGATATTCAATGCCTCTGGTGTTCTTAGACATATACTTATGTGCAAATATCCAAATACAGACACACTTAATCAAAAATAAATTTTTGGGTGTAGGGGAGGTTCAAGCCAAGATCTTACTATGTAACCTTAGTTGGTGTGGAGGTCAACATGCAGACCAGTCTGGCCTTGAACTCAGACACTCACTTCCTCATTCTGGGATTAAAGGAAAATTATTTTTGCGTGTGTTGTTTTGTTTTATGAAACAGGGTTCCTCTGTGGTGCCCTGGCCGTCCTGGAACTCCGCCTGCTTCTGCCTCTTAAATGCTGGGATTAAAGGCATGTGCCACCACAGCCCTGCTAAATTCTTTAAAAATAAACAACAAATAAAGTAGTGGCGCACGCCTTTAATCCCAGCACCTGGGAGGCAGAGGCAGGTGATCTGAGAGTTCAATGCCAGCCTGGTCTACAAGAACTAGTTCCAGGAGGGCTCCAGAGAAACTCTGTCTCAAAAAAACAAAATAAAATAAAATAAAAAGAGATAGATTCCTCAGAGGCTATAAGTATTTACTGCTGTTGCAGGGGCCTCAATGGATAGATCACAGCTATCCTAATCTCTAGTTCCAGAGGATCAAATGCCCTCTTCAGATCTCTGTGGGCACCGGGCACACATATGGTACACATACATACATGGTGGCAAAAACTCATGTACATAAAATAAAAATAAGTAAATCTAAAAGAAAAAAAAATTTGACAAAGGTGGCAGAATGCTAAAAGACACCCAATGTTGCAGGTATACAAACTCATACACCAAACACAATAGACAGAGTTAATGGCAGTACTGGCCAAAGGTCCAACGCACTTTTTGTGCTGTTCATGGAGTCAGTTCAAATAACAGGAAAATATAACTAATTCTATTTTGGTAATAAAAATCCGGGTTCATGTGAACTGGGATTTTAGATTCACTTCATTACAGAAATTCTCTTCTTGATAGACCCAGACCAGTAATTATTTTTTAAATGTTTTTAAAAAATTTTTTTTATTTTATGAGCAGTGATTGGTGTTTTAGCTGCATATGTCTGTGTAAAGGTGTCAGATCCCCTTGAACTGGAGTTACAGACAGTTGTGAGCTGCCATATGGGTGCTGGGAATTGAACCCTGGTCTTTGGGAAGAACAGTCACTGCTTTCAACTGCTGCCCCCCAGACCAGTACTTAATTTAACAGTATCTCATATTGTTGGTCTGTCTGCCTGAGAAATCAATACTATTTCAGTGTACAGAAGCTGCTGCTACTCAATTGTTTTTGATAGCAAAGGAAAGATTCTTGTACTAGATTTTGTATCTATTGATACACTTGCAGCATCTTCAACAGTTACATACTATTTCCCTAGCTGCAAACACTAGCATGAATTGTAAACTATATGGTCTCTCAGTCAGAGGACTTGCTACACATCAGCTTCACCCCTGACAATAAGACAACACTACTTGTTGCAGCCTATTTCTCAATTAAGTCAACAAAATAACACTACACACCTAACAAGATTACCAAGAATATTAATTAAAGATAGTATGATCTAGGTATACAGTCAAGTGAATGGCTAAGAACAGTTTAACAGGCCAGATGTGGTGGCACGCGTCTTTAATCCCAGCACTTTGAGGCAGAGGCAGCGGATCTCTGTGAGTTTGAGGCCAGCCTGGTCTACAGAGTGAGTTCCAGGACAGTCAGGACAACAGAGAAACCCTGTCTCAACAGCAACAAACAAATCAGTTTAACATCTAGGTCTGGTGTTTCAGGCCTATAAAGTAAATTCAAGACCAACTAGGGCTATAAAATGTGAGTTCTAGGACAGCCTCAAAATTAGAAAGAGAAAGTAAAACGAGTGCCAGAAATGTACAGTGGTAGGGTTTGTGCCTGGCAAATAAAATGCTCTGGGTTCAATCCATAGTACTGCAACAATTAACAAAATGATCACCTACTGAGTCTGAAAGTGGCTTTAAATAGCCAGGGGTGGTGGCTACTTAATCCTAGCACTCTCTGAGTTCAAAGTTAGCCTGATTAAATGAGTTCCAGGCCAGCCAGGGCAACACAAGAAGACCCTGTCTCAAAAAGGAAAAGTTTGTAATCCTGAGATTTTACTTTCTGCTCATTATAAAAAAGAGCCCATCTTAAATAAATACAAAGTATTTATAAAAAGGTGTAGATAGTAGCTCACAACTTTTATGAGATTAATATATTCATAAATGGAACTAAGAAACACTTTTAAGTATTACAGACACACACTGAAATACTTGTAAATAAAATGACATCTGGGGTACGCTTTAAAATATCAGTCTCAAGATGGGCGGTGGTGGCGCATACTTTTAATCCCAGCACTTGGGAGGCAGAGGCAGGTGGATCTCTGAGTTCGAGACCAGCCTGGTCTACAAGAGCTAGTTCCAGGACAGGCTCCAAAGCTACAGAGAAACCCTGTCTTGAAAAAAAAAACAAAACAAAACAAAATAAAAACAAAAAAAGAGCTGGGCGGTGGTGGCTCACGCCTTTAATCCCAGCACTCGGGAGGTAGAGGCAGGTGGATCTTTGTGAGTTCGAGGCCAGCCTGATCTACAGAGGGAGTTCCAGGACAGGCTCCAAAGCTACAGAGAAACCCTGTCTCGAAAAAAAAAAAACCAAAAAAAAAAAAAAAAAAAAAAAAAAAGACTCAGTAATACCAGAGCCGGGCGGTGGTGGCTCACGCCTTTAATCCCAGCACTCGGGAGGCAGAGGCAGGCGGATCTCTGTGAGTTCGAGACCAGCCTGGTCTACAAGAGCTAGTTCCAGGACAAGCTCCAAAGCCACAGAGAAACCCTGTCTCGAAAAAAAAACCAAAAAAAAAAAAAAAAAGAGAGAGAGGAAAAATAGTATCACTAAGTTAAAGACTCCAAAGACTCTCATGTGCCTCTACATGCTTTTACATGTGTGACAGAAGACCGTCCAGTGCTCCTGTTAGGGGAGGGCTCCACAGCTCCATAATTGGCATTTTTTGCTACTTTCCCCCCATAATAACCTATTTCTACAACAATCCAGCAACAATGTGGCTGATATTAGGATCTTAGCTTAAAGGAACAACATCTATTAAGTATCCTCAAAAATCAAATAGAAAATTCCAAAAAGTTTGACAGAGTTAAGATTTTGGCTATAGCTGAGCAGTAGTGGCAAATGTCTTTAATTCCAGCACTCCAGAGGCAGAGGCAGGCAGAGTTTGAGGCCAGCTTGGTCTACCGAGTGAGATGATCCTCGATAGCCAAGGCTACAGAGAAACCCTGTCTTGAAAAACTAGATAGATGATAGATAGACAGACAGACAGACAGACAGACAATTTCTTGCTTCTAGTCTTCAAGCTGCATATAAGAACCATATATGACTCCACATTTTTGGTGGGTCTGGTAACTCTTTGGCTCTTAACTTGTATGTCTTTTCCTCTTCTGACTTACCTTTCTTTTTTGTAAACAGTCTTAAAGTTGCCCTGCTGACTTGGAACCCTCCACTTACTTGTACCACACTAGCCTCAAACTCAGAAAAAGATCTGCAAGCCTCTGTCTCTCAAGTGCCAGGATTAAACAATTGGGTACACCATCCAGAAGGTATATAATACTAAATAAAGCAAGACTAGCAAATGTCTACAAACCACTGGTGGAGTCATGGGCTTGAACAATCCCAAAGATACACTATTCCAAACGAAATGATTCACACCTGTTAACCTTGGGACTAATCCTATTTATCTAAACATTGGAAGAAAGTATTTCTAACAATATGCACTCATGTCTGCAGCTCCATAATTAGAAAAGAAGTTATCAATGTCTTTTACTGAAACACACCAAGCAATATCAGATCTGGAGCTCATTAATAGGTAGTTAAAAATTGTTCAAACCAGGTGAAGATGTTCAGTCAGGGGAAGATGCCTCCAGTACGCAGCCAGCCTGGGCAACATAGCAGATATCTCAAAAACAACTATACTTAAGACTTCAGAAAGGCCCCACAACGCAATCAGAAGCACTGCATATTTATTATAGCTTCAAATAATGCAACTTTCTTAGGCTTTAGGGTTCCAAGCGACATGAAGGAATAGTCTAAAAATGAGGTTCTTTACAAACTGACCACAGGAAGTGAGGACAAAATTTTTTTTATAGTTTCAGCACCAGGTAAATAAGGATTTGCCAATTACAAAGAAATGTGGTAAAAACAGTAAATTCAGCGCTTGACTACATACTAAATATGCCGACCATCTTTCACGCTGAAATGCACTGCTACAAACTGCCGAGGTCGAAAGTGATAGGAAAATCCTACCCTGCTTTTCGGCAAGAAGCCACTCGGCATAGAGCATCACACAAAAGACAGGAGCGCAAACAGAAAGAAACATGCTCCTAGGCCTTCGCCTGCCGAGGCCGTGAGTCCCGGTCTCGATCACAGAACACCGCCGACAGGGAGCGAAATAAGGGCTCGGGGAAGGAAGGAGCACTGGTAGGATCCACTTGCCCGACCGAAGGCACCCGGGAGTGAGGGGCAGCAGAGGCAGAGGCGCGAGCACAGCCCCGAAGGAAAAGAAGGAAAAAGAGCGAGGCAAGCTGCAGCCGGCGTCCGCGGCTTCCAGGCCGGCGACACCCTCTGGCCCACACCAGGCTCGGCCCTCCTCCCAGGCCCGTCCCACCTTCTCACCTCCCGCACGTCCTGCAGACATTCGAGCACCGCCAGGTTGTTGCTCCAGGTGTGTTTGGGGCACACACGGGTCACGTCTTCCCTGCAGGACTCTTCCTCCGCCAGCTTCCAGCCTCCGCCAGTCCCACCGGGCCCCGCTCCGCCCCGCCGGGCCGGGGGCCCGCCCGCCGGGAACGGAGGCTGTTGCTGCTGCTGCTGCTGCTGAGGCGGCTGGGGCTGCTGCTGCTGTTGCTGCTGCGATAACTGAGACAGCTGAGGCTGCTGCTGCCCCGCCGGGCTGCCGCCTCCAGCTTGCCCTAGCAAAGATGCAAAGTTGGCCCCCAGACCCTGGCCCTGGCCGTGGACGTTCTGGGCCCCGGCTGCAGCAAGCAGCAGCAGCGGCAACGCCGCCGACAAGCGAAACATCCTCCGTACACGTCCACACACCGCCATCTTGGGTTCGCGGCGAGCTCGACGCACCCGCCGGCGACGTGTATTTAAATGAGGGGGCGGGCCCGCGGGCGTGAGTTGGCGTGGCTCCTCCCCAGCGGGCGGTAGAGCTCACGCCACGGTGAGGGCGGAGGATGCCCGGCGAAGGGCCCACGCCCTGGACCCGGCTGGCGGGAAAGTGGTTTTCCTTCCCGGAGGAGCTGCTGGGGCTGCTTAGGAAACCTGGGTAGGAGCACTGTGGTCTCATTTCTTAATTGTCGTCGTGGAAAAGAAAAGAAATGAATTCAGGCTGCCACAACCAAGATGGCCGGTGGAATATTTTGCCGGTTTAGAGACTTAGGAGGAAGAGGGATAAAAAACTTTGTGTGTATAGAGATGAACTTCAAAATCAGATGTATCCCGATATCTGAGAGCCTCATTTTGCGCCTGACCGCCCTTACCTGCATTTCTTAACTGGAGAATCAGACGGCAATTGAATAAAGGTTAAGCGCACATAAATCATAATACTTGCTCTTGGGCTTTCCGGGTGATCGCGCAAATGTGAAGTAAAACTGTGAACATTAGGAATAAAAACAAGGAGAGGCTGGTGATGTAAGTCAATTGGTAGTTTGTGTAGCATGCACAAAACCGTGGGTTTGCCGGGTCGTGGTGGCACACGCCTTTTAATCCCAGCACTTGGGAGGGAGAGGCAGGCGGAGTCTGAGTTCAAGACCAGCCTGGTCTACAAGAGCTAGTTCCAGGACAGACTCCAACGCTACAGAGAAACCCTGTCTCGAAAAAACAGAGAGAAAGAGAGAGGAGAGAGAGAGATGATCAGAGAGAGAGAAGGGAGCGAGATGAAGAGGATGATCGGAGATGAGATGAGAGAGGAGGAGAGCGAGAGGAGAGCGAGAGAGAGAGGAGAGGGAGAGAGAGAGAGAGTAGAGAGGAGGAGAGAGAGAGAGAGAGAGAGAGAGAGAGAGAGAGAGAGAGAGAGAGAGAGAGAGAGAGAGAGAGAGAGAGAAAGAGAGCAAGAGAGCCATGGGTTTGACCCTCAGCACCTCATAACTCCATGTGGTGCATATGCCTGTGATCTAACACTTCAGGAGGTGAAGGCAGGAGTTTGAGGCCAGTATGAGACTGTTTCAAAAAAAAGAATAAGGAAAATATCTGGCCTATAACACGAAGTTTCAAAAGCTATAAGGAATAGTATTAAACTTTGAGGGCCTTTGCCTGAAAATCTTAGTGAAGAACCAGAATTTAAACACACACCCTCTCCCCTCCCCCGTTTTTGAAATACTATTACATGGTCCTTGCTTACCTGAAACTCACTACTTAGACCAAGCTGGTCTCTAACTTACAGATATCCACCTGCCTCTGCCTGCTGTAAGCCACTAAGCCCAACCAGGTTAAGGCTGTGTCAGCAAATATTTTTGTTGACCTATTTGCAACTACACACTAGTGACCCTTCCTTAGGATGAGAGCTTCACACTCCAGGAAGCCTCTGCACATCCAGTGTGCCGCCTGAACCAGCACCCAACGTTTAGGTTCTAACTCAATTGAGAAAAACCTTGTACTGAGGGGAGATATTAGTGGTTCTGTACAGAGATACTGAATGAACTGCCCAGAATGAAACTAGTCTGCAGACAGTGTCCAACTAGAACCCCTGAGCCTTCCCATCCCGGGTGCACTCTCCTCCCAGTTCAGCAGTTCAGAATGTTAGTAGTAAATGCAGACAACTTGAGACATGAAATCTCATATTTAAAAAATACAGTTTAACAGAAGTGGAAAGCTAGGAAAATAGCTAAGAGGCTAAGAGTACAGGCAGCTCTTCCACATAACTGGAATTAGATCCAGGACCCACATGGCAGCTAAAAAAAAAAAAAAAACATAATGGCTAGGCGGTGGTGGCACATGTCTTTAATATCAGCACTTGGGAGGCAGAGGCAGGTGGATCTCCGAGGCCAGCCTGGTCTCTGAGAGCTAGTTCCACAGAAACACTATCTCAAAAACAAAACAAAACCAACCAGCCAAACTGTAACTGCAGTTCCAGGGGCTCCAATGCCCTCTTCTGGCTTCTGTGGGTACCGCATGCACACAGTGCACAGACACTCATGCAGGCAAAAAAACAAATGTACAAAATAAAAAGCAAAACAAACAAAAAGGTGTGGTGAAGCATGACTTTAATCCCAGCACTCAGGAGACTCTGTGAGTTTGATGCCAGCCAGATAGATATATGTAGCATGTGTCAGTCCAGCCAGAGATACAGGGAGCCCCTGTCTCAAAAAACAAAACCAACTAAAACTATGGCTTCTGCTGTTCTGAAACCATAAACAGAGCCAGGCAGTGATAGTGCACACCTTTAATCCCAGCACTTGGGAGGCAGAGGCAGGCTTATCTCTGTGAGTCTGAGGCCAGCCTGGTCTATAAAAGCTAGTTCCAGAATAGACTCTAAAGCTACAGGGAAACCCTGTCTCGAAAAAAACAAACAAACAAACAAAAACAACAAAAAAGACTAGAACCAGAGGAGTTGGCATACAGGTTTAAGTACCAGGAAAGGAAACCCCTAAGAACAGTCTGCAAGTGAAACTGCCCACTGTGGTTGGCCCTGGTCTCTATCTCTAGGAATGGAAGTATGTTGGCATTTCCACAGCACTTCCCCTTGTTACTACCACAGAATTATTTGCAGGCTCCCCTAAACTTAATCATGGATTAAAGTAGCTCAGGATGGACTGGATAAATATATTTCATAGTGTTTGCACGACATACATAAGTCTCCAACAGCTACATCACCAAAAGTCCTAGAGGTTACTAAGGGCCATTAATTTACCATACTGGGTCTGCAAGTGCTCAGATAACACGTGGGAGATTATTTTCAGCCAGGCTGGAAATGGACAGTCTGCGCAGAGACGGCAGTGGTTGCCTATCTTTCATTTTGCACTGAGCAAATCCTACACCAAGCCACAGATTGTGTCTAGTGATAGGGAGGAAGATAAATCTATCTTAAGGTCTCAGTGACCAAGAAACAAGACACTGAGAAATCTGGGAACCTGGCCAGCTCAGGCTGTGTCCCACAAATCTAGACCTTATAGAAGGCATGGACTCCAACCAGTAGAGAGATGGTTGATTTTACTAAGGTCTTCTAGCCCCATTAACTTTTCAGTATAAAATGCACCATTTCAGGCCAGGCATGGCAGCTCATGCCTGTAATTCCAGCACTTGGGATAGAAGAGCAAGCAAGAGGAGAAACCTGTAAGTTCCACCTGTCAACACACACACACACACACACACACACACACACAGAGCACCTGGGCACAGAGCTCAATGGCTTAGAATGTGCTTAGTATGTAAGACCTTAGGTTCAGTCCCTAGACTTAATAAAATACATTACCTTTATGAGAACTAGGAGTTTTTTTTACTCATTAAACTGGTTTTGTTGTTTTTTTTTAAAGATTTATTTATTTATTATGTATACAACATTCCTTCCATGTCTGCCTGCATGCCAGAAGAGGGCACCAGATCTCATTATAGATGGTTGTGAGCCACCATGTGGTTGCTGGGAATTGAACTCAGGACCTCTGGAAGAGCAGTCAGTGCTCTTAACCTCTGAGCCATCTCTCCAGCCCCCTGTTGTTTGTTTTTTAAAGAGAAACAGAGATCACACAAAGGTGAATCCAGCACTTGGGATTCCACACCTTTTTTTTTAAAAAAAGATTTTATTTATTTATTGTGTATACAAGAGGGCACCAGATCTCATTACAGATGGTTGTGAGCTGCACCTCTGGAAGAACAGTGTTCTTAATCTCTGAGCCATCTCTCCAGCCCCTTTCTTGTTTTTTTGAGACAGGGTTTCTCTGTGAAACAGTCCTGGCTGTCCTGGAACTTGCTTTTGTAGACCAGGCTGGCTGCAAACTCACAGAGATCTGTCTGCCTTTGCCTCCAGAATGCTGGAAGCGTGCACCACTACAGCCTAGCTCATTACACTGTTTTAAGATCCCTGTTTGACTAATTTATTTATTCATTAGGTACTGTTGACCATTTTTGAAAAGAGTTATTTATTTATGATGTTAACAGCATTCTCCCGGTGCAGCATTCTGTCTGCTTGTGTGTCTGCCTGGCAGGAGAGGGCACCAGATCTTGTTACAAATGGTTGTGAGCCACCATGTGGGTGCTGGGAATTGAACTCTGGATTTCTGGAAGAGCAGCCAATGCTCTTAACCTCTGAGCCATCTCTCCAGTCCCTGTTGACTATTTTTGTCTTAGTTTTTGGGACAAGGGCCTTGATATAGAGACCAGGCTGGCTTAGATCTCACTATGTAGCCCAAACTGGCCTTGGTCTCCAGATACTCTTGCCTTGGCTGCTCAAGGGCTGGGATTATAAACAGAATCACCACACCTGCTGATGACCATTTTCTACATATGCCAGGCACTGCTTAAGAGCTGTCATATGTGAGAGATAAACAACAGGACAGCTAATAAATGTTAAGACAGTGGACTGTGTTGGTTGGTGCACATCTTTAATCCTTGAATTCCAGCACTCAGGAGGCAGACGCAGGCAGATTTGGACTAGGCTGGTCTATAGAGAGTTCTAGGACAACCAGGGCTACACAAAGAAATCTTGTCACAAAACCCCAAAAGAATAATAGTACTAATGATGGTGTGAGATGATTTCAAATAGTACAGGTGCTATGAAGAATCAGAAAAGCTGTATAGTGTGACTAAGCAGAGGCTGGGGGAAAGGCTGAGAGATAACTACGCTGAGACACCCTCTCCCCACCATGAAGAAGATGGTGAAGAATTGGATCTAAAATGTTTCAAATATGGAAGAACCAAATTCAATGCAGGGTAATGATGGCATACCTTTAATCCCAGTATTTGGAAGACAGAGGCAGGCGGATCTCTGTGAGTTCAGGCCAGCCTGGTCTACAGAGTGAGTTCCAGGACAAAACAAACAAACAAACTAAACTAAATTTAAGACGCTGAGGAGATAGGAATGATATTTTTTAAAAAATGATTTATTTATAGAGAATTGTGAGTGCCATCTGGGTGCTCCCCCAAGTCCATCTTCCTTCGCAGCGGGAGGGGACATGATGTTTAGGTTTATATAAAGTCCAAGAGTTACGCACAGCTAAACAATCCCAGTCAAGGGGTCCCGGCCATCACCAACCCATTTTTCTCTTGACTTCACTCTCTTGCAAGGTGGTCTGATAATTTGTCAGAACTGTATGGTTGTGCCCTCCCCATCAAGTACCCCCCAAGTTTCCCCTCTACTGCGTTAGCCTTTTCTTTTCCCAGCCTGAGATTCCTTGGAAAAAGCTACAATTTCTTAGAGTTCATTGTTTGAAAAGTCTGGTGGCCAAAGAAAGGGACATATGTCTCGTTAGAATAACTTCACTCCTGCCAGATCATTACACAACAACAAATAAACCAAACTAAGACAAACAGGAACAAACACCCTCTCCCCAAATAAACAAATTTCAAGTGAAGGAAAACCACAGAAAAGAGTTTAAAAAAATATGTGAATGAATTCCTCCTGAGTCACAGGCTCCAAATGCCCCAGCAAACAATAGCTGGGGGAGTAATGAACTGAATGGAGCTTTCAGCAGCTCTAAGATGCCGGAAGACGTTGACTGACTTTAGGGTTTAAAACCATGCTGAGATACAAGTAGCCTTGGGTAAACACCTCAGCTGAGGCTTCAGAAAGGCAACACCCTAGAAATGAAAGCCACGGACCAGTAGGACAGACCTTAGGAAGGACCTTGCCCCAGAGTAAAGGGCAAAGCTACAATAGATCAGCCATTATAAGTCTCCAACTATTCTCTAGTGAGATCAAGGTTACCCATTACTACTTTGCATTCTGTGCACAAGAAGAAAACCTTTTCTAGAAAAGAAGTATTTTTGTATGCATTATTTTTTAAATTTATTTATTTATTATGTATACAGTATTCTATCTGTGTGTATTCCTGAGAGCACCAGATCTTATTACAGATGGTTGTGAACCACCATGTGGTTGCTGGGAATTGAACTCAGGACCTTTGGAAGAGCAGGCAATGCTCTTAACCGCTGAGCCATCTCTCCAGCCCCTATGCATTATTTTTAAAAAAATGTATTATTATTTTATGTGCATTAATGTTTTGCCTGCAGGTAAGTTCATGTAAGGGAGTCAGGTCCCATATAATGAAGTTATAGACAGTTATGAGCTACCATGTGGGTGCTGGGAATTAACCCGTGTCCTTTAGAAGAGCAGTCTGTGCTCTTAACCTCTGAGCCACCTCTCCAGCCCCTGTATGCATTATTCTTGTATGTGTTTTGTTGTGGTGTTTGGTTTGCTTCTGTGGGAATTTTTGTTTTTGAGAGTGTCTCACTGTATAGCCCTAATTAGCCTGGAACTCAATACACAGATCAAGTTGCCCTCAAACTCACAGAGACCCTCCTGCCTCTGCCTCCCAAGTGCTAGGGTTAAAGGCGTGCACACGACTGCTTGGTCACAAGCCAGGTTGTTCTTAAGGATGACTTTGAACTGGTCATTGTGCCTCCACCTTGAGTTGGAATTATAGGCGTGCACCACCACCACCACGCCTAGCTGTCCTTTTTATCAGGGAAACACAAAGTTAGTAGCTGCTTTTCCTGACACTGAGAAAGGGGAAATTGAGGAAGGGGCATGCTTGCTCTAGTGGTACTAAGTAAATTCATTATCTTAACAGTTAAGGCATCCCCTTCCTGAGAGGAAATGGAGCCAGGGCCACTGGGGTAAATCAGATCCCAGGACTTCACCAGGCTTAGATTTTGTTTCTCTCCTGCTTGTTGTCATCACTTCCCATCTGTACCTGGGTACAACCAATTCTTGAGATTTATTGCTTGGCAGGGGTCAGGTGTTTTGTGTTTTGAGACACAGTCTCATAGAGCCCAGACTGGCCTCACAAACTCAGTATGTAGGTCTTGAACTCCTCAATCCTCTTGGCTCTACCTCCCAAGTACTGGGATTACAGGTGGGCATTTACCACACCTGGCTTTGAACAATCAATTTTTAGGTCACATTTAACAGAAAAGACTTGAAGCTGGGCGGTGGTGGCGCAAGCCTTTAATCCCAGCACTCGGGAGACAGAGGCAGGATTTCTGTGAGTTTGAGGTCAGCCTGGTCTAGAGCGAGTTCCAGGACAGGCTTCAAAGCTACAGAGAAACTATCTTGAAAAACAAACAAAACAGAGAGGGAGGGAGAGAGGGAGGGAGGGAGGGAGGGAGAAGACTCACATCATTTCTACTAGCAAAGCTGAGCAGCTCTCTTCTAAAGGCGTCAACTCTAATGCTGATAGCATTTAAGTCAGACGCTAGGGTCTATAAGCAGCAAGAGTTTGAAGGTATGGCAGTTTTACTTTTTTGTAGACAAGCTCTTACTGTATAATCTAGGCAGTCAGGATGCTCAGAGCTTCTAATTATAACTTTAACTGTAAGCTTATCCAATTGTTGGCAATGCACAGAGCTTTGCCTAGATAGAGCTCCAAGTCTTTTTAACTTAAAAAAAAAAAAAAAAAAACAGGGCCATCATCTTCAAATCCTATTTTCCCCTCTATGTTCATCATTTCCTCTATCTATCTAATTCAGATGTAGTTGTGGCCCGCACCGAGCCTCTAGGACAGTCTTTCTGCCTAGTGTTCACTGTTGGATAAATAGTTCCTCAACAATGTCAAAAGGTTACATTGTCCTGGGGACAGAAACCTGGAGTCAAAACGAGCTTTTACATCTTAACATTTCAAATTTTAAAAAGATTTCTACTCGCGTTTTGCCTGATGTTATGCATGTGCGCTGCATGCTTGCCAGGTGCACTTGGAGATCAGAAGGCACTGGATTCCCTGCAACTCTAGTTATGGATAGTTGTGGGGCCATAGGAACTGGACCCAGATCCTCTAAAAGCAGCAAGTGCTCTTAACTACTGGGCCTTCGCTCCAGCACCCCCAGGTTTTAAACAGTCTAAGTAGGGTGGAAGAAGCAGGACACGGAAAGCTGAAGCCCCATGTGCATGCCATTTTTTTGGGTGGGGGTGGGGGGTGGGGGCAGGGGACACACAGGTTATTTCTTTACATGCTTACCTTGAACTTGAGATCCTCCTGCACTGTCTCTAGAATGCTGGCATGCCTGGTTTTAATTTCATTATAATTTTAAAACCATTTCTTCCTTGAAGATAATAATTCAAATTCTTTATCCATTAGGAATGTACTTTGTACTTCTTTGATCCCAGTACTTGGGAGACAGAGGCAGGTGGATCTCTTCTAGTTCAAGGCCAGTCTGGTCCATGTAGGTAGCTACATGGTGAGTTCCAGACCAGCCAGGGTAGATACACAATAACTTAAAAAATAAAAATGCTATTAGAATACTTAGCAACTGGGATTTATTTTCACCTCAGAACTCCCTTTCCTTGAAACACTGGGCTTTGTAGTAACAGTATTGTTATACCTTTAGATTCTGTCCTCTTGGAACCCAGTACTCTTATTTGTTGCTCAACTGGAAGACATTTCCAGCTTTTCCAGTCTGCAGAGTATGTTTGTACCTACAGAATCCTGATCTGAAACAGAACAGACAATCTGGACAAGAGGCTAGAACTGTGCTAAGTGGGTGGAACCCAAGGGCCTATACATGCTCATCGCTAATACCCGTCCAAGTATTGACAGGTAATTTTAAAAAATAAATTGCTTCCATCCTTCCTCAATTGAACAGTAACAGGAAAACGGCAAGCATGAAAGTCTGAGGAGTGTATCCTTACTATAAAACTCAATCTGGCCTGAAACTTGTGATCCTCCAGCCTCAGATTCCTGAGTGCTGGGATTACAGGTATGTGTTCCCATACTGGCTGATTGAAGAGGCAAATGCAGCTTCCAATTAACAACAGCAAAAAAGAACTGGCAGCTGGAGCCTTACCAGTTTAGATAAAATATTTACATTGGGCACAGTGGAACACACCTGCAAGTACATCTGTGTACTTGGCAGATATAGGTAGAAGGAAGGTCAATTTTTCCTACGTGGGGAAAGTCCAGCCTGTGCTACAAGAGACTCTGATTCAGTAGCAGTAAATCAGACAAATAAATAAATCAACAGTAAATTAAATGTTTACGTCAGGTCTAGGGGATCATCCTGTGTAACTCAAATCCAGTACTGGATCGGATGGAGAATGTACTAGAGTAGGATTATGCCCCTCCCTTTCCCAAGAGGTAGGTATACTCTAGCAGACACAAGACAGTGAAGTTTGTGTTATCCATGGCAAATCCTTTATTTTGCTAACATTACAACAAACATTGGAACACAGCAAATATTCAGAAATTCCAAAGTATTATGATAGTATTTAAAAACAAACATCCTGCTGGTGCTAAGAAGATTAGAGTCTGGGTCTAGAGACGAAGGTTCCTGCAAGTAGGGGTGGGGAGGGGAAGTCCATCATGTGAATCTGCTTCCAAATCAGATTTGGGTTTCTGATCCAGCTCAGCAGCAGAGCAAAAACTCAACAAGTGTGAGGCCCTGGCCAAATTTACTGTGGAAATGCAAAATGTGGCAAAACTTAATATTTATTTTAGCTTCTGTGGTAGTAAACTTAACCAGTCAGCCTTAGTTAAACATTCTTCAAGGCAAGTCAAATTCTAACCCTGCCCCAGACCAACCTGACACCCAGCACTTTCTCTGTGGCCATCTGCTGAAGTTACCTGAGTTCTATCTAATTTAAGTCCTATCCTGCCCCTGAAGCTCCAGGTCTAGGCAGCTACTTTTAAAAGCGTGGGAAAGAGGGAGGCTTTTTCCCCAAGCTGTGGAAGCCGACATTTTTAAAGCTTTAAAATTAAAACAAAGCCAAAACCCCTAAGTATCTTCAAATAGAAGGCTTCATTGAATGCATATAGCCACAACTTCGAAGTCTAGGAAAATTAACCTTAACAGTTCCCTGCTGGTAATAAAGATCTAAAACAGCTCCGGAGTTTGACACGTAGGACAGAACTTTTACTAAAAAGGACAGGATAGTGCCTCCCCAACAAATATTTGAGGCAACCGGCCATGGTGTCTGCACCTTGAGACAAGGTGTTCTAGAGGCAGTGGTTTAATGGAGTAGCCTAAGGCGAAGCAGACAGATGTAACCTGAGCATAACTCTAGATGCTGGACAGTTCAGGACCAGCAGAATACAAGTCCTAAGTGTCTTCCTTTCTGTCATCCACAGGTCCAGGTCTACTACCTTCCTGAGAATAATCACTTTATTAACAACACTTGCAGAAATTATTGGAAGGCAAATCAAAGGAACTTAGAATCGGACATTTCACACACAGGAAAGGAAGCCTTTACCTGGGAACTGTATGTCCTTAACCACTGGCTTAGTGGGGAATAAAAACCCCTAAGGATTCTAAGCTAACTAGAAAAAGCTAAGTCTTTCACAATTGCCCCAACAACTGGTCCTTTTCTTTACCTCCCACAATGCAATGAACTTAATGCACACAAGCTTTAGCCACTGGCTCTACATACAGCTAGCTCACCAGCCACCTCCATCACTGGACCTGTCAACATTCTAGGAGGCATGTACACCTGGAATGTAACTGTTGTTGATACAACACATACTGCACAAGAAGTGCCAAACACTGGCGCAGAGGTGTGGGTGAGATCAAGTTACTAAAAGGTTGAGCATTCAAATTCTACCCAAGACAATTCAGGCCGGCTGGGTATCACAGCCCCAAAATAATGTGCATATTCAGATCCTAAATAACAGCTGAGAGGACTGTAAGACCTGCAAAATTTAAATGAAGAATGGTCCAGGCAAGATTCACAAAGGTACTCTTTTGGTGCAAATAGCATACACAATCTTAGTGTCTCTGTGACCTAGAATCACACTAATCCAAATGAACCCATGATCCAAAAGTTCTAGTTACAGCATATAAACAGGTATTTTGTTCAGGGCTACTAGGTGCTAAGAATAATACTTAACATTAACCAGCAGCATGTCTGGAGGGTCTCAAGACCATGCTCACTCCCATTTATAAAAATGGACATCCTTCTCAGTTAAGGTGGCCAAATAATTGCTCTGATTTGCTTCAAATGGGCAGATGTCCAAGACAGGTTGATCAGTCTTCAAGTCCTGCAGCAACGAGCCATTGCCAGCATTCCACAACTTAAGAAATAAGCAGAAATAGAAGTCAGCAGTTAGTCAGCCCAGGTGAGAACTGTCTCTAACCTTAACTCTGTTCAAAACTAGCACACCTTAAACTGGTTTGAAAAGCAAGTCAAGGACTCATTTCTTTCATCTATGTGCTGGAAGCCTAAATATTGTCTCCTCTAGAGAAAGAAGAGACAAGGCCACTATCTCTATCTTCATAGAACTTATATTAAAAAAAAATATTTTAATTATATGTGTCTATAGGGGTACTTGTGGAAGAAGGTAGATCTCCTTGAGCTGGAATTACAGCTGTCTGTGAGCCTTCCAATTTAGGTGTTGGGAACCAAACTTGGATCCTTGGATCCTCCTTAACTGCTGAGCAATTTCTCCAGCCATGGAACATACACTCTAGCAAGTGTTTTCTTTTCTAGAACATTTATTACAAGAAACTTGTAAAGTATCTAAATAGTGCCGGTGAGGTGGCTCAGTAAGAAAAGACACTTGCCATGCAAGCCTAATGAGTTAGATGTCTAGAACCCAGGTAAAGGTGGAAGGAAAACCAAGTCTACCAAGCTGTTTTCTGACCTGCACGTGTGCACTGTAGCACATACTCACCACCCCTAACATCATACACTGAAGTTTTTAAAACTTGCAGTATGCCAGACATGCCTTGAACTCCAGCATTCTGAAGGTAGAGACAAGTTTGAGGCCAGCAAGATCTACATAGTGAGTATACACTGGCTCAAAAAAATATATTGAAATAACAATAATTAACTACCATCAGACTCTCCCTTTCTCTTGAGACAGGGTCTGTGCAGCTCTGGCTGGCCTGAAATTCACACTTGACGTGTCACTAAATAAGTCAACTTCCTATTAAACTTCAGAAGTAAACTTCAACGTTTTAGCAATCCTGTTTTCTTCCCTTTACTTGTGCTATTACTTCACATTGTTTAATACCTGGTGTAATCATTACATACCAGCAACAGTTTTGAGTGTATATATGTATATATTTATATGTGCCCCCACACGTGCATTTGGAAACCACAGGTGTCTTCTGGTATTGCTCTCTGCCTCATTACCTTTAGACTGGTGTAGCGGTGCTTGAAACTGACTCCCTCAGATATGCCAAGAGAGTGCCTTACCACTAGGCTAGGTCTAGGCCCTCAAACCCCAAATTATTTTTAAATATAAAATAAAAATAGGCTCACCAGGACAGACTTTGATGCTTCATCCCCAGTACATACTAGGATATTACCATCATTCTCTGGGCTTTGGAAGATGGCATTTTTGGTCAATAGTTTGCAAGTGGGGCCCCCAAGGAATGTTTGCACAGGAAGGCAGGAACAGACTGGTTCTCCAGCATCATCTAGTTTGTAAGACATCTCCAATAGCACAGTTCGTATGGTGTTATGGCTTTTATCTATGAGATAGAGAAATAGGTGTTACCTCATGGAGATGATACAAAAGAAATTAACTAGGTACTTGAACCTCAAACACAACCTAGCTGTGTAAAAAAAGATAAATACATTAAACCCATGAGACCTATAAAGCAAATACAACAACACAGCACCAATGAACCTCAGAAGCCTGGCTAGGAAAAAGGAAGTTATCTTCAAAAGGTTTTTCCTACTCAAGAAACAACTCTAGAAATGTACTGGTCTTGAATAATCACTGTATCTTCTGAGACCTCCAGGTATTCTAATGGCATTTTTCCTTCTTCCACTGAGGACTCCATTAGCTATAGCAAGTCGAGTTACATCTAAAGTACTTCTGAATGACAGACAAAAGCTGGGAACAGAGTGGGACCCCTGCCTTCAAGCTTTCTTTTTTTCACTGGTGTTTTGTCTGCACGTATGTCCATGTGAGGGTGTTGGGCTCCCTAGGACTGTAGTTACAGACAATTGTAACTACAATTGTCACCACGTAGGTCCTGGGAATTGAATTCAGGTCCTCCAGAAGAGAAGCCAGTGTTTAACTGCTGGGACATCTTCCCAGCCCCAACCCCCCAGCTTTCTATGGCAGTCACAGCATGATTTGGTAAAAGCCAAAAGGTCAGGAGTGGCAACTGAAACAATGCCCCAGACAAAGCAAACGTGCAGTGATGAGATCAACTCACAACCAGGCGATCTGATGGACAACATGATAAACTTGACATATCTACCTTGGAACCCATTTTTAGGTCTGACTTAAAATCTGTGCACACAGAGGCTTCTCCATTAGTTAGGCATGGTGAACTAACAAGTCATTAATTCTAGCACTTTAGAAGCTGAGTTTGAAGTTGGCCAGTGCCAGAGAGCCAGGAGCACACAGCAAAACTGTCTCAAAAGTAAGATTAAAAAAAAAAAAGTAAAAAAAAAAAAAAAAATCCCGAGTGGTTGGTTGCTATATATTCTCACTAAAACTCAACACATTCCAAAACTGTTGATCACAAATGAAGCACAATGGTTGACATCAGTCATAGAATAAGCTTCCCTATTCAAGTTTTTTTTAAATTCTGCCCCCCCCCCAATAATTTTTAAGGAACAATGTCCATAAGCCTTAATAAAGGCAGTCCTACAAGCTCTTTTCTTCCTCTGTACCCACTGACTGAACATATGTACCCCAGATGGCTCCGCCTGTTCGCAAGAGCCCTAAAAGCATGGCTCTTTTCCTTGGAGCTTTAAGTAGTAAACTTCCTTTTGTTATTTAATGAGTTTTGCTGTGCTGCCTTTGTGTCTCACCTGAACCTGTCTCTTCTGATCTGGTTGGGGCTCTCCCAGACAACAGCTATCTAGGTAAGAGCCACAACAAAGGTGTCTGCCAGTATAAAATTTCCTGTGAGAGACACCCAGTTACAGGCCAGAATTTAAGATACTACATGCTTGTCAAGACAAAGATATGTCTTGTGAAAGGCACACCATAACCAACAACTACTAAATATCCAGAATCCCATTAGAGCAGGGCTAGAATTCATAGCCAGAGCCATTCTCTTGAGACCTCAAGTCCAAGTTACAAAGGCAAACCTTACCAAAATGACCATCAGCGTGGTTCATCAGGAATACAGTTTTTTTTTTTTTTTAAAAGGTGAGGCAGTGGAGTTCAGATGCCTAGATACTCCCATAAAACCATGGCTGTCAGTCTTAACTTCACTGGACCCAAATATGGAACTAAAAATCTGACTGGGTATTAGGCTGTTTCCGCCTGGGCCTGACATGAGGGCAAAGGAAAGTGGTCTGCGGGGAGCACAGTGGACTCCAGAAGCACATGGCGGAAAGTTTCAAATACACGTCAGGGAAGCAGACTCTATGGAGGAAATGGGAGCCATCATCTTTACTGTAGCACCAAGAGCTGTAATACAACAAGCCTGTCAGCCTTAGAGATGTTACCAAAACCACTCAAAGGGAATGTCTTCTTTACTGTACAAATCCCCGGCCCGCTCCCACCAAAACAGCAGGTCCCTGAGAACTTCAGAACTCACCAGGCCTATAAGTCACGAGACAGTGTCGGGTGTTGCTCTCTGTCTGAAAGTCCACAAAGCCCCCTGGCTCCAAGGAAAGCACATGAGGCTTATGAGAAAAGTCTGTTTTTAACTCCCAGAAGGAGGCATTCTCCAAAGTTCCAGCCAGCACCCCACCATAAGGAAATGCAGCCACAGCAGCTCTGGGTAAGTATGACAGGGACACCAAAGGACATCTGAAGGCAAAAAAGAAAACTATGACACACACTCCAAATCCAATACTTTGCTCCAGACCTCATGACCAGGAGACCTGGGCCACATTTTGGTCTCAATAGAAATCAAACAGAAGGGCAACTATCTTCCTGCACCCTTTTATTTTATTTTATTTTTGTTTTTTTGAGACAGGCTTTCTCTGTAGTTTTGGAGCCTGTTGTGGAACGAGCTCTTGTATACCAGGCTGGCCTGGAACTCAGAGAGAATTGCCTGCCTCTGCATCCTGAGTGCTGGGATTAAAGGAGGATGCCACCACCACCCAGCTTCTTGCACCCTTTAAAAATAATTAGCTATCTTTATAAGAGAAAGAAAAAGGAAATACACATAACATTCTGTATCTACTTTCAACAGAACACATGATATACTTAAAAAGGAAAAAAAAGCGTACTGTAACAAAAAGACTTAATTCAGAAAAGATGATTTTTCTAGACTTCTAACCATAAACTCGTAATAACTCTTCTGCCTCAACCCGCTAAGCTCTGGAATGGTAAATATAAGCTGCCAGCACTGGTTAGACTTTTTTTCTTTTTAAGAGAAAGGGTTTCCTTGTATATCCCTGACTATCCTGGAACTTTCTCTGGAACATGCTAGCCTCCAACTCAGAAACTGACCTGTTTCTGCCTCCTGATGCTAGGTGGGATTAAAGATGTGCCCTGCCCCCCATGCCTGACTTTGGTTAATTTTCTCAATTTCCACTGTAAGTTTATGAACAATATTATATGCTAAAAATCCTTTCAGAAATACCAACCTGCAGGCTGTGTTCCTATGATTTTAATGCACAAGTTACCAAAACAAATACTTTACTTTGGTATTTCAAGACAGGGTTTCTCTGTGTAGCTCTGACTGTCTAAAATTCACTCTGTAAATCAGACTGGTCTTCATCTCAGAGATCTTCCTGCCTCCCAAGCGCTGGGATTAAAGGTGTACACCACCACACCCTACCTCAAATTCTATTGATTCTGAAGTGGTGAAAGCACCAGAGCTTAGATTGGTGGTCAACTGTTGAGACACGCAGAGGAATGAACTAATACAGTAACAATCTAAAAGAATGCTGTAATCTAAATAAAAACAAGTTTTTCCTACCTGGCTTTTTGAGGAACTAACTCCTGTATATAGGCATTTGTATTCCGTAGGTCATATATCAGAATTGAACCATTGGCCAGTCCAGCATAGATGTAATTGTTTTCATCAAGACACCAGCAACAGCTCCAAACAGGACGTCCAGTATTATAAGTCTGCACAACAGTGTTTGTTTCTAGGCTGTGGAGTGAAGAGATTTTACCACTATACATTAAGAAAACCATGTATACAATGGTGATGTTTAATAATAAGACATTTAACAAAGGAATATTTATTGAGAACTTATCTGTACCCTAAACCATCTGGATTTCATTATTTCCTCTGGGAACTGCATACTTCTCAATTCCAAAACACTAGTGCTTTCTGGTCTGCAAACTTAATTCTTGAGTTACAATGAAATGAAAGGGTAAACTGAAGGAATACACAAATGATACATTCCCTTCTCTACTGAATTTTCTCTATAGTTAACTGTCACACAGATAATCAGTAAGCAATACAAGAAAGTAGATAATATAAGGAAAACCAAATATAATACAGCGGCCCAGGAGTAGTCATTAACGACACTGTGTAAGAGCACCCAACACACATGCTTTCTGGGGCGGCAGACAATGAACCTCGGGATTAATGCATGGTAGGCAAGCATTCTATCACTGTGCTGTATCTTCAGTCTGTCCCTGCCCTTACTGTTGCTTTGAGATAGGGTCTTACTATGCAGCCCTGGCAGGTCTAGAACTTGCTGAGTAAAGACGTATGCCATCATGTCTGCCCCTCTTATTTATTTTTAATTATGAAATTATTTTTTAATACATATGGGGGTTTTGCCAACATGTAAGTCTGTGTACCCTGGGGGGGGGGGCACAGAAGTAGTTTCAGATCTAGAACTGGAGTTAAAACAATTGTAAGCTGCCATGTGGGTGCTGGGAACTGAACCTGGGACCTCTAGAAAAGCAGTCTGTGTTTGTAACTACCAAGTCATCTCTCTAGCATACCCTCATCCATTTTTACAAGATTTTATATGGAGGCTGGAGAGTTGGCTCAGCAGTTAAGAACATTTGCTGTTCTTCCAGAGGACCTGGTACCCTATTCTGGCCTGTGAAGGCACTGCATTTCTGGTACCTTATTCTGGCCCGTGAAGGCACTGCATTCTGGTGGTGCACAGTCATCCATCAGGGCAAAACACCCACATGCACATGAATAAAAGTGAGTTAAGTATTTTTCCTAAATAAAATTTTAAAGAATTAGAACAACCCAATCTTTGGTGCAGACCTGAAACATCAGCTGTTCAAAAGGTTGAGAATTCCAGGTGGTGGTGGCACACACCTTTAATCCCAGCACTCCAGAGGCAGAGGCAGGCAGATCTCTTTGAGTTTAAGACCAGCCTAGTCTATAGCGTGAGTTCCAGAATAGTTAGGGCTATTATACAGAGAAATCCTGTCTCGACCCCCACCCCCAAAAGGTGAGGAAGGACAAATTCCAAGGTCAAGGCTAGCTTAGGTCAATTACAGTAAAAAATAAAAATGATGGACATAGTGCCATGACAGAATGTTTGTGTAGAATATTCCAGACCCAAATCTGGAACACTACAAAAGCCAACAAAAACTAACTCAGGTCGTTATACATTAACTTAGTGACTACTATGTCACTTTTATTTTTTTCTACCGCACTCCTCATCTTAGGCTGACCCTGAGTCCCAATCCTCCTGTCTCCACATTTCAGATGCTGGATAAGAGGCTTCTCCTATCACACCCCACTTGATGCTCACTTTTCTGTTTTAGACAGGTTCTAACTCTGTAGTTCAAGATGTCCTGGAATTCTCTATGTAGCCCAGGCTGGCCTCAACCACATGGCAACCATAATGCCTCTCAGGATCCCAAGTGCTAGGATTACAGGGGTCAATCACCACACAGGGTTTATAGACTTTTATTTTATTTTTTTCAAAAGAGGGTTTCTCTGTGTAGCTTTGTTCTGTTGACCAAGCTGGCCTCAAACTAACAGATCCGCCTGCCTCTGTTCCTGTCCCGAGTGCTAGGATTAAAGACGTGTAACACCACTGCCTGGCTATTCATTTGTTTATTTTGAGACTGTTTCTCTATATAGTTGTCTATATAGTTCCGGCTATCCCGGAACTCATTATGCCTAAAACTCAGAGATCTGCCTGCCTGTCTCTTGGGCACCTGCTGCGTACATACTTTTAAAAGGAGACAATGCCTCAGACAGGTGAGAGAACCAAGACTAATTTGATGCACAGCGGCCCCGGCCAATCTTCCTCACGACTCACTCACCTTGTCAGTTTAATAGTGTTGTCAAAGGAAGCAGACAGTAGAAGGCCTTTGGATCGACTGCTGAAAGCTAATCCACGTATCTGCTTGCTATGCATAGGAATGTACTGACTGCTTTTCATGTTGGCAGTACTCAACATCTTAACACCAAAGCCTACCAAGAAGAGAATTGAAAAAAGGCATATAAAAGTAAATTAAGGCAAAATCTATCTTTTAAAGTAACCTTTTCTTACCTTTCTTGGAATCCAAGTCCCTAGAAAACAGCTAGTCAAGCAATGAAAATAAATATTCCCTAGATTTATACCCCTCTCCTTTTGAGACAGAGTTTCTCTGTGTACCCTGGCACTTGGGAAGCAGAGACAGGTGGATCTTTGAGTTCGAGGTCAGCCTGGTCTACAGAGTTCCAGGACAGCTAGGGAAAACCCTTGTCTCTGGGAGGGAGGGGGGAGAAACATTACTGGAAATTTGAGGTCAGCCTGGTCTAAATAACAAGACCCAGTCTCAAGTAGCCAAAATACAGTTGTTTAGACAAATATCAAGCATATTTTACCTATGGGAGATGTAAGATATATATGAGCAATAAAGAACAAAGGCAAAAAGACCATAGAAACTAAGATGACAAGTTTTTATTTTTGTTTTGTTTGGTTTTTCGAGACAGGGTTTCTCTGTAGCTTTGGAGCCTATCCTGGAGCTAGCTCTTGTAGACCAGGCTGGTCTCGAACTCACAGAGATCCGCCTGCATCTCCCTCCCGAGTGCTGGGATTAAAGGCGTGCGCCACCACCAAACTGGCAGATGACAAGTTTTTTTTTTCTTTCTTTTTTTTTTTTTTTAAATATTTATTTATTCTGTATACAATATTCTGTTTCTGTGTATGCCTGAAGGCCAGAAGAGGGCACCAGACCTCATTACAGATGGTTGTGAGCCACCATGTGGTTGCTGGGAATTGAACTCAGGACCTTTGGAAGAGCAGGCAATGCTCTTAACCGCTGAGCCATCTCTCCAGCCCAGTTTTTTTTTTCTTAAGACTTATTTTACTTTATGAGTATGGGTGCCTTGCCTGCATGTATCCATGTGTACCATATGCATATCTGGTGCCCACAGAGGTCAGAAGAGAGCATCAGATCCCCTTGCACTGGGGTTAGGTATAGTTGTAAGCCACCATGTGGGTGCTGGGATCTAAACTGAGCAGCCAGTGCGCTTAGCCAATCACCTCTCCAGCCCTGTCAAGTTTTATTTCTAATATTTATTTTATATTTATGCTTTGCCTGCACGTGTGAAGTGTACCATGTACATGCCTGCTGCCCTTGGAGGCCAAAAAAAGGGTGCCAGATCCCTGGAACTGGAGTTACAAGTTATGATGGTTGAGTTGCCACAATGGTGGCTGGAAATTCAACTCTGGAAGAAGAGTTAATGAACTTTACTACTCTTAACTGTCTCTCCAGTCCCACCAGTCCTGTCCCAGCTTTTTAATGTGTGTTTGTCTCTGTGTGCTGTGTGGGTATATGCACACAAACGTGGGCGCCCATGGAAGTCAGAAGAGGGCAATAAATTCCCTGGATCTTTTTTTTTAATTTTTTTTTTGTTCTGGAGACAGGTTTTTTTGTGTAGCTTTGGAGCCTTGAGCTCACTTTGTAGTTGTGGCTTCAAACTCACGAATATCTACCTGTCTCTGCTTCCCAAGTACTGGAATGAAAGGCATGTGCCACTACCATCAGGCTTGGAACTGAAGTAATAGGTGGTTGTGAGACACCTAACATGGGTGCTAAGCTTTGAATTATGGAACTCCAAAAGAGTACGACTTTCCTGCCTGAAAGAGCAGCAAGTGTTCTTAACCACTGAGTTATCTCTTCAGCTCCCCACTAATATATATTAATAAAATGACTATTACAGTCCTCAAATTCTCTTATTTGCAATTCAAAATACTAAATTTTGTTTAAATTTGAATTTGCTGAACATTCAAATGAATCGGTACAGTAAACAACATACACAGGGAATATTTTCTTTGGATGATGCTGGTGACCATGTACCTTCTTCCTCACATTGATATGACTACTGGTTATTTCTACCTTTTTTTTTTTTAAACTTTTTTTTTTTTTTTAATGTTCATTGGTATAAAGCTGTCAGCTCCCAGGGAGCTGAAGCTACAGGCAGTTGTGAGCTGCCATGTGGGTGCTAGGAATTAAACTAGGTCCTCTGGAAGAGCAGCCAGTGCTCTTAACCATTGACCTACCTCTCCAACTCCTATTTCTACATTCTTGACAAATTTGCAAAATAAAAACAACAGCCATGAAAGAATTTTTTTTTTTTTTTTTTTATTTTTCGAGACAGGGTTTCTCTGTGGTTTTGGAGCCTGTCCTGGAACTAGCTCTTGTAGAGCAGGCTGGTCTCGAACTCATAGAGATCCGCCTGCCTCTGCCTCCCGAGTGCTAGGATTAAAGGCGTGCGCCACCACCGCCCGGCATGAAAGAATTTTTTTAAAGGAAAATAGCTATACTACTTGTACTATTTGTAGCTAAAAGAGACATTTTCTGTTTGTCTGAAGCAGGATCTCACTACGTAGACCACAGTGGCCTCAAACTTCTGCCTCAAGCCCCTGAATTCTAAGACAACTGGGGTGTGTGTGTGTGAGTAGACCCAGCTATGAAAGACATGTTTTTTTGTTTGTTTCAAGACAGGGTCTTTATGTAGTCCTGACTTTCCTGGAACTTGCTGTGTAGAACAGGCTGGCCTGGCCTGGCACTCAGAGATCTGTCTGCGCCAGCCTCTCAGGTACTGGGAGGTACAGGCGTGTGCCATTGTGAAAGATTATCTTTGAGGCACCCAAAGCACCTGCATTCAGTTAATAGGGAACTGACAGAGAAAAGTGAGTTGATAGCCTGTCATCAGTGTTTAACCACCACTGAGCCCAAGATTCTTCAGAAAGGGAAGAGAAGCAAGTAGTATCTACTAATGAATACAAAAGATGAGTTTCTGAATTCTTTACCTGGCAGGAAAGAAGTCTGAGGAGAAGGTTGTGATACCACTAGGCAGCTCAAAACATCACAATATGCCATAATTCGGCAGTTTCCTGTCTGAGATACTGCAAAGGTCTTTTGGAAGCTGTATTTATGCTGGTTCTGGTGGGAGGGCAAGCATTTCTTGCAAAGTGCTTGGGAGCCCTTGCGTTGCTGTATTTGATTCTGATGCTGCATAACAAAGGCTTCTAAGTCCTACAAGGAAAAAGACTTTGTAAATAAAAGCTTTTATTTCCCTCTCAAAAAAGTTTTTCTTTTTTTAATTTTTACTTATACGCATTGATGTTTAGTCTGCATGTATGTGTGTATGAGAGAGTCAGGTACCCTGGAACTGGAGTTACACACACTTGTGAGCAGCCACGTGTGTGCTATGAATTTAACCTAGGTTCTCTCTAGCCAGCGTTCTTAACAACTCAGTCATCTCTCCAGGTTCCAAGAATAAATTCTTGATTGGATAAAAGATTTCTTGCCAATCATAAACATGTTACCATGAATCTCAAAGAACTGCATTTCAATTTCACCAAGTAACTGAAATAAAGAATGCAGAGAGTTACCAAATATCAATAGTTCTTAGTGGTTGCTCTGTCTGAAGTCCTCATAGAATTCACAATTTTGGGCTTGGGGCAAATGTCCCATCATTGAGATAAACCTAAGTAATATTAAGATTCCTCTTAAATTGCCTGTCTCTTTAATTCTGATTCTAATTTTTTTTTTTTTAATTAGAAAGGACAAACTCACCTGGACACGGCTATTGAGTTTGGTGCATTTATCAATGAGGACCTGAAGTTGGAGCCGGCACTGTGCAGATTCTAATTCTGCCTGCTTCCTGAGCATTTGTTCATTCAGTAAATCACTGGAAGGGAAAAGCCAGGGGCAGCTGAGTATTAGGAAAAAGACTTTCTAGGATAAGAAGGAACCAAATTGAAGCCATTCTGGATAGAACTTCCGTTTTGAATAAGGGGCAAGTAAAGTATAAGTTCTCATGACCTCCCCAGATCTCCCTGGGTAACTGGACATCACTAACATCCTGGTTGGCAAGTTGAGACCAGAATGGTGGGCAAATCATCTGGCCATACTTGAGTAAACCAACCAATGAGAAGAAGATAAGTGTACCAGAGATATGTTCCTAGGAAAGTCCCTGATCCCTGAATCCTGACTGGTGAAAATGTAATTGTAACTTGGCACAGATGCTCATAGTTTTCATGCTTAATAGCTTTGAAACAGTCTGGCCTGGGGGCACAGTTCAGTTCTGCATTCTGGGCCCTAATCAGTAAGTAGTGGCTGGATTTCAATAAATTTTTGTTTTCTGCATTGATTTGGTATTTTGAGTTGTGTTGGATCCAAGCAGATCCCATAATAGACATAGTTAAATTCACATTGTAATAAACGCTTTACTGTAGTATGCCATGTAAGTATAATAAAGTAAAAAATGATCTCTCTAGTAGCATGTGGGACTAAATAGTCAGCCCAATGGGGTTTGGAGTTAAAGGAAGCAACAGAAGCCAGAAATTTGACTTACACTACTGAATGGAGACTAAAAATAGCCTAAGAAAATGAGGGAAAGAACCAACTCACCGCTTGAGCTAAAGTAAATTATAAAAGACTGAACCTAAATGTGAAAAAGATTATCTATTGGTGCAAAGAAAATAAACTGCTGCTGCTTGTTACAAAGCATGTGAATTAAGTGACAATGAACAGAACTGAAAAGGCTAAAGATTAGAAAAATAAAGAAGTTTACATTAAGCAAATTCTAACAAAAAGCCAATTAGAATAAAGGCAAAATGCATGAATAGACATAAAAAATAACAATATACAATCACAAATTTGCATGTAGTTAAACATAATTTCAAAATATGAAACACAAAAACAAGAACAAAATTCCATGTCACTGATATAGCAAAGAGAAAAAGATACAAAGACTAGAATGACATGGCTCAGAAGTTAACAGAGTGAGACTCTAATTCAAAACAAAGACAACCAAAACACTCTATCAGTGGGCTGGAAAGATGGCTCAGAGGTTAAGAGCACTGACTGCTGCTCCCAGAGGTCCTGAGTTCAATTCCCAGCAACCACATGGTGACTCACACCAATCTATAATGAGATCTGGTGCCTAGAACACATTATACATAATAAATAAATTTTTAAAAAAACACTCTTATCAGTGGGCTGGAAAGATGGCTCAGCAGTTAAGAGCATTTATTACTCTTTCTTTTTCTAGACAGAGTTTGCTGGAACTCACTCTGTACACCAGGCTGGCCTCAAACTCACAGAGTTTCACTTGCCTCTGCCTCCCAAGTGCTGGGACTAAAGGCGTGCTCCACCACCACCTGGCAGCACTTACTACTCTTGCATAGACAGGACAGCGTTTAGTTCCCAGGACCCACATGATAGTTCACACTTTCCTGGCACTCTAGTTCCAGGGAATCTGAGGCCCTTTTCTGTCTTTTGAGAACACCAAGGAAATATATGGTGCACATATATTTGTGCTGACCAAACACCCATGCCGTGCACAATAAAAAAATAATCTTTAAAAGATGTGGGGGTGAGCCGGGCGGTGGTGGCGCACGCCTTTAATCCCAGCACTCGGGAGGCAGAGGCAGGCGGATCTCTGTGAGTTCGAGGCCAGCCTGGTCTACAAGAGCTAGTTCCAGGCCAGCTCTAAAAAAGCTGCAGAGAAACCGTCTCGAAAAACCAAAAAAAAAAAAAAAAAAAAAAGATGTGGGGGTGGGAAGTTATTGTCTACTAAGAACAAGGCCATTGCTCTCGGACTATATGACACCTTGTCTCAAAACGACAAAAAAAAAAAAAAACCAAAACAGGTGATGTACAACATCCTTGATTTAAGACATAGGTAGCAATGAAGTTTGTGCAAAAAGAAGACAGTATTTAATAAATTACACTACAGCACTTGGTAATTCATGAGAGCAGACTTCAGAGTTAAGAGCCAATTTGACAAAATTTTCAAAGATCAGAGCTACACTTTGATCTTAAAGTAGCAGAAATAAGTACAACCACAAGACTGATGTAGCTTCAGAGAAACAAAAACTCACACAGGCTGAGCCTGGTGGCATAAGCCTGTCATTACTATTCAGGAGCTGAAACACTAAGCTCACAAATTCTAGGCTTGTTTGGTCTACAGAGCTCAAGGCCAGCCTGGCCAACTTAGAGACCATCACCACCAACAACAAATGCCTCCACAGTTCTTAAACAGCACTTTGGACAGGTTGCCTAGGTAGGTCTCACACAGAACTCATGCTGTCTACCATGAGGCAATCTACCTCTCTTTATCTTCAGAAAAGCACAGTGCTTGTTTGCTTAGAACTGACTTCTTTTCAGGAAGGCTCCAAAACAAATTTGGTAAAAAGTTAAGATTTGGTAAAGATGAGTACAAAGATGACTAATTTTTTTTCTGCTGGCATTTTCAATTTTTTCTTTTGTTTTTCCCTAAGATCCCCCAGAACAGGAGTTACAAACAGTTGTTAGCTGTCATGTGGGTGCTAGGAATTGACCCACGTCCTCTGGAAGAACCACCAGTGTTCTTAACCATTGAGCCATCTCTCCAGGCCCCATGACTGCTTTGTTTTTTCTATCCTTTTCCTTTCTTGTTTTGGGGATGGAGGGTTTTGAGACAGGGTTTCTCTGTGCAGCCCTGGCTGTCCTGAAACTCACTCTGTAGACCAGGCTGGCCTCAAAATCAGAGATCCACCTGCCTCTGCCTCCTGAATACTGGGATTAAAGGCATGCACTAACATGCCTGGCTGCATTTTGAAAATTTTTAATTCTTCCTAAAGAGGCTAGAGTAAATTGTTTTCAAGTCTCAGGATCCATCGATAGTCATGTGGATATTCTGTCTTCACTTTCTGGTGGCACTATGGATCAAAATCAGGGATTTGTACATTTAGTCTATCATAGGCTAACCCTGAACTATATCCCTGCCCAGTGAACCATTTCCTCCAGCTAATCTTGGCCTCTTAAAGGTTTTACAACATCCCAAATGGCATCACCAGCCCTAAGTATTTAGATATTTTACATTCAAACATTATCAGTAAAATGTGAATTAATACATGTCTACAATTTTCTCAATGGTGGGTATTTTAAACTTTAGTCTCCTTTTTCTTTCAAGAGACAGGGCCTTTGTAGCAAGGCAGTTTGGAACTTGCTAGGCATTTTCCCCCCATAAATCCCAGGGGTTTATGGATGCCAGTCAAGAGCTCTACCACTGAGCTATGTACCCAGTCTTGGCCTTGATCCTCCTGCTTCTATCTCCCATGAACATGTCACCATTTGAAAAAAAACATTAACTATGTGAGAACATGGGTCTTAGCTGGGCACGGTGACATGCCTTTTATCCTAGCACTTGGGAGGCAGAAGCAGGCAGATAGATCTGAGTCTGAGGCCACCTGATCTACGTAGTGAGTTCTAGGACAGCCAGAGGTACACAGTAAAAGCCTGTCTCCAGGAAAGCAAACATACAAACAAATAAAACCAACAACCCCAAAACAAATAAAAAGATGAGTCTTGCTATGGCCTGGGACTTACTATTTGCTCAGGCTTGTTTTTAATTCCCCACAAATTTTGCACGAGCCTCCAAAGTGTTGAAATTACAGGTGTGGACAACCATGCCACACCAGATCTTTATTCAAAAAAGTTCTCAATCCCCCAGTACTAAAATGAAACCCAGGACCTTGCAATGTTAAGCAAGTGCTTTACCACTAAGCTATACTTCCCAACTTCAGCTTCACACTGCACTTTACTTTTGGAGACAGGGTATCTCTATGTAGCCATGACTAGCCTCGTCTCTATATAGATCAGGGCTGGCCTCAAACTCAGAGATCTGCCTGCCTCTGCCTCCCGAGTGCTGGAATTAAAGGTGCCACGATCTCTGGCTTCCAACCTCACATTTTAATGCTATATAGACAACAAATCATGTAGAATGTGATTATGTAAGTACCAGCACCTGAGATTATAGATCTTCAGAAATCCCAAATTAAGAGATAAGAAAACCGTCAGAGTAGTAAGGAAATTAGATAATTTCTTTATCAAATATGCTTTAAAAAGAAGCAAAGAGTGCCTCTGGATAAGAAAAGGACCTCACATTGAATGTGCACATCTTCCTAGTTCTGGGAGCAGTCAAAGGAAGGCTTGTACAGGTAACAAAGGCGTCCAAATGGGCACTACAAAGAACTGGAGAAATCTAGCTGGGGCAGTGGTGGTGCACACCTTTAATTTTAGCACTCAGAAGGCAGATCTGTGAGTCTGAAGCCAGCCCACTCCACAGAGTGAGTTCCAGGATAACAAGGGTTTTACAGCAAAACCGTCTTGAAAACATATACACAAGCACGCACACACGCCTGGCAGTGGTGGCTCATGCCTTTAATCCCAGCCATCGGGAGGCTGAGGCAGATGGATCTCTGTAAGTTTGAGGCCAGCCTGGTCTACAGTGCTAGTTCCAGGACAGCTAGGGCGGTTACAAAGAGAAACCCTATATGAAAAAACAAAAACAAATCACCACCACACACATACACACAAAACCCAAGAAACAAAGAAATGAAATGAAGCAGAGAAACTCTAGGCAGTGGGTTTGTGGTTGTTGTTGTTGTTTTTCGAGACAGGGTTTCTCTGTAGCTTTGAGGCCTGTCCTGGAACTAGCTCTTTTTTTTTTTTTTCCCTTTTTCTTCTTTGGAACGAGCTCTTGTAGACCAGGCTGGCCTGGAACTCACAGAGATTCGCCTGCCTCTGCCTACCGAGTACAGGGATTAAAGGCTTGCACCACCACCACCTGGCATCTAGGCAGATTTTAAAATTTTTCCCCTTTCTCGCATTTATTTATTGTGTGTTATATACATAAATGTGTGGAAGTCATAGGACAACTTTGTAGGAGTCAGTTCTTTCCAGCCACCATTAAGTCCTGGTTATTTAATTTGCTGATTAAGGCTTGGGAACAAGTGCCTTTACCCACTAAACTATCTCACTCACCCTCACCTACCTTTTCATGCGCTCCTGTTCACTATTGTCCAAAGCTCTGAGGGTCCGGGCATAAAGAACAACGATGTCACTGTGCTTGGCTTTCTTGTTGCACTAAAGAGTCCAGTGAGACACAATCAGTATGGTTCTAGGGATTCTGACTTAATACAAAGTCCTTGTTTATGGTCCTTACCTGAGGACATTTTCGTGTTTGTCCTTTAAGCCACTTAGAAATGCATCTATATCCAAAGAGGTGCCCACAGCGTAAGGCTGAGAGCCGATGGTCCCCAGCACTGGTCCACTGTTCCAAACATATTGTGCAAGTTTCCCCTTCTTCATCATCCACAGAAGATAGAACGTTGGGTTTCTGGGGAGACTTCTAGATGAAAGTTGAAATGCAATCAAGTCAGAAATTGCAAAAAAACAGTCTCATGTGCAAACTACCAAATAAAACTGCACCAAAATGATATAAACCTACCTGAAAAGCTGCAAAGAATGTTTAACACCTACTAGATACGTGCCATTTTTATAAAATACAACCTAACGAAATATACATTATATACTATATACACTATCTACTCCTGGGGGTGTGGTGGAAGCTAAACATGTCTTCTACCATTAAGTTACATCCCAGAAATACTCATTTTTTTTTTTACTGTTGTTGAGAAAGGGCCTGAATATTGAACCATACTAGCCTCAAATTTAAATTCTCTCCACTTAGCCTTTTGAGTGCTGGAATTACAAGCAGGTACCATCACCACACCCGGAATACCTTTTGTTTCCGTTCACGCACCCATTATTTCATGGGTGGTAAAGAAGACAACTTTTGGAGTTGTTTCTCTGTCCACCGCGTGGATCTCAGGAAGTGCCTTTACCAGAAGAGCTACCTACCTGGCCTCCTATTTTTGATCTTACAAAATTCTTTGATTCTCTATCTTTTCCAATCCAAACAAAGAAAAGCAATTACTAGTCCAAAGTTACAGAAAGTGAAGTAAAAACAATCTGGAAATCACAATAATCAACAACAGATAGTAGATAGGCTCTTTTTTACTTTTTGGAAACAGGGTCTTACTATACAGCCTGGACTGACATTATGTGTACTAATGTCGTTGCCCTCCCCCCCCCCCCGGTATATGGCCTTTTCTTCTTTAATTGTTGCTACCCATGTGCATGTGGGCATATATACATAATTTGTATGTATGTACACACAACACACTATAAACACATCCCGTTTAGTCCACATAATGTTACTTTTATGTGTGTTTTCAGGGCTGAAACTGAATTGCTATCCAGGTTATCCAGGTACTGGACAACTACTTGGTGTATTCCTCCAGAGCAGACTATTTCTCCTGCTTTCAGCACTCTTTAGTTGCTGTTAGTTCTTTGTCTAGGCTCGAAGTCTCATTCATAGCTTTCCCTTTTCTACATTAGCATTTGTTGGTGTCATCCTTGTTCAGGTCAAGAAGGTTCTTTCTTTTAATTTTTTGCTTTTCAATAGGGTTTCCCTGTCCTGGAACATACTCTGTGAACCAGAGATTCGTCTGCCTCTGCCTTCCAAGTGCTGGGATTAAAGTCGTGCGCCCAGCCCAAGGAAGTTCCTTATACATGCAAAATTAAACTAATCATCAACTCCTATAGCCATAAAACATTCAGCTCATTCCAGTCAAAGGAAAATATGAGAAAACAAAGAACATAAAAATCTTAACAAAAGCCTGAGGGTGGTGGTGGTGTGCGCCTTTAATCCCAGCAGGCAGGCAGAGGCAGGTGGATCTCTGAGTTTAAGGCCAGCCTGGTCTACAAGAGCTAGTTCCGGGACAGGCCCAAAGCTACAGAGAAACTGTCTCAGAAAAACAAAAACAAACAAACAAAAAACAGCACACACACACTGATCAATAAGCAACCATTTATAGTTACTAAATTCGACTAAAGAAACTTTTTATTCATCAGACAGGCAAAAATTGTTACCTGATGACACCAATTACTACTGTGGAAGTATATTTGTTATCCCTGCACCTGGGAGGCTGAGACAAGAGCATTGCTACAAATTGCTACAAATTCAAAGACCACCCCCGAGCCAACCAGGAGTGCTAAGTAACACCTGGTCTCAAGGAGAAAAGAAAACATGCTTACATACTGTTGCTGTGGGCATAGGCTGCATAAATTTTCAAATGCAAGTTTCATTTATCAAGTTAAAATATACTTTTCTTTGATATAGCAGTCTCTGCTAGAAATATATCTCGAGTATAATCACAACTATTTGTTAACTGTCCAATGATACTCTTGACTTATTTAAGAAAAACTTAAGAAAAAAAGGGAGGGGGGAGGAAGCAATAGGGTGCATAACAGGAAGTTGACTAAAATGTATCCTACATAATGAAACATACAAATACTAAAATAAGGACTGTCTGGGCTACCTAATAAGACTGTCCTAAAACCAACCAAAAACCAACCAACCAACCAACCAACCAACCAGTGCAAGGCTTGGTGGTGCATGCCTTTAATGCCAGCACTCAGGAGGTAGAAACAGGCAGGTCTCTTGAGTTTGAGGCCAGCCTGGTCTACAGAAGAGTGTTCCAGGACAACCAGGGCTACCCAAAAAAGAAAGTCACACAATGAATAACTGAAATAGAAACCACATCTGAAATTCTCATTCACAAAGCCTGCAAAGCTTTCTAATTTAACCTGTAATCTCATTTAAAATGAAAATCTTAAGTTTCATTTAAAGGGATGTTCAAACTGGATGTGATGACATATGCTTTAAATCGTAGCACTTAGTTAAAAGCCAAACTAACTTCAGGTTAAGACGTTATATAAAGAAAATGAGGCCGGGTGATGGTGGCACACACCTTTAATTCCAGCACTTGGGAGGTAGAGGCAGGCAGTTCTCTGTGAGTTCAAGGCCAGCCTGGTCTACAAGAGCTAGTTCCAGAAACAGCCAGGACTACTACACAGAAAAACCCTGTCTTGGGGCGGGGGGGGGGGGGGGGGAAAAAAAGAAAATTAATGGAGGAAGGGAGACGAAAATTCTTGTTACCTCTTCATGGACTGTTTCACCTCCTGTGACAGATGTAGCTTCTTGCTCTGCTGAGTTAACTCCGTGTTCTACTAAGTTGTATCCAGAAACAGCACAGACAATATACAAAAGACAGAAGTTAGGTAGGAGAAGCTAACAGAGAGTCTCACTGCAGCTGCCCACCTGAATCTATAGTATTTCTGCAAAGGATGTAATTTCTACCATACAGCATCAGTGATTTATTATTGCTATGTACTTATTTTGGCTATTCTATAAGTAGACAAAATATACAACACTCAGTTTTAAAAACCAAATCAGAGCTAGAGAAAGGGCTCAGTGGTTTAGAACACTGGGTCTTTTTGCAGAAGACCCAGGTTTAATTCCCAACATCCACATGACAGTTCACAGCCATCCTAACCTCAGTTCCAGAGAATCTGATTCTCTCTTGGGCAGTAGGCATACATGTAATTCTCATATATGCAGGCAATACATTTATACAAATAAAATTTATCTAAAAAGTAATATAAAAGCACTCACGAATTCTTAAGCTCTATTCCATTGTTTTGTGTATACATGAAAACCAGACGAACCTTAAAGTGTCAATACTTGAAAAACCTTTATAATACCACTAAAAACATTTTTATATAAACACTATCATTAATATATCTTTAAAATATAACAGAAATTCCTTACTATCATCTAATAAGAGATAATCCTGTTTATACTAAAAACTCCTCAATAGTTTTCTTTATAGTTGATTAATTCTCATCTTTTTCACTATATATGTCCATCTCTATGAATTCAAAACCAACCTGGACTACAAAGTGAGTTCCAGGACAGACAGAGCTGTTACACAGAGAAACCCTGTCTTTGAAAACCAAAAAAACCAAAAACAGGGTCTGGAGATAGGGCCCAGCAGTTAAGCGTACTTGGTGATCTCATAGAGGACCGGGATTAGTACCCAGCAGTCACGTGGTGGTTCACAACCATTGATAAAACTCTAGTTTCAGAGAATCCAGTGCCCTCTTCTGACCACCTTGGGCACAGACATGTACATGTGCAGGTAAAACACTCATAAACAATAAATTCTTAAAAAATATCTAAAAAGATTTTTTAAAGGAAAAGGTATCGAAAGAACATGATCTGGGTATTAGTGGCTTTTAAATGAAAACAGAACATCTACTTTAGGGGGTCTCTGTTTACCAACTGCTAAATAAAATTTCATTTACACAAAATAAAACATACTAAAACACGAAAGTCACAACTCAGATGGCTGAGTTTATCATTATATAGCCCAGGCTAATCTTGCATTACATCGTCCAAAATGATGGCATTATAGACATTTGTACCAATAACATAGGCACACAAAACTTTTAAATATACAATTTACTTCCTCAGGTTTACTGAGGTAATCTCTTCTTGTCCTGACTTTATGTCTGCCCAGATACTTTTCAGCCTTCTGGTCACATCCATTTTGGTTGGCAATACTTTTGGGACTGTCCATGACCCTGACCATGGTCCAGATGTTATTAGCCAAAATAATTAAATGTTTGTGCAAGCTAGAATATAAAACTAAAACAAGTAGAGGAAGCATATATCAGTAATTGTAATCTTATGTCTGGAAAACACTGCTAAAATCTGGAAAAAGACAGATGCCACAAGGTTACTCACTCCAATCTCCTTTAACATTGATGTAATTGTGGTTTTTGTCTTTAAAAATGATGTACCTCTGAACTTTGGCACCAAGAGACATTTTGGAGGTGTTAGCCTGCTCTTGGTCTAGCCATTATTAAAGGGCTCTAGTAATTGTTTAATTAGTTAGGCAGTGGGTGGATCATCTCAGTATAAAAAGTGAAAGGGACTGTGAAGAACCATTACAGAGAGACTTATTTGTTGGAACAAATTACAGAAAATCATGAGACAGATCACAGTCTTTTAATGTCACCATAGCCAGTGAAAGCTATCTATGCTATGTGGATTTTAGTTCTGGATAAAATACAGACCTGGGATGTTAGCTTCAGGTTCTTCTGCCTGGACAACAACCTCTTCATTCTCTGCAGAGCTATCACTGTCAGAATCAGTTCCTGATGTAGGATTCCTGGTCTGTGAATCAGGAGCAGTGGCTGGTACATAGGGCTGAGACCTGCTTACCTGAAAGTAGGCATACACTGGTGTTCTCAACCTGCGTGGACATAGAGACAAAAGAATTATAGTACAATGGACCATCACTGCAAGAATAATCTCTGATGATGAAGACAATTCCTAGTTATTTCAGTCTATTTCAAGGCCATTAAATGTTTCCATTGAAAGCTGAGTGAAAACTAACATATTCTAGGGCTGGAGAGATGGCTCAGCAGGCAACAGCACTTGTTGCTCTTACAAAGGACCTGGGTATGGTACCCACATGGCAGCTTACAACTGTCCGTAACTCCAGTTTTAGGAGCTCTGATGCCTCTCCTGACTTTGATGGGCACCAGACATATATATCATACACATACATACTCACAGGCAAACAATTAAAAATAAATATAACTGGGCTGGAAAGATAGCTCAGTGTTAAGAGCACTTATTGGTCTTCCAGAGAACCAGGATTCAGTACCCTGCACCCACATGGAAGCTCACAGCCAGTTTGAGGGGATCCAATGCCTCTGGCCTCCTTGAGTACCTGGACTCTAATGCATATACTTTATCATAGATCCCCACATAGACACATAATTTAAAATAATAAAAGTAAATTCTTAAAAAAAGAAAAAAAAAAGAAGATCAGGCAAATACTGGTTAAATATACCCCCCCCCAATTCAATTATGGAGTCTTTTAGGAAACCAACCACCAAACATCATATAATGAGGATTCTTTCCAACAACATGGAGCTCCCCGTGGTGGGTGTCAAACAGTCTATTTCCAAGGCTACCATGGGTCTGGACAAAGGGATGAGAATAGGGAACACTACAAAATGTACCAAGAGTCGCTTCACTAATCACCCTAGATTACTACAGACATGGCCAACTCTGTCATGAAAACTTAGTTAACATTTTACAAACACTGTTACTACTCTAAGGAGAAATTTTTCCTTTTTTTTTTTATGTGGGAGTTTTATTGAAATAAAGGGAGTGGGGTGGGGGAGAGAAAGAGAAATACAGAGAGAAAGAAGAGGCAAGGACCAGCCTGCCTCTTCAGAAGAGGGATAAGAGAGAAGAAAATTTTCTATAGTCCTTTTTCTGCTTTTTTTTTTCTTTTTTTTTTGGGGGGGGGGGGGTTAGTGTCTAGTAAGCACAAGGTCCAGAGTTGCTGAGCTGGATCTCTACATCCAATCCTAAACAATTTCAGAAGAACATTTTAAAAAAGATTTATTTATTTATTATGCATACAATGTTCTGTTAACATATATACACCAGAAGAGGCACCAGATCTCATTATAGATTGTTGTAAGCCACCATGTGGTTGCTGGGAATTGAACTCAGGACCTCTGGAAGAACAGCTAGTGCTCTTAACCTCTGAGCCATCTCTCCAGCCCCCCAGAAGAACATTTTTGTGCCCTCCCCACCCCCATTTTTAATCAGGGTCTATGTAGCTTCAAATAGGCTGGCTTTGAATTCACGGGTCTACCTGCCTCTGCCTCCCAAGTGCTGGTATTAAAAGGCAAGCATTACCACACCCCAGTTGGGTTTTTTGTTGTTGTTTGTTTTAACAGACCAGGTTGCAAATACTCCTACCTGGCTTCTAACTTGTTAACATGCCAAAGATGGCCTTGAATTTCTGATCTTCCAGATCTACTTTCCAAGTGCTGGGATTAAAGGTATACACTACCGCCAAGCATGATGGCACACACCTTTAATTCCAGCACTCTGGAGGCAGAGCTTGAGGCCAGTTTGGTCTACAGAGTTTGTTCCAGGACAGCCAAAGATACACAGAGAAATCCTGTCTCAAACAAAAAACAACCTATACACTACCATTCCCAATTCACTGATGCTGGGAATCAAACCCAGGACTTAGTGCATGAAAGGTAAGCTCTATCAAGTCCGAAACAGTGCCTTTCTTACAACACAAATCCTTTTTTTTTACCTGTTTTAAATTAAGCTTAGTTTAGGTTTTTTTTTGTTTGGTTGGTTTTGGTTTCTCGAGAGGGTTTCTCTGTGTATCTCTGGCTGCCCTGGAACTCACTTGGTAGACTAGAATGGCCTCAAATTCAGAGATCAGTCTGCCTCTGCCTCTGCCTCTGTCTCCTTGCACGCTGTGATTAAAGGTATGTGCCACCATCTGGCTTTGTTTTACGATAAGATATCCTTTTTACAGGACTAAAAAGTGCTAGGATTAAAGGCATGTACCACACCTGGCTGGCCTCTTCAGATTTACTTTTTTTACATTTATGGCGCTTTGCCTGCATGTATGTCTATGTACCACATGCATGTAGTACAGGTCAGAAGAGGGACATCAGATCCTTTGGAACCGGGGTTTCAGACGGTAGTTAGCAACTACTAGGAATCAAATCCTAGTCTGGTCCTCTGGAGGAGCAGCTAAGCACTGAGCCATCTCTTCAGACCAACCTGATCTTGAGTTAAAAAAAAAATTTGGGTTTTCTTTATCACCTGTAGTCCTAGTCTTCCTTAGTTTTGTGATAACAGGTACTCTGATATATCCTATTCATCAATATCCCTAGGGTAAAATTCAATTTCACATATTAGAGTTATAATACTTCATGAATGATGGCTTTGGCAACAGAATCTAGCAGGATGGAGTTTTAAAGCTTGGCTTAGGGGCTTGCTGCCAAGATCAGTTTATTATTTAATTTTTCCCTCAAATAGGCCTCTTGGCTAGGTCTAAGGCAGAAGCCACTCACTTTGGCCCCAGGAAGTCTAGCAGGTGAGTCAATGGCAAACATTATAGAGAGAAATTCATCTAAATTTTGGAAATTCAGAAGCCAGCATGGTGGCAACACTTATAATTTCATCACTCATGAAGTAGAAGTAGGAGGCTGTTACCAGATCAACCTGAGCTATACAATAAGACTTTATTTCATTGAAGGAAAAAAAAAGAAAAATCACCAAAACCAACTAACTAAATAACCCTACCCAATGCTAGTGAGATGGATGAGCAAGTCAATCACTTGAGTTCAACTGGGGACTCGTATAGTAGGACAGAACCAACTCCAGCAAATTGTCTTCTAACCGCCACATCCATGCTTGTGCCATGAGTGTGCTCATATACATATACACGAATAGGAACATGTAAAAAGGACAAAGGAATAATCCCTACCTTAAAACAAGGAACACAAATATAGTTCAGAAGAAAGAAACCAGTCCTAGGAAAATTCAGTTACACAGATTTAGTGTAGAATTTGCTTAAAATACAGTTTCAGGAAAATGTTTTAGTATTGTATTCATCTTGTTATAGAATCCATGTTCCTTGCAGTGAACTGTAGAGCCTTGGCCTTTGAGGTTTACTCACTTTGCAGAGCAGGTTACATGGATATCAGTACCAGTCAAATGGCTTGGCTGACACATCTTTCAACTCCTATTTGTAAATGGAGGTTTCTCTGTCCCATCCCGCCCTGCAATCACTTCTAAATAATCACTCAGAGGCTTAATATTGATTATAAAATGCTTGGCCTATAGTTCAGGCTTATTACTAATTAGCTCTTACATTTAAATCAATCCATTTCTATTATCTATGTATTGCCACATGGCCATGGCTTTTATCAGTCTGCTGGCATGTTGTCTCTTGGGCAGCTGGCCTGCATCTCTCTTGACTCCACCCCTCTTCATTTGAGTTGTTTGTCTCACCTAACCTTATTCTGGCTGTCTATTGGCCAAACAGTTTTTATTATTAACCAATGAGATGAATACTTACTTACAGTGTACAGAAAGATCATCCGACAGCATTCTACAATCCACCTCCTATAAGTAATTAATTTTGTTTGTTTGTTCTTTGAGACAGGGTCTATATAGACCATGCTAGCTTCAAGCTCAGAGATCTGCTTGCCAAAGGCTGTGATTAAAGACATGCACTACAATGCCCAGAATTTAAAAATAAATAAATCTTAAAAAGGGGGGAGCACACCACAGTTGTGGAGGTGGTTCAGCAGGTAAATCACCTGCCATTCAAGCACAAGCATCAGAGTTCAAATACCCAGAACATGTGTAAATGTGGGGAGGGCCCTTGTAATTCATGGAGACGAGATTCCCAGAGCAAGCTAGTTAGCTAAACAAGCCACATGAGAGAGTCCTAGGTTCAACTGAGACCCTGTCTTAATAACCATGCACACCTAAGTATGCACACGCTTCATACATATTTGAAAACATTTTAATTAATAAGTAAAAGGGGAGGTGGTGGGGAAGGGATGACTCAGAGGTTAAGAGGATTGGCTGTTCTTCCAGAGCGCCTGAGTTCACTTCCCAGCAACCACAGGGTGGTTCACAACCATCTATAATTAGATCTGGTGCCCTCTTCTGGTGTGCAGGCATATACACAGGCAAAACACTGTATACATAATAAAGAAATAATAAACAAAAGGGGCCACCTTCAATAAATATTATTGCAGACAAACCTGCCTTTAGATTTCAAAGCACATCACTGAAACCATCCCCTCAATATTAAAAGAAGTAAACAAGCAAGCACTAATTTCATCTGATCTACCAGGAAGTGGGGATTCTGAAGAGTTAGCACTGAGGGTGTGTCTAGAATCTGAGTTTCACAATTCATAAAGTGGCATCAATCATTTAACTTATATTTTACCTGGCACCATCTGGCCTCTGAGACCCTCCACTTCTGGCCCTTAAAATGGATCCTGTTCTTCTCCTCATTCTCACTGGTCCCACACTGTGGTTTGAAGGTGGCGGTCTCAGCAATTCCAGCATGTTATGAAGTCTCTGCAGCCCGCTAATGAAGTTGTTCATAGAAGCTGCCGTAGCAGCTCGGACACTCTGGTTAGCACCAGACCCCTGTCTATGCTCTTCTGAAGGTCCTGGATTGACTGCCTCCACATTGCCTTCTGAGAGCTGGGCATCCTCTGTCAAATCAATGGATGCTGGTGGCACAGGCTGTAAGAGGGGCAGTCCTCCTTGGCTGCTGACCACTTCAGCAGGGACATGCTGACCAAGTGCTCCTCCTTGGCTGCTGACCACTTCAGCTGGGGCAGGCTGGAGGAGAGGTGGCCCCTGGCTGGTAACTTCGGTTGGAGCAGCCTGTTCTGTAGTACCAGCTAATGGTACTTGAAGATCACAGTCCATCGCCTCATGAGCCATCACTAGAGATAAAGCATTTGTAAAACATATTAGTAAAATAGGTTAAAAAAACTAAAAAAAAAAACAAAAAAAAAAAAAACAAAAATCATATAGTTGATATAAGCAGTCTTTTAGAATTTCTGCTTAAGATTCTTTTTAGCAAATCAGCAAATTAGAAAAACCTTAAAAATTAATGAAGTAAGAAATGTTTTGGCAACCAACTCTAGAGCCTGGAGGATCACCATGAATTCAAGGCCATCCTGGGCTACAAGACAAGACCAGAGCAAACCAAACCATTTACAACCATTTTCCTATAATCATAGTATATGTGTGTGTGTGTGTGTGTAGTATATATGTCCCAAAATATAAAGACCCCCTATAATAAGGAGGCTTAATATTGTATTAAAAAGTAATCTCCCAGAAACCCTGCAATTTTGTCTCAACCAACATAAAGACATTTATCAAAGCAAACAAAATGTTATACCTAACAGGTAATATTAATCTTTCATAACATCAAAAGTGACAAAGGATATACAGAAATGCCGTTTTTTGGTACACGTGGTACTGGGGACTGAATACAGGGCCCTGTACACACTAAGCATATCGCTCTACCACTTAGTTCTACTCACCCATCTACTCCCAGCCAAGCCACAGAAGACATTTTTACATTTGTAAGATAAAATTTAAATTTCTTTGAGAAAAAGCGAAAGTGAGACCGGAGACTGAAGCTCAGTACCAGCCTAGTATACAACAGTATTTGGATTAACCCTGGCACATATGCAAATACATCAAAGCTAAATTTGCTGGGCTTGGTGATCTATCTGTAATCCTAGCACCGACAGGGTGAAGGTGGAGGCAGGAGAATGGTGAACTGGGCTAGCCTCAACTACAAAGTAGGTTTCAGAAACCTGAACTACTTAGCAAAACCATACATATATGTAAATTTAATTAATTAAAAAACACAGTCCAAGACCTATTAGATCTGAGTAATGAATGCACAGAATTTTTTATTCTAATTTTCAGCATGGTTCTATACCAATCCTCCCATCTCATGCCAAGAGAGCAACCATTGTTCTGATTTCAAATGGAAGGTAACAGCAGAGAATTCCACACAGCATCTATTTCATAGCTGGTGCTGTGTCCTCCCAAGGAAAAAACTACAACAAATGATAAACCAAAACTACAACAACTAAGACCATGCCAGGACCTATACATTACTATACATTACATGCCAGGACCTATACATCACTAAAACCACAGTAGACTTAGAACCAGGACCTATACATTACTAAACTACAACAACTAAGACCATGCCAGGACCTATACATCACTAAACTACAACAACTAAGACCATGCCAGGACCTATACATCACTAAAACCACAGTAGACTTAGAACCAGGACCTATACATTACTATACATTACATGCCAGGACCTATACATCACTAAAACCACAGTAGACTTAGAACCAGGACCTATACATTACATGCCAGGACCTATACATCACTAAAACCGCAGTAGACTTAGAACCAGGGGCTATACATTACATGCCAGGACCTATACATCACTAAAACCGCAGTAGACTTAGAACCAGGACCTATACATCACTATACATTACATGCCAGGACCTATACATTACTAAACTACAACAACTAAGACCATGCCAGGACCTATACATCACTAAAACCGCAGTAGACTTAGAACCAGGACCTATACATTACTATACATTACATGCCAGGACCTATACATCACTAAAACCGCAGTAGACTTAGAACCTAGCAATTTTAACTTTTTGTGCAAAAAAAGGCTACGCTTAAAAATTTTTTCACTACTCCTCGAAAACACGTAAACTAACGCTTTTAATGTGTTCTAAGGTTTACCAACATCCTTACAAGAATTATCTTAAAAGACCCTGCCATTGCTTAGTGTCCTAACAGTAATTCCGTCCTTAGAGAGGATAGTCTCAAATTTGAGGGCAGTCCGGGTTCCAGAGGGAGACATCACAAACAAGCAAGCCTAAGCTACGTATAGATGCATTCTAGAGACATTACTTCAGACTTATGCAAACAAAAGACAGGATCGGATCAATACAGGCAGACTGGAGGGACGCACGACCGTCCACTCCGAAGACCCCTTCTTACAGACGGCTATTTAAAGTTTACAATTAAGTTAGCTAACTTAACTCAATCGCGTAGGAAGAAAGCAATAAACACAACTATTCCAAATCCTGGGCACGAACGCAGGATTTTGTCTGAAACAAACTCACTTGCCCGCCGCCTCTTTACCCTCAGCACGTCACAAAAAAAAACAAAAAAACAAAAAACAGCTAGCGTGATGGCCATGAAATGTCAGCGGCCTTCAAAAGGTGAACTTCACATCTGCCATCTTACAAGGAAGCTTCAGAAACAGAAGGCGGGGGCGACGACCCCCCAATAAACAGGGCGTCTGGAGTCGGTGGGGATTCAGTCTGACCTGGGTTCAGATCCAGGCTCCCCCTTTTAGTTTCTGGAAAACCTAGTTTCCTAACCTGTCTGTCTTAGTCTGCTCACCCGCAGCCACGAGATAACGAGAATACACACTTCACAGCTCGGCTGGCGTGGTAAAATTGCAGTTCTGTAACACTGCGAGAGATAAGTGCCAAAGAGAACCTGGCGCTCGAGCGCACCGGAGGCACCTGGAGAACTAAACTACGCCGCACAGGGCCCGCAACCGCGCAAGCGGAACCCCGTTCAGTTCCTTCCGGAAAGCTCGTCGTCTCCGCCTTTCTTGCCCCGGACCCCCCACATTCCTCGGGAAGCAAAGAAGAAAGTCCGAGGTCCCCAGCCCTGGTCGAAAGACGCCGCAGAGTGCGCAACCCGTCTTCAGCCAACAGGACTAGGCCCCGCGACCAGACACAGGCCAAGGGAAGATGATTCGCACCCAGAGGCTCCGGGCTAAGGAGACGCAAGTACCTGCCTCACCTTAAACTGCAGGAACCAGGTCGGACGCCCCGACCGATTGCGACTTCTGATGTCGTTGCCGCGCAAAACTCGGCGCCCGCCGGCGCCAAACAACTCTTCCGACTCCTCGAGCGCCCCTTTCGAGCCAAGGCTCAGCGAGCTCCTATTGGTCAGTCCCCGAAGGCGGCAACCAATATTATTTCTTCTTCTTCCATTGGTCGGCGCTAGCTGAACTAGTGGCGCTCTCATTGGCCAGCTCTTGATACTAGCCTGGCGAAAACCTCGTGCGGAAAAAAACCTCCTACAATTGGTAGAAATCCATGTCCGTCATCTCTTGCCCCGCCCCTGTACGGTGGCATTTGAGCGTTTTCTTCCTTTTTTTTTTTTTTTTTTAACTGTTCATATATTTGAAAGGTCTAGCCGGAAGAAGATCCGAGGAAGAGAGTTCCTCATCCGTTTTTCTTCTTTTCTTCCTCTCCTCCGCTCCTCCTCCTCCTTTTCTATAATTTATTTTTATTTTACGAGCATTCATTGGTGTTTTGCCTGCAGGTATGCCCTGTGTGAGGGTATCAGATCCTCTGGAATTGGAGTTACAGATAGCTGAAAGCTGCCATGTGGGTGCTGGGAATTGAACCTGGGTCCTCTGGAAGAGCATCCAATGTTCTTACCTGCGGAGCTATCTCTCCATCCCCTTCGTCTGTTTTTCTAATGTAAGTGAAAATGTTAGAAGTGACTTCCTCGGGGGAGGGATGACTCAGATTAAGAGCACTGACTGTTCTTCCAGAGGTCCTGTGTTCAATTCCCAGCAACTACACGGCTGCTCACAGCCATCTATGTGAGAGCTGATGCCAACACTGTATACATAATCAGTATTATTTTTAAAAAGTGACGTCCTCCGCATTTCTCTAAGACTTCATTAAATAATATAGTAGTTTATCAATGATATCAATATCAAAATGTTGTCCCCAGAATTCTGGAGTCTCTAAGAGCCACGAGACAACTCAGTTCATTTATTCTTACACAGGGTTGGGCAGCTTGTCTTCAATGGTCAAAAAAAAAAAAAAAAGAATTTGTATAATTTCTTCAACTTGAAATTACTCTAATAAAATTTCTTAGAAGTATAAGTCATCACATAAGATTCTTCAAACATGTTTCTGAAATTGCATTAGCTCTGTAGACCAGGCTGGAAATATCCGTTTGCCTCTGCCTCCTGAGTGCTGGGATTAAAGGTGGGCGCCACCACCACCCAGCTATGTTTTTAAAATCAAAACTTCAGGCACAGATTACATTGCCGCATTTTTAGTTTATTAATTCAGCAGCCAATTTTTAGTAAAATTGGTAGAGGACAATATAAATAATAGATACTTTGTATATTTTCTCCTCTAAACTTGTTACCAAGGTCAGTACCAACTTTTATTTATTTATATTTATGTGCCATGGTGTTTTGTGTTAGCTCACCCCTATCATCCCGCCATTCAGGAAACTGAAACAGTAGGATCAACTGGGAGTTTGAATAAGCCTGGGTACAATAGTGAGTTTCAGGACAGTCTGGGCTACAGAGTAAGAACCTGTCCTAAAAAACAAAAGCAAGGGACTGGAGAGATTACTTAGTGGTTGTGGTAGTTTGAATGTAATTAGTCCCCATCAACTCATAGAGAGTAGCATTATTAGGAGGTGTGACTTTTGTTGGACTAGAATGAATTTGTTTGAGGAACTGTGTCACTGTGGAAGTGGACTTTGTGGTCTCCTGTAAGATCAAGCCACGCCCAGTGTCTCACACCACTTCCTGTCACCTGCAGATAAAGATGTGGGACTCTCAGCTCCAGTGCCATGTCTGCTTGAATGTTTCCTTGTCCCACCATGATGATTATGGACTAAACATCTGAAGCTGTAAGACAGCCCATTCAGTGTTTTCCTTTATAAGAGTTTCCATGGTCACGGTGTCTCTTTGCAGCAATAGAAACCCTAAGGCAGTGGCTAAGACCACTTGCTTCTCTTCACTTTGTTTGCCAGCATCCATGTAAGACATCTCCTATTTGTAATTCCAGCTCCAGGGGATCTAATACCTCTGATGATCTCTGAAGGAAACTACGGTGTCATGTATGTACCCACATTCAGACATACACACACACATACACCTACACATAAATAGAAATAATAAAAATAAATCGTTTTTAAAACCCCATCAAGCTGGATAGTGGTGGTGCACACCTTTAATCCCAGCACTTGGAAGGCAGAAACAGGCAGATCTCAGTGAGTTCGAGGCCAGTGTGGTCTACAGAGCAAGTTCCAGGACAGAACTGTTACATAGAAAAACCCTGTCTCGAGAAACCAAAACAACAACAACAACATTGATAATAATAATAATAATAATAACAACAACAAACCCTATTAAAACAAGCAAGAATTGTTTGGATGGATTTTTTTTGCTATCAAAGAACAAGACTATGGGTTCATTTACATACAACATGATAGTAATTACTTGTATAGGTCTTCATATATACTTTAAAATGCAAAATTTGAGGCTGGGAATGTATATTAGCAGAGTGTTTGTACAAGGTCATAAATTCAATTCCTAGCACTGAGGTATTTTATTTTTTGGTGTTTCTGGTCAGGATTTCTTTACGTAGCCTTGACTGTTCTAGAATTCACTCTGTAAACCAGGGTGGTTACAAACTCAGAGATCCTCTTGCCTCTGCCTCCTGAGTTGGGATTAAAGGCATGCCCCACTACTCCAGGCTAGTATTTTAAAATGCAAAACCTCCAAGAATTACCCAGGTAACTTAGTACCCAGGCAAAGAAAGTTTCTGGCTGTAGCAGAGTATAGCTTTAGACTCCGAGAAAGCCCTTCACATTGTCAACTGAAAACAGCGGAAAAGAGTTAATGGCAGGCCCACACTAGGAAAGGAGTTTATAATGGAAAACCATGACACTAGGTGAGTATTCAGTGTTTTGTGGCTTTTACATGGATGGTAGGCCTCAAACAGCCCCAAGTGTGGTGGCGAAACCAAAGAAAAACTCAGTCTGATTTGATTGGAAGTCAGAGAGGAAAGAAAGAAAAAGGAAAATCAGACGAAAGCTTGGAGTGCTCCTAATATCTGGAAAGTGAGTGTGTGTGTAGGTTGGAGTAATGAGAGAAAGTCTAGGAGAGGAGCCAGAGAAGGCACCCCATAGACCTGCATACAGTCTCTACCCAGATCTCTAACTTCTGAACTGGGCTTGTGTACAGCAGGCTTCAAGGAGATGAACACATTGCCAATGCTATTAGACACAAAAGAGAAGGATGTGCGGGACACACCATCACCCAGCACTTGGGAGGCTGAGGCAGGAGGATTAAGAAATTCAAGGTCATTCTAGCCAGCCTTAGAATTGTGAGAGCAAGTACACACACACACACACACACACACACACACACACACACGCATCTTTGGCTGTCAGCTCAAAGGTGGGAGTGGCTATTGGACTTCCAGTGAACTCCTCAGTGGAGAAAGTTAAGAAAGGAATGAAATCAGCAGGGACTTCTAGAGGGGAAGGAGGTTAGTGTGCTACGCTACATGTTTAGACTGTAGACCAGGCTGGCCTCAAACTCACAGAGATCTGCCTGCCTCTGCCTCTTGAGTGCTGGGATGTTTAGGTGGTTAGAAAGAGCTAAAAATGTTTATCTTCAGTAAAACTGAATAAGGCATGAATTGTTTAAATCAGTGCACTGCTTCTTTTCTCCCAGCCAGCACAGAGGACACCTGGTAACCAGGCAACAATCTATGTAAACAGTCGGGAGGTGGGGGAAGCTAATGGCTCCTGATCTGATTAGCACATTCACCAGATGCTGCAATTTCTATGGGCCTAGGTCTAAAGTTTACACTTATTGCTCTAAGCAGTAGAAATAAACAGCCTGGGTCTCTAAATTACCAGCTCTGATGTATACTGTTCTTAGCTGTTCTGATTGTGGTCATTGTGGGATCTCATATTTACTATGTAGCTGAAGATGATTAAACTTTTGTTTTGTTTTGTTTTGTTTGTGTTTTTCTTTTTTTGTTGTTTTGTTTTGTTTTTCGAGACAGGGTTTCTCTGTAGCTTTGGAGCCTGTCCTGGAGCTAGCTCTTGTAGTCCAGGCTGGCCTCAAACTCACAGAGATCTGCCAGCCTCTGCCTCCCGAGTGCTGGGATTAAAGGCGTGCGCCACCACTGCCTGGCTGTGTGTGTTTTTCCAGATATGTTTTTTCTGTGTAGCCTTGGCTGTCCTCTGTAGAAGGACAAAAGAACAGAACTCACTTTGTAGACCAGGCAAACTAGACTGGCTTGGAACTCACAAAGATCCTCCTGCCTCTACTTCCTAAGGGCTGGGATTGAAGGTGTGCACCACCAGTGTCCAGTGATGACTGAAAGTTTTGTTTTGTTTTGTCTTGTTTTTTGAGACAGGATTTCTCTGTGTAACAGCCCTAGCTGTCCTGGAACTATCTCTGTAGACCAGGCTGGCCTCGCACTCACAGAGATCCACCTGCCTCTGCCTCCTGAGTGCTGGGATTAAAGGTGTGTGCCACCACCACAAGGCAATGACTGAATTTTTAATCTTTCTGCCTCTACCTACCACTAAGTGGATTTTTCAGTATCAAACACAGGGCTTGTACGAGTACTCTGTACAACAACATCACTGAACAACATCACTGGTCCCTAGATCACAACAATATGGAGATCTCTGGGACCTGATGTAGAAAGTCAGACGTGATCAGAGGCCAGGCCATGGACATCCAGACAGCAAGTTTTGTATTTAGTTCAATGGGCAAAGGGAAGGGTTGTGCAGGGTTCACTCTTACTACTGTTGTGTAGCAAACACCCCAAAACTTAGCGGCTTAAGACAGGGATATATTTATTGAGCTCATATTTTTGTAAATTGGCAGTGGGGTAGGCTCAGCTGGATAGCTCTTAGATCTTAACTGGGCTTCCTCATGCAACTGGGTCAATTGCCAGGCTGACTGGCTGGCTTAACGTGAACTCAAATGGGACCATTTGCCGCCACTCTGTGTAGCTCCTCATCTACCAGCAATGCCTACCACTCTTGTGCACGGGTGGGCACTGTTTCAAGAGAGGGAGGGAATATTCTAAAGCCTAGACTTGGAAGTGGTCCACTGTTCCTTCTTCCACATGCTGTTGAAACAATCAAGCCATTAGCCGGCTCAGATTCAAATGCTGGGGAAATAGAGGCCATTTTTTGATAGGATCCCTCAAATCATGAAAAGAGCCATGGACATAAAACCATTCACCAACTTTTGTAAATAATCTGCAGTTAATCTTAGCAATATAGTTTTAGAAATACTGGGAATTCTTTATAGCTGGAATTGTTTTTGTTGTTGTTTGTTTTTTGAAACCGGTCTCTGTATGCAATCCTGGTTGTCCTGGAAGTTACTATGTAAACGGCTAGCCTCAAACAGAGATCCACCTGTCTCTGCCTCCCAAGTGCTGGATAAAAGGCATGCGCCACCGCTTTAGGCTGAAATTGTTTTCCTTCTTTCTAATCTTTTTTTCTTAATAATTTACTTTTATTTTATGTGCATTGGTGTTTTGCCTGCGTGTGTATCTGTATGCGGTGTCAGATTCTCTGGAACAGGACTTATGAACTACCACGTGGGTGCTGGGGATTGAACCTGGGTCCTCTGGGAGAACAACCGGTACTCCTAACTGCTGAGCCATCTCTCCAGCCCCATGGAGTTGCTTTCTATTTGTAACAAATAAGAACTTTGCCAGGTGTGGTGGCCCATGCCCTTAATCCCAACATTGAGAAGGCAAAACTAGAAGATTTCTTTCAGTTTGAACTTGGTTTGTTCTATATAGCAAGATCCAAGCTAACAGGGGCTGCATGGTGAGACCACATTTAAAAAAAAAAAAGAAAAAGTTTTGCACCTAGCAAAACTTGATACTAACAGATATGAAAGACAAATGTCCGGTTTGTTTCTCTTCCAGCTTCTTGTCCAGGGAGTCTTCCGTTTAGGTTTGCATACACACCTCAGTTAATTGCAGACAGTCTCTCTAAGATTTCTATGAAGGAATGAACAGAAAGTGAGACAAGAGCAAGTTACTGATAGACAAGCTAGAAACACAAACACATGTCTACAATAGAAAATACACAGAAACTGTTTATCTGGCTGGTGCATAAACTGTTTGCACACACAGACCCCTAAAACACCACCTATGAAAACCTAAGTCCCAAATGAGGCATATTGTGTGTGCCTATAATCTTGAAACAGTTGTAACCCCAACTCCAAGGGGGTGACAGACAAAAGGATTACTGAGGCTTGATGGCTTTCCAGGCTAGCTGAGAAAATGAAGCCCCCAGGCTCAAGAACAGACCCTGCCTCAAAAAGAAAAAGTGAATGACCTGGTCATTCTTCGGTGACAGGGTATTGAGAGAGAGGACCAGGAGATCAGATGAAAAGAGAATAGAAAGTAGAGAAGATAGCAAAGTTTGGGAGTGGGAGGGCTTGCGTAAGCTATGTCTTATGCCAAGGAAGCTTATTAAATAGTACGGCATGTTATATGTTGTTTCCAGGGGAGACATGGGACAGAGTCAGCAGCTATCATACAGTGGGACAAAGTCAACAAGAAGCTAATCAAATAACATTGCACAAGGGATATCTCAAGAACATTACAGACCAAGCACACAGAAGCTTGAGACTGATAACCAGAGCCCTGTACACTGGGAAGAGTTTGGTTCTTAGAATCTGAAACCTCAGCTCTCCCAAGGCCCAAGCCACAGGCTTTTACCCACTCTATAAAGCATATTTCTGGTTATTATGTTTATGATATTATTTATATTATATTATATTTTTGGTTTTTTGAGGCAGGGATTCTCAGTAACTAATGAGCCAGTCCTGGAACTTACTCTGTAGACCAGGCTGGCCTTGAACTCACAGAGATCTGCCTGCCTCTGCCTCCTGAGTGCTGGGATTAAAGACATGTGCCACCACTGCCTGGTTTACTCCTGGCTTTAGAGAAGGAACTGTCGTCCTTCTCCATGCCTCAGGGAAAGCCTTGAATCAGTTCAGCTTTCAACAGGTGAAGATGCATAGAGGACAGCTGATGTCCTCTTGCCCTCTTGAGGGTCTCTCTCTCTCTCTCTCTCTCTCTCTCTCTCTCTCTCTCTCTCTCTCTCTCTCTCTCTCTCTCCTACAACACACACACACATGAATAAGTATATAAGCCAGGTGTGGTGGCATACACCTTTAATTCTAGCACTTGGGAGGCAGAGGCAAGTGGATCTCTGTGAGTTCAAAGCCAGCCTGGTCTTCTGCATGGGGAATTCCAGGACAACCAGAATTGTACAGTGAGATATTGTCAAAAAAAAAAAAAACCAAAAACAAAACCTTAAAAAAGGCTAAATCAGGGCTGGAGAAATGGCTCAGAGGTTAAGAGCACTGGGTGCTCTTCCAGAGTTCAATTCCCAGGAACCACCTGGTGACTCACAAACATCTGTAATGAGTTCTGGTGCCCTCTTCTGTCATTCAAGCATACATGCAGGCAGAACACTGTATACATAATAAATAAATATTTTTAAAAAGTATTTGAAAACATCTAAGTAAGTCAAAGAAATAATCCCAAGGAGGCTGAAAAAAGAAGGAGTAAAAGGGAGGGAGGGAGGAAAGCAGGAAGGAACGGAGGGAGGGAGGAAGTAAAGAAATAGGCCTGAGAAAAGTAACCTGCTTCCATCTCTGAAGCCCTGCCTTGCTGACATCTGGGCCACATCATTCTTATTTGTGGCGGGATGTCCTATACACTTGAGGGCTCCATGTTAAGCTTTTGTGTGTGTGATGCTGGGGACTGTGACCCCAGGGTTCCCATATACTAGTCACACATAGTACCACTAAGGTACACCTCTAGCCCTGTCCTAAGAATCGAATAGCATCCCAACCTCTATCCATTAGATGCCAAGAATACACACCCTGCCTCCCCTTGCCCTGAATTGCAACAACCAAAATTGCTTTCAGAAGTTGTTAAATGTCCCCTGAAGGGGCACACCCAGAATTACCCCTGGGTGTGAATTTCTCTACTGGAGCTTTAAGAAAAAAAAACAAAAACAAAAACCCCAACTTTTACAATTGTGAAATAAACGTGTGGCTTGCATTCTTTTTTTTATTCATCATTTAAAGTTTATTTTACATACCAACCACAGTTTTCCCTCCCTCCTCTCCTCCCATCCCTGCCCTGCCCTTCTACCACCCCCACCCACCCACCCACTCCTCGTAAGAATCCTACCATTCACATAGGGCCTTTGTTTGGGCTCATAGGCCCTGCATTCATCAATGATCTCCTGCAATAGCTTAGGGCAGTCTTCACTCACTGGCTCCTGCTTCTGGCCCTCAGCTACCAGCTCGTAGATTTTCTTCCAATCACAACCTACCATGGAAGAGAGAGTATGAGTGGCTTCATTTTCACTACATACTTCTCTCTGGACATTGATAGCTAGGATTAGAACGAGGGACTTCAAACATGGGGAAAATAAGAACAGAATGGAAAGGAAAATAAACAAAGAAACAACAGAGCTTTTAATGACTCTACTAACCAGTTCAAGGAATCCCTGCATTAACCAAGTGGCTATGGCAGCACTAAGGGGGAATTTCTGGTCTCTCGGAACCCCAATAGAGCCAGCCTTCGTGTTCTTTACCTTCGAATGGGATCTTTCCAGTGACAATCTCCCAGAGCACAATTCCAAAGCTGAAAGAAAATCAAGGGTTTGTCAGGTGGCTGACTCAGTGGGCAAAGAACTGGCAGCGCCATACTCTTTTGAATTTGACCTCCAGAAACCAAGTAGAGGTAGGAGGAGAGAAATGACCCAAAAAGCTATTGTCTGGACTTCATATACGTGTCATGGCCTGTGCAAGCCACCCTTCCGTACATCGCTGGAGAGATACTGATGGTTTAGCACACTTGCTGACCTGAGTTCTGTTCCTAGCACCCAGATGGCAATTCACAGCTATCTGTAATTCCGGTTCCAGGGGATCAGATGCCCTTTTCTGGTCTCTGTGGGCACTGCATATGCACATGGTACATATACACACAGGTACAACACTCATGCACATAGAATAAAAGTAAATCTTTAAAAAAAATTAAAAATGAGGGCTGGTGAGATGGCTCAGAGGTTAAGAGCACTGCCTGTTCTTCCAGAGGTCCTGAGTTCAATTCCCAGCAACCACATGGTGGCTCACAACCATCTGTAATGAGATCTGGTGCCAACCTTATATACATAATAAAGAAATAAGTAAAATCTTTAAAAAATGAAAAATGAAACCAAAATTCTAAGCATGTAACACATTTCTTTTCCCATGCTCCTTGAGCCATTTCAGAAAACACCGAATTTTCTGGTCCCCGCCTGACTCCAGGCAACATCCCGCCACACCCAGTGCAAGATTAAAGCTAGAACCTACACATATTAGGCAAGTACTTCCCCACCGACCTGCAACCCGGCCCCCTGTTCAACAGAGTTAAGATGGTCCTCAGAAGAGGAGTTCACCAGGGACTATACTGTCCTTTCTGCCTGAGTTAGAATTTGTACCAAAAAACATGCACACACCTATATATTTCAGCTTTTATGTTATATATATGATGCGGATTTTTCAGTCTCTCAGGGGAGGTATATGGCGTTGAATCGTTTCTCTCTGCTTTAGTGTGTTTTGTCTTCTGACTGATGGAAGTTTGCGTCTTACTTAATTCAAATCCTGCAAGCTAGACGAAAGATGAGTTAGAGGTAGATGTTAAAACGGCAAGCCCTAGGGTGGGGAGGTAGAAGGTGGAGTTGGGGTGGCTTTTTCCCTAGGGGATTTATTTCCAATGGTGCTTTCAGGCTATACTTGACATGATAGGTTCAATTCATCATATTGTGCCAACCAAAGAGAAGCACTGTGACAGCTCTCCTCAATAGAATGGGGTGAGTGGTAGGGAAGAGTCTCTGAAACGATGGCTATCAGGTCCCTGTATGCTTTGGTAAGTTTACTGACTAAACGTACTTATTACTACTGCTAGGTCTAGGGCTTTCATGGTGAAAGACCCAACTCCAATCAGCGAGGGGAGGGAGGGGCCATAGAGCTCCATCATGGCTTGATTTTCCCCCGGAGCAGCTGCAGAAGTGACAGAAGGAACTCCTTTGTTCTGTCTGTCCTTGCACGGTGTTGCTTGGATTTTGCACGAAAAGTGTGAGTTATCTTTGTCAACCTGGAAGTCATACGTGTCTAAAGATGTCACTGCATGACTAAAGGGAGCACATGTTTTTGCTCCCGGTGGAGCTGAACCATTAGCATCACCAGTGTGCAGAAAGAGAATAGGCTGACACAGTCAGCCAGGTACCCAAATCTAAGGGTGAGGTCAAGAAAAAGTTGAGACATACAGATGGCAGAAGGTGTGATTCCACATGCCTTTAGTCCTAGCACTCAGGAGGCAGAGATAGGTGAACTCTGTAAGTTCAAGATCAGTCTGGTCTACATAGCAAGTTCCAGGACAGCCAGAGCTACATATAGTGAGATCCTGTTCCAAAAAACAAAACAGAACAACAGAAGACACTTAGGTGGGGAAGGCATCTGAAAGGCAGAAAGGCTCTGTCTGTACGAGGCTGGAAGGAAGAACAAGCTGTGCACCTGTCTGCTGGGAGCCTGTCGGTTGCTGTTGAAATGGGTGTGGTGATTTGAAAGAGAATGACCTCCAAAAGGAGTGGCCCTATTAGGAGGTGTGGTCTTCTTGGAGTTGGTGTGATCTTGTTGGAAGAAGTGTGTCACCGCTGAGGCAAGCTTTGAGGTCTCATACATTATACTCAAGTTACATCCAGCGTCTCAGCTCATTTCCTGTTGCCTGCTAGATGTAGAACTCTCAGCTACTTCTACCATATCTGTCTGCACACTGCCAAGTCCCACCATGATAAGCCACCTAATTAGGTGTTTTTCTTTGTAAGCATTGGTGTGGCCATAGTGTCTCTTCACAGCAATAGAAACCTTAACTAAGACAATGAGCAAACTCAAAAAGCTTGGGAAAGAGGCACTGATCCTGGCTGGATGCTAATATGGATATAAGGCTGCCATAGCAAAGAATGTTGATGATGGCACCTTGGCCTCCCTCCCTGGCATAGCTATGCTCTGGTGCCTGGATTGACAGCTGCCTCTGACAGAGTGACAGCAGTCATGGGCAAGAAGAAAAGCACCAGGATGTCAGACTGAGTCTCTGGTGAAAGTTTATGATTGCAATCACCTCATGCCCTCAAGGCTCTCCACAGACATCCCCTTGGACAAAAGGGTCACCAACAGGGACATTTTCTGGAACCCAGCTCTGAAACTCAAGGCCATATGGGAGTTCAAAGTTAAGTTGGAGGAATGACGAGAGACGGGCAAGATCATAGGGTTCCGTCAGCAGCTTTAGTTTCAGATGTATTTCTGTTTCCATCATTAGAAATTTAGAGAGAGAGAGAGACAGAGAGAGAGAGAGAGAGAGAGAGAGAGAGAGAGAGAGAGAGAGAGAGAGAGAGAGAGAGAAGTGTGGCCCCTGGACAGTCCTCTGAATCTCAATGCCCAGTTGAACATAAGCAGATCCCCTGGTAGGTATTCAGTGATGGAGAAGTGGTGTCTAAATTGTCTAAATGTCTAAGAGAAACGGCTCTTTGCTCATCCGAGTGGGAGGCGAGGGCGGAGTTTGTTCTTTAGTGGGCACCCGGAAAGCTGTATAATGTTTGTCTATAAATGACAAACATTCCTTTACAATTTTAGGGTTTTGGACAATGAATTAACAAACTGCTTTCTTCCTCTGAGCAAATGAAACAAGTCATGATAGATTTTCAGCTAACCATCGGCTCTGTTCCCCTGAAAAACTGATACAGGTAGATCATCAACCTATGCTTCTTAGTCACCTAATTATAAAAATTATTGCTGGTATACAAATTGCTTTGGGGTAGGGGTTGGGGGGTTCCATAAATACCTAACAGGCATGGTGTACTTTGTAGCAACCATTATACATAGGAACTAGCTTGTCCCTTGCAGGCTCTTGGAAGGTATGTCTATAAAATTATGAGACATTGACTATTTTAAGTCATGAGACTTCAAAATTTGGATGGCTCCATACCCACCTAATGGGAGCCTCCTTCTTTAGCCACTGGTAGGAGCAAAGCCTGGATAAATGTGAGGACCCCCAATGGAGAGAAGGGGTTGATGCTGCTAGCTAGGTGTGCTCCCTGTGAAGCCTTACAAGTCACCTCAAATGACAAGTGTGGCCCCCCGACAGTCCTCTGAATCTCAATGCCCAGTTGAACATAAGCAGATCCCCTGGTAGGTATTCAGTGATGGAGAAGTGGTGTCTAAATGTCTAAGAGAAACGGCTCTTCGCTCGCTCATCCGAGTGGGAGGCGAGGGTGGAGTTTGTTGTGTAGTGGGCACCCGGAAGGCTGTATAAGCAGGTGAAGAGGTGCACTCAGTTCTAAAACCTGGGAATGGAATAAGAAGGCACGGCCTTTCTGCAATGCCGTCTTCTAGGCAGGAACCATAGCAAAGCTCTGACCAACCCAAGGAGACCTTGGAGGATGTGCTCACCTTTACGCTGTAGCCTTCAGCTACCAGGAAGCTGGAACTGCTGATGTTTTTGTGCAGTTGTTCGGATGTTTCTGAATGGTGTAGCCTGATGACAACCAAAGGTAGGGTGTATTAATGATCTTGGCACACACAGTGTTTAGTGGGATAATGAGGCTGGCTAGTACCCTGCCTTACATGTGGGTGGCTCTCTGTGGGCAACCTAGAAAAATGCCCCTGCCCAGCACCAGTGTTTGCAGCGAAACAGTGGAAGGAAGGGAAATTGGAGCTTCTGGCCTGTCCTCCCATCACCTCTGGGAGCATCAGGAGTGCGGTCCATAGTGCGGTCCCCAGTGCCGGGATTACAGGTGCACCCCACTACTGCCTGGCTAGATTCCTCCAGTTCTTTTTTTTAAAATCTATTTATTTATTATGTATACAGTATTCTCGGTATTCAGTCTGCATATATGCCAGAAGAGGGCATCAGATCTCATTACAGATGGTTGTGACCCACCATGTGGTTGCTGGGAACTGAACTGAGGATCTTTGGAAGGGCAGGCAGTGCTCTTAACCACTGAGCCATCTCTCCAGCCTGACTCTTCCAGTTCTTTGTGGTGACCGTTCAACCCCTCTGGTACCTGTACAAGCCTTTGGCTGCTCCCAGGACTAAGAGGATGCGCACACTCAGAGTGAGGTCCTTTTCTTTATCCAGCAGTTCCCTCAGGGTTCCAAGTTCACAGTACTCCATGACAATGGAGAATTCAGGGGGCTTCACTAGGAAAAGAGGCAAAGAGGCAGACAGCGGTGAAGATGCAGCCTCACTCAGGATTCCCACAGTCACAAGTCCCTTCTCAGCTTCTTCCTGTAGTGATATATCCGCTCTAAAGCAAGCCTTATTGCTTCCCCAGCCTAAGACCGACTTGACTTTAAAGTACAACATTTCAGTCTAAAGGAAACTGAAGTAACACTCTCTTCGGAGATGGCTGGGGGGACTTACTCTCCTTGGAGGAGTTCTTTCTTTCATTTCTAGCCTCTGACCTGGGATTTTGACTTCTGGTCTAAACTCGTCACCAGTCAGTCCCTTCCACACACAGATTAGGTTGGACTGGGGCTCTGGAGTAGTTACCAGAAGGGAGATGTTGCTGTCCTCTTTCTAGGCAACAACAGCAAAAGTGAACAGCAGGGACTTCCATGCTGCGAGAGGAAATGGTGCCACCGTAACCCTTAGTTTTAGCTAAAGGATAAGAAGCAATTAAAGTCACATTAAAAACTAAGGGGCTAAGCCGGGTGGAGGTGGCGCATGCCTTTAATGCCAGCACTCGGGAGGCAGAGGCAGGTGGATCTCTGTGAGTTCGAGGCCAGCCTGGTCTACAAGAGCTAGTTCCAGGACAGGCTCCAAAGCTACAGAGAAACCCTGTCTCGAAAAAAACCAACCAACCAAACAAACAAACAAAAACAAAAAAAAAAAAACCCAAAAATAACCCCCCCAAAAAACAAAAAACAACTCACCCACCAACAACAAAAAACCCCAAAAAACTAAGGGGCTGGGGCCGGGCGGTGGTGGCGCACGCCTTTAATCCCAGCACTCGGGAGGCAGAGGCAGGCGGATCTCTGTGAGTTCGAGGCCAGCCTGGTCTACAAGAGCTAGTTCCAGGACAGGCTCTAAAAAAGCTGCAGAGAAACCCTGTCTCGAAAAACCAAACCAAAACAAAACAAAACAAAACAAAACAAAACAAAAAAAAAAACTAAGGGGCTGGATGTGGTGTGCCATTGTATTGATCCCTGCACTCAGGAGCAGAGGCAGGCAGATCTCTGTGAATTCAAGTCCACTCTGGTCAACGGAGCGAGTCCCAGGTCAACCTGGACTACTTAATTAGAACTCGTCTAAAAACAAACAAAAAAAAAAACAAAAAAAAAAAAGGAAAGAAAAGAAAGAAAATAAAACATACCCTTGACTTAGGCTAGCATCTCAACAAGCAACCCCTGGTTCTCAATGGATAGGTAAGGGAGGCACAGCTCCGTTAGTTCAAAGGAGATGGGAGCTTATACCTTGAAAAACAGAAATAGTGAACATTGGTAATAACCTCACTGCTACAATTGAGGGGTCTTGATGGGATTTATTTTCTCTGTCAGAGACTTAAAGGGCAATTTAACTCTTGAGTGAGGCAGGTAGCAGTGGGGAAAACACAGTAGGCAGAGTCAGCTGGTGAGGAATGGCTTTTGTGAGGTGTGAGGTGTGAGGAAGCGCGCATGCACACATACATGCGTGCTCTCACACACGCGCACACACACGCACATACACGTGCACACACAGAGAGAGAAAGTAGGGGGAGGTAGAGAGAGCAAGCACAGATAAGAAACACCCTCCCCTCTGCAAATCAGAGAGGTGACTTGGGAGTCTGAAAATCCAGTCTCTTCTCCTGGGCTGGGTTTTTAATGTTTTTGAAGGGTCTTTCTCTCCTAATTTGGGGTGGGTCAGTTGGAACAAAGACAGGATTGCTCGCTCACAACTGTTGTGTAAAGCAGCGTTTGGAGAGGTGTGGCATGAAGCCACATGTGCCCTACTGCCAAGTCTCTGTTTTGACTTTGGTCTCGAGTCCCAGTCAGGAGAGTGAGGAAGGATCTGCCCATCTTCAGAGCCTGTCTTCTTTGACTTAGTCATGGCCCCTCTCCTTGTCTGTCTGCCTATCAGGGAGTCTGTCTCTTAGTCATGGCCCTCTCGTCTGTCTGCCCAGTAGAGAGTCTGTCTCTTTTCCCTCACTGCCACCCTATGAGCTGCCCTTAGAATGTAACACAGTGCCACCTTGAGTCTCTGGGGGACTGCCTGCCTTTCAAAGGCCTGGCTCTTGTCTTTCTTTAGCATACTGGCCAGAGGTGAAGAACACTTCCTCTGGTACCTGAGCTTTTCTTACCGTCTCTAAAGTTTTCCTCCCCACCATGTGACTGTTTGTCCACCATATGGCTGTTTGTCCACCATGTGGCTGTTTGTCCACCATGTGGCTGACCTCCATGCCTAACTCAGATGGCACAACGCTCTTTCTAATCTCTTAAATGCTCACCTATCGATCTATAATTATCTTTAAAGCTCAAAAAAAAGTAACACATCAAAACAAAGACAGCATCTTCTAGGCAGTCAAAAGCTTGACCAATCCCGGAAGACTCCTCACCTGTTTCATCAATGCAAATCCCAAATATGCGCAAGACGTTGGGAGAATCAAATTTCTTCATGGTTGTGATCTCGTTGTTGAAAATGTGCCTCACTACACTAGGAGAGTGAGAGGAGACATTAGCATCTGGACTCTGACGGTCCCTCAGAGAATGTATGGTGTAGTAGGGGCTTGAGACACCATCGGATCCCACACTCGCTGATGGGCTTGGCTATCAGTCTAACTTCCCAGGTGCAGAATTACTCCCTAAGTGTCTGTCACAAGAATGATAGTATTTCTTAATCCTATTATTTGGTATTATCTGGTATTTGACAGAATTGTATTTTTGTGACTTATATAGCAAATTAAGATGTTGAGTTTTTATTACTAGTCCTATTTTATTTTAGTAAATGTCCTGAAAAAAAAACTATGTGTGTTCTTGATTAGCAAAGATAAGGAAATTATTTGAAAATTTATAAACAAAAATCCCTTCCTGAACATGGCCTTGGGAATGTGGGCATCAGTTATTAGAGAGGGTCCCAGGACCCACTAACTCAGACCAGTCTGCTACTTCACACTGTGTGAGGCTTCAAGAGAAAACATTTGTCTAAGATCTGTCAGGCAGGGGGCTGGAGAGGTGGCTCAGTGGTTAAGAGCATTGCCTGCTCTTCCAAAGGTCCTGAGTTCAATTCCCGGCAACCACATGGTGGCTCACAACCATCTGTAATAAGGTCTGGTGCCCTCTTCTGGCCTGCAGACAGACAGAATATTGTATGCAAAATAAATAAATATTAAAAAACAAAAAACAAAAAAAAGATCTGTCAGGCAGGCAGAGCAGGACCAAAGCATATAGAAATCGACTATTTCAATGTGCTAGCAATGAAAAATATGAAAACAAAATTAAGAGAATAATTTCTTTTACAATAGTGTAAATAATAGCCAGAAATTTAGGAATTTAACAAAGCCAAGCATGATGGGGCATGCCATCAACCCCAGTTTTCCAAAGGCAGAGGTAGGAGGATCTTTGTGAGTTCCAGGCCAGCCAGGGCTACAAGACAAATAAGTAATAATATCAACACACTCCTCCCACCTCCCCCCCCAAAGGCCCAATCAGTACGTTCACTGATGCAAAGACAGATAAATTGACCCTTGGGACAGATCAGACATACAGAAACTAGACTGATGTTTATACAAAAACTTATACAATAAGGTGTGGTGCTGCCCATCAGCGGGGAAAAGGATGGGTGATTTAGTAGATAATACAGAGAAAACTGACTTACTCTGTGGATAAAATAAAAACTAGACCCTGCATAATATCACATAAAAAGACTGATAATATCACATAAACTTAAAAAATAAAGCTGGGGACTGGAGAGATGTCTCAGAGGTTAAGAGCACTAACTGTTCTTCCAGAAGACCTGGGTTCAATTCCCAGCATTCACATGTTGGCTCACTACCACCCATAACTCCAGCTCTGGGGGATTCAGTATCACCTTCTGGCCTTTGCAGACACCAGGCATGCAAGCGGTACACAGACATACATGTAGAAAAATTGTCCATACACATAAAATAATGTAAACATTTAATACAGGCGAAAAACCCTACAGAAATTGCAAATGTGAAGGCAGAAGATATGAAGAGGTAATTTACAGAAAAGCAAGTCAAATAGCTTCTGTGAGTGGGGCAGCATTAAATGTGGATGTGCACTCACCTCTGTGGGAGATTCAGGAAGACAAAAATCATGTGTTCTCTGTCACATGCAGATCCTAACTTCTAATGTGTGCATGTATGTAAATAGGGAACAGAGGTGTTGAGAGAAGAGGAAGGGGCAAGAGGTCACGTGCCATGAAGTTGGAAAGGGATGCTACTGAGGGGAGGAGGGTTCAAGAGAGGGAGTCAAGATAGGGAAAACCAAATCACATTTGATTTGTGTTTTGTTTTTTTTTTTTTTTTTTCAAGAAAGAGTTTCTCTGTGTAGCCCTGGTTGTCCTGTCTCCTGTATAGACCAGTCTGGTCTAGAAATTACTGACCTCTGCCTCCTAAGTGCTGGAATTAAAGGCACGTACCACCACCGGCCGGCCCAAATTGCATTTGAAAATGCCATAACGAGAGGATGGAGAGACAGCTCAGTTAAGAGTGCATCCTGCTCTTGCAGAGGACTGAGTGGTTCCCAGCACCCACGTAGGGTGGCTCACAATTACCTGTAACTGCAGCTTTATGGGAATCTGCTGCTTTTGGCCTTTGTGGGCACCTTCATTCAGATGTACTTACACAAACATACATATAAAAAAATAAAATGTCACAATGAAAGCAGGGCAGCGGTGGTGCACACCTTCAACCCCATGCCTGGCTCACATTCCTTATAAGCAAATAAAGTTTTGTTTTTTTGTTTTTGGTTTTTTTTTTTTTTTTTTTTTGGTTTTTCGAGACAGGGTTTCTTCTGTAGCTTTTGGAGCCTGTCCTGGAACTAGCTCTTGTAGACCAGGTTGGCCTCGAACTCACAGAGATCCGCCTGCCTCTGCCTCCCGAGTGCTGGGATTAAAGGCGTGCGCCACCACTGCCCAGCAATCACACGAACCCGGGGTTTGAACTCGGGACCTTGCTTGCGCTAGCGCCGGGTGCTTAACAGGCTGAGCTATCACCCAGCTCTCTCAAATAAAGTTTTAAAAACTGCAGTGGTTAAGTACATATAAATAAGTGATCAAATGTATTAGTAAATGGAGAAATGCTTTCATATCTGATCTCACTTTACAAGGATAAATCAAATTTAGAAACACCAGGGATCAGTCAGTACATGAGACAGGCGTTCTCAGGCACCACAAGTGGAGTGTAGCCATATCCACCCCCTCTAAGCTTCCTGGGAGTGCTTAGCCAATCTAGGTATGTGGAGCCTATGACCCAACAGTTCCTATCCTGGAGTTACAGCCCCAAGAAATTTTTATACAAGTATTGGAGTGTAGTTCAGTGGCAGTGTTTGCCTCCATGTGTGAAGTTCAGGGTTCAATTCTCAGTACCTCAAAATTGCCATACATTCATTAAGGGCTATGTATTATTTTCAATTGGAAGCAGATGGTTTACATCATGGGAAATAGGCAAAATGTGGTCTGAGATACCAAATGGATTCACTTCAAACGAAAGGACTTCATGTTCCATGATGCTGAGTCAAGAAAGTGAGGCAAGTGGCCAACAGACATGGCACTTTGTCACCTGTGAGAAATCAATACTGTATAACACAATAATGAAAGAGTATATTTTACAGGAAAACAAGAATAAAACACTATAATCATTGTCTGTAGAATTCCCAGCACCACACCAAAAAGAGGGGATGAAGAATGGAGAAGCAGGATTATGAGGTAATAAACTTTGTTGTTGTTGTTTTGAGATAAGGTCTCTATGTAGCCCTGGCTAGTCTGGAACTCACTATATATAGACCAGGCTGGCCTTGAACTGGGATTGCCTGTGTCTGCCTCTTGAGTGCTGTGATTTTAAGGGGTGACACCACTATGTCCAGAAAAGACTCTAAATTCTGGATGATACATAAAGCCATGAGTAAAAGGGGGAAAGTTCTAGAGCTGAGGTAGACAGTTACTCAACACTAATCTGTTTCTTTTCCTTTTGTGTGTACAAGTGTTTTGCCGGCATGTCTGTCTGTACCATTTGTGTGCTTGGCACCTGTGGGCTAGAAGAGGGTGTCAGATCCCCTGGAATTGGAGTTACAGATTTTTGTGAGCTGTGATTTTGGTGCTGAGAACTGAACCTGAGTCCCCTGTAAGAGCAACAAGCCCTATATTGAACCAATTGTCCAGTCCAATAGCCTCTGTTCCTTAATAATACAGATTAAGTCATCTACCCCTTTAGAGCCTGATTCCCCCATTTAATAATGGGGAAAATACAGCTTTCTCCTTGGGAAGTTACAGGGAATAAATGTTGATACATGTGAGAGTCATCAACTACAGCTTACCAACCTGACACTTCTGGCTTGGGGACTGTTGAATACTTTGATGGTAACTGGAGATCTGTGATACTCTCCTCTGTAAAATGTGCTGAGGTCATTTTTCTTCAGTAAAGTCCATGGAGAGCTGGTAAGATGTTCCTTCTCAATCTCCTTGATTTGTTCCTGTGGGATCTTCTGTGTGGGTTGTGGTGAGCCTGAGACAGAAGGAGACAAAAAAGTCAGCGTTCTAAAGGTGTAGTCAGAGAAGTGGCCTCTTTGTGATGTGATGGGGGGTGGTGCTCCACACCATGAACCAAAACTGGTCCTGGCTAGAGCTTCCAGTGGACTCAACTCCGGGTAGAAGGTCCTCTGTGTCTGTGGTACGTGTAGAGACACATGTGAGGTCAGTAGTGTTGTTTGTGTACTTCATTGACCTCCTCTTCCAATCTATTCTTTTTTCTTTCTTATGATGCCTGTGGTTGAACCAAGGAACTTGTGTGTGCTTGGCGAGTGTTCTATTATTGAACTATGTCCCTAGCCTCCTTTTTCGATCTTGCCTGTCTTTCTGGTTTTAATGTCAGCCTCTTTTATTTTGGAGTTCTCCTTACTTCTGTTGCCACACAGCTTAACCCTAGGGACCTGGCATTATGTCCAGTCTTTTCAGATCAAATAGAGAGACAGTTCAAGCTCAGCAACTATACTGCTGTCAGTTGTGTGACTGTTCCCTCCTAGACTGATACATTTTCTTCCTCAGAAGTTCATGGAGTTCATAGGAAACTTACAAGGCTGAGGAAGCTCTAGAAACGTACAGGACTCACAGCAGTCTCTGCATAGTAACCATTGCTGGGTGAGAGGAGACACTTGTAGGAGACCAGCCATCCAGCCTTCCTAAGTTCTTGCTCATGTAACTTGTGTGTGTGTGTGGGGGGGGGGGTTAGGTCATCCAAGTGCCCAAGATCATCAATCTCTCATAAGCAGTTTCTCACCCATGCTCCTGCAAGTAATACTGTGGTTCATCAAGATAGACTTGGACAGATCGCTCTTTCATCTGAGGGCCAGCTAGTTTTATGCCAACTTGACACAAGCTAGTCATTTTGAAAGAAGGAACCTCAGTTGAGGAAATGCCCATACCAGGTTGACCTATGGGACATTTTCTTGATCGACAATTGATGTGGGAAGGTCCAGTTCACTGTGGGTAGCGCCACTCCTGGACTGGTGGTCTTGGGTGTTATAAGAAAGCAGGCTGAACAAGCTATGAGGAGCAAGCCAGTAGGCAGCACTCCTCCATTACTTCTGTCTGCTTCAGTTTCTGCCTCCAGATTCCTGTTTTGAATTCTTGCCTTGACTTCCCTTAGTGATGGAATGTGACCTGAGAGTAGTAAGCTAAAAAAAAATCCCTCTTCCCCCACCCCAACTTGCTTTTGGTTTTGATGTTTTTTCACAACAAGAGAAATTAAGGTAATCTTTCTTTGCCACCTCCATCTAAGGTGATAGAGATAGACTTCCCAGGAAGGCAGGAGAGATAGCTAGGTCAGTATAGTGTTGCCACAGAAGTGTGAGAAACTGGGTCAGATCTCTAGAATCTATGTAAAAAGCTGGACAGGGTGGAATATGCACTGCAATCCCAGCACCAGGGAGATAGGTGAACCCCTGGGGTTTGGTGGCCAGCCAGTTTAGACTAGTTGATGAACCTCAGGTCCTGTCTCAAAACCACAAAATAGATGGCTCTGGAGGAATCAACTTGAGTTTGACCTATGGAATTCCATAAGCATGTGCACACATAGGCACACGTAGGCACGTGCGTGCACACACACACACACACACACACACACACACACACACACACACACCTTCATACACAGGAACATACACTCCCACAAGAAATGCCATACCACACATGTGTACTGCCCCTCAGGCATCTCCTCTCCTTTACCCCTAAGGCACCTGCTTGTGGAAGCCATTGTCACCTCCCTTTGAGCACAGTCTCTGGCATAAAGCAGAATTCTTATAGTTTTATTGAATGAATGAGTGACTAAATGAGCACCTTAAATTTTATTTAAATTTCTTGAGCGTGTGTTTGTATGTACACACAGTGAGTGTACATGTGCAGGTATTCATGACTGTGCATGTGTATGTGGAGGTAAGAGGTGAAAATCAAGTGTCTTACATTGCTGGTTGCCTTGTTTAGTTTTTTTTTATTATTATATTTTCATTTTATGTGCATGAGTGTGTACCTGCACGACTGTATGTACACCGCATATAGGGCCCAAGAAAGCCAGAAGAAGTCATTGAATCTCTTGGAACTGGAGTTGCAGGTGGTTGTGAGCCACCGTATGGGTGCTGGAACTGAGTTTGGGTCCTCTGCAGGAACAGCGAGCATTTTTAACTGCTGAGTCATCTCTCCAGCTCCCATCCACCTTATGTTTGGGAACCGATCTCTTACTGAATTTGTAGCTCACTAGCTAGACTGCCGGCCAGTGAGCCCCCGAGCTCCTGTCCTCACCTTCCAGTGTGGAGAAACCAGGTGTGTGCCATCCTTTCTGGCTCTTTACATAAAAGCTGGGGAGCCAAAGGCAGCTCCTCGGGCTTATACAGCAAGCACTTTACCCACTGAGCTGTCTCCAAAGCCCTCGATTTGAATTTCTTATGGACATTCAGCAAGTGAATTGAAGCTCGGATGCTGCTACCTTTTGGATGTTTAATGTTCCCAAGGGCCATGTGTTAAAAGCTTGGTCCCCAGGATGGTGCTATCGGGAGGTGGGGAAACTCTAAGATGGGGAAAAATGGTGGCTCCTCAGGTATTTTCTTCTAAAGGGAATTGTGGGACCCCATGCAGTCTTCCTCCTTCCTTCTGTCTTTTTGCTTTTTGTCCATCAAATAAGTGTTTATGCTTCATCGCATGTGTCTGCCTGATAAGTTGCCTTGCCACAGACTCGGACACAATGTGGCTAATAACTAATCATGGACTGAATGTCTTCATAACTGTGAACCTAAGGAAACTGTCTCTCTTATTAAGCTACTACCTTGGGTTTTTATTACCGTAACAGAAACATGATGAATGTAGATGCTATTCATAGAGAAAAATTATTTATTATAATTATTTTAGCATCTTTTTTTTAAAAAAAATTTATTTTGTATTTTGAGGCCAGGTTCCTCTGTGTAGCCTTGGCTGTCCTGGAACGCACTCTGTAGAAACAGACTCAAACTCAGGATCCCGAACTCAGAGATCCACCTGCCTCTGCCTCCAGAGTGCTGGGATTAAAGGTGTGCGTCACCATGCACGGCCTATTTTAGTATTCTTATAGGTGCTATGGTTTCTTGCTGATCAAGAAGTCACTTTCAAATGCTACTCTGTGAACAGAAGTCTGGGTAAACATCCTGTACGCCTGTGACCACATTTCCAAACCTGTGAGCTGCTCCCAGTACTACCCAGAAGAGAAAATGGAACAGGGCAGGAGCAGAGTAGGCTGGAGTTCCTAGCAAACAGATAACTTCTAATTCGGGAGCATCCACTGCAACAGAGCATGTGACAACTTACACTGTTTCAGAGTTTCCTTGATTTCTTCCACATCAATGCTCACCTTCATCAAGAGAGCTCGCAGATTTTCTGTTCTGCAGGGAAAAGGGGCACCACATGCTTAAAGATACAAGCCCTCAACAAAAAGTATATGTGCATCAAAACAAAAATGCTAATTAAAATCACCAAGATGTCAGATTTTAACTCTAAATAATCATATGGCAGGAAATACTACTGTTAATATTCATTTTTCTATTTTCAAAGCATAGGAAATGCCCCGAAGTCTGGCTGTATGGATCTCTTTGATCATTGCCTTTAACTCAGCGATTACCCATGTGCACGCCTAGTAAACCTGATCCGGTTGTCTGCCCAGGTGCAGGCGAGGAGCACTGAGTCATTGGCATGGTCTCAAGAGTACTTTCTTCCCGATCCCGAGCGGGCACACAAACATCCAGTCCCATAAAGGCCATTGAAATGCTTTAAAGCCAGAGTTTGCACTGGCGGCACAGCCCCGAAAGCTGCATTTTAAAATGAGTGGCTTTTTTTTCTGCTGCTATTGCTGAAACAGGAAATCTCTCTACAGCGCGTCCTCAGAAAAATTTCTCTGCAGCACACTCTAGCAAACAGCAAAAAGCTGTGTTAAACTCTCTCTCTCTCTCTCTCTCTCTCTCTCTCTCTCTCTCTCTCTCTCTCTTAAGCTTTCTCAGGTTTTTAAGTGGATTTAGTCCATCACGTTGGAGTGCCAATCTGTAGATGGAACGGCGGGCTGTGTCCCGCCACCCAGCTAGCTTTACACCCGAAATAATTACACAGAAACTGTATTCTTTTAAATACTGCTTGGGCCGGGTGGTGGTGGCACACACCTTTAATTCCAGCACTCGGGAGGCAGGGGCAGGTGGATCTTTGTGAGTTCGAGGCCAGCCTGGTCTACAAGAGCTAGTTCCAGGACAGGCTCCAAAGCTACAGAGAAACCCTGTCTCGAAAAACCAAAAAAAAAAAAAAAAAAAAAAAATACTGCTTCGCCCATTAGTTTCAGCCTCTTATTGGTTAATTCTCACATCTTCCTTTAACCCATATTTAGTAATCTGTGTAGCATCACGAGGTGGTCACTTACCAGGAAAGATCTTAACCTGTGTCTGTTTGGAGAGGAGAAGCATGGCGACTGCCTATGGCAACTGCCTGAAGCATCTGCCTTCTCTCTCCCAGAATTCTGTTCTGTCTACTCCACCCACCTATGTTCTGACCTATTGGGCCAAGCAGTTTCTTTATTAATTAACCAATGAAAGTCCTCCATCACTAGTATTGGGTTATAGACCCTCTAACTTCTATGCTTTCTCTATCAAAGAATTCAGGCCATTCCACACCCCCCTCAGTATCTTTTCTCTCAGACAGAGCTGATAAGCCCCCTCCACCCTTGCAGCTCTAGGATACATTTATAGTACTGCCTTGTTCATGTCTCCATACCCCTTGGCACACAGTTAGGCCAGGCTATGTCTTGTGATACTATTGTGGGAACTCTCCTAGTGATCTCATAAAAGGCCTTATCATGGCTTGTAGGCAGAGGCTGCTTGTTCATTTCAGGCCACCCAGACCGAAAATAATCACACAGAAACTATATTAATTTTAACACTGTTTGGCCAATAGCTTATACATATTCCTAGCTAACCCTTACATCTTAAATTAACCAATTTCTATTAATCTGTGAATCACCATGAGGCTGTGGCCTACTGGTAAGGTTCTGGCTTTCCGGCATCTCTCTCCTTTGGCAGCTATACGGTGTCTCTCTGACTCTGCCTACCTTCTCTCTATATCTCTGTTTGAACTTCCAGTCTGGCTTTACTCTAGTAATCCATTGGCTGAAACAGTTTCTTTAATAACCAATGGTAATAAAACATATTCATAGCACACATCAATGGCTGTCTGTGGCCATCAGCCTGTAATTTGCCTGATAAAAAAGTTAATCTTGTATCCGTTTCCTTTCCTTTCCTACAAACCTCTTCTAACTTTTAGCTAACCATGTTTGTGACTCATATCACTGGGTCATCATAAGTCCAAGAAGGTCATATTTGTTTCCATGTTTCCCTTATCTTTCCTCTCCTGGTGGCCTAAGCTTAACTCTTACCCTCTCCATGCAGGCTAGTCAATGCCTCACCTCTTTAGAGCCTGGCTTTCTGTGACGTTCAAGGGGAGCCATTGTAGATCTAGCTATTGTTAACTCATCTACCCTCTAATGTAATCTCCTAACTCAGTTCCTGCTTCCGTTCTGACTCTCAGGCAGGTTGCGTTATTGACTCTACTTATTGACTTCCAGGTAGTAGCTGTATACAGCCATAGCAACATAGAGGACGAACCGTATGCCTTTGTCTCTTCATGTTGAGCTTTACCGGATGGATGGTTATTTTTAGTGGATGTGTCACTAGTAGAGGCTTGAAAGATAATAGTTCAGTTAGATCTCGTTCCTGACATTCTGCCACAAGAGCAATCTCGTCTCTGTATGGATTAGTCAAGGTGTACACGGAAATGTCTGTCTTGTCCGTTCTTTCTGAATTCTTGTGTATCATTACTCTACCTTATGACTTTCAAGGGCTTCCAAGAAAATTAGCTTCCTATTGGCAGACTTTACACTCCATGAGTTTATCCCTAAGGTTTAGAACAGTATCATGCACGTTGTACCCAATCTACATTTCCTTAGTTTATTTAATTCTTTTTACTGGACAATTTTCACTTCAAGCGAAAGAGTCCCATAGAAGCCAAGGTGGTAATGAATTGGAATTCCAGATATTACATCAAACAGTGAACAGAGAAGCAAAGGGGACTCACAAGCAGGTAGCAACGTGTCCCCTCCTCCACAAAGGCTTCACTAGCCTCTATCGTACAGTAGATTTCTAAGTCACAAGTATATGCAGCTGTTCAAACTTCTCCATTGTTCCTCCTCTTTGACAAATCAAAGTGAGGCTAAGATGCTCCCTGATTCCAACCGTTCCTCCACTTCATCCCCCAAACCCCATTTATTCTTTCCCGGTCTTTGGAATACTCACTCGTCCTCTCTCGCGTCCTGTTGATCTTCCTGCAGCCAGGATGCTTTTGAAGCAGAGCTCTGTTGATCAACCTGAAGCCCCAGCATGATCTCCTCCCAGACATCCCTCAGCCTCTCATTTACTTCAAGGAAGAGTATCTTGTCATTGCCCGCAGTTACAAACTTCCAAAAATTGTGCTTACTGCTGAACTTTTCTATCTGCTGCTTAGCCTCCTGCAGGACAGTCTCAAAATGGTCCAGGGTTTTAGTTATGTCTTTTGACAGATTGTTTGTTCCTTGGTCCTGGAGCCTCTGGAGATGCTGTAGCAAGCCATGCACACGCTCCCTTAGACGCTGGCACTGTTTCCGGCAGTGTTTCATGTCTTCACACTTTTTATAGATGAGCTGGCCTAAGCTGATGATCTGTCCCAATTTATCCATACCTGGAAGAGACCCACAGGTTGGTTGAAATCCCACAATCCTCAGTGTATTTATTACTCAGCTAATTGAGGGTCAAGGGTATCTATGATCTCAGTGCCAGAAAGGGGATGCCTCTACCACGTAAGGCAAAGAGAGCTTGCTGTCTGTCAAATCTATTCTGTCCTTGTAATAGAGCTTGAACTGGGAAGTATTGGTCAGCTAGCACTATATCCTCAACCTCTTGCCACTCTGAGAGAGGCCTTGTGATTAGCACCTAACTATGGGTCGTGAGTGGATGGGATCTGTGCTACTTTAGGATGAGGCAGGTTTGCATGGACAGGGTTTCAGGGATACTGGTACCCTAAGGAAAAGATCCTGGGTTCCTGAATAGTTGCTTGGAGGAAAGCTGCCATTGTTGCCAGAATTTCTGCTATGAACTGTGTTATTGAAGATGCAGTTACAGCTGTATGGGAGCCATTATATTTTTGGGTATTTTGGTCATATTATCTAACCTATCCTAACACAGATGTTCTTTGGAAGTATTAGAAATATCTTCAGGGGCCAAGCAGGCAGCCCAAACCAGTGGTGTGAGTTGCCTTAGAAACAGTGCTGCAAAGGAGTATACTTCCAGCAGATGTGCTGGTGCTGAAATCCCAGCACCCAGGAGGCTGAAGCAGGACCACGAGTTCACGGCCAGCCCCAGCTACCTTCTGTCTCTAAAAAACCCAAAGCTGAGATTATAGCTCCATGGTAGAGTGTTTGGCCAGCCTTGGCTAAGGCTCTGAGTGTGCGTGACCCTCAGCATAGCCTGACGAGAAGCTCCTGGGGCCAGAGAGGTGCCTCAGTGGGTAAGAGCATGTGTTGCTCTTTCAGAGGAAATTCAGTGTCCTCTTCTGACCTCTGCAGGCACCAGGCATGCCCATGGTGCACATGCGTGCATACACACACATACAGGCAAAACATTCACACACAAGAAATAATACGATAAATCTAGAAAATAAACCTGAAAAGCTTCCTTTTAGTCTCTGTGACGTGGCCCTTCAGTTTATCTTTCACTTCTCCATTTTTGTTTTGTTTTGAGACAGGCTCTTGCTCTGTATCTCAGAATGGCCTAGACCTCTCCACCCTTGGCTTCATTATCCTGGTACCTCTCTGTTTTAGACACATGGAAGAGTCCAATCATTCACATCTTCTCTTCAAATCCTGTAGGAAAAAGGCCCAAACTGGCCTTTGGGTTCATGGTCGAGGAAACCACTCCAGCTCCATCTAAAACACGCAGAGGTTACTCAGCAGGTCGACACCTGCTGTTCTGCAAGGACAAAGGAAAGCCAGGAGCCTGGACTTCCACATCAGACCTCCTGATTTTAAATTTTGCAAGGGAGTAGAAGAGTGTTTCCTTTCAGTCCATAAAGTGCTTGCTGAACAAACTTGAAGGTCTGAGCTTGGCTCCCCAACACCAATGTAAAAGTCTTTAAAACATGAGTCAAAAAGTGAACCCAAATTGTCAAACTGAAACTAAGTACGTGGCAATCCATGGGTTTTTGTTTTCCTTGTTCACTGGATTCCACTGAACTGGGCAGGAGGCACGGGTGTTAACATCAGGGTACTCTTTACATCTGAGCCATCGCTACAGACTGTTAGGATACTCTTAAAGAAAATCAGTAGACCTCAGGGCTCAGCCCTTCCGAGATGCAGAGCACATTGCTTTCACACCTCTTCCTTGGATATATAAGAGCAAAGGGGAAAAATCTGGAAGTAATAATAACAATTTACTCTAAGCCCAACCACCCCCTACTAAAAAAGTATCAGACATATCTGGGCTTGGGGGCACACAACTTTAAATTCAGTACTTGGGGGGCACAGACAGATGTCTCTATGAATTCAAGGACAGCCTGGATCACACAGTGAGTGCCAGGGCAGCCATAGCTACACAGTGAGACCTTGTCTTCATAAATAAATTAACAGTCTAAAAAAATCAGACATCCGTTTACAAACATTACATCAGTTTACTTCATCCTTGCGTGAAATGGACCCTAGAAAAGGAAGTGGGCATCCATACTTAAAGACTGGAATCCAGTCCGGGGTGGGGGTGTGGGTGGTGGTAGTAGTGGCCTGCCTTTAATCTCAGAGGCTGAGGCAAGCAGATTCCTGTGAGTTCAAGGCCAACCTGGTCTACAAAGTAAGTTCCAAGATGGCCAGGACTATACAGGGAAACCCTGTCTCTAAAAACAAACAAACAAACAAAAACAAACAGAAAAGAAAAAAAGGGAAAAAAAAAAACCCAAACCAAAACAAAAGACCTGAATCGTCTGCCCTGGAAATAGATTGTCCTATGGAGTACCCACTTACTCAGCACCTCTAGGCAGCGTCCCTACCTTTTTCCTCTTCTCAAATCCCGTTCCTCGAGCTCCGTCCTGCTTTGACAGAAGGCCGGCAAAGATCTTTGCAGACAGACAGCACCTCCGATAGAGTCAGGGAATCGAAACCAACTCACCCCTGAATTCCAGGAAGTCCAATCTGTGAATTCGCGGTTTTCCCCGCTTCCTCCAGCCGCGGCTCCTAGCTCTCTCGACCCTGCGGGCTCACCCTTGTGATCGCTGGGTCGATCGTCCCCTCTGTCCTACGCGCAATTGCAGTAGGATCAGTCTCCCGCTGCTCCCGGACCACGGTCTTCTGCCCAGCGGAGAATGCACCCTAGGCCGGAGCAGTTCTCGGGTCTCCAGAGCCCCTTCCCACAGTGCGGTGCAGCCTGAGCGCTCCCAGTGCCTCCGAGGGACTCGCACAAACCGCTGTTCCCGCCGAAAGTCAAAGCTGGGGCCGAAGCAACCGTGCCACAGCGGAGTCCTCCCAACCAACCTGTTGGACAGCTGTTTCTGTCCAGAGTCGTCCTCCGGAAACCGGTGCCGGATTGACACTCCTCCCCCAGGTTCTTCTGTGACTTTTGCTGGTGATCTGCCAGCTTCCTACACCCGCTTTCTGGACAGCTTCCAGTTGAAGCTCCTACCTGACTGGGTCCTTTCGCCTAATCCGTTAAATAGCAACTCTCTGAGTACTCCCAGGTACTCTGCTTGGGGCCTCAAGTTTAGGGACTGGAAAAATAAGATTACAGGGAGCCCTGATAACCAATGTATGGGATGGCCTGGAAGTCCAGCAAAATAGAAATTAAAAAGCGAGGCTGATGGGATGGCTCAGTGAGCCTGATGACAGGGTGGAAAGAACTGACTGCTCCAAGTTGTCCTGACTTCCGCATGTGCGCAGGCCCTGGCACACACACCACACACACCACCACACACACACCACACACACACACACACCACACACACACACACCACACACACACACACCACACACACACACACACCACACACACACACACACACACCACACACACACACACACCACACACACACACACACACACACACCACACACACCACACACACACCACACCACACACGACACACACACACCACACACACCACACACACACACACACACACACACCACACACACACCACACACACACACACCACACACACACACACCACACACACCACACACACACCACACAGACACACACCCACCACACACACCACACACACACAGACACACACACACCACACACACCACACACACACCACACAGACACACACACCACACACACACCACACACACCACACACACACACCACACACACACACCACACCACACACACACAGACCACCACACACACCACACACACACCACACACACACCACACACCACACACACACACCACACACACACACCACACACACACCACACACACACCACACACACACACACCACACACACACCACACACCACACACACACACCACACACACACACACCACACACACACCACACACACCACACACACACACACACACACACCACACACACACCACACACACACACCACACACACACACACACACGTATATATTGGCTTTCCAAGACAGGGTTTTACTGTGTAGCCCTGGATGTCCTAAAACTTACATTGTAGACCAGACTGGCCTCAAACTCACCTGCCTCAGAGATCCACCTGCCTCTGCCTGCCAAGTGTTAGGATTAAAGTTGTGCACCTGGCAAACGTCTTTTTTTTTTTTTTTTTAATACTTAGTCTGAGGCATTTTATTATAGCTACCTAAAATGGACTAAGGCAGAAGATTGACAGGGGGTAGCCTTAATTATTGACAGATGATGCCCCTGAAGACAATGCTCAGCCAGCATGGGGAGGGTTGACTGATGAGGAAACAGTCCGGTGTCTTGTCTTCAGGTAGTCTTTATGCTTCTCGAAGTTATCTCTCATAGGCCAAATGCCCGTGAAGAAAGCTCCAGCCGTTGTGGCTGTTTGGAAATCCATACTACAGCACTCCATTTCCCTTCTCAAACAGGAAATGAGACAGAAAGGGCAGTCCAGAGACCAAGATGGGAAAGTTCTATAATTTCTGAACAGGAACTCTTGCAGGCTCATCATGAGGCAGAGCTGCACATAGTCACCAGAGGGCAGCAGAGATCAGGGGCCAGAAGAAGAGGCACTGAGCAAATGCTACTGGGCAGAGACAGACCTCTTGGAGACAGGGCAGACTTATACTAGCCGTTGCTACAAGTTGGTTATTGTTCTGGGCACAAGAAGAAAGCATACAAAGCTCAAAGGCAGAGGTCAGAGTGAAGAGCTAAAATAAGGATACTATAGAATACAATTAAGGGGACAGTACTTCCAGCCGTGTAGGAAAGACCCAAAGACAGTAGGTTTGGGGAGTGCAAACACCACGATGAACAGAAACAAGGTGACCCTGGGTCCAGCCCTGGCAAGGCACTAGGTATTTGATAGAGAACCAGGAAAGGGAACTTTTTAAATCATTAAGATCAACCTGTGGGCTGGAGCGATGGCTCAGCGGTTAAGAGCACTAGCGGTTCTTCCAGAGGACCTGGGTTCAGTTCCCAGCACCCTCATGGCAGCTCACAACTGCCTGTAACTCTACCTTCATGGGATCTGACATTCTCACACAGACATACATGCAGACAAAACACAAATGCATATAAAGTAGAAATAAATAAATCATTTTTTAAAAAAAGCCAACCTGTGATTTTTTTTCCCCCACTGATCAGAATTTAAATAGTTCTTCTGAGCAAGCTTTCTTGACCTTCTGCTGGGGCTGGACAAATTGTTTAAATGCTATTGCCCTCGGCTACCCACCACAACTATGTGGTACAACCCTATTGCTGGAGACACCACACAGTTTGGCTGCAGAACATAGAGAGATCAGTCTCAAGGCAACAGTAAACTTTCTCCTGTAGGCTGGTTGTCATAGTGACTGAAGATGCAATTAAGTTGCCGAGGAGAAAAGACATCACTGGTCCCACCCACAGCTGGGCACTACGTGGTTTAATACCAACCTGCCAGGGAAGATATGCCTATTGGTGTAATAGGCGGCATGGCTGTCATGGAGTAACTTAACTGATTTCCGATTGGATGTGAGGCCTGTTTCACTGGAGGGAATTTCATACCTGCTCCTGTAATCCTGGTCAAAGCTGGGGAGGTCAGAGCACTAGGGTAGAATCTGCCATTGTTATTTTGCTATGTGATTATGCTATCAAATTGCCTTCCAAATATTCATATTTGTATTTGTAGACCTGGGCTGCTTTCAACCTTGGTCAGAGAAGTTTTTGTGCCAGGACAGCAGACATGGGAGGGATGTTCACAACTGGTCACAGTACTGAGAATAAGAGACTGAGTGTAGCCAGGTGGTGGTGGTGCACACTTTTAGTCCCAGAACTCAGGAGGCAGAGGCAGGTGGATCTCTAAGTTCAAGGTAAACCTGGTCTACAAAGCTGTTGGGGAACCTGTAATGGTTTGTCCTGTCCCTTTAAGAGACAAGCCCCGCCCACTTCTGCCAAGGTAAGGGGATTTTCCTTCCTCTTCCAGCCTGTGCTCCGGAGAGGTGGCTGCTGCTAGGGTTCCTCTCTTCCCCTCCCCTCCTCTCCCCTCCCCTCCCCTCCCCTCCCCTCTCCTTTACTTCCCTCTCTCTCTGTTGTTTCTCTCTCTGTTTCTCTCTCTCTGTTTCTCTGTGTTTCTCTCTCTGTGTTTCTCTCTGTGTTTCTCTCTCTCTATCTGTCTCTCTCTCTCTCTCTCTCTCTCTCTCTCTCTCTCTCTCTCTCTCTCTCTCTCTCTCTCTCTCTCTCTCTCTCTCTCTCCCTTTCCCTCCCTTCCTCTCTCCCTTCCCTTTCCTCCCATAACCCACTGAATAAACTATACTCAAATCCTCTGTCTGAATGGTGTGCCTATCTGTCACCCACCGCGGCTCCTCGTGGGACCGGCTTCCCCACCAATGACCCAACCTACCAAGGTTTCTCACCTGTCACCTCCCATCTGCCTGGGATCCACAGAGGCCTCTGATGGTGGGACCCAGCTGCCCCTCATGGCCCGCACCCCTTGGGGAACTGCACAGCGTTTTATCTAAACCATAACAGAACCTCCTTTAGGCGATGGCTTTTGAGAGGCTGGACCAGGTTGGGTGTGGCCTTGGGTACCAAAAAGATGCAGGCCCGCCCACGCACCTTCCCCCCAACCTGGATGCTGAACTTATTCCTGTTCCCTGTTGTGATCTGTGCGTTCCCCTTTAAATAAAGAACCCCTTTCTATACCATATTCAGAGCTACTGTGGGATTACTTCATCTTGTGTGGTCCTCTTCATCTGGCACCCACGTGGAAATAAGTCCACGCTTACTGGGACACCCTCTCCTCGCTCCACAGAATTCCCAGTTCTCCAGCCTGGGCATGTTTCTCACCAGCAACCTGCCTAGGACTCCAACTTTCTCACCGCAGCCCGCCATTTTTTCACACCAAGATGCCTGTGGCTTTACATCTGTCTGCTGTGCACATCATGGCTCAAGACTAACAGAAAGCTTTTTTTTTTTTTTCTGATTCTGACCACCAAAAAACTCTCTCCGTGTATGGAATCTCTTTAATTGCTCTTAAATTTGTCAAACAAGGCACATTTGTCATTATGTAAGTAAAGCAACACGCTCTGGTCGTATCTTTCTGCCGTCTCACCTACACACGGTTGCAACTGCGACACCTGCTGGCCAATAAAGATTATCACACCTAGAACAATTCACTGAAATTTCCTAAAGGAGGTAAGTAAATTAATAAATTTGAAAGCTGTATGATAACAGACAATATTACATTAGGAACTTAATAACCATTTTGCTCACACTGTGGATGGTATTCTGCAAGGCTTCTGTGATGTGTCCTTTTTTCCACAGCACAACGCACACTTCACTCTGGCATGACTGTACTAGCTTTGGCACACAGACTGGAAGATGACAAGCAGGATCATGTCTGAATTCTGTAGCATGTTAAAGATGATGAGATGTTTTGAAATGTGATTAGTGACCAAGATACGGTTCATTCACAGGATGTTTATAGTTAGATATTTGCATGTGATATGAGTGTAAAGTTAGGCAACAAGGAAGAGACAGAACAGAAAGTTGTCAAATAAGTGTAAAAGAGGAATAGCAGTAAAGGCAGTCTTGATTTCCACAGGGGTTACTCTTCCATCTGCTGAGGGGGGAAGGCAGTAACGGCAATTCTCTTCTGCTCATCAGGACAAGGACCACTGATTACAAAGGGAGGTGAGGAGGGATAGATCTGGAAGGAATCTTTCTTTGTCTTTCCAGTTTTAAACACTGAATGGCAAACTGCAGGCTGCGCAGCCAAGGTAGCAGTGACCGAAGTTTGACGAAGTGCCTGGTTGGGTCCCTGTTCCTTGTAAAGGGCCATGCCCCTGGCTAGCCTGATTCTCCCGGCTCTGCCCTCCCCTTTGCTGTCACCCTGTCTTTGGTAAGAGAGCCGTTTCAGCTTTGTCTGAGCTGGAGGTTGTGTAATCTGAAGGATAGAGAGGAAAGAAGCCTCAGCCAAATTCCACAGGAAACATTCATGGATATTTTACGGGAGACTAACGCATTGTTCGAGGTTGACTTTAGGAAGCATTTCCTGATTGTGCACCTAGGCCGTGGGTGGAGGCAGCTCCCTTTGACTCTTACCAAACCAGCAGCAACCATTTTAGATGCTATGCCTCTTTTGAAGGAAATGGCTTTTCAAGATCATAATGATTGTAAGGGGGTAGGTACAAGCTGAGTCAGAAAGAAGCTGAAAAGAGGGGGTAGGGTGGGCAGAGAAAGACTTTCTTCCATGCTCCTATAGAACCAGTCATGAGGCAAAAATCATGGCATGTCGCTCAGTCTTTCTAAGATGTCCCAAGTGGTTTTTCCAGGCTGCTTGGCCTAACATTCCATATCAACCACTTGGGGCTGAATTTACCTTTCTAGGCATGGTAACAACCTCTTCCGGCATTCAGGTCTCCTGCAAATCCTATCAGGAAGTACCTCTGTGAGGTTCCTGTTCCCCAACCAGCCATTCTGATTTTGACCACAGTTCTGTTGAGGACCCACTGTGCTTCTCTAGGAGAAGGGAAGGCTGGTGGTGGTAGGAGATGTGGCCACGGGGCAGAGGAGGAGTGACCCCAAGGTGGACCTTCAGAAAGGTACCCAGACTGCAAGACCTTGCACAAATCCAAGGTCAAGGTGGTTATGAAAGAAGTGGGAGAGGCCAAAGAAAGTACCTGGAAGAAAGGTTTTCAGATTTTAGAAGAGAGGAGAATGGGAAAAATCCATGGGCCAGGGAATTTCACAGGAACCAAAGGCGATTCATGATACAGAAAAGAAAAAAAAAAAGTCCCTTGCTTATCTTGCTGATCAGGAAGACAGTCTTGAGAATACCCTGCATCTAAACCATTTCTACACTAATAACACAATCGCCAAATTGAATGTTCCCACACTATTAATCTCACGTTTCAATAATTCGTTAGTTCTGCATTTTCTAGGTTGTTTAATTCATTTAGTAATCCACAGGTTAGGTACCCCCGCTGAGGTGAAGAAGGGCGTGGAAAATGAAGCAGTTCAAACTGGAATTAATTTTGTTTCCTGTAAACAAGAGTTAGCAGCACAGTGGCACAATAGATTGTCAAGGAAAACAAGAGAAGTGGGTACAGAGTCATCAGCCCAGCTTGGGCCACCTTGCTGGCCGCTGAGAAGGGACTCTGGCTCAGGAGACTATCTTCTAGTTAATAAAAATGGAACAGCAGGTGAGTAAACCATCCACCTTCTCCATTTCCAAATTGCTCACGGGGGATCAGTAGATGGTCCTCCACTCTCATGAACCTTTGCACTTTCTGGGTGCCTTTCTGGAGTTCGGTGCAGTAAGATGTGCCTTTTGTTAGGGATATTTAGTAGATCTATACAGTTGGTGGCACAGTGAGACTTGGTCATAACAATGGTCCCTCATTTGCTGCATGATCTTGAGGGCCTTCTGCAGATTCACTGGACCCTATGCAATCAGGTTGGGTCCAGCTTTGCTGCAGAAACTCTTCAGATGCAAAGAATTGGCCATAGGGACTGTGGAGACGGTGTAGTCCTTAGAAGTATCAGCCAAGATTTCAGTGCCTAGCTGGTTTGTCCTTTCTGAAAGGCCCACAGAAAATTCTCTGCCTGTGAAGAAGACACCACCATCTAAGGCTGCGTTTTTGTCTTTTGTCTCCACGATGTTGACTTGAAGTTTCTCCATGGCCTCTTTCATCACGTCAATCTCCTTCCTGCGGCTGGGCGCCTCGGGGCAGGCGATGAGGGCTGTTGGCTAAGTCCTTCACTCACAGCAGTCGGGCAGGTTCTCTTAGGCGGTTGGCCGGAAGCTGCACCACCTGCAGTCCCAGCTTGCTGCCTAGCACGTCCACATAGAGCTGGTGTTGGCACTCGAAATCTATCTCTTCACCCTGGGAGCGCCTCAGCATGTGGCGACACAGGGACTCAGGCGGCACCCACACCACTGCGTGGGTGGCCTGGCTGAAGATGACGGGGTGGCTGAGGCTGGTCACGGCTCACATGGAGAGAGGGATTTGGCCCAGCAGCTGGGTCCTCCCAAGGGCAGCATGCTCCCAGTCTGCAATCTAGCTGGCCGAGTATGCAAGCGACCGGAGGCTCCTCTTGACAGCCAATAAATGTGCTGCTGTGGGAACCCTGCCTACACCACTGAGCATGCCCAGACCTCAGCAGCAGCAGCATCCCTGCCTGGATGAGCCAGTATGGATGAGGAAGCTAGAGATTTCCCAGCTCTGATGCCCCTCCCTGTGCATCAGATTTTTCTTATTCATCCATTTATTTGATTTTGGGGATTACCTTTGTTTTTCATATTGTATCCTTAAAAAATGGTTTGATAACATAGCCAAGAATGAGATACATTTAGAAATGATAGTTTTTACAGACTAGTAGTGAACAGCCCGCTGAAAAAATTAATACCATTGAAAAGGATAACATTAATTTGACAGACAAAATTCAATCCATGTCAAATGGTGCTGAGAAATTATCTGAAAGAATTCATACTGTTGAATTTGAATTTGACAATCAAAATCTGTTTTAAAAAAGTTATGATAGGTTAATGGACAGGGTATCTCTCTAGGAAGTCAATATGCAAACCATCCAAATAATGACCAAGGATGAGATGTTATCTTTACTGGACAAATTTCGTATCTTGCAATCATATGTGCAGAATAAGAACCAATGAAAGGAACAATGGCAGGAGAGAGAGAGAGAGAGAGAGAGAGAGAGAGAGAGAGAGAGAGAGAGAGAGAGAGAATAATAGTAAAAACTTCTGAATTAAATAAGCGTGTATATTTTAAGGATGTGTTGATCTCATAATGGAAACCAGGAGATGTGCTATGTTGGGGAAGGGGTTTCGCTCTTGTTTCCACAGGAGAAGGAAAAGCTATGGATACCATCAAAATTAATAAAGATTCCATTTGAAAAGGAGAAACCTCCTGAGACAGAGAAATGACCGTTCACCCACAGAGGTGACACTCAAACAAGTAGTAAGAAAACCTCATAAGGGTTGAGGCAGGGTCCAGTTCTTGTCCTTGCAGATAACATTCTTCACAAAGTCAAGAGATCTGGATGTTTAGATGCCTAAAGAGGAAAAGATAACTATCCAGAAAGGATCACCAAGCAAAGAGAAATATGACTTATGTGGACAGGTCATCTGCAGGGTAAAATTTCATTTTCTGTACACACACACACACACACACACACACACACACACACACATCTACTAACCAGGAGAATAGTAGACTCACTTAAAATCAAAGCTGGTTTTGGAGTTGGAAAATGGCAGTCCTTCTCTAAATCCAAGCATGTTGTTAAAAGAAAAACTCAAGAGTTTCTGTCTCATGTCAGGAGCCATCTGGTATGGGACAGAAAGAAGAAAGATTTTAAGAAAAATTTTACTTTTCTCCATATCTATTTTTGCCTATATCATCTCTTTCATTGAATATATGTCTATATGAATAATGTTTAAGTTTTCCACAATGAACAATAGATTTTCCTTCAGTAATCTTTGAAGTTTCCAGGAAGAAGGGGCCCCACAACGACTCCGCCTGGTTGGTATAACATCATGAGGCTGATAGCGCTACTATAAGACCAGTTTTGGGTACCAGCTGCTCAAGATGATTCCAGCTTGGTTAGCTGTAATGATGCACCTTCTTACAATGTTCTGGCCAGAACTCCAAATAAAAACTACAGAAAAACCCTATAGATTACTCAGAGACTATTTGCAAATATTACCAGACAGTAATCTTGGAACTTAACCATCATTTTATTTTTACAGGATCCCATAGAAAGGACATTGCCCCCATGACAACTGGAAGTAATCCTAGAAGACGACGGCCCTTCTCCCAACAAAGTTTGTCCTCAGGGGTAGGGATATCAATTAGGGGTTGATTATAACGGACATAGGGTTCAGGGTTAGGGTGGAAATTTTGTAGGCTCAGGAATCTCACAAAAAAGGGGAACTGAATGGGATAATAGGTAGATTAGTGTGAGTAAACTCACACTAAAAATAATAGTGAGTAATAGAGTATTCAAAAGAATACTTATGAGCTATTATTTATAGTCAATTTACATTGGCATAGATTCTTACATATTGATACAAATTCAAACTATATTTTTTATATTGAATATGCTCCTATTTCTGCTTACAATATTTGTACACCTATGCAAAACTATTTTGTTGGATTGTATGCATGCATGTTTCTACGTTTGCTTAAGACATTTTGTATATTGATACAATTTTAGGATATATTTATTATATTTCATTATACATTTCTACCCTCAATCAATATCCTTATACATTGTTTACATTTTGAGGTCATTGTCTTCATTTGCTGCATAGTTATTTAAAGATTGTTTAATATTCTAACATGAAGTCTTAGTCTTTAAGTTATACAGGTATTTATTATAGGTCAAAAGTCATCCATGTTTGTCATACTTATAGTTAGATTAATCAGGTTCTTTACATGCATAGAGACTATATTCCGCATAGATAGGTAATCTTCAACCACTTCAAAGAACTGCAGAATATGGCATTTAAATAATTTAGGATTCTGTTGACGTCAACAGAACACTACGTTATTTAAACAATGCACACTGTCCAGACTGGGCAAGCAGAATATAGGAAAAAAAGACTGTCAAATCTTGCCAAGACAGGGTAAGATGGTTTTGAAAACTTTCTTGACTATGAAAATGGTCTTAGCCAAAATTAGTTGCTCCAACGCTGTAAATGAGACTTTGGGTAATTGCCCATGTAGCCAGTTGTCTCTGTCAATTACTGTACATTTTGGAAGTTGCTTTATTGTACTTCCTGCCTACTCAAGTGATATTATCTCCCTTCTCAGGTCTTTGATAGTGTTGAAGACTAGATAGTTGTAGTTACTTTCCTCTTACAACTTAGTCAAGCCATTTCTAACACAAGACTTAGACTCCTTACGATAGAAAAATATTATTGAAACATTTAGTATGTTTCTTGCTTAATATCTGTCAGGGTCTGGTGCCAGCCCAGATTATAAATTATTTCTCGGGACCAGAGGGGAGGCATGGGATTAAAGACATAACTCACATGACATTTTTTTATTTGCTTTTTTTTTTTTTGAGACAGGGTTTCTCTGTAGCTTTGGAGCCTGTCCTGGAACTAGCTCTTTTTTTTTTTTTTCCTTGGTTTTTCGAGACAGGGTTTCCCTGTAGTTTCTAGAGCTTGTCCTGGAATTACCTCTTGTAGACCAGGCTGGCCTCGAACTCAGAGATCCGCCTGCCTCTGCCTCCCGAGTGCTGGGATTAAAGGCGTGCGCCACCACCGCCCGGCTGGAACTAGCTCTTGTAGACCAGGCTGGCCTCGACTCACATGACATTTTTAGGAGGGAGATTTTCAGTGATCCCTCATGAAATCCTGATTTCACATCCTGAAAATTCCTCTGCATTTATTCTCCAAACAGCCTTTATACCAAAACATAAACTGAGGGGGAAATTCATTAGCATTCTATTACCTAGGTAACCAGGTAAATGGCTGTGGTCACGTCCATACATCTACCTATGCCTGCTTTGTCACGTCTTTCTATCTTTCTGCTTTGTGTGCCAGCTCTGTCATGAAGGCCAAATAAACATCTCTATCCCAGGTGTTTCCAAATTACAAAGAAGGAGCAGAACAACATTAGCATATCCTGACCCTTTGTTAGAGAGGTGACCACCTCCTGTGTGGCAGGTGCAAACTATGGCCTGGAAGTCTGGCCGCCATTCAATGTAGAAATATGGGCCTACAAATATTGTTTATACTGGTTGTAATTCTAATTTTTATACTTGATATCTGGTTTTATTGTATATAGTTTTGTACTGGGTTTAGAACACTCTTATTTAGACAAAAGGGGGAGGTGATGGGGAACCTCCTTCAGCCAATGGCCTTTGAGAGGCATGACCTTGGGTACCAAAAAGATGCTGGCCCTCCTGCGCGCCCCCCTCCCCTCCCCCCCCGCTTTTGGCTCTCACACCTTGATGCTGGATTTCATTCCTGTTTCCTATTGGTATCTGTGAGTCCCCCCCTTAAATAAAGAACCCCTTACTATATCCTATTAGGAGCTTGTGTGGGGTTACTTTATTAGTGTTCCCCTTCATCTGGTGTGTTCCCCTTCACAAAGCGAGTTCCAGGACAGCCAGGGCTACACAGAGTAACCCTGTTTTGAACCCCATCCTCTCGAAAAAGAGATGGAGTGCTCAGTCCTAAACAGGACATCTGTATTAACGTTCCAATCACTAAGGCTCAGGGAACATGGCAGAAGAGGAGGCATTAAGAGTGTAAGAGTCAAGGGTGAGGAAGAGTGCAATGGAGTGTTGTCTTTTGGGCATAATGTGTCTATTGAAATCATGATCTTACAGCATCTGTGGCTACCTGCACAAGGCGTACACAAGATACGCCCAGCCAAGATCCCAGCCTCGATGAAGTAGATGGTTGTCAGCTTCCAGGCTATCCTGAAGAACTGCTGACAGTAGACAGTTGCTGAGGGAGGACGTTTTTATTTTGTGGTTTTGTTTCATTTTGCCTTTGAGGATGTGGCCACCTGGAGGGTTGCCCATGATCCCAGGGATGGCCCCACACCCATATGGATATAGGCAGCACTAACTGAACTTAACTGGTTGTTCTAGTTTGCCTTCTATTGTCGTGATAACATAGGGTGACCAAAAATAACTAGGGGAGGAAAGGGTTTGTTTGAATTACACATTCCAGCCACTGTCCATCATGAAGGGAAGCCAGCAGGAGCTCAAAGGCGGAATCTGGAAGTAGGAACTGAAAGAGAAGCTATGGAGGAACTTACTAGCTTGCTCAACTTGACTTGTTTTCTTATACAACCCAGGTCCGCCTTCCCAAGGGTAGCACCGCCCACATCAATCGTAAATCAAGAAAATGCTACCACAGACATGCTTTCAGGCCAATCTGATGGAGCCATTTTCTCGGCTGATGTCCTCCTTTCCCAGATGACCCTGGCTTGTGTCAAGCTGACAAAAAAACTAACCAGCCCATGGATTATTAAAAATAGGTCATGAAACTCAGAGGGAGCATACTGGGGGCATATGGGTAAAGTTGGATGGGGGGGATGGAGATTAGATATGATCAGACTTGGGTGTATACATGCATGAAATTCTCAGAAATAAAGAAAAAAATTCAAAATCCTTCTAGTGGTATGTTAAGGTAGATTGTGAGAGAGATCCCTTCAGAATGCTGGCAACAACCAGAGACGCTGTCTCAAGAGATCAGTAAATGAAGAAATGGAGTAAGTCTGTAGATCAGTAAATGAAGAAATGAAGTAAGTCTGTAGATCAGTAAATGAAGAAGTCTGAAGAAATCAGTAATAAGACTAAATATGAGGGCAGGTGAGATGATCAAACAGGCAAGGGACGTGTCATAATTCCCAGTGACCTGAGTTCAATCCCTGGGACCCGTAACAGGCCTCCAGAGCTTAGCACAACTGACTCCAGGGTGGAAGTGCCATTCAGACTATAAAACCCAGCATGTACACAGCATCGAGTAGACCAGGCTGGCCTCAAACTCAGAGATCTGCCTGCCTCTGCCTCTACTGGGGGTGAAGGTGTGCGCCACCATACCTGACCTGCCAGTCACCTTTGCATTATCCCATTTCCCAGCACTGTATACAACCTGCTCAGAGTAATAACATCCTGCTTCCCAGTCACTATCCACACACACCAACGGGTCTTTGTTGGTTTCTTCTCAATGTTTTTATTTTTCAAAATATACAATTTATTTACATCTTTATTTCACAACTGCAGTTTTGTATATTTATCTCAAAATCTCTAGGTAGCTTCACCGTAAACAGTACAAATCATAGGACCAGTCACACTGCTTCTCTTTAGTCTTTGCACCCATTGGGTTTTTGACAAGTTTCAAGTAGTAATGGCTTGTGGGTAAGAAAGGAACAAAGAGGAAGGCAAGATGATTTTTTTTTCTTTACATAAGCTCAACACACAGGATTAGAAAGGGCCATCTGAGTAGCTACTTCATTTGGAGTCAGATTAAGAATATTTATGTAATTTATAAATAAGACTTTAAGAGCAGGGAGGGCTCTGGTTACAAGGAAGAATGGTCTCAGGGTGGGGAAGGCAATAAGGCACCACATGAAAGCCCCTTCTTGGCTTCAGGAGGCACTGCTGGGAGGGTCCTGAGTTGGGGCCGACATCTACCTGTGTAGGTGGAAGCCAAGAATGGCCAAGGCTGGGTTGGGGCTCTCACCAATGCAGAGACCTCTCCAGACTCTTTTGGGGAGCAGTTTTGTGGTTTGGGGGCATAGAAGAGATGGAGAAAGCAGCTGTTGATTCCCAAAGACAAGGGGCTCCTGTCCGCCTCGTAATGGATGCCAGCCACCCTCAGGCTTTTTGCCCAGGTATATGGTATATGAGTGCCGATTACTTCCACTGAGGCAGCTGGTAGTAGAGCTGGTATCTGGGGTTGGCAGGGCCCAGAGTGGCTGTCCTGGGGTCTGGAAGTGGCCCGTGGGAGGCATCGTGCTGTCCTTTCTTGGGATAGCCCTTCATTCACTTCTGAACCACCAAACTCTCTCAAGAGAGGGCAGGAGAGTAAGATGTGGCCACAGGCCTGCACACCATGCTTCTGCTGTGACACTGGTCCTCTGCTGCATAGGGAAGCTCCCAGGGAGCCCAGGGTTCTAAGGCACAGGTGGGGTCAGTTTCCTTCATGCCCCTTGGGGCCATTGTCTGGACCCTGAGTCAGTACTGAGGGCTGAAGCTTAGGTAGGAATGCCACTGGGGCATTCTAATTCTCTGAGAATGCGCCAGTCCCCAGGGCCACTTGGCTATCAAGAGGATGCTATCCTCACACAGCAAGCCACAAGGGAAGTCCTGCCTTAAAGTCTCCACCAAGCTCCAGGGCTAGACACAACCCATCCTGCCTGGCCAAGCTGATCTCGGTAGGGTCTGGATGGAGGTGGGGGTAGGACAGGGTTTAGGGGCCAGGGCTAGACTGAGGGCAGAGTAGAGGGTCTGGCGGTTGTCACTGCATCTTCGGGTGGGATTCCTCTGGTATGAGGGTGTGGAAAAAGTAATCCCACAATTTAGTACTGATGCCAAACCCTGCAGAGGGAGACAAATGGGGCAGAAGATCAGGTGTTGATGGAAGAGCAGAAAGAAATTTACTTGTAGAACTAGGGAAAAATTTTAGTATCTGTCCCCGCCAGCCTTCCCAAGGGCCAAACACCTGTGTCTCTAAATAGTTGGTATAACCCCAGATTCCTTATGTGGCCTGAACTCCTCAGTGGGCCTGGCCCTACCTGTGTCCCCCCACATTGCTCTCCTTCAGTCTCTCCTACTTCCTCACTAGGTCAAGTTCATTCCTGCCTCGGGGTGTTGTTCCTGGAATTGCCACTTCCTAGACAACAGACACAGCCTTCTTTTCATTTGGGTCTCAGCTCTAGTGACATCTGCAGTGACCTGTTCCTTGAATTTCTTTATCTAGGGCTTTATATGCCAGCATGGTAGTCACAATGAACACTGGGCTACTGAGTGCTGGGAGTCTGGCTAGGGCTTCAGAGGAACTGACTGATAATTTCATTCAATTCAAATTAAGTTTTGATGTGAACACATATATTTGACACAGTTACTGAATAACTCAGAAGTATGTATTCACAGTTATATCTGTGAATTTGTCTTTTTAACTATAGATTTTATTGAAAAACATAGATCAAGTATTTCTGATGAAAATTTAGCATATGAATTAAGGTGTTCTCTCTACATAATAAATAGTATAAGGGAATGAAAGAGTTCATTAATGATTTTTATGTTAATTATGAGATACTTTGGTTATGCTGGTTAAATATATCATGAAATTTCCTTTTATCCTTTTTTTTGAGACAGAGTCTTAGGATATAGCTCTGATGAACCTGAAACTCCCTGTGTAGACCAGGTTGGCCTCAAACTCACAGAGATCTGCCTGCCTTAGTCTCCAGAGTGTTGAATTTAACCTAGGTTTTACCACACCTAGCCCAATGCTTTCTTGCTTTATTTTCTTTATGACACTTATCACTGTCTGAGATAATCTTTGTCATGTGTTGATTTCCGAGTTTGCCCCCTCTGCATAGCTGACTACACAAATGAGCACTCTGTATATACCATTTCCTGAATGGAGCCTGGCTTTGAGTTGGGGCAGAAACTGCCAAATAAACCAATAAACAAAAATAAAGCCTGAGAGGCTCAGCCTCACCTGATTTCTGGTATTCAAAGTGATGCTTGACATGGTGGGCCTTCATGTTGTACAGGTAGGAGCCCTTGTGTGGTGAGCCAAAGTGCAGGTAGTAATGGGTCATGTCATAGAAGACATAACCCAGGAGACCCCCTGCAAAGACGATGCCTGCCACGGCCTCAGGCAGGATGAGTCGCAGGAACACATAGAAGAAGGCAATCACCAGAGAGGCTGGCACTGGGGGGAAGACCAGGCGGGAGCCATCAAAGGGTGCCTGTGGGCAGAGAGGTGCGGGTATCAGAGGAAGCCCAAGACTGGTAGCCTATTTGTGGTCACGGTATGTCAATGTGTAGACGTTCCTATGGAGTGGTGCAGTCCGACGTTCCAATGAGGGGACAGTGACCTGTCCTGGGAAGGCTTGGTTATCTTTGCAACTTTGGGACAGGTAGGTCAACAAGCCTGAAGGAACCAAAGAAAGTGTCCTTCTTCTCATTTCCTAGCCAGAATGGTACCTGAAAAACTGCCCAAGGACACTCATGCTCCTGGGACCACTTATTAGCTACAGCAGAAGTCCTGCCCTCATACACCAAGCCCTTGGCTAGAGGGGCTGCCTGGAAACTGAACCCTGGTGTTGTATGGGAGAGCCACATACCAGCAACCTGGGTTTATACAGTCCGCAGTGAGAGGATCCTGGAAGTTGACTAGGATGCTCCCCCTCCTCATTTCTCAGTTGGAAGCTTTTTTGAGGAAGGTTTACAGTGAGCCAGAGAATCAGAGCCTAAGCCTTTGGCCCTTGACTCTCAAAGGAAGAGGGAGGGTTACTCAGTTCCTTAGTTCCAAGCGTCAGTTTCCACTGTGGTATAGGAGCACAGGAAGACCGTCTTTGAAGATACCCTTACAGGGGCGAGGGCTCGTGTCTGCTTTGTTCACTGAGATCTAGTACCATACCTGGAGTGTTCAAAGAACATTACTGGGTGAATGAATGAGGTGTAAGCATTAAAGATGATAAATTTGGATGATGCATAGAATCTAGTGTCAATCATTGTGGTGTGTGCACAAACCTAGAGTATCATACATCGTCCCTACCTGGCTCAGATTAGAATGCCCAACCTAGTCAGACCCCTAGAAAATCTCAAATAGCCTTCATTTCCATCACTCCAAGCCCAAAACCGGGTTCTCAGGAAGACTCCTGGGAGCTGGCAATAGCTGCAAGGCTTCCTGCAGCTAGCTGCATGTGCTGGGGCCTGGAGCAGGACCCACACTGCTCACCTTGTGGTGCTGGCCGTGCATGACAAAGTGCAGCATGATGAGGTAATGGCTGTCGCTGGGGGGCTTCATATGGAACAGGAAACGGTGGATGAGGTACTCCACGAGGGTCCAGGAGACCATGCCCAACACAAAGAGGCCTGGGAACATGGACTTGGGCACCGCCACGGAATAATCTGCAGTGGAGCCAGAGAGATGCTCAGAGTTGATGGATGCCATGTACACCTGTGGCTGGTGGCTCTAGAGACCCTGTCTCACCAAGGCTATCTTGCGTGTTGTTGCCCTCTGTCTAGTAGCTATGGGCAAGTCACACTGAAAAGTCCTGTGGTAAAGTGGGAAGGAGGCTGTGAGGATCTGTAGTGCGCCCTGGAAGGTTCTTTACTAGAGTGATGGGGTCATTGGTCAGAGAGACAATGTTTTTCTAATGAGGACTGTAGAAGGCACAGCTCTTGCTGAGTGCTGGATCACTACCTAGAAGGGTGACTCAGTGGCATGGGGCAAGGAAAGGAGACCATCTTGAAAGAGCCATCAGAGCCAGCATCCACTGATAGAAAAAAAAAAAGGACAATTGGGGACCATATATATGCGAGTGGGTAGGCAGGAAGAACAGGAAAGTCTAAATAAAGAAATGTCAATAGACTTGAAATCACAGTATCTGAGGAAAATGATCAGTCTGGATGGAGCAAGGAAGGCTGTGCAGGTACAGTTATCTGTGTCTGGATGGAGGCGGGAAGGCTGTGCAAATATCATCTTCAAGGTCAAAGTCCTTGAGATCCAGCCCTCGGATGACATCCCTGTTTTTACTCCTTGATGTTATTCCTGTTTTCATTTTTGATCTCTAGATTTCAACTCCAATCCTTCTGCTTCTGTCTAGTTTCCTCCATTTCTATTTATCTTCTTGGTTTTACCCTTTGTGATGGTTAATTTTCATTGTCAACTCGGCTGGATTTAACATCTCCATGAAAACATGGAAACACACCTCTGTGTGTTTCTATGAGGGTGTTTCCAGAAACATTTAATCTGAACAGGGAAGAACTATCCTGAATGTGGATCACAGTGTCTGCTGGACTGGGATCCTAGACTTGAATAAAAAGGCAGAAGTGCTGGGTAGTAGTGGCACACACCTTTAATTCCAGCACTTGGGAGTCTGGGGCAGGTAGATCTCTGTGAGTTTGAGGCCAGCCTGGTCTACAGAGCAAGTTCCAGGACAGGCTCCAAAGTTCGGGCGGTGGTGGCGCACGCCTTTAATCCCAGCACTCGGGAGGCAGAGGCAGGCGGATCTCTGTGAGTTCGAGGCCAGCCTGGTCTACAAGAGCTAGTTCCAGGACAGGCTCTAAAAAAAAGCTGCAGAGAAACCCTGTCTCGAAAAACCAAAAAAAAAAAAAAAGTTACATAGAAAAACCCTGTCTCAGAAAACCAGGAGGAGGAGGGGAAGGAGGAGGAGGAGGAGGAGGAAAAGGAAGAGAAGAAGGAGAAGGAGAGGGCAAGAAAAAAAGGAGGAGGAGGAGGAGGAGGAGAAGAAGAAGAAGAAAGAAGAAGAAGAAGAAGAAGAAGAAGAAGAAGAAGAAGAAGAAGAAGAAGAAGAAGAAGAAAGTGAGCTGAGTAGACCATCTTATCTCTCACTGCTCCCTGACTGTGGTCTTATATGACCAACTGAGTGGTGTTCTGCCACCCAGACTTCTCAGCATCGATGGACTAGCCTCAAACTGGGAGCCAAGCTAAACCATACTTCAAGTTGCTTTTATTAGGTATTTTGTCATGGTAATAAAAACATATACATCCCCCTTCCTCACAAGCTATACTTTCTCTCTTTAAAAAAGTCTTATTAAGATATCATTCTTAAGCTGAGCATAGTGGTACATGCCTGTAATTTCAGTAATTAGGAGGCTGAGGTAGAAGGATCATTAGTTCAAAACAAGTCTGGGGAGAGCCTGTCTCTCTGTCTCTCTGTCTCCTTCTCTGTCTGTCTCTCTCTCTGTATCTATATCTATATATCTATATCTAAAGATATAGATATATAAAAAGATAAAATAAAGATATAGCCCAGTGATTTTTAGCTAATCTTGAGTTGTGTGCCCATCATCATTCAAGAGATGGGACTGGATGTCCCTTCTCAGGCTCTACCGTGGAAACTGCCTGTCTTTCCAAACTCCCTGCTTCATAACTGATTTTAGTCTAGGCTGGCAGCCCCCAGATCTACACTTCCATCATGTCTTTGGCTGGCCACGTGCTACCACGTGTCTTCACATGGTGTACCTAGGACTCCAGAGCTGGCCACGTGCTACCACGTGTCTTCACATGGTGTACCCAGGACTCCAGAGCTAATCCTTAGCAAATGAAACTAACCGTCTTCCTTTCCTTTGGGCTCCACCCCTCCAGGCTACTCATTGGGGTTTCTCCTCTGGGGACACCCACATTTTACCAAAGCCTTCAGTTATTTTCCTCCCCATCACCCAGGAGTTTACCAAGGCCTGTCACCTCCACCCACTTCAAATCTCTTTGGCAAAGTGAGAGAAACCAGAAGCAAGGGCCATTTATGTGAAAGTCCAGAACAAGTCCATTTGTGGGCACAGAGAGCAGAGTGGCAGACACTGTGGGGAGGAGGATGGAGAATAGGGAGCAACTGCCCATCCAGTCTAAGTTTCCTTCTGAGGCGATGAGAGGGCTTGAAACTAGACGGAGGTGGTGCCTGTACTAAAGGCCACTATGCTAGTCAAGCTAAAATGGTTAGTTTTATGATATGTGAATCTCACCCCCATTTGCATTTTGTTTGTTTGCTTATTTATTATGGAGATAGCCTCCACAGAGGCATATGGCTGAAGCGATGCTGTGTGGGGAAGAGGAATATATAGTTGTTTTTCTTGACAATATCTTGCGTCACCATGCACAATCTGTTGTTTAAATCCATTTGTCTGTCTATCTGTTCAACCATCTCAGTTCAGTATTTTTCTTTCTATATATTTATTTTTAAGTGTGTGTGTAGGGGGGCAGGTGCTCAAGAAGATTAGAGGTATGTAATCTCCTGGAGCTGGAATTACAGAAAGGTAATTACAGCTGCCTGACACAGGTACTGGGAATTGAACTCAAGTCATACTCTTCAGCTGCTGCGCCACCTCTCCAACCCCAGTTCACTGTTCTGATTCCCATTGCCTTACCACAAATGAGCCCCCAGGGCAGTATCAGGCCTCCATTCATGCTTCTATACCTTGTTAAACCATTCTGTGATACCTCATGGCCTCTACACAAAGTCTAGTCCTGCCAAACACAACATTCCATGTCCTTCAAGTCTTGATCTTCCAGCCATATCACCTGTACAGGGGCCAAATCTAACTGCTAGTGGCACCCACACATACAGATTTGCTGATGCTCTCTTCCCCAGAGTCCCTCCGCCTTTCTTGTCCCTGGGGAGCCAATCCACGTGTCCCTGACATGTGTCTTCACCCATTCTGGCTGGCTTGTGCATCTTACTCTGCCCTAAAGCACTAGGTACTGTGATCAAAGAATCATTTGATTCTTTGCCCCCAACTTGGAAATAAGGTTTTCTATGAGTAAGATCTTATTTTTAATTTTTTTAAATTTGTTTTAAAGATGTATTTATTATGTATACAGTATTCTGCCTACATGTATGTCTGTACACCAGAAGAGGGCACCAAATCTCATTATAGATGGTTGTGAGTCACCATGTGGTTTCTGGGAATTGAACTCAGGACATCTGGAAGAACAGCCAACAACCAGTGCTCTGAACCTCTGAGCCATCTCTCCAGCCTTGAGTAAGGTCTTCTTTATGTGTCCAGTGCTTAACACAGAAGGCTCCCAGCCACTTATCAGGAGAGAAACAGCAGAGAATCCCTCACTGGAGGTTTGTTCCTGGATGAAATTTGATCTCTGCCACCCTATGCGCTGACCAGGCTCAGAGGGAGACAGCTTTGAGAGGGACCTCCGAAGGGCCCAGGAGATCTGCACACTGTAGGCAGGCCCAGGACCAATGGCTATGGGGGCTGCTGCGGAAGGGAGAAAGCCTGGGCAGGTTGGAAGCAGGAGTGACCACCAGATTTTTGGCCAGAGTCAGACCAGACCTCATTTTGACAAATGGCTCCAAGTGAATTTTTAGATGCCTGTTAATTACCCTTCATCTGGGAACGAACAAGAGATGCAGCTACAGTTTGGTCCCATACACTCCATCCCTCTCCGAAATCCTGCCTCCCCTGAGCTTACACTACTCTCCAGCACTCTAGTCTCTATCCCAGGGCATCACTTGCCCAGTAGCTGCAATGGGACCCCACTGAGTGTCCCTTTGCCTTGCTTTGTGAGCTCTTATTTGCGTGTGACTTGTGCCTTGCATGGTGACCTGCAGGATGAGAAATGCATGAGGCAATGTGTCTCCCATGCCTCTGTTGCTGGCACCGTGGCCTCAGCTTACTAGCCTGCCACACTGGACCTTTATCACACGGGCACATTTTAGCTGTCTGCAGAGATCTGTGGTGCTGTGTAGCCCTCAAATCACAGTCCCTGCCATGGAGAACAGCTCTCTCCTATAGGTCAAGCCTCCTCCCGCCTCCTCACCCCAGCATTACCCAGTGTGCCCATCCAGCCGGAGCTGGTACTGAGTGGCATCTCTGGAGGAATCCAGCAGAGGGACCCGGGCCAAAGCTTTAGCGTCCCCTTCCCCCTCTGGCCACCAGCCCTGGCGGCCCTGCCACTGTTGGTAATTGTTAGGGGAGTGTCGGGCAGACAGTGGGCAATTCAGTGAGCAGGCCTCTGAGCAACAAGCCCTGTGCTGTGCCTGAGCTATTCAGCGTGGGCCGAAAAGGGTAACTGTGGCTAGTGGGATATGCACGGTAACCCTCTGGGCTCTGGGCTGGGGTGCGGGGGCACTTTCCATACTGTGCTCACCCCCCACCCTATCCTGGGTGAGGCAGATACACTGAGGGCCCCAGTACTGTGGAAGGCTCTTGACTTGCTGTCCTCAGGGGATGTAGGAAGAAGAGAAGCCTCTGTGTGTGGAGGAAGGAAACTGTCTGGTGCCATGTCAGGAACAAACTATGATCAGGCAAGGGAAGCAGGGATACCCCCAGACAATATCCTAAGGTGCCCAGGTAGACACCTGAGCAGGAGAAGAGGCATGTGCCTGGAGACCGAGTTAGCAGAGAGTCTGTGAGCCCAGAGGGCAGAGTGACCATATGACCCTGAAAGACTCATTTACCTTCCCCAGGCTCTACTTCGTGTGTTCACTTGTGTGTGCAAATGCACATGCGTCTGCAGGTATGTGTGCATGCTTGTACAGATCAGAGGACAGTCTTGGGTGTGTTCCTCCTCAAGAGCCGTCCACTTTGATTTTTGAGACAGGGTCTCTCACTGGAACTTGAGGCTGGCCAATTAGGCTAGAGTGGCTGGCCAGTGAAGCCTGGGGACCCATCTGTCTCTGCCTCCTGAGTTGGCTGCCCTGGGCCTGCTAATGTATATAAGGATAGCCCCAACTTGTAATGATCTTCCTGTCTCCACCTCCCAAGGCCGACACTCCTGGGGGAGGGAGTGCCATATCTAGCACATTCCCTGTTCTTAATCTCAGCGAGACATTCCCTTCCTGCTGCGACACTGAATGATATGATGACTTTTTGTATCCGTAGGGTTGGGGAGGACAAATTGTTCTATGCCAAACCCCACTTTGAAGTATTTGTGATGCGGTTTTCTATGCCCATAGAAACTCCAGACCACAGAGAACACAGTTTCCTGCCATCAAGACCCAGAGACAAGTCAGCAAGAAGGCAGCTTGTTGTCGTTACCTGTCGTGAATGACGTGAAGAGTCGGATGTTGTCCTGGCTGAGGGTTCGGTAGTAGGACCAGCTGAGGTACAGCACCAGGGGCACCCAGATGATGGGGACACTGTACCTGCAGGAGGGCCATCAGGGTGAGAGAGATGCATGGAAGGAGGGGAGACAACAGGGTCTAGCTTCTCTGAGGCTCACATTTTAGCTATAGCGGGAACAAGGAGATACCAAAACACATGCAGAAAGCCATGGAGAGCTGTGGTCAAAGGCACAGTGGTGGGAGGAGCAGGGGAAAGGAAAGAGAGGCTGTGAGTCTGTTTGCCCCCCCCCCCACCCCTTTGGTTTTAAGAGACAGGGTTTCTTTACATAGCTTTGGCTATCCTGGAATTCGCTCTGTAGACCAGGCTGGCCTCGAGCTCACAGAGATCCACCTGCCTTTGTCTCCCGAGCACTGGGATTAAAGGCATGAGCCACCACCACCCGGCCTGGCTCTGTCTCTTGAGATGAGTCATGGGCAGAAAAGAACTATGGGGTACACGGTGACTGACTCTGGACAGCTATATAGATGCTGTCTTCTTGGGGTAGGGAGAACTAATTGCAGGAAAATTGTTGACACATGCATTAAAGGCTTCTAACCCTACACAGGAGTCTGGAAAAGAGCAGGCACAGGCACATGGTAGGGTGTTACCCAGATAGTGGATAAAACCGTGTGCAGGAATTGATTATGGCTACAGCTTGTCCCACCTCCCCCCAAATTTACAGTATAGCCTTTATTTTAAGGAGGACTCAACTGTTCCCTCCCCTTCTATATTTTACTGGTGCTCCCAGCAGAGAGGCCCATCTCAGACCCTGCACAATGCTCACCAGACAGTCTTGGATAAAGCCTCGATGAGGTCAGAGTGGAAGAGGCGAATGGGCCTGGCCACTGGCTGGTGAACCCACTCATCATACTTCTCTCCCAAGTGGCCCACCTGCCACAGGAGAGGCTTCTGCCAGTCCACCAGGTCCTGCAAGAGACAAATTGGACCTTTGATACTCGTACTTCTGATATCCATTTCCACATCTCTTGGTTATAGCTTCCTATTTCCTAGCACCATCTGGGCTTATGTGGTGTATGTGGAACCACACACACACACAGAGTAGTTTTGGAGGAGGGAAATCCAGATCTAACTACACTGTCCCTTTCAGCCCCTGGATGTGGGATCCAGATCAGGCTCATGGCCTAAGCTTGCTTGGACCAAGAGCCATCTGATACCTGTTCCTCCCACTGGAGCTGCTAAGTTGGTAGAGTCTGGAGTTACCAGCAGAGCCCAACTAACGACCCAGACAGCACAGAGTATGGCCAAGCCAAGAGCTAGATAGGTCGAAGCCTAGTGGTGATGTCTAAGGGCCCATGCTGACTCTACATACAAGAACCAATATATTCTGCATCACCAGGAGCTGCATCATAAATAAAGGCCCCCACTCCTCCACTGCAGACTTTCTTCTTGATGTTGGCCTCAATAATTCACTCGTCCATTTATTTATTCAAGTAATTATTCATTCAATAGTTTGCTTTACATTTGATTTTTGTGTACTTTGATGATTGCAAGTGTGCATATAGGTCTGCCAGGTGCTGGAAAGAATCAGCAGGTGTGCAGGAGACCCCTTTTTGTTTCACACAGATTAGTACTTAAGAGCTGAGACTCTGGAGTCAGTGCTGGGTTCAAATCCTGGCTCTACCACTCACTTTGGGGGAAATTATTTGAACTTTCTGAAACCCAGTTCCCTCTGCTATAAAACAGATAATAACAGTATCAGTGGAAGGTATTCCACAGGGTGAAGCATACTGAGCGAGACAGTTTAGTGCTGATTCAAGGATGCCACCATTCAGAGGCAAGAGGACTGTCACAAATGCCCAGATCTAGGGTAAGCAAGTAAGACTTTGAACATGATATGGGGTTTATTCATCAACATGGAAGGTTTGGCTGGGTGGGTGGGGGTTAACTGCAGGGACTATGGGTACAGATGTGGAGTTGGAAACAACTGTGGTCCGTGTTACAGAGCAGTTCCTGGACACTGCTCTATGGATTGCAGAAAGAAATTTGCTGAGGGTTTAATAGGACACCCTGTTGAGGTCCAGGGATGGTGATTCATGTGCCAGGCCACCTGTCCCCAGACACGCATTATACAAGCCTCAGCAGCACTTGTAGACTCACCCCAAGGAAAAGATGAGGGGCCCTATTTACTTTTCAAATTTAAGGATTTATTTATTTTATTTGTATGCATGTGTTAGTCTGCATGTGTGTGTATGTGTGCACATGTATGTGTGCATGTGCACATGCCTGCTGCCCCTGGATGTCATAAAAGGGCAGTAGATCCCCTGAAACTGAATTTACAGGTGGCTATAAACTGCCCATTGTAAGTGCAAAGAACCAAACCTGGGTCCTGAGCCATCTCTGCTGCCTCCAAAGACCATATTTGTATTTGTGATACATACACACAAGACATGTACATGCACACACAGAGATTTAAATCATATCTGGCTGTATTCTTATTCACAGTCGGCAAGAATACAATGTGTGTGTGTGTGTGTTAACATGGACATATAATGAAGAAAATGTGCCTGATGTTTACTTATAGGAACACAGAGCCAAAGAGTTCAGAGGCTTTACCTATAGGCAACGAGAAGTACTCGAAGATTTCTGGTGACTTAGTGTATAAGATTAATCTGGATTCCAAACAGTAAAGAACAAGGACTCTAAAGTCAGGGCCCATATTGAAATCCTGTCCTCGCTGCTTAGCAGCTGTGAGATCCCAAGAAAGCAGCGTCTATACCCCTCAGAGCTGCTCAGTTTCTTGTAAGTAAAGCTGGTGGTCCAACAACCCAAAAACAACCTCAGAGTTAGGGTTTCCAACACAAGAGATCATTCTTCAACAAAGGGAGGTGGCCAGCACGGGAGGAAGGGTGCCAGTGGCAGGAAAGGGAAGGAGAGGAAGAGCAAGCAAGCCTGGGAGAGAGACCCTGCAATGATCTGGAAGCCTGCTCATCTTTCGCATGTCTCCTGGCGAAAGCTGGCTCAGCCCCGGCAGCTCTCTCAGGAACTGGCTTCAGGTGTTCCCAGCCCCTCTGGAGCCTTTCTACTGTTGCCATCACAGCTTTGGGGAAGGGGGGGTAGGTGTTCTGGAGCAGGCAGGTAAGGCCACCAGTCACTCTTCTTGACTTTGTGACCAGGGAAAAAGGCCCAGACTTCACTTGGTTTCTGTTCCCTTCCTGACTCTGTCTTCTTCTTTTTTTTCTTTTTCTTTTTGGTTTTTCGAGACAGGGTTTCTCTGTAGCTTTGGAACTAGCTCTTGTAGACCAGGCTGGTCTCGAACTCACAGAGATGCGCCTGCCTCTGCCTCCCGAGTGCTGGGATTAAAGGCGTGCGCCACCGCCGCCCGGCCTGACTCTGTCTTCTTAACCTCATGCCTTGGTCCAGTAACACAGGCAGTCTCATGGCTTCTGTGTCTCTATCCTGGGTCTCCAACTATGCACACATGCACACTTTATACCAGGAAGAAGAATGGGAGGAACCTTCTAGTACACCATGTTTATACCTTGTCATTCAGTGGTCGGCCTGCTGAGCCTCACATTAGAAGGGGCTGGGCAAGGTCACTTGAGAGCTTGAAGCTTTGCCCCAATCTCAACACTCACGGAGCACATGTTATATGTCAATCATGATTGCAAAAGCTCTACATGGCCTAAACCATGCACTCATGTCTCAACATTCCCAACCGAATAGGTGCTATAATTACTGTCATTTACAGATGTGATGCTGAACCTGGTCATCTGTCAAGGCCACCCTGTCACATCTTCTTGTTGAACTGCCCACTTGCTCCCAAGTCCTTAGGTTCTAACCCTTATGCAGCAAGCTCTTTGCCAACTGACTCCTCCCTCTATCCCAAATTTGTTTATGTTTATTCTTTCTTGCTGTTTTCTATCTCCTCTGTCCTTTCTTTTTTATTTGCCATAATTATGTATTTTATTTTTACAAAATTTTAAACATTTTATTTACTCATGTTGTTTGCATGGATATGTGTGTGGGCACACGCATGTCACAGATGTGTGGAGGTCAGAGGTCAACTTGGGAGACTCAGTTCTCTCCTTCCACCATGCGGGTTCCCAGGGATTGAATTCAGATTGCCAGTTTTGTTGGCAGGAACTGTTATCTGATGAGCCATCTTATCCTTTCTGGATTAATTATTTTAAGACATTTTACATTAACACCTCCATTGGTTTTTAGTGATGTCTCTCAATTTTTCCTTATAGTAGTTTTTTAGGGTGATTCCTGCATCTTTCATTTGATCACCATTTGTCTCAGATGAGATCCCTGGATCCTCTATGTTTCATGCTTGAATGTTACACGTGACACCCATATGCCTAAGTTTCATTTGTACATTTAATTTGGCCTTAGATCTTTTAAGAAAATGCTGGGCAGCGGTGGCACATTCCTTTAATCCTAGCACTCAGGAGTCAGAGGCAGGGGATCTCCGTGAGTTTGAGGCCAGCCTGGTCTACAAATCAAGTTAAAGAACAGCTACAGCTGTTACACAGAGAAACCCTGTCTCGGGGGAGCGGGGAAGAGGTTAGTGAGACAGCCCAGTGGGTTGAGTCACTCAGGCCCTCAGTTCAACCCCTGGGACCAACATGGTAGAAAGAGATAACTGATCCCTCCAAGCTGTCTTCTGACCTCTACACAGTGCTACAGCACAAACATACCCCCTAGTAAATCCATGTAACAACAACAAAAAACACCCACTTATAGTTATTACTCAAATGTGTGGCCCCCTCTCCCTACATAACAAAGGTTTGGGCCATTTTTATGTTGATCTGTTTTACCATTATTTTGCAAAGCATTAAGAAAGTAATGCGGCATTATCACTTTAATTCAGTGGAGACACAGGAAGAAACAGGTAGCTGAGCCACAAGGATAGAGCAGAAGAAAGGCTGGGACTAGGTTGCTGAAGAGGTGTTTATAGAGCACAGTTCTCCAAAAATGTGGTCTGCCCTTGATGTTCTGTTGCCTGTTTGACCAGTGCACATGATTTTAGTCACTGTCCAGGTAGACCAGTAGGCCCTGACTGCCTCTGTACATAGTAGGTTGTTGTCTACAGTCAATGCCAAGGCTACCTGTGATCTGCCCATTTTTTGTTCTCTCTCTCTCTCTCTCTCTCTCTGTGTGTGTGTGTGTGTGTGTGTGTGTGTGTGTGTTTGTGTGTGTGTGTAGTCCTGGCTGTCCTGGAACTCACTTTGTAGAACAGGCTGACCTCGAACTCAGAGATCCATCCACCTGCCTCTGCCTCCTGAGTACTGGGATTAAAGGTGTGCACCCCCACTACCTGGCATCTGCCCATTTTTTTACCCCATACTGTATCTGAGGTAGTCCTCCTTGATACCCAAGGAGAGTCATTTGACTCTGGGGGTTAAAAACTTTGCCTCTACCCCTGCAAAAATCCCTCTCATCAGCAAGGGCCAACACCAATAATTTTAGCATAGGGTCTCTCTATCCTACTATTCTGGGGGTGGGGGAAAAGCAAGATGTCCATACAGGTATAGAAGTGCAGGCCCATTGGCTTTCTCCCTATGTTTGGAATAAATATATTGAGGTCCAGCAGACTAATTCATGAAGTGGAGTTGGTTGGTTGATCCTAGATGCGCACCTCCTTATCTCCTCCCATAAGTTTTTGTTTTGGTGTTTTTATAAATTACTTTTTATTTATTTGTGTGTGTGTGCATGCATTTGTGTGTGCTCTTGTGAAAGTGTGTCACAGTGCACTAGCATAGACAGTCTCCATCCAGAAGCTGGTCTCTCCCTCCACCATGTGGGTTCTGGAGATTAAACTCAGGTTGTCAGGCTTGGCAGCAAATGCCTTCACTGGCTGAGCCATCTCATAGACTCCTGGTGGTGTATTCTGAGACAGGGCTTGTTTTGTGATGTAGCCCTGGATAACCTAGCTCTCAACATTGGACTAGGCTGTCCTCAACTTGAAATGATTTTCCTGTTTCTGCTTCTCAAGTGGTAGAATTACAGGCATGTGCTACCATATCTGGCTTCTTTCCTGGTATTGTAGCACCCTCAAAGTGATTTCCCAAGAGCTAGGACCTTCACCTGGTGCTAGGCCTGTTTGGCTGCTATACGCATACTGTCTTTTCTTTCTCTTTTTCTATTTTCTTTTTTTTTTTCAGCTTGTGTCTAGTCCTGGTTCCTGAAAGACAGTGTCTTTACTAGGTAGCCACAGGTTCTCCCTTGCTGGTTATTTCCAACATGGAAGCTGTAGAAACTGATTTTGAGACAGGCTAATGCTGGCTGACTGCCTAGGTGGGCTCTAATGAGGTAGAAAGAAGCTCATTCCCGTTTTACCAGGAAGGCACTTTCTTGGATCCCTGCCTGCCCATGCGAGTGGCTTTCTTCCTCTGCCCTCCCATGCGAGTGGCTTTCTTCCTCAGAGCTGGCCCCTAGTCCTGACCTCCCACTCTGCTGACTAAAGCTCTGGGCACTGGAAAGGTCTACGGCCACTAGATGAGGTTGGTGGGGGAAAGGAAAGAAAAGTAAGACGTAGACCATGCCTCCAGCTCCCGGGTATCTGGAGACTTCCATGGCTACCCTCACTTTGAGCCTGTGGGACCTGATGCTCAGAACAGGCAAGGCTAGTGTTGTGTGGATGGAGGTGAGAATATGCTCAGAAACTACTTTGGAGTGGGCAGGTTGCTGGCCTCAAGGCCGCCTTTGGTGGTTCATAGACCTGAGCAACAGGCTGGGCCCAGGATGCAGATGCAAATCAGTGAGTATCTAGGCCAAGCATCTTGTATACCCCATGCCCTTCCCCCAATGCATCTTTGCCCCTGCCCAGCCAGGAAGGGGGAGGCTGCTCCTGGCTATGCCAGGAATGCAGCTGGCAGCAGCATGCAACAGGAGGAAAGGGCAGCCTGCTACCCAGAGAGTGGGCAGAGGGCCTGCTGCCAGGGTGAGGAGGGCTTGCCTCTGCTCTTCTTCTGGTTCCCTACATGCCCTTCCTCTTGGACCCAGGTGGCACAGGACACTCCTCCAGAGCTGCCTCAACCCAGAGTTGCCTCAGGCTCTGCTTTCCCCAGGGAGTAAGAACAGGAGGTGGCAACTGCTGGGTGCTGGTAGCTCCTTCCACTGCCATGAGTTCAAGCAATTGTTTAAAGAAATGTCCACCTGGGCCCCAGGCATCCGCTCCAGGACAGCTTTCTGAGCCTTCCAAGCAGCAGGTCAGTGGGGAAAGCAGTGAGGGACAAGAAGTTCCCGAAGGACTCCTGGCTACCTTTTCTACACCCTAGTGATAAGTCATCCTGGGCTCTGGTCCCATACTCATTATCTTTCATAGGCCTTAATCATCAGACTGGGGACTGTGATAACCTCATATTACAGGCAAGAACACCGAAGATTGTCTGCTCAGCCACAGATGTTAGAGCTGGTCCTGATTCTGAGCATGGAGCTCAGAGCCTGAGTTCTTAGCACCTGGAGACCTAGCCCATCAGCCAGTGGAATCAGGGGCCTGTGGCTATGAATTCCCCAGCATACAGCTGTGCCTAGTGTCAGCGAGCTGGAGTATCGAGCTGGCTGGCTGGGGTCCTGCCAGGATTGGTGCAGATCTCTCCTATTCAGAGAAGTGGGGCAATCTCAAAACCACTGTGGTAGCTCTGGGTCACCTGACTTCTTCTCAGGTACTCTGTGTTCTCTCCACTCAGGGGACATGAAATCAGGGGAAGGGGCAGAATAACCAGAGGTGAGCCGCACTGGTACTCAGAGCCTGGAGTTTTTATCATTCCCTGGGCGTGGGTTTGCCATGGTACTTTGGTTTTGACCCAAATCCTTGTTGACTTATGTTAGAACCTCCGAATAGTAAAGCCCATCTGGCCAAAATCAACACTTTGCCAGCTCTGCAGACCCCTGGAGCTCCCAATGTTATGGGCTATGTGTATGGTACTGAGGTCAGGGCAGGGACTAAGGGGTTGAACTGACCACTACAGTTTCTGTGTGCATATAAATGTTCCTGTGTGCTTGTATGTATCTCTGCATGCACATGTGTGTGAGTACAAATGCATCTATGTGCATATGCGTATGGAACCCAGAAGCAGACTTTAGGAGTCTTTATTTGAGACAGTCAATCACTGAATTTGAAGCTCACGGGATTGGCTAGACTAGCTGGCCTACAAGACCCAAGGATTGTCCTGTCTACCTCTCTCCAGTGCTAAGATTACAGATATATACATGTAGGTTCTGGGAATTAAAGCCCGGTTTTCATGCTTGTATGGCAAGCACTTTAATGACTCAGCCATCTCCCCAGTGCATTTTCCTTGGTGACACACCTCACGGGATGGTTTTCTACCTGTCTCTTAATGGAAAAGGGTAGACTACATTGGACAGCCTCTCCAAGGTAAAGGAAGCTGATTATGCTAGAGTCTGGTTTAATTTGAGGCAGGATATGGAAGGAGATGTAGCCATACCTTTGGAGAGAGCCCCCAGAACCTGTTTGGCTTTGACCTTCCTTTCTGCCATCTCCTCTTCCAGTCATAGGGATCAGAGAGACTCGCTTTGGGCCAGATGAGAGGTGAAAGGACTTCAGGACACATGGGAGTAGAGAGGAAAGGGCTCACTGGGCATGGTCAGCCCAGGTAGCTACTGCTTACCTCTGGTTAACATGCCAGCTAAGCTGCTTAGCTGTTAGCCAAGTGACTATATCCTTTGGCTCTTGGCATTTATTTTTTCTTTTCTGTTTGTTAGTTTTGGTGACAGGGCTTCTCTGTAGAGCCATGGCTGTCCTGGAACTCACTCTGTAGACCAGGCTGGCCTTGAACTCAGAAATCTGCGTGCCTCTGCCTCCCAAGTGCTGAGATTGAAGGCCCGCACCATCACGCCTGGCTGGCTGCTGACATTGTTAACAGAGCCAGTGAGATCACAGACAGTTCATGAACTTCTTCACTACTTTATTCCGGCTCAAGTACGAACTCGAGAGCAAAGCTGTAATTTAGTCAGGCATGATGGCGCACATCTTTAATCCCAGAACCCAGGGAGGAAGAAGCAGAGGCAGGTGGATCTCTGAGTTTAAGGTTAGCCTGGTCTACATAGAAAGCTCCAGGCCAGCCAGGGCTACACAGTGAGATCATGTTTCAGAAAGAAAGAAAACAGCAACAGAAAACAACCCAAAGCTGTGTTAAGTTGGAGGTCATTTGTTGTCTAGGGGTGTTTGGAGGGGGACCTTCAGCAGACCCCTTAAACCCCATCTGCTCTAACTGCTTCCTGGAAGGCTGGCACCTCCCTGCCCTCTGAAACAGGACTGGCACGGAAGGCTAACAAGGGAGCACTCTGAAAATGCAGCAAGTAGCCTACAGATGAAGCAGGCTGAAGAGAGAAGGTATGCCCAGAAGTCAAGAGTGATGGGCAGCTGTGGTCACCAGGCCAGCTGGGTTCTAGAAAACAAAGACTGAGGTATGGGAAGGAGTTGCAATCTAGTCGGTTTTCTTTTTCTTCCTTCTAAGGAAGCCTTAGTCCTACTCAGCTGAGAGATTCAAGGGGTAATCTAGATCATTCTGGTAAAATTCCACACAGAGCCTGAAAGTCAGATGGACCTCACCTCTGACAGGGTGGGGCATCAGAGTTTCTTCATTTTTGCTCATTTCTGCTGTCTTTTCAGATTCTTCTACCCCCGGCCCAGCATGATCAGCCTAGTTTCTCCTCACTCTTTCCATCCTGACCCACTTGGTTCCCTGGCTTCTAGGGCCAGGAAAGCTGGGCCCTGGCAGCCCATGGCTCCCTTCCTTGGCAGCATCCAGAGGGTTCACCTTGAATACAAAACTAAGGAGTCCTACCCTTGCAAACTCACTCCTGGCCTGCAGACCCTCTGGTGGAGGGGAGGAAAAACCACCACCTTGGTGTCTTTCCACAGCTTCTCAAGAAAGACCTGCCCCAGCCAGGTCAGAAAGAGCCGGCAGCTCTCCCAGTCCCTTCCTTCCCCAAGAGCTGGGGTGCAATCAGGTGGGGAGAGAGCAGGAGGACTCTTTTGGGAAAAGAAGAGCAAAAATGAAAAGAAGAGAAGGGAGGGGAAGGCAAGGCAGAGAAGGTGATAAGAAAGGAGAAGAGGGGAGGAGAGAGCACTATTTATTCTACCCAGAGAGCTCAGCATTGCGCTGGCTTTCCTTAGGGTGGATGGGGTGAGGTGGGGTGGGGACAGCACCAAGGGAACCCAGATGGGTGGCCGCTCCCTGCCAGAGTAGTATGGACCCCTTCTTGTAGGCCACTCTTAGTCTTTCTCTCTCAGTCCAGGAACACAGGAAGAAGGTAGAAGAAGTGTGTGTGTGTGTGTGTGTGTGTGTGTGTGTGTGTATAAAAGACAATGAAAAAGAGGTGGGGAAGGTGAGTCAGGCCCAGCTGTCTGTCTAATGTGCTGGGAGCTAGGCTGGGACTAGCCCTCTGTATAGTTTTCCTTCTTCCTCATTGTGCAAGTAATGGTGCAAGAGCCCAGTGGACTAGATCATCCTCTTGCCTCATACAGCATTGGCTGAGGGTCAGCCTTGAACCACAGCTCAGGGAGACCATGGGGGAATCTCTGTGGATCAGGAGGTGAAGTGTGTGTGTGTGTGTGTGTGTGTGTGTGTTGTGTCACCAACTTGTCACAAAGCAGTTTGCTCCTGAGATATTGTATAGGCTGCCACACTGACATAGCCCCCATGAGCTCCTGGCACTATGTTCTTCCAAGAGTCAAGCCCTAAGCCAATCTCACTGGTGCTGGCTAAAAGGACTTGTGCCTGTAGTACCTTCCACTGTCTACTCACAGCCTGAGTGAGAACACATTGGCTTATCCCTGGTCTTGTCCCAAACCCTCATCCTCATCAAAGCCCCTCCTGTTCCAAGGCAATGTCTGGACTCTAGCTCCTGGTGTCCATGTATCACTCAAGTGTCTGGCTCCTCACTTGTTCTGCCCATATGCAGAGAAATCCCAAATCCTCTAGATTATTAGAGAAGCCTGCTATTTGTACTGAGTACCCTGCTCCTCTGTCCACCGTGGGCAATCATTGCCCAACCTTATGCTAATGATGAGTAATGAGCTCGTCCAGGAATGGGAGCCAGAAAGGGGGTCCTAACAAGCTGATGTAAGGCTTTCCTTGTGACTTGGACAAGTCTTTCCTCTTGCTGGCCTATTTTTCTCTTGGTCCCATGGCTCTCTGGAGGGGATGGAGCATGGAAGAATCTCCCAGTTTCTCAAACTGGATGCACTACATGTTTCTGTCATGGGCTGGGAACTCTCCAGAGGCAGTCCCACAGACAGGGAATCTCTCCAAGTAATGGGGCCACACAGCCTTGGGAGTCCTGGTCAAAGGGGTACAAGAAACAACCAGCTGTGGGAGGCTCCTTTGGTCCATGTCTCTTCTCCTCTGGTGCCTGTGTTTCCTGGAATGCTTCTTGGATCTCCTCATGCTGTCACAACTACTTGGAGGAGGAGAGGATAGCTGTCTATTTGTTTCTGTGCCTCTGGTGTCCACTGCAGGCAGAGGACACATATGTGCACTCATGTCTATGCCCAGAGATGACAACTTGGGGACAGTACTGTGACCCAAGATGGAGGGAAATAACATCTGAGCTTGGTTCTCACCCAGGCCCCTCCAGGCAATGCTGCTTTTCTTTGCTCTCCGTGGGGAGCCCCCACTCTACTCTTCCAGAGCTCACCTTATAGCATTAGGATCCGTGCACACACCTTCAGCTTTCCTCTGCCCTATCTGCCACATAACCTTTTCCACAAGGGACTTGTGGGTTCTTTATCCACAAGGGACTTTCTTGAGTGATCACAGGTGCCAGGAGCAGATTTTCCATGTACACTGGCCAGGGTAGGTATGTCAATCCTGTCATAGTCCCCTTTATAACTTCAGGATTCCTGATGGGAGACCTGTCTTATTCCAGGTTATGTAGGATGGGTTTCTTGCAGAGATAGCATATACCATTTATCCCAGTTTCCCACCGGCAAGCCCTCCATAGCCCCCAATGCCTGCAGCTAGGTTTGCTGTCCCAGGTCACACTTGGGCACTGTAGGTCCCAGTGGCCCTTTTTCATCTCCCTGAGCACACATCATAGCTTCACATTCCTCCCCCCACCCCGTAACTCCAATCATCCCCGATCTCCTGTGCCAGCTACCTTGTCCCAGTCCACCACTTTGAACTGTGGCTCAATAGCAGTGTCTGTCTTCTGAGTCCCTGCAGAGGCTACAGCACCATTCTCCATGGGATCCTGGAAAGAGAGACACAAAATTACTTACAGGGCGAGGGGAGAGAATGGAGCCCCAACTGTCCCTAGCAGGAGAGCTAGGAATGGGGAAACCCCACGGGTGGAACTGGGGTGGGTGGAATCCAAGGACAGCAAGTACTTCTGCGACTAGAGACACTGGTGTGGGTGTCATTATTCTTTGTATTTCTCCCTTTCAAAACAAAAATGAAAGATGCAGAAAGATCTGGAAGAGTAAGCAAAACATAAAGAAGTGAGAGTGGCTAGGGGTAGCTGCCAGGTCCAGCAAGTGTCAGGCAAACCAAGTCACAGAGTGGCCCCCAGGGCACCGGATGGGGCTCCCTGTGCCACAGCTGATGACGGCCCTCCTCTCCTTTCTCCGTGCTTGGTTACTCACCAGACTGTGTGGGTCACAGGCTGGTCCACGTGACTGCACGAAAGACAGGCCGTTGGAAGCCAGGGAAACTGGTCCTCCAGCCATCGCAGTCACATGTGGGACAGAACGAGCTCAGGTGTGCCCAAGTGGGCTCAAGGTTAATTTAAACTAGCAAAGAAGTAAAGCTAGAAGGAGATGGAATGTGCTGGGAAAACCACACAGCTCTGGCTAGCTTTGACGTCACATGGGATTGGGGCCAGAGAGAGCAGGCTTACACAGAAGTAAAACTCAGGTTTCCCTGTAGGAAGGGCAGGGACAGACCTTGCCGGTGGGAGCTTCCCAAGTCTCTGTGCCCCCAAACAACCACAATCCTAGTGACCCTGGGAAGCCAGATGTTAGCAAGAGGTTTAGGAGGTTTGAGCAACCAGCTGGGATTTTTTTTCCTTTTCCTCAGACAGTGTGTAGTCCAGATTATCCTTTAATTCACAATGCAGGCCAGACCCATCTCAAACTCCCCGTCTGTGTCAGCCTCCCGAGGACACACTGTGTATGTATGTGCCAGCATGCCCAGCAGCACTGGCTTTGCTACTATGCTCACATTTCTCTTTCCAAATAAGTCTAAGGGAGCTTGATGGTGATGGCGGCCATATTGGTATTTTCTAGAGAAAACCCAGATGCATTCCAGAAGTGGGCTAATTATCAGACTAATACCTGCTTCTTTATATATCTATGTATATATGTATTTTTAATCGAGACATAGTCTTGCTTTGTATCCCAGGCTGGTCTTAAACTTACCATGCTCCCATCTCAGCCTCTTATATACTGGGATTACAGATATATACCACTATACACAGCTTTGATACTTGAATTTTGAAAAGGTAGTTTTATTTCTAATTATGTGGATAGGTGTGAGTATGTGTATGTGAGTGCACTGCCTGCAGAGGCCAAGTGAGGGCATCAGATTCCCTGGAGCTGGAGTTCCAGGTCATTATGAGCAGTCTAATGTGGGTTCTGGGAACCAAACCCAGGGCCTCTGCAAGAGCAGTGTGCACTCTTAACCACTGATCTCTCCAGCCCCTTATGGGTTTTGTTTTTTTCTAAGACAAGGTTTCTCTGTACAGCCCTACCTATCCTGGAATGCACTCTGTAATCTGACTGGCCTTGAACTCAGAGATCTGCCTGCCTCTGCCTTCCAAGTGCTGGAATTAAAGGTTTGCACCACCACCACCTGGTTGAATTTTATCTATCTTATAGGTCTATCTATCTATCTATCTATCTATCTATCTATCTATCTATCTATGCATCTTATGTTCTCTTGAGGAACAGAAAGAGGGATTTTACAGCACATTATAAACAGAAACTCTTTAGATATTCTTCATAAACTGTTTTCTTCCTTCTCTGTCAGCAGTTCAATTACCTTTCTTGTCCCTTCCAAGTTCCCTCGATTTTCAGGTTGTTTAGTTTGTTTGTTTTTCCCTTCAGGGGCCTGGAGCTTACTTGGTAGCCCAGGCTGACCTAAAACTGGTGGTGCTTCTCCTACATTGGTCTCCCAAGCACTGGGATTACAGATGTGAGCTATCGTGCATGATTTTAGAGTGCTGTTTTAATCTCAAAATATTCCTGAGGGCTTTAGCCACTGTGCTATCAAGGTGGTTGTTTTCTTCTGGTTGCTCCATGTGTTGGCTATTCTTGGTTGTCAACTTGATTACATCTGGAATAAACTAAAACACAAATGAATGAGCGCATCTGTGAGGGATTTTTTTTCTTAATTAAATTGTTTGAAGTGAGAAGTTCCACTTCTAATCTGGATCTTTGAGGTGGAAAGATACATCTTTAATTCAGATCTTTTGAGGTGGGAAGAGCCACCTTTAATCTGGACTACACCTTTTGTGAATAGTCTACATAAGGTCATGGAAGAATGGAGCACCCTCTCTCTCTACCTGCTTGCTCTCCCTCTTGCTAGCAAGTCCATTCCTTTCCTGGCATTAGAGCCTGCTTCTCTGGGACTCCGGCATCCACTGAAGGCCAGCTGAGACATTGAGCCTCTTGGGCTAAAAAACTACTGGATGCTTGGACTTTCCATTCATAAGCAGCCATTGTTAAATTACCTGGATCACAGCCTGTAAAACATTCTAATAAATCCCCTTTATATGTGTGTGTGAGTATACACATATATATGTATGTGTGTATGTGATTTATTATATATTATGTGAAATATGTGTGTGTGTGTGTATGTGTGTGTGTGTGTGTGTGTAAGAAAGAGGGAGATTCATTCTACAAGTTTTGTTCCTCTGGAGACTCTTGACTAATACATCCCAACTCCTTTCTCAGTGTGTTCTACCCCTTCTCTGGACTGCAATCCTGCCCACTGTAATTCCATTGCTGTAACTTAAGACAAAAGGATAGTCTTAGCTGAAAAGGGGTTTTCACACATATTACCATTTAATGTTTTTGCCTGTGATACACTCTTCAGATACTGAGAGCATCATATACAGAACTGACTGGGGCACCCACCCAACACCGCTGCAAACAGAAGGAAAGCACCAAGTATTCCACTATCTGTTCCAGTCTTCAGCACATATCCTAGTATGCTTGGCTAGCTGCCTCCAGGTCCTGGCAATCACCCCTGGCTCCTCTGGGGCTACACAATTCCTTCTTTCACCTGATAGGTCCAAAAACATCTGAAGAGGGCCAATGTTTCCACCTCATGCCATCTGCTTTTCCCCAGTCCGTCCTGGGACCCAACAGAATCTCTTAGCATGTCTTTGGGTCCATGCTTCTCTCCCAAGGAACGTATGGCGGGCTACATGTAGGACCAAACAGAACTTGTACCCCCTTCTTAGAGACCATGGGAACTGAGACAACATCATGCCTTTTGGCCACCGCTCTATAAGCTCATTCCTTCAGTTTACTGAACCCTGAAGCTTTCTTAGTGACTGCTGTTGGCATGGGGTCGGAGGGTGTATATGGTAGGCTAATCTTCATTGTCAGTCAGCTTTTCTGGATTTAGTCTTACATGGGAACATCTCTGGGGTTGTCTATGAGAATGTTTCCAGAAAACTTTAGCAGTCAGGATGCCTGACTTTCTGACATTGCAACACGATCTTGTCATCTGAAACTATGTTGAGCTAAATATCTTGGGACACATGTGAACCACAGACTATAGGTTGGACACCCCTGGGCTCAGCTAAAGAGGGAAAACTCACTGGGAGTATGGGTGGTACCATCCTATGTGCCAGGGTGCCAGACTGGGTAAAAAGGGGAGAGTGGAGCAGTCTTGGCTTCCTGATGGCAGACACCAGGTGACCAGCTGCCTCTAACTGCCACCCAGGCCTTCCCTGCCGTGATGAACTCTATCTCCTTAAACTTTTAGCCAAAAATAACTTCTTCCTCTTTTGAGTTGCCTTTTGTTGGATATTTTATCACAGCAGAGAGAAACTAACCAATACCAAGGTGACCTGAACCAGCAGCGCTGATCACTGGAGCAACACAAGAGCTGTGTGGCGAGGACAGGGACGTGCAGAGACAAGAGAGGAAGCAGAGGCAGCAGAAAACATGAGATCCGAGGAATGAGAAAATGGGGAGGAGTGTGCAGGGACAGGGACTCTTGGCTCCCTCCCAGCCTCCCCTTCAGGAGCGAGAGGTTTGTAAGCATCCCCGTGGCCCCCTATTTCCTTCTGGTTCTTCCCTCACACAGGGTCTCACCCACACCTTCGCTCTCCTGAAGAGAGTGCAAGCATTGTCCTGCACAGATCTTCTTCTATAACAGTGGCTTACCCTCTATGACACTTTCCATGACAATCCCAGTCTCCTTTTCTGTTGTGTCCTTGGAGTGACTCCATTCTCCCACAAATCAAAAGCATGACTTCCCATTTTCTAACATACCTGACATTTCCCTTTTCAAATGTCACCCTATCTGGGAGACGACGAGTTAATATCTCATGAATTTTTATTGTATGTTTGGCCCTTTAACCTCCCTAGCAATAGTACTGCATTAAGTAGGTGCAATGACATTCCTATAGCCTTCTACCAAGCGAGGAGCAGAACCAGTAATGGGACTCCAGCACATTCTCTTTCCCATCATGCACTTCTTCCCTTGTCATCTGAGTCAGAGATGATGTCTTCACTGTCCTCTTTTGGCGACATTTCTTGCCTCTGTTTTCAAATATTTGGGTGACTATCACTTGTTCAGGGGCTTATATCAGGGACCTTTGGATTGCTGCTTGCTGTTTCTCTAACTGGACTCTTGCAGAAACCGAATGTTATACCCACATGCCCTCAGAGGGCTCATACTTCACAGAACAGCCAAAGACTCTTGAGACTTCCTGCCAAACGATGGGACCGAATGCTGGGTGGAGGGTAGGACATCAGGGCTTATGTTCTTGGAGACGTTAAACAAATGCAGTGCCCCAACCCTGTTTGCAGTGAGAAATATGCTCTTTGACAAAGTGGTGTCCCCAAGACAGGGAACACGTCGTTCTGGAGTGCTACTCCAGGCTGGCAAGGGCAGGCAGTGGCCACATACAAGGGTGATTACAAGGATGAAAACTCATGTGGACATACACTATCTGAGCAGAGCGAAGGCTCAAAGGAAATAACAGTATTTTTTTCCACAAATAAAAGTATTTTTAAAGATGACTATTAGCAACACATCCCAAACAAGAGGAGATCCAAATATATAGGAAATGCAGGTTTACAGCACAAAGGGCAGTTCTTCTAAAGAAGGGCAGCTGACAACTTTATCTCAACACTGGGAACAAGAGTGCGTGGAAGTTCCAGAGTAAAGTCTCACTTCACAAGCATCTGTTTTTCACACTTGTTCTCCTGCTTCAAATGGGTTGATGTGGGTGGACTCCAGACAGAAGCTATAAGAGGAAAAAGACCAGGTGTTCAAGTGGAACCAATCCTGAGGCTGTATTTGGAAAACGATTGATCGGGAATCCAGTGGACAGAGAAATGATGGCTACAAATGGAAACAAAACTGCTAAGGCTTTTCTGTTCAGTTCAGAAACTTCTGTTTTAAATGAGAGAAGCCAAGGGACAGCTGCTCTGGGGACCTGCACCTCCTAAGAGCCAGGAGACAGAGTCCGTTGTCATAGGAAAGAGTGACTCACCAGCTCCTATCCCAGTATGGAGTAGCCAGTGGTTCTTTCTGGAGAGTTCTTTTGAGTCATAGACCACGCCCAGAGTGAGGGCTGATAATGGGAGTGAACTGACCGGCAAAAGAGAACAGGGACAAAGGGGAAGGGATAGGTGTGACCTCTTCCACTGCCCCAGCCCAGTCGGACCTCAAGGAGGCATGAGGACCATCAGGCAGCATTGTCACAAGTGTCATCCTTTCAACAATTCCTGGAGTGACCTCATGAACAAAGCACTTCCTGGGCGGCATCATGGGTCAACACTCTTCTCTGGCAGAAGCCCGAGTCAGTATCACAAGACTTAACAGGCATCCAACATGGAAAGAGACTCCAAGGAGAGCTAGGGTCAGCCACACATTGACATCACCTGCCGCAGGAACATTCTGGATTAGACACACACACACACCCCTAGCCATGTCTTCCTTTAGTAATTCTTTCAAGACTAGCTGTGAGGTCCCAGAAGGTCTAGAGAGCCTTCTCTACATGTGGACAGAAGATCCTCTGGATGAGGTTCCCCTGGTCCCATTCCCAGGTACTTCAGGAACTGAGACCTGGCGGCGGCAGCCACCACACAGACAACACATGTACCTCTTGTTTTCTAGGCCCGTGTTTATTCTGTAGTCAGGTTGGGCTCACCTTTGCATTCCACAAGCAAACACCGACCATGAGTCAGAAGTGTGCAAAGGTCACCCCAGGGAAATAGGGTACAGCCCTAACTTAAAAGTCTTTAAACATTTTTTTTTTGGAAACTTCCACAATGCATTTAAAAGACTTTCTTGATCCTGGAAGGATGCCAAAGGGAACTTTATAAACCAATAAAGAATCCCAAACAAAGAAAACTGTTCTGGTTGATTACTTTAGGTTGGACAAGTTTTAGTATTTGGAATGTGAGGAATTTTGTAGTCAGACGTACGCTGGCTTTCACAGGCACTAACGAGTGCAATGACAGGCTGCGTCCTTTCCATCTAGTGACGGCGTTCTTCTTCAGGGGAAGAGGACCCTGGGACAGGATCTTGCTCTGATATCCAGGCTGGACTTGAACTCATCATCTTCCTGCCTCAGCCTCCTGGCTGCTGAGATCACAGGCATTGCCATCACACCTGGCAAGTGACCACTTTCTTATGATCCACTTGAGGGACATAAGACAGTCCTGTGTGTTTGGGTCCTGCCCAAATTCTCTGCTGTGGGAAGACGTGCAGGTGCTCAGGGCTGGAAGCATCTCACTTCCTTCCTATCTTATTTGCCTGCTGATTGCCTCTTGAGCTAGAATGTGGGCTCTTCAAAGTGGGGCCCCTGAGGCACACGCCCCAGGAGGGCACGTAAATACTTGCTGAACGAGAGGAGGCAGTCATGTATTAGCAGATCAATGGCTGTCTAGGTGAGAAGATATAGGGAGGGTTTATATGTGGGCAGGGTGGCAGGAGAAGACAGCTCCAGTGCCTTCAACAGGCTGATTTTTCTTGGAAAGAGAAAGATAGCTACAAGGAGTCACCGATGCAGCCTGCCAAGGACCTGGCAGAGGCTGGCACCATTCCTTCCCAGCTAAGAGTCACTGGCTCTGCTGGGCAGTTATACTGTGGGGAGTCAGGTAGACATTTTGACTTCCTGAAATCCTTCCAGCTGTAGTCTGTGGCCACATGGAAGGGAAGCCTGAAGACAGCAGCTCCTGCCATAGCTTTCCTCAGCTCAATGCCACTGACTGGCTGGTCGCGTTTCTGCTCTTGTGGCCACAGTCCTGTTTATAGCTCTTGGTTTTCCTCCCCAGCCATTTCCTCACAGCAAGTTCAGCCCCATTAGACACAAATACACACATGGCAGGTGTTCACCGGCAGCCCCTGAAGGTCCCGGGCACCCTGACTCCCTGTTCCTACCTTCAGAGCCAAAGTAGGTGACAGTGTCAAGTAACAGCAGGGTGTGGCTCATGACTCCATAGACAGTTTCTATGCAGGAATGGTCTAGTCTTTACTTCCACAAGTGGAGATACGCTTGCATGAATTTCCCCTCAAACCAGAGCCACCAAGAAACAACAAACAGGGTACGAGTTACTTTTCTCAGAGCTTTGTTAAGATACCAGACAGAAGGATGGGGCTACTTTGGCTCCTGGCGTGAGGATACTGTGCCTTGTGGTGGGGAAGGCTTGGTGGCAGAAGCATGAGGCAGCTGGTCACACCGGATACACAGGAAGCAGAGAGAGGAGAATGCTGGTACTCAGCCCACTTCCTCCTTTATGTTCAGTGACACCAACTACTCTGAGTAGTTAAATCTTCCCAGAAATACCTTCCCCTGGAAGTGTTTCCATGGTGGGTCTAAATCCCTTCCAGCTGATAATGAAGATTAACCATCACTCTCAGCAAAGGCATGAAATACCTTTGGCTACAAGCATTGGCACAGAGAGGGAGGCAGACATTAAGGGTAGTACTACTCAATGCTCAGGTCACATGATCTCGAGCTCGGGGAGAATGATGGGAATGAGGACACTACAGAGAAACAGAGGGCCTTGTCCTGTGGTGAGGGAGCAGTTCTGAAGGAGGAGGTTCAGGTCATGGGAGATGGGGCCTGTTTTATCACACTGTGATTTATAAGAAGATCCAGAAAACTAGGTTTTTATATGAAATTTCTAGACAGTTTTTTCTTTCCCCTACTTCTTTTTTGGTTTTTTTTTTTTTTTTTTTTTTTTTTTTTTTTTTTGGTTTTTCGAGACAGGGTTTCTCTGTGGCTTTGGAGCCTGTCCTGGAACTAGCTCTTGTAGACCAGGCTGGTCTCGAACTCACAGAGATCCTCCTGCCTCTGCCTCCCGAGTGCTGGGATTAAAGGCGTGCGCCACCACCGCCTGGCCCCCTATTTCTTATGTATGCTTGGAAATGCTCTACTGGGTTCTATCCCCAGGCCTGGACTTGCATTTTTATCAAATTTTATGGTTGAAACTGACATGCATGAATATACACACAGCCCTTGGTGTGAACGCTGGAAATCTCCTGGTGAGCTGCTAAATGTGGGTGTCCTATTCACTGAGGAGAAGGGGCAGGGGAGCCAATGGGAAGGAGGGGAAGGGGTAGCAAAGAACAAGGATTTTATTCTTCCCCAAATTCCCAGAATGAGGAATCTGGATGGAGAGGCTGGGCTGCACCCACGGGAAACAGGCCTGTAGGGAGCCTTGTGCCCAGCCCCTGGGTGGGTTGGGTGATAGGCTGATACTTGAAGAACCAGGGTCTAAGGTACATGAAGGGAGACCTTGGACTCCTCCTCCCTCCAGTGCAGAATGACAAGGATCAACTTCAAGAGAAGCCAGGGACTTGACGTGGTGGTAGATGCTCATATTTACTAGTGCTCCTTCCCTTGTCTCTGGGAAGGGGCCACAGACCATATGAGACCATCAGGGTCTCACTTCCCCACTCATGACCCTCCTAAGTCCTAGCACTTCAGAACTGGATCTTATTTGTAAATACATAATTAAAAAGGAAATAAGGGGGATTAGAGTATGTTCTGATGTAACTGTTATTCTTATACAATGGGAAAGTTTCAAAGCAAAGGGTGCTACAGTGAGAACGTTATGTGAAGATGAAGGCACAGACAAGGAAGATGAGTCAGGAAGCCGAGGAAACACATTCTGACAGAGAAACCAGAAGCTGTGGTGATGCCTAGGATATGGTGGTTCACAGCCCTCAGAAGGAACCCACATGCTGTAGGAAGCTTTCATTGCTAACTTGACACAGCCTAGAGCCAGCAGAGAAGAAAGCCTGGACTGAGGAGCAGCCTAAACCGCAAAGGCCTGTGGGGCATGTTTACGCGGGACTGTCATGTTGATTAGTGGAAAAGGGTCCAGCCCACAGTGGGCAGTATCATTCCCTAGGTAGGCAATCCTGGGATGTATGAAAAAGCTAAGTAAACATGAACAAACAAGCCAGCAAGCAGCATTTCTCCACGGAATCCTCCTTGAGTTCCCACCCTGACTTCCCTCAATGATGAACTGTGATCTGTAAGATGAAATAAACCCCTTTCTCCTCTAAGATGCCTTGGGTTGAAGTATTTAATCACAGTAACGGAGATGAAACTAGAGTCCTATGGCACCTTGGCAGTGGCCTTCTGGTCTCCAGAACTCTGAGATTATACATTTCTGTTGTCTAAACACTTACTCTATAATAATTTGTCATGAAAGTCACTGAAGTCTTACTCAGTGTTGCTTGGGATCCAGACAAGGCCACAGGGGAAGAGGGAATTCCCTAGGAGATAAAGGCACACTGAAGGAGACATCAAAGGTGATATGGAGTCAGGGTCTACACCTCACCCTATGCTAAGACGTTGGAAAGCAGTCTGCTGGTCAACACAGTCCTCCTCCCTGGCCCACAGTGGTAACCCATGCTTAGCTCTTAAGAGGGACATTGGACTATCTCCCTTCCCGGCTCAGCAGTAACCTGTTCCTCCTTCTTTAAGGCCTGAGAAGTCACTCCCCAGCTTTCTGTCCCCAGCTTTCTCTGAAGTGTTGTGCATCAGAGACAGGTGATGCTTGGGGATGGTGGGTGGGAGTGGATCAAAAACTGCTGCTCCCTTTAGCACAAACCTTGCTCTTTGTACCTCCCATCTCCTCCCCCACTACATAGCTTCTGGGACAGCCAGGACATCTCCACGGAGAGCTAGCATCTCAGTGGTATCAACATACTTCTCCCTGAGGGACCGACAGGAGGTTGCACAGATGGAGAAACTGAGGACCAGGAGGACCAGGTAACCTATGCAAGATCTCTCAGATGATTAGTCTCTGGGAAGAGTCTGCTCTGGGAGGGCTGCCCTGGAAGGTCTCCAAACCGCTAGCCAGGGTCCCTGTCTCTGCCCCCAGCACTCCTCCTGTCTTCCCTAGAGAGGGTGTGCTCAGAGGGTGCACGGGGAGAGAACAGTAAAGAACAACAGAAAGCCTGCGTGCTGCAGCGCAAACAAACAAGTCCGCCATACAGGCCATCTGAAAGGAGGCAGTGTATGGCAGGCGGGGGCTGCAGAGGGAGGGGGGACCCGCATAAAGGAATGTTGTTTGAGAAAGCTGGGGCTGGGCACCAAGGGATGGACAGATGTCCTTTTATCCCTCGGCCTGGGTTGTGCTTGAAAACCCTTTCTGTGAAATGAGACTGGTGGCCCTGGCCCTGTGTCCAGCTGCCTCCACCCGCTGCAGGCACAGAGGAGGTGGCGGCTCTACACACCTGGTAGCACACTGCCCAAGGCTGGGTGCAAGGGGCAGGCTCTAGAGAGAAAGATGATGGTGCCAGGACTTTCTTTGCTAGGAAGGCTTTGTGTTGACAAGACCACCCTCGGGGGCTCTCCAGGCCGCCTGGGAGCTGACTGTTAAGAGAACTGGAAACTTTAATAGCAACGAAGGTGGCAAGGCCTGCTAGCTTCTGCTTCTAAGAAGCTGCTCTCTCTCTCCCTGTATCCAAATCAGAAGTCAGGGTCTTCAGGCTCATCTCCGGCCAATCTTTTGTGTGCCTTGAGGGTCACATCTGATAACTGACACTGAACCCCCAAAGGAGGGCCATGATTACCCTCTCATAGTCATGGCAGGGTTAGCTCCAGGTCACTATCCCAGGGTTCATGCTAAGAAATAAAGCAGAAAGAATCGACAGGAAGCTTGTGCTGTGGTCTGACCACCTGCTTCTGATTGAGACATATGGAAGGGACAGAGTGACAGCCTGGCACTAGGCCCTTGACTTCAGTTTATGATGAACGTGACACTGCTTCTAGTCATTAAATGAGGCCCCTTTGCTGCCATCACCTGCAGCCTTGTCCTCAGAAGTAGAACGCAATTTATATAGGAAATCCAGGACACCAGAAAAGAGACCAGTGGCTTGATAATACTAAGTTACCACTCGAAACTCACCAGATGGGTGTGGCCACTGGCAGGCTGCCCATGAGCCATGGATGGCACCACACACACATGCATATGGACAGCATTAGTTGGACTCAGTGGTTTATTGGTGGTGAAGGACAATAGGACTTCATGAGGTTGGGAGCAGACTGTGTGCGGGGAGGTGGGGGAAGGAAGTTGGAGCAGGGAGTTGGGAGTAGATATGATAAAATACATCATGTGCATGTATGAAATTCTCAAAGAATAAATAAAAGCATTATATATACAAAATATTGCCAGAACACCCATACTAGATCTTGATAGCTCCCATGAACTGTTTTGGGGACAGGGGTTTTGAGTTAGGACTAACTTTGTAGCTTAGGCTAACCTTGAACTCACAGCCATCATCCTACCCAAGCCTAGGTGCTTGGATTACAGGGGATGAACCACTTTGCCACATTGTGCTATTCATTCAGTTCTCTTCCAAATCTCACCATGGGCTCTTTGCGTCCGTGTGGGTCCTCCCTAACCTTGAACTTCTAATTAGAGAAAGTCTTCTGTAGTCAAGCAGATGGGTGCATTTGCCAAAGGGATGTGTTACTTAGGAGCTTGGAGGGATCTGTGGGGGTAAATCTCCCCCCTGGAGTCACAACCTGGGCTTGGTAAGGTTGGACAATGGGAGTGGCCTGAGGCATCTGGCTCCTCCTTAGCAAGATTCCTCCTCTGCTGCAGGAATCGGATGGAGAGGACCAAAGTCTAGGTTCAGATGAGAACACCAGCAGCTTCAGGGTGTCAGTGCCTTGAAATGTTCTTTTGCAGAACTGGTAAGGGATCACCCAGACTACGTTCTCTCCAGCCTTTATCTCACAGATAACCAGGGATCTTTATGGGATGTGCTACTACCATCAGGAAAATACTAGGAAGCCATCTAAAACCTATATCACCAACACACATCTAAAACACACTTCAGAGCCATTACGTGACATCCTGAGCTGGAGGGACTGTCCTCTCAATACTGCATTGGACCATTTCTAATTTATTGATAAGTTTTAGCTTCTGTGTGTGCACACATACATGTGCAGGTGTGCACACCATGGCACATGTGTGGCGGTCAGAGTTGGTTCTCCCTCCCATGTGGGACCCAGGGATTAAACTCAGATTAGACTTGATGGCAATTGCCATTTTGTTTCTTGAGGCAGGGGCTCATGTAGCATAAGCTGGCCTTGAACTTGCTATACAGCAGAGGATGATCTTCAACACCTGATTTTCTTGCCTCTCTCTCCTGAGTAGTGGACTACAGACACACGCCACCATGCCCAGTGTCTGTGCATTTATGCAGTGCAGGGGAGGAAAAGCAGGGTGTGTGGTAGGTAGGCACTCTACCAACTGAGCTACAACCCAGACTTCGGTTATTTTTTTTAAAGGAGACAAAAACCATTGATCTATAAATGACCTCAAATATGACCACCCCAGAGGCAATATTCCTACACTTCTCTTTCATGGTCTAATTATTTAAGGCAATATTTGTTCTGCCATTGTTTGCACCTATAAAAATAATTTCACTGTAAGAACCAATAATAGTCTCTGAAATTTTTTAAAAAAATCAACAACGATAAACCAACCTCCTAACCATCAGCAAATGATGTGCCTTATACCTAAATACCTCCCCTTACTCCCCCAGCCTAGCTCTCAAGACCCTTTCTAAAAAGGAAGAATATTTTTGCTTGCAGGGATTGGAGTACCTGTCTTAGGTGCTATGTTTGGCTCTGAAACACAGGCTTTCCTATGTCCTATAGGCCTATGTCTCCTTTGCTCACATTTAACTGACAACTTCCAGACCTACTCACTGCACGCTGCTGAAATGAGTTGGCAAGGTGCATAGGGGACCCTTTAACAGGCGACGGGAGACGCTTCTGGTGAGCTTGCCCTTGGAACCTTATATGGTTAAACACCACATTTTGTACTTGGTGGTAACACAGGGTTTTAACTCAGAGGGATGAATCCCTTGAACAACTGGAGGAGAAGGCTGTCCCCCCTAAATGGCCCGTGTGGCATGGCCATGGTGAACGCATACTGCAACAAATCAGGCATTTCGAACGGAGCACAGACACCAACCAAGAGCACACTCTCGTCCCAGAGAGGCCACAGTTCTAGACCAACGCTGCCCAACAGAGCTTTCTTTACTGATAATATCCTATATCTAAGCTGTCTAATGTATCACAGGAAGCCAGGTATGGTGGCACATGCCATTAATCCCAGCACTCGGGAGGCAGAGGCAGGCGGTTCTCTGTGAGTTAAGAGGTCAGCCTGGTCTACAGAGTGAGTCCCCAACTAGCCAGGGCTACATAGTGAGATCATGTCTGAAGGTCAAAACCAAAACAAAACAAAGCAGACCCCCAGAGGAGTTACCTTTTTAAAATTTTATTCTAAATAGTGTCTTAGGGTTTTTATTGCTGTGACAAGACACCATGGCCAAAACAGCCTGAGGAGGAAAGGTTTTGTTCAGCTTAGAAATTAACACATCACAGGCCTTCACTGAGGGAGGGCAGGGCAGGCACCTGGAGGCAGGAGCGGAAGCAGAGGCCATGGAGGAGTGTTGCTTGCTGGCTTGCTCCCCATGACTAGCTCAGCTTTCTTTCCTATCATCCCAGGACCACCACTCCAGGGTAGCACTGCCCTCAGTGAGCTGGCCCTCCCACATCAATCACTAATTTAAAAAATTCCCTACAGACTTGCTTACAGGTAATCTTTTGGAGGCACTTTCTCAACTGAGATTCCCTCTTCCCAAATGACTCCAGCTTGTGTCAAGCTGACATAAACTAGCCAGCACAAATAGCCGTGAATGGTTAGTGTAGCCATGCTGACAGCAAGCTACAGTCTCATGTGTTCAATTACTATTCAAAAAATTTCCTTGGCCGGGCAGTGGTGGCGCACGCCTTTAATCCCAGCACTCGGGAGGCAGAGGCAGGCGGATCTCTGAGTTCGAGGCCAGCCTGGTCTACAAGAGCTAGTTCCAGGACAGGCTCTAGAAACTACAGGGAAACCCTGTCTCGAAAAACAAAAAAAACAAAACAAAACAAAAAAAAAAAAACCAAAAAATTTCCTTGGCAGCTTAAACGCAGTATGACCCCAGTGAACACTAACCACCCCACCCAAGCCCAGTATTCTCTCCATCGATCAACCTGCCTACTTGCTCAGATCAAAACCATTGGCACCACCCAAAACTCCTTCATTTTCCAATTTCAATCTTTAAGTCACCAGTTAGTTCTAATGGTTTTGTGACCAGGGTGATCCCAGACTCTGCATTCTCATAGCTAGGCCAGACCTGGGTAACAGTGATGGCCTCTAACTCTCAAACTTCCTTCAGCCTACCACATGGTAGTTCAAACTATTTATCTCACAAAGTTCACTTCCTCAGCCTTCTGCTTAAAGCCTCCCAGAAGCTGCCTACTAGTCTTAGAAATAAAATCTCAATCTCCGACGGTGACGTGCAAGTCCCAGCAAGATAGAACCCCTGGTCATGCCTCACTTCCCTCCCTCCACACTTGTCCTTATTCCTAACAGTCCCTCTTCTGTTCACACCTCAGGCCCTTTGCCCTTCCTGCTCCCTCTGTCTGAAATGGCATTTATACCGTTCTTCTGGCAGCTCCTTCTCAGCTACCAAACATCAATTTTTTTTTTTTTTGGTTTTTTCGAGACAGGGTTTCTCTGCAGCTTTAGAGCCTGTCCTGGAGCTAGCTCTTGTAGACCAGGCTGGTCTCGAACTCACAGAGATCCGCCTGCCTCTGCCTCCCGAGTGCTGGGATTAAAGGCGTGCGCCACCACCGCCCGGCCCCCAAACATCAATTCTTTAGGGATGCTTTTTTTCTTTTTAGTGAGTACCTTTATCTGTGTGGCCGCCACTCTGTCACACCGCTGGTTGTTATTCTGTTGTGTACACAGAATATTTTTATTTTGTTACAGTACTTACCACCACCTGTTTATTGCTGTCCCTGCCCACTGCCAGGTTAAGTCCCACAGGGACAGCACCAATTGGTCGTTTTATCTTACACAACAAGCAAACAGAATGTTTGTGGTTGTAAAGAAAAAAAATGACAGAGAGGGAAAGTGACCCTGAGAGTCCCTGGGATCTCCTGAAGCCTTAATCATCCCTGCCTTTGGAGTCTGTCCGTCACTGACTAAGGCAGGTGTCTGAGGTCCGAGTACAGACAGGGCGAGATGAGCGTGTCAGAAAAAACCCCACCAACCCTGGCCATGAGGAAGGGCGACTGTGCAGCCAGAGTATTGTTAATTCCCTAGAGAGCAGGAATCCGCGCCCGAGGAGGTCCAAGCACTCATCTACCTGGCAGAAACCTACCTGCTTCTTCTTAGTAAAAGGGACTCGGAATCTTGGCTACAGTCTACCCACACATGCTGTTTCTCCGGCTCTCATTGCAGCCACACACGGCCCCATGATGGGAAGCAGAGAGCAGGGAGACCACCGCTCTGCAAAGCAAAGTGTCTTATTCAGACCTCACAGCCATTAACGATGCAGAATCAGGAAGGTGACACTGTCGTTGAGCTCCATTCCAAGGCTCTGTCCCAGGGGGCAAATGTGGGGGTGCTTGGGTAGTACCCGCTCAGTAGCTTCCCATGCCAAGCTCCTTCTGCTGGTTCTTTAAAATCCTGAGACACAACCCCAGCCAACCTCAGTACTTCCCATTTCTCCAGGTCCAACCTTGCCCTGCCCCTTGGCCTTCCAGAATAGCGTGTCACAAATATGACGGTGCTCCTGAGTTATATGGCCTACCTGCGACAAACACATGCCTCGAGTCTTGTCTCCAGAGAGTCTGACTTTTTAGGTTTGGAGGATGGAATCAAGCAATCAATATTCTCATATTCTCTCACCCTAAGGCATTTCTGAGTTGCATGAGTTTGGACTCTCAGGTCATAATATCTTTAATGGGGAGCAGTCATGTTCCATTCCCACAAATTCATATCTACCTGAACCCTGAGGACAGGACTATAGTCTCTGATATATGCCAGTTATGGTGAGGCCATAGTAGGACAGGATGGGCCTTCACTTCAGTACAAGTGGTATCTTCCTTAGAAGAATGAAACTTGGAGACACAAAGAACCACAAGAATGACCCTGCGAAGAGGGAGCCAATCATTGGTAGGTTTGTGAGACAAGATTGCCAAAATGGTGTCCTCTCCAGAAGCCGGGAAGGTGGAGAACAGATTTACCTTTGGGGCCTCCAGAAGGGACCAATCCTATTGACATCTTTATGTCAGATGTCACAAGGGACTGTGAGAACGTTGTTTTCAGGCACCTCAAATGGTGCTTTGTGATATGAACATCTGGGACGGTATTATGACATCACTGGAAGTACGTCCCTTAGCGGCGAGGAACCATTCCTCCTTTAAGGGCACATCAATGCCTGATTTCCACAAGGTAACTACTCACTTAAGCATTTCTTCTGACATTTCCCTATGAGAAGAAATTCAAACATGCAACATCTGAAAGAATTACACCACTGACACCCCATCTCTTCTACTAGATTTCATCATTCATAGTCTAGTATGTCCCTGTTTTGAGATGGGTCTAACAGAGCCTGTCCCCCCTTCCCCCCAGTACAGGGATTATAGGCGTGCGTCACCATGACTCTGATTCATTTAAATGATGTCTGGGATTGAACCCAGGGCTTTTGCAAGCTAGGCAAGCACTCTATTAACTGAGCTCCATACCCAATCCTCTATTTGCTCTTTAAAAACTCATGAAATCTCAACAACGTGGTGCTAAACAAGGCCTGAAGAATCCCAGTGCAGGTTGACATTGCAAATTAGATGGGAAATACAAGCAACACTAAATGGACTCAGTAGGCTGTACCTTTACTTACTTGTGTGTGCGTGTGTGTGTGCATGTGTGTGTGTGCATGTGTGTGTGTGCGTGTGTGTGCATGTGTGTGTGTGCGTGTGTGTGTACGTGTGTGAATAAAGTCAAAGAAAGAGACCATGAGTTTGAGAAAGAGCTGGAACGGCAAAAGAGGAGGAGGGAGGAAAACTATTAAAAAAATTTATTTAAAGTTTGTGCATACCAATATCTAATTCTTGCAGTTACAAAGCTGTTTGCAATGAGGTAATAATTGCAAAATCTGTGTTAAATTCACTTAAGTTCACTTGCCTTCTTTTTTTTTTCTGATTGGGTATTATTTTCCTACTCCAAGTGACACAATCATCTTTGTGTGTATGTGTGTATATACACCCATGTGTGCTATGACATGTGTGTGGAGGTCGGAAGATAAGTGTTAACACTGTGAAGCAAGATCCCTCTTGTTTCTACCACACTGCATGCCCCAGGCTAGCTGGACCATGAGCTTCCAGACATTTTCCTGGCTCCATCTCCCATCTCAACGTAGGAATGCTGGAATTATAGATACACTCCACCACATCTGGTGTTCCAACATGCTTCTCTGGTGTGGAATTCTCATTGTGAGGCTTGTGCGGCAAGTATTCATATTTTCTGGGCCATCCATCATACTGGATCCTGATATACAGATCTCACGGGTGAAGGCAATGCTCTAATCAAGATATAGAGTGTTTCCGTTACACCAGGAGTCCATTGTTTTTTAGATTTGTGTGTGTGTGTGTGTGTGTGTGTGTGTGTGTGTGTGTGTATACATATGAGTGCAGGTGCCCATGAAGCCAGAGATGTCAGATCCTCCGGTAGTGGAGTTACAGGTAATTGGGAGCTACCCAAAGAGGGCACTGGGTATGGAACTCAAGCCCTCTTCAAGAGCTGTATGCACACTTAACACTCGGCTGCTTCTCCTGCCCCCAAGGAGCTCATTTGATAAATAAGCTCCTCGTGGGATGAAAATAACAGGAAGAGGTGAGGAAATAAGTGTCCAGATTCCTTGACCGCAGAGACAAGAGGTCTGAGGTATACAGGACTTTGCAGGAGAGACATCAGGCGCCCAGCTAGTAAATATGACAGCTTCTCAGCTCTCTCACCCTCTGGGCATCCACATGCACACCCTGACCTGTAGGTAGAGCGTGCAGCCCCAGGCTGTCAACACAGAGCCAGGCAGCGTGTGGGAGCTGCTCTGATGCTGAGTTCAAGGGCAAAGCTTCGGCTACATTTTCCTTCCTTAACTCTCCCCTTTTCTGCATTCTTCAGGATTTCATGGCCATTCCAAAAATACTTAGCCAGCCCCCACTTCTGACCTCTCTAACCTTCCTCTTTGGACCCTCCAAACCCCAGCATGAACTTGAAGACTAGGGTTCACCATATGCATGAGTTTGCAAGAAGTGACTTCCTTCTTGATTTTGCTCTTTGACCACAGGGCAGAGGGCAAACTGAGCTGTTCCAGCCTCTAGAAGTTAGATTCATTCGCCTATGTTATGTCCCCAAGGCTAGGGACACCGCACAGTGTGACCCTCAGCACTTGTCCTGCACTTTGCTCTTCCTAGTGGAGCAGTCCCTTGTTTGGAATAGAAAGATTAAAAAAACCCATATTTTTAAATATGCAGTCTTACTGTCTAGACTAGGCTAGTCCCGAGAGCATGGTCTGACTGCCTCAGCCCTCCAAGTGCTAGGCTTAGGGCATGCACTGGCACACACTGATATTAATGTGTTTTGCTGTTGATGTTCATTTTTTGGAGTGCTGGGGATCAAACCCGAGGCCTTATGTAAGCAGTCTACCACCGCCCTCACTTCCAGCCCTTAGATTTCCTTGGTACAAAATGGAACTCCCAGGCAGTATTAAATATGTATGTAAATTATTGGTATGTGATAAATGTGAGCTTCAAAGAACCAGGAAAACATTAAAACAGGATGATCAATTAAAAAGCTTGATTCTTACATTCAAAAAAATTCTAGGGAGTAAAAGAATTAAAAAAAAAAAATAACAAGACCAGCCCTGCAGTCTCAGTGGGTGGGCACACTCCTTGCGGTCCTGACTTCCTTGTTCATGTTCTCCCTCCTTCAGCTCCTCATTTGGGCCTTGGGAGCTCAGTCCTGCACACTAGTGTGGGTCTCTGTCTCTATCTCCATCCATCGCCAGATGAAGGTTCTATGGTGATATGCAAGATATTCATCAGTATGGCTATAGGAAAGGGCCATTTCAGGCTCAGCTGCCCAAGGAACTAGCTGGGGACATCTCCATGGATACCTGGGACCCCCTCTAGAGTGAAGTCTCTTGCTAACCCTAAAATGGCTCCCTTAATTAATATATCTTCTGGGAGCCCACCAAGACCAGCTCGACTGGGACTGAAAAAGCATGGGATCAAACCGGATTCTCTGAACGTGGCAGACAATGAAGGCTGACTGAGAAGTCAAGAAAAATGGCACTGAGTTTTGATCCTACCGCATGTACTGGCTTTTTGGGGAGCCTAGTCTGTTTAGATGCGCACCTGCCTGGACCCAGATGGAGTGGGTTGGACTTTGGACTTCCCGCAGGGCAGGGAACCCTGACTGCTCCTTGGACTGGAAAGGGAGGAGGAGGGGAGTCAAGGGAGGGGAAGGGAAATGGGAGGTGGGGAGGAGGCGGAAACTTTTAATAATAATAAAAAAAGAAATTAAAAAACAAAACAAAATAACAAGAAAAGCATAGCTCAAAACATTTAAGCATAGATAAAAACATTAAGCACAGCTTATTAACAAGATGCCTCTTTTTAAAAAATGTATAAAATCTTAAAGGAGGAATTCTTGGTAAGAAGGACCAAACTGAGAAACTCTTTATTTTTGGTTGTGAGCCTAGCCTTTAATGGCTGAGCCATCTCTTCAGCCCCGGATAACTGTTCTTTAAAGAAAATGTCAAGAATTCTCATGGAAAAAAAAACACTTAAATAAAACAAACACAAATGAAAAGTAAAGGGAAACTAGTAATAGAGCTGACTGAAACTGGGTAAGATCTTTTCTATCTAAGGAGTGACAGCTCCTCCTAAGGAGAAGAGCAGAGTGGCAGGTGGATGTCTGGGAGGGAAGAGCTTGCTCCCACGCCTGATGATCTGAGTTTGTCCCCAGGGCTCACAAGGTAGAAGGAGAGAACTAAGTCACACACATGCACACACACACACACTTACACACATACACACACTCACACGCTGAATAAATGAGTAGAATTTTCAAAAGAAAAAGAGCATCTAGTTAATAAAAAATAGGGAGAGGGTATGAAAGGCATTTTACTGAATATATATAGCAGGTCAGTAACAGGAAGATACTTTGAACTCATACTTTCTAAAGGAAAAAAAGGCAATGCTTTTCTTCAGCCATTAATGAAGAATTTAAAAAAGAAAATACACATTATTGGCAAGAACATGGGGAAACTAGCATTTTCACTGATGTTTGGACAGAGTTCTCATTGACGTAAAGTTTAGGAATGCAGCTCAGTGGTAGAATCTTTAAATACAGACTCTGTATTTAAACACACACACACACACACACACACACAAGTTGTCACTGGTGGTTCAGTGGTTCAGGTCTGCAATTACAGCACTCAGGAAGCTGAGGCAGGACAACTATGATTTTGACAGCAGCCTGGGCTACATAGTGAGAACCTGTTTCACAAAGAAAACAATAAGATAGTTCTAGAAACATTAAAAAAGAAAAGAAAAATTGGTATGGTCATTTTAGATGCGATTGACAATATCCATCAAAATACAAAATGCACATTATTATGTTAATGCTACAAATTTATTTCCAAGTATTTGAGAATTACTAGGCAGGCATGCATATGTTTTAGGGGGAAACATCAAGAGGATCAGCTATTAAAGATGAAGTAAACAGATAAATGTTCCTATACTGCTATATAGAAAGAGGTGCAGAATATGTCACCAGGTAAAGAATGCAGCAGGGTCCTGAGCCATGTGTTTTGCATGAATCCTTTATGTGGGAAACAGAGAAGACTACACATGTGTGCATGTGCAAAGTGTTTCAGTGCAGCCACAGCGAGGACTGAGGGTAAAGGGACATTCATTTGTCTGCACATTCCTTTCAGTCATTTGAGTTGTGAGTATACTAATATGTAACTATTATGTTAATTTAAGCCAGGCAGTGGTGGCGCACGCCTTTAATCCCGGTACTTGGGAAGCCGAGGCAGGTGGATCTCTGACTTTGAGACCAACCTGGTCTACAGAGAGAGTTCTAGGACAGCCAGGGCTACACAGAGAAACTCTGTCTCCAAAAATCAAACATAGTTGTGAGGCAATATAGACTCTGTCTGGAAGAAAATCCATAAAAGAGGAGGAGGAGGAAGAAGATGAGAAGAAGAAAACAGGTTTGGGGGCTGATAAGATGGCTTAGCTGGAAAACACACTCGCCACCAAGCCTGAAATCCTGAGTTTAATTCCCTGGATTCACATAATGGAAGGAGAGTAATAACTCTCATCGTTGCTCTCCACATACATATGGTGGTTAGTGCACACACACGCGTGCACACACATGCATGCGCATGCACAAATGAGTAAGTGTACAGGCTGGAGAGATGACTCAGTGGTTAAGATCACTGGCTGTTCAATTCCTAGCATCCACATGGAGGGTCACAACTGTCTGTAACAGTTCCAGGGTATCTGATGCCCTCTTCTGACCTCTATGGGCACTAAGCACGTACACGGTACACAGACATACATACAGACAAAACACCCAAACACATAAAATAGAAAATAAATTAAAAATGATGTACAATTTTAATTTTTAAAAGGTACTATCTTAGCTTTGAGAACACTGAATGCTTGCAAACACGATAAACCTTTAAGAACCATCTAGCTAATGAAATTAGTGAGTTTTGATTACTATCCATTGAAACGTGAAACCAGAATGTCTGGGGTATGGTGGACTTGATGTTCCTTTCTGGTCATTTCAGAAGGTACAATACCCACCATCTGGAACAATCCAGGGGAGCCTTCTTGAAGGCCACAGTTTGGGCTACATGTAAGGCTCAATGCCTTTACTAAGGCTGCCTGCCTCTGAAAACAAGTTCATGTCTGCCTGTCTGTCTGCCTGTCAGTGTTTTACCCATCAGGTCATGCTCCTCTTCCCTGCACCTGGCAGGTTCTCTCTTGGTTCATCTCCAGGCCCTTGGTATCTACTCTGGGACATCTTTTATAACTATATCCTGACATGAAAAGGCACTCAGAAAAGGTGAGACAGGGGAGTCAGAACTAACTTTATTTTCTCTCCCCCCCCCTTCCTTGCTCCCTCTCTCTTCCTTTTGTTTTGAGCCAGGTCTCATGTAGCTCTGGCTGGCTTCAAACTTACTGTGTAGCTGAGGATTACCTTGAACTTCCAATTCTCCTGCTTCTGGGTGCTGAGCCACCTCATTTATTCAGTACTGGGGATAGAACCTCAGGCCTTGTGCATGCTAAGCAAACACTCTACCAGCTGCGCCACATTCCCAGTCCTGATTTGCTTCCATTAGTCTTTACTCTGCAAAAGGCACATGTGCAACATACATGTCATGACACGTGTCTCTTCCCTCTCTTCAGGTCAAACTGCTACCGCTCAATTCTAACAGATCTAATCTGACTATCAAGAGTGACTTCCGAGTCAATTGACTGGAGTCAGCTCCAACTGAAGATGTACAATGTCTCACTGGGAAGAGTTCAGGCATGTTGAAAGAAGCGAAATCTTCCCACTCCTTTTGTCCCCTCCTGCACAGTCCATGAGGCAAAGATAGTCAATGAGGACCGGAAGGTAAACAGAACCAACCTAAGGATCCTCTTTCCATCTTCAGAAGGCTGAGAAGCCCAAGCAGGAGGTTAAGAGGGACCCTAAACCACCCCAGCTTACTCCAAACGAAATCACTTGCTCCTCACTGGCTTAATGTCATGCACAGCTTCCCCAGTGAATTAAGAGGAATACCACCCAGGGAGCTCTCTCAGATAATCTACTCTGTTTACTTTAAAGAAATTAGAGCCTGGCGTGATGGCGCACACCTTTAGTCCCAGCACTGTGGAGGCAGAGGCAGGCAAATCTCTGAGTTAAAGGCCAGCCTGGTCTACAGAGTGAGTTCCAGGACAGCCAGGATTACACAGAGAAACCCTGTCTGGAAGGAAGGAAGGAAGGAAGGAAGGAAGGAAGGAAGGAAGGAAGGAAGGAAGGAAGGAAGGAAGGAAGGAAGGAAGGAAGGAAAGAAGGAAGGAAGGAAGGAAGGCTGAGGAGATGACTCAGTGGTTAAGAGTGTTTACTGCTCCAGTAGAGGACCAGGGTTCAGTTTTCAGTACCTGTGTGGTGACTCACAATTACCCTTAACTCCAGTTCCAGGAGATTTGAAGCCCTCCTTTGGCCTTTGAGGGCTCCTGCATGCATGTGGTGCATATCAACAAACAGACACACACACACACACAAAATCTTAAGAAGCAATTCAAGTGAAAATAATTTATGATAAATATATTTAAAAATGCAAATTGCTTAACAAACTTAAGCCACCTTACTGTTAGTTCTATAAGAGTTACTGGCATCAGGTAGTTACCCAAGTCCTTAAAGACTCTGGTCACAAAGTGCAGCAAAACTGACTTAGCATACAGGTATCTGCCAGCTGATAACATAGAAATTTAGCCTCTGTATTAGTTGCTTTTCTGTCGCTGTGATAGAATATTCAGACAAAAGCAACTTAAGGACGGGAAGGCTTTGTCCTGGTGCCCACAGTTTGAGGGTACAGTCTATCTATCACAGCAGGAAAGGGAAGGAGTTGAAGTAACCTGCCACACAGTGCAGCCACAGTCAGGATTAGAGATTGATCAAATCCCATTGTCAGCCAGTTTCCTTCTCCCTACGCAGCCTTGGATCCAAGCCCAGAGAACAGCAAGGCTCTCCTTTAGGGTGGAGCAACTTATCTCGGTTAGTCTAATCAATATAACCCCTTACAGAAGCTAGCCTAATCTAAACAATTGGTCACTGGTGTTCTCAGAGGCTCATCTCTCGGCCGAGCTCAGACCCAGTCAAGCTCACGGTCAGTGCTCCCACTGTTGCTGCTCCACCAGCAGCTCCTTCTCCAGCTTCTCCCAGGCCACGGGAGTGTCCCACCTCTCATAGTTGGAGATTGCTATCATCTGACTGTGTGTGATGTAGCAGAATGAGGAGTGAGGTTGAAAAATCAGTGTGAAAATCCAAGTTTCATGAGTCAGGGAAGATGAGAGAGAACTCACAACTCCGCCATAAATAAGGACCTGGCACAGCCAGGCCTGTTAATATTGAAAGTGAGCTAATTAAAAGCTGAGACCCCCTGAAAGAGACTAACCTGTTCATTGAGGGATTAGGAGAGGTCCCTGATCCTCAGATAAACTTGCTAAAGTGACACAAGCTAATCCTGCTGGGAGGTGCTTAGAATGGAGTTTAGAAATGGATACTGGCCTGTTGCTTACTACTGCATTTCTGAGAAACTGCCTGTGTTGATCCCAGTGTCTTTTCCTTTTTAAAGAGCTAGCCAGTTCCCATCCCCTCGTCCTTCATTTAAGGGACTTTGACTTTTTATCCTTGAACTCAATGACTCTTCTACTTAGAACCAGGAACCAGCTGAGGTTTTGTTTGTTTTTTTAATGGCACCCTATGTTACCAAGGTGGTTAAACTTGGCACACCCAAGGGTTTGCTAGGGTCAAACGAGAGCATCCAAAAAGCCAGGCTGATCTGGCATTCGCCCTGACCTGGGGTATTATCGATCACAGAAGCCACATTTATTCCAATGCAGGGAGTTTCAAAGTGCAGGCCTTATAATGAGTTAACAATCAGGATGTGGTAGCACATGCTTGTAAGGGGCGGAGGCAGGCGGGTTCCAAGTTGGAGCACACTTTGGGCTACATGGCAAGACTATGTATCAGAAAATGGCAGCAAAACAAACCCTGGATCTGTGTATGGTAATGTATACACACACCTGTGATGTGGACACTTGAGAGGCAGAAGCTGGAAGTGAAGAATTCAAGGTAAGGCTCAGGCACGTGGGATTCTGAAAACAACAGCAACTACAACAACCCCCCCCCCCCCGCAACTAAGTCTTTCCTTTGATGTTCATGAGTAAATGGTGAACTAGTTTGTAGACTTTCTTTTTTCCTTCCTTCCTTCCTTCCTTCCTTCCTTCCTTCCTTCCTTCTTCCTTCCTTCTTTCTTTTCTTTCTTTTCCTTGAGGAAGGGTCTCATGTTGTTCATGTTTGAGGCTAGCTTCAGATTCCCTTTGTGTGTGTGTGATCTTTCTTCCTCTACCTCCCAAGTCTGGGGTTATAGACATGCACCACCATGCTGGTCTTAATAGGGTGTTAGGAATCAAACCTAGGTCCTCGTACATGCTAGGGAAGTACTCTACAAGCTAAACCACATCCCAGCCCTATATTTTCATTATTACATATGAATAGGGACCACTAGAAAACAATTAAGAGGGCTGTATTATTTGAATTCATAAGCTAAAACCAGATTTCTAAAGAAATCTCCCCCAAAACTCTGACTCATTTTCCAGTAGGAAACCTGGGCATTATGCAACATTAAGCAATGCTGAGGAGTCTTACCAAGCAGAGAAGGATGTAGCCAATGGAATCCTATTTCCCCTTCCTGTGCAAGAAGAAATTATGACTAATTCACGTAAGTAATAATCAACCAGATATGTTATCGATTGTCCATCTCACTCTACAGAACCACAGGTACTTGTAACAAAATTCTGGTTACTAGCTTTCCCATAACAGGGTGTTCAGGCCTCTTGTATACACCATAGTTCAAATATATCAAAGCAACCCCCCTAAAATTGGCTTACCTGATACTACTACTTACACACCACATAATATATTATAAAAATGGGAAGTAAAAGTATTCCCATAATTATGTATTGGAGAAATGCTTCTCATTATAAAACACCAAGTCTGGGCTTCATATTTTTTAGGCATAAGCTTTGCAAGTACATCACTGAGCACTGGGCTTGTTGTCCACACCCCCTCCTTATTACTGACAGGGTGTTTTTTCTGTTGTAGAGAGGAACATGTACAGACAGCAATAGAGTTGTCTGTCCACCTTAGACGAGCGGCAGCTAGAGAAGATTGAGCACCACTACCTGGGGGCTGGCAAGATGGCTCCACAGAAGAACACTGGCTGCTCTTCTAGAGGACCTGGGATCAATTCCCACCATCCCATGGCAGCTCACAGCAGGAAACTGTCTGCAGTTCCAGACCCAGGGGATATGACAACTTCTTCTGACCTCTATCAACTCCAGGCATGCATATGGTGCACATATATACATTCAGACAAAACATTCATACATATAAGATACATACAAATAAATCTGAGAGGGGGAAGAGACAGACACACAGAATGACACACAGACCACACACACACACACATACACACACAGTGAGAGAGAGGGGGCAGGGCATACCTAAACACTGAATGCTCTAGAGAAATTTGCATGAGAAGTCATCAGAAAAGATAACTCGCCCTAAACATACAGGCAACCTGTGTCATGCCTATGTATATCATGCAAGTATTAAGAGCCACTGGGGAACCAGTCATACCCTGAGAACAAGGTGGTATCCCAATTGCCTTCCCCTTGCCTTGAACTTGTGACAATCTTCCTGCCTCTGCCTCCAAAGTGCTGGGATTACAGACATATACCACTACATCCAGACTCGATTAATTGACTGATGACTATTGTTTTTCTTTTGAGATAGGGTCAATATATACAGCCAGTGCTGGCCTTGAACTCCCCGTCCCCCCATGTTAGTCTCCCAAGCACCAGGATTACAGATGTATGCCACAATGACTTTATACCTATTTCCTATGGTCAGCTTCACTCTTAGCCCTTGGAGGAAGTCCAAAAAGAAGTGACCAGCAGTGTCTGGGTGAGGAATATGCTCCCGTCACTCTGGCTGAAACACTGGAGAGCAAAGGCAGAAACAAGAGACTTCAGCCCTCCCTCCTTTCTACCAACGCCAACCCATTTAGCTAATAAAGGAACAGGAGGTAGTTTTCATACATCTTAATTTTTGAATTATTATCTTTTATGTTATACACACAACCCAGTTTTCCAAGCACCCCATTCATTGGCTTATTCAAATTACCTCTTAGTTCCTATAGGCAAGAACAAGTGTGCCAATGTGTCCTAGTGAAACTCAGGTGAGGCAGACAAGTCCATGCCTCAGAGAGTTTGCAATTTCATAGACAAGACAAAAGACAAGATAAGGTAGGCAGTGAAGATCCCCTGAGAGAAATATGTTGTAAAGGCTGTGAAGTCGGGCTAGGTAAAATGCTACAAGGACTTCAGAGAAGGAAAAGGGATGTTGTAGAAAAAGAGAAAAGAGAAAACAAGACAAAACCTTTGAGATGGTGCCACGACATGACCAAGCTCTCATCTGAAGTGTCACAGGTGATGTGGGTCACTGAGGTGACCTTCCCAGGAGAGTGCTGCAATGAGGAGCACGATGGGACTCTGGCCAAGGTAGAGTCACAGCAGGGGAGACTGTCTAGAAAGGATACTAAAGGGGCTCCTGAGGACAAGCTTGTCACCTGTCGAGTCTCCTACTTTTCTTTTTTCAATTAGTCACCATTTTCCCCCCTTCAAGTTGTCTGTGGATCCTTCAGGTCAGGGCAAGCTTCAGAGACAGCTGTGGTTAGAGATGGGGAAACACTGAGTATCCCCAGGAGAGATACTGAATGAAGGAAGCCACCCTCGAGAGAGGCTCAGAGAAGGAACAGAGCAGCTGGTGGAGGCAGAGGTTAAGATCAGAGCTGCCTCTGGGAAGAGCTGCTGCCTGCGAGGAGACAGAGCTCATTGCCAGTGTTGAAACGTAGCTCATTGCTACGTCTTCCTCTGGGTTGTAGCAATAGAAGGGTTTACCTGGGTAAAAAGGCACTTACAGAAGCCCTGAGGTGCCCTCCCTGCTGTAAAACCCTGGAACATCTCCAGCACAGTCCAACTTGGAGGTCTGAGCTGAAACCTTGAAGAGCTGGGAACCTACCTCCACATGCATTGTGGAGCGGAGAAGAAAAGTCCCTGAAGTCCACTGGGTTGAACTTCTTCGTTGTTTTAAGCCTTTTCCTCTTTTCTGGCAGAGGAAAAGCAAGAGAATGCAGCAACAGAGACTGAGAGATAGTAACCAGGAATACGGGTGGCATGGTAGGAAGAACAATGCTCTCTCTTCCCAGGGTCCATACTTGAAGCCTGTACGCAGGTTACTTTACTTGTCAAAAGGATTTAAGGATCGAATTGGGGGTGATTATCCGGGATTATCTGGGTGTAGCCAATATAAACCTAAAAGCATTTATAAGTGGTGGATTGAGACAGAGGAGCCAGAGGTGGAGTTATGATGCCGGAAGCTGAGGCTAGAGTAATGAGACACCAGCTAGTGGCCACTCAAGGAACACAGGCTGCCCCCCCCACCCCAGCTGAAAAGGCAAGACAGGTGGCTCTAGCAGCTCTAGAAAAAATGCTGCCCTTCCTGCTCACATCCGACTTCTGACCTCCAGGGTAAGAGGATACTTCAGTGTGGCTTTAAATCTCTGCCTGTGGCATTTTGTTACAGTAGCAATGGAAATGAATTCAGGCAGGCAGAAAACCAAAAGGATCAGGTATCCAAGTGGGGAAAAAGAGTTGGTGAGGCAACGGTAGAGGTCAACCTCAGGACCGCTGCCAGAACAGGGAGGAGCAGGGGATAACCACCCACCAGCTTCAGGGAAGGGAAGCTCGTAAGACCCTGGCAAAGGCAGCTTCAGTAGCAAGGTAGGTTTTAGAGAGAATGGGGTATCAGTTACTTGTCTAAATAAACAAAAACTACATGTGAAGCAACAATGTGTGTCATATGGGGTCAGAGAGGGCACACCAAACAGCAAGGGTAGAAGAGGATGACAGAAGCCATCTGGGCATCATTTTGGGGTATTTTCTGGCAGTATCTCCAAAGGTGATAACTCTCATGTGTTTCTGGATTCTCAAGAGTCCTGTTTCTGCTCTTCTTCAATTCTCAGTTTCAAAGCCAGTTTGGAGTGATACCAGGGAACACTCTCGGGATCTGGACATGGAATCAGTGGCCAGGTCTCCAGATGTGCTACTAGCTGGCCCTGGTTTCATCCTTCATGTAAGACTTACTGGTGTTACAGCAAGCCAGAGCAGTTGGAAAAGGATGGCAACCTTTAACGGGCCAGGCAGGACCTTGTGTGAAGCCCTTGACAACGAATCTGAACTAGCCGACCCCTCATCCCTGCTCCATACTGCATGTGGTGGTAGGTTCCCAGCTCTCCAAGGTTTCAGCTCAGACCTCCAAGTAGGGTTGTGCTGGAGATGTTCCAGGGCTTTAGAGAAGGGAGGGGACCCCGAGGCTTCCTGTATTTAGATTCCCTTCCCGTTTAATCATTCAAGCCCCTGAAGCTCTCAATGTGTACGACAAAGCCAAGCAGAACCATAGGTGGCAGAAGCTGTGGGTTTCTCAGTCACTCAGAGACACATCCTATGTGGCCCTCAAGTCCTCCAGACATTATGCTACCTCGTTGCTACAGTCTGGAGAGTTGGGATTTACCTTGCTTGGGGGTATTCTCAGGCAGGTAGCTCATATCTCACTGGTCTCTGAATAAGAACCATCTAAGTCTGTGATACCATGTGGGAAAAACACAGGTCTCTTTCTGACTATTACGGTCTCCTTGGTGGCAGATTTGTGGTTGTCAGAGGACCTGTTGGTTGGGCTGTGATGAAAGCTAGAACTCTTTCCAGAAACACATAGACTCATACATTTTCCCATACACAATTCCATCAAGTGACCCACAGAACACTAGGTTTAAGAAGTCTTATATCACTCTTTCATATATATGGGTCCAAGAGGTACCCATGACAGTCTTAAGAGATGCAAGAGACAACTTGTAGCTCAGTTAATGGACTGTTTGCCTAGCATGCCTAGGGCCCTAGGTTGGTTCCCGGCATCACATAAACTGAGCATGGTAGAACATGCCTTTAATTCTGGAACATGGGTGATGGAGGCAGAAGATCAAAAACTCAAGGTCATCTTCTGCTATGTAGTGAATTTGAGGCCAGCCTGGGCTACATCATACCTGTCTTCCCTCCCACAAAAATTTATATTTATTTTAAAGTATATAAAAGTCTGGGTGTGGTGGAGCACATCTTTCATCCCAGAACTTGGGAGACTGAGGCAAGTGAATCTCTGAATTTGAGGTTGGCCTGGTCTACACAGTGAGTTCCAGGACATCCAGGACTACGTAGGAAGACAGAGTGTCAAAAAATAAATACAAAACCAAATAAACAAAAGATCTGTGATTCCACTGGTCTTATCACTTAGGACCAGTAAGTGCTAAAATAAAAGTGAGTCTATGTAGATATGAATATCAAATATTATAACTCAAGCGGTGTGTCAGTTTGTGAAGCGCTGTGACCGAGACTCACGGGGGACCAAAGTAGGGAACATCTGTGGGATCGGAAGGAGGTTTAGACAGAAAATCCCTTCCTTGCCTCTTTAGATTATTTACGTTTTTATTTTATTGTTTGCCTGTGCAGAGTCCACAGGGGTGGGTCAGAGGACAGCTGGTAGAAGCCAGTTCTCTCCTTCCACTGTATGGATCCCAGGGATCACGCTTGTAGCAAGCACCCTCGCCCACTGAGCCGTCTCAGCAGCCTTCTTTGTTTTTTTTTTTGTTTTTTTTTTTTTTTTTTTTTTTTTTTTTTTTTTTTTGGAGTGGTGGTCACAACTCAAAAACTGGGCTTCGTGTCCAGAGGTGGGAGAGCACAGCTGTCAGTGTTTAGGCTAAGGAGCTTGATCCAACTGGCCTCTGGCAGCCTAGGATAGTCAGGGGGCCAGCTTCCTCGATCAGCCATGGCTTTCACTTGTTCAAGGTGAGCAGCTCATCTCCCCTACCCCACAGTGTGTTAGCTCAAACAAGTCTGACTTGTTCCGTGTGTGTGCCTTTGTGTGAGTGTGAATGTGTGTGTGAGTGTGTGAGAGAGTGTGTACATAGGGGGTGTGGCAAAGTGGGGAAGAGGGGAGATAAGTGAGAGGTGAGAGGGGCCCATAGAAGATAGAGTGCCCCCACTTAAGGACTAGGCTAGAGAAGGGTCTCTAGGGGCGGGGGACAACAGTTAGTTCATAGGATTTTCTTTTTGTTCCTCACACAACAGGAGAGGGCTCTTACCTCCAGAGGAGTCAGCACCCCGAATCCAGCAGGAGAGAAGGTAACGTGGGGGGCTTATCTAGTCATCTCTTTGACTGGACACCCCACTCCTGCCTGATTTCTTCTTTGACTGCTTTTCTCCCTCAGTTTAAAGAGAACTTTGCCTGTAACCCCTTCACTTGTGAGACCCAGGCAGAGGGACCGAGTTTGAGGCTGGCCTGACCTAAACATCAATATTTCTCACAAAACAAAATGAAACAAAACAAAACAAACAAAAAAACCCACCAAAGAAAACGTAAGCTAAAATAAGGAGAACCTTGAACTCGTTTCTGCATTTGCGCTCTGCCAACAGTGACGGGAGACTGGGATGTGAGTAACTGTGGCTGCTGTGGGTTTGAAGGTGGACTGGTAGATTTTCTCTACATCCTCAGGTTGGGGCCCGGAAACCTGGATATTTGCAACATGACTGCACCGGGACTCTTAGGGTAACGGAAGAGAAGGAGTAAGAGGCAAAGGTGAACTGGGTTTTGCCTCTGAGCTTTCCCTAGGGGTCAGGCAGGACAAGACAAAGCAAAATCAAACCCTAATGCTGGATGGTTGGCAAAGCAGGTAGGTGAGGCCATTCAGGGTGGGGGTGCCATTCAGGATGGTGTCAAGTAGAAAGGCCACATCCTCCAGCTCCTATCTGTAGAACACAGTTACAATACAAGGCAGGCCTGTCAGCTGTCACAGGCCTTGGAGGTCTCCAGCGTTCTGGTTCCAACCTCTTGTCAATTTCTGTACTCATTTTTTGGCTAAGTTTTCTGTTCCTTCAGCAAGACCTGATATTAGACACCAGCTTCCCATAGCATGCTGGGCTCCCATTGTGGAATGCCAAGTCTGGGCACTTTATGAAATCTCTCAAATCCTTTGGTTATGAAATCTCCATTCCCTTTCTATTCATGGTGATGGAGCTATACAGCTGCCTTCCCTCTGGTCTCGTCACATCCCCTGGGGTGCCCTCCATTCCTTCTCGTCACTGGAGCCAGGACACTCTTCCAAAGATGCAAATCTTTCCATGCCACTCCCCTGCTTAAATCCTGGCTTTTCATAGCACCACAAGTCAAGCCCAGGACCACAACCTTTGAGGGTCATGTGATCAAGCCCCAGCGACTTTTGGCTTCCACCTCTTCCCTTTGCCTGATAACCTTAGTCGCCTTGGTCCTATTGCTGTCTCTTGGCTGTATCATACATACTCTTTTCTCATATACGCTGCTCCTCCCACCCCACCCCTGTCTGTAATGTTCTTCTCACCACTGTGTCTAGCCAAGCTCCATCTTTCAATTAGCTCTTGGTAAAAACGTCACTTTCTCAAGGTAGCTCTTATTGAACCTGTTCTCTGAAATCTTCAGCCCGATCAACATGTAAATATTATACATATGAATGAGATGCATTTAAATAATTATCATGTGGGTAATAGGGTCCCTCCTTTCCCCATCAGCATGCTCATTCTATGAATGGGAACTATGTTTTCTTTAATGTCTGTTGGTGCCTAGCCCAGTGTGGTTAACCCACTTAAGAACCAAGTGACTGAAGCCGGGCGGTGGTGGCGCACGCCTTTAATCCCAGCACTCGGGAGGCAGAGGCAGGCGGATCTCTGTGAGTTCGAGACCAGCCTGGTCTACAAGAGCTAACTCCAGGAGAAACCCTGTCTCCAAAAACCATAAGGAAAAAAAAAAAGAATCGAGACCAGCCTGGTCTACAAGAGATAGTTCCAGGACAGGCTCCAAAGCTACAGAGAAACCCTGTCTCGAAAAACAAAACAAAAAAAAAAACAAAAACAACAACAAAAAAAAGAACCAAGTGACTGAATAAGATAAGGCTTAGATAAGATAGCAAGAGAGGTCTCCTAGAACAGTGCATAACCTGCCCTTTCATCCAAAGATGAAAGCAAGAGTAAGCAACAAGGAACAAGCGCTGCTTCCCATCTAATCACGATGGCCTCACTTGTCACCAGTCCCCTCACTTGTCACCAGTCCTTTGCCAGCCTTGGGAACAAGCCATCAGCTTGGCTCCAACCTGAATCTACCAAGACTTCTGTAGATAGGGGCTGTGTTCCCAGCCCTTGGATCCTCGGGATGGAGACGGCTTTGATTCTGGATTTGATTTTTGTACCACCTAGTTGTTTGAGCTCAGACATTTTATAGAACCTCATGGAACCTCTGTGTTCACATCCTAAAATGAGGTGTGTTGAAGGTAAAAACCCAAGCAGCCTGGACCACACAACAGTACACAACTTAGCATTGGGATGGAAGGATCGAGCTCTTTTCTTTAGCAAGCTGTCTTAGGCACATTCAGTCTTTCACACCCACAACACGGCTTAGGATAGAAATAAAACCAGGGACTGGAGGATATCATCTATAGAACTCTGTCCAGTTCTTCCACCCACCGGAGCCCTGAGAGCTAGCTGAGGAGAACTTTATTTCGCTGTGCCTCCTTGAGAGCGGTGTGCTCGGGTGGTCAGGTGAGCCCAGGAACCTATTATTAAAACTAGAATGAAGACCAGAAAGGCCGATAAAGAAGAAGGAAGAGAAGAGAGAAATGGGGTGGCTGTGGCTGGGGCCAGAATCAGGAATCCAAGTTGTCAAGGGGCAGAGGCTGCAGAAGGGACATGTTGAAAGGAGGATTCAGCCAGGTCAGGGACTAGCGTTGGGAAGAGAAAGGAAGGGCAGGCTCCTGGCGGCAGGAAAGGGGGTAGTGACCTGTTAACAACCTGGAAAGAAATTGGGGAAGCGGAGGAAGGGGAGGACGGCCACTGTCACCTTGCGTTCTCCAAGAGGGCAGGCAGGTGATCTGGGCTCTCTGGAGTGGCGGGCTGGAGGAGGGGTGGGAAGCAGGGAGTGGGGTGTGCCCCGGGCCGGCTGGTACCTGAGGGTCCACTCGCAGTTCACCCACGTAGTACTGCTCCAGCCAGCGGCGGGCGTTGTCCGAGTGTCTGTGAGGTGGCCCATCCAGGTCAGCAGTAATGTCCTGGCCAGCCCGCGCCCGCAGCAGCTGCTCGCCCCCCGGATGGTGCCGCACGAAGCCGGTGAGGTCGTAGAGACTAGCCCCGCGGCGGACCCAGCAGGCACCGGCCGCCAGGCGCCGCTGGACCTCGGCGGGAGAGAAGGAGGCGGCGGGGGGCGGAGCGGGGGCCATGGCGGGAGAGCGGAGCTCGGATCTCGGAGCCCGGCCGTCTGCTCCGCGGCCGCCCAGCGCGCCTCTAACATCTCGGGAGCCGGGGCCGCCGCAACGGGCCGGCCGCCACCGCACCTGCTCATTTGCATGCCGGGCTCTCATTGGTCACTCGGTGGGACGCGGCTGGTGCTCGGAGCCGCCTCCCCATTGGCCCGCACGGACCCGAGCCCCGAGCGCTGGGCGCTGAGCACGGGCGCCAGGTGGCCCAGGGCAGGTAGAGGGCGTGCCCGCCAGGTGTGTCTGGCTGCGGGTGGATGGCAGCGGATCGAAGTCGACAGTCCGAACGACAACCTCCGTGACCTCGTAACTTTTACTTCAGCTTTCACGGGAGAAACTAACTGTACTGAATTCTGCAGTTTCCAGAGGCGACAAAGACAAAAAGCAACAGGACAGAGGTCTAGTCTAGTGCCTGGGGCGAAAAATTTAAAGTCATCCCAGATTCAGGCACAGTATATAATAATGTAATATTTAAAAGAATTATATCGTTGTACCATGTGAATGCGCATCTAAATGATGAATATTTATTGGTTTGTTTTTGTTTTTTGGTGGGTTTTTTTTTTTTTGATTTTTCGAGACAGGGTTTCTCTGTAGTTTTTGGTGCCTGTCCTAGAACTAGCTCTTGTAGACCAGGCTGGCCTCAGACTCACAGAGATCCGCCTGCCTCTGCCTCCCCAGTGCTGGGATTAAAGGCCTGCACCACCACCGGCTGGCCCTGAATATTTATTGTTAAAGCGTTCTAAGTTTATATTATACACATTTTAACTACAATTTAAAATAAAAATTAACACACTTTACTGAGTGGTCTGGACGAGTACACAGATGACTTTAAGAGGATTTATGTGTGAGTGTGTTCACTTACAGGCACCATGTGCGTAGAATGCCTGTGGAGGCCAGAAGAAGATGTTGATCCCCTTTACAGACCGTTGTGAGCAGCCATGTCTGTGCTGGCAACCCGGAACCCTGGTCTTCTGCAAGGGCAGCCAGTGCTCTTAACCATGGAGGCAGCTCTCCCGTTGTTTTTGTAAATCATGTTTTATTGGAGTAACGGTCATATTTAGTAGAACAGGACTGGGAAGGTACATAGCTAGACTGCGTTTTTATTTAAATGTTTTCTATTTTGTTCATTATGGCCATTTTGCATGAGTTCTGAGTTGTCAAATACTATTAATGTATTTATCTTAGGAATTAGTCTTTATTAACTTATACATTTATTATATATCTATCCATCTACCAGCATCTCTCTGTCACCTCTCAATCTTGTAATAAAGACATAGCTGATTCAATGCCCTCCCCAGCCTCTTTATTTTGCTCTTGTTTGGGAAGGACAGGGGTTTTGAAGACATCCTGAGGGAGAGGTGGATCGCTGACTTGCCTGGTAATGGGTTTGTGCCTACTTCATCTCTTTTGTGAGTTTATTCTGAGTGATAATTTTATTCTTGATTTCTGGATAAGACACCATCTGGTGAATGGAAAATAAAACTGTAATATTTTCAAGAAGGAAAAATATTTATCCTGGGGCTAGAAGATAGTAACTAAGACCTTCACTGCTTTTCCAGAGGACCATAGTTCAGTTCCCAGCACCAATGTCAGGCAGCTCACAACCACCTATAATCAACTCCAGCTCCAAGGGATCCTATGCCCTCTATGGCCTCCATGGGAACACACACATTTTGGTGATTGTTGTTTATCTTGATTTTCAGACAGGGTCTCACTGTATAGCTTCAGCTGATATAGAGCTGGCTTTGTAAACCAAGCTGTCCTTAAATTCATACAGATTTACCTGTTTCTGTCTCCTGTGTATTAAGATGAAAGATGTGTACCACCATACCAAGCAAGAAATTATCTTTAAAAATCTTTAAAACATTTATCTTGAGATTTGAAATTACCTTGATTTTTGGCTCTTAAATGTTGATGCCTCATGCTCTCTTACATCATAACTCCTGGGAGAATCCTGGTCGGAGAACAGGGAATCATGCCTCCTTTACATGAGGAAAAATAGGGGCCTTGGAGGCAAAGTCTGTGGATTGGGTGTGTCATCAGAGCCTTGTTAATAACAAGGAGAGCCACATACAGCTTTTCCTTCTCAGCTACGGACTGTGATTTGGAACCAGACTCCCGTTTCTGAGGTTGCCCCATTCCGGCTGGCTTTTGACTCCCTTCCAAAAAATGTTTCTCCAGGTTGCCTCTGTTGTTGCCCAGACAGGGCTAGCACTAGCACTGTGTGGTAAGCCTGTCTCAGAAACCTCAGGGCCACCACCACTGTAGATGCATTTAAGGTCAGGCTATCTGGTCTCAGTCCCCCCCCCCCCCCGCCCCCGGGGTAGGTAAAAGTTCTACTGTGCCCATAGGTCTGCTAAGGAACAGCTAGCCAGCAGGCCTGGGCAATGAGACCTAAATGGTCACCGTCACCCCATTCTCACACCTACTATGTTTCAAACACTTGGCATGGCAGAAGCAGCCAAGCCCAGGTTCCTCAGGTATGTCTGCTGAGCACATCGGAGGGAAAGCCCGTTACTGTTATTATTGCTCACTACTGCCTTCAATGCTAGTTATCTGAAGCCGAACAAACAAGTTACAATTCAGAATTGTAACACCCACATTTTTGCCCTGGTAATTCCATGTCTAGAAATCTGACTTTGCAGATATACTGTATCAAGATGCATAAATAATAGTAATTACAACGTATTTATAGAGTAGAGACAGCCCAAATATACATCATGAGGGAGAAATGATAGCAAAATACCATATAGCCATTAGAAAGAATTGGGCAGACTTGTGTCCAATGGGTGAAATAATCTCCAAGACATTGTAGTGGGAATGAAGAACAATGTGTGTGGCATGCTAACAGCTCGTTTATTGTGTTTGTTTATTTTGAGAAACGGTCTCATCATGTAATTCTGGTTGGCAGGGAACTCATGTTTACCAGGCTGGCCTCAAACTCACAGAGATCAACCAGCCTCTGCCTCCCAAGTGCTGGGATCAAAGGTGTGTGCCACCACCTGGCCTTGTTATTTTTAATTATGTAGTATCTTTTGTTTGTATGCAAACAAGAATATATGTAAAATTTAAAACAAACAGTGTATTAACTAAGACAGAAATTTGAACCCACTTTTATACTCCAAACCATCTATATTCTGCCTCCTGGTTAGCAATGGAAGGTTAGCGATGGGCAGTTAGCAATGAGTGGTTAGCAATGGGCAGTTAGCAATGGGTAGTTAGCAATTGGCAGTTAGCAATGGGTGGTTAGCAATGGGCGATTAGCAATGGGCAGTTAGCAATGGGCAGTTAGCAATGGGTAGTTTAGCAATGGGCAGTTAGCGATGAGTGGTTAGCAATGAGCGGTTAGCAATGAGTGGTTAGCAATGGGTGGTTAGCAATGGGCAGTTAGCAATGGGTGGTTAGCAATGACAGCCCCGATCTTGAGTTCTGTTTTGTTTCTGTTTACTTCCTGTCCTGGGGGTTGAACTCAAGTACATGCTGAGTAAGCATTCTACCAATAAGCTACACTCCCAGCTATCTTCACCTTTTATTTTTATTTTTTAGATTTATTTTATTTGTGTGTGTGTGTGCGTGCATGAATGTGCAAGCATTCATGTGAGTATATGCATAGGCATGAGGGTGCCCACAAAGGCCGGAAAAGGACACTGCATCCCTGGGAATGAGTTACAGGTGGCTGTGAGCCACCTAGTGGGGTGCTGGGAATCAAATTCAGATTCTCTGGAAGAACAGCAAACACTCTCAACTGCTCAGCCATCTCTCCAGGCCCATATAGTCTATTTTTAATTAAAATAATCTTTGTCTCTCATCTCGTTGTAGAAATGCTGAGATTATAGAACAAGACTGTGTTGCTTTGCCTGGTTTTGCACACATCCTAGAGATTCAGACTTGCATGACAAGCATCCTACCTTCTGCACCATCTCCCCACCCTCTTTATCTTTTATTCTAATGATCTGTGTGTGCCTACAGAATATATTGCTTGAGTTCAGTTGGTTTCGTGTATCTGAACACATCATGCTTAGTGGGCAGCATTGTTTGAGGAGGTTTAGGAAGCATGGGCTTCCTGGCGAAAGTATGTCACTGGGGAGGGGTCATGTTTGTGTCTGGAAACGTGATCTCTCAGCTCCCTGCTCCTACAGCCATGTCTGCTGCTTGCTGCCATACCTCCCAATGTGGTGAACTTTTCTCCTGCTGGAATTGTAGGACAAAATAAAACTTTTTCTTCCATATGTGTATTTGGTTTTTCAAAACAAGGTTTCTCTGTTTAACAGCTCTGGCTGTCCCGGAACTCACTCTGTAGACCAGGTTGGCCTCGAACTCACAGAGATCCACCTGCCTCTGCCTCCCAAGTGCTGGGATGAAAGGTGTGCGCCACCACCGCCCGGTCCTTAAGTTGCTTTTGGTCATGGCATTCTATCACAGCAACAGAAAGTACTAACATAGAGGTCGACATTTTTCTAACCCCCAAATCAGATTAAAACATGACATAAATAAATAAATAAATAAGTAAAGCTACTGACAGTACCACTTACCAACATCACTGGAGAATTTCCAATGTGTTTGTGTATTTGTGTATAAATGAATGAGTGTTGGGTACACAGGTGCCGTTGCACACATGTTGAGGTCAGAGGGCAACCTCAGGTATCCTTGCTCTCTACTTGGTTTGAAGCAAGTTTCTTCACGGGTAGTTGACTTACAAGCTTCCAGAGTCTCCTATCTTTACCCTCAATGTTGCTATGGGTGTTCTGGGATTACAAAAGGCATGCTGAGATTACAGATGCATGCTGGGATTACAGATGCATGCTGAGATTACAGATGCATGCTGGGATTACAAAAGGCATGCTGGGATTGCAGATGCATGCTGGGATTACAGATGAATGCTACTACATCCGGCTTTACATGAGTCCTGGAGATATGAACTCAGGTAGCACTTTCTACATTGGTCATCTCCAACACAAATTCTTAATGAAACTTTCATAATACAACAATACGATACAACAATATAATAATATGTCATGAATAAATAGGGTCTATTTCAGGTAGTGATGTTTAGTTTAACACTGGGAGCTCAATAACACTCACCAAATAAACAAACTAAACTCAGCGCCATGTGGTCACCGAATGAATGCAGAAAAGGCATTTGACACACTCTCGTCAAACATTCTAACATCATTCATCTTCTCACACCAGGGCAAACAGAAAGCACATCTTCACCCTGATAAAGATAATTTACAGATCCCACAACAAAGGTCAAACTCGATGGCAAAAAGACATAACTTCCCATCAGGAAGTGTGTGAAGATCCCACATCACATTTATTTATCATGATTCCAAACAAACAAACAAACAAACAAAACCTTGACAACAACAAAAGATTATCCTTTTTGAGACAGAGTTCACTATATAGCCCTGGTTGTCCTGGAACTCACTATATAGAGTGGGCTGGCTTCAAACTCACAAAAATCCATCTGTCTCTGCCTTCTGAATGCATAAGTCACCACACCTGCCTTTTGTTTTGTTTTGGGGAGAGGAACAGGATCTCAAGTGTCTTAGGCTGGCCTCCAATTCTCAATGCCCGAGGATGACCTTGAACTCCTGCTCTTCCTGCCTTCACTCTCAGGCTGTGATTACAGGTGTGGGATGTTCTGCCTGCCCCTGCAGTAAACTTTAAACCAGTTCCAGGACAGGCTCCAAAAGCTACAGAGAAACCCTGTCTCGAAAAAAGGAGAAAGAGGAGGAGGAAGAGGAGGAAGAGGAGAAGGAGGAGGAGGAGGAGGAGGAAGAGGAGAAGGAGGAGGAAGAGGAGAAGGAGGAGGAAGAGGAAGAATTTATTCCGGCTCAGAGGAAAGAAGTTGACTTGTCTTCATTGGGAGATGACACAGTGGTCTAGGCAGAAAAGCCAGGAACAATTGGCACACACACACAAACTAGAAAAAATGAAGTTAGCAAGGAGATAGATTCAAGGTCACTTTACAGAAATCAACAACCCCACGTACTAGGAACGAGTGATCAGAAGTTGAAATTTTGAAAAAAGCACTTGATATAGTATCTAAAATGTGAAATAGAGGGACTAGGTAGATGGCTTTATAGGCAAGCTGCTTGGTATACATGCATAAAGACCAGTTAAGGTTCTGCCATACACACATACATTTATGCCAGGCAGGCTTGGTGGCTGCCTGTAATCCCAGCACTCAGGAGGCAGGGATAGAAGTCCCGAAGCCATCTGACTAGCTAGACTAGCTGAATTGATGATGAGAGACTCTGCCTCAATGTACAAGATGGAGAGTGACCAGAAAAAGATGTCATATGCCAACCTCTGGCCTCCATACATATGTGCATCCACATGCATCCACATATGAGCATCCACATGTGAACATCCACATATGCACAGGCAACAACCAAACCACCACTCACCATGCAAAAAAAGAGAGAAAATGTGTTAAATAGGAATATATCTAACAAAAGTCACTCAGTGATTATGCATTAATCGCGATAAAACATTGCTGAGAAATGTAGAAAGAATTCTAGGTATTGACACATACTCCGCTTAAGACCAGCCATCCTTGACTACATAATGAGTTTGAGGCTAGCCTGGGCTACATGAGAGAGCCCCTGCTTAAAAAAAAAATAATGAATTAGAATATGTAATCCCGTTAGAATGTCTGTTCTTTCTAATTTGATTTATAGATTTAATGTGCAGTTATGTTCTGAGAGCTCTATAACTCTCACCATATGCACGCATACACACACACACACACACACACACACACACACACACACACCTCAGTTCACTCTTAGCTCCTGCAGGTCCTCACTCAGCTCTCTCTCCCGCCTCTCCTTTGGAAATTCCGTGGGTAAATGCTGAATGGAGCAATGAGTTCTGGCACAAACCCTAGGCCGTGAACTTGCCGAGGGAGTATAATGGCCACAAGTGAGGTTGTGAGCCATCTGCCCCCAGCCCGGCTTCTCCTACCTGCTTGTGCACTCATGTCTTGCTACCTTGAGCCTACGTGGACAGAAAATCTACCCCACGTGCAAGGAATGCCCCTGTGGTTTGCTAGCTGTAATCCAAGAATGGGTCTCCACAGATAGCCACTGGGGGGAAGCAAGTCTTCCAAAATGGCCATCAGTATCAGAGACTGTCAGGGGTGATTACACATGCCTGTAATCCTTGTACTTGGAAGGCAGAGAAGGAGGATTTGCATATACCAGGCCAGCCTGGTTTACAGAGTGAGTTCCAGACCAGCCAGGGCTACAGAGTGAGACTGTCTTTAAAAGGACAAAAATAAAAACTGAAGAAAAAAAAAGATCCTAAAATAACCCAGAACCCCTAATTCAGGACAAGTGCATTTCCCATCCCTCAGGGTGTTAAAAGACTGAGGTGGCCGGGCGGTGGTGGCGCACGCCTTTAATCCCAGCACTCGGGAGACAGAGGCAGGCGGATCTCTGAGTTCAAGACCAGCCTGGTCTACAAGAGCTAGTTCCAGGACAGGCTCTAAAGCTGCAGAGAAACCCTGTCTCGAAAAAAGGAGAAAGAGGAGGAGGAAGAGGAGGAAGAGGAGGAAGAGGAGGAAGAGGAGGAAGACGAGGAGGAGGAGGAGGAGGAGGAAGAGGAGGAGGAGGAGGAGGAGGAGGAGGAGGAGGAAGAGGAGGAGGAGGAGGAGGAGGAGGAGGAGGAGGAGGAGGAGGAGGAGGAGGAGGAGGAGGAGGAGGAAGAGGAAGAATTTATTCCGGCTCAGAGGAAAGAAGTTGACTTGTCTTCATTGGGAGATGACACAGTGGTCTAGGCAGAAAAGCCAGGAACAATTGGCACACACACACAAACTAGAAAAAATGAAGTTAGCAAGGAGATAGATTCAAGGTCACTTTACAGAAATCAACAACCCCACGTACTAGGAACGAGTGATCAGAAGTTGAAATTTTGAAAAAAGCACTTGATATAGTATCTAAAATGTGAAATAGAGGGACTAGGTAGATGGCTTTATAGGCAAGCTGCTTGGTATACATGCATAAAGACCAGTTAAAGTTCTGCCATACACACATACATTTATGCCAGGCAGGCTTGGTGGCTGCCTGTAATCCCAGCACTCAGGAGGCAGGGATAGAAGTCCCGAAGCCATCTGACTAGCTAGACTAGCTGAATTGATGATGAGAGACTCTGCCTCAATGTACAAGATGGAGAGTGACCAGAAAAAGATGTCATATGCCAACCTCTGGCCTCCATACATATGTGCATCCACGTGCATCCACATATGAGCATCCACATGTGAACATCCACATATGCACAGGCAACAACCAAACCACCACTCACCATGCAAAAAAAGAGAGAAAATGTGTTAAATAGGAATATATCTAACAAAAGTCACTCAGTGATTATGCATTAATCGCGATAAAACATTGCTGAGAAATGTAGAAAGAATTCTAGGTATTGACACATACTCCGCTTAAGACCAGCCATCCTTGACTACATAATGAGTTTGAGGCTAGCCTGGGCTACATGAGAGAGACCCTGCTTAAAAAAAATAATGAATTAGAATATGTAATCCCGTTAGAATGTCTGTTCTTTCTAATTTGATTTATAGATTTAATGTGCAGTTATGTTCTGAGAGCTCTATAACTCTCACCATATGCACGCATACACACACACACACACACACACACACACACACACACACACACACCTCAGTTCACTCTTAGCTCCTGCAGGTCCTCTCCCACCTCTCCTTTGGAAATTCCGTGGGTAAATGCTGAATGGAGCAATGAGTTCTGGCACAAACCCTAGGCCGTGAACTTGCCGAGGGAGTATAATGGCCACAAGTGAGGTTGTGAGCCATCTGCCCCCAGCCCGGCTTCTCCTACCTGCTTGTGCACTCATGTCTTGCTACCTTGAGCCTACGTGGACAGAAAATCTACCCCACGTGCAAGGAATGCCCCTGTGGTTTGCTAGCTGTAATCCAAGAATGGGTCTCCACAGATAGCCACTGGGGGGAAGCAAGTCTTCCAAAATGGCCATCAGTATCAGAGACTGTCAGGGGTGATTACACATGCCTGTAATCCTTGTACTTGGAAGGCAGAGAAGGAGGATTTGCATATACCAGGCCAGCCTGGTTTACAGAGTGAGTTCCAGACCAGCCAGGGCTACAGAGTGAGACTGTCTTTAAAAGGACAAAAATAAAAACTGAAGAAAAAAAAAGATCCTAAAATAACCCAGAACCCCTAATTCAGGACAAGTGCATTTCCCATCCCTCAGGGTGTTAAAAGACTGAGGTGGCCGGGCGGTGGTGGCGCACGCCTTTAATCCCAGCACTCGGGAGACAGAGGCAGGCGGATCTCTGAGTTCAAGACCAGCCTGGTCTACAAGAGCTAGTTCCAGGACAGGCTCCAAAGCCACAGAGAAACCCTGTCTCGAAAAACCAAAAAAAAAAAAAAAAAAAAAAGACTGAGGTGCCCAGAGCCTTGCCTCCTGCAGGGCTCCCCAGGGGCAGAATGATCAGACTGCAGTGGCACTGCATCTCATGCAGTAAGAAAGCAAGGCCAGTTTGCACCTTCACCCCCAGTATTACTGATTATGCCAAAGAGAAAACCTTTGTTTGACACTCCCCTCTTACCCTTTGCTGAAGATTAGAGCTTTTGCCGTTCAGTCGAAGCTTAGTGAGACTTCGTTGACAACCATGTAATATTGTCTTCTTTGTTGTATTTACCGTCACAGCTACCTTAGGCATGCGGCAATAGCTACTGGGTTTTCCATTTCTAAGAATGATGTATAGCTCTTTCCTTTCTCTAGTCTTCCTCTTCCTCTCTGCATCTGTCTTGATAATACTGTCTCACTATGTCACCCTTGTTGGCCTTGAATCTGAGGTTCTCCAACCTCAGTTTCCAGAATGACTAGGATCACAAATCCCAGTCACAGTGACACAAGATTTGGTTTTCTTTTGACATACTTAGTTGGTCCTTAAGAAATAAGTCACAGAGGCTGGGCGGTGGTGGCGCACGCCTTTAATCCCAGCACTCGGGAGGCAGAGGCAGGCGGATCTCTGTGAGTTCGAGACCAGCCTGGCTCTACAAGAGCTAGCTCCAGGACAGGCTCTAAAGCTGCAGAGAAACCCTGTCTCGAAAAACCAAAAAAAAAAAAAAAATAAGTCACAGAACAAAAATGGGACTAGCCAGATGACTAAGCAGGTAAAAGTGCTTGATATGGAACCTCAAGGACGTGAATCTGGTCCCTGAAATCCACCTACAAAAATGGAATGAAGTGACATGTGTCTATATTCCCAGGCATCAGCTCCTCCTTTGAGATGGGAGGGTGGAGACAGGAAAGTCAGCAGGATGCTCGCATTCGGCACAGCACCAGAAATAAGAGGGTCTCTGCCTCAAAAACAAGGTGGAAAGAGAGAAGTGACTTCCTAAAAGTTGTCTTCCGATCTCCACATGTGTGTCACCATATACACAAACAAATAAATAAAAACAAATCTTTAAAGAAAATGATGGCAAATTTAAATCCAACGGGATGGCAGAATTCTAAAGGGTAGCATTCCATGTGCTGAATGACCAAAAAGCAAGACCTTTGTGCATGCCCTGAGATAGTATCAAAGTGTCTGGGTCATGCCTTTGGCAGCCCAGAGGAAAGTACCTAAGAGAAGATGTACTAGGAGTCCTGCCAGAAAGAGAGGCTAAGACATCAGCCCCAGTCTGGGATTCTGGGATCAGACAGTGGAGTGAATTCAGGCAGACTGATCTACAAGCCACACTTCAGCATGGGCTTTCCTAGGGACTCCTGATCCAGTACTGACTTGCCACTAGGTGGTGCAGGAAGTGCTACAGTGCCCAAGCACAGCAAGGTTCCTTGCAGTGAGACTCCTGGAACAAGTCCAGCACCCTCCTGTCCCTCTATGGAAGGCCCACAAAACAGGGAGGAGACACACCACTAAGTCAAACTCAGTCATCTCCAAACCAAATCCCAGAGACCCCAGTGCCACAAGGTAATTAACTGCTATTGTCCATTCTGCTTTGTGTATACATGTGCATATGTGTGCACATGCATGTAGAGGCCAGGGGTCAACATGAGGTGTCTTCTTCAGGCACTCTCCATTATCTTATTGTTGTTGTTGCATATATTTTTGTGTGCATATATGTAAACATGAACATGTGTATTTGTGCGTGTGATACATAGAGGTTGATTTGGGGTTTCTTCCTCTGCTGCTTGCAGCAGGCTTTCTTTTGGGCCACCAACCAGCTCCCAGATCATAACACCGAGACTTCCTGTTAGTTATGAATACTTGGCCTTATCTCATGCTTGTCCCACTAGCTCTTATAACTTACCGTGTTTCTCTTCATCTATGTTTTGCCTTGGGACTTTACCTTTCTCTCCTTCTGTGTATCTGACTTTCACTGCTTCTTGTGTCAGGCTGGCTGACAGCAGCTAGCTTCTAGCCAGGTGTGTCCCTCTCTTTCTCCCTTGTTATTTTTTTTTCTTAATTCGGTTATTTTTGCTTTTTAAATTTCAGTTTTTCAGAGTCCCAGCAAGTGGCGGCCACCTGCTGTGAGTGCTCTCTATTTGATCATTAAACTTTTTTGGAGACAGCTCTCTCGCTGAACCTGTGGCTCATCAACTGACTGAACTAGCTTTTACATGGGTGTTTCGGTATCCAAACAGATCCTACTCTTTCGTGACAAGCACTCTACAACAGAGCCAGCCTTGTTTCTTTTTTGAGATAGGGTCTCTCCCTGAACTCAGAGTTCACCAATTTGCCTAGAGCTCCAGGGAGTCTCCTCTCTCTGTCTCTTCTCTATGTGTATCTCTCTCTTTCTGTCTCTCTTTCTCTGTTTCTCTCTGTCTCTTCTCTCTCTGTCTCTTTTCTCTCTGTCTCTCTCTCAAAACACACACACACACACACACACACACACACACACACACAATGCAATCTAAAAACTAAAAGCTGTTAAAGAAGCTAGCTTCAGCAACACCAGACAGAGGCATGATCCTAGAGTAGGGTAGGGAAAGGAAGAGGGTCTCACATGTAGAATCAAAACTTAAGGAAAATGATACACACACACACAAAAAAAAAAAATGTGGGAGAAGGGAGAGTATTTAGGAACAGGGAGAGGCTAACAGTAGGGGAGCAAAAGGATACTGGGGACAAATATGAAGGAAGCCCACAATACACATGCATGTTAATTTTAAGATAAATACATTATTTTGCACAATAAACATATACTAATAAAAAAGAAGAGGAAGAGGGAGAGGGGGAGGAGGGGAAGAAGAAAGTGGGAAGGGCTGGTGAGTTGCCACAGTGGGTAAAATAAAGGCACTTGCTGGTAAGCATGATGTCTTAGTCAATGTTCTGTTGCTATGAAGAGATACCACTACCATATTTGGTTTTTTTTTTTTTCAAACAGGGTTTCTCTATGTAGCCCTGGCTGGCCTAGAATTTGCTCTGTAGATCAGGCTTGCCTCGAACTCACAGAGATCCGCCTGCCTCTGCCTCCTGTGTGCTGGGATTAAAGGCTGTGCTACCATGCCTGGCTTCACAGCAACTCTTATAAATAAAAGTGTTTAATTGGGTTTTCTTACATTCGTGCGCTCCAAGATGGGGCCTGAATTTCCACATAGGGCCTGAAAAGGAAAAACAAATGAACAGACAAAAATGGATACGGTGCCTTTAAGAGGCTCTACTGTGCAGAAAGCACTTGAGCAGCAGGCACACTAAGGAGAAAAAACAAGCAACAGAGGAAGGTATTCTGGTCTCCAGAGGAATGCACACACAGAAGTGTGTCCCAATTCTAGTTGGTCTTAATAAAAACTCAGGGTCAGCTGTCAGGGGGTGAAAGCTGAAGGATCAGAGAAGCAGAGTGGCCAGCCACTAGAGTTCTTCTCTCCACTAATGCTCAGACTGCGTCCTCAGACTGACTACAATGAGCTCCTACCTCCTCCCACCTTATATTCCTCTCTCTGCCCAGCCGTATCCCTTCCTGTCTCCACCTCCTTAGTGCTGGATTAAAGGTGTGTGACCCCCAAATACTGGGGTTAAAAGTGTGAGCCACTACCACTTGACTGTTTCTCTTTTATACTGGATCAATTTCATGTAGCTCAGGGTGGCCTTGAACTAACAAGATCCATCTGCCTCTGTTTCCCAAGTGCTGAGATTAAAGGTGTGCACCACCACTGCCTTGCCTCTAAAGCTAACTAGTGTGACTAGCTCTGCACTCTGATGTTCAGGCAAGCTTTTTGTTAGATCATAAACAAAATACCACCACAGAGAAGCACATACCCATTCAAATACTAAACACACACAGAAAGTGAAAACATGTGGGTGTTTGCTTTTTACTCTTTGCTCTTTTGGCTTTTTGGGTGGACCCAGTACCCAGCTCCCAAATCAATCACACACGAAGACTTATTATTACTTACAAATGCCTGGCATTTGCTTGGCTTGCTCCTAGCTAGCTTTTCTTTAATTATTCTGTCTACCTTTTCCCTCTAGACTTTTTTTATTTTCTTACTTCAGTAATCTTACTTTCAACTCTTACTCTGTGGTTGGCTGAGTGGGTGGATGGCTGTGTGGCTGGGTGGCTCGGTGGCTGGTCTCTAGTGTCCTCATTTCCTTGTTCTCTTGCTCCTTCCTCCTCTTATATTTTTCCTCCTATTTATTCTCTCTGCCTGCCAGTCCTACCTTTTCTTTCTCCTGCCTCACTATTGGCCATTTATCTCTTTATTAGACTATCAGGTGTTTTAGACAGGCAAAGAATCACAGCTTCACAGAGTTAAACAAATGCAGCACAAACAAAAGCAACACACTTTAAAACAATATTCTACAACATTTCCCCCTTTTGCCTAAATAAAAAGAAAGGTTTGTAGATGGAAATTTTTGTCCCACCTGGTCCCACAGTCATTCATTCCCAAAAAAACACACAGAGGCTTATATTAATTATAAATTGTTTGGCCTATTGCTCAGGCTTATTATTAACTAACTCTTACAACTTAAATTAAGCCATAATTTTTATGTGTGTTTAGTCATGTGGCTTGGTACCTTTTTTCAGTAAGGCATTCTTATCTTGCTTTCTGTGCTTCTGGATGACAACTGTGTTTCTGCTTTTCCTCTTCCCAGAATTCTCCTAGTCTGGCTGCCCCACCTATACTTCCTGCCTGGCTACTGGCCAATCAGTGTTTTATTAAACCAATACGAGTGACAAATCCTTACAGTGTATAAGATATTATCCCAAAGAAAAGGTTTTAACTTTAACATAGTAAAACAATACTCAACAAAAATAGTTATAAAGTAAGAATTATTTACAATCTCTGTGCATTTATAATAATTTACAATATTCTGTGTGTTTGTAGTTTGCCTATTCAGAGAAAACAATGCATTATCTTTCCTATCTTACTGAGTCTAAAGTTTTAAACTTAATTAACTTTCTTTTATAACTAAGGAAAACTGAAACTCTAACTATGTAGTCTTTAACTCCAAAGACCCCAGAAGGATACAATATTATCTGAGTAAATAGTAAGTAATTGCAAACAACTTCCAAAACTCTAGAAATGACAGAGAAATAGAACTGCCTGAACAGTCACCCAAAGTTTCTTGGCAGTATTGAGGCATCCATGTTCAGCCTAAGAGGCTAGAGTATTTGGCAAACTTTTTGGTGAAGCAGGAAAGTATATGGACTGTTCTTCATTGTGTTGAAAAAGTTCTTTGGTCCTTTTCTTCTGTGTCCTAAAGAATGTCTGGCAGTTTCTTCTGTGAAGCAGGAACACTGAAGGACCATGTTGCCTTGCTTTGGCAAAGTGGGTCCTGCATGTCCAGTTTATACAACATACTGTCAAGCAGGTCAGGTAAGAGCAGCTTCTTGTCCGAGTGACTAGCCTTGCCACATTGAAATCAAACTCCTTAAGGAGTTTCTTCAGTGTCCATCATCTCTGAAGTAAATTGGTGCTGCCGGGAGCAGATGAGTCTTATCATCATGGAAAGCCCTAAGTTATCAAAACATTTTAAATGTCATACTCTGTGGGTCTTTGAAAGGTTTGAAGGCCATTTATCTGTCTAAACTAAATCTCTTTGTTATCTGGAAAGCATACCTAACACATCTACAATTTTGGTAGTTATAAGTGACTAACCACTAACCTATGTTTCCCAATTATCCTATATAATATCATAATAATAGCTTTAAAAGACTAGTACTTCACCTTATGTTTCCAAATGAACTGCATAGGCACAATACCTCAAGCAAAAATAGAAACATGTATACAATATGTTGTAACAAAAATAACCTTATTTTTATTAATATACAGAAATCTTTTAAACAAGAGTAGAAACATATATACAGTGTGTTGTAACAAAAATTACCTTTTTGGGGGAGGGGAGCAGAGAAAAATGTAGAGCTCATAAATATCAATTAAAATTACCTTTCTTGTATCAATATATAAAGTCCTTTAAACAAGAATAGAAACATATATACAGTGTAACCAAATTAAATATGTAACAACATACCAAAATCTATGACAATGCAAAATATTTGAGATTAGTAGTTGTCTTTTTATCCTATTTTTCTATGTCCCCTAAATATAACAAACATCCATGACCCATCAAATAACCAAAGACCATCCACACACCCCAACTCTTGGGAATGCAGACATTTCTTCTTCAAACTGCTTCCTGCTGCCTGTGGGTGAAGAATCTTTAAGGTCCCTGATAAAATTTGAGATAATGGTCAAGTCCTCCAGGGACAGATATCACCTGTCAAATTTTAGGAAGTCTCCCCTGATCAAACGTGACCCATATTATTCCCGAAGGAATTCACAGCCTCTTATCTTCTGTGGCAACAACAACAAAAAAATCCCTTTTACAAAGCATTTTTTATTTCCACTTGACAAATACATACATACATACATATATATATATATATATATATATATATATATATATATAAAGTTACAGCATTCCTAAAATATATATAGGCTGGTTTATTTCAATAGACGGCTTTCAATTCCAGGTCTCTTAGCGGCTGTTCTTTGCTTTTCAGCAATCAAAAAATTCAAAATCAACACAATAGCTTACAGAATCCAGAGTCCCTGTGTAGTTCCCACCCTTACATGCCTTTTTTTCTTTTATATTATTTTTATTGTCTCTTTAAAGACTTTATTTTTTTAAAACCATTTATTTCTTTCTATAACTGACTATACACATTTTTATAAATGTCTTTCTTTAAGACTACGCACTTTGTAAAACCCACTGGAACCTGTTTAGAGGCTCTTTCTGTCTCTTTTACTGCATCTCTCTAGCCTTTTTCAAACTTCAGACTGTTAAGATACACCTGGATCCTCCGCGTGCTGCCTCTGCCTGCTTCTCAGGTCAGGTTGTGGGTAACTTTATGGACTCCCACCTGCCCTTACTCCAGCAGTGAATTACTGGTCTGGCCTTAAGGGCCCTCACAGCTCAACAAATCAGTGTTTGGTTGCCCATCCATTTTGTCCCTAGGAACTCCAGTCAGGTGCAAGTCCACCACATCTGTGTTTGGGAAACATGAAGAGGCCCTCTTGCCTGGCTACTTCCTCTCCCACTTGTTCCTTCTTGTTTTAGTCCCTTTGTGATTTAGGATCCAAATAATTTAGGTCACCAAAGTCTTACCTGCTTTATACAAGGTTCCTCCCTGTTGGAGGAGGCCATTAGTTTCCTGGTCACCAGGCAGCTCAGACCGGAAATAATCACACAGAAACTACATTATTTAAATCACTGCTTGGCCCATTAGCTCTAGCTTCTTATTGGCTAACTCTTACATCTTAATTTGACCCATTTCTAGTAATCTGTGTATTGCCATGTGTCTGTGGTTTACCGTCTAAAGTTCTGTTGTTGGGCTACATGGCTTCTTTCTGACTCCGTTTTCCTTCTTCCCAGCATTCAGTTTAGTTTTCCCCATCTAGCTAAGTTCTGCCTTGTTATAGGTCCAAAGCAGTTTCTTTATTAATCACTGGTAATCGTAGCATACAGAGGGGAATCCCACATCACCTCCCTACCTTGTGGCTCAGCACTGCCACTAATGCTCTGAACCAGTCTTGTTGTCCTTGCTAAGTCAGTTTCTTTCTTAGGTCTCCTCAAACACAACCCTATCTTGACCTGTGAACTGGACATCCAGTACCACTTTCTGTATCCCTAATTCCCGTAGTAGAGCCTGCCCTTCTATTGATTGCCAGTTCCTGATATTCACTGGGATCTCGGGTGGAGTTAACCTCATGTCCTTAGTGGCTTCCATAAGCCAATCCATCAGGGACTAATTCCTTAGATCAATGAAGTATTTGTCCCAAGGACTGATGCATGGTTACGTTGCTCAGCTTCTTGCTTTGGAAGCACCCAGGCTGATTCTGTCTGCACCTGTGTCCCACAGCCTCACAAGCCTGGTGTTGATGGGTTCCTTCTTTGCTTGTTTGAATGTCTTCCTTGGCTCCAACGGTTCTGGTGCTAAACATTCTCCAATTGCCATAGTCTCTGGCACTGGGCCATTGCTAAGACCTCCCCATCAACATTCTGGATCACAGATTTTTCTTTTCTTTGTATGAAAGATTGAACCCAAGGGGTCTTCTGCAACTTCTATTTTGTTCCTACCCTGCTACCTGACTCCTTCCATGGGTTCCAGGTTTCACAGTCCTAAGAGGAGCTCTGTATTAGCAATCTAATATCGACTCCCTTCCTCTTTTGGCTCCAGCCAAAAAAATCTGACCTGCCAAGATCTCCATCTATCCTTTTATACAGTTGACCCACCAAGTCATAGATCAACACCCAAGCCTCAGATCCCTCTCTCTCTGCACTTCCTCCCTTGCACCAGCAACCTCCCTCCCAGCTTCCCCCTCGCTTCCAATAGATCCTTTCTTACCCACAACAGTGGCCAAGCTGATACCTCTATCCCTGACTTTATAGTCTCAGGTTTGGTGACGTCTGCTTTAAACCTTTAGCTATTCTCAAAGCACCTCCACACTTCCGGGGTGGACCCCACCCATCACACAGGTGTGCCATTCCATATCACCTCAAAGACTGCCTATCCTGGAATTTACCCCATGGGCATTTCCTACCCAAATGACCACACCTTAGTCACAGGTCTCACTACTCTCTCTGCACAGGTCTTCCCATTGTCTCCATAAGCTCTATGGGGGCAAACCACTGTGTCAAAATTTCCCCTGCAACCCCACACACCTTGGAGCCAATTGTTTGCCTCATTCCCCACATCAAAGACAACATTGCTTTTCCCAAACTCATCAACACTCTGGTTGACTTCTTCCAGTATGCCAAGTGTTACTAAAATTCCTTTCCTGGGGGAGATGTTGTTTACATGATGATGTTGTCATGTAAACAACATCTCCCCACCTCCAAGGTTCCAACAGCAAAACAAGGCACAACGCCACCAAAGTTCACCCTGGGACACCAATGAGTTTATCGGGCTAACAGAGCAGAGGTGAGGGGTTACATACAGAACTGTGGGTGTTCTTCCTAGAAGATCTTCACTTAACAGAGAAAGTGTCTTTCCCCCAGACTCACATATGGAAGCCTACTGGCTAGCCTTACCCCCACTCTATTAAATATTCTAGCCTCTCCCTGAGACCACATGCAATTAAGGCAGAACTGTATACAACAGGTGGCGTGGGGGGATTGGATGCCCAGGTGAGGGTACTGTGACCCTTTCCTTCTCTGAGGGGATGGCAACCAGCACAAGCACAGCTGAACTCCGGAAGCTCGGGGTTGTTTGGCCCAGAGGCTGGTCCTGTCCAAAAGCACTCACTAGTCTACCACTGTTCCCTCCCACGGCCGTGGCCGTCAGCCTGCATTGGGTGTTTCATGTTGACATCACGTCAGACGATGTGCCGTGGATGTATTCCATTGCTGCATTGACAGTTAACAGCCCTGTGGATGTGGTGCTATTATTAATCATGCTTACTGTCCCCATGAGGCAACCAATGATTAGAAATCTTAGGAAACTCGCCAAGAGCTACACAACTACTAAGCAAAGGGGCCAAGCCAGGGAGCCTTAGATGGACGTTGTCCCTGCCAAGAGTCTCCCACGTCCACCTCCACCTGCCATGTTGCAAAGCAAGTCCTTTTTTAAGATTACAACATGTGTATTACTTCTCAGAGAAGTTCGTACACACATACAATGTATTTTTATTATTTTTACCTTGACTCCTCTCCCTACCTTCTTTCTACCAGATCACCCCAACCATCTCACAAGTTCACATCCTAAAATAAAATAAAATAAAATGTTTGAATTTTTAACTAAAAAAAAAATTATAAGCCACAGAGTTATAATTACACAGGCTGCCCACATATGCATGGGTGTTGGGTCATCTGTTGACCTGCCTACCAGGGACCGCACGCCTACAGAAAACTGACCCTTCACCCCCTGGCAGTCATCAGTTGTCAACAGCGCCTCGGCTAGTGGTGGGGGCTCTGGTCCCCTTCCTACTTCAGGCTGGAAGGTTGACTGGCTTGATCCTGTGCAACCAACTACAGTGGCTATGAGTTTGTCCATCCTATTACATCCAGAAGACACTGATTCATTTTTTTAACCTTTTTAAAATTAAATTATTTATTTTACCTCCCGACTGCAGTTTCCCCTCCCTCCTCTCCTCCTATTCCCTTCCACCACCTCCCCATACCCCCATCCATCCACTCTGCCTCCATTTCTGTTCAGAGGGGACAGGCCTCCCATGGATGTCAACAAAGAATGGCATATCAAGTTGAGGTAGGACTAAGCCCCTCCCCTTGTATTAAGGCTGGGAAAGGCAACCCAGTATGAGGAATGGGTTCCCAAAAGCCAGCCAAAGCATTAGGGACAGTCCCTGCTCTCATTGTTAGGAGTCCTGCAAGTATACCAAACTACACAACTGTCACACCTATGCAGAGGGCCTAGGTTGGTCCCATGCAGGCTCTCTGGTTGTCGGTTCAGTCTCTGTGAGTGTCTGAGCTCAGGTTAGCTGGTTCTATGGGTTTTCTTGTGATGTCCTTGACCGCCCCGCCCCCACAGGTTGTACAGTTCTTCCTCTCTTCGGCAGGATTCCTCCGTCTTGGCCTAATGTCTGGCTGTGGGTCTCTGCATCTGTGTCCATCAGTTACTGGATGAACAGTCCCACAGTCTTAATAATGCTTCTGGCCCCTCTTCCATGATGTCTGTTGCATCTTGAGAGGAGGGTAGAGGAGAGAATAGGATTGTCCCATTTATGGTTCACCATTCCACAAACACTTAATCTCTGCGCTATGACCAGTTGTGAGCTTCTGCATGAACTGCTGTCCACCGCGCAGAGAAACTTCTCTGATGAGGTCTAAGAGCTGCAGCGATCTCTGGGCATTGCGGTGGTTGGGGTGAGAATGTCCCCCACCAGGCTCGTGTATTAGAACAGTTGGTCCTTAGCTGGTAGACTACTTGGAGAGGCTTAGGAGGTGCAGTCCGCTGGGTGGACTTTGAGAGTTTATAGCCTTGCTCCACTTTTATTTCACTTTCTCTGTTTTTGTTTTTGCTTTGGTTTTTCGAGACAGGGTTTCTCTTCACTTTCTCTGTTTTACGTTTATGTTTGAAGATGTAACCTCTTGGCTTCCTGTTCTGGCTGCCTGCCGCCGTGCCTCACCTGCTGTAATGGACTCTCCCTCTGACACTGTAAGCCCAAGAAAACTCTTGCATATGTTGCTTTTGGCCATGGTGCTTTACCACACCAATAGACAACTAACTACTACAGGTATATTTCTAAGGCAGTCAGTCTCACGTTATATCCATCCAACAAAATAAAAATGCTAAGTTCACGGGCTGGGAAGATGGCTCAGAGGTTAAGAGCGTTGACTGCTTTTCCAGATGTCCTGAGTTCAGTTCCCAGCAACCACGTGGTGACTCACAACCCTCTATAATGAGGTTTGATGCTCTCTTCCGGTGTGCAGACGAAACATGCAGACAGAACACTGTATGCATAATAACTAGATATTTTAAAAAATAATGTAGGCTCTGTGGTCTACAGCCCCCCCCCCCCCAGTTACAAGTTCTTGGTCAGATGCATAGTATCATACATTTCTTCCTGTGCAGTAGACTTTAAATCCAATCAGAAACCATGACATCTGTGCCACTATTGCACCTGTGGGTATCTCCTGCCAGGCTGGTTGCTGTTGTAGCTCTCAGGGCTCTCAGGTGGGTAAGACTGTTAATGACTTCTCTCCCCCAGCAGACTAAATAGCAGTAGGAGGAAGATGGCCCCTTACAGTACCAGAACATCTAAGCAGCAGGACGAAGCTTCCTGGTTGGTACCAGATTAATTTTTCCATGATGAACTCACTGTGTAGCTCAAGTTGGCTTTGAACTCAAGGCAATTCTCCTGCCTCAGTCTCCTCTGTGCAAGGATGATGGTATGACCCACAGCATATAGTTGTATTGTTTTGGAGAAAAGCAAGTGGACCAGGAAGATGGTTCAGTGGGTAAAAGCACTTGTTGGCCAAGCCTGACCACCCGAGTTTAATCCCAGAACTCACATAAAGAGCTGTATGCTGTGCTTTGCCCCTACAATCTTACCAGAGATGGGAGGTGGAGGCAGGAGGATGAGCCAGAAGCCTGAGGACCTGCTAGTCCAGAGTACGTTGCAGAGAAACCTAAATAAGAGAGACCCTGCCTCCACAAATGCACCATGGCATGCTCAAAACTGCATGTGCATGCATCCTCCCTCTCTCTCTCTCTCTCTCTCTCTCTCTCTCTTTCTCTCTCTCTCTCTCTCTCTCTCTCTCTCTCTCTCTCTCTCTCTCTCTCGCTCTCTCTCTCTCTCTCTCACACACACACACACATACACACACACACACTTTTAAATAATAGAAAAACAAAGAAGTTTATTGATACATTCTAGTATTTCATGTTTAATGGGTACTCAATTTGACTATTGATCCTCACTACCATAGCATCACTGATTGCTTTAGATGGTATTTTTCCAAGGTCCGATCATTTATTTGTTACTCTTAAGGACTCCCCCACCCCCCGCCTCCACACCACTGGACTTAGAAGTAGAAGTTCTCACTGAGGACAGCCCACGTCTCATGGTGATGTGTTCCTGGAATTTTTCTTTGACTTTCTTCAGGTTAAAGCCCAATTTCTGTCTCTGGGTTTTTATTAATCATGCTACATATATGCATTTGAGTTTATACATGTGCATGTGTTGCTAAGGAGGCCAAAGAAGAGCATCAGACCTGCTGGAGTTACAGGCATTTGTGAGCTGCCCTTATGGGCACACAATTCCAGACCTCTGCAAAATCAGTACACACTCTTAAATCCTGTGCCATCTCTCCAGTTCTGGCATCATGATGTTTTACACTTGCTCTAGACAGTTTTAAAGCTAAGAATGAAAATCTGGGAACTAGGGCCACCATAAGGTCTGGCAGGCTCTGACATGTTCTGGAAACTTGGATAATTATATGCTTATAGCATGTATATATGCTGAAGAACAAGCGAGAAGACCTCAAACTTTCTCCTCCGGCTGACTCTGAGGTTCTGAATAAGCTAGAGTTGAGGGTAAGGCCAAGTTCTCAACTACCTTGCTGATTGCTGAAGGCATGGGGCCTTTGGACAAAGAGTTATTGGTTCTAGCCATTGAGTCACTAACTGGCCACTCCTCAAACCAGACCAATGCAACCCCAAAATACAGATGTTAATAAAATTGCTCCATAAGAGTTACTAGGCCAACCGTGACCCCAAACAGCATCAGCAACAAAAATCTGGTGGGAGGGTGGACAAGGACCTTCTTTCTAAGAGCCATAATACTTAAGATTTCCAGTTATAGGGCTGGGGAAGAAGCTCAATGGTTGAATATTTACCTAATATTCATGAGGCCTGCCATTTAAAGAAAAGAAATCAAACTTTTGGTTACAAATTATGAGCTAGGATCGGTGAGATGGTCCAGTGGATAAAAACACTTGCAGTTGAGCCTAATGCCTGGAGTTCAATCAGTAGAAGCCACGTGGTGGAGAGGAGAGAACTGACTCCCACAAGTTGTCCTCGGACCTTCAGTCATATGCTGTGGCACCTATATGTGTGGTGTGTAAATGAGTGTGGACACACAATCACATACACACACATACATACACGATAAGTAAATAAATGTAGTGTGTACCCATGGGGAATAATAAACAGAAGCCATCTTTGAGGAAGCTGGAATGTTTGTCTTGAGACAGACTTCCATGAAGCTGAGGTTGACTTCAACCTCATTATGTAGCTGAGGCTGGCCTTGAACTACTAATCCTCTTGCTCTCACCTCTCCAGTGCTGGGATCATAAACTTGAACTCCCACACTAAGCTTAAGAGATAGAATTACTTTAAACAAATATGAACTTAAAGGCACAATAAATGATAAATGAAAATTTAAAATTTACTTGAAGGACTCAATAGATTTGACCAGACAGAGGAAACATTTAAAGAACTTAAAAAAAATATTAACTAAGATTTTCCAGTCTAGGGAAAAGGAAGAAAAATGAATGGATAAAAATCAACATAGCCTCAGAGA